>NC_040911.2:2513852-3763852 GCF_004126475.2 Phyllostomus discolor | reverse complement strand
CTTTCTCCTGGACTATGACGAATCTTCTAGAAAATATGAGAGTTAGGGACTTTGTTTTCTCAAGCACAGTAGAGCCCTGCCAAGGTTCTGTGTGGGGGTCAGCCTCTGCGGGGGTGGCGGGCTTCCCTGGAGGACACATGCACCCGTAGCTCCTCGGTGGACCGCAATGGGGCACTTAGGGGTCTAGCGGACCTCTGAAACATGTGAGGAGCTAAAGCTCCCAATGGGTACATCAGGAGGTTGTGGGGCAAGGTGGATGACAACTCTGGGTCAGGACGCAGGTCACGGGGAGTGGGGGTTACGGCCCCACTGCCCATCCAGGGTTTGTCCTAGCCGTGGAGCAGTGTAAAACACGCACCCTTGGCAAGACCTCCCCTGGGGCGATAAAGTGGCAGTCTGGCTGGCTGGCCGACAAGGGCCTGCGCAGTCTTGTGGGTATCTTTGAAGACGAGTAGGTCCTTGAGTGATGGGAGAGTCTGGCCGGATGCTCAGTCAGCAGCAAAGGGCTGAGGGGGCATCACACGGAGCAGTCCATGCGGCAATGATGAACCCATGTGAATGAAAGTCCTGGGTGGCACAGTGTCATCTGCAAAGAGGCTTAGCACGTCACAGACACCCGTGCACAGCTGCTCAGCCGAGAAGGGATGCATCTTTCCTGTCGGTCTCAGCCGTCTGACTTGTCGTCACTGTCCCCGGACCCGGGGTTCATGTTTCTGCTCCTCTGTAACTTCCTTGAGACCCTCAGCCTCTGTCTCAGGATAGTTTTGCACTTCCAGGTGGACAGGCGACACTCCGAGGGAAAAGGAAAACCCAAAACAAAAACTTGTGAAGTTTTTTAGAAGTCCTCCTAATGTCTTCTAGTTACTTCCTAGCAATCGGAACTGCAGTACTCCACTTTTAGGTGCAAGTGATCCTGGAAGGGTTTTATTTTAGGGACACCGTCCACCCCCCACCCCCCCAAAAAAACAAACTGGATTCTATTGTGTTGGCCAAAAGTCCATTTAGTTTCTTCTGTAAAATGAAAGGCACATTTTTCATTTTCACCCATAACTTTATTGATTTGGATATTCTGAGTCTGTCAGCTATCTCCCATGTGGTATTACATTGATTGCTCTTGATTAGTGTCTTTATTTTATCACTATCAACTTCAACTCACCCACCCAATTGTTCAGCAAGACGTCTCTAGGGTGAAACTTCACAAACCACTTTTGACACGTTCAATCAGTCGCGGCACCTTTTCCATACACTGGCAAATCTTTCCCCTTTTTTGCATTCTGGTTGCATTTTTACCCTTCTTTAAATAATAAAACATAATATGCCAAAAATTCTGCTTATTTTCTTCCATCTTCAATATTAAAATGGCTACACAAAAATTCACCAACTTTTTAAAGATTTTCTTAAATGCAAGCTGATAGGACAGCTGTCACAATACACTCCAACAATTATTTCTGATGAAGTTAAAGACAACTAAGGGCTACTAGAGCCTTGTTATGGAAAAAAATAAGTGGACTTTTTGGCCAGCCCAGTGTAAATAGGAAAGGGGAATGGACACTGGCAGACTCCAGGAGCATCGGCCACATTCTCACCAGGAGGTGGAAACCTGGTAGCCTCTCTTGGGGAAGGAGCAAGGCGAGTCCTTTACTATGGAACTGATTTATCTCCGAGCATGTTCCCAGTCTCCGCTCTGCTGAGAAAGTACAATGTCCTTCATTGTCTCGTCCACATTGGAACTAGAAGAGTTTTTCTATAATGATAAACTATCACCTTATTAGAGTGGAAAAACATCTCAACATTGACACGTTATATTCAGTAACAAAAAATTGGTCAAATTTAATGTTATATACCAGGCAAATATATTTTTAAAATATAATGAATTGGAATGGCTGTAAAAGAAGGCTCCCTTATCGTAAAGATCTAAAACAGGAATGCACTAAGGGACTTAACAATTGCCTGAGGTTGGAGAGGATGGAGGTTTTTTGAGCTTTCCTTTCTGCTTTCTTCCGGCGGCACAGTGTCGGGAGAGTGTGGTGATT
Organism: Phyllostomus discolor; assembly: GCF_004126475.2. Taxonomy (NCBI): domain Eukaryota; kingdom Metazoa; phylum Chordata; class Mammalia; order Chiroptera; family Phyllostomidae; genus Phyllostomus; species Phyllostomus discolor. The sequence continues at coordinate 3,761,819 of NC_040911.2, read as the reverse complement.
CGCCGTCGACTCGATGTCTGAGAGGATTGAGACGTCCCTTCACACGGAAAGCAGCTGTGGCCTCCGTCCTGCAATCATGGGGAATAATGATGCGGAAAACTTTCAAAAATGGCTCGGGCACCGAGCAATGCCATTTGTCGTCTAGAGATTTTATTTCTGCTAAAATGCCTGTGAAAATTATAGAAATCAATTTATTTTGCTTGGCGTTATATATAGAAATGATTGCACACTTAGAAAATGACATGCCTTTATGGAGAGTATGGCAGAGAAATGTCCTTGATTAAGGAAACCGCCAGAAAAAGATGATTTGATTAAGAAAACTATCAGTTATGAAATAAGGTGGCCATTATAAAGTATGTGTTATTTTTCATTTATAATCCCCGTCTTATTTGCACCCTCTTTTGGGTGAAGTAGTAAACATTTAGGATCGTAACTCTTTTGGTTTGTATCCATGAAATTTGTAGACCCTGGGGCCACAAAAATCTGGAATGCATAGCCTTTCCAGATTTTTTTTAAAAGGCATTGTTTGTATTTTCTAAATTTAAACCAAACCAGTAAGAGTCCAGGCATTTTGATCATTGGTAGTTCCAAGAATTTATATACTGTACAAAAGTTTAAATAGCTTTCCTTATTTTGTTATTTGAAGTATTGTTCACTGAAAACCCTTACGCAGCATAAAGCTCTCTCTTTGACCTGCATGCTGTCATGGAAACACTTCTATTGTCAAATTTCCCTTCAGTTTCCAGGGAGAAATACGTCATAGTGGCATTTCACTGACTGCGTGTGTGACCGCACGTCGGTCTGGATGCATCATATCTAGGGAATTCTCCTGGGGAGAATGAATCTATCTAAACCTCACCAGTTTCGGAAATATTTCCGCCTGAGAGCCAAGCCATGGCTGAGACCCAGGGTGTGAGTCTTCCCCTTCCATTTGCTTCGGATCGGCCTGTTCTCCTCGGGCGGGGACTCATGCAGGTGGGCCACAGCAGGGAAACGGGGCTTTGCAGACGTGAGGATACCTGAGTCCTTAATCTCAATTCCGGGCTCCTCTAAGATTCTGTGGGTGGATGTTCAGGGTATCTGTAAACTCTGAGAAGCATGACCCATTAAAGAGCGCTTAGGCTCTTTTGAGTAGCGTGTCTGTATTTTTATCAAGTTCTCGAAGTCCTCTGACCCAAGGAAATGAAGAATAACTGATCCAGACAAACCCCCTAAGTCACGGAGAGGCCGAGGCGGGACTTTGGAACACAGCTCCGAGTGGGTCCAGGGCTTCCCCACTCACCATGCCGCCGCTGGTGTGGTGGAGGGCAGCCTGTCTCCAGCGAAGGGGCGCCATTGTCCTGGGATGTGCGAACACCTGTCTGTCTCCCTTAGACAGTTTGCAAGCTTGTGCTGCCTATCACAAAGGGGGAAATACTGCCGGGCTGAGAGGGACAGAACAAATGGAAATTGTGTGTAGAGAGAGAGTGCATGTGTGTGCGCATGTGTATATGCACGCATGTACATGAGGATGTGTATATGCATATGTGTGCAAGCACATCAGTGCATGTGTGCAGGTATGTGCACGTGTATGAACATACATGTGTATCTGTGTGTGTGCTCCTTAGTGGAATCTTTGCCAGGCTCCTCTGGCTCCACCCTCAGGGACCCCGAGTCCCCACGCTGCTGGGACCCCCAATGACAGACAGGCCCCCTTCCAGGTAGACGGATGAGAACACTTGCCCACTCACCTCCCCAGACGGCTGGAAATAACTAAGACAGTAAAAGGTGGTCCACGCGCAGAAATATCCAAATGCTCATTCTCCGAGTGTGTCACCCAGAGTCCCTCTCACTTTCCGCCAGCAATCGAGTAAAAAATAAACACGCATATGCGTGCCTGAGCAGGAGGCAGACCTCAGCACCTTGGTATTGTAAACCACGCCCCGCGCATCACCGTCCCCCCTGCCAAGCTTGTTATGCAGCTTGAATGCAGTGGGCATTCATTTTACACAAGTAGGAAAATTAATAAATGGCTATACACACCGAGGTGAGCCTCCCGAGGAGCAGCATAAATCACTCGTCATTTCACATTCTAATACATAAGCCATCCCTTAAAGCTAGTTGTTTTCCTAAGTAATTATCGGCTCCACTTGAGTTATGTGTCCTGAAAATAAGCGCTGGTTCTGAGACGCCCCGCGTGCGCCTGCCTGGGAAACGCTACCGAACTCTGTTCAGTGGGCCGGCCTCAGCTCTTCCTGCGACTCCAGTGACTCACCCCCCTCTCCGCATCCCTTTGTCACTTAAACCTGCAGCTGACGTGACCGTGCAGATGAGACACTGTCAGCCACGGCGCACACGTGCCTCTTCAAGGTCGCATTCCACGCAGCCTTCTGGAGGGAAATTAAGTCCCTCTTTACGGTCACGCGCTTGGTATGTGCACAGTAAGACGCTTGAAAAAAGTTGTCCTATAAAGCATAAGGTCTTCTGTTTAATTTTTAAAACATTTTAGGGAATATGATTCATTGCTCCAATTCACTGCTTTCTGTTACGTGGTAGCTAAAATTTAGTTCAACAAGGAATGTCCGAACAGTGAGGAGATTTTAACCCCAGTTTGATTGACACAGAGGGAAACACACAGGGCGCACATTAGGCAGCTCGGCTGCTAGGACAAAACACAGCAGGCTGAGTGGCTTAAAAAACAGATAGGCGTTTGTCCAAGCCATGGAGGCTGGGAAGTCCGAGATCAAGGTGCTGGTAGCTTAGGTTCTCAGGGGGAGCTCGGTTTCCGAGTCCCAGAAGGAAGCCTTGATGTGTCCCCACAGGGCAGAGAGCTCTGGTCCCCCTTTCTCTCCCTGAGGACACTAATCGCATCCTGGGGGCCCCAGCCCCGTGACCACATCTGAACCTAACCGCTGTTCCCAGGCCCCAGCTCCAGACATCACGGTGGAGAGTTAGGCATTCAGCGTAGGCACGGGGCGAGGAGAACACAGGTATGCAGTCCGCATCAGGCTGCCGACATACGTGCAAGTCAGGGTGTCCCTTGCAGGACGTGTGGCCCGTCCAAAACATCTGTGGAGACGTTGGGTCCATACTACAGGGTCCTTGCTGTTTGGTCCATGTCAAAACACCCCCGCTTAGGAAAAGCCCCTGAATTCAAATAGCCCATAACGTTTACTTACACTTTGGGTTGACAGGATTTATACATAAAAGTAATTTCTATTGGTCCAGTACTTGCGGCTGCATCGTTGACCATAACCTTTTCCGACTCGCTCTTCTGGCTGGTCACAGCAGGTGATCGGGAACCGCGGGGCGTGGAGCGATGTCTGCTGATCCAATCTATCATTTCCTTCGTCAGGTCTCTAAATTATATGACAATAGCATCTCTTACTTAATTCTCCTCTCAACAGAAGGGGGATTGAATCCATCTGTCCCATCTGTGCCCATATTCTCTGTTTATACTCTTATACTGTACAATTATTTCATACATAACAGCCTGTGAGATCCCCATCATAGTCCCTGTAGGCAAAGAGGTCTCTCTGTGGGGGTCCAGACAGTCTCAGGTGCCCACGCTCTGCTCTCCAGTGGGGTGGACCCCGGGACTTCCTTCTAGGGTACAGGTGAGAAGATGGGAGACCCTTGTGAGTAGACCCCATCCATTCCCTGGCCGGTTTTTGAGGAAGCAAGCTGCCGTGAATCTCACAGCCACACAGAAGAGGCTTCTGCCAACAGCCTGCGGGGACTTGGACGTGAACCCTTCCCTGGTGGACATCCTCTCAAAGCACTGCCCCCTGCCACCTGCACGCAGCTAGGGTGGACCCACCCACGCCGTTCTCTGGTTCCCGACCCACAGAAGCCCCTAGAAAAGAAATGTGTTGCTTGAAGCTGCAGAGTTTGTGGCGATGTTCACACAGCGATAGAAGACAATCACACGCACATTTTATTACACCCAATTTCAGTGGAAGAAGCCATCCTCACGCAGCTAGATGGCAGCGCCGAGAAAATGATGGGCAAACTGATTTAAAGATGAGGCGAGAACCTTCATCTAACCCCAGGCAAAGCCATGGATGCTGCGATACAATCATTGTTTTCCTTTGACCCTGCTCCCCTCTGAGGAACGGAAACCTGCTCTTTCTGGGCGGTATGTTGGTGTTTTCTGTAATTCACGGCGGCGGGTGGCAGCTGTCTAATATGGACTGTAGGACAGATCTGTGCTTTCTGAGAAGAAGTCACAGAAATGAGAGTCCTGCCTCTGGGGAAAGGCGTGGCAGAGGCCGAACCAGAGTACCCCGTGGCTCCTGGTGAGCCGGGTGGCTGGCACTGCCCCGTGTCCCTCCTCTAAAGAGACAGTAGACGCTTGGGCACAAGTGTGCAGTAATAGTAACAGTGTGTAACCATTCCATAGGGCTCGTATATCTAGAAAACACAGTGGCCCAAACACAGTTATACACTTAAGATCAGTGCTTTGAACTTGACCTCCGAAAGAAGGGAGGCCACTGGTGGCTTATGTCCTGAATAGGATGACAATGCCACTGCAGTTTTGAGATGAATTGCCTCTTTGTGGTCTGACAGTTCTCAGGGAGAAAATGCAAGAAGTGTCAACCTTCAGAGAGTATAGTAATCTCATTTTTCAGCCAAAGATTATAAAGCCTCAAGTGGGTCCCTAACACTGATCTATATAGCATTGTTTTTTAGTATTTGAGGTTCTTGAGAAAGGGACAAAAGTGTCCCTCCCCCTTCCTTAAATGTCTTGACCCTCCCTGCACTGAACGGCCACTTAATCCCTTGGCTCGGCTTCTCTGCCATCCCTGGACCCAGCGTGGGGGAGGGATTTGTTCCCCTCCTGACGGCTGCGGGTCAGCCGGGAGCCCCAGCGGGGAGGGCGTTTTAAAAGCAACAACTTTATAATTCCAGATATCTTACAACCTGTGGCATAATGGTATCTTCCATTATTGATAAGCACTGGCATCCTGGCTGTAAAACACATCCGGAAGGGATTTATGGACTCGCTGTCTCGTCCTCACTGAGCACAAAAGCAAACTCCTGGGTGTGGATCAGCCGGAGCACATCTATCAACGAGGCGGAGAACTGGGGTGGCGTTGAAAGACAGAAAGCAAAAGGAAGAGCAAGGGCCGTCCCACTCGCTTCTTTCCTGCCAGGCCTGTGTCGCCTGTGAATGTCCCCTATACCTATACCGATCAGAGGTGACCCGTGCAGCATGGAGTCAACCCTTCTCCTCTGGTCACGTTTGGGAAAAGCTATGGCTCTTTGCGGCAAGACTGCCCCATTTTGCTGCGATTCCCACTTTCCTGATCATCTGCCCAGGAGTCTGTGCTGCGTGGTAACTGTGTGCAGAAACCTGAACATATGGTGCGGAAACTAATCACTGTATCAATATTTCACGCTGTTGTCAGTGACGGGATCTTGCTGGCCAGTCTGCAGCCGCAGCAGAAGAGCAGCACCCGCCCCCTAAACACCGTCAACAGTGACGTGCCTACTGGGCGGAGCTCCGTCCTACAGCACCATCCCAGGGGGCGGTGGTTTTGCTCCCTCTGTGAAGGGGTACACCCTTTCCGGGGTGCCGGCTGGCCTCCTAAGCAGTCATCCTTCATCACGCTCAAGCCTCATTAGTAGCCATATGCTCCCGTGGTTTGCATACCATGAATATCCACCTTAAAATCAAACTTGCTCAAATTCCAGGCTCTAAATGAAAAATACCATTGATTCCTAATAAGGTAAAGGGTGCTCTTAGCACTCAGGTGAAGTTGCTGTGCAGACAGGTAGTTGAGGTATAGGTACAGATGAGTACTGGGTGATGATGGTGAAGGTGATGGTGAGGATGATGATGGTGGTGATGATGGTGATAGTGGTAATTGTTAACATTTATTAAGCACTCTTATAATAAACAGTGTTCTGAATATTTTCGGCAGAGATGATCTTATTAAACACTTAAAAGAATATGTCAGGCCGACAACCAAGGGAATTTAAAAATCTCACCCCAGATCAATTAACCACCAAACTGCAAAGGTGGGGATTTGCACTAAGCTGTTCTGAAACTGGAGCTGCTGTGCCTGCACTCCACGGCCGCCGCTGTGGCTGTCCCCGGCACGACACGTCTCGTCCTGTTGAGAAAACTGGTTGCAGGTTATGATGGCACAGTTTGGAGAGAAGAGTGGAAATGCACTTAAATTTTGATCCAGAAATTCTGTCGGTGGGCGTTTTTCCCAGTACGGCATATATGTGTGGATACATAAGTCCTAACGCATGGTCAAGGGAAAAGACTGGGGACAAAGTGGCTTGGCAGGTAGACGGTTGTAATGAATTAGCACAAGGAAATGCGCACAGCCATTTAGAAGCGTGAGGTAAACTTACCAAGTCAGATATGGCGAGACAGCTGTGACGTATCACTGCAGTCAAAAATCAAGATAGAAAATGAGATAGAGAACGGTGCTTAAGTTATGTGCTGATAGATACAAAAAAAATGCTGGACGGATAAAGTCTTAGAGTAGGAATTCAAGGTCTTAGAGTCCAGCACAGGAAGGAGACAGATTTTCATATTGTACTGCCTTTGCTTTGGATTTCCCACATAAAGAAAATGAAATAGAGCTCACAAGGGAGGCGGAAAATTTGCAGAAAGGAGCAAAGTGGGTGCCCGAGCCCCCGTGTGAGTCATTTGCTCCAGGGGGGATTGCAAGTCCCCATCCTGCAGCTGACAAAGTCACACGGGAGGAGAAGCTGGTGAGGATGCACTCCAGGGGCCGGAAGCAGGGCAGCAGCCTCAGCAGCTGGCTCGGTGGGATCCTGCCAATCAACAAGCGCCTGATGGAACAATCCATCGTCCGCTGGTTTTCTGCCGCAGCTCTTCCAGGTGACCTCCGTCTCTCTTTCACTTGGAAGACTGGAGCCCTTCATGGTGTCATGCTAAGTGCAGCAAATGAAGACAACCGTCTAGCCCAGGACACTGCTGGGTAGGGAGTGGCCAAGATGGAAGAAAGCTCCTGGTCTTCTGATGTCGGATCAGTTCTTTTGGCACCCCGTCTTGGACAAGACGTGTGAGCACACTGCGCACGAACAGAAATCTGTGCGCCGGAGACAACGCCATGGTCCATGGCCCCCGTGGAATTTTCTGGAAATGACACTGCTTTCCACAGAAAACACAACCCCAGCTAAGAGTGCCTCAGGCTTTTACTGGTGCTTGGTGCACTTTGATGGTGCATGAGCAAAATGTGCTGATAAGTGTCCCGGTGTTGAAGGCTGTCTAGCCCGGTGACAGGTTTCAGCACTTATTATCTGAGACAAGCACAGGGACGCTGTCAGGCGCTGCTGAGAGTGGGCCCGGGAAGGGAACTTTCAGGAAGGTGGCCACTCACCTGGGCTTTTCTAGTGAGCTTCCTAGCCTGGGTTGACACGACTCCTTTGGTGAGTGGTGTGAGCCACGGAGCTGGGACCCGATGCTCTCGAAAGGCAAGCGGTGACCACAGTTGTTCCACACGGACGACTGCCCCTGTGGTCCCCCTCCACCCCGGCTTTCCTTTCACGGAACTGAGGCAGGGCCACATGTCACATGTATGCACGTGTATATAAATGTGTGTGTACATATACAGCTATGTGCATTTATAACTCTGTATTTAAAGCAGCACGGCACGCACAGTCATAAGGGCTTTTCCTCGCTGCTCTCCACCATCCTTTCTCATACAGACGCGTTACGAGCCTTTCTAACCCGGTCGCGGTGGAGCTAGGATGGCAGTACCGTGTTTGAGGGTGGCTGCGAGGTTGCACACGGGCACGCACTCCGCTTCCAGGCACACCTGTTAGCCAGACAGGGAGCGCGTCTTCCTTCCGTTTTTATCTGTTCCCCTCGTCCCCTCCCTCCTGATGGCCTGGAGTCACAGTAGGGGTGATCGCCGATCCGTGTGTAGATGGAGACGGGGGAAAGGCGGGGCACACCTGAGCATGCTGCTACCAGGTGCTGTTGACAGTGACACAGAGAGAGAAGGCCAAGGCGTGCTGTCCAAGCGTGACCTTGGGCCAGCACGAGGAACAGAAGGGAGGAATGAAGTCAGAGGAAAAGGAGGCGCCCCCTAGCTCTCGGTTCTCGGTACTGCATGCTTTCGTGCGTCTCCTGCTCCAGGGCCACCGCAGACGGGTACAATTCACACTGAAATCAGGGTCATCACAGGTCACGTGGACCGGATCGCGGACATGTCTAGCATTTGTAGAAAATGTATTTCTGGGAGGAAGTGTGAATAATAACCATCGAGGATCTCTTGAACTGGCAACGACTGTTCATTTAGGGCTTCCTGCACTGATATTTAAACCCTACTTGTCAGTTTTATTATTTCTCAACGCTTTGAATGTTAAAATATGGAAAATATAGTACATAAAATTACCAGCTCACTGAGTCATGATATTTCAGTTCTAGATGACACTATATCATTCTTAATACCTCTTAATTCTTTCCTTCTTGTAATAGAGGAAAAAAGTTATTTCTGTGAGATTCTTAGAATAAAATATTCTATCATCTAATTTAAGTTGAAAAAATTAATTTGTTGTAAAATACATTAGGTTTTAAAAATATGTTTTATATAGTTGTATTAATATTTAATGTCTCCTGTTTGTAACTATGTTATTCTGACCAGGGGGCGTTCCCTGGTATATGTTTGTCTCTGTTGTATTTGGTGGGGCTGCCAATCTTTAAATATGTGTGTATACCCACATAGGATTGGGGAGACTAAAATTTTTTATTGAAATTATTGAGCCTGACAGGGAAAGTATTCCGTTTTAATAAAATATGTTTCAGAATAGCAGGTACTTCAGGCTAAATCAATATTAAATCCTTCAACAGAATAAGTTCTGTAACAATTTAAACTTGCAATTAACCTTTTTCTGTGCTGATAGAAACCAGAGCAACCAGCTATATCCCATCAAAGATAACTTTCTAAATTACCCGGATCATGAGCTTTGCTTGAATGCCTTTTCCCCTGTAAGTCGCTAAATCGCCTGGTCTCTGGACTAATTATCTCTGATAATGCATCGCGGCCTCCTCCTCGCGGAAGAGCTGAGAGAGGTTACGAGAAGAGCGGCGATGGGTCCCCAGATCACGTCCCGGAGGAGAGGGCGAGGAGAGGGCGGGCGGTGCCACGGCCTCCTGGGCTGGGGGTCGGGAGGGGGAGCTCGGGCTGTCGCGTGGACGGCACTGCCCACGGGAGCACGTTGTCCTTTCCCCTGGTTGTGGTTGTAACGATGCACTATAGAGAGTTTCTGACACGGCAAGGACCGGACCTGGATGGCCCCCTACACCTCCCCTCGCCCTCGGCCGTACAGGTACAGCGGCCACGACGCTTCTCCAGGCTTCGTGCCAACAGTCCCCTCTGAAAGCTTAGGCTGGTGGGGTTCACAGGAAAGGCAAAGCCATGGTTTCTAATTGACCACATGACAAGTTAAAAGGGAAACTAATCAGTAATCTGATAGATAGAGAAGTAAAACCAATGGAAAGGACAGTAACACAGTAATTGTGTCTCCGGTGTCTGAATTCAGGCTAAGTTGAAATTTTCACTAGACAAAAGGCAGACTTTACCTTAGTTCCTATAATTGCAAATTTGGATCAGTAATAACATAACGTAATTCCCCAGAATATTTTGAAAGCTAAATGAAGCAATCTACATTTTAAAACTTTTGTTTTGTATATAACAGCTGTGAATTAAGACTTTTATCATAAAATTCAAGTGTTAAAAATTACACATAGCATTTGGTGGCCATTAAATGTATAAAATTTTTGTTTGATTTAACTTTTAATCAAATTGGCAAATAATAGTAATAATAATAATCCCCAATAGGGTTAAGAATAGTTTGCATAGTCAAATTTTAGTACCAAAATAATTTTATTCTTATGTTTTAATAACTGCAGATATAATACTGTTTTAATTAGTCATTTTGTATATATAAATTATGAGTCATTATTATATTATGAGTCATATACATATATATATATTCTAAATATTCCAGATGTTCTCTGTGGTTTCCTTCTTGGTTTAGAGTTAAGTGGTCTTAAATTAAAGTGGTGAGTTTTTATTTTGGCTTTGAGTTGTATAATTACTCCCATATTTAATTTCACTCTCAAGACATCATAATGCCTATGTCCACAGCGTAAAATTGACAAAGGTTTCCTTCCTCTTGGAGATAATACACACACTATATTTATCTATATCGTGATCCACCGAGATATGGATACATTGAGATGCACAAGAACCCACCTTCGTCTTTCTGGTTTTGTTTCTGCCACTACCACCGTTTGCTCACTCTCACTGTTCCACACTGGACGGTGCGAAGATGGAGTCACTGCACGTGGTGACAACTCCTGGTGCCCCGCGAACGTTGTTCCTTGGTCGGTTGTGTATTTAAAGGTGTTTTTGAGAAATGATACTCCAAGCTTCTCATGCATGTTTTCTCTTGGTGGGAGGCCCGTCTTTGTTCTACCTGTTATATACTTCTCTATCTAGTATAGACTCAAGGCCTTTATTGATCATAGATGTTGTAACCTGCTTCTCATTGTTTTAATAATGATGAACCAAAATTCTCATTTAATGCAGTTCGGTTTATCCATACTACAGACGTGGTTGAAGCTTTCTGTGTGTTGCCCTGGCTTACATGGCTCAGTTGGTTGAACTTCGGCCCATAAGCGGGAAGGTCACTGGTTTGACCCCTGGTCAGGGCACCACCTCGGCTGTGGGTTGGGCCCCAGTAGGAGCATGTGCAAGAGGCAACCAATCAACGTGTCAATGTTTCTCTCTCACATCAAGGATATTTCACTCCCCACTCTCTCCCCTTCCCTTCCCCTCTCTCTCTCTATTAAAAAAAGATTTTTAACATTATGTTGTACAAAAGAAATTCTCCCTACCTTAATTTCTTAAAGTCTCCTGTAATATCTGTAAGATGCACAGGTATTATATATTTCATCATTGAGTCGATGATCTGTCTGGAAATAATTGTTACAAAGAGCATGAAGTACTCTTCTGGTTTCTTTTTCTTTTTTCCTCCCCTTCCTCCTCCTCCTCATTTTAAACACATATGCTGCTGATCAAGCACCAGTTAGTGCGAAGACGACCTTTGCTCATTTCTCTGTAACGCGTCTCGTGATCATACACACGCGTGTACCTGTGCTCTCCTGCTGCATTTGACCTTGTCTACCAGGTAGCAGCGCCTCATGGTATTAATTATTACAGATATTTAATTGTCTGGAGACGTCTGGAGAAACAATAGCTTTTTGTTTTTGTGGTTGCCTCAGTTATCCTTGAGAATCCTGAAATTCCAGAACACCTCTCTGATCAGCTGTTTTAAGACTCTGTGGAACCTATCAAACTGTTACATCCGCAATTTCACTGGCTTTGATGGCAAAAGCCCCCATACCCCCCACCTGGCTACAGACCACGAGTGGTAATTAGATTATACAGATGTCCAAATAAAGACTTTTCTCTGTATTATCTCTGTCCTGTGAGTCTTTGTGTCAAATTGGCATTTGATTGCAGTTGCTCATTCCACAGACATTTTGGCGAAGTCATTACCTTTCTTTTATGCTATCAGGGACTTAAGGTTTAAAACTTTACTGAAACATATGAGGTGTTTTTCATTTGTGAAATGTTCCCAAACATTTGCCTTTTCTAATCGATCAGGCCGATTTGGAGTGGGGTGGAGTTTGTAGGTGGTGTTTTATGCGAGAAAGTGGACATATCTCAGGCTTGTACTGTGGACCCTGGAGGAGGGGTGGATTAACCTGCTTAGAACATTGCAACGTGCAGAAGCAAAGGCATGTGATAGATCCAGAATATGACTGAGCTCAAACTCCATTAACCTACTGAGTTCTCTCCAGCCTCTATTTGGGCCCTCAGCACTGCACATCAAGTGAGGGTGGCTCCCTCTGGGTCGGGGGAAGGTCGTGAGTTCTGATCTCTGGTTTCGAAAGAATAAATTGGAGCATTCCACCGCTTTTCTCGATCACTAATTAACCACCTCTGCATCCCCTCCTCCCATCATGCTTGTTCCTTAGGCAATGCCATATCCCCTTCAAAATTTAACTCAGTAGAAAATAAATCAAACTAATGAATTCCCCAAAGAAATAACTGATACGCTATTATAAAAATAAGAAGAATTTAATAGAGTAAACACGATTCATTATTTAATAACACAGCGCAGCATTGTGATTTAACCATGACACGTATTTTCCCCGGAACAGAATAAATAGCAGAACTTGTGCATTTAAAGTGTGCATTTAAAGTGCAATACCAAGTTTTCACATGGTGGTTTTTATATATAGGACAGAACCGATGAGGCGGTCCCAGGCCCTGATGACCCCTTTCGAAAGGAAGCGAGCTCTCTCTCCCCGTTTCCAGGGCCTGGGTCCGCCTTTCTCCCACTGTCTTTCATCCCCCTTGCGTGTTCTCATCCTCGTACTCTGTAAAATGTTCTTCTTTGCAATATCCGTTATTCGTTGTCTACCCAGTTCACCTCCTCCCCGTCTGCGCTCCACAAAGAAGGGCTCCTGCGCTGTTGTGTCCCTTCCTCCGGCGTAGCTGCCTGGAAGGGGGGTCTCCGGGGGACGCTTTTCACCCCCAGGCTCAGGGCAGGCCTCCCTGGGCTGGCGAGGCTCGGCGAGCCACTCGGGAGAAATGGCAGGGCGAGTGGTGCAGACCTTGAGGACAGGTCACAGGGAGCCAAAGTGCAGACTTTGGGTGGAAGTGTGGGTTGGCATGGTAGCAAGGACTCCGGTGGCCCTGGGACACCGCCCGTGAGGGGTGAGCAGGGACAGACCAGGTGGCAGGTAACGCAGGGTCTCGTCATCCATGTTGTACTTTGGGTTTTTATTCTGAGCGAAATGAGAAATATCGACGTGTTTTGAACAGAGAAATGACATGAGCCGGCTTAGGTTTTCAAGTACTCACTCAGTAAATATCGAATGGAATTGAACTGAATTGATTTTGAGGGAAAAAAAGCTACAGCTCTTGCAAGCTCAGCAACTGACCAGACACTGATATATAACAAAAATAATAAAAAAAAGGATTACTGGGAAATATATTTCAAACAATGGAAAGAGGGTTAATTTATATGGAATAATGACTGGAGTATAGAATGTTGACTTTTCCTTAATGATCTGAAGGTAATTTGTCAGCAGCCCGTTAGCCAACAGTACACACACACACACACACACACACTCACTCACACACACTTGTGAACACAGCTTTAAATGGAAGGTTAAATTAATCGATATTTCTTTGAAATTTGCGACCAGGAGTTAACTACCAAAGAACAGACCACGTGCCCGTTAACCCTTGGGAGCTTAGCCTTTTTGTGTGGAATAGTTTAGAGTGGATTCCCCCAGATGCAAGCTGCTGGGGGAAACTGAGGAAAGACGTCAGTGTTTAAGGAGAGTTACACACAGTCAAGATGCACGGCTGTCTTTTCGTGCTAACATCCTTGTGACAAGAGGACGTGTCTGCGTTACAGGTACACATTCAAACCTGTGACAGATTTTATTGACGGAGAGGATACTTTTTAGTGGTATGAACAAATTGTACGATTGCAGTTAATTTGGGTAGGAAGCTGGGGTTTTTTTTTCCCTGCTGGAAAGTAGTCATCTGGTCTTTAATAGCTACTCTTAATTCAGTTTTTAGGAAACCGCTTTTAGACTCCGCCAGGCCCCGCGGATGTCTGCTGTGGCAGCTGCCAGCAATTTCCAGAGCAGCCCTGGAATTATCAGTGGCGCTAGGACTGCGTGTCAGCAAGGAGATGGGCGGGCACGGGATCACACTCCTGTCAGGGACACGGGGGTGGGGGGGGGAAGAATCAGGGTTTTCCTAAAGGGGCAAACCAGCCGGCAAACAAAGCCCAGCACAGCGGAGCAGGAGGGTTCCCTCCGGCAGCTCCTCAGAGGGCTCTTCCTGGGGAGTCGGGCAGAGGACTGGACCCAAAAGCACAGGCACTCCGAGTGCCAGTGGTGAGAGGCCAGGTAGCGAGCAGCCAAACACGCTCAGGAGAAATCTGAATCATCAGAGGCAACACACTTCTTGTCTGAGAAGTTATTTCAAAGCTACCAAGAAACCCTTTAGGAAAATCCACAGAGACTGGTTTTAATAGGAGTGGGGGACCTTGAGGATAGTTCCAGAATTCGGTGATTTCACTCACTCACTCAGGAATTCATATGAACAAAGTACGTTGGAAATTTGCTCCTATTATTAATAGTGTGTGAACTAGCCTTTCATTGAGGACAACTAGAGATGCTTGTCATATATAAATATAAAAATATAACTATATGTAATGCACAACATGCAGCATCAAAAAGCTAACAAGGCAGGAAGGAATTGCAGAAATAAAATATAAGGGGTAAAGGAAAACCAGAATTTCAAGTTTGGGAGTTTGGGTTTCTACAATTTCTTCGTTGGTATCTATTCAAGAGGCTGGAGCGTTTGAACAGCTGAGTAGAAAGTTCAGGTGTGCAGAGAATTTTGACTCTTTTGTCGGAATATATACCTGGTGTTGTCTCATGCTTTAGGCTGGAACTCCAAAGGCTTACTGCTTAGAGCAAGGGAACTATAAACTGGCCGTTGCTTATATGGGACAGAAGTGGGCATCTCGGTTCAAGGTCATTTCATTCCCTGTTATCGGAGAGAGAAATGTACATTTTCTAGAGAACCCAGCAACCCGCAAAAGTCAATGTGAGTCCTCTACAGAGAAAAAATAATACCACCCTCCACTGTAAATTGTTTCTAAACTTTTTGTTTGTAATTTCTGATATCTACTTATGTTGCCATATCTATGTCTAACACAATATATGATATATGCACACATACTTATATGCACGTATATCATACACACGCACACACACACACACACACACACACACACACAATGTAACTGAAAACCAAGAGAAATAATGAACGGTACAAGTAGGACCATGAGAGTCCCAGAGAGTATTGTTGACTCCCGAGAAAATGCAATTGTACCATTTACAGTGCCCTCAAAAGTCAGAGTCCTAGGAATACACTCATAAAATATGTGTAAGGCCTCTGCACAGAAAAGTAGTCCCTGGTGTAGGGAGAAAAAGGCAAATACACACAGGAATGTAGGACACTCGTGGATCGGACTCCACGTTTTAAACAATCAGTTCTCACAAAAAGTACGTTAGAGATTTACTGGCATACCCAACTCCCAATATGAACCCCACAGGGGTATTTTCCCCAAGGAGTGGAAGACGCTTTTGTGTAGGCATCGACGGCTGTGATGACCCCGCAGCCATTCGGAGAGTGCGGTACTGATGCCGGGGGAGGGGGGATGAGGTGGTGGTAGGGGCCGCAGAGGAGACAGGCACACATGGGGGCCTAGCCTTGATCAATGTGGCACATGGAGCAGAGAGGAAAAGATATTTTTTTAAAAAAAGATTTTATTTATTTATTTTTAGAGAGGGAAGGGAGGGAGATATAGAGAGAGAAACATCAATATGCGGTTGCTGGGGGTCATGGCCTGCAACCGAGGCATATGCCCTGACTGGGAATCGAACCTGTGACACTTTTGGTTTCAGCCCACGCTCAATCCACTGAGCTACACCAGCCAGGGCTAAAAACATATTCTTTTAATTAGCTGGTACTGATTATTTGGGGGGAAAAACACACTTTTTAAAAATATTTTATTTATTTATTTTTAGAGAGGGAATGGAGGGAGAAAGAGAGAGAGAAACATCAATGTGCGGTTGCTGGGGGTCATGGCCTGCAACCCAGGCATATACCCTGACTGAGAATCGAACCTGCGACACTTTGGTTCACAGCCCACGCTCAATCCACTGAGCTACGCCAGCCAGGGAGAAACACAATTTTTGATGCTTTCCTTATATCATGCACAACATTCATTTGAAGTTCCTTGTAATTTAAATTTTGAAAGAACTCTGAAAATAATATAGGAGAACAAAGTCTTGTCCCTGGAGGAAGACTTTATTTAAATTGTATATTTCTACTAGAATAAAGAAAACGTTGATGATTTGGATTATATTGAAAGTAAGAACTTTGGTTCACTAGAATCAACCATTAAGAGGGTGATAAATCAGGGCGTTATTTGGGAGAAGATAGGTGCACACATGCACACAACTAAGGTGGTTGCCCAGCATATGTAAAGATTCCCTAAGTGTTAGTAAAACAAAGTACTTTTCAGAATAAACGAACATTACTCAAAGAAGCACGTTACAAAGGAAATGTCCAAATGGCAAAGTGCTCCACTGCGTTATCAGATAAATTCAAATAAAGTTCCAACAACTGACACCAGCCAAAGAACCATAATACGATTAGCCCGGAATGATTTTCCCTGTGTTAATGATTTTAGCATCTGCCCTCTAGCCTGCCTGAGTTCATGGGGACCTTGACACGCAGGTGAACGCTGTGGCGATTTTGGATGATGTACTCTACTGCGGTGAGAAGTATGGGTTCTAGGATTCAGTGGGACAAAGGAAATAGGTGATAATAGTCTGAGCGAAAGACAAGACAGGTCTTAACCAAGTGGGGCAGGCCTCTTGACGTCAACAGAAGGAGCAGTAGTCTCGGAACTCACTCCCCTCCTCGTTCCCGAACGGAGGCACGTGGCACTTTCTCGCATCTAAGCTGAGTCCTGCCTTTCGGCAGAAAAAGCATGTAAGCCACATGGCGCCAAGCCCCACTGGGACAAAAGTACAACTCTAAGCCTTGGGTGGAGGGGTCCGTTTTGGGCCAATTCAGGCAGGACGGGATGTGAATGGAAATACGTATTCGAGGCGAAGGGGGGAGGGCCCTGTGCATTTGTCCAGGTACAGGACTGAGGCGCGACTGTCCCAGCCTCACGGAGGCCAGCTTTCAGATTCCTGCTGCCGTCACCTGCTTGTCCTATTTCTGCAGGAACTGGGTCCCTCCTGTTTCCGTGAGACAGATGTCTTTCCACAGATTTTCTGCCAGCAGTTTCTAAATTCTGTGTGACACCTCCTTTCTCTTTCTTTACCTACGTCATTTCCCTTTCTTTGCCTACTTTCTTCTCTTACTAGGATGAAACCTCTATCAGGACAATTGAAGTTGAAGCTAAAATGGCAAGAACATGCCCTGGCTGAGTGGCTCGGCTGGTTGGAGCATCATCCCCACACTTGAAAAAGTTTCAAGTTCAGTCCATGGTCAGGGCACGTAACCTAGGTTGCAGGTTCGATCCCTGGTCGGGGCACATAGGGGAGGCAGCCAATCAATGTTTCTCTTTCTCTCCCTTTCTTTCTCTCTAAAATCAATAAACATACCCTTGGGCGAGGACTCAAAATAATAACAATATCAGCAATGGCACTACTACTACTAATAATAATAGTAACAAAGCATCTCTTAGTAATCCCTGTTCTAATAGTTCCCAACCCACTTCCTTTTGCTGTGCCCCTCCGCCCAGCCTCCTCACACTCCCCAAGGGCGTGTCCCCAGGCACAGGAGGAAGCGAGCCCACGGCAAAGGAGACATCCCAAGTCATTCGCCACATTTGGAGCTCAGGTGGGGGTGAGGGGGTACGGAGACATTCACGCTGGGGGCTCGGGCGGGCAGTGGGCGCGGTGATCGCTGACCACCCTACACACTGACAGTGACGATGCGGTCGGTTTGACACGCCTTCACCTATGTCACCATTTAATAATGTCTAATTGTGACCGCTTCCCTTATACAATACTGCGATGTCTTGACGTATAACCCTGTGGAATACGCTTCATGACATTCATGCTATTTTGATGATCATTTAGATATGTTTTTATAAGATTTTGACAAAGAAATAAATATCAGTTTTTCAGAGAGATCCAAAATTATTAAATAAAGGAGGAAGACTTTTACTTCAAAGTTGATATAAAAATGTTATAAAAATATCTTAGAAGAGTGGTAAGTATCATTTTATAGATACTTATTCACTTTTTTCAAAATTGAATCATGAATTTTTTAAATCATAGATAAAGCCGTAGCAATTTATGGCCTAAAGCGTGCATAAGAGATGTGTAAAAATTATGCTGGCTTTTTATAGTAAAAAGACTGTATTTCACAGTCCCCACAGAGATGTTATTTTCTTATTTTAGCTCTGATTTAATTGAAATGGCAAGGGAAAACTTTTTAAATGTTTCTCTTTTTTCCCTACTTCATTCGAAGCACCTTCTCCTGAATCCGTCGTTTCACTGGCTTGTTTGTTTCCTTTTGGTGTGGTGTAGTTGGCACGTGTGCTCCTCCCCTTCCGAGGCGTGCCAGGAACGTTTTTCAAAGGTGACAAAGAAAGCATTTGCTCAAAAGAGCCATGGCTGATAGAGAAGGCAAGTCTGAATTATTGATGGGCCCGCTCATTCAGAAGGGCTGAGCGGGGTGGCTGGGGACCGTCCCCCACCTTGCTCGGGGCTCAGCCAAAGTCACCTGCCTCGTTCTTGGCTCCTCGTTCCTGTGTGGCCGCGTTTGCAAGCTCGGCTGTGATTGGCACAAAGCGGCAACTGCAGCAGAGCATGGAATCCAGTGAAAATCATCGAGCAGGGGGTTGGCGGCGGGTGGATGCGGGCTGCTGCAGCGGCAGGGGGCTGGCAATGGGTGTCTGCCCGGGAACAGCCCTGGCAGAGCTGCCCGCAGTGACGACGGGAGGAGAGAGAGATGCAACGGTTACATGTTTAAGGAGACAGGCTCCCCTCGGGTGGGGCTGCCTTGTTGGGTGAGGACCCCAGAAGGAGCGAGTGGGCAGTGAAGCAAAACACAGGCCCTCGGCCTCATTTTACAAAAATAGGGTTTCTGGAAGAAAGCATTTCCTGAGAGTTTGGTCTACTTTTGTTTCATGGATGAGGTTAAATGTTAGGGTAGGACAAAATATTTTATTACTTTTTAAAAAAATTTTCACAATGTTCATGAACAGGGTCTTCGTGATTTTCCCTGCGCAACCACGGAGAAGAGAGGAAGGCATCAGACTCGAGTCAGAGAATGGGGATGGAGGGAGGGAGCTCGAACCATGCTTTTCTCGGAAGCTGGGAGGCTGAGGGGGAAATGCCAAGATCACTAATTTCTCAGACAGTCATATTTAATTTACTCTAACTATACTCCCAAAGACACAGAGAAATGGTTGACCATCTTTATTGCTGTGAACCCTAACCAACAATAACCAACTCTCCTAGGTTTTCCTAGTTTTACCTTCATCTTACCTACCTGGGGGTGAAGTATGTTCAACAAGTAGAATTCTTCGAAAATGAAAATACTGTTGCATTCGATTTGCTATTATTCTCTTTGGTATTTTTGTGTCGCTGTTAATATGTACACTGCGAATATATTAAACATATTAAAGTTTCAGCTTCCCCAAGAAGTTTGAACTTCATGAAGCATTAAGGGAGCATAACAAATATTGGACTTGAGTTTATAGCATTCATGGAAAAGTGGGAAGCAGCCGAGCGTGACCGTCTCGCTAATAAGAAGTGTTAATGGATGAATGTGGGATTGGACAGATACGTGGTCCATAAACAAAACAGAATCAAGTGATTATTGTAGAAGGGGGCTAGTGTCCATATTCATACTCATTGTAAACTTCTTGCAAACTTTCTGTCTTTCAAGCCTTTTATAGTGAAATGTCAGAGACCTTAGCGTAGCAGGTACTGAATAAATGACATGCTGCCTCATTATATATTCTGATAAATGAGACAAGACATTTTTGAATCCTCATCCATGACTGACTTTCCAGACCCTCCTCTACCAATATTTTATGTCACAACTCTGAACCCCAGTAAGATTACGGGTTCCTTTGTGACCACCCGAGAGATTGAAAGGTGGCCCCCCACATGTGGTGAGTTCTTAGTGCCAAACAGCCCTGGCCAGTAGCTCAGCTGGCTGGAGCACCATCCTGATACACCGAAGTGGCAGGTTCGGTCCCCAGGCAGTGAACATACAAGAAGCAACCAATATGCAAAAATAAGTGGAACAACAAATGGACGTTTCTCTCTCTCTTTCTCTCCCCACTTCTTCTCTCTTAAATCAATACATTAAAAAATTAATGCAGGACGATTGTACTCTGTGTATAAATGCAGACACTTAATCAGGCAGGAGTCTGCATTCTCAGCAAGTACCCTAAGGGTATTTGAAAATGCAGTCCCTGCCTGGGGACCTGCAGACTCGATTCCGACGATATTCCCTGGCCCCTGGCCCCGCCCAGCCCGGCAGCCAAAGTGGCGAAGCACCACATCTTGAACAATCTCTCTGTGGATTTCGGCGGAGCTGCTTGAGTGATCTAAACAGAGGATATGTTTTTAAATATTTTCTCCATATCTCACCCATTACAGCTTTAACTAGATAGGATTTTAAACGATTCTCACTTTAATTGCCTGTAATTTCTAAAGGCTGTATACGTTTAAACGTGGGAAGTGTCTATTCTGGCATCAGAAACAAGATATAATTGGGACATTTTCATTTCTTCAATATGGTTTGTTTTCTGTGTTCTATTCTTTTACACACACACACACACACACACACACACACGACACTTGGCAGAAATATGCCGAATAGGCAAACAGAAAGTGAATTAACACATGCCGGGCTTTAAAGCAATTACTGTGAGTGAATTGCTCAGAACACGCATCCCACTCGTGTTCTGTGACTCCATAAGCCGTCCTTCTCAGAGGCAGTGTCGTGGGGACGGCGGGGCCACCGCGCCGCGTGCACGGTGCCGAGAGGGGCTGGCCTGGGGAGCGGTGTGCGTCGGGCGCCGCGCCCGCCCACGCCTCGCCCTGCCACCGCTCCGGGCTTTCAGGAGAAATGTCAGTGCTCACAGCAAGTGATGGGACTTGACATATGGCATCAAAGCGTCATTAAAACCGCACCTGCTGCAGACGGGGCTGCGCCTTTCAAGGGGTTTTCAGGCAGGAAAGGTTATTGGGCATCCGAAAGGCTACGGCTTCTTTTCTCTGCAGACAATTAGATGCTCCAAAGGAAAAAGCAAGTTGCACAAATATATGTAAGAAAAAAATCTATTGTGGCATAGTGATTTTTTAAAAACTTTATGAATGCAACACTCTTTTTGTTTTGCTAGAACATTCAGTAGAGTCCAATACACTTTATTCACAGCTATTGATTTCTGTGAGAAAAGTTTTGTTATGAAACAGCACACAGGAGCCTGAACATATCCTGGTTTTGCTATTTGGTCAATTTTAAGAATTTTCTTTTTCACCTGTGTTCTATAGTATGTTTCCAATAGCAAAAAGAAAGGCAATATAATGTATCGGTCATGACCTATTTAGCAATGGCTCACATATTTCATCTTCTCTTCTTCTTTTACTTTTTTTAATATTTTATTTATTTATTTTTAGACAGGAAAGGGAGGGAGAAAGAAAGAGAGAGAGAAACATCAATGTGTGGTTGCTGGTGACCTGGCCTGCAACCCAGGCATGTGCCCTGACTGGGAATCGAACCTGCGATGCTTTGGTTCACAGCCCGCGCTCAATCCACTGAGCTATACCAGCCAGGGCTTCATCTTCTCTTCTTACCTGGTGATGTGTGTACAGAAAGATGCCGTGTCAGGGTAATTAAATAATTTTTCTAAGCTCATACAACCAAAGTGGCAGAGTTGGAATTTAAGTCCAGGTTGGTCAGATGCAAAGCATTGATTCCTGTTTCTGTATGCTCGGCTGTCTTCCATGTGCCAGGTTGGACTGCAAGTGTCCAACAAAGGAAAATAAGTGTGGGTCTCTGAGCTTGAATATTTCAGAATGGAGTTGGCGAGCCTGGGCATGTGCATTACAGAGACAGAGAGATGCAGTGTAGCGTCTGTGAAGCATTACGTAACTTGTGCCAGCCGTGCGCTCTGCCCGCATCAGAAGGAGCAACCACACACTGACTGACCGGAGGCCCAGGCTCGTCTCCTGCAGCCCCAGAGCCGCACCTGACCTGGGGTTGGACAAACAGGAAAACCTTCAGTCAAGAGCTTAAGGGACACAATCATAATAGAAATGCTGTGGGTAACATCTGTGGACATTTTCTCTATCTAATATGAGCAGTTTCCTGAGCTCCTGAGTTGGCTGCTGTTTCTGCTATAGTAGACCAAAATATAATCTTTTCTGCCTCCAATGCTAACACATTGTATCATATCAATCTCTGTCCTCTCCACACATGATGTATGGAAACGATAAGTAATTGATAGTGAAATGTTATATGATTATCAAGACCGCATCCTTGTTAAGGAATATTTATGTCTCAAGAAGGGAAAAGTGTGTCCTACAAACCAAAAAAAATAACTTTCCATGTGAAATCAAATTTGAATTGTCCTACATCTCAGGGAGGATGAGGAATTCATTTGAAGATTTGTCCAAAGAGCCGAGGACAGAGTGTGGAATAGAGGGGTGAATTCTTCTCATCCCTCAGCCTGTGACATGCTTATCCCTCTGTTTCAGAGCCCACGGGGAGGGGACACTGTCGCTGGGTCAGTTTAAGTGGGATGAGGTTGCACACAGTTCAGCTCCACCCTGTTCCTCTCATTTAGAAATACGTCGGGAGTGTTTACTCTGTGCGGATAAAACGTGAACCGTCAGACATAGAAGGACTGCAGATAGACATGTGCTCACTGGGAGGTGAAGGTGGCGATCCATAACATATGCTAAAATCCCGTGGGTATACATAAAACTTCAAAGTGTGATGTTTTGGAGGCGCTGATGAAAGCATGCAAGAGAGAGTTCTGAGTGAATGTGGGTCCCATGGAATGGAAATAAACTGAAACTCGTGAAAAACGAGTGCGGGGAGAGAGAACACACAGTAGCCCCCGATCATGGCAGAGAGAGGTAGAGACTCACACAGTCAGGAGATGGAGGCCAGTCTTCCTGGGGGGGGGGGGGGGGGGGAAGGGCCCCTGGCTCCAGAGGCAGGCCGGCCAGGGGGTGAGGAGCTGCACCAGGCAGACTGAAAATATAGTTACATTGTCTCTGAAGTGGGTGGTGCACAGATTCTCATTTTGTTTTGGTTTTCCAGAAGTAGCTCTGGCTCAGCGTGGAATGTGGACTGGGGGTGGCAGTGGGGTGATGTGGGGGCCCGGGGTGAGAGGTGATAGCTCAGTGGACATGGGGGAGGGAGCTGGGTCTGGGGAGAAGGGGATGGGTTCAGGGCTGGCCGGGCGGGGCTGCTGCTTCCTGAGAAGGTGGCAGAGCCCCTTGGTGTGAGGCCCTCGAGGTCCGGCCACGCCGTTGCAAATGGTGCGATCCCGTTCTCTTTTACAGCCGAGGGATAAGCCATTGCATGCATGCGCCCCGGCCTTCTTTATCCACTTGTCCACTGATGGGCCCCAGAGGGGATTGCGCTAAGTGAAATAAGTCAGCCAGAGGAAGACAAGCACCACACGGTTTCACTTACACGCGGAATCGAGTGAACAGAACAAACCAACAAACAAAGACAGAAACGGACTCGTCGGAAGGGAGAACAGGCTGAGGACTGCCCGAGGGGAGGGGGCTGGGGGGAGGGGTGGAAAAGTGAGGGATGGAGAAGCACAGGTGGGCCGTTACAGAACAGTCACGGGGATGTAAGGTGCAACTTAGGGAATACAGGCGGTGATGCAGTAACTGCGTGTGGCGTTAGGCAGGTACAGGAAATATCGGGGGAACACTGAGTAAGCTTATGGTTGTCTAACCACTGTGCTGGACACCTGAAACTAACACAGAACAGCGCCGAGGGTCAACTGCAGCTGAGAAAGGAAATGTGACGGGGTCACACTCGTGCCGCCTCCCTCTCCCAGTCGCCCTGCTGATGCCACGGACGTGGGAGGGGACAGCTCCAGGCTGAGGGAGCGGAGCGGAGGCCCCTGGGGGAGGTAAAGGCGACAGCGACCCTTGACCCTCGTGGGAAGGACGGCAGGGCAGCTTGGGGCAGAGACGACCCTGCCACAGGCCGGAGATGGTTTTGGGGAGAGCGTTTGCCCAACCAGCGTTCCTCTCCCCAACAAGGTCCCGGAGGGAGCTCTGTCCCACCCCCACTGAAGACAGCAACTACAAAACAAGAACCATTGCTGCCTGCCAGGGCCTCTGCTTTAGCGGGGCAGCCGCCCCCGAGCCGTGGGGACAGACCAGAGCTGAGGCTCGTGGGGGCGCTGTGCCTTCTCCTCCCTGCCCGTCAGGACCAATGTTGCCATAAAAACCAGAGTGTGAAGGTGCCGCAGGTGGGGCTCCTCCGCACCTGCGCAGTAACGGGACGTGGTGCAGGCTCCGTGCCCCCTTTGGGGGAGGAACCAGGACTGTCAAGTCTCAGCTGAGGGGCTGTGGCCTGTCCCCCCTGGGGCACCATCCCTAGGCTCCTAAACCCGTGAAGAGTGACAACACGGAGAGAATGAGGCCCGTCTCGTCTCTTCTCCCCAGCCCCTGCGAAAGCGTCGTCAGCCGATGCACCTGATCCTACAAGGGGCAGGGAAGATTACGCACACAGACCATCCAAGCTTGCTTCAGGGGGCGTAATATAAGCTGAGAGAATGTGGCTGGGATTTCATTGGGAACACTGCCTTATCTGATGAAAAAAATGCAAAGAGGTAGCTTTTCTGCAAAGAAATGAAAGGAAACATAAAAGCCCCAGAAGCCGACACTGGCCGCGCTCAGAGGAAGTGCTTACGGATGCAGACGGGGTCTGTCTGGTTGCAGAAATGAAGTCATCTTTCTCGGAGGCAAACACCTTTGGATATTTTAGCCTGACGGCTGTAAATATTAGAATGACCCCCTTTCCTGTTCCATGTTTAACGTCACTAAAGAGAAGTCTGATCATTTGTCTACCTATGTGGATGTTGTGGAGAGAATGTGCTGGAAAAAAAGGGTGGCTGCCTTATGGCTGGGTCCATTTATCTTCGTAACAGATTGAAAGGCGTCTCCGAGGTAGACATCAATCTCTGAGTCTTGGCTGATGTGACTCTCTCCTTGGGAGACAGGGCCAAGGTGTGGATGCCAGCTCCATCCAGTGCCGTGCCCTCCGAGACGAGGGTGGCTTGCAGCTCCCAGCCAATTAATTAGGTAATTGCCTCCCTGCAGTCCTGCTGGAGACAACTCCTCTTTTCTCCTCCCTGTCTCTGTGGAAATCACTGGCACCGGAAGAAGCCCACGGTTCCTCATCTTCATTCAAAACGAAATGACGGAGCAACACTCACGGAACAAACATTTCTTCTAAAGAACACATTCACCTAAAATCATCTAGACGGTGGCAGCCAACATCACTTAGGAGGAGTGATTAAAATAAAATGAGATTACTCAACTCGATTAATCTCGCAAATTAATTGCTCTGCTAGAAAGAACACAGCTTTGAATTCGCTAATATTTTCTCGTCGGGAAACATAGTGGTGTATTTTGCTCCTGGCCAAGACGAAGCAGTGGGGGCTGCATTCACTGTTCTGCCCGAAACAACCCGAAGCAATAAAAAATGTGTCAGGTAATTGAAACACCGTTGGCGGCACCTGGACATCAGGCGGCAGAGGGCACTCACCCCCGAGATGCAGAAAATGAGGAAGGTGAGCCTGGGGTCACCCCGTCGCCAGGGCGGAGGAATATTCTTCTCTGCATCTCAGGCAGCTCTGCCGCTGCAACAATGGCCATGGAGCTAAGGGCTTAAAACAACTCGATTGTATTCCCTTACTGTCCGGTGTGTTAGGAGGCCAGCGTGGGTCTTCATGAGCTGTACTCAGGCCGGCGGCTGACGCACAGTTTTCCTGGGGGCTAGAGAGGAGGAGTGTTTGTTTCTTGCTTTTTCCAGTTTCTAGAAGCTTCCTGCCTCCTTGGCTTGTACCCCTGGTTCTCCGCCTTCAAAGTCAGCCACAGTGGTCCAGTCCTCACCCTGCATGGCTCTTGCCCTCTTTTCTGGCCTTTATCTTCTTTGAAAGACCTCGTCATTTCACGGGTCACAGCCAGATCAGTCGGAACAACCCCGCTGTGGTGACGCGGGCAGCTGTTTTACTGCCTGACTCGCGTCTACATGCCTGAATCTCCATGAGTGATACATGCGTAGGGAATTCCGTACTCTCATTATTGACATTGTAAAAAAGTCATTGTTTAATCAAAAATAATGGAACAATATGGTGTGGGTTTTATGTGCATGGAAAGTGCGAGATGGGACAAAGGCCAGGGCAGGGCTGCTGGGAGCGGCGGTTCCATTACAGGTGTGAGTCCTGTTGTAGGAGTCTGATGCACCGTGTGCGTCCCAGAAACACTGAAGGTAGACCGATGAGTTACCGATGTGTGCTGTGACCTCCTCTTCTCTGCAAAGGGGACACGTAAGGGAGTATGCTGACCTTTTACTGCCGATTAATACATTTAGTTCTACTTTTCCACTAATATATTTTTTTAGTTTCTCTCTTAGCAGGACATCTATCCTTGGCAGGGTCGTGCGATGAAAATGAACTTGGCAAGGGAACAGCCAGCCAGCCCATGCGGTGTAGTGCGGTCGTCGGACAGTCCTTTTTACACTTCTCTCCCTTCCTCTCCTCCGCTGCCTGGTGGGTCTCTGTCACCAACACACGGGCCATCCCGCCGGTGTGTGGTCGGTGCCTGACCGACAGCACGTTGATGCTGTTTACCGCCCCCTCCCCACACCCATCTGCAGTAGTGCCTGGCTTATAATCATGTTTCTTCTTTTCTTTTCCTTTTTTGTTGTATTTTTCTCTATTACCATTGATCCATCTTATCAAGATGCCCCCGTGCCCCCCACCACACTCACCACCCTGCCGTCCGTGTCCGTGGTAATAGTTTTTCAGTAAGTATTGGGACTGGCTTTTATACCTGCATTTTATTACTTCCAGGGTAATGACCTATTATTCCCCTTTATTTCAAACTATGCATGTCTAATTAATTTTTGAAAACATGGAGGTTATGGTGATCAGTTATATACTTTCAGCCACTTAGCTTACATCTCTTCACTGATGAAAGTATTTTCTGTTTTGCTTCTGATAATGAAGTGTGGGCAAAGGACTTTCTATTTTTTTATAAACATCCCAGAGATTGTCTGGTGGAAGCTCAGCTGGGGACACCAGCCTTGGTGGCAGAAAGCAAACAATTATACCTCTAGCCTGGCTGCCACTCTCCTCCGGTGCCATGGTGATGCACGGGTGGCCAGATCTCCAGAGAATTTCTGGGAGTGTTTGTCTCAGTCAAACTGATGACATTTGCCAGGAAGCAAGATCCTAAGTGCCACGGAGGACAGTTTTGCGGTTTAGTTTCTGCATTTGAGATTGAGGGGGAAACATGAAGAAGATTGCATGCGGGTGGGAGAAAGCAGGGCAGGGGTCAGATTGCAGGATAGGGAACAGGGTTGTGTGATCTCTTGTGGGTGGTGATACCTTCCAGGGGTGTCACTTCTGCCATTTCACAAGTGTGACAGCCCGGACGCACAGTGACAACGGACAGTGCTGGCTTATGACCCTTCAGGGAAGAAGTCACAGGCCTGGGGCGGGACTGCCCAGCACGACTGCCCGGTTGGGAAGTTAGGATTTGTTGTGCCACTGCTGTTTCCGTCCACAGCCTCTCCGCCCAAGTCTTCTACCTGGTGCTCATAGGTGCTTCCTTCCCTAAAGCTGTTCTCTTCCTCTTCTCATGCGCACTTGTGCGCTCGCTCGCTCTCTCCCTCTCTCCCTCTCTCTCCCTCTCCCTCTCCCTCCCCCTCTCTCTCTCTCTCTCTCCCTCTCCCTCCCTCTCCCTCTCTCTCCCCCTCTCTCTCCTTCCCTCTCCCTCTCCCTCTCCCTCCCTCCCTCCCTCCCTCTCTCCCTCTCGCTCTCCCTCTCTCCCTCCCTCTCTCCCTCTCTCTCTCTCTTCAGTTCTGCCAGTTTTCCTCTGCTGAGGATCCTTTTTTTTCACTTGAAAACAGGAATCGACAGTGGGTCATGGAGGTTCCAGTTAGTTTCAAGTTTACTCCATAGAAGTGACATACGAGATGGGGATTTAACGTATCAGCTATTGTGGGGATTAATAGTTTCTTCTACAATATCTCTAAATCACAGACGCATTTCAACCTCGGAAGAGTGACTTTCATGCCAGAGCCGCATGCCTGTTGCTCCTCCGATGGCAGGCCTGTGCTCATTAAGATAGCAATCAGACTGCAGACCCCTCCGTGCGAATCTCCGGCTCGTCCTGTGGCTGCGAGGGGTAAGATCAGAGATGAGGGGGCTGCAGAGGGAAGATAGTGTTCAGACCCCTCACCCATCTCCATTCTTTGATTTCAAATCGCTTTGGAGAAACACACCGCCAACCCCTTTCCCATGTAATATATAGAATAAATTTATGCCTTTTCATACGTGCCCCCCAAATCTGTGTGTGTAAGAATGATCTTTTTCCCTCCCACCATATAATTTCACTGCAGCCTTCTGATCCCGAAGTGTGTGTCTTCTGGGAGCCTCTGAAAGCTCCGTCTGGCGCAGGGGAAGTGGTGGTCCGACCCTTCTGTACCCGACTCTTCCCGACGGGCTCTTGGAGGGACTTGCCCTTTATCAGTTCGCTTCCTTGGTGCTGGTGATTGAACGCCACTCGGGGTGTTCATTTGAGGTGACAAGATTCTCAGCCCAGGCACCGTGTAGTCCGTAATGCATTTCTTTTTTCCTGGAACCTTACATTGTTCTCTTAACCAAGTGTAGCCATTCATCCCCAGGTGGACCGAGAAGGGAAATGAGACTTGATTACAGCATTCCCATAAGCACAAAGCAGAGGGAGAGGGAGAGGGAGAGAGGGAAAGGGAGAGAGAGAAGGGGGGGGAAGAAAACATTTCAGGTTGTAGTTCATCATACATAATACATAATATATTTTAGCTGATTAAACACACATATACTGGAATATATTCTGAAGAGAACTATTATGCATTTAAAAGTCTTTCAACCCAAAGATGACAGATTCAAAGTGCATGGATATAATGCCTCTATTCCAATCATGGTACACATTTTATTACATAGTTTCTTGCCTTCCCAGACATCACCACTGAAAATGAAGTGAGTGGGGGGGCAGGTGTGTGTCCCTTACTGCCCCAGGCGCCTTTGTCCCCCCGGCTGAGAGATCTCACAGAAGTGTCCCCCTCCCCGGAGAAGCACGCTGCACCTGCCCGCCCGGGTGCTTAGGGATGAGCACACTCTAAGTCTCCTCACTCCACGCCTAGTAAATTGCCAAAATGCAACTCAGAAACGCAGCACGCTGGCTCTCCAACGCTTTTTAAGCAGAAGTGTTTCCTCTCCCGGTCTCAGCGCCAAGGGGCCATTTCTTACCCTATTCCGTAAAAACACAGCCACTTCGCCATTCAGCGTAATTTGGAAAATGGTGCTGAAAAGTATTAAAATAAGATATGTGCACTTACTCCGTCAGACAAAGTTTCTCTAAATCTACGTTCAGATTCTTACTAATGTCGCCGACGGTGCTAAGCCAGCTGCATGCGGGTCACTCCCACGAAGGCTTGCGCGGCTAATATTCCGTCGGCCGGTGCGGTTTGCATCAGGGCCGCGGCCGGCGCCGGGTGGTGTCGGGAGCGCTGTGAGCACACGGAGGGGTGTGCGCAGCTGGTGCTTGCCCTGCCTCTCCAAGTCAGGGACTCTCTCTCACCGCCTGGCTCTTCAGTTCCCTGGCCTCGGCTTGCTCTCCTGTGACAAACGTGTTGATCAGTTTATCAGAATGACATGGGAGAAAATCTCCTAAACTGACCGTTATAAAAGATTTTACTTCCCATAATAATGACAATGAAATAGATTTCTAGAACCTGATGGAGGTATGGCGATGTAGTGGAGTCCGATTTTCTCAAAATTTTAAGTAGATAATTTACTCTCATTTTAACTTCATGCTTAATTGTTCTCATGCATCACCCGAAAACTTTTCCTGTAAAAGCTGACGTATCATTTCAGAGCAGGGCTGCTCTGAATGTGTTTTGTGTATGTCTTCTCATATTCTTCTTAAGTTAGGGTGTGTGTTTCCTTTGCAGCCTTCTTCCTCTTCCTCTTCCTCCTCCTCTCCTCCTCCTCCTTCCTCTTCTTCTTCTCCTCCTCCTCCTCCTCCCCCTCCTCCTCTTCCTTCTTCTTCTTCCTTCTTCTTTCTTCTTCTTTTTAATGAATCTCGAGGCATGCAGCCATCCCCACTGAGGCCTCAGCCGGGGCCCCAGATATAAAGACTGCAGTGTCCGGAAGACAAAACAAAGGAGACGTGTGAGAGAAAGAGCCAGCTGTCTCTCAGGAGACAAGTGCTAATGAGGGTTTCCTGGAAGGGACGCGCGCCCAGGATGGGCACCTGCCACCCCGTGTATCGGTGATGATATAATGAGCCAAAAGTGCACGTTGGGGTGCTCTGAATCTGGGTTTCTGCGTGTGATCCGTGGGAGGTAATGTCAAGGTCAATTTACCAGTCTCTCAAAATGGTTAAGTTGAAGTAAAAGATTTTCTCTTATTAAGCCTGCACTTGCAAAATGATACATGAATTATTAATTTTTGTGTGATTAACGTTTTCTCAGAAAGTTACATTTCCAGAAAAAAAATCAGAGACCTCAGTTGCATGGACCCTGGTTTGGGTTGCAAGAGCTATTGTTTAGGAGCATTTATACTTCAAAGCTTAATTTGAAGTACTGCCCTTACTACGTTAATGAAAATCACTCAAAATGTATACGCTGCAACCATATTAATGCACATGTGTTGATATGTGCATTCTGTATATCTGAGATTGTATTTCACATAGTCTTTGGTTTAAAATGAAAGGGAATTAATGATTAGTGATGTGACACAGTGGTATTTTTGAAATTATTAGCTTTCTTCTAGTTAAAACTGAACAGATGGTTTTAGTGTTGAGAAGGGGAATCCTGAGTCTAGTGATAACCAGTAAATAGTTTAAAACAATTGTTTTTGAGGCTTATATAAATAAAATTTGGCATCACAGAAAGTGAAAGATGTCTAATTTATATTTTCTGATTGCACTTTGTATAGTTTGCTGAAGGTCGGACTCAGGTGCCCTCCATATAACCTGGTGATTCTAGATAATTAGGGGGCATTTAGTGCGAGCTCTGGGAGGTTATTTCTTGTTCATCAGGACACAAAGAAGCGTGAGGATAACTCTGGGAAATTCTGGTACTTTAGTAAAGTGTGGAAATTACATAACATAAATAGTTTTTAGGGCTTGAGTTAGGTCTACCTCAAATTTAAACAAAGATAGGCAATGAATTGATCATTAAAGCTTATTTTCAAGTTGTTTTAGTTTTTTTTTTTTCATACAAGATGGTGAAACAGTAGAGGTGGAGTCAAGGCAATTCAAAATCTTTGTTATATTTACAAATGTCTCAATGTTATAGGTTGATTCTTTATCTGCCTAACATTTATATTAGTTAGATATTCATATAGGTGTATTAGCTTAGATGCACACAGAATTTAAATTCTTGTTATTCATTATTATGTTTTTCTTATATTTACATATTGCATATGTAAATATTACATATTTAATATGTAACAATGTAGTGTTATTTTTAAAAAGGACAATAATTATTTAATTACTCGGCATTTTTACCTTCTTCTCCTGGATGGAATGGATAATGCTGGGTAGCTAAGTTACAAGAAGCTGTTTAACCCCAAGAATGTGTGTGAAGCGCGTGTTTTGGGCAGCTTAAATATAGGGTAACTCTCATCCACCACACAATCATTTTCCATCACATGGAAAATCAGAATCAGTGGTCAGTGCATTAGTGTTTGAATACCGAAGGGGCTCTAACAGTTTTATTTAAGGTTACCCTGTATTGTCATGTTCCCATCATCCTTTGAGGCTTATCTGAACCAAGTGTCAGCTAGTAATAATTTTCTGTACTCCGTATAAACCTGTTATTTCCTACTTAGGTGAGCATATTTGCATTATGTATATTGCCTTTCGGGTTATTTGTGTTACATGTTATTATCCCTGTAAAACTTGCAAGACCAAGATCAAAATTATAATATTCACTTTTTATGTTTTTCTAGTGCTTCTGTATAGTGTCCAGTACAAGGATGGCATTCATGGATAATTATTGTATTAAATATCTAGGTATGAGGTGTGATTTAAAAAAATTTGAGAGTATTATGCCAAGTGAAGTAAGCCAGTCAAAGAAAGACAAGTACCCTATTATTTCACTTATTTGTGGAATCTAGTGAATGAAATAACATAACAAAAGAGAAACAGAGTCGTAGATACAGAGAAAAGACTGGTAGCTGTCAGAGGGGAGGGGAGTTGGAGGCTGGGTGAAAAAGGTGAAGGTGTTAGGCGAAAACAAAACAAAACAAAACAAAACTCACAGACACAGATGACAACGTGGTGACGACCAGAGGGAGTCAGAGTTGGGGGAGGTTGAAGAGGGTAAAGGGGGGGTGAATGGTGAAGGGAGGAGACCTAACCTGGGGTGGTGACCACACAGCACAATACACCGATGATGGATTATGGAATTGTACCCGTGAAACCTGTGTAACTTTATTAACCAATGCACCCCAATAAATTCAATAAAAATTACAAAATATAATGCAAACAATTGTTTTTAAGACTAGAAGTAACTGTAATTTTATTTTTAAAGGGGCCATTCATGTGAAGTTTCGGTAGGAAAAAAATAGGGTTGTATGTGTGTGTGTTACTGTATATTTTCCTACACATACAACAAGCAACTGACTTCAATATCCCTACACTCAAATACCCAGCCGTTAAAACATTTTAAATATAAATTACATTGAAGATCATTTTCAAACTGGTAATTTCAGTTTAATGTGGAACTTCATACTTACCTTCAGGTGACAGAAATACACCTTTGGTGTATTTCTGTCACCTGAAGGTAAGTAATGGTGTATTAAGGTGTATAAAACCTTAAACTGAGCAACGCAATTCTTTTGGCAGTTAAACTAATGACTCCACAGATCTCTACGGTTCAAAAACTCAAATCGTTTATTTTGTCCTGAGGATATATATATATATACACTGCAGATGCTTGCGAAATCACAGTGATGCGCTGGTATCCAAGCTTAATAAATAAAAAGAGTCAGCTTTTAATTAGTATATAAATTTCCCAAATGGAAAATCCACACTCACAACTCAGTGCTCTCAGAAGAAGAGCACTGAGCATTTGTCTTGTTAGAGAAGAAATAGTCTTTCTGGGAAATCATAGATATTTCACATTTTATTTATTTACTTGTTTTCACAGCATGCATTACTTTAACCCTGAGATTCCGAAGGAGGAATCACACTAGTAGAATGAGACACCGTGTCTGAGTGCTTGCCTCCACATAGGCTTATGTTCTTAAACATTAAAACTTTCTAAGCCGATTTCGTCACGCCTCCAACAGAAGGTTTCGCTGCACAAAGCGCTGCCCCGCAGTGGTCAGGGCTACGGCTGTGGACCCCGCAGAGCCGAGCTCGAGTCTCAGCCCCGCCGCTTCCCTGGGGCAAGCCCCTGAGCCGCACACCTCCTGTTCGTTAGCGCTCAGTGCTCTTTCTCTTACAGCCACGACAGTATTACCCACAGATGTCCGCTGTGGGCACTCAGTGGGGTTGTGTCACAGCCGAATACACACTCCTCCATGACAGCTATTGCTGTTATCGGTACGTGTCCCTCTTCCAGCTGGCCCCCTCCCCGAGAACACAGCGGTGCGGACACTTGCGGATGCTGGGCTGGCTGAGGACCTTGGCGATACCGACTGTAGGCCCCCTTAATCTCTGATCCAAACCCCTCAAACCTGGCGTGTTATGGGGCGTCAACGATGGAATCGGACTGAGGGCCTCTTCGGCAACATGGGGTCAGTCTGAGCTTTGCTTACAGTCAGGGTGTTCTCTCATTTAGACTCCCTGTTTGTCATGGCAACAACAACAACAACAACAAAACCCAAAACAAAAACAAGCAAACACAAAATCATGAAAGCCCTTCTTGCGTGGTTAGCAGGTAACGCTGGGTTTCAGGTTAAAGCCATGTCATTACCCTAGTGGGCACCCACGCTTGTGGGACTGACACGAGCGAACTGGAGTCCTCTCTTGCATCTCAGAAGCGAGGCCCTGACTTCCGTGTCCCTGGCCGGGCAATGGGCCGGCTGAGCGCACGGTGTTCGCCTGAGCGGGGTGGACAGAGAGTGGAACTGCAGTGCCCGGGGTGTTTGTGAATGCACGGAAATAGCAACGAGCTTTTAGCTGGATGTTTCATAGGATCACATGTAAGCCTCGCTGAGAACGGGACATTTGAGTGCAGACTTGAAGAGCCTGCTGTGTGGGAATAGAGAAGGCAAGCTTTTCGTGCAGAAGGCACACGTGATAGCTATCGGGCGGCTACAGTCCAAGACAGTGATGGAGGTCAACAGAGAAGATCAAGAAAGCCAGTGTAGCCAAAGCTCGGGGATTCAGAAAGACAGTATTTACGGTGTGTGTTTTCAGATCACATGGGCATCATAGGATGCTGGGATATGTTGGCTTTTGCTTTGCATAAAACAGGGAGGCATTGTGGAGTTTGGAGCTGGAAAGGGACATAATTGACATTTATTTTGAAGAATAACTTAGCTGTTTCTATACGTGAATGAGCATTAAGAAAGGGACAGCTATTGGCAGAGAACTGCGGTAATCCAGGTGGGAAGGGAGGTTGACCCAGGTTAGACTGGCAGCCATGGAAGTGGGAAGAGGGGCTGCGTTCAACGCCAGATATGTTTTCGGAAAACAGTGCCGGCAGGGTTTCCTGAAGGATGGCTGTGGCGTGTGAGACAGACGGAGGGACGGGGGGATAGGGGAAAGTCTTCCGGTTGGACCAGATTTAGCGAAGTTCAGTTTTAACCACATTTATTGGACATTTGTAGGTAAACCGGGTATTTGACCACATACAACATTCAAAGTGAGATCATGGTGCAAGTGGAGATTTCTCTGGAGGATATCTCAGGTGGAAGGGAGAGTAATCACAAGGAATGCGTGTGGACTGGTGTGTGTACACAGTAACCACACATGCACGTTCCAGTGACCTACTTGGGGGTAGGTCAGTGCAAGGAATCCCGAGGAAGACGGTGTTAGGGAGTGTCAGAGCCACGTAGGGGCATTGGGTTTTCAAACATCAGGCACAGAGGACCCATCAGGAGCCTGGGTCGGTAAGCAACGGCCAACACAGAGAAGGCGGAAGAGACAGAGGTCAGGGAGGTCAGGGACAGCTTACTGAACTGAGAAACTACACAAAACGAAAACCCCACAAACTCCATCTGGACTCTTGCCTGAATCTTTCGCATCTAGGATGGACTCTATCTTAGTCTTCTTTGTTTGCTATTAGTTGATAACTGGCCTGGGAATCTTCAGCCATTTAAATAGGGCAAGTTTGAGGGCAAGAGTTCTCAGATGAAAGACAATTTGTTGATGAATTTCATTTCCCTTTCCTGGCTGTCTGCCTTTCGTAGTGACCCAGGCCCGGAGTGAATTGTAACGTCTCAGCGATCACACGGATCTCTAGTGTTTTCCCTCCTCATACTGCCCGTTATTTTCCTGCTCAACAGAAAATACTTGGCAGGTCATTTTTTATTAATCATAACAAAAGTAGTATTTTCTTTATCAGAGGCTGTAAAAAAAACGCCGAAGGAATGCGGGTGGCTAATTGAGGGCCTTCTGAGATTTATTCCAAATGAGAAACAGTTCTCTGCTTTTCTCTAACCCCGCGGCGTTGAATAGCCTGTGTGAGAAGATAGCAAACACAATGGCTTAGCTTCTATTGCAAATGCCATCGCCTGGAAACCTTCAAAGAGAATGTAATTATATCATTTTCCTTATCAGATAAGGATGCGGTCACCCCACATGAAGCCTCAAAACCCAAGATTACAGCCATCGCTTTGAAAATACTGCCCCCCCACACACACACCTCAAAGGCACTATTGCATCAAGTGTGCAATGAAAGTGATTTCAGTATTTCTTTAATCAGAGTTAAAAATTATTTTTTAATCTTTCAGAAAGTCACAGTGCAAATAAAGCGCTTGGCCGTTTTTGCATTCATTAGTAATAGCATAAATCAGGACATCTACGTCTTGAGATTTTTCCCTTCTCCCTCCCCCCCCCCTTCTTTTTCTTTCCTTCTCTCTTTCTTCCTAAAATTGTTCTGAATTGATACCTTTTCACTACGATTTTGACCAAAGACACACAGCCAGCCCCTCCTGGCCCCCTGAGGTGTCCCTGGCTTTAGGAAGTCACATCCCTGTCACTCAGCTCTGGCCGGCAATGGCGGCCCACCTCACCTCCCACTCCTCCATGCTGTGCACCCATCTCGGGCAGGGTGCGGCTTCTCCGGCTGGTGAACACTCCAGGGGCGCCTCTGTGCTCCACGTCTTCACTCACTGACGCCTCCCTCCCTGTAACCCGTCTTTGCACGACCCCCCGTCTGCTCTTCCTTGGGCTTCGGCGCACACGGCTAACCCCTGTGCACCAGCTACCACCCCTTCTCAAAACACGCTTCACTGTGCCTCACCCGTTTCGTTTACAGCACAGCACTTGCCTTAGCAAAAAGTTCTCATTCGTCCCCTGGGAGTACCTCATAAACTCCAAGTGTATTATCAGCATGTGACGGGGGAGAAAAGAAGAGAAAAGAAACCAATGACCTACATATAGTAGGTGCCCAATAAATATTTCTTGAAAGAAAGAAAAGCAGATTTTTGAGCGCCACCGTGCGGCGGGCATTGATCCGGGCGCTGAGGTGCGGTGGAAGCACAGTAGTACGGACTGCAGGATCCTCCCGCAGTGCACACAGCATCCGATCAAGGTCAGGGGGAGGAGCTGTGATGCGCAGACAGCACATCACACGGAACAGGCAATTTTTGTTGTTTCTCAGACTGAGGACTGACCTTGCTCATGCTTACCGATGCTGGCCAGCTGCCAGAAAGGGGAGGCAATAAAAAATACTCATAATCATTGAAGAGGATAGAAATGTAAAGGTGTCTGAAGATATTAGCATATGTACAACCAATGAGTTTGTTGACTTAGAAAGATAGTAATAAAGAAAACATGACCTAGGCATTTGTATTCTCTACTACTTACCTGTATCAAAATAGTCTTTGAAATAATACATTATTTAAATGCAATGCCTATTACTATCACTAAATTTAATTATAGCTGTGTAAATTTATCTAGTACTTGCCACTGCTTTATTGGCTCCATTTTTTTTCGTGTCTGTATGTGGTCTTTAACAATACCCTAAGCAGAAGGAAATAGCTGTCCTCCACAAAACGGTGTTTCTTGCATGGGCCAGATCTTAAACATCCCGGCATCCAGTGAAGTATCACTTATGAAACGGGGTAGATAGTTTCAAACACAACCTATCTATTAGATATTGCTCTTTCTTAGTAATTGAACTAGAAAGGTGGATTGTTCATTTAAAAGGTCCCACCAGGAGATAAGCCTGGTACCCTGCTGACACTGGACATGTTTATCGTAACATTATTGACTCTGTTCCCCATGCTGTCCTGGACATCTCCATGATGGTTTTTATATCTGGCGATGTGTACTTCTTAATCCCTTCACCTTTTTAATCCATACTCCTGACCCAGGAAAAGTGGCAGGACTTAATTATTAATTAGATTGGAAATAGTATCAAATTCTACTATGAAATAGAACCCCGAAAACACGGTATTTTAGAAATCACAGAGAGCATGAAACATTCAAAAGCCTCGTGAACTACCCCATATCTGAGGTGCAATAGCGAAGAAGTCAGGACAGACGTGTGAATAAAGCTCTCCAACTGTCTAGAATAAAAACCACTATAGTAAATGAATAACAGTTAATAATAGATTATTTCATCAGGGCTTTCTTATTGTTCCAAAAGGTCATCAGACGGCCTGTCATTAAACAGAAACCTTCCTTGTAGACACTCCAGCAAAAGAAATGCAAGTGGAAGCAGGATTTTGCCAACCCATGAGCAAATGTACAGTTAATGGGTGAGGAAAGTTGTGTGCACACAGAAATCTAATTTGGTTTCATTGATTGTATTCTTACTGCACCCTCAAGATCATTATAGGCATCCTGTATTTAATTTTCCTGAGGCTGGGGGGAAAAGAAACGACAGCTCTAGGACGCGAGCATGTTATTGTGAACGACAGAGCACCTGAGGACACAGAGCGGGGGTGGGGGGGTGGGGGGGTGGCACCCTCACTCTGGAAGGAGACAGAACCACAGAGAGGTTACTTTCGTCCCCACCTGCAGGAGAGCAGATTGCTTTTTCTCTAGCACTAAGTGTTACTGACCCACTTTATGTTGCAACCTAAATAAAAGCACCCTGTGCATGCTGTTTGGCTTTTTAAAATCTGATCACTATTTCCAAGGGAGTTTAAATGAAAAAAATAAGCTAGGGCGGAGGTAAGAGGGAAAGACACACAGGGAACTGTGGAAATGAAGGTTCTGATCTCAGCTCTTTCAGGGACAAAGTCTTTTACTCAGGCCAGTCGATTAATATTTTGTAATGACTTTGGATTATTTCAGAAAATAAGAATAAAACTTAAAACAATGAAGTCATTCTGTTCTTCCTATCAGCATCTACTATTGTTAAAAGCAAATGAAATTCTACTGTTCATCTTCTTTCTTTTTCAACATATTCTCCCTTCCATGAGACATTCTCCACCGTTTTATTTTATTAAATGTTGACCCAATGCCCACACTTTTTCAGATTTTTCTAATGGGTTTAAGCATATTCTTAACTGATAGTTTATTCAAGCTACACTTATATTTCATTTAATTTTTTTCAAATATCTTAATTTATTAAAGATTCAT
The DNA here is from genome assembly GCF_004126475.2 of Phyllostomus discolor. Lineage (NCBI taxonomy): Eukaryota > Metazoa > Chordata > Mammalia > Chiroptera > Phyllostomidae > Phyllostomus > Phyllostomus discolor. The sequence goes on along the minus strand of NC_040911.2, from coordinate 3,723,163 downwards.
ATTTTGGTGCTACTTTTTTATTTTCACTAAATAGCCCATTTGATGTGTGGTTACTTTTTTTTTCAGCTTTAGGGAGGTGTAACTGACAAAGAACAACTGTAATATTGAAGGCTCACAATGTGATGTTTTGACCCATGCCTACATTTTGAAATGATTACCACGAGCCAGCCCATTAACATGTCTAGCACCTCACAGAGTGACATTTTCTGTGTGCATGTGTGTGTTGTGAGAACACTTAAGATCCAATGCTAATTTCATGTGTATGACCCAGCACCACTACTGGCAGTGAGCGCCAGGTGCTCGGTCTCCAGCACTTAGGGTGTGTGACTGGAACGTTGTTACCCTGGACCCACCTCTCCCCACGGACACCAGCCCCCAGGACCTAGAAACCAACATTGTGCTCTCTGCGGTCATGATCTCGGGGTTTTTTTAAAATATTTTACTTATTTTTAGAGAGGGAAGGGAGGGAGAAAGAGAGAGAGAGAGAAACATCAATGTGTGGTTGCTGGGGTTCATGGCCTGCAACCCAGGCATGTACCCTGACTGGGAATCGAACCTGCGACACTTTGGTTCGCAGCCCGCGCTCAATCCACTGAGCTATGGCCAGCCAGGGTGTTTTGTTTTGTTTTTTTAATTCTCTGTATAACAGAGATTGGGAAGTATTTGCCTTTCCGTGCCCAGTTTATTTCCCTTAGCATATGCCTTCCAGGGTCATCCATATTGTCCTAAATGGCAGGATTTTCTTCCTTTTTTTAAAGGCTAAATAATATTTCAATGATTTAAATTGATTCAGTTCTTTCAAATAATGAAAACTTTTTCAGTGACATTTCTTCTATTGGCAGAACCCAACTCCTCACCGAGAGGTGCCTCCCTTCCGTGCACACTGAAAGTGTTCCCTTTCCCACACGGTGACACTCGCCTTCCTCCTGGGGACCGCCTGGCACCAGGCTCGTCTTGTCCTCTTTGCCCTGCAGAGTATAATACAGCTATGTCTTCAGGGTCAGCCTCCTAACACGGGGGAATTATGTTAAAAACTATAACTCGAGTCCTTGAAATTATCATTGCTTCTAGGACAATATTTGTCTCTGGGGCATTTCATTGAAATTTTTAGAAATTGTCATTTAAATCAGGATTGAGCAAGAAGGATAAAGGACTCATGGACATGGGCAATGGTGGGGTGATTGCTGGGGGGAGGGGGTAGAGGGGGACAAAATGGTATTGGGAAATACAGTAAAGATTAAATAAAAATAAATCAGGAAATATTAATCATAGTGCCAATTCTGTGACAAACACAGATAAGTACATAAATAAAAGCCAATTTATACTTTCAATCTTCGAACTTACTATCCAAGTCTGAAAATATAAGCAGACTGGAACTTGAAAGAAAGAAAGAGAGATCACTGGGAAGGGGAAAACTTGCTGAAACTCCTAGCTAGCAATATTTTAATGTCCCCTTCCAGAAAGCACAGGTAAACTGGGAAGCGTCCCAGAGTGACAGTCCTTCTCATTCTTAGATCTCAAAGTTCAAGGAGCAGGCTCGCTCTACAGAGAAGAAAACATGGAGCAGAGAATTCTTGAGAATTCTGTTGACTGCAGTATTTTTGACTTCACATTTATAAATATTTATCCCCCCTTTAATCCCCGCCGTTTCTGAAATTCTTGAAATTCTTGACTATTTTCTGTCATGGAAATTCACGGTTCCTGCCTTACCTGTGCACCGGGGTGGCTTTAGCGTTTGAATAAAACAAGAAAGTCGGCCACCTCAGGGCGCTCGGGCACAGTCCTGGAGGAAGGGGGGATGGGGCCGGGCGTTTCTCTGTCTCTGGGCAGAGTCCCCTGACGGAACATCACTGCGCGGGCAGGAGGGCCGGTCAGCCACCACGCTCTCTGAGCCGCACTTGTTAATAAATGCCACAAACAGGCCACGCGAAGCTCCATGGTCTCATAAGTCAAAGGGATGCGTGGAGAAAAGAAAATGGCAGCCTGTTTAAAAACCTGTTAGCTCTATTAAACTGTATTTTGTTCACTCTGCATCTTCGTGGATTGAATGATACTTGAATGCCCGTTTGTAGAATTCTCTCCACGTGGGCACTCTTATAAATAGGCTCCAAATTCTTCAGTCATTTATTTAACAAACATATATGGGGTGTCCGCCAAGGGCTCACTCCCTTGGTGGGCAGTGAAGCTAAAAGTGGGGAGGAAAAGAACAGTTATTAAACTTTGAGCATTTATGAGCTTAAAGTGAATAGAGACAAATAAACACTTATCAAAATATAATGTGGAACATGAATTTATTTGTAGAAAAATATTTTTTAATGAGAAGAATTGTCCATTATCTTTGCTTTCTTTTTTTAAAGATTTTATTTATTTATTTTTAGAGAGGGAAGGGAGGGAGATAGAGAGAAACATCAATGTGCGGTTACTGAGTGTCATGGCCTGCAACCCAGGCATGTACCCTGACTGGGAATTGAACCTGTGACACTTTGGTTCGCAGCCCATGCTCAATCCACTGAGCTATGCCAGCCAGGGCTAAAAAATATTTTATATCTATAGAAATTGGGAGGAAGGGGTCCTCATGGCCATTTGTACACCCTTTTGTACCTTTGGCATATGTGTGTATTACTAACCCATTTAAAATAACTGCTTAGCAATACAAATTAGGACAAAATACAGCCTTGAAGGTGCCTTCACAGCAGACATATGGCTTCCTCTTGAAATACATTTAGTTGGAGATGTTTCTTGAGGAACGAGCCCTCTGTGTGCAAGATGGAATTTTAAAGCACGCTTGGGAGACAGGGAAGATGCAGAATGTGGTGAATCCATGGCGGAGGCTAGGGAGGAAGGCCAGAGAGGAGAAGGCTTCCGGTAGCGACAAGACCTGCAGGCTGGGGGCCAGAGGGTAATTAGAGAAAGTAGGAAGGAGACCTGTGCAATGCGTGATTGTATAGTATACCCAGTGTACAATATTGCATGGACAGTACCCAGAAAGAAACTATAGATCGAGGACCTTCATGGGACTAGATGCAGAAACCCTGAACAGAATGTCAGTCAGTACACAGAATTCTGCAATATATACATACAACCATGCTTTAGAGCTAATTGGGGTGCATCATTAGAATGCAAGGCTGGTTCAATGCTCGAGAGTAAATCTGTGGAATGCACCCTATTAACAGACTGGAGGATAAAAGTCCCATTATCATTACTGAAGCAGAAAAGGCATTTGAAAACTTGAACACATAATTTGGATTACAACTCTGTAAGAGAGGAGTACCTTGTTAATGGAATAAGTAGCGCCTATGGAAAATTCTGCAGCTAACCGCGTACACAATGTGAAAGGTCGAGTGTGTGTGGTGTATAAAGTCCTCCCTTTTTAAAAACCATTCTTTCTGACACATATAAACCCCTAGGAAATCGTATTTGCAGTTACTTTCTGGCCACTATGAGGAACAATATGACATTCACAGAAACAGTAGTCTTGTTTCGAGAACTGATCAGACGTTTAGGAAAGAAGGGAATGCTTCCTGAAGACGCAGCCTGCTCCTTCCTGACTGCACTGTCTGCCCGGGTGGCGCGCTCTCCCCGGGGCACGTGTGCACCTGCCTGTCCGTACTTCTGACAAATAAGGTTAAAGGGGGAGATTTGCTCTGACAAATGGTGAGGCATGTCATCAATCCACAGTCATAAGTGTAGCATTGGCCCAGGCACAGACAGAGGTAAGGGCTGAGTAGAACTCAGGGAGGAAACATAAATACCAGGCAATTCAATGTACAGTATATTCAGTCCCATAAATCACTGGGGAAAATGCAGAACTTTCAGTGGAAGAGGAGAGAAATGATCCCCTGCCTCCCAACAGCTACGGAGGTGGATTCTCCATGCACTTAAGATAAAAATGTGAAGGATAAAATTTTAAGTTTAATAGAAAAGTTGTAAGAACATGCATGTGTGAGCCAAGTGAGAGAGATAGCATCTTAAATAAAACTTTTCAATCACAAAGCACATGGCAAAAATTGATTAGCATGAGTAAAGCAAAATCACAGCTTTGTATTCCACAAAAATATAGGAATTATCGAAGATGACCACTCACACACAAAGGCTATGTGCAATATTTGGGGGACAATAAGTAGAAATAAAGTATATGCATTAAAATATTAGAATCATAAGTATGGGTACGGAGTACTCTAAACCATTCATGATTTTGTCACTATCATTCTCAAAAATGTATCCCATTTTGACAATAAATTATATTGTCCATTATCTATGGCTAAAAAAGGGCAAAACGCTTGGAATATGGAAGTAAAAGAAAATATGTGTATAGGGTGTGCTGGAAAATGTTTAATAACCTTCTCTCTGAAAAAAATGCACACATATGTATACAAGTTAAGTATAAATTTTGCTGATATATGGGATACTAGGCACACAATTTACCCCAAGTAGTGAAATATAAAGTAACACTTATTATCATTGTATGTACCCAAGGGGATTCTCATAGGATGCTTTCGTCGATTTTGGCCAAGTCCATGTATCCATAGCCAAGCAGGTTTGCATCCAACACACGGACAAATGCAGCAGTGACACACTTCTGCCACGTGTGTTCTGGTCAACACGCTTGCTTTCAATCTGACGTGGAACCTAGGGGTAAGCTGTCCCTCCCCCAAAGCAACTCTCCTCCATAGACTGGAACCAGCTTTAGCTGCGGCTCTGCGTTTGCCAGGATTTCACGTGTCCAGCAAGAACACGAGCCCCTTCCTAGCTGAACTGATTAATAGTGTCAGATACTGAAAGAATAGTCTCTTATTTGTTGTGGCACTCACAATGTAGCAGATGTCGACATGCCATCTTTTTGTTAGTCCTGCGTTCCATTATTGCCATCCCTTTAAACAAAACATCGAAAAGTAAACCAAGCTCTGATTTGTTGCATTCATTCCTGCCATTCCTCCTTTACGATACAATATAATATATTCGCCATTTCCTGGGATTCGGACTGGACTTTCTTTGGGCAGGAGCAGTGGGTACTGTTCTGCCTACCACACTTTGTGGTAAGAACTTCTTCTCTCTTCTTGTTAACTGGAGGAGGAGAAAATGATATTATTACATATTGTTCTACCTTGAAAGTGTCTCGATGCATGAAAAACTACATATATTAAAACGTGGAAATTTTATCACGGGCCTGCGAGAGAACCGGGAATGATAGAGCACAGTAATGGGACCGACAGTTAAAGGGGCCGCTGCAGCCACAGGCATGCCTTTCACGCCCAATTACGTGAATAAATGTCCTCTCTGAGCCTCTCCGATACACGGTCCAGAAATGGACGTCAGTGGTGACTTTCATTTCCATCAATTTCCCGAAATTGATGGATCGTTCTTCCAGGGAGCACATTTCTAGGGGAGCAGTCGCCTGATTCACTGTGGTCCTTCTTTGCATCCTTATCAGAGAGTTAAGCCTCAGAGTGGAACTTGAAACTAATACCATTGCGTTCACTCTGCCTTTATTCTCTGGTCAGGATATTTAGGTGCATAGGATGAATGATTTTCTTGATAGCGTAGCATCTGTTTGCCCTATGTTCGGGTCAAATAGTGATGTGAGGACGATTACATTTAAAGACTTCAATGGGACATCGAGCATCTTTACAACTGAGTGCGGTGCCATGGAGAGGACCCAGATTAGGACGTCAGACAGATTCTGTAGTAAAACCCCTATGGGAACAACAGCAACAAATTATGACTCTTGACTGCTTTAGCAAAGCTCAGGTCAGAGGTATTCATTTTAAATGACACCAAGAGCCTGAGATGGAGAAATTGGTGTGAAATTGAGGTTATAATTCTCCATGTGGATGGATGGCAGCTTGTGTGCACACACAGGTGTGCATGTGTTTTTGACAAGAAAAATGAATTATTGATGGTGGGAATACAGAATGGTACAGCCACTTTGGAAGGCAGTTTCACAGTTTCTTAGAAAACTAAATATAGTATTTCTGTAAGATCTAGCAGCCATGCTTCTTGATTTTTACCAGAAAGAGTTGAAAAATTGTATCTACAGAAAAACCTGAACAATAATAATCTGTAGCATAATTGCCAAAACTTGGAAGAAACCAAATGTCCTCCAATAGGTGAATGGGTAAACATTGCTACATCTAGAGCATGGACCATGATTCAGCACTAAAAAGAAATGAGCTATGAGTCCATGAAAAGATACACAGGATGTTTAAATGCACATTGCTTAATGAAAGAAGCCAATTGCATACAGCTATAAACTACATGATCTTAATGATATGACACTCTGGGAAAGGCAAAACCATGGAGACAGGAAAATGATCATTGGTTCCAAGGACTGTGTGGGGGGCTCAATAGGTGGGGGACAGAGAATTTTTAGGGAAGTCAAAATGATCTGTATGTTGCTCTAGTGATGGATGCATACCATTATATGTTTGTGCAAAGCCATAGCACGTACAGCACAAGAGTTAGGGCAGACTACAGACTTTGGGAGACATTGACGTGTCCATGGAAGTTGGTTGATAGAGGCAGGTGCACCATCTGGGAGGCCATTGATCATGGGGGAGGCTATGAATGCGTATGGTCGGGGGTAAAAGAGAAATCACTGTACCTTCCCCTCAGTTTGGCTGTGAACCTAAAACTTCTCCAGAAAAGTAAGTCTTAGAAAATTGAATGTCACAGGATGAAAACCTCTTTAGAATTTTTAAATCATATGACACTGTTTTTGATTAGCGATCATACAAACACATACAGATGCCATTAACCTAAAAATCAATTAAGAATTTGTGCTAAGCTGGCTAATTTGTAAGTATCGACCTGCTTTATTTCAGTGAATACCTCAAATTATCTATATGCTTTCTGCTGAAACATTTTCTATCAGTAGTAAAATATTGCAATAAAAGCATAGTAATTATGCTAGATTACAGAGACGAATTTAAGTTTGCATAGGTTAAATGCGAATTCACTCATGCCTCCCAGTTGCGCACGCGGAAGAAATGAGTGCATTTCCCGTGCCCCTGGCGGGCTGCGGCTGGCGTGTTCACCGTGGGTTTCCTGTGGTTTAAGATATGCACTAGCATGTCGTTTTACCCTTTCCCTCTGCCTCCTGTCCTTTCCTTTTCCCAGTGAAACACTGAGTTCTAAATGACCATCTGTCTAAAGAGCTGGTGTTGTCGGAGGAGCTGATTTATTTACAAGGCACATCTTGGCAAACATTCTTCGATTTCACTTACATTGTCAGGAAAACCCAAGACTCCCTCAACATTCATTGGATCAAAGGAAAGTATTTGATCCTACGTTTAACTTCACATCAGTTTGGGTCATCAACAAGGAGCTTCTGAAACATTTATATGATGGGGCTGAAAACCCCAGTTTGCCAGAGTCTTTTGGCTCCTGCTCCTGCCTGTGGCTGAAGTAGGTGGGAACAGCGCCCCCTATGGGTATGCCCCGCGTCACCACCCTCTTATGGCAACTGCTCGGTGTGGTGAACATAGAGACACAGGCACAATGGCACACACACAGATGGCTTATTCCATGATGAATTTGCTGAATTTAAAAATGTGAACAAATATCACCTTCAAGGAAAACAATGCACCAATGTCAACAATGTAAAGGATACCTTACATTTTTTCCTACCATTATCAAACTTTGGAACTCAGAATAAAAAGAAAACTATAGGAATAGTCAGTGTGTGTTCCGTGTTAATGCTATACTCTATATGGACATGGCAACCCTACTCTGTTTTATTGGAAAACAAAGGCCATAGCAATATTCAGACACTAAATATATGCTGGTTTAAAACATACCCAGTTCTGTAACATCCAGTGGTGTTATTAGCATTGCTAAATCCCCAACTACACAAAGTGGGTTAGCTAATAAGAGGAAAATGATGCAGCCTCTTGTCTCTGCTCCGACGGGAAGCCTGCAGGTGGCAAGGTCCAACAAGAAGGTGGTTAGTGAGAGGCTGGAGCCAGAGAAGGAGGCAATGAGGGGGCTGGGATGGGTGCTGAGATGCACCGGTACCTGGGACAGGTAATGCCTCCGTCCCGAATTGGCTATCGTATGAAAACAAATCAATCAACCCGAGTGTTTAGGCACCACTGACTGAGACTTGATCCAAGAGGATTTATTTATTTTTTTCTTTTCTTTTTTTTAATTTAATATTTTATTTTAATCATTGTTCAAGTACAGTTTTTTCCCTTTTACTCCCAATCCAGCCCACCCACCCAACCCTCCCCTTCCGCCTCCCATTACCACCCCCCCTAGTTTTTGTCCATGTGTCCTTTAAATTTGTTCCCGTGAACCCTTCCCATTGTCCCCTGAAATTCCCTCTTCTTTCCCCTGTGGTCACTGTCAGCCTGTCCTCTATGTCAGTGTCTGTGGTTATATTTTGCTTGTTTCTTATTAACAGTACATTTGTTAGCACCTGTAGCCCATTGGAGGGAGAAAGCCTGGGTTGCAGGTCTCGTCTCCCACGGGGCAGAGGGGCAGATGAAACGAGGGACACATCACGTCTCTGCCTTGTCCTCGTCAGTCCCCGAGTGCGCTGACTCTTCAGGAAGAAAACCTGCTAGCCTCTGTGCTTCACAAAAGTACGTCCATTGACTTGGACCACGCCCAGGGATAGTTAACACAGGCCTTTCACTCATCAAATATTCTAGAAACATTTCCCAGTCATTCACTACCAGGGGCCTGGTACAACACACGTAGTTTCTCCAGCTGGAAGCAGGCAGGGAGCCGAACTACCGGCGGGAGGTGGCGGCGGGCATGGGGGCGGTGAGGGACAAGGAGGGGGTGCTCGGTGTTCTTGGCGGACCGGCACCTCTCAGAAGTGAACGTGTCAGTCACGCTCCTGTTTTCTGCTTCTGCCTGTGCGAAAACGACTTCCAGTCATTGTTTCCATTCTCACTGGCACAGCTCACATAGTCTTACATGTGCAACTTCCTCCTGGACATGGTGACTGAGCCGCGCTGTTTTACCGTCAAAGTCAATGTGTCAGGAGGCCAGTTCTTCACTGTGTGGAAGTGAGTTGTAATAATATACAGGATTACTAAAGTTATGTGACATATTGTTATCGGTGTGACTGTGCTGTGTATTACCCCATGATGCAAAACACAGATCAAAGATTAATAACACGTCAATGGTCATGTCAGTAAGTGACACAACTAAAATGTCACACTCCGTTCCTTTTACCATGCAATGCATTCATTCAGCGTGTGCTTACTTAGTACTAGAAAGTTTTCCTGGTTTCAGGGGTTTGAGGATGAACATGAAACATTCCCTCATTGTCTCGAGTTTATGTGACATTTTGGCATTGAATTAACTTCATAACGGGTCCCCTTATTCTCTGCTTTCTTTGCACATGCTCCTGCACCCTGTTGGCAGAATCTACTTCTAAGATTGGCATAGAACCTGCCCACCACCACAACCCAGTCATATAAAGGACCGTGCTGTTAACCACAAATTGAAGTTCAGCTTTCTCAGCTCAATGTGAACAAACCATATTAAATTGTTTTCAATGTTTCCATCAACCTTTTTGCCAATTAATATTGGTGCATTCATTATTGTTGTAAAATATTTCATGTGTATATTGGCTGTATAATACCAATAATGCTCACTAGCCTTATCCATTATCTATGTGAGAACGACCACCAAAGCCCCAGCTCAGTCCTGGGTCATCTTTAAATCCTTCCCAGCCATTCACAATTTCTGACACACCTTCACAATTGTGATTTGCACAATTGCTGGTCCTTATCATAATTTTTGTCAGTAGTTTTCTTTTGTATGTGCCTGTGTCTCCTCAAATAGAGGGATGATTAATGTATTCAAAGAAGAGTTTTTACTACATTTCAGCAGAATCTTATAAAACATGATTTACTAAGTAACAGGATATCAACAGCACTTTTGTAATTGAATAGTTCATTGATTTCTCAGTTCTCAATTTCTCAATTTATTGTGGCATGTGGTAGATCAGGCACTAGGAGCTGGGTTCAGATGGGGAACGAAACAAATGATTCCCAACGATAAAGTTGCACTAGAATAAATGTGCAATATTCACAGTGCTTCCTATTGCATATGACTGATTGAATTTTGCTAATATGTGCTTATTTTTATCTGATACTAAAACTACTTAATAAAATAACACTGCCCTGAAAGCCTGTCATCTTATTTAAATCAACATATTAAATACAAATCCTTTTAAAGAAACCTAAACACAAATATAATCAATATAGTAATAGTTATTCTTACTTATTCTGACTCAAGATCTATCTTTACTCTCTGTATATGCCAATCAGTAATCTGCCAAAAATGAGAAAATACCATTTCTTAATAAGAGGATATGAAGTTATCTGCTCAGGGGAAATTCAAGATATGACAGAAAAAAAACAATGCAATTATGAAAAGGAAATAATTTAGCAGAAATCCAATAAAACCTCAGCTGTGATTTTTGAATTAACTTGGGAATGTTATCAGGTACAAAAATAACATTAGTATTTAGTAGTGATATTAAAATTCATTCAGTAATAAAAAGAACATGCCTTAAACAAATCAAAAAAGAGAAAACTAATAACTTTGAGTCAATTAGAATAATTAGATGGCAATGAGAAGAAAATAAGTCTAAATGGCCTACCTTCACTCCTACTGAACATAATCAGTGTCATATTTTTATCTCCAGAAAACCATTCTTCACTATATATTCTTGTCTTTTCATCTCTTTCCTTCGGTTTAAAAACACAAAATTGTAAATTACAATTTTAATATTTCTCCTCAATGATTTTACCTGACATGTTTATTAGATTAATTTAACACCTATGACTCAGTACAGTTAAAATAAAGGAGAAATCGTATTGTTACATTTGTTGAATGTAATGAGTACTATTTCAGTCCAGGCTTGCATGCTGTCAGCCATGGACTTTCCAGGAAGCACAGTAGGTTAGTGACGGAAAGGAAGTTTAGATGCCATGGAATGCATCCCTTTAAAGATCTTGAAGAACTGAACTGAGCGAATTCCAGATGTTTCAGCAATCAGAAAGTGGGTCAGTACAATCCAGGTCTTCTAACAGTATACAGACCTAATACATGTACATTATTGTTTTAATTAACACACTAAAGAATATCCAGAAAGTCTGTGCAAGAGGTCAGAAAATTCAGAGACTAAAGAGGTACAGAGTTCTGTAGTTCAGAATTGTATCATTGTCAAGAACAGATATACTCTGCAAGCACACACACACACACACACACACACACACACAAATTTCTCAGCCATTAAAAATTTATTTCATGGAAAAATATTTAAGACTCTTAATAAAATATTTAAGATGCATGAGAATGGATAATTTACTATACTCAGACAAAAAATTTATTTCTATGCAGTTACTTGTAATACTTTTCTATTTGTCTGGACTTTGAAATTCCCTTACTTTAGTCTTCCTCTTCCAATTATTCTGAAAAGGAGGTAGTATAAAAATAATATAGTTGGTTTTTATTGTAAAACAATGGTCGTTTACACAGTGGAATACTATGCAGCAGAGAGAAAGAAGGAGCTTCTACCCTTTGTGACAGCAGGGATGGAGCTGGAGAGCATTATGCTGAGTGAAATAAGCCAGGCGGTGAAAGACAAATAGACAAATGCCATACCATCTCACCTTTAAGTGGAACCTAATCAACAAAACAAACCAGCAAAATATAACCAGAGACATTGAAATTTAAAACAATCTGACAGTAACCAGAGGGAAAGTTAGAGGTGATAATGGGGGAAAAGGGGGAAGAGTTCAGGGACAACTGTAAAGGTCACATGGACAAAACCAAGGGGGGTGGAATCAGGGAAGGGAGGTGGGGATGGCTGGGGAGGGGGACCTGGTGGGGGAGAAATGCAGACAACAGTAATTGAACAACAATAAAATAAAACAGATACAATATAGTTGGAAAACTTGTTATAGAAACACATTTCCAATAGCTAATGAGGGAAGCATTGCATAGAAATACATTCCATTAGCTGTTAGAAAGTCAGTTTTTTTAATGTTTTACTTGATGATACATAATATAACTGCATATCTTAAGTCTCATTGCATATGTAGGCAGTAAACTGCATATATATTCTTTGCAGTAAAAGTCTGAAGCAAAAAGGCGTAGTTAGCATTTAAACATTCCTCGACATGGAATTTTCCTTCTTTAAAATAGTGTCATTGACATGGCAGCTCAATAGCCCTGCCACAGAAGCTCCCCTCTTCTTGCTCACGACATACTGCCCGGGGTTCATCAAACTGACCTATCGGTTTTAAAGATTTGAATGAATAAAGGAAATCACAGTTTCAAATGACCCCACAGTCATAGATTCCATTTTCAGTTTTTCTCTTATGTTACTAATTGTAAAATATTAGCACTTTTTCTTGAGGTTACGAAAGGCAAGGCTACCAGAAGACAGCAGCTTCCAGCAGGGATGACTAGCCAATCAGATGCCTCTCTGCTCAGCATGAGTTTCCTTCAGCTGGAAAAACACGATGAATCAATCATGGAATTTCCCCAACAAGCTGACAGCTACCACGGCTGTGGTTATCTCATGAAACCCTTGTGCCATTAAATTTGAATACGATGAACTTTATAAAATATAAAATAGGTGTATATTAAAATTATAAATATAAAAATCAAGTATTGTCATAATAAGACAGGCAGTAAAAATAAGGTTGCCTTGGTAATTTGCAGTTTACTTTGAGTTTACAAGAATATATTATGTATCTTGGATAAGGAGGCATTTATGCATGGACTTTTTTTCTGAATGCTTGCTTATCCTAAAAAGGAATAAGAACCATATATATTATTTTAATTGTCCTTATAGAGAAGACTTTCTTGCCTTCTTGTTATAAACATAACCTTATAGTTTATTAATGTACAGGTTCATGTTGAATTGAGGTGGGTTTCACTTTGAATAAATCATCAATACTGACTTAAAATGGATATATTTGGGAATTTTCTATCATATAGAAGCATTTATTTTTCTTTACTATGTTTTTCTTATCTTCACTCATGGTGAATGTTGCATTTAATTTCAATCACATTGACATATCAGAAAAACTGTTTAAAATATCAATAAAGTTAGGTTATAAGAAAGCTTAAGCTACATTATTATAAATTAAATTATATGTGCCATAGTTTGGTATCTACAAGTTTTTTAGTATATTTTTGTTAGGGGTATTCTTAGCTGGTTTTCAGATAATAATTTAGATTTTTACATAGGAGTTTTGTTGTTTTTTTGTGTGCCAGTCTTGAAATGAAATAGTAATTTGGTTAGAATGAATCCATACATATTTGGGCATAGAATTTAACACTGTATTCTTTATACCACACAAAATTAATTTTCTTTAAGAATAAGAAAAGTAGAACAAACCGTCAATAAAGAAAGCAATGGCAGTCTTGTCCTTAAAGTTTTAAATGCAAATTGATACATCATTTGTTAAAATTAGAGCTGATTCATGACGGAGGGATGTCAGAGGGCCTTCCACTTGAGCAACGAAGTAAAACCCGGCGGCAACCCACAGCGTGAGAGGAATAGTCGTGAGTCCAGGCTGACGGAGGTAAAGGGTTGCCCGGGTAAGTAAGTGGGAGAGAGCGGAGCGGGGAAACCCCCTGTGCAGCAGACTTCCAAAGAAGCCGTGTAGCAGCTGGATACTGTTAAGGAGGCGCGGTGTCACTCCTCATTCCTTAAGTCCAGGCCGCGCCTGGTGACCTCCTGTCAAAGGCTGTGGCAGGAGAAGGGGGAATGCGGTAATGTAACCGTGGAGAAATCTGGTAAATGCTCCCTTAGTCAGGTGACCAAATCTGACATCAACAGTGATGTCGGGTGGATAGCATCTATGTGCCCTTGGCGTGATGTGGACGGGTTGGCACTTTTTGTCACCTTTCAAACCCCTGTAGTGCCAGTCTAATCAGGAGGCAAACATCAGAAAAAAAATTTGTTGTTGTTGTTGTTCAAGTACTGCTGTCTCCATTTCCCACCCCCCACCACTCTTCCCTGCCCTGCCGGCCCACCTCCCTTGCTCAGTCCCTCCCTACTTTGACTTTGGCCATGGGTTCTTTGCACAAGTCCCTTGACGACCCTTCCCTTTCTTTTCCTCATTATCCTCCTCTCCCTCTTCTCTGGTTACTGTCAATTTGTTCCTAATTTCAATGTCTCTGGTTCTATTTTGCTTGCTTGTTTGTTTTGTTGACTAGGTTCCACTTATAGGTGAGATCATATGGTATTTCTTTCACCACCTGGCTTACTTAGCATAAAGTTCCATCCATGCTGTTGTGAAGAATAGGTGTTCTTTCTTTCTGCTGGGTACTATTCCATTGTGTAAATGTCCCAGAGTTTTTCCATCCACTCATTTACTGATGGGCACTTAGGTTGCTTCCAGCACTTGGCTATTGTAAATTGTGCTGCTGTGAACATTGGGGTGCAGAGGTTCTTTAGAATTGGTTTTTCAGGGTCTGTAGGGTATAATCCCAGCAGTGGAATTGCTGAGTCAAAAGGCAGTTCCATTTTTAGGTTTTTGAGGAAATTGTCTACAGCCATACCACCCTCAACATGCCCAATCCCATTTGATCTCAGAAGCTAAGCGGGGTTGGGCCTGGTTAGTGCTTGCATGGCAGACAAATTCTAGTTGAGCTGTATTCCCCAGAATGCCTGGCTGCTGCTACTCCAAACAGTCAAGGCCTCCAGGGATAGGGAAGGATCGAGAAACCGTCACAGCCGAGAGACATGACCGGTATCCCATACTGGGTACTGGCTCCTGAAACCGAAAAAGCGGTGCTGGGTAAGAAACCAAGGGAAGCCGAACAGAGTGGGAACGCCAGGTAACTATGATGCGCTGACAGTGGTTGTGCACCGGACGAGCGCGCCTCGGCAGTGCAGGCTGCTGACCTTGGGCAACTCTCGGGGTGCTGTGAGTGCTCTCCATGCTATTGGTGTCTTCGCGCTTTCCTGTAAGTCCCCCTGCGGCGGGTCTCTCTGGGAAGGGTTTTCCTGTGCGTTCGTTCATCTCCTCCTCCGAACAACTCTGTGGTGTGGATATGGTTCAGCTCCCCTTCGCATGGAAACCAAGGCTTAGACAAAAGGATCTGAATCCACAGAAAGGCCATGAATCTTTTCCGTAGCAGCACAAATCAGGAAATGCCGCTGCCATTGAGACATCTGACACTAAAACAATACCCTTGAAACATGTCTTCAACTTCCTCAGCGACACGTATTATATACTGGACTACATATATCAGCACTATATATTGGGCTGAGTCTTTTTACAAAATGTTACTGAATTTATTGGGGTGATGGGCTGAGTCCTTACTAGGTATCGGTGGGGGTGCCTGAGGGTGAAACTGTGGGAACAGATCGCCTGGACTTAAACACCGTTGTCACTCCTAAGTGGCTACACCAAATTCCCCGAGGCTTATTTATTCTCTTCTATACTGTTGGAGAAGTGCTATGGCACACATTTCAAAAGTCTGTTGAGAGGATTAAATTTTATATTTGTAAACTGTTTACAGCAATTCCAATCCAATCATAAATGTCCAATAGGGACTATTACCATATTTTTGGACTATAAGACGCACCCCCGCATTTGGGAGGAACATGCAGTGGCGACCCTGCTCCCACCTCCTGTGACCCCTCTCCACTGCTGTCCCCCCAGCCAGCCAGGTAAGCTGCATTCAGACTATAAGACGCACCCCCATTTTCCTCCCACTTTGGGGGATGCGTCTTATAGTCTGAAAAATACGGTATTTATAAAACTGCCTTAACGAAGACACTTCCCAAAGACAGCCGTCAGATAATTTCGGGCACTTTTAATTCTGTCAGTTTGGAAATCTTGTTAAAGAGCTTTATAGATGATCTAACAGATAAACAAATGTAATTAAAAACACAGTTACATAATTAGTTCCTAAACAGTGTGGTGACAGATGCCAGTATGAGCCGCATAAATCAAACGCAGGACTTGCTGTCCCGGGGAGGGGCCAAGAACACTTCGGCTTCCTGTGGAAATAAATATCCTTTCTGAAGTTTCAGAGTGACTCTATAAAGTTAATTTTTGAGTGTGATCTTTCTTTGAAAATTATTTAATATTTAATATCACTTTAGATTATAGCTCACCATCTGGTATTTTCAATAAAAGGGTTTTCCAGAGATTTTAGTCTCTCGCAGATGGTTAGCATTTACTCTGTTAAGCTCCGCTGCTGTCTGCACAATTCATTCCAGTTACTTTGTGTGCCGTTAACTGGCATTTGGGGCAAAAATGTTTGGCATTCGGTGGATTAACTTGTCACCCCTGGTCTGCACCGGGATCCAGGCGTCCTGGCGGTGACGTTTCCGGAGCTAGCGTGGCACACCCACTCATGGTCGGGGTCTTGCATTTCTCTGCCATAGACTCCCCGAGTGGGATTTCTGGAGCGAATGGCATGTGAATTTATAACTTTGATAAATTAAGTCAGATTATTTTAAAAACCATGATAATTTTGCCTACTTTTATTAGCAATTTGTGACACTTTTCTCTTCTAGTGTATTGTTCTATTTCATTTCCACACTTAATCTAAACATCTACCTTCCCTGGCTTTACAGTGTATTTTTTCAAAGGTAGGTATTGACGACTATAATATTTCTGCTGAATACTGATTTGCCCCCTTTCTGCATATTAAAACATGCTTTGGACACATTTTCTTTGTGTCCGAAAAGGTGGACAATGTTTTGGTGATTTTCCCCTAATTTCCAGTTAAATGACATATTAACTGCCTGCAGGGGAAAGTGCCTTTTACTGCAGATGCAAAACACTACACACATAGTTCCCGTTAACAGCTGCACAGGGAACACACACACACACACACACACACGCACACACACACACACACCCATGTTGCAGTTTCAGAACCCCTGTGTCAGAGCTGCTCCCAAACAGTACAGTGTGGTAAGATGGCAACGACATGGGGACTGAAAACTGTTCTGAGTCTTCGTCTTCTCGCGCTTAGCACACTGTTCCTTCTAGAGGAAGCTTTCCTTCACCTGCCGTGAGGTCCAAGGTGCAGCGCTGTGCCGTGGGGAACACCACACACATCTAGTGGTGAAAACTAATTGTGCTAGTGAAACGCTTGGCTATCAGGTGTTTGATACCTGTGCAGAGGTATTGTATGACACAGTTATGAAAACATTGACATGCTTTTACCTTCATCTATTTATGTATAAAAGAGGCTGATCTCACTTCATGAGTAAGTGTGCGTGTGTGTGTGTGTGTGTGTGTGAGAGAGAGAGAGAGAGAGAGAGCACATTTCACCTGAAACAGCCTTTCACACATCCTGTGCATTAATTGCAGGGCTCCTGGAGGGTGATGATGTCAGAACCTGCAGCAATTAAGTCGACTGGCTAAGCTCCAGTTAAAAGAACTAAGAGTCAAATGGCACAATGAAAACGATTTAAGATTTTTATTTATTTATTTTTAGAGAGGGAAGGGAGGGAGACAGAGAGAGAGAGAGAGAAACATCAATGTGCGGTTGCTGGGGGCCATGGCCTGCAACCAGGCATGTGCCCTGACTGGGAATCGAACCTGTAATGCTTTGGTTCGCAGCCCACGCTCAATCCACTGAGCTACACCAGCCAGGGCTGAAAACAATTTAGAAATGGTCACAGGAGTGTGAATTTGCACATGAAAAGGAGCTCACACCTGTCGGAATGGAAGTAAAGCAGTCTATCCCGTGCTCAGGCTGATGAAGCCATAGTGTGTGGTGCGCTACATGTGACGGTGTCCACCCTAAGGACTCTGATGTCAGCGGCTGTGCTCTGCAACGGCAGGTACTAGAGAGAGCAGGATGCGGGGCATGCCTGTGCCATTACCTGCTTTAAGTGCTACCTACTGAATCATTAAACAATCTATGGATCAGGAAAAAAAACGTGTCCTGGGAAGAGTTACTCTCTAAATAGCTCCATCATTGTCGACATTTGGGGGAATGAAGAGACCTGGAGACACATCCCATTCTAGACATCTCCCAGCAAGCCTCCTGTTTTTCACGCTGAGAGGAGAGTGAAGGAAACCCGGGCCCGGCAACTCTATTACTCCGGGCTGGATTTTTATTATAGCCATTCCGTGGTGGGCTCCAGGTAGCACATAAATCAAGGAAGGGGATCAATGAGTTGGTGAGAAAACAGATTTACCAGCAGTATTTATTGCCATCCTGGTACTATGGAGATTGTATGTGCCTAGCAGGAGATTGAATAGTTCTGCAGAGGTTAGGAGACATAGATAGGTAAGTGATAGATAGTAAATTTTATAGACAATTCCTTCTATGGACTCATGACTCACCTTTGAGACTCATTTGATTCCTTCCAGAATATCTGCCTTAGCAAACTTTTTTTTTTCTTCAGGAAAATGCAAAGTAAATAAACATGAAGCCGTCTCAGATTCATAACTTTTCAGAATTTAGATAGCTGAATATTTATAGATCCATAGGTCATTCCCAGGCGGTGCCTGCAAAGGCAGGGTCTGAACCTTATTCCACTCGGAAACCTGTCTGTACTTGGTCTGATGGGTTCTGTGGTTTGGGTTCCTGTTTGAAGTCGCTCTAACGTGGTCACCTGAGGCCGGTCCCCTGACACGTAATTACTGGCAGGAGAAAAGGGTCCAGGAAACACCGTGGAAAGGAAGAAACAAGTAGAACATCCATCAACTCCACAAACTTTTTGAGCACTGTATTAGTTTTCCTGTTGGTGCCAGTGCATAAAATCACTACAAGCTTGGTGGTTTGAACAACAGAAATGTATCTTAGACTTCTAAAGGTCAGGAGTTTGAAATGGGTCTTCTGGAATAAAAGTCAAGGTGCTCGGGGACTGGCACCTTCGGGAGTCCCAGGGGAAAAAGTCTATTTCCTCGCCGTCTTCAGCTCCCCGTTCCTGGCTTGCTTGTCGCTTGCTCCTATCTCTCCATCTCTGCATCCGTCGTCACACTAAAGTTTGACTCTGACCCTTTTGTCTCTCTTTAACAATGACCCTCCTGATTCTGCTGCACCCACCCGGACAGTCCCTGGCGCAAGGTCTAAATGCAAGCACACCTGCCAGGTCCCCTTGGCTACGTAAGGTGACGTTTACAGGTGTCACAGATGAGCAAGTAGATGTCTTCAGGAAGGGAGGCGTTGCGTCTTCTGTCACAAGCACTTACTCTGTGTGATACCGTCCTGCAGACTGGCAACAATAAGACACACACCTGTGATCCTCGAAGGACTTGACATGCATGTGGAAAAAGTACCTGCAGGAGGTTGGCAGTAGATTAGGGGCCCACGGGAAGGTGCTGGGCGGGTGGCACCTGGGAGAGGACAGGGAACAGGACAGGGGCCCTGCTAGGCCAGTCCGCTGGGCAGAAACAGAAAAGGGAATGTTCCCCGATGAGGAAAATGTGTGCGTGTGAAGGAGGGAGCCCGTCAAGGTCGGGGCACAGACGTGTGTGAGGAAGCGGTGACGGTGCATGAGCTCCGCAGGGCGAGGGCTCGGTTACGAAAAGCTTCCACCTGAGCCTGACATGACGGGGCTCAGCCTTGACTGCCCATCGGTAGCACCAGGGAACTTGAACCTCCCTGAGGTCTCCGAGGTCCTTCAAAGCGTCTCTGACCACGGCAGGGATAATGTTAATACTGTTTGAATTTAATACACTTTCAGGCTGAGAGCACTTTAAATTTCAGTACACTTTTGAATTTTATCCAAGCACTGTGGAAAACTAATAAAGGATTCTAAGGGGCCCAGATATGACACGATCAATTGGATACTATAAGGGCCTGGCTCAGGGTAATGGCATTTTGGGGGGTGATGGGCACATGGATAAATGATAGTTGATGCATAAAAAGGAGTTGAATGATGCTTTGTGGGTGGCTTTATAGGACATAACTTCCCCATACATAATAATTTTCACATTTATTTCCTCAGCCCTAATTTTCATCTCCACTCTAGGTGTATATATGACTTCTGCAATTAGATATCACAGAAATATATCAATGTTAACATAGCAAAAATAAAAATTGTAATCAATTAGTGCCCTTTCCCCACTACCAGGATAACCCTTTGTGTATACCTGGTGAATCCGTTCTTCCATTTTGGGGGGAAATATTTTGGAGTTATCCTTATTTCCTCTATTTCTTTCACCCCACAATGAAGCCAGCAGCAGCACATCATGGTATCTCGACCTCCATACTATTTTAGAACCGTCGTCATTACTCAGGACTTCCACCGTGACCGACCGGGTCACATTGCCAGACTCACTTAGATGACTTGTTGCAATAGGGGATGCATGGGCATTTGTGCTCTGGACTTTGCCTTTTGTCCTTCTATCTATATTCAATGGAAAAGCCAGAGAGATTCTTTTAAGGGGTAGGTCAGGTCCTGCTACTTGTCTCCTTAAAATACTCTCTCCAATGTCTTCTCATTCCTCTGAGAGGTTTTTCTGGACCCAGACTATGCTTGTTTCCCTGAAAGCAAAGTCTATAATTACATCCCCAAAACATGGTTATGAATTTTAATCAGCATGTGAAGAAATTTAAGATTTCTGTGAGCTTCGTATCTCTAAAGCATAATAATTGTAAAGATGATTTGAAGGTCACAGTAAAGGATGTTATAGATTTAGGGATTTGCTGACCACTGGGCGGGTAGCCTTCTAAGTACGTGATAGAAACACATTCACCTGTGCCCTGTATCTGGTAAGCAACTAACTGCAAATCGATAAGAGTAACCATAAACAGCATTACACAGCATGTACAGGTCTTTGAAAATGCTGCAATTACTACCAAGATGTAATTTTTAGGACAAGGGTTTAACTATTATTCCGAATTGGAGTCCAGGAATATTTTACAGTTTTATTGTACTATTTTAACATCTAGTGACATTTAATGGAGTAAAATGGAGAATTTTTAAGAAATTATTTGAGTACTTTGTGAAATTATTTTGTTATTTATAGCCATAAAAATCCTGAATTGATTATCACTCAGTCTCTCAAGTACAAAGATGCTATGAAATATTGAACCCTGACAAATGCATAGAAAAAATAGTGAATAAAAAAGGCAAAGGTTTACTGAAAATGATATTTTGTTTATAGTCAAAGGAAACATACATTTTTGTTTTGTTTTTCCCATTTTGTTTTTTCTAGGGGAAAAATACTTAGTGTAGCAATATAAACTGTATTCTTAGAAAGCTAGAGCTACAATTGCTAAAATGGCTTAGAGCTGTAAATACTTTAGGGTATGCTTAAAGGAAGTCATTTGGAATAGTTTCCCTCCCAGTTATGAAACAGTGTTATTATGGAGTTGAAAAGCAAGGGAGAAATGACAAATCATTTCGAGTAGAAAAATTTCACAAGAATGTGAAAACTAAAACTTCCTGATCAATGCCCCTGCCATACAATTAAGACAAATGATTGTATTCATTAATGCATTTACTATTTCAGATCTGAAATTAAATACCGGCCACTACAGAGTGGCCTCGCTGCTGTGGACTGGTGAGGAAATGGTAACGTGATCTACACTCCGCTTTCCTACAAATCGCAGCCCGGGAGGAGTGACAGCAGCATTATTAGACTGTGTGATTGTATCTAGGGTGCTAGGGAGAGGGTTTCTCACCCTGAATCGCCCAAGAGGGTGACTGACAAGGAGAGGTTCAGGAAGAAGGAGCGAGGGTGGATGCTCAGTGTCTTGGTGTATGCAGGACTCGGAAGGAATACAGTCTGTGTGCAGAGCGAAGGATGCACCGAGGGTCAGGGCCAAAGCTACTGGGGAGGTGGTCTCACAGGTTCCACTGTGTGTGCCAGGAACCTTGAATATTTTTTCAGAATCACGAAAAGCCAGTGGAAGATTTTATGATCCCCGGTCTGAGATAATTTTCCATTTCAGGAAGGAGACCATCGTGGGAAAGGGGGCAGGCAGAAAGAAGAAGAGGCGGGGCAAAGGCCTGGAGGAATGCACTGGGCTGAGACTGGGTTAGGGAAAAATCTGATCTCAGGTTGGGTCGAGTAAGTGGGGATGGGGAGAAGTGAATGGATTTAAGCTCATGTTACAATGTAACACTGCAAGGGGATGTGGAAGTCTTCCTCCCACCAGCTCTGTGATCTTTTGACCATGTAACTCCATGCTGGGGAAAGTAAAGTACATATTTGAGGGCTACTGTGTGCAAGACATGAACTGACACTGGTCTCTAGAGACACAGAGTAGCCACCGCACCCTGCTGGCGACAACAGGAATAGAGGCAAATGAGGATTAGGTAACAAAGGGGTCCCTAAGTCTGTCTCACGATGGACATCCACACCCATCCATCTCTTAGTGGTTTCAGTGGAGCGCTTCACAGAAATGCTGTTCGTGATATGAGGGAACACCCAGAACTGCTGTTGGGGCACAGGGCCCGGCAGCGGTGATGCTGGGAGCCAGCGCTGAGGGGAGATCACCTTGGGCAGAACCCCAAGGCATCCCTGCTCATTCGTTCCGGATGGGCAGTGGGGATTGGCTTGTCGGCTGGTGCTGGGCGGGGATGGAGAAGGGTTACAATGTTGCAATCTAGGTGCCCACTGTGTGAGTGGTGGTGTGTGCAGGATGAGTCAGGCAACTAGCTCCTGCTGTTGACAGAAGCACCAGAAGTCAGAGTTCAGAGTGGGCTATCTGTTACTCTGGATACCCACAAATCCTCTCCAAGGGCAGCACATAACATGCACATGGGCTTTTAAGAATCACTGCACAAACTTTCAGTTTTTATTAGCACAGTTTCTTAAAACTGTCCTGCCTGGGAAAAAACCTGTGGCTGCAGCCACGGTGCTCGTCTGCATGCGCCGGCCGTCTCATTCCGTGGGCTGCTCACCCCTTCCACTGGGCGCCCACCCTGACTGGCACCTGGGGGTGTGGGCCTCCGCTGTGAGAACCGCCAGCAAGTCTCAGGACAGCTGCAGCTCTGTCCCGTTCCAAGTCCCCACGGATTCACAAACTAAATGGCGTAAACCCTCACTCCCCATGCCCTACTGGAAAACTCATGAAAAGACACTGACATTTTACCAGTGATGGGGAATTAACAATACTTCTCTTCTCTTCACTAGATCTGAGGAGATTGGCAGAGGAGAGGGTTTCTAAGTGAAATAAATAATAATTTGATTGTTCTTTATAATACCTATTGGATATCTTTCCCAGAATGGGAAGAAAAAAGGCTCTAATGACTACGTAGCAAATCTTAGTGCAAATACAATGCTTCAGCGTACTTTGCTTTCAATAATTTTGAAGAGGCAGCTAAGTGATCCCTCAGCAGTCCAGGCCCACCAGGCGATGTTGTCATGTGAGCTGAAGAGAATTTAAAGGTGAAGGTAGACGGCTAGAAAACAGGCTTTCTACCCTAACATACGTACGCACGTAAATAACTTTTCTCAGCATTCTAAACCACGCGTACAACTGAAGGTACAGTTGGTGTGGAGACCTGGCTCATTCTACAGTAACAATCTCACCGAGGTGACAAACCCCACGTCTGTCTCATTGAAAAAGTTCAAGCAAACTTTCTCTTTTCGGTTTTATCGTGATCAAAGTGTGCACTGTATAGTGGAGGAGGACATTAATTGCAAATAGAAGTTGAGGCAGAAGAGGGGTTGATGTAGCCGTCGGACTTTTGAACAGGGTGTGTGAGTGTCTGTGAATCGGTCCACCCGAGTGGCGGTGGTGGTCAGTCTGCTGTTGTGTACGAACACTCCAGCTGGGTAGAAGTAGGGGACTGTTGCATTATTTTATTTCAGTATGTCACGGTTTACCAGCAATTATATAATACAACCATGTCAACTATCTGAGTGACATATTTAGATTCTTCATGTCAATATTGGAGGCTTTACATCATTTTTCAAACAATCGAGGTTAAGAGAATAGAACAGATGGAAGGGGATGGCTTTAAGTGGTCCCTTGGGTCCCCCAGGTTCAAGTCGTTCTGATTCAATAGCATCTGAAATTTTAATTTGTAGCGGCGACGAGAAAAAGAGTTGACAAAGTGAAAAAACATAAAGAAATTACTATCCGAATTTTCTAAAATATGTACATAACTACCTGCAAACCCCAAGGAAGGTTGGCTCTAAAAATAAGTGACCAGCATGCGGGTGTGGAATATCACAATGTCAGCCCCCCGGCTGGCGTGGGCTTGAATCCCCACAGTGGGCTTTTGTGCTCCCCACTTGGTGTACCTGAACCGGACAAATGAAACTGCCTCTACACCATGCCGACAATCTGCGTGATTGATTAATAGATATATCCAATTCATCATGTGTTCTAACAAATCAATTACTTTATTAAGACCATCAAATGAACTTTAATTATAGACACAGTCTCTATCAGCAGAAACACGAGAGGATTATTAGAGAACTTATTTAAAATTCCAGCTAAATATGTCCACTATGAATTCAGAGGAAACTCATGATTCTTTGTAAACAATAAAAATTATATATCACCTGTGTAATTCCAGTTAAGTTGGAAGTTTTCATAACAAAATGTGTTTCATCAGTCCATGAAAAATCAGTTTTATCATTCATAATCTTGAAATTCTAATTAGTACCTGTATTCTATTGAAAAAAAATACTAGGAAATGTATACCCTGGGGAAAGACTCTAACATACTTCGTTATTTAAGTTTTCAACAAGGATTGTGTTGTGTGGATAATGTTCACTGCACAGTTTTTGTTCATCTCTGTTATGACATTTCCACTTTCTGGTCATAATGGCGTTGTTGTAGCCAGGGACCACGCTGATAAATACAGGTTGCAACGTTTTACTTTCACAATGGCCTCCCTCAGCCTTACCAGTGAAATCCACATTCAAAATGTATTGTTATCAGCCCTGGCTGGCATAGCTCAGTGGATTGAGCACAGGCTGCAAACCAAAGTGTCGCAGGTTCGATTCCCAGTCAGGGCACATGCCTGGGTTGCAGGTCACGGCCCCCAGCAACCGCACATTGATGTTTCTCTCTCTCCCCCTCTCTCTCTCTCCCCCTCCCTCCCTTCTCTCTCTAAAAATAAATAAATAAAATTTAAAAATGTGGAACTAATAAAAAAAATTTATTGTTATCAGTGGTAGGCATCGACGTCTAGTCATGTCTCCCCATGTCAAAGGGAGAGGCAATGGTGACACTTTGCTTAAAATCAAAACAATACAAATAACAACAGTTCTTGGGTTAGGTAGCTGAAGGTCAAGGTACCCCATGCCAAAATTTCAAGTTACATCACAAGAAGTGAATACTATATTATTTTAAAATACCCCCTTTCATTCCCCATCTCATTGTTTTTTGTATTTAGTACACCAGAAAAGTATGGGATGGTTGGGAAAAGGTCAACAAACATTCCGAGTGTGAGAGTTTAACATCACCAGTGACTTTCGGTTTTATTAAATACATATATTTTTTTAATTAGGACTCAATATGCCCAGCCCATTATTATCTAGGCGTAAGTGATGTTTTGTGTTGCCATATATAGAACCCTGCAACCCAATGTGCGTTGTGTTGTTCTTGGCCCAAAATGAATAGATAATTTCCTAAAGGAGTAATTGAAGAGGCATTTAAAAAGGGATTATTTTAAGAGTCCGCATAGGGATAAGGGGGACAATAGCGTGGACTAAGGCCCCAGGGACCAGTAACCGCAGAAAGCCCTGCGCGTGCCTGCGCGCACGGGCGAGAACGAGGAGCCCCGGGAACGTGGGAATGGGGAGCACGCGCCGGCCTTCGGTGGGACAGCTGCTCTCCGAACGGACCCCTCGCTGCTCAGGAGAGACCGCATCCCCGCAGTTCTCCCTCCTCCCGATCCGGACTCCCGTGCGAGTGGAATGGACTTTCAAAAAGCCCACTGTTAACACACACTTTCCAGAGCCAGGCTAAAGAGCACTGGTATTCGGGTTTTGTTGAAGAAGACCTTTGCCACCCTCGCCGACCCCCAGCAACACCTCTGGGTGAGCACAAACTGCCTTCGACAAACGATGTTCAACCTTCTCCGTCTCTCCACACAGAGAAACTAATTACCTAAACTCTGCAGCGCACCAAAGAATGTATTTTTTTGCCAATCTGACAAAAAAAGAATAGGTGTAATTTTGAGTTATTCACACCAGATGGCTACTGTTGTATTGGCTGTTGTCATTTTTTATTTGACACTCTAAGGGGAAAGGGCTCAGTACCCCTGACTAAATAGTCAGGTACTGCGTGTTATAAAACCCCCTGCGGCACACGGGTTGAAAATTGCTCCTTAGACTGTTTCCTAATAATTTGACAAAGCCAGCATTGGTGATAATAGACTACAATATTTTGAGATTGACACTACTCATTTTGAACCCGCAGGAAATACGAAATAGCCTATTTCCTCAAGATATGGAAGAAAGTGATTCATTCTCTCTCTTTTTTTTTTAAATGTTCATTTCCTGTGTGTGTGTTTGAGAGAGAGATTAAATGTTCTTCTCAGGGTGCTTAATCTAAACAAACTTGCAAAATTTGGAAGCTGTTTATATAAGGCCTTGCAAGGGCTTGAAAAGCTGGCAAAGAAGGATTTCAAACCAGCAGTTTTTCAACGTTTTTGGATTATTTTGCATGAAGTAAAAGGATACTAAACCAGAGGGATGTGATTCTACAGGCAGAGATACACGATCCCTGGGGCATTCCCGCGGAGTCCAAACGTCCGAAGCAATTTTGTGTTTTAAAAAATGGAGCAAGTGTTTCTTCCAGGTTTTGTCTACTCCATGTTGGTGCATGGAAGGAAATGACAGAGGTTGACATGACATGCCTATTTCACGTGTCTGTCATACACCCTCATGTACCTGTGTCATTGTAGGGGTGATGCATTTCTATTTGCTTTTGAACAAGAGAATTAAAGGACTCCTAGGATGGGCACTGCACATAAGAATGTCAATTACCACATTCCTAGAAAATGCACATTGTAGAAATACACAGTCATAAAAGATGAAACCTGATGTATTCACAAAGATTCGTTGCAGTTTATAAAAACTGTTATATTTACTCAATATTCTTCCCTGCTTCCTAAAATCTTAAAATTGCTAGCTTCTGAGGCAGTAAATTATCTAATATACCAAGCTCCCTGCCTTTTATGTGCAAATTCATTTTAATGCATAAAGGAACAAAAAAATAAAGTCATAGTTTAAATAATACCTCACGTAAGTCTATATGAACAGCGTGTTCCTGGGAAGGAGCGAACACCTGTTCGATATAACCAATTAACATGCTTCAGTGTGAGGTTATGTTTTCTTGCTTAACCTGCATATAAAGAAGCTCGTGTCTGAGTATTGGGGAAATAAAGATAAAATGATTTAAGTATATGAATGAGTCATTTCAATGGTAAAATTATAAATAAACATATACCTCAATAAAATGTTAAGTTGTTGTATACCATATTAATTTATCAAAAGAAATAAGAATGTGCATTTTCTTCAGAGAATATTTCAGTGCCAGGGAATGCATCTGTAATTAAGACAACAGCCCTGCTAATAAAAGAAATTAAAAAAATATGACTTCTTTATGTTTAAAGCAGTGTTAAAATTTATATGACCCATCAGTAAGTGTAGATTATTTTCACTTATTTAACCATAAATATATAGAGACATAGACACACACACACACACACACACACATATATATATATATATATATATATCAAGTTGTATATATTACAACTTGAGTAGATTGTGGATATATATGTATTACATATATTTTATATGTATTACAAGTACTGACTATTACAGATGGAATCAGCACACGTAGTTTTTCCTCTGGGTGAGAAAGGAAGAGGGAACGCAGGTAGGTACAGAGGCAACCTCTGGGGAGGGAAAAGGGAACCAGAGAAATACACCATTGCATCCCTAGTCCAGAGAGTCTGTATGATGTGAACTACCTTGTGATTAACATATAAATAAATATATCTCCCCTCGGCAAACGTATGAAACAATACGTATGCAGTTATTTACCTGTAGTTGTGTGGTGGCTTCTCTTCACGACGCATAATAAAATGACAGACGTGAGGTGCTGGTTCCTGTCCCCAGCAGCTGACACTGAGCCACAGAGCAGTTCGTCTGGGAGGGCTGGGGCCCCAGCCAGGTGTGGGAAGCGATTCAGGGATCGACTGACACGTTGACTGTCACCACTAGGACACTTGGAACTTCACACGGCGGGGAGTTCTGAGCTTGGCCTATGCCCGGATTATTTCACTCAAGGGCAATGGCACTGAAGTGCCTACACACCGACCTCCTGGCTGTCACCATTCACATACACTTTACATACATGTCAAAAGCCACACACCTGTGTTCATGTTCCTAAGTACATTGTAAGTACATTTGCCCCTGTACATTGGCTAAGCTTGTCTGCGGTCACTGGCTGATATGACCACGTTTTGGAGTGTGGAACAGACCTTTTGTGCAAACATGATACAGAGTGCTATGGGCTGTTAACACGTGAAGAAGTACTGGGGTTCTCGCTTTGAAAAGTGGGAGGCTATGGTGAGCAGGGTGCATTCTTCTCCCAAAGCACTCGGTGCTCCGTGGAATCTCGGTGCACAAATGTCCATTCCGGAACGTTTATCACAAAAGGGCGAACACTCTTCAGAGCATACGCACAGTTTATCTGTCACTCCTGAGTATCGTTAGTCAGCAATAAATGGTATTCTTAAATGTGTTCTTCTAAGAATAAAAAATGTCACATGTATAATTTACAAAATTGTACTTTCTCATTTTCTCTGAGTTTCACAGAAACTTAAGAATGGTGTGTCTAAAAGAGGAAAAATAATTTCCCTACATTCTTTTTATAGTAATGTTTCTATTTTTATTGAAGGGAAGACAGAAAAACATCAATCTCGTTATAGATTTCTAAATGGTACCCCTTAGTTTAGAGATTCATTCAAAGGGAAATGCTGGTTTTTCTCTTTGACTCGTATTCATTTTCCAAGCAAAACTTTTTCTCAAAATAACAGTATCTCAAAAAGTCATCTGATTCAGTACCTCACCAACTCACCTATTTAATAAATATTCATACTTAAATCACTTCAAGCATATAAGATTTTCAAAGTTCTATTTTATAATATTATTGATAGTTCTTGACAATAATTCTTTTATTGGATATGGACAATATTGAGAATATGAAATGTTGATATGTTTGTATTGTTTGGAGAAATAAGAGTGCATGTATACATGCACTCAATACTCTAAAAATATAGAAATTCATATAGTAGGTTGTGACTTTTAAAATGAAATACACTTCATAGGTTAAAACATTTCAGTTCAAGTGCAGAAATTAATTTTGAATTTTAAAAAATCAAAGGAATAAATATACAATAAGAAAATAAATATGAGAGCTATGATCATATAATATTGCTTCGCTATTACCCAATTTCTCTGCTGTAACCTTATAGCACTTTTATAACATATACATAGTAACATTATTTTAAATATATAAAAATATGTTATTGAGTATTTTTTAATATAATGACAAAATTTTATAAATGAGAAAATATTGTTTCTTGATGTTTTTTCATACTAATTTGGTCTGAAAGTTTGTTTCTGAAATGTACATAATACACATTTTCAGAACAATGAAATAGAACTACATTTGTATTCTTTTCCTTAAAGTTTCAAGGGAAATTTAAAAATCGTAATGCTAATTGCCAGTCAGTTCGGTCTTCCTTCCCCTGGGCTGTGGCCCCTGGGCCACTGGCAGAGTGACAGGACTAGTTCTCTGACTGTGGGCAGGAACTGATGATGGGAGGAGCTGTGAATTGCCAGAACACGTGATAGAGGGAAGTTGGCAGGTCTCAGCTAAAGGAGAACGGCGTTATTGTCATCACAGGTCATCGTTTCTTGACATTGCTGTCTACGATTTCATTCCTGCATCTCCCAATGTCATCACCTCCATCCCTCCCACGATCTACGTTCCAAGGGAGATGACCTTGAGCACCTAGACCACCAAGCTCTTTCACCCGCAGTGCATCGTGCACACACAGGGCCAGGTCTGGGAAGTCCCTGCCTTCCTCCCACCGTCCCTCCTCCACCCGCCCCTTCACCTGGCTGAGTCCTCCCTCCTGACCCATCTCCCAGCTGTGACCTTGCACTTCATCTCCTCACAGAAGCCACTCCTCAGCCTCAGGACTTGCCTTAGCAACTTGACGTTTTTTCCAATTTATCCTGTATCGCACCTCATTGTAATTTTTTGTTTTGTTTACATTGCCTGTTAACGAGTTAACACCGCGTGGCTGAGCCCAGTAAATGAGGCGCCCACTGCTCGACAGTTAGCTCTGATCTTGCAGTGAGCTTCTCATCATAATGAGAGAGAGGGGGGAGCTCGACACAGATTCTAGATTTTGGCTCATTTATTTCCTTTTACCTGTGCCCAAAAAATGCACCTACCTCACTCTGTGATTAGGTTCTTGGTTTCTTTTTTTTTCCTAAGCAGCCTGGAATGAAAATGAACCCGTGCATAGCTTCTTACATCTTGTCTTTCATAACAAGACTGGTCAACATTTTCTGGCTCATATTTCAAAAAACTTTTTCTCCTGATGGAGACTTGTGAGACGCAGCTTGCTCCCCATTGAATGGCACTGACTTGGATTGTCTGATATTGGTTCCTCCTGAGATTTGGGGAGCAGGAAAACACATTTCTGTTATACCTCTGTGGTTTAAAATTTTTCTTTCCTTGTCTATATAGGTGGTCCTTTCTATCTGGAGGTACATGTTACACTTCTGTTTTCACATCATTTTCAAGAACTCGTGGTTTTCCAATTGAGTCAGCTTGATGCGAATGCAACACAGTTTTGCAGAGAGAGGGGCAAAGTGGTCGGGGCAAGGAACTGCTATGTTGGGGCGTATGTGACGCTGCCTTCTGTTATGTGGGCGTGGCCATCCTATAGGCAGGTGGGGAAACTCGATCAGAGACGCTAGGCAGCTTGTCCAGGGCCACACAGCAGTGGGCCTGGATTTCAAACCCAAGTTGCCACGTACCAGAACCTGTGATTTTATCGAATTGAATTTAAAAATGAATAGATCCATGAAGAAGCTGAAGTTCCTGGTGACTAATTACACCCTTTGAGAAAAACATGGGAAACAAGACTTTCCCACGCTGATGTCAAAGTGGGCCTTATTTTTTCTGCCTGCTCCTCCCAGTCTTCTGTGTGCACATAAACACTGTCAGCCCAGACAGACGTGACGGCTACCGTTCAAGCGATGCGCTTAATAATTTCTGCGCTCAGGGCGGGTCTTCCGGCTCTGGCCAGCAGGAATCTGAGCGCACAGCATTGATGTGAGGAGTGGAGTGGAGGACTCAATCTCAAAGTTCTGTTTTGTTTTTCCCGATTTCCTAACCACTCTTCCAAGTAGCTGTAATATAAATCTACCCCTGAGAAATTACCATGTAAACAATATGCAAATAGAGCAGCAATGATGACTACAAAACTCCTGGAAGTTGGGTCGTGATGTCTATGCAAAACAGTAGGCGGTTTATCCTGCTCATCAATCACACTGAACTGACAGGCTAATAGCTGAATCCTTCACATCCCGGCTTCATAAATCTGGTGAAATCTGCTGGGGAGGGAAAATCACTGTGGTTCTTTCCAGTCTGCTAGGATGACGTTTCATCTCATGAGAGTCTGAGACATAAAGTTTCACACAGAAGTTGTCTCGTTTTCTAAAGCCGCCGGTGAGGAAACCGAGACTTCTGATGTGGAAGCGAGGATTCAAAGATTAGGCGGTTGGTATCTCTCTGAATCAATACCAAAAAACAGATCTTCTAAATTCTCCAGGTAGGGCTGTTCCATTAGGCCATGACCCTCGGATGTGATCTGCCCATGGAAGGCAATGATACACTTAAAGTGGAAATCACATCATATTCAACAGGATATAGTGTGAGAAACGGACGCCATTGTCATTATCTTGTAACTACAAGATACAGCTTCTCTACATTTTTTCCAGAGAGAAATATCCTAGAATGCGAGTACAGAGTGCCAAATGTCAGCACTATATTAACACTGAACCCGGAAGAAGAGCACTAGTCATGACATCTATCTCTACGTCTCGACATTAGAGTAAATATGTCCTAGGTGGCAGTGAGTGACAGCAATGAAAAGCCCAGGAAATGTGTGTTTTCGGTGGCTGGATGTTGGATATAAGTTCAAGTAACAAAGAAGTTAGCTATATTTTTTCTACACCAAATTTAATTGTTTAGGTGATGGTCTACTAAGAGAAAATTTGTATGAGTTTCTGGTGGTTGCTGTAACAAACTTCCAAAAGTTAAGCGGCGTATAACAGCGGGAGCTTATCATCTTGCAGTTCTGAAAGCTAACATTCTAACGGGCACCGCCGAGCCAGCCTCCGTACGTCAGCAGGTCCGCGTTCCTCTTGGGAGAACCCCGTTCCTGGTTCTTTCCGACATCTAGAAGCTTCCTGCACTCCGGGACTGTTGGCTTTTTTTGGCTTCACCTTTAAGCGAACAGCATAGCTTCTTCAAATATCCATCTCTCTGGCCAGGACCTCTGAGTGCATAACCATTGATCTTCTCTGCTACAGCGTCCTGTGACTACATCAGGGTTACCAGATATCCAGACTAACACCCCCAACTCGAGATCCTTAAACTTTATCACACCGGCAGAGTCCCTTTGCCCGTGGGAGGTTGGGTATTTCATGGACTCAGACATGGGCACCTTTCAGAAGAGCCATTGGCTGGCCACCACAGTCTCCCAGGGGTGCACAAGGCTTCCTTTGGAAGGGAGAAAGTGGGCCACATATATACTGCTTTGGTATGCTTAGTGTTGGGTGTCATTGGGGTGCTGATTGATTTACTGGTTACTAGTCTTGCTGTAACTTCTTCAAGTATTCTATTGCTGTAACTTCTTCTATTATTTGCACATACATGCACAAGAAACGAATTTTCTATATGTGTAGGATTCAAAACCATCAGATTGGGAATGTGGGAACCATGAGAATATGGATATTTGAAATTTTATGGCACTCCTTCTCAACAGTGTTTGGTTTAAATGGAATATTTCTTTTTATTCACTCCTTCTAGGAACTCCAGGAAAAGAGGTTATTTTTCTCACTTCCATTAAGATGTTAATTTTATCAGCAGCTCAGAGCAAGATCTATCTTCCCATGTTTATCAGAAATGAAGAGAGACTGTGCTCACATCTCCCTCGGATAGATACGTTGGCTTATCTCTGGCAGGAGTCTCAGTTTAAATTGCTGTAATTAATACTAATATTTATGAAGCTACTGCACCAAATATAACAACATAACATGGAGGACAGGCATTTTATAATAATAGTTATATTGTTCTTCAATGGAACGTAGCAACAATTTCATCAAATGGATGTGTATTTTGTAGAAGATGAAAGATTTGTTCATTCTGAAGAGAAACCAGAGTACCAGATGTGTATTTTGAACATAGGCCATACAGGAGAATAGAAATTCTTTGGGTAATGAGGACTGGCGAATGGCTGTATGTGCACTGGGGAGACATATAATTTCAAATATCCCCTTTCCTCTGGAGGCCATGGTGTCATATCAGTCACATTTTTATTGTGTGTAATTTTACTGCAGTGCAAATAATAGCTCCATTGTTTGTGCACCATTTGTCTGTTCTTGGAAACAGCGCGTGACGCCCATGCTTTATCGGCTGCCCTGAGTGACTTGGAGGGGAGTGATAGGAGATGCCAATCTCTCCTTCCTTATTTGTGTTGGAGTTTCCTTAATCAGGGCACGGTTCACTGGAGGGAGAAGGCGTACACACTGTCCTCTGGCCTCTAAGGCATTTTCAGTGCGATGGCATTGTAGTAGAATGAACATTAGAATTTTTCTTGGTGATCATTTTAGGTTATGATTTTAGTATGCAAACTTCCTTAAATTTAAATTTCTCTTTGTGATACAATAGGCAGAGTGAATGTCACACCTGTTTATCAAATGTAGATAGTTACGTTCAAAGTAGATTCATCATCAGTTATAATAACTTATGTATCTGTTTTTATCTATCAAGTCATTCACTGTATGCAGGGAACCCTTATAAAAAAGCTGGGCTCGTTTCAAATTCAGTGCAAGGATGCGAGGAGGTACCGACCTGTCACCTCCGTGCATCCCGAGACAAGCTGCTTGTGCAATGCACAGCGTTTGTTCCGCTGCTTGAGCATTATCTTTGGGCAATTCAAGCACAGCAACCTGTAAAGATTTGTTTTCTTTAAGTGATCAAGGGCTTCATTGAATAAGCCACTATTCCAAACAATGTTACCTACAAAGTATAGAAAACGTTCGATCCCGTTCAGCAAGCGGAAACCTCCGGTGCCTTCCTATATGCGCCGAGAGACACCGTGGGCACTCGGGAGCTCTGTGAAGCTTCACTAATTCTCAGAGTGTGAAATACACTGGGAGGCGGCCAGCGTCCCCACATTTTGAGGATTGAAAGTAAGTAAGTTGTGCTAACACAGGTGGGTGGAGATGATGATCACAGAAACAAAAACGTGATCCATGTTGAGGATGACGTTGTGGCGCATTAACCCGGCTAGCTCCTTGTCCAGTCCCTTGTCCACCTGTCACTCGGTCACAGCCACTTTCATTAGAAGTGTGTCTACACTGATCATCAGGAAAACTTACACTGCGCAGTGGTCTCCAATGGGGAAATTCATTTGAGTATGGGTAGCCTTATGGGATTATTGGCGGGCACTGTGTGTGATGATACCTAGTAGGGACCGGGAAATACAGAGTAAGAGTTTAGAAACAAGGTCAGGATTGTGGATGAACTTGGAAAGATATACTCCTAGATGTGATATAACAACTTACAGCATTAAGTGATATCTCCAAAGGGATGATGAATGTATGCAGCAGTAATTCTCCATCATCCTCAGGCAGTGAGGGTGCCTATTGGAACCTGGGAACTGGGGGCACGGCTCCCGGCCTGTGGTTTGGTGGATGTGGGTCCGAGCCGGAAGGCCTGCAGGCGCGTGGAATGCCCTTGCTTATTCTGAAGCAGGTGACTGGGCACCTTTCAGAAGAGCCATTGGCTGGCCCACCACAGTCTCCCAGGGGTGCACAAGGCTTCCTTTGGAAGGGAGAGAGTGGGCCACATATATACTGCTTTGGTATGCTTAGTGTTGGGTGTCATTGGGGTGCTGATTGATTTACTGGTTACTAGTCTTGCTGTAACTTCTTCAAATTTCTATTATTTGCACATACATGCACAAGAAATGAATTTTCTATATGTGTAGGATTCAAAACCATCAGATTGGGAATGTGGGAACCATGAGAATAAGGATATTGTGATTGTAGGATTTATTAGGAGACAATTGCCAGGGACTCGTGAATAACAAAGACAGATGGATCATTTCGAGGCATTTACATTTAGAGAGCAAGGGTAAGAAGGGAAATGGAAAACATCTTTAAAAATGAATTCAGGAAAACTGGAGGCCAATGTCAGCAGAGCTAAGAAAGAAGCCCATGTGGTGCAAGGACCGGTCGCTGTTTTTCCCATGCTGCAGAAAGTTACCGCGGAAAGACTGCAGGCAGACACACCCGGATCTGCAGTGCTGACCTCGGTGTCATCGCTTGCACCACACGGTGAGCAGAAGGCTGCTACGGAGAGTCACAGAATGAGCGTCACAGCAGGCGACACAGGCCAGTTTTCTCCTGTGTGATGGCCAAGGGTAGCAGTGAAGGGAAGAGGGGCGGTGGCTTTGGAAGAGATTATTTGTTCATTGTTTCAATGTTGCCTGGGGAGACAGGAGTACTAGCAAGGGTTGGGCCAGCAAAGAGGAAGAAGGGGAAGGAAGGCAGCCAGGAGAATGACCGTCACAGTTTGGAGCACTGGAGAGGGACTGGGATGGCCGGCGGAAAAGCTTCTCTCTGGGAACGGGAGCGGTGTGTGTGTGTGTGTGTGTGTGTGTGTAACATATATCACATACAATTTTATTGCTCATCATCCTCCTGCCCCCTCTCCTCCTCCAGCTACTCGTTCTCTGTCTTTCCCTTTAGGCAGAATGGAAGGGTGAAAGGAATAGTGAAGTCACAGAGAGGTAATGTCAGAAATGGGGTTAACGCTGGGCGAGAACTCACTGAGTAGGCTTGATCTTCTCTGGAAGGTGTCAGGAAAGGATGCTGGGGAAGGAGGAAGAAGACAACCTGGCCCTCGGGGCCGGGCAGAGCCGAAGGGAGTTGGAAGCGGCTCTTGGGGAGGACTTGCAGGGGGGACACTGGAAAATAAGAATGAGCGTTCACGAGAAATAAACAAGTTGAAGGGCATCACGTGTTCAGCCCATTAATGCTGGACTAGCTTATTGGGGTGTATGGCTTTGTGGTGCATAGGGGACGTATTTTCCTAAATTCTGGCATTTTGGAAGCAGGGAAAGAGAGAGTGGGAATGGTGTTCCGCTGTAATCAGCAACCGCAAGCGCAGGCCAGGCCGAAGGACAAGAGATGCATTTTCCGAGTACAGCGGTTTGCTCGTCGTGAAACGGTCTAGTAGCGAAGCAGTCTGGTGGCACAGCGGGCGGAAGGCGGCAGGGCCGAGAGCAGCCTGCAGACCCCACGCCCTAAGGAGCGTATGTGCAGTGGGAAAGACGGGTGGGCACAGGGTACACGGGAAGTGATGAAATCGTGCTGCTTCTGCGACTCATCGTCTGCACTTGGTCTGAAGTGACAAAATGACGTTCATCCAACCTTTTAAAGAATAAAAAAATGTGCGGGGCACAAGGTCTATTTTCAGAATTAAAGTAGTAGTGATCTTACAAGGTGTAGAGCATTTTTTAAAATTGTAAAATATTGGTATTTCTTTTCTACATGTGTCGATGTCTGACTAGATGGATGTCTGTTTGATTTAGTTAGCAAAATCCAGTTTTTTCTGCTGGGTGTAGCTTTACATAAAAGAAATTGGAAATAGTTTTTTGGTTCCTTTTTGTTATTCAGTTAGATAATTTAGAATATTTTTGCTCTTTATATAGGTTATTAGTTATGTGAATGCATAATGTCATTTATCCATAATCATATTACCGTGTTAAATAGAAATATAGACTTCTCTTTATAGAAGGCCACTAACTCTTAGAGTAGATAGTACACACGTGTGAACTCTAATTGCCAGTTGTGTTGGTAGAGATGTGCTTTTGCCCTCATCCCAGTTTTCTTACAGAGCATGACACACTAACAACTATAAATTATGTAGTGAAAATGTTTTGTTTCCTGGTTAAAACGCTGTGCTTGGAGAATTCAATACATACAGTAGAAGAACTAGTTGGGGGTGAGCGAAAGTAGGTTTATAGCTGTAAGTATGTGAGACAGTTTCTTATTATGTTATTATTTATTATTGTATTATTTGTTTGCATTACAACCATAAACCTACTTTTGCTCACACCTGTATGTCCAAGGCAGAAGAACTAACGGCTCGATGCGCACCCGGGCCTCAGACGTGCTAATGTGACTGGCCGATTGCATCACTGTTTTGCTCGCCTTTCATCCCAAGTCAACAGAGCAGTCGTCTTCACGTTCCCCTAGCTCGACACCTGTCAGGTGATGTGCGTGGTCACGTTTAAAGATCACATGTTGCTGTGAATGCAGATTGGGGCAGCCAGTGTGAGAAACAGTATGGCGTTTCCTCACGAGGTTGAAAATGGGACCGCCTGATGCACCAGCGATCCCACTGCTGGGAATCTGTGTGAGGAACCCCAAAGCACGGATTCACAAGAACACACACACCCCCGTGTCCACTGCAGTGTTAGTCACAATCGCCAGATTTGGGGAGCAGCCCAAGTGCCCATCAGTAGGTGAATGGATAAAAAGGCTGTCCCACATTTACACAACGGAAGACCTCTCTGGCGAAAAAAGAAGGAAATCTTACCTTTTGCCACAGCATGGGTGGGCCTGGAAAACAGATGCTGAGTGACATAAGCCAGTCAGACAAAGACAAATGCCATATGATCTCACTTGTATGGGGAATCTAATGAACAAAGTGAACTAACAAACAAAAGAGAAATAGACTCAGATACAGAGAATAGACTGAGAGCTGTCAGAGGGAATGGGGTTGGGGGCTGGGTAAAAAAGGGAAGGGTTTGGGAAAAAAGGACTCACAGGCACACACAATGGTCTGGTGAGGACCAGAGGGGAAGCAGGGTGGGGGAGGAGAAGAGGGTGAAGTGGGGGTAAATGGTGAACAAAGGAGGCTGGACTTTGTGGGGTGAATACACAGTATAACATACAGATGATGTGTTATATAATTGTACATCTGAAACCTATAGAATTTTATTAACCAGTCTCACCCCAGTTACCCCAATAAAATTAAAAAAACAAAGTTCTCATAAAATATAAGCTAAAAAAAGATATGTTTAGAACACCATATTAAAAACTATAGCACTTTAGCAGAATATATTCAATTATGTGTTTTATATAGACAATATTTTACATATGATATATATACCAAGGTCTGTCTGGAAAAAGCCCAGCCATTGTTAATATAATGAGAATGGTTTGCACAGCATCGATGTGACCTGGCAGCCAAGGAGAGTGGACTGGAATGAACATACATGAACAATGACGCCTTCACTGTACTGGTCAGCGGGGGCAGTAGATGCCGTTGAGTGAGCATGTGGCTGTCACATTTAAGATGGCTGAGCGAGCCCTGGCTGGTGTGGCTCAGTGGATTGAGCACTGGCCTACGAACCTAAAGGTGGCTGGTTCGATTCCCAGTCAGGGCACGTTGCCTGGGGTGCAGGCCAGGTCCCCCTTGGGGGCGAGCAAGGGGGACCCTTTCTTTCTCCTTCCCTTCCCCTCACTCTAAAACTAAGTAAAATATAAAAATAAAATGAAAAAATAAACAAAATGACTGAGTGAGTAGAGCAATGAATCTGCATTAAATTTTGTGTTAAGCTTGAACATTCCTCCATGAAAACTATTTGGATGGTTTAGAAGTTCGCAGCTGTGGGCAAATGGTGACTGGCAGCTGCATCAGACAACATGCCCACCTGTGCATCACGTCTCCTGCGGAGTGTTTTGGTGAAACATCAAATCACCCAAGTGACTCAGCCCCCTACAGCCCAGATTTGACACCCTGTGACTTCTGGAATTTTCCAAAACTAAAATCACCCTTGAAAGGGAAGAGATTTCAGACCATCGATGAGATTCAGTGAATAAGACAGGGCAGCTGATGGTGACTGGGAGAACTGTGTTAGGTCCCAAGGTGCCAACTTTGAAGGGGACTGAGGTGTCAATGTTTCAATTGTACGATGTTTCTTATATCTCGTATCTTCTTCAACAAATGTCTGGATAGACCTATGTCGATGATTTGTATACACACACTCATAAGTATATGTGGGACAATATATGGCAAATGTGATATACATATAATCTAATACTTCATTTTACTAAATAATTGTATATAGGCAATGATACACGTCCAGATAAGACAGAGAAAAAGAGAAACATGTACATAGAAACGGACACAGATGAAGTAGAGACACAGAGCATGTCTATGCAAATAGTAAAAGGTTATTCATACCATGTTTGGAGGGGGCTGAGCTGAGTTTAGAATAACATATCCATAATCAAGGAAGCATCCCATGGGCTGGAGGTGAGATTTGTTTAGTTTTTGCAAAATCAATAATAAATTGAACACTGAAATATGACAAATCTTGATAAGGAAATAAGAATCTATGCTTCTAACAAGTAGCAATAAGTACACTTTATTTCATCATGAGACATTCCTTAAATTGCTAAATTCTGGTATTTTAAACAGAAATCGTGTATATTTTGCTGTAACTGGATTTATATTTGCTTCCAAAACCACACAAAAAAGTAGATCGATAGTGGTAATAAATCTGTAAATGCTGTTTAACCTTACATGCTCTGTGTATGCAGAAGGGTGATCAGTGAGCACAGCAGAAAAACGGCGTGCGGTTCGCCTGTTAAGGTAGCATTCTTCCACGACATAACGCCAGTAACTCTGAACGGAAATGCCAGGGTCAATTTTGCTTCTAAAAATTGTTTGAGAAAATACAGCAGTACAAAATGATCACTTTTATTTATAAATAGACTCCATTTATTTTCATGAATATAATTTTATTATATTTATGATATTTTAGAAGAAACACAACATTATTCTACTCTAAGCTTTTTTTCTTAATATAATAAGTGCCAGGATGTGTCTATAAAACTGATACCAATTCAAATATGGGTTTTTCACTTACTTAGAATATGGCAATTCATGCAAACTAAGCACCAATGTATCTGATTTAATTTTTTAATCCATTGTCTTCCAGACTCATGAGAAAACAAAAACAGTCAACCAAGATATTTTAGTATTTTTTCCCAATAGCACACATTTTATGTCACTTTAACAACTTTGTAGAAATTAATTTTTATAGTCATATTTGATTATACTTATGTGTATGAAATGCATAACAAAGAATCTTTCAATGAATAAGTACACTGAAGCATGTAACAATTTGTGTGATTTTATCTTCCTAATATAGCAATAAGTTGGATAACAGAGTTAAGAGTTCATACTCACTTATTATTACTTCCTAATAGATAAGTTTTATGCATTCTAAGAGTATGAAAGTGTAACTACTTAGAAGCTTGGGAATCCGAAAACTGAATGTAGACTGTAAGAGCATGATTTCTCTGTGTTAAAAATATATTAAAGTGCCTTCCCGTAAGTAGGGAGTGGGGGAAGTGAACTAAGTAACTTTGGAAGCGAGTCGATTTGTAAGATCCAAGGCAAAGGGCATCGTTCGTTCGGAAGCAGAGCGCTCACAGGTGGTGGTGCTTCCCGCGGGGATGAGTTAACCTGACTCCACGCACACGTTTGCTGGGACTGGAAAATAAGCAGGTGGATGACGGAAGACGAGTGTCAGGTGCCTCCCCGTCGCTGGGGGAGGTCACAGGCGAGCAGAGGAGATGAGGTGAGGGTGATGACGCATACGGTGTCCAGTCAGATACGGGGGCATCGGTAGGAATTCATGGTACTTCATACGGGTGAAAACTCTCCATCGCACACTGTTAGACCCGCTCTGCTAATAAATGCTGCTGCGGACGGAACACAAAGTTACCGACAAATACACACGGAAAGAAAAATTCCCTTTGGTGTACAAACTTAAGAGGATTCCAGGCAAATAAGGAGAACAAAAGCAGACATGGCTTTTTGAAAAGTAATTCTGGTGCTGGGATAAAGATAAGGAACAAATTTGTAAGTATGTAACTTGCAAAAAGGTACCCATGGGTGGAAATAAAGAAAAATAGTTTTCGGTTACT
Organism: Phyllostomus discolor; assembly: GCF_004126475.2. Taxonomy (NCBI): domain Eukaryota; kingdom Metazoa; phylum Chordata; class Mammalia; order Chiroptera; family Phyllostomidae; genus Phyllostomus; species Phyllostomus discolor. Next base: position 3,681,941 of record NC_040911.2, on the reverse strand, counting down.
TTCAAAAGAATAAAATATTCTCTCTCCCGCCACTGTGTATCTGTGTATGTATATATGTGTGTATATATATATTTTAAATATATATGTAAAATATATATGTATTTTACTGAGTCCATATGTACTCAGATAACAAAGGTTATAAAACATTACTTGAAGGTTATAAAAGATTACTTCTGAGAGGTGAGTCAAAGTAAGGAATTTATTAAAGGAGAGTCATAAAATTCTTAAAGAATCAAGAATTAGTAATACTTCAATTTAAGTAGTTCTTTTAGCCCCAATATACCATAATGCAAGTGATAAATATGAGAAAAGCCAATAATAAATGATGCAGAATACTTTATTATATCATTTTATTCTTTTAACTAGCATTATTCTTGTTCTTCCAGCAGCAATGTGATGAACAGGGCAGAAAACAAGTGTTTTCTGTCTCAGCCAGGGGTGTCTAGCCCATAACCCATGGGCCATATGCAGCCCAACGCAAAATCATAAATTCACTTGACACCTTTTTGTTGCTCATCAGTTTTTGTGAGGGTTTGTGTATTTAACGTGCGGCCCAAGACAACTCTTCTTCCAGTGCGTCCCAGAGACGCCAAAAGGTTGGACACCCCTGGGAGCAGTCAATAGGTTCTTTTATCATTTGTGATATACAGCTAAACCAATTCTAAAAGTTATATTTTATCATTAAATTATATTTATGTATGTGCTCATCTATCTAGGAAAATATCTGTAACCATGGTGACCTAAACATGTGTTTTTTCTAGGTTGTAGTAGTTCAAAGTTTATGTATTGCGTTATTCTAATTTGTTTTTCAAATTGTGGAGGTGCAAATACATGATGTACCTAATTCAGGAAAACAAATGTGACGGAGTGTTAGATACCTATTAAGTGCTAGATATCTATAAACAGAGGCATTCAGTCCCCCAAATATCTGTTCATTGTGCACAGAGAGCTAGGACGGCTCATGATGTGTTAAGTGACTCTTAACCGAGATGCTTTGTGAAGATCTGTGCTTTCCCCAGGGCTTCCCCAAAGACAAATTTCGTCACGTTCTAAAATTCTGAGAAGTCATTTCAGTGTGTGTGTATTTAGTTGGTAACAAAGTATACCATAATTCATAGCAACTCTCTGAGGAAAACTCACCGTTCCATGCGGTACAAGTCTGTGTATGTCTGTCTGATCATCATGCATTCACGTCATTAGCCGATGGCGGGGCGGCCGGCGATGACTACAGAACGTATTTGACATGCATTAACAACAGTCTATAGACACACTTGGCACAGCAAGTTTCCAAATGACCAAAGACTAAAGTTTGAAAAATCAATACAATATCCTTGTTACAATGTGACAAGTACTTATTGATTTTAGGCATTTCTACTTTTTCCTGGAGCTCCGTGCTTTCTACATTTTTCATTTTTATATTACACTGTTCTGACGAGATGCCACTGGTTTTCCCAAGTAATGCCCTTTGCTTTTCCTTTTCTTTAGTATTTTGGTGACACTTTAATGAATGCATTTTGTAATAGCCTTTTGCAAACTGTAAAAAAATAAGATAAAATATTACCTTGGACCCTTTTATTTATCAGCACTTTATTTTTTTTATGGGTGAGCTTTATATAAATTTGAGTATGATTCCCCTCCTTCCTTAGGAAGCAATGTGGACATTTGCACATTTATAATGAGGTTCTTTAGGGACTGGAAAATTCCCTTTTGTTACATAGGAAATAGAATTCCTAGCCTCATGGAAGGTGCAGTCTAGTGTGGAAACTAGGCAACACAGTACCATCCACAACAATACAGACTGTGGTGACTGGCGAAAAGATGGACAACTTTAACATACAATGGGTTTGAATTAAAGGAGGACTTTCTATCGCACGATTTGAGATTGATCACACACTGAAGCGACTTTCTGGTCTTTTGTGTCGCGGCTCCGTTATTCATCAGTCTTTGAAGTGTCTGTTATTTACCCGGGAGATGTGGGTCATCACCTGTGCATGGGGTAGGCATTCTCTCGGGACCATTGCTACACACGATCTCTATCTGAACCATCCTCAAGGCTCATCTGGATGACTAGTCCCTGCATCCCTCCTGTGGTTGCAGCTGGGCGTCCTTGACACAGTCACACACAACGGTAGCCCCCTTGACATCTGACTCCGCATAGTGAGGAGCGAGGTAAGGAGCCCTTGACTCATTAGTGGTCGCTTGTTCAGCATCAAGTTGTATTTTCAGATCGTCTGATTTTGACGGAAACCGTGGGTCAAGTGGAAAAGCTGCCTTGTTCCTGAAACGCTGTGGACATTGGGTGTGTCTTTCGGGTCAGGGGCCTGCACATCTTGTGCTAGCTTCCTCCCTCCACCCTCCTGTGAAACTGGCGGATGCATTTTTCAGTTATTGTCCCTTACCTTCCTTGCATGGACTCTGTTTATCAGAAATATGTTGGTCTTGATTGCCACGGGTGTTTTCATGGCTTAGAATTCTTCCTAGCCTCCTCTTTGTATCTCTTCTCCCATCCTGCTCCAGGGTCAGCCCAAGAAGGGATATGACCCTATACCCCATGCCTTTTTAAGGTACACTTTCTCTTTGGGGTACCTGTTATTCTCAGAAGAGACTCCCTTTCCATATACGTTTTGTTGTGGTTATTGCTGCTGCCTTTTCTCCTTTGAATAAGGAGGTGATGTCAGAATGATTTTTGAATTCAAGTATGAAAAAGATCAACAGAGACTGTATTAGTATATATTTGCAGAGAAGCAGAGTTAATTATCTGCACACTCGTGCAGCTTGATGATCTTGCCAAGACTCAGATTATTCTTTAATCTGTCAGCTATGATGTTCTCTGTGTGTTGGAAATGTTTTCAGTCTGAAAATGAGCAAAGAGCCAACTTTCTGATTAATATGATACGGCTAGTGGGGAACACATTGATTTTCAAACTCATGCAGGCAAATTGCTTTCACCCATTTCCTGGGAAGTAGTAATGATTGCGTGGCTGATACCAGGCTTCCTTCATGGGAAACCTCCCAGACGGGGGCTCACCTTCCTCCCATGCTCCTGCAGCTCCTGCAGCTCCTGCTCAGGTGGCCCGGGGAGGGGCCATGAGACAAAGGGAGAGTGGACGAACACTGTGCTTCATCAGTTCGAGCTCGGGGAGACGGAGGATCCAGATGTGTGGTCAGTCCGTCCATGCGCTTCACTGTGTGGAGTTTACTTGATAGCGTAAAAGTGGAAATTATAAAGTTATGATTTGGGGCCTATTTCCTCGCTTACTTGTGTTTCATGGCAGATGATTTTACCTTTTTTCAAAAAAGTTAGGTTAAATGTGTTTTATCCATTAGAGTGAAGGTTATAGCGATATCTGACTTTTCTAGTTTCTCAAGGTACCTATCTATCTATATACAAATGACCTTATTTGGTCAGAAATTTTATCAATTTTTGAGATTATATTTTAAATAGGTAAGTTTTCCAACTACGGGTAAAGTCTGAATGCAATGGGTGGGAACTTTGAAACAAAATGACTTATAAAGAAATAAAGCAAAAAGAATGGTGCATGCTATAGACATATATTTATAATATGACAACATTTGAGCCCTGGCTGGCGTAGCTCAGTGGATTGAGTGTGGGCTGCAAACCAAAGCATTACAGGTTCGATTCCCAGTCAGGGTACATGCCTGGGTTGCAGGCCATGACCCCCAGCAGCTGCACATTGATGTTTCTCTCTCTCTCTTTCCCCCTCCCTTCCCTCCCTAAAAATAAATAAATAAAATCTTAAAAAAAACATGGCAACATTTGAGACAGGTAGATTTGCAGAATTTTTAATTTTCAGTTTATGTAACAAAATGCATAAAGTAATGAATATTTCTGAGGGATACGAAGCTCGCTAGAGGGTTACCATTGCTAGAATCCAAACATATCATCATTCTTCCTGGGCTGTGAAACTGTAAGGTGAGTCGAAAGTTCTCACAGTATCAGCAAGTCTGTAAGGTGTCATTCGACAAGAAATTCACTGTCAATTTATTCTCAGCACAATTAATTGAGTAATTATGCAAGGGTAAATAACTTCCATGATAAAAATACTCCCAAGAAAGCTACTGTCATGAGAGATATTCAGATTAAGAGAAGGAGGCAAATTGCATCATTCCCAAATTCATCAAGAGCAGATTATTATAATTAATTTAAAATTATTTCCAGATAAGCTGATGAAAGCAAAATGAGAAGGAATTTATTAGAACCTGTGGTTATAGATTATAGGCTCATTCTGAGCCACATTAAGCCTGCCAAACCTAAGATGGTTACATTGAACTATTCCCTCTGTTTACCAAAGATAAATGGATCTGTCCTGGAGTTCTTCGTGTTAACTGCGTGTATCCACGGGGTTTAGAGAGGTGTCCTGTCTGTGCCACAGTAGACTCCATTTCTAAGCCTTGGTTTTATTTGACACATACCGCAGTTTCTGCTTGGGGGTGCTGTCGGATCAACCAACTCACACACCCCAATAGGTCTCCTTTTTTAAGAGTTATTTCATTATTCATGTTACGTATTGCTTGCAGGTTGGCTGTAAGTATAAGCTACACATGTCTCCCTTATTGTGAAACTCCAGTTGACGGAACAGCCTTTATTATAAAGGACACACCTGTCTCATGGGAGAGCATAAGGGACAAATAGTGGGCCAGATATCAGCTTTTAAAGCTTCCCAGACATTGCAAACACCAACGGGGCAAGCATTCCGTTGGTCAAAATGCCAGCGATGAAAGGGATGGTAATTCTACCTGAGAAGAGAGGAAGTAGGAGCGATCCTGAAATGCCCCACCTGTGCAGGGAGAGAGACGTCATGCATACACCTGTTGTCTCCTCTGTTTCACGTCCCCGAGTTCCCCACACCTGTGTATCGGACGGGAGACAAACGTGCCTATTTTTATCAAAATGATCAGAGGAATGTTTCTTCTAAGTACTGTCTGTGTGCATGTATTGTAATAGCTAATGATGTTCCATTTTAAATACATACCCATTTCCTGGAAACGCAGACAGGGCGCAGTGAGTAATCTCGTGTGCATCCGTGGCGCACATGTTCTAACGTGACAACACGCACACAGCGGGGGCGTTGCTGAGTCACGGGCGCTCGTCCTAGGTCTTGGTGGACATCGTCAAGGTGCCGTCAAATACGCCGCGCCAGTTTACTTGCCTACCTACAGCCCCGAGCGTCATGCTTTATTTACACTGTTGTCGGCACTGGGCGTTAATTTTTCTTTAGGGTTCGTCATCTCAGAGGTGAAAAACGGTGTCTCGTTGTAGTGTTTGCTTTGCTTGTGCTGTGCAGTTTGTGAGGTTATTGGTGACTGGTATCTTTTTTGAATTGTTAGTAGAAATAGACCCTCATGTGCACTTTGGTGCATACAATGCTTAGAGAGTTGAACTCCAGATTTATTATTGAACCAAGTGACCTATTTATCTTAGGACATCGGGCACATCTTTGTTCTTTCATAACTATTATATGTTGAATTAAATACACTATTCAAAAATATTTAGCAACGATTTGCCAGAAGCATGCCACTGGCTGGGACCCACTAACAAAGAGCGTGCACAGTACATGTGGACACACAGCAAAGATTCTGAGAACACCGAAGATGTTTCCTTCAAGCCAGTAGTCCCATGTTTATGGACAATGAGCAGTTCTAAGCACCGAGGCATTCTGTGTGGTCACTTGTCTGTGAACCTCCTTAAGGAAGAGACAAGAATTTCCCCTTGTAAGGTGGTCGAGTTTAAATCCACGGAGAAAGTCAGCTTTCATTATGTGGCAATGTACATCTTGGTATGGACAAAACATTTGTACTACAGACATAATTTCACAGTGCTCCATGGAACTGTGGATTTCATCCCACACTGGTGCTGAATCCCACTGGCTCCGTGCCGCTCCCAGCAGAGTGACAGGGCTGCTGTGCGCTGCAGGTGCCGGGATCTCTCCCCGGGCGGGTCCCCACGCCTCCACGGCCTTTTCCCCTTTTGGAGTCGGGGCTGTGGCTGGACCGGCCCTTGAGGTTCTTACTATGATGGGATAAGACACACCCAAGCAACGACCATCAGGGAACTTTGAAAAGGCAAGATTTGATGCGCACGAGTCCTGAAGGTACTACTGGCACATTGGGGCTGGAGGTGAAACGCACACAGTGAGGTCTGTTTTCAGGAACGAGAGAAAGCTAGAATCTGGCGTTTTTACTTTATTGGGGTCCACAGTAGGGGTGCCTAGGGTTTCTCGGGTTCATCTGTTTTTCTCTCTTTCTTTCTTTTTTTGTGTGTGAATTTAAAACGTGAGTGTAGACATTAAAGCCCCAAAATGAAAAAGCAAGCAGTCTGTCAAAGGGACAATTTATTTAGGTCAACCAAAGTTTTCTTAAAAAATAAAAATAAAAAGGACACTTCCTGGGTGGGACCCCGGTTCTCTGCTCCTACAGGGGGCCATGTGCCTGTGGGAGACACAGGTCTGTGACCTGGAACCTCCTCAATGAACAGCTCAGCGCCAGGCCCTCCCATCCCGCCAAGAAGCTGACCATCAGCCTCTTTCCCACCACAGCATCATGTACCCTGAAAGGGTTTCATAGCTGACAGTACCAGCAGATGTCACTAAGACAACTGAACAAACACGGAGGAAAGAGATTAACAGACAAAGGAGAGACTCATAATATGTCAGCCTATGACAGGGGGAAGAATAGGAATTAGTTATCTGAATGAGGCGTGAATGGTAAGTAGAATTCACAGAGGTGAAAATTGCGGGGGGAACTATTTGAAATTGTCAGAGATACTAGATACCATAAAAATAGGTAAAAAATGCAAACAGATTTTTAGAAGTGAATAATGCATGAAGAGAGTGAAAATAACAAAATCTTGAAATGTCACCTGAGCAATACAGGGTGGGGCAAACGTAGGCTTACAGTGGTGAGTATGTGAAATACAGGGTTTATGCTTGCATTGTTATTTATCAATTATTGTATCACTCTCCGTATGAACAACTGTAAACCTACTTTGTAATACCCTCCACACTACTTTGCCTGTAGTGTGGAGGGTATTGAGTCTTGGGACATGAAGTTTGTATGAGGTGGCGGTCCAATGAATTCACAAAATATTTGAGCAGTGATGTTACTGTTATCACAAACACACATTCAGAGAAAGGACAGAAACACAACGGACTTTCATATGCTTATGATGTGTCCCGCAGGGTTTCCGAGTTTGTTTGACGGTTCTGACAATTTCTCGTGGAGTCCTTGGGCTTCTCCGACTGTGGGCTCACGTCTACTGCAGACACCACGCACTCCTTCCTTCTTCGTTTGTATGTGTCTTCTCTTCCAACCATCCCGGCCACAGCTCCCAATAGTGTGTTAAGTAGTTGTGTCATAAATGGGCATCGTTCTCTTGCTCCTGAGTTCAGAGAAAAGATCTGTTTTCTGACCATTTGAGGGCACTGAAACCATGAGACTTCTAGAAGAAAATATGGGGGAAATCCTTCTACATCTTGATCTTAGCAATGCGTGCAATTCTTCCTCTATCACTTACACATCAATAGAGCTGTCTAAAAATATTAATGTAGCAAAAGAATGAATACGTCAGACAGGAAGTGGCGGTAAGAAATGCATCGTCAAGGGCGTAGAAAGGGGCTGCCAATGGGTGCGGCGGTATGGAATGAGACCACAAGGAAGAAATAAAGGTGAGAAGTGTTGTGAGATTACTTTCTGGATGACAGCAGCGGATTCGGTATCTGGGCAGTACCAAGGGACAAAACAAAGATTGATAGGAGGCTGTTGAAATTAAGTGTCTGAGGATGTCGTGAACTTTCTTGAAAGTCGGGAGGAATAGTTGATTTGGAGGTGGACAGATAAGTGGTTGTATGGTGTTTGTTTCATTTATTTTTACTAAGACGGGATTCAGTGAGAAAGCGGTCCCTTACAACTTCCTGTCGCAGACTCTGAGACTCCCAGGTTACAAAGAAACCTCTGCCCCACTTAAGTCCAGGATGACAGAGTTCACAATAGGGGGAGCAAGCCACCCTGGGAGGGAGGCGCCCCCTAAAAATCTGTCTCAGAGGGGCGTCTGCATGGCGCTGCTATCTGGAAAGAGAATCAGGTACTGTGGATTGGTTTACGGTAACTTTGTGCTGAGTATTGAGTCTATGGAGGGAACAGCAGCCGGCGAGCCCAAATATGCTTTGGTTCAGTGACAGCGTGCGACATGTTCAACTTAGTGTCAAATCCACGACGGCACTTCCTTTTTATACACATTTGTAACCTGGGTCCCATCCATCACCTCGTGTTCTTGCTGTTTCAGTGCCCCTAACACACTGCTAATATGATGTGGAAAGTCCTGTGGCCATTCATCAAGTTGTATTAGCGTTGTATTTTGTTTTTACTGTATTACGCTGATACAGTACAGTTCTTAATATATCACTGAAGCCTATGCTGAAGAGTAACGTTAATATCAGGAAATTTTCAGGTGCATTTCCACGCGGCTTGTGAACCGCTCATGAGCCGAGATGTAACAAGAGGCCTGCGAATGCCTGTTGAGACCATAAGCTCGTTGGCGGAGGGGTGTTAGGAACGTGTTGTTTTTAGAATTCTGAAGGCCTTCCCACAGAGGCTTGTCCCACACGAGCCAGGGAACCTACTTGAAGAGGTAAAAGCGACTGTCCTCTAAAGAGGAATGTTTTCACTCTGTAGAAAAAGTAGGCCAGCGTTTGTCCTCTTCGGCTGGGTTTGGTTTCAGTCGCTACTTGCCATGCAGGAAATGAACATCCCATGTAGGAGATTAGACGTACAGACATCAACTAGCTAAGGAGAGGTTCGGCTGCTAATCCAACTGCTAATGCTAATTACTTAGAGCCACAAGAGTCTCAGAAATTTCTGGAGCTATAAAACATGGTTTTTAACATTGAGGAGTCTGTAATGTTATGGGAAAAGATACCTGAATAGCCACCAAAATAGTGGGTCAAATAACTCATACTGTAAAAATCCAAAGACATTGTCTAACAGATGAAAAGTGGCAAGTTACATGGGAGATCATTCTGGGCAAAAAATGCAGGAGGAAGGATTGGGGCTGATGCATGGTTTTAGCTTATATGAGGAGACTAAATTGCTTCAAAAGAGGATTTGTATTCTTATAAGAGGGTGTTATGGGATAGGAAATACAGACCCAAAATATATTTTTGAAATTGGTCCTATGGAAATCTGTGAAGCTATGGAAATCTGTGAAGCTATGGAAACCTGTGAAGATTGTTTTTATGACATAACTTGGATGAATTATAATTTCAGGATGGTATAAATGCACCAGTGGGTGGGGAAGGGGGTAGAGTGTGTTTGGAACAGGACCAATGGTAAGACTCCGCCCGCCTTCAGTAAATAACTGGCCGGGGAGAGAGGTGACAGTCCCTTCAGGGAAATGACCATGGGGCCATGCATTTGAGTTAGGAGGCACTTCAGAGATCACCTATTTTGAAATTTTTGTTTATTAGGCAACACTAGCAGAATTGGGGACTATTTGCACATTGCCGATGAAACATTAATGAAAAAAATATTGGTGCAAACTAGTGATGGCAGAAAAAAACAGGGGTTAAGGGAGGCGGCCTGCCCTGTCCTCTGACATATTGACTGCATCATACCAGGCTGGCCAGATGAAAATGAATTTATGAAGTAAATTATGGTCGTTAACATTGATTTTGAATCCAGTGACAACTCGAGTCATAAGCTAGAACCAACTCAATAAAAAGGGAATATGGAAATAATCCAAAGAGCAGGTCAAGGGCACCCCGCTCGCATGTACGGTTTAGCAGAAAGGTTTGGATGTGCAGCAGAATCCAAGCGAAGAGACGGCACTCGGCACACAGCGGTTTAGCAGGTCGAGTGCTCACGGGTTTTCCGAGGCAGCTGCATCACGTACAAGGTCCAATTTCAATATCATAAAACTGCAACGCTCCCATGGGAGAGAAGAGTCACCGTATTTTATTCTCACCATTTTAAATATCGACCCGGCCAGAAAGAAAGAAAAGAAATCCCTATTTATAGCCCCCATGTCTTTTGGTGGGGAAAATTGGATTGCACTTTTGACACTTATTTAGATCAAGACTTTATACGAAATGGGGCCCTTTTCTGCCCCCCCCCCCCGCCGCCCTACAAGGCCCACTGGGGAGAATGCCGTTTCCCGTGTCAGGAAACACGATCCATGTAATCGGCTCTGCCTTCCGAAGAGCACACTCTGTCCAGTGCGGGCAGGTTCCGTCTGGTTGAGTGCGTCGGGGAGTGGACGGCTCTGCGCGCTGACCCGGACAGAGCCCTCGCAGGTGACAGGTGTGGTTGGGAGAGACAGTTGTCCGTGGCTCTGCCACTGACCTGGGAAGCACAGGACTCGGAATTTTACCAACATGAAATATATATATATATATATATATATATATATATATATATATTTACCAATATGAAACACATATATAATATTTACATGTGTATGGATGCATATCTGAGAGATGCTAAAATAGAGATTTATCCGAAGAGTTTGCACATTTGTGCTTTTGCACTAGTGGAGGTAAACTCAACACCTTTAGCCTCGTATGTGATCGAGTCCCCAAGGAGGTATGACTCCATACCGTATCATTAAGCCTTTTTTTAAGATCTTCTTATTTTATTTTTATTCTTTTCAATTACAGCTGCATTGAATGCTACTGTGTGTTAGTGTCAGGTGTACAGCATAATGGGTAGACAGTCATGTACATTTCAGAGTGTCCCCCCAATATTCCCTGTACCCACCTGGTGCCATCCATCTGCAGTGATTACAATATCATGGACTGTATTCCCTGTGCTGTGATTTACATCTCTGTGACTGTTCTGTAACGACCAGTCTGTATTTCTCAACCCCTTCACCTTTCAACCAGACACCCCAACCCCCTCCCCTCTGGCGACTGTCCGTCTGTTCTCTGTATCTGTGAGTCTGTGTCTGTTTTGTTTGTTTATTTTGTTCTCTAGACTCCACAGGTAAGTGAAATCATATGCTGATAGTCTTTCTCTCAGATTTATTTCACCATATCATTGAGTTTTGTCTTCAAATCCCAAATTAATTTTGATGCTTTCCTTACTTTGTGAACATTGTGAGCACATACAGTCTACTATATAAAATATTTTTCTGAATATAATCTGATTATGAATTAATTATGTGTGTGTGTGCTTTTGGAGTGTCTATTTCATTTGGAATGTTGTGCACAATTTTTTTCTATCTGGTGTTTGTCTTTTTTTACTACATTTTAATAAGTTTTTCATTTCTATTACATATTGGATTCACTTAAATTGTGAATGTAATTAATACCACTGAATTGTACACTTAGAAATGAATAAAGGGGTAAATTTAATATTCATGGTATACATTTTACCATGAAAAAATATGCTAAATAATTTTAAAAGTAAATGGAAACAATTTTTTCTTGAATAATTACTTTGTGATCAGTTTTCTTGCACCTTTCAGCTATATTAATGACAGTAGAATTAATAATTTTTTTCACTTTTTTATTGTTGTTTGATTACGGTTGTCCCCATTTACACCCGTTACTTTCTCCTGCCCTTCCTAACCCCCCACCTCCCACATTCAATCTCCCGCCCACTCCCACATTCCGTTGTCCTTGTCATGGGCCCTGTACACATGCTCCTTGATGACCCTTCCCCTTCTTCCCCTCCCCTCTGGCCGTTGTCAGTTTGTTCTTTATTTCCATGTCTCTGGTTCTATTTTGCTCGCTTTTTTTTTTGTTTTGTGGATTGGGTTCCACTTATAGGTGAGATTTACATCGTCACTGTTGCCTTTCTTTCTTGAGGTGGGTGGGAAGAGTGCCCAGATGTCACCTTGTCGTCACTACACAGAGATCTACCCCTGCTATTGTCACCGCCACGCCTCCATCCGAGTCCAGCCAGTGACCCCTTAGAGCCACGTGGGGCGTGTCCCTGTGTCCACTTAAGGAAGCTCTGCATCCCTAAAATGGACTTGACTGCAGAGCGTAGTCACAACCACACGGCCTGCACAGCAGGTCTCCAGCGCTTTCTTCCGAAGGGAAAGGCTGGTTTGCATAACCTCTCAGCCACACGACAGTCAAAAGCCAAAGTCGCCTGACCGGTATTTGTTACATGTGTTCAGCTTTCACTATGTAAAGATTTGTAGGAAGTCAGCCATAGTTCTGTTTCTAGCAACATGTGCGGCCCCGATTGTTCTGAGAGTGGTCGGACCCTGGGGGCACCGTGCGATTCTCTCAGACTGTGAACTAGGAAAGCCACAGGGAGCATTCCACAGCTTGCTCAAAACTCTGTCCAGTGTGGGCTGAAGAAAATGTTCTGAAAAGGAGAAATAGAAGTCACTAAAGGCATTTTAAGTGGCTTTTAGTAGTTTATATGCCTACATTAAAAAAAGAAAAGAAAAGGACAGGCTGCATTGTTCTCAGATTGAGCGTGAGAAGGCCTTTCCCTGGATCGATGCAAAACCTCTACTCTGAAGATCATATATTGGAAAATCAAGTTCATTACAAAGTTTTTGTTTTCCCCATCATGTTTCAAAGGCCCTCCCTCAAGGGCTGGCCCTCACAGCCCATCAGAACAGAGGGAAATGCAGTGCCTTCCGAAACACCGCCAGCGGTTTGGACGACCTGGTAGGGATCCCCTGGGTTTGTGTCTGGGGCGTTTTCCTGGTGCCCAGACCCACTGGGTTACAACTGCAGCGTCTCCATCCCCCGGCTCAATGCACTCTGGGACGTTTGCAGACAGAAAAAGGCAGAACATCTCAGGCAGCATGTAGCTTTTCTGCATTTAGCTATTTAAAAAAAAACTTTACATTTTATACACTGAACGGAGGTTAAACTGAGATGAATGCAGCTGAGAACATTTTCAATATACACCGATAACTGCAGTTCAGCCCCGAACGCATTGCTAGGCCTTTGTAACACTGTAGCACTGTTGGGAATATTTCCTCAGTGGTTTTATAGTTAATTATCATCCTCTTCGTACCTTAATTTGGAACCTATCGTACCATTCCACACCTTTCTCAGACTTCCAATGCCTAGCAGACTACCTCATAATTTTATTGCTAATGCTAAAAAGATTTGGAAAATAAATTAAGAACAATGTCTTTTCAGATTTGATCTTCATGCCTTGGAAAACATTTCAGAGAACATTAGAGTTTCTAATCTCTTATTCTATTACCTTGAAAATTGGGAATTTTAAATAGAAGCCTAGAATGTGAATTAAATGGATATAGTAAATGCATTCCAAAACCCAATGATACTTAGCCTAAACCTCAACCAATTTGAAATGGATGAAGGAGAATTTTCGACATGAATAACTATTAGAACAATTTGAAATTATATGGAACTTAAGGGCAGTGTTAAATGTCCGCCCCACACTGTTGTTAGACCTAAGAAACTTGCACGTAGATATATGAAAAGACCATTTTCGGCTGACTTGTCTGTATTTTTGCTTTTTCTTAATATTGCTGTGAAACTAGGGATGAAACGGGCCCATAGATTGGATGCACAGATGACTTGTTTATAATCGTCTTAAAGCAGCCGTGGCCTGGTGATCAATTCCTGAACTTGCTCTGTAGGTGTGCTCTGCCGGTTACTAGTGTTGTGACTTTAAGACGACATTCAGCCTCTTGGGCCTCAAGGTTCTACTGTGTCCAGTGGAAAGAGAAGCAGTAGGGGGAATGTGAGAGAAAGGAAGCGTTTCCTTATAAATATTGGAATTTAGTCATTGTGAGCACAAGTTAGATTTGTGCTTTAAAGTTTTTCCCAGTGCATTATCGTGTGGCACATCCCGGAGAGAGAATGAGGCTTCTATAGAGTGTCGCCTATAAAGCAAACAATATTGAAGACTTTTGTGTTTCCTGGACACACACTGAGGTGATGTTTACCACCGAGACACCGCACACAGCACGCTCAGGCTCTGGAGACGTCTGGGCTCTGCGACCTCTGACCTTCCCGCCTACCTTCACAGACGGCTCGTGTAATCGTGAGCTTGTAAGCCCCACCCTGTCCCTTTGTCATACAGTGCTTCCCCACGCCAGGTTTTGTGTCCCTCCTTCCAGAGTGGCAGTCCCAAAAGCGAAGTCCACACGGGACAGAATCGTGCTGACGCAGGGGGAGGAGCGGTCCCACTGCGCAGGGAGACCGCACACCGGTTCAGCCGTGTTGGCTCATCCGGTGGGCCGCTTGGGCTTTCCGTCTAATAAGACAACAACATTAATGGTGGCATGAGTGCCTCTTTCAGATACAATGGCAAGCAGAGGTTGGCTCGTTCAGAGAAAGGTACACACAATCTATGGCCTCGTGAGAACAGATCATTTGCCAAATGAAAGGGAAATTACATATATTGAAAATATGTCCAATACATATTTTAAAATCCCTAATATTAGAAGGGTTTCCTTTTGACTCTGTGTCTTATTTATCACAGAATTAAAGCAGGTTCCTTGGAAAGGGAGGTCTGTGAGTAGCTGCTGGTGATCACATTGTGAACTCTTTCTCCCACTGCGCGCGTGACCCAGAACGCCATACCACGTGACAACGGAATGCCTATTGGAAGAGCCTAAGTTATTTGGATTTCACAAATGCAAGGCTGGATTCCTGTAAAAGGGACAGTGTTTTTAAAACTTAATTTATCACTCTCCTTCAACAGGGCCACCAACCCCCAAAAATGGTTATGTTAAAGAGAATGTTTGTTTTAAGAAGAATTGGACAATGTGCATGAATGAGGGGTAACATAGGTTACCATTCAGCAGGCTAAAGCATTTCCCTAAAAAGGACAGTTGATACATTTAACAACATTGAAGATGAACTCTTCAAAACTAATCATTTTCCATTGACAATTGCAAGTAGTTTTGTCAAATATACGCCTGCATGTGAAATTGGACCACACATTTGATTTCATTTTCCCAGATAAACACATATCCAAGTCTTAAGTAAAATTCTTGAAAATTGAAGGAGCAATAATAAGAAAATATATTAAGCACTATTTTTCAATAATGGTTACGAGTGCATTAAAAACATGGCTATTATAATATATAGACCCTTAGTGACTTGGGAAATTTTTTACGTAGGTACAAATAAAGCTGTTATTTTGCTCATGAATCAAGGAAGTGACTTTTAATTCGATGCAGCTGTACATCCTGTGAACCTCCACATAACTGAATGTTAATGCTACCTTTTATCCATTATCATTTTCTTTATGAGTTAAGGGATTGTTCATTCCGATTCTTCTAATCCCTGTAATACCTGGGCCATTACTACAAATCCTCGCTGTTCGAATAGCATCCGATTCCTTAGGAATCTCGTGAGTATTAAAGAAATCTTGTTAAATAAAAATGGAGGTATCACATCTTCCCTGGGATCTCATTTGCAATTCAATGGTTTAAGTGTTAAAGACAGCAAGGGCTCACCAGAAGCTCACAGGAGTGCCTCTTCTCTACCTTAGGCACGCTGCATTTGGAAGCCTGTCTTTTATGCAATGTGCGACATTCAGAAAAATATCACTTAGGAGTCCTTTCCTTATCATGGGCAAGACTGAACAAACAGGAGGGTGGGAGCGGAAGATGAGGGATTAATAGGCTGGTAAGTCCAAGAGATGTGTGAAGCTGTAATCAGTGCCGTAGTGAAATGTGAGGTATTTTAGGATAAGTTTACCTAAAATATCATGTCTATTGTAGTCATCGTCTTGGTGGTAATGCTTTCCTTTGCAAAGAGCTGAGACTGTTTCTACATACATTTTTTTTTTTCAGATTGAGGTCCTTTGGGATCTCAACCTGATACACTAAATGTTTTGGTCCCCCAGAAATGCCTGCATTGACATTCTCACCCCCAATGGGATGTTTTCAGGGAGAGGAACCTTTGGCAGTTGATTAGGTCATGAGAATGGAGCCTTCATGGGTGGGACCAGTGTCCCTATTTATAAAAGAGAGCTCTCTTACCGCTCTGCTGTGTGAGGACACAGCAAGAAGACACTAACTATGAACCTGGAAATGGGCTTTCAGCGGCCACCAAACCTGATCTCGGACCTATCAGCCTCCAGAACTGTAAGAAATTAAATGTTCCCTACGGGAGCCATCCAGCCTATGGTAGGGGTTACAGCAGCCCCAGGGGACTAAGGCAGAAAGAAATTAGTGCTAAGAAGGAGGAGCCTCTTTAACAAACACCTGAAGATGTGGAATTGGCTGTGGAATTGGCTTTGGAACTGGGTGAGATGTAGAGGGTGGACGAATTTGGAGGGACTTGCTAGGGGAAACCTAAACTACTGTAAAGAGACTACGAAGGATGCTTCTGGTGAGGGATCAGAAACAAAAGAGGACCCCCTGAGAAAGCCGCCTTCTCCTTAAATAACACCTAGGTAAGCACAGACAGAACTTTGGTGGAATTACGGATGGTGAAGGCTATTCCGATGCGATCTCAGATGGAAATGAGGATCTTCTGATGAACACTGGAGAAAAGGCAACCCTTGTCTTAAAGTGGCAAAGGGCTTGGCTGACTGACTTGTGTTTGTGCTCTTGTTTTGTGGAAGGTAGAACTTGTGAGTGATGACATCGGATATTTATAGCTGAAGAGAATTCTAGAAAAGTGTGGAAGCTGAGGCTGGGCTCCTCCTGATTGTTTATCGTAAAATATAAGAAGAGAGAAGTCACTTAAAGATGGAATTTTAATGAAAAAAAAGAACCAAAAGATTTGGAAAATTTATATTCTACCCATAGTGCAAAAAAATGAAGACACGAAAGGTATGGCTGGATGACCATTCGAAAAAGAGGTGATGGTAGCTTCTGCAACTCAAAAGAAGCCAGACGCCGGTTGTCCGGACAGTGGGAGGCTGAGCGGGAGGTGATGCAGAGGTCATCCGAGTTGTCACTTCCGGCCCAGGGAGCACCAGCCCAGGGGCCTGGCTTCCTCCGCCTGTTTCAGAGGATGGGGTAGCCGAATGAGCGAGTGACGTGGCAACCCTGCCAGGCAGAGCTGGGGGACCCTGGCAGAGAGCTGCGGTGTGGGCAGCACCCCGCAGAGCCATGGGCATAGTGGCGCACCCTAGCTAGTGGGCCCAGAAGATGGCACCAAGTCAACGAGGATTTTTCTCAAGCCTTAATCTTTACCATTGTCTCCCACTTGGGGTTTCAGACACACGTGGGGCCCGTACCCCTTTCTGCTTTCCTATATCTGCCTTGTCTAATGAGTGAGTCTCTATCCTCAACCTTTGCTGTCGCTGTATTTTGAAAGTGACACAGCTTGTTTGCCTTCAGGGTTCACAGCAGGAGGGGAATTTGCCCGAGGATGAGTCCTACCTTGAGTCTTGCCCATATCTAATTTAGATGATATTTAAAGGCAGGCACAATGCTAAAAGCACAAGCAACAAATATTAAAATAGATTCATCAGATTTCATCAAAGTTAAAAAATTAGTTTTCCATAGACACCATCAAGGAAAAAAAAAAAGCGCCCTGGCTGGTGTGGTTCAGTGGATTGAGCACTGGCCTGTAAACCAAAGGGTTGCTGGTTCAATTCCCTGTCAGGGCACATGCCTGGGTTGCTGGCCAGGTCCCCAGTAGGGGGCGCATGAGAGGTGACCACACATTGATGTTTCTGTCTCTCTTTCTCCCTCCCTTCCCCTCTGTCTAAAAATAAATAAAATCTTTAAGAAAAGAAACAGAGGACATCAACCCTGACCCTGGGGGAATCATGCCTTGGGTGGGGAGTGGGGGTCTAGGGTGTTTACCGTGACAGGGATAGGAGGGAGGGGGAAGCAAATAGGATCCTTACAGTGGGGGAAAAGGGCTGTCACTGCTCCCAAACTAACAGAAGCAGAGAGCAAAGTGGAAGAGACTGGAACATGAATGAACCTTAGTCCCTCCTCCAGTCTCCCAGCATCCTTCAGTTGTCCATTCTTTCTGGAAAGTCTTCAGAACCCAGCTGCAAAAGGAGAGTTACAGCCTCCAGAATCCACTCCTAGAGTTTCAGAAGGATTGGATGTAGAAGTGGAAGAAAAAAGCTTTAAAAGCAGCTTGATTTTAATATGAGGTTTCCTTCACATCTTGGGACAAGAGGATGGAGGAAAAGATCTGAAACAGAAAGTGCAGTAGTGTATGTGAGGCTGGATCTAAATGCACACACTCATGCTCACACACTCACACGCTCACACTCTAAAGCCGGTAAAGGTAAGGAAGTTAACACCCAGGCCTGCGCTGGGTCGGGTAAGAGAGTAAATGCCACCTTCGTCTCTCTGTGGGCTCTTAAGGGAGGACCTTTAGGAAATGGAAAGGGATCCATAGGGGCTTTTTGCTTCTGGGCCCTAAGTTTTATCAGCTGTGCTATCCTTGGTCTTTACACGGAAGGAACGAGTGTGAGAAAGTCCGTAATGTGATCAGTGTAATGCGGCTGTTCCGAGGTAAGCGAACCCCATAGGCTAGCCCTGCTCACAGGGCAGTCCCGGCTGGTGGGACGTATACTAAAGAGGCTACCGCGAGGCTGAAGATCCCACCGCTTTCGCGTGGGAGTGGCTGGGCCTGCAGCTTCCTGGCCCCATGCCCTTGTCCCCGCGAAGTCCCTCGGATCGCAAGTTAGCTTTAGAGGAGGAGTGATTATGTCTATCTCACGGCGCCTTTGTGATGATCAATTTATAGACCTTCTGTAGTACAGCTAGAGCACCGTGAGAGGACTTTGCACTGACTGCACATTCAGCAAATCGCAGCTGCCATTATCACAAGTGGCAACTGTTGTTCATAGTAAACAGTTGGCTACGAAACGGTGGTCGGAGGGACAGGCCGAGGGGAAGCGCGGAGTGAAGGTGCGGAGAGCGTCAGCGTAAAGCCCGCTGCTAGAACAGGAGCGGCGGCTCTGACCCTCTGTCAGGGGGCGGCAGAAACTCGGAGTACAAGCAGCAGAGATTCCGTGCCTGATTAATCTGATTAATTAAATTAGCACGGAAACAGGGCCAGAATATTAAAAGGGGAACAGGATCACTTAATTGAAAGTTTTGCCTATAGTTTAACCAAAATGTTCAGGCTTTCATTTTGTAAAAAATAACATCAAATTGAGATACCTAATACCTATCTACTTATCTGTGATCTGTCTATAAACGATGTCTAATCATATGTCTACTTATCTCTTATCTGAACTATCCTATGTGCCAATATAGTGACACTATTGTTTTATGTAAGGTTTTCAGGTCAGTATATATCAGATCACTCATCTTAATATTTGGTTTAATTTATTCCTCGAAAGACCAGCATATATGGGAATTCTGGCTTTCCTACATTGGACTTTAAATATTTGTTGGCAGAAATACATGATAATGCAATTATCTACTTTTTTTCAGTAACATTTCCCATTGGCATTATTTGAATAGTTTTATCTACAATTGATTTCTCATATCACTATTTTAAAAATAATATAAAATAATAATTCCAGACAGTTTTCTCATCGATATTTGTCATTGCTACTGTTATAATTACAAAATAAAACAGACATACAGGGGAAAAAATCATACCACCAGGTTGGAAAATAGAGCTCAGCCATTCAGGGCAAGTGCCCCAGCGCTAGGGTAGAAACGGTGTGTGAAAAGGGCTCATACTTAATATGTGAGGTTTGGAAACCGTCACCTCGATCCGGTGAGTGCACCTGTGCATCACCTCCAGCTGTCACCTGTGCCCTTTGTGGGTTTCGTTTCCTTGTTTTTCTTTTTAGGTGTGTCCTGTGTGTATGGGCTAGGGGTGTGGTGTGGCAAGCACACTTAACCTGAGATGTAAACTGAGGCAGCCCCTGGGGAAAACAGTACGGAGCTTCCTCAAAAACTTACTACCAAAGGGCTCATGGACACAGACCGCAGTGTGGGGATCGTGGGGGCAGGGGGTGAGTGGAGGGGGGAAGAGGGCATAAGGGGGATAAATGGTCATGGAAACATACAATAAAAATAAACTTAAAAAGTAAACTACCAAGTGATCCAGTGATCTCATATGTGGGTATGTGTCCAAACAAATCAATGTCAGGATCTTGACGAGATCTCGCGGCATCCCTCACAGCAGCAAAGGCAAGGACACCACCCGCGTGCCCATCAGTAGAAGAGGAGATTTTTAAGAAGTGGTTTACGGTAGTCCCCTCATCCTTGGGGACGAGTTCCACCGCCCAGGCCCCTCCTGTCCCCACTGCTGACACCCTCGCCTCTGCCTTGTCTTAAAGGGTATTTTCTCTCTGCTGCCAATAGGTTGCTCCTTTCACTGAGATTTTGAGTACGTTGTATAATTTGAGTCTGACCATTTCTGACATTTTCCAGTATATTTTTCATTTTCCTTTTCTATACCTAGTTTAAGATACAATTTTCTGGATTCACTTTGGCTTTGTCTTTGCATTGGGAAAAGGTGAAGCCTTGACCCGAGAGCAGATGGGCACAGCGGGGCCCTCAGGTAGTGGACACTCGCTCTGGGCCACCGGGACACACAGGGCGCACGTGGCAGGGTGCAGCGCCTGTGTGTGTGATCATTTGCACGTCCGTCTCAGCCCAGGCAAGCCTGCTGCTATAAGATGTCTTACACAGAAAACTCGAGAGCACTTGGTTATTTTCTGAAAGTTTTCAGGAAATGTATTATAATTTTTAAAAAAAAAATTTAAAGATTTTATTTATTTTATTTTTAGAGAGGGAAGGGAGGGAGATAGAGAGAGAGAAACATCAATGTGGGGTTGCTGGGGTTATGGCCTGCAGCCCAGGCATGTACCCTGGCTGGGAATCGAACCTCCGACACTTTGGTTCGCAGCCCGAGCTCAATCCACTGAGCTACGCCAGCCAGGGTCGGAAATATATTATTTTATCCATCAGTTGTACATTATCTTCTAGTTCACGGCATGCGTGGTGCCCAATGCAGGTCCAGGCCCCTCTTCCATGTCAGCCGGCCCTCGGGTGCGGTGTGTTGGCTCTGCCCACGGTGTACCCGGCTCTCCAAGACATGGGCTGTGATGCTCTGTTCCGGAGGCCCAGCTGCCGCCTGTGTTTACTGATACTCCTCCCGCAGATGGCGTCCTTGACAGTGCAGGATGCTTTCCTGAGTAACTATTTACCGTTACTAATAATAACAGCAAGTGTTATTGAAAGGAAAATCACTCCTGCCTCTTGTTTTTTGAAATGGATTTCCTAGCGCATATATGCTATTTATTCCAAATACAATACTCAAATAGCTTACTTCTTTCCTAAACTTTCTCTCCACCTCTGTTCCCACTGATCACTGTGGATCCAGCATGTAGAAGATGAACATAACTGAAATTATATTTTAAAGGGATTCAAACAGCTAGTTGAACCGCATCACAATTTATTGGTAATTGAATTGATTTTAGCTTTAAGTAAAATATCTTAGCAACAAAGTATATTTAAAGCCCATTTTAATACATTGAGCTGAATCTCAATAAAAAGAAACGGAACAATACACCACACTATAAAAAAAATCAATAGGTAACCATTCTAATTTATATTCATTAGCAAAGTTCTATGTTTTCAATTTTAAGTTATCAATACAAATTATTGTCTTGTAGTACAGCTGTCTCTGTACAGCGGGTGTCAGTGAGTCCACCCTCCTTGACATTGTAATTACTCATATTAATAATCAAATGTGTCCTTCTTGGTGCCTGGGAGGAACTGGCCGGGGTCATCCTCCTCCCCACTCTGGGTGGCAGATATTAGATGCAATCACTTGAATGTGCCCCTTGGGCCACAGATGCCAGGAGTGGGCCTGAGCGAGACATAAAACATGTGCGCTGGGCCCATAGTTAACTGGCCACTCATTATGCATTTCCTCAAATGTAATTGCAGGAGCTCTGACATATCTTCCTGCGATATTAGAGTGCAGTGCTATCACAGCGTGGGCGAAATGAGTCCCACCTCCTCGCGAGGACTGCACCGTCTCCGACTGGGTGCCGAACGGAAGCCCTCCGTCTGAGCAAGCTGTACTTACGAGCCAATTGCCCAAAGAGGGTGGGGATCACTGTGTTTGAAGGAGACAAATGAGGTTAGCTGCTGCTGAGTGGAAACGGAGCAAAGTTCAACAGTTTGTTTCACTTTGGTGAAGAGCCTCCATATGAGATGAAATTCAGTTCTGATTTACAAGAAACTGTCAAAATGACAGGTTTTAGCAGAAAGAAGTTGGCTAGACAAAGCTACAAGAAAAGGAGAAAGCTGTGGAAGTTCAGTTGAGATTCCAGGAAAGGAAAAAATAGCTGCTTGGACTTGTGTAGTGCTTTTGGAACATGCAAAATATAGGGCATGAAGTGATTAAATATTAATGCCCTTTGGCTGATGTTGCCAGGAGAATATTTAATTATAAAAGAAGTGTTATTGTGCAGCACAGTTGGGGACTGCATCAGTGAGACAAAAATATTTGGCAGGAATTAAGATGCAAGTCGTTTGTACATGGTAATGAGTGGACCTTAACTGAACAAGCAAAATACTGCATGACAATTTGTCAAGTGTGTCATCTGGCGTAGCACAGAAACAGTTTAAATTAACACATGCATTTCCATGATGCAGTGCCAACAGTTGTGCTGGCATCGAGTGGCAATGCCAACCGTAGCAATAAGCTTACCATTTGCGAGTTAAAATACAGAGTGTCAGCAGAGCACAGTTTGGAGTGGGTATGCAATGTGAGGTCGGGGGTCTGGTTAGCTGCTCAGTCTGAGGAGTCTGTGGGCTCCATGTGTTTGACCGGACCCTCCGAGCAGGGCAGGGTGATCTGGGGTGTTGGGTGCCGTGACGACCCTCCAGAGGAGACAGAAGTCATACTTTTGCAGGCCGCAGAGGGAGATTTCCGTCTCTGCTGAGGAGATGACACATGGCGTCATACTGATTTACCGTATGAATTCTGCGAAATATGGGCACACATAATATGCGCTAGTTTTTCAAGTGCTTTGGGGAGAACTTGAGACAAGATAATGACAAATCAAAAGGAGAACATGTAATATGTGCTTAAAGTTAAAAGGCATCAAACCATAAATAGGTGCTGGGTTATTGTAAATGCTTTTCCTGCATCTATTGATACAACCATGTGGTTTTCATCCTTCAATCTGTTTACGTGGTGTATCACATTTATTGATTTGCAGATATCGTACCAACCTTGCATCCCTGGAATAATTCCCACAAAAAATATTTCTGATAAAGCTAGAAAAAGTGTTTGTTTTCTTCATTTTCTAGCAGTTATAACTAGATGTTTTCAGGCCCCCAAACATACAATTTCAATGTGTCAGCTCAGCATAAGTGTTTAGAAATTACATCATATAATTTTTAAATGTTTACCATGGTGTTTGTAGAATATGCATATTATATGATTATTTGCAAAATGTTTATCTACACATATATAATGTGATAGAATTTTTAGGTTTAAGCAACATTTAGAGCTCACGTTCTGGAAGGTAAAAATAAATATTGACATACTATTTACACCAAATTTTGTAATTGCTTTAATCCATTTATTTTTATAGTTGAGCATAGTAAAAATGTTTTTTTCTACAAACTGTGAATTTTTTTCTTACTTTCACATAACAGAGTTTATATACATGCATATAATAATGTAGGTTTATATATAGATATATATCTATAGATTTATGGATTATATACATTCCATAATAATATAGATTTTTTTGCAAAATGTCTTCAATAGACATTTAGTCTAGAAGGGAGCCATTTTTTCTATCAATACTTGCTAAATGAGATCATGTTTACTGAGCCATTACTATTTGCTAAATGCGATTTTTAAAATAATTTTTATAGTTACAGAGCCAATTTTACATTTTTGTTTCATGATTGAGCTAATTTTTATCTCTTCTCATCATAACTTTTGAAAAATTCTTTGCATATTCTTTCAGTTGATTTTGATGTTCCTCTTTTGGCTATCTTTGCATACTTATTCTTGCCTCATTTGATTGATTATATGTTGGTCAATTTCATCAAGAGGTTATGTTAATTCAAATCACAGAGTTACACCATCTTTAATGCCCTATGGCTAGGTGTGTTGGCACCTAAACCGTTCTCATAGGCACAGGTCCCTGAGGGTCCACTCAGAGGGCTGATCCAGACACATGTGCGGTGGTGGGTGTGGTGAGGAGGGCAACTCTGCTGCCCTTCGGTCCTGGGGTGCTTAATTAAGACTGAATAGACAGTGCTTCACCTTTCTTCTGTTTTAGTCCTTTGAGCCAAGTCTCATTTGATTGAATACACCATACAGTTTACCTCCTGTCCCGAATTACATTCTTGCCAGTCCGGGGAGCCCCAGTGACCCCGTGGGTAAGCGTTTACTAGGAATGTTGCCCACAAGATCTCCTCGTCTGTGTTACACAGACGGGGCCTGGAGCGGTGGACGGAGTTTCCAAACCACATTCCATTGTATTAGCGTTTGTTGTGGTGTGGACAAGATCGCCTGGAAGCACATTAGATTATTCGTGATTGCTTTGACCTTTGCACAGCCTTTGATTCTATGAATGAACATTGCTTGCAGGCTCAGCTCAACTAGCTAAATGCAGAGCCCACGGACTTTATCATGGACCCTGAAATACTCCTGCAAAATTCTCTCCTGGCCGGAACAATATTTTAACACACACTTCAGATGCACAGAGAGCAGTGGTCCGTCCTCCGCTCTTCCCTTCCTCTGCCCACCCTGTCGTTTCCTGTTGGGTGGTAGCTGCTCCTTCTCTTTCCAGCAAACATTTTTATTTCCATCATCTCCACAAGGTCCAGACGTAGAAGTTCAAGTAGATGTGGAATAAAAACAGCCCTTGGACAACCAGTTCTAGCAACCGTGAGCACTCAAGAGAAATAATTCCAGATCAACCATTCTGAAAGTTAAAAGTATTATTTTTAGACCCTGGTAACTTTTCACTGAATCCCAAACTCTAAGACCTTAAAATATTACACTGTAAAATGTTCTTGCAAAAAGTTTTATTTTCTGGAGGATCCAGCAAACACATTTCCTGTCCAAAACTGACCAGTTTCTCTACTTGGTTTATTTCGGATGAGAATTGACTCCGGATGAGGCTGATGTCTGAGTCCACCGCCTCAGAACTAGGTGGACATAAATTTGCTGGACCGATGCAAAAAACTGAATTCTGCTATACACACATACAATAATAAATAAAATATATAATAAATGAATAAAATACATGTTTACCACTTTGAAGTTTACACAGAGTTTTCACAAGCATGAAATCATTTTAAAACAATATAATTTATAGAGATGAGATTTTTGCTCTTCCAACAATGAGAAAAGTGATTCCAAAATTTTGCCAATGTACACAGATAGTGTGCAGGTATTTCTTTGTCATGGTGTTCTTGGTAAATATATGATAAAATCTGAGAGCCTAATTCATTTCCCTAAAATTCAACAATCCTGTTCAGTTAAAATCTGTTTGCTTATGGGAATGGATTCTACAATTAGTTTTAGCAGCCATAAGAAACATATTTATTTATAGTGTAAGGTATGGAAATCAACCAAGTGACACATATTTTATATGACATTATTTCTACAATGACCTGGAAGAAATTTTTTCTTGGCCCTGGCTGGTGTAGCTCAGTGGACTGAGCATGGGCTGCAAACCAAAGTGTCGCAGGTTCGATTCCCAGTCAGGGTACATGCCGAGGTTGCAGGCCATGACCCCCAGCAACCACACACTGATGTTTTTCTCTCTCTATCTCCCTCCCTTCCCTCTCTAAAAATAAATAAATAAAATCTTAAAAAAAAAGAAAAGAAAAATTTTCTCATAGATATCCTTCTACTGCCTGTTCCCCTGATGTAATTCTTTTTCACTTTGTCCTTCCCACAGCAATTATTTTAGAAGAAAACTGTAGGGAAAAAGTAGTCTCTCTTTTGACATTTGCAAATCCAGTCATTTTTAAATTGATTTAGAAAGTCTACTTTTGAACTATCATGTTTAATAGCTCTGTATCTTTTATTGCCATGTTGTAGTATAAAACCTTTGTCTCTTGAAATCTATGTGGTTGATTACTTATTGTGGATTTATTTTAAAGCCCTCTGCTAACACTTAAGGGACTTTAATTCTCAACTCATTTAGAAGACGCCCCACATTGGTTACACATGTGGGGGGTTAGATGCACTTCATTGCTCTCGTCTTCCGAATTGCATTCTCAACCCTTTATTAGCTATAAACATGTAGATTTCTGGGCTTTATTTAAAATATGACAAAAACATTAGGTAGCACATTTTCATTTTGAATGATAAGTAAACTTATCAAACTCATTCCTTGTTCTGCACTTTTCTTTTAAAAAGTAATAAATTCAATGTTCTGAATGTATGCTTATATAAATTGAATAAAAGAAAAATGTTCTCAATGGCAAAATTCACAGCCTTTATTGAGACAGTTTTGGGTGAGTTTTACAACAGATCAATATGAAACTAGGCAAGATAAGTAAATTGGCGACATATGAAGGTCAAACGACATCAAAAACAGTGAATATATATTTGCCGTTTTAAAAATAAATGAAAGATAAACTCCTAGTGTCTAGTTTATTTCTCCAAGATTCAGCATTTGTGTTATAGAATACATTCATTTTGTAGTGGGAACTCTAAACAGCAGCCTGAATCTAATCTGAGCACTGAGTTGAGAAATTCAAAAGAAAAAGATATCTTAGGTAGCTGAGAATTGAGGTATTAGCTAAGTAAGTATCCACAGAAAGATCATTTGAGTACATTTACCAAGTACTCACAATGTACTTGAGTACATTTTAAGTAAATGTACCAAGAGAGTGCATTACCTATATTTATCACTGTTTTTATGTTTTTGTAAATTGCTAAAAAGTAAATTTTACTTTTCTCACACCTAAGATTGTTATTCTTCTTCTTTATATGCAATGGGTTTGTATTTTTTGGCTCAGTGGCTAGTATTTTCATTCAACATACATTAAAATTGAGAGAAAATTCTCACAACATGAAATTCATGTCCTTTTCACTCAGCCAATTGTTTACTCCAAAATTATACAAGCAGTAAGAGTTCTTTTGAAATGTTAAAGCAGATTACCTTTTAAAAGTTGTCTCATCAACTTTTTTCCAGATTCCCATTACCTGAAGTTTTCTTTTTTACTCAAAGTGATGTTTGAAAATGAGGCTCATAAGCCATGATGGTGCAATGTTTGCCTTTGGCTTTTCCTGGTCCTGACCCCCCACCCCTGCCAAATGCTGTGGCGCACTTCAGTTGAACTTACTTTTTACACAACAATTAGTTAATAAAAAAATGAAGAAAAACAAAAATTCTTGAAAATTAAAAGAAATTATTTCATTTATAACTGTTTTGGAATTATATCTTTAAACCAACACGTGGACTACATCACATGGTATCGTAAACACCAATTGTCATGAATAATGACTTTATAATTGTTAATACAGTAGTAATGTTCAACTACATTCAAAGTCGAAGTTTTTCTGCAAATTCCATGAAAATTTGGTACGTGTGCCATGAGGAGCTACTTTAGAACACTCTCCCTAACACGTGCCACTACCAGCTTTGGCCACTCACGCAACCCAGTACGGATGCGTGACTCTCCACCCACCAGCGACTCTCAACTTCTAACGTGTGCAGGGATCATCACTTGGGTACCGTCTCAAAGCTCCGGCTGGGATTCAGGATGGGGTGTGAGAGTCTATCCACCGTCCTAACAATGTCCCAGGAGCTGCAGATGCTGATGGTCCCCAGGCCGCCCTCTCAGGGTCTTGTTTAGGGACTTCAAAGTGCATTATCCTGCGATCAGCAGGCTTATGCAGGTAGTCGGGCATTTTGAACGTATTATATTTTAGAAAAATCCTTTGGTATTGAACTGACTCATCTCCCTCTTACATTCTAATCTTGTATTTTTAGTGTTGTCTCACTCTTTTTTTTTTAGTATTTTATTTGTCCATTTTTAGAGAGAGGGGAAGGAAGGGAGAAAGGGAGAGAAACATCAATGTGTGGTTGCCTCTTGTGTGGCACCCACTGGAGACCTGGCTCACAACCCAGGCAGGCATGTGCCCTGACTGGGAATGGAACCACGGACCCTTTGGTCCACAGCCCATGCTCAATCCACTGAGCTATACCAGCCAGCGCTCACTCACTATTTTGATATAAATCTGTTTGCCACCGAGGTTGAGGTTTTTTTCCCAAAATTCTGTTAACCCTAGCTTGATATTTTATTTTTCAGCCCATAAAATAAAAAAAAAGTTTTAAAATAACATGAATCATTAGAATGTTATGAATTTTATAGGCTAATATATTGAAACACTTTAAATCACAGGCCGCTAATGGCCTGTGTACTTGAATGTGATTCGCAGTAGTCCATAGCGAGCTAAGTGGCACACGGAGCCACGTAGTCTTAAACATTTCTGCTACTAAACCAGCATCTTGAAATGCTTTGTAATCATTTGGAACTCATAGCCCTTCGCCTATTCTACAAAGACACGAGTGTAAATGACCACTGGACTACAGAGCTACAAGGCATCTGTTTGTTTCACCAACGGAGGAACTGAGAGTCAAGGAGATGATCATGGAACAGAGACCCGCGTCATGCAGCGCTGTGAGACATGAGTGTGGAGGGCTGGGGCTGCTACTCTTCATGACGATACTCCTGCCACTACAAGTTCAGATGGGGCCGACCGCCCGCAGCTGTGTGAACATCTAACTCTGTGGTAGTGTCTTTTTATTCAGTGATCCATAATGGATGACCAAATCATTATTTCATAAAAAGTAAGGAATAAATCTTTCTCTTTATCTTATTTCATGGTAAAATGCATGATATTCAATAATGTATATATTCCTATATCAAAGTGCTGATTTATTTGATATTCAGGAAATTAACATAGTTGGCTCTTCACTCTAGAAGATAATGTGTCAAACTATTGGGTCATGTTTATTTCTAAAATGAAGGCTCCTATTAATGATATATTTTTCTATCAATTAATTATCCTCAGTGAGCCATATTTTATTTTTTTAAAGTAACAACACAAGTCGCTGTTTGACCTTTCATAGAAACTATTAAAACTACATAACAATGCTTCTGGATACCGTTTCTTTGACGATTCTTGAAAAGGAGTTTTCATCCTTTTCATTTAAAATTGATTTATCTCCCTGGTCATATCCTGCAAACTTCCTTGGAGTAAAAACCACAAAATGTCATCAGTAATTGCTCGTTAAACACCCTTGCATTCATCCCATAGTTCTGAAGACCCATCTCTGCTGTGTTCCATTTTTCCTGCCGTAATTGGTGGGGTTGTTATGCATACAGAACAGTGAGAGTACGCAAATCACTGTAGACCATTCACAGATCAGCACCCGGGGGATTTCCAGTTAAACCATCAGACAATACGCAAACATGTGAAATTGATTATTCGAATGCATTAACAGAATAAACCTATCAATAGAGAATATCCCTGCCACACGGTGAAAACAATTCTCACCATCAACGACCCAGCAAAGGGTTTCCTCAGATGTAAATCAGGAAGGAAGGAAAAGATTTCATTTATTATATAATTAGATTAGAAGAATCCTCTAACTTGTCATCTGGTTTGTATGTAGCAAGCTGTTTCATTGTATAAAAGAGCAAAACTTGAGAAAAAATTAAAAATAACTTAAAAGCAAAAAGTCTTTGGAGTGCATGATGATAACATGGATAATCATCAATTCAAATCTTTAGATTTTGTACAGAGCATCCTTCCATGAACTGAAATTTGTTGAGGGGTCAGAAGTACCGTGTAGTACACTGCACTTGGAAATGCAATATAACTGAAGCAATATTTCAGAATAACTTGAAAAATTGTCAAAAACAATTTTAGAATATGCAGTGTATACTGGAAAATTTCAAGGTATTTTCTTCTAATGTAAGCTATATAAAAACAATGATTTCTTTCGACAGATTTAACCTTTTATTTTCCTCTGTCATGTTTATAAGCGAGTCTCTCAACATTCTTCCTACCACCCTGTGCAGTTATAAGAAAACAAAAAACAAACAACAAACAAACAAAAAATGCATTCTTTACTTATCAGCCCGAAAGTACCTTGCAGGAATTATGCCAAGCAAGTTTTTGATTAAATATTAAATGCAAATGATTTTGTCATAAGACCAACTTCAGTAAGTGCCTTGTGGACTTTAATGGTTACTGGCTACTAAAAGATGCTTAAATAGTGTTACGGAGAATTCAATAAAAACAATCTCTGTCTTACACAATCACTCGGGGACTTCAAAAATGTTCCCCCACTCAAGCCTTCCAAAATCACAGCTTCAGAATTCCTCCATGTTCAAGGAGGTTTGTGTTCTTAAGGATGATACTGTCTCAGACCTCTGTCCTCACCTGGATTCTCAATGTCACCCTGGCTCATCTGTCATGGAGCCTCTTCCAGGCCCTGCCTCCTGCACCGGGAACGTGGAACCAGAATTCCCTCTCACACCCCCATGGCCGGTGAACACCAGGACACCAACGAAAGCATTAACTAGAATATTAGGTAACCCTGGAGGCCGCCCGACGTGAGATGATTTTCTCAGAACCACACCAAAACCATCCCTGCCATTTTATTTTACCCAGCAGTTCCACTCATTTGTTATTTACCTCCAAACTCAAGTTCAAAATACCTACCTGTTCCCGTGCGCAGACTTACTAAATAGCTCTTTTCACAGGAGAACCGCTGATGGGCCCAGGACTCGCTCCTGTGCAGTCACTGTCCTTCTCTTTATTTTCTTGACACGAGACTTGGTGTTTCTCCGCTGCTGAAAAACCCACCATTTCGAAGGGCGTGACGTTTGCGGTAAGATGTGACCGTGGAGAGGGAATCCGGGGCCTAGCTTGGCGTGTCAGTTGTCTCTAACTGTGCGGGGACTTCTCCATCAGCCAGTGACAGCGCGTCCTTGCGGTCGTGCGGGAGAACTGATTTGGAGGTCAGCTGGCCACTGATAAGGAGCAGGGAGCGAGTTGTCTGAGTCGTCTGCGCACCGCCACCGTTTCGTGCAGAGTGCGTGCGCCTATGGATGATTTGCACTTTACACAGGTGCGGCCCAGCTGCAGTTGCGAGTAGGGAGCCGTGGAGATGCTCTCTTGCTGGGCGAGCTGCCGCCGGCGAAGGAGACTGGAGAGTCAGTTGCCATTTCCCTGCCGTCTCTGACACCGCGTTACAGCCGCACCCAGGGATGCTAAGTGTGAACTGGTGGTCGGACTGATGTCGCAATCGTTTACCCAGTGGCTTTTGAACCCTTTTCTTCTGCTGCCGTCCAAATGGCGTCTGATTAATGGAGGTTTGCTGAGGGCCCTAATAGGCGTCACACTTTAGATGGGGATTTGTTGCTGGTCATCGTCTGTGAAGCGAGGATAAGAGGGAAACGAGTGAGAATGACGTAGGAATGTGCTTTTCTGTTAACTTACTAGTTACAGGTAATAAGTACATAAGTGAAATTTAATTATTTAATAATTACTAGAGCATGCAGATTTTAGCCTGTATAATTTTGCTGTATTATTTTTAAATATCGCACATCAAATAAAAAAGTAATTTATTATAATTTAAATCAATAATATTTTGCATTATTCACTATAGAGCTTAGCAAGAGTATGCGTTTCTTTTTGTTTTTATTGTTGTAAATGTTAAACTAATAAGTTTACAATTCCATGTTACGTTCTCTCACAATTGTCTTTTTTCCACGCTCTTTTCTATTTCTAATTTTCTCCTTTAAGATCTGACACGATTTTAATTCAGCGAATGATATCCATGATTAACCCATATCCGTTTGCCTTGTACCTCTTAACCTGGATCCACAATTAGTTCTTGCCTCATAATTTTACCACCTGTAGTGTCCTTTTGTTCACTTATTTGGTGCGAAATGAAACACTAAAACCAACTGCAATCTTTTGTTCTATTGAGTTTTGTTTGTCTTTAAGGAATATAATCTCTCATTTGGGGTTTTACCCATCTCATCAAAGCGAGATGATTTCCCCCATGAGTCGCTGGTTGCAGGAAAGGAGCCCCATAACGCCTGAGCCTCACACCCCCCCACCCCCGATGGTTCTCATGGAGACTCGGGCTCCCGGGTCGCCCAGGCTGGGACCTGCCGCTTTGCCCTTGAAGGGACGTGGAAGAGGAAGAAGAGTGGGAAGCGCAGGCTAGAGGAACCGGCCTTGGGAGGGCCAGGGGAGGTCCGTCGTGGTGAGACGGGATTCAACATCCCCACAACACGATTATCTAAAGTTCTGCTAAATCCCATGAGATGCAGAGTCGCACGTGTTCAAGTGCATCTCGTTTCAGACCGCAGCAGAGGCCAGAGCTGCACGTTTGCGGTCAGTGAGGAGCTGCGCCTGCGCGTCAGCGTCGCGGTGTTCAGGCACCGACAGGCCTCAGGGATCGCAGTGACGCCCTGGTGGCAGGATGGGGGTCTCTGTTGCACCAATTTGCATAATAATATACATTTCCTCAATTATTAGTCGGATGGGCGGCTTTTTATTGTAAAATTATTTTCGTAGCTATGGATGATTTCATATTCACCTTTAGAAATGCAGAGAACTTTTTACTAGTTATTTGTACGGAATGGCTGATATTTTGACACATGGAAACGCCATCAAGCATTGGACTTGACCCTGCGTGGGTCTGTGCATCTTCCCCATCCGTTCGTCTTGTGCTCCTGACGTGGGCCCCGGGGAGAAAGGGGGGAGGGGAGGCAAAGGGGAAACGCGGTGCAGGGGTCGGAGGTGCTCTCCTGGGCACCCTGTGACAGAGGGCGTGCCGGGCACTTCACGTGCGCTGTTTTCCCCAACAGTTAGTTACCCCAGGGGACCGGGTTCGTCCCTCTACCTGCTGTGAGCAAATCTAGGCTCTTAGAGGGCACCTTTCTTACTGACGTCTCGCCAAAGTGACATCACACACTGATATCTCACTGCAGTGACTAAAATCCAGCATTAATGGATTTATTTAAGCACATACACTAGTAAAATCTGTACCATTTTAATGACGGCTTGACCAACTGAAATTTTCTGAAAGTAAAATTTGAACAATAAATCAAGTAGTTTATCCCAATGGAATAAAATGGGATTCAGTCTTTGTTTTAAATCATTGTATGCAATCTATTAGGAAAACATTTTTAAAATGACTTTTCCTTTGTGATGCTACCCCACCCTACAAGTTATTTCAAGTGCAAAGCACCACGATTTTATCTCAGAAGGATTTGATAACTTAGGTACTGTAAATTAATCACATCACGCAGCTTAAAATATTATGGGGGAATTATCTTTGAAGATGTGGTTCAGTGGCTCATCGGTTGGTTGTCAGCCAGTGAGAAACTGCAGTTTAATAGAGGGTGTGCTGCACTAAAGTGGTGATGTGCTCAAATATTTGTTTTGCTTATTCTCGAGCATTTACTGAGCTTAATATTCAAATTGTGCCTGTTACACTGTTAATTGAGAACACAGGATTTTCAATTGAAGGATCAGGTGGTTTGCTTTGGTCTTTTTAAAATGACTACAGTGTACAGTTAGGTTCACTTTCACTATGAGGAACACCATCAATTAAATTGGTTAAAATCCAAGCCTAAGTAGATACATGAAAACTATCTAAGCGCATGTCATTTCAAGCCTAATTAGCCTAAATAAGGGGACATCAACTGGATTGGTAATTGAAAAGTGAGGCGGCAGATAACCGGCCGATAAAACCAGGGTGGCCAAGTGTAGGCTGATTTTCTGCCCTTAAACGTTCTGTCCTTGACCTCCCTTCCCGTTTTTCTGGTGTCACCATGTGCACAGTCGGTCCTCATCCACTTACATCCTGAACGGGACTTCGGAGAGAACTCTGCCGCTGGCCCAGCCCGGGTCTTCGTGGACCCCTGGCTCCTGTAGGTCACCCCTCGTCCATCATGACCTTGTGCTTCTACAGGGTCGGAATAAGGGTGTCTGTTTCCTCAGGAAGGGCCCTGTTGCTTCTTAAAGATTTCACCTAATGGAGTTGGGCCCACTTAGAACCACATCCCATTGATGCACTCCAGGTCCCCTGGTTTGGAGGACGCACCACGTCTGAAACCATCCCTCACCCCTGACGGACCAACCCGATCACCGCAGAGCGAGGTCTGCTCAGATAGGAGGTGCCTGTACAAGGAGCAGCCGGCAGGGGGCGCCAGTTGAAGGGTCGTCTTAGAGTTCTACCCGCCCCAAGTCCCTGCTTACCCAAAAGAGAGCTGGTGTTTTACACACTAGAGGAATTATATCCCTTTGGGTATGAAATAGGCCGGTCAGTGAGTAACGATGGTTTGCTTTCCCTTCGCACAGAACATTTCCCTTCCCGGCCTCCTGCTCGTGAACAGTGCAGGGCAGCTCCCTTCATCAGGGTCGCAGGGACACCCGTCCCGACTTCGTCAAATTCGCGACCGGACCCCGGGCCCGGCCGTCCTTAGGCTGCTGCCCCGGCTCTGTGGTTGCCTTTCTTCACAGCGTTTACCATCGTCACGTTTTCCACCGGATAATGTGTTTATTTGTCCTTTTCCACAGTTGGTAACTCCTGAGGTCCTTGTTGCCTCGTGGAGTGAAAGGGTTACCGCAGATGGCGACGGTGATTGGGGATCCACAGTCATTGTCATTTGGAAAACCATCTAGAAAGCCACTTAGAAAACCATTTGGAAAATCCAGACTGAAGAGCAACCCCCAGTTGCTGTGTATCTCTCCCTTGCCTCTTCCGTGGCTCTCGTGCTTTGACGGGGTCGCCTTGTTTGGGGGCAGAGAAGAGGGCTGACATGGACTTTATTCTCCAAGAATACTTGTCTTTCTCTGAGATTTTTAAAAAATACTGTGTGTACGCACATTGATCAGCCAACTCACTTTTCCATTTTCCAATGGAAACATTATGTTATCCATTGTACCAATTCCAAAGTGAATGGAGGAAACATGAGAAAAATGAGATAAGACGTAGCACGTCAAAAAAGCAAGATTAACGAATGCCCTGGCTGGTGTACCTCAGTGGACTGAGTGCGGGCTGTGAACCAAAGGGTTGCCAGTTCAATTCCCAGTCAGGGCACATGCCTGGGTTGTGAGCCAGGTCCCCAGTGGGGGCCACATGAGAGACAACCACACATTGATGTTTCTGTCTTTCTTTCTCTCTCCCTCCCCCCCTCTCTAAAAATAGATAAATAAAATCTTTTTTTAAAGCAAGATTAAGATAGACAAGCAGAAGAAACACAAAAAGAAAAAAATAAAAACCAGAAAGGTAGGGAAAGATAAACCACAAAGACAAAGTGCTTACAGAATGAAATAAAAATCCTGGCAAATAAAAGGGAAATCGTGGCTCAGCTCCAGGGTCTGGCAAGAGGATTTTCTCAACATTCTAGGCACGTGAGTAACAAGTGTCCAGAAGTCCCACCAGTTCACAGAGAGAGTGGATACACTGTTGCAGCTCTCCCTCAATTAGTGATGAAGTTGCATTGCTACTTTGTAACGATAGGGCATGTACGGTGATTTTCTTTGGGATATTAGGAAATCACGAATCACCATATATATGGCTTCAGACTATGTATGCCTTCCAAAGTTTTCTATCATTTACATGCCAGCGAAAAGGCAGACTTGTATTGTGTTTCAAAATATACTAGATATTACAAAGGTATGAGCAGAACTACTTAATTAAATAAAAAGATATAAGGATTATTTTAAATGCATACTCCTCATTACTTGTTCTCCATAGGATCTTAAGGCTAATTCCAATGAGTTCCGTTTTTATATAAAGAGACTTCATATTCTCACAATCATGTAAGATTCAACTTTTTTAAAATCTTACTCTTTGCATATTTGTATTAGCTTTGGATGCAATTAGCTCAGATTTGTTTTCCTGAACTTATTAGTGTAAATTGTTTTGCCACATCCTTTGCATTTTTTCAGTAAATAAAGTATTATATCTCCTTAACTAAGCCAGAATGGCATTACTTTTACCTAACCAACCATAACAAATGTTACCACCCATGAATACTACTTTTCCACATCAATAGTCCTGCCACTTTCGTAGCTCATGGGTGTATTTTTATCATTGTTGTCCATGCTTTGTATTTAATCCAGTATTTTACAATAGTTTTATAGCAAAGATATGCATTCATTTGTACTTTGCTAAATTTTAACTATAAAATATTTTAGATCATTTTATGAATATATAAAATATTTATGAACTTTTTTCTGTTTTTTTGCTCCTGTGATTATTGTGTACAATCATTTGGAAATAATTTCTCTTGTTTATAGTACTTAGGAGTAGGAGTGAAATGTAGGGGAGGCATTTATATAACATTATCAATAAGTACCAAACAGTTTTCTAAACACAGTGTACAAGTTTAATTCCTATAATCAATGTCTGAGAGTTCCAGTTGCTTCTCATTCTCTCCAACACTTGCAATTTTTAAAACATATTTTATTTATTTATTTTTTAGAGAGAGAGAAAGAGAGGGAGAGAAACACCAGTGTGTGGTTGCCTCTTGAGCGCCCCCTACCAGGGACCTGGCACCCCAATGAGGCATGTGTCCTGCCTGGGAATCAAACCGGCTACACTTTGCTTCATAGTCTGGTGCTCAATCCACTGAGCCACACCAGCCGGGGCCAACTTGCAATTTTAACGCTTCTGGTGGATGCATAGTGAACTTGAAGTTGTAATTACATTTCCCTGGTAGGTAAGGGTCTTCAGCATATTTTCATATATAAATGCCCGTTGGGTAAAATTCTCTCTAAAATTCCTGTCCAAGTCTCTAGCTCTTCTCTCCAAATTAGATTGTTCGCCTCTTATTTACTGATTAATAAGTAGGGCCCAACCCCCCTGGGCTAATCCCATAGCCCCTCACTCAGGCTTCAGAGCTGAGGTGGGGGAGCCCTGGTCAGGGCGGGGGGCGGGGGTTCCTGTCTCTTTCATCCTGGATGGTCAGACACTCGCTAACACACCTCACCCTACTCCCGGGGCCCCAAGAGTTGCGTACTCAAAATTAAAATGGAGACATTCCAAACACCGTTCCTTATTAATCCTTTTAAAATAGTGCACTAATTAGAAATGTTGCTCCTGTAATTTTATGAAAATAATGATATTTTCCAAAACAAAACTGTGAGTGATGAGAAGAAGGGTATTTTTTTTTACATGTTTGTACATGACTTCAATGAACAGCTGAGCAGAAGTCCGCTGAATTCTCACGTCTGCCTTCTGTATTTAGTCTGATCGGAAATAATGTTTGCTGAAAATATGTAGGGAAAGTATGGCTCCAGGTAGAGATGCAGTTTAAAAGGGGAGGGATATTGTTATATTCAGCTGATAACTTTGGATATTCAGTTTTGGTTCTACATCCCCAATTTAAAAAAAAAACAAAACAAAAAACTGGTTGCTCCTTGGAGACTAGTCGTCAAGGGGAAGTTGGGTCCATATCAATAAATAATCACTTTCTCCACACACGGTTTTGCAACAGCCCTGAGTAAGCACTGTCCATTAATAAAATATTGGCTCAATGAGTTATGGAGATTTTTGAAATGTTACACAGTGTAAAAAACTCACATTCCTAATACTGCGATGGCTCTCAGGAGAAACATTTTTAAGTTTTGGAAAAGTGTCAAACTTCTGGCTGAAGATAAAAGATCTCCAAAATTCTCTTTCTCCTCTGTATTCCGCTGCTTCAACTACCGCCCACGTTACCAGTGGACACAAACTCTGTGGTTATCTTCTTTGGAGTGACAGCACCGACTCACTTTGGTGGCTTCTGAGAAACTCCTGCAGAATCGCCGTCTGAGTACGTGTCATTGGGCTTTCAGTTACTTTGGGTTATAATGATGTCCCCTGGAAAAAGCTGGGTCTTGTTCAGCTTCCAACTCAACTTGTCTGCACCCGAGAGCGGCGGCTCCAACCCAGCAAAGCTGGGACCCCAGCCCCATGAGGACCTGCCTGTAGGGGGCGCACCACAACGGGCCTCTTGCTGCGTTCAGAGCGGCTTCGGGGATGTCTCGGAGTTTCCCTCCATCTACCCTCCATGTTCTGTACACGTTTGCCGTTGTTCAAACAGTAACTGAACTCCTGGAAAACACAAACCATCTCTCTCTGAGAATGCAACATGGCATGGAATACTATAAAGCATGACGTAAAATGTTTTAAATCATTCAGAGCGTGTCCTGAGGGGCTGCATATCCCAATCTCCATGAATAAGACAAAAAAAGACATTTAAACATAATGTTTGGCATTGCAGTTGGAGCATTTTATTTTCCCTAAAATATCTCCGTAATTACTTAATCTTCCTACTTTATCGATGTGTCAGTGGGCAGCTGGTCTGAGGCTATAGAAATAGCATTAGTTGGATGCACTTTTATGGTTGTTTTTGAACTTCCGAATGTGATAGAACTTCACATGTTCGTGGTCTGGGAGTAGTCAAATTATTTCTGGCAAGCCGAAAATTATCTACTGAATTTATATTATGGAAAATGAAAAAAAGTTGACTTGAAAATATGAAAAACAAATTAAAAATGATCCTATAGTGTAGAGTATTTTTAACCAATAGAATTGGAGAGAAAGTAAACTGCACAACTCAACTAAATAGAATTGCATTATATATAAATGTATATATATTTATGTATACGTAAATACATATATGTATATATGTAGTTAATATATACTAAATACATAAGTATAAAATTACATGCATACGTATAAAATAAATATATATATTTATATATGAGTACATATATATATTTATTGAATATTTTTAAGTGCCAAGAATCCCACTGGATCTCTTCTAACCAGACACCCACACAAAAAGCCCGGAGATTGGGAAAATGGAACAGGGGTGACTCTGGGGCCCAGTGGAAGGGCAGCAAGAGTTCAAGTTCGCCGCTTCACGTCAGAGAACCAGTGAGGAGGCCCAGGGATCCCTGTCGCTTGTCGTCACAGCCGCCGACATGAAGGCAGTTTCCGCCGTGCTCTTCTTCTCTCTGCACTCTTTGTTACACAAAAGCGGCTTCACGGAAAATAAAATTGCTACATTAAGAGTTCTGTAGAAATATACACTTTGTAGCAAGTGGTTCTGAGTCTCCTATTGGGGAAGAGTAAAATGTGTCTAAAAGAAAAAAGCAGATGCTTTGAGCTTTCTCCTTGCAAGGACACACCTTTTTCTGAAATGGAAAGGGATCCCACCGATTTGCTCTCCAAGAAATGCACTCATTCATACAACAGCTCTCTGCTGAGGAAGGCAATCGAGTTTGCAGGTAGAAAGAGGGTACCGTGCCCCCCCCCCCAACAGCTCTCAGTAAAATAAGGTCTCATAACAAGCATCTGAGTTCGGCGATGCTGACCATGGCTGATCATAGCGGTGCCGTTCATCACCCTCCTCCAGCTCGGTATGTTGCTGTCAAACATTATTGATTCGTGCATTCTGACATTAGTTTCTTCCTGATACCTTGTTTTGGCATTGCGTCAGTCATGTGTCTTGGAACTAACTCAGCATTTTGGTTGCCTCTCGGGCCCGAGCAGGCAGGCACGCACGCTGCCGTGAACCCGCAGCTCAGGTAACCCTCTGCAGCGGCGCCGCCACCGCTCCTCCGCACTTCAGCCCGCACTCACGCAGCCTCCACGCCCCCACCCCCTCCAGGGGCGCTTGCATGGCGTTGGCACTCTTTGCCCGCCGACCTCCCTTCGAGCTAGATGTTTGGCTGAGACTGTCTTTTCCTTCTAGCATCTCTGAGCCCGCTGTTCGCCAAGACATGGCTTTAAATTTCGTGTTGTTCGCACACCCACTACCATCTGAAAGCGCAGCCCACACCCGGGCGCCTGGCGCAGCCTCCCATTCCCCTGCGGAGGCCACATTCCTACCCGGAGCAGAAACTGCGGACACAGCTCTGTCTGCCGGGGTGGGTCGCGGTTTGTGTGTTATTAAGAGCTCTAATGTTTAAAGATATCTGACATAACAGTGAGTGAGTGTGTGTGGGTGTGTGTGTACACGCGCCGCTCAGTATCCTTATGCTGGTGTCCTAAAGCAAAATTGACACTAATGTGCTCCTGGGTTCAGAGACTGTGGCGCCTTTTGGACGGCTTGAGGGGAAATACCAGTAGACACCTGTTCTTCTTCTTTCAGAGATGTCGTCGTTTTTCAGGGAGGAAGACAGAACGGTAAACAAATGAAAAGAGTGGGGGAGAGGAGAGAAATAACATGAGAATAGAAAAGTGTGAACTAATGACCAAACAAATAAACACACTTGGATGGTATTGTTAGGATTGCTCTGCTGATGAAGACATTAAACATCGTTGCGAGACACATGTGACAACACAAGGACGTCACCGGGGGGACTGTCCATGAACAGACT
This sequence comes from Phyllostomus discolor, assembly GCF_004126475.2. Lineage (NCBI taxonomy): Eukaryota > Metazoa > Chordata > Mammalia > Chiroptera > Phyllostomidae > Phyllostomus > Phyllostomus discolor. The sequence continues at coordinate 3,641,664 of NC_040911.2, read as the reverse complement.
GACCGGGGACCACGTCGGTTTTCTTCGGGAAACGTTCCCGGCCTCTCCTCCCGCACTCACCCTCAGTGTCGCCTTCCAGCCTTTCCTGCTGTGTGTGGACAAAACAGTTACCCGCTTTGCTTTTTAGTTTTTAAAGATTTTGTAGCATATCTTCCCAAGGGGGTGCCATCCATCCATAGTACTTTCTTCCTACGATAAATATTTTATCATTCTTGAGAGAGAAACATTAGCTCAACTCAAAGCACATAAAGATTTAATTGGAACATTTCAGCCAAGATAGGCGACTTGGAATGAACATCCCCTGACCAAGAAAGACTTGATGTTTCCCCAAAGCTCCACTCCCTGCACACAGGCTGCTTTCTGCCCTTTGGTCCTGGCCTTCCCCGCCACCCCCCTCCAACACCCCTGGCCCTGGAGCACCCAGAAACTCTAATCACAGAGCCTGCCTCCATTTCTTTACAAAAAAGTTTTTCTCTTCTGTTTCCTTTATATCCGAAATATAGAGACTATGCTTTAGGAAACTCGCAGCTATGAATTTTGCCTGCCCTTTGCTGATGTGAATCTTTCTAGAAACCTCTTGCCGGTGCCACAACCCAGAAAAGTCCTTCCCAAGGACTGGGTGCCGTAACTCTGAGATGTAGGCATGGTGGAAGCCAGCGACCCCCAGACCCAGGCTCCGCGGGATGGAGGAGCCTCACTTCCACCGGCACCTGGCTCCAAGCTTTGCAACTGCCTGCTGTTGTGAGAAAGTTTCCCTTCCCTTTGGGGAAAGCTGGTGAGAAAGCACAGGCAGCCTGTGGCCACCCAGATTTTCTCCTGCCCCCACCGTTTGCTCTGTGCACTAAATATACATTTGAGGACCTTAACAATGGTCTATCCTCCAGTGTTTTGCTCACCTCAAGGCTCAGAGATTGAGCCCTTGCCGTGTCACCGACCCTATGGAGCCCAGCGGCTTCCCAGAGTGCAGTTTGCTGCTCATTCATCTGCGGTCTGTGTCTGTGCCTCTTCCATCCTCATCTGGGGCTATTCATGGGCTCGTGACGACAAGCTGTCCCCTGGCCAGGCTGTGGTACCAGCGTGGCTGGGTTCTTTCCCATGATTCAGAGGCGCAGGATTGGTTTGGACTCGGCTAGGGGAGGATGGGGATGGCTCTCCGGTTCTCCACGCCCGTCCACAGTCCCAGAAGTCCCACTGAGAGCAGCTCTCAGGTGCATCCGAAGGTGTTCTCATGGCCCCAGGTCAGAGACAAAGAGCAGGCCACCGTAAACTCCTGTAAAAAGGGCACACAGAAACGGGAATGTTTAACTCCAGTGCTGATGCGATGGGTAAATACAGCTTTGGTCAGATCACGTTAACCACAGAGTCAGAGCGTGGTGGACTGAGACGTGGTGGGAAGGGCCAGAAACACAGGAGAGTCTTGCCTTATCCGTGGGCCGCCGGGCCAATCATTCTCCCAGCTTCCCGGCCACTCGGCTTCCCCGCCTGCTCTGCCTCAGTGACTGTGCCTCCATCCTGCTCCTGTGAGTTGCAGTCACAATCACAGCCTGGGCCTTCTTATACAGATTCGAACCCCTTGTCCAGCTATTTTCATTCTGTGAATCCCAGTGCCCTTGCGCCAGAACCCACACCCCGAGCCATTGTCTGAGGCCCTCGGGACCTTCCGGCCTCTTGGCTGTTGGGCGAGTCTCAGCAGCTGGCGTGCTCGCCCGTGCTCCTCCCACTGAACTCCTGGCCAGGCCTGGCAGTCACGTCCTCGGGTGTGATACGTGCTTCAGTTATTGTGTACTCTCCCTCCCCCTCCCTCTCTCCCTCTCTCCCTCTCCCTCCCTCCCTCTCTCTCTCCCTCTCTCTCTCTCTCCCTCCCTCTCTCTCTCTCTCTCTCTCTCTCTCTCTCCTCTCCTCTCTCTCTCTCTCCTCTCCCTCTCTCTCTCTCTGTCTCTCTCTCTCTCTCTCTCTCCCTCCCTCTCTCTCTCTCTCTCTCTCTCTCCCTCTCTCTCCCTCTCTCTCCCTCTCTCTCCTCTCTCTCCCAATCTCTCTCTCTCTCTGTCTCTCTGCTATGAGTGTGATGAAGATTTCCATCCTGGTTAAATGTGGCTGGAAGAATATACGGGTACACCCATTGACTTTATTTAAAGCATAAGAGCACAGAAATCCAGAGTCCTCTTGTGCCTCCGTCTGTGGTCCATTCGCAACGGCCTTGTGCTCTCTCCTCACTCCCTCCCACAACCCTCCCCCTTCTCCAACCTCAGTGGGCGGCGTTTGAATCCTAGTTCAAGCGGTATAATTCAGATGATCCTGATTCTTTATCTCTCTCATCTTCTATCCAATTTTTCAGAACATGCACCGAGTACATATATCCTTAAGGTGGCCGTTTCTCTTTCCTGTCGTTTTCCTGGTCTGAACCACTGTCAGCTGTCACCTAGGTTACCACGGTTACCAGCTAACAGATTCCTCTCCCTATACTTAAGCTTCACTCTGTTTTCTCACAAAAGGCCACTTGTGCTAAAGTACTTCATTGTATCCAAATATTCACCTTCCCTCCCTGTGGAAGGATAATACATCCTATTATAGCAGCAAGCAATAGTCAGAGAAATTCTCCCTTGACCAGAAGGTGCGCTTCGGTAAGTAAAACATGAAAAGTGATTCTTGTCCTATCCAAGAAGTTTGAGGGGCCAAATCACAGTTCAGCTGGGAAGAATAAAACTTGGAAAAGCGTGAGAGCAAACCTGCAAAGGGCATGTGGCATGAATGTAAGAAAAAGATTTATTGTTGCAAGCCAAGGAGCTTTTACTGCTGTTATATCACTTCAGCATAATCTAATGCAATCAGACTCAGAAACTGGTTCATTGAAACGGGGTGTTGCCACATCCAAGAACCCCAAGTGCGAGGCACTGGCTCTGGAGCGGAGAAGTAGGCCAGCAGGGGGATGCTCCTGAGGTCTGCCCGGAGGGCGGCCCAGGGAAGCGCTCGGTAGAACTGAATGAGATGATGCCCTTGAAGCAAGGCAATGTTCTTAATGAGTCTTCTGTTTATTAGTGGCTTTCTCTTGTTGTTGTTATTCTTGTCTTTATTTGACTCCATATTACATGAGCTAAGAAACAATTGCCAGGTTTGTCAGCAGCATTAAAAGATTCAACTGTTGATTGAGCTCGGGCTGCGAACCAAAGCGTCACAGGTTCGATTCCTAGTCAGGGTACGTGCCTGGGTTGCAGGCCATGACCCCCAGCAACCACACATTGATGTTTCTCTCTCTATCTCCCTCCCTTCCCTCTCTAAAAATAAATAAATAATTTTTTAAAAAAAGATTCAACTGTTTCCCAATAATAGTTAAAAGAATATTAAGCAGCGTTGGAGGATCCAATAATTACCACTTGTGTTTTCAAGAAGAGCTTTCTCCAAGCATCTTCATTTACTAAACTGTTGCCTACTAAGTCATTTCAGTGACTTGGGAGTGGGCTGGGTGGCAGGCGCGGGCTTCTCGGGGGACAGTAAGTCCTCGGTTTATTTGTTTGTCCCTGGTTCAGGCTGTCCCAGTGCACATTTCAGGACCGTCCCCTGGTGTCTAGGCAAGTGTGACGCATAGACCATCTTCAGAACTATCTGTGTAAGCTCCTGAATCAAGACACGTGGGCCGCTCCAGTCATGAGTCCTCAGTCAGAAGCAACCACCTGAGAACACAGGTGGACATCGTCGTGTGACAGCAGATTCCCTGTACAGGGAGATGTATAGGGTCGTCAGTGCCAGGTGCGTCACCTGATCCGCACCCTCCGGCAGATGTTACAGCAGGCGCTAAACTGTAGTTCTCGGCTTGTCCCTGCGCCGCTGCAAACTACAGGCTGACGGATGGTGACCCCTGTCTTGTCTCTGGCCCCGCGGCCAGCGGCCTCGCCAGAGTCGGTCAGCGAGGCAAAGTGCAGATCTGGATTCCGAAATGTGCCGCACGGTTAGAGTTCGTCCTTATCGTTCAGCGAGACACGAGAGCCTGGCCGTTCAGGGGGGTGACAAATAGGACCTCCCCAGGGGAGAGTGAAACGAGGGAACCCCCAAGTGAGACCCGCGCTGCAGAGTCACGGTGTCTGTCGTCTGTGTCTGAACTTGGACTTGCCATAGCCAAAGAGGATACAAACGCCGGTATTTGAGAGGGACAAGTTAAACTGCACAGTCGTCCTTGGCCTGTCAGAAAGTGAGATTAAAACAGTTCCTACCAGAGTGGTCTGCCCAGGGACAAGGTTGGCGAAAAGAAAGCGCTCCGGTAAAATCTGTAGAAACTGCAGCTAAACTGTAATTTAATCGGTATTGATCGAATGGAATTTGGAATTCATATATGGTTTTTAAAACCTTCTTTTTTATTTTTAACTGGGCAATAAGACTTAGGAGAGTGAATAAAAGGTAGAAAAGCAGCATCGATTTCTTTTTGTGGTAAAGCTCAGTCCCTTAAAAAATATTCATTAAAATGTGGCGCTTTTTTTGTCTTTAATTGCTTGCTCTGGCACTTCTTATGACACAACTTTCACCGTTGTAAGCGCCCAATTAGGATTCTGCTTTCATTGTCATCAGTGAGCTGAGCACCTTGCAGGGGAATACAAGGCCTTTGTTGGAATATAAGCATATAATTCCAGTTATTCTCACAATTGACACAGTTACCAAGTGTTAAAACTGTTCATTTCAGCCTAGGAGCATTCTGTTTTACCATCACATGCTATTTTTTATTTATAATAATAGGAAATTTCATTGCATAATAATACATTTTAGCACCTTTTTCCTTTATGTAGTCTTTCAATACATTTCATACAGTGTCAAGGATGATGAATTTTCAATTTAGTGAAGTTAGAAACAATCATTAACAGAGAGACTGTGTCTATGTAGGAAAAAAAACAATACAACTATTTTTATCCAAACCATTTAACAAAATTTGTATAACAGAAAATGTTTTCAATGGCAAGAAAAGAACTCCTGGGGGAATGTCGCTGTGGGCCGACTCACTTGGCTCTTTGTCTCAGTGAAGTTCAGTTACCTGCAGGGAATTGTAGGGTGACCCCATGCCCCCGTGTGGGGTATCTTGTCGTTTCAGCCTCATGTACGAGGTGTCTTTCAGCTCCACTTGTGGGCACTAGACAGGTAGCAGCAGAGGCCTGGCATGGCTGTTGGTGTGAATCCCAGGGGCTGGCTGGGGGCAGGGGCTGGAGGGAGCAGGGAGCGACTCAGTAACCGGCCTCAGCAACTATGTGCACGTGGGAGGCAAACATCCCTTGAAGGTGGCAGGGGTCCATGGCAGTTCTGGCTTCTTCAGCGTCAGGGCTGCGGGGGTTGCCTGCGGAGCCTGTCACTGGGCCCCACGGGGCACTCGGGCTGTGCAGCATCCGCCAGCCCCTGCGCTTCTCCCCCCTCCCTCCCCCCACCCTTCCTCCCCATCTCCATACTCCTGGCTGCACCTGTCGCTGGGCGGGGCGAAACCACACCGGGTCTTCAGGCGCAGCGCGTTCTGAGTGCCTGGAGAAGCTGGCCACCCAGCTGCTGCCCTTTGCCCACGGGGAGCCCCTCTGACGGCACTGTTCGTCCCGCCCTTGTCCTGGGCTAAGGCTCCGGAGTTCTGTCTCACCATGTTGCCGACCCTTCTTCAGTGAACTCCAGCACCCTTACTACTCCCAGATGTCTATGCGGCTGTTGATCTTTGTGGGAGCAAAGGCTGGGTCTTCTCCTAGGCCATCTTGGCGACCTCTGGAAAACAAAGAGACATATTTGAGAACAAAAGGAAACATACTCTCAATGTTGAGTTGAAAGGATCCTAAGTTACCATTTTAAGACATTTAAAAAAATCTGCCCAGGCTGGCGTAGTTCAGTGGATTGAGCGCGGGCTGCAAATCAAAGCATCACAGGTTCGATTCCCAGTCAGGGCACATGCCTGGGTTGCAGGCCATGACCCCCAGCAACTGCACATCGATGTTTCTCTCTCTCTCTATCTACCTCCCTTCCCTCCCTTCCCTCTCTAAAAATAAATAAATAAAACCTTTAAAAAAATCTACGTATTATAACTTCCCAAGGTTTCAGCTTGTGCTTGCAGTAGGCTTTGGTGGTAGTGACCCCAATACCTGAAAAACCGGCACTCAGAGGTCGTTCAGTTGGCCGCCGTTTTGTTTGGGGAACTCCAGCTACCTGTTCCAGTGGGTGCTTATCCTGGACCGACGCAGGCTCGCTCCCTCTGTCTGTCTCCCCAGGACACCTGGCACCTGATAAGCGTTTTAAAAATCATTCCCAGCTCTGGGCTTCCCAGCAACCAAGGAATGGCATCTAGTCGTCCTTTAAAGAGACTCGGATGTTTTCATTATCCTGGACGTGCTTCTTATCAAACCCGTCTGGTACATCAGCGCGCCCTTCATCAACACCAGCAAACTCGCACATCCGAGAGCCTTATGAGTCTTAAGTGATAATTACCGCACTCTAATGAATTGCATAAATCATTTATATTGAAGGGAAATAAACAAGTACGCTGAGATGAGCACATTAATAACTTAGGTTTTTCAAAAGCAATGAATAATTTGATTTATATGGGGTGTCCACAGACAGTAACAACTTGAATTTTATTTGTGAAATAATTAGCAGTTAATATAAAGGGACATAAGTTATCCACTAGCCATGCTTTAAACTGAAATGTAAAGATTAATTTTATCTTCAGTGGAAGTCATTCTGATAATACCCTGTGATTTAAAAGTCACTATAAAGAGGAAAAGAGGAAGATTGATTTTAAGTACATACTGACAAACCTAGAATTTATTCTAAAATATGAATTATTATGCTTCATGTTTCCAAGCAATTTGTGATATGCTATAATTTTTAGTGATTCACTCACTCTAGTGATAATTGGGTTTTATTTTTATATATTTATGAGGGGGGAAGAAGTTTGTAACTTTTATCTTTAACCTTTTAATTTGGATTATGAAAAATACATTATTCATTCTTCAGGTTGAATTTCACTGGTTAAAAGGACATCGTCCTAGGTAACAGAAAACTCAAATATTTTCATAAAACTGTTTTTTTATCCTAAGTAGCATGAATAGCATCTAGGCTAATATAATTTATTCATTTTTGTTTTCTTGACTTTACCTAATCATTGTCATCTTTTCTACCATTAAGTTTAAAAACAGTGTTTTCTCAATCCAGTAAACTTTCCATTTATTTGTCCCTTGAAAGATACATGACATATCACAGTAGTGCGGGCTCGCCGTTGAAGTCTATAAATGCCCTCATCTTCCGGTTTGTTCAGCGTCGGTGCACCACCCTCTGTATGTACTAAGATCGGTGTATTCAAGTGACCCCGAGATAGAACCTTCATTCCGAGGAGAGCCTAGCTGAAGTCAAAAAAAGAATTATATTATTAAATAAGCACAATTGAATGGAAACGCCACTTTTCTGTGACCTACGCCTACAAGTTAATATTAAAGCAAGACTCCGGCCCCGGCTGGGCCACTGGGAGTTTATTCGCTGAGGAGTTTCCCAAATGAGCAAATTGGAGATGGTCAAAACCAGAGACAGAAGTGGAACCGAGAGCCGTTTCAGAGACCGATGATGCCGTGGCCTGTCCCGTCACAGGCACACAGCCAGAATCCCGACAGCGAGACAGCCATCAGCTGCAGGGGCTCCACGGGGACCAGAAACAAGTCCGCGTTGTCAGGTGGGGTGGCCAGATGCCAGTACCTGCGAAAGAACGCTTATGTGGACCACAACATCAAAACGTAAGAGATGATTATCACTAAAAATAATAATAACGCTGCCCTCCGTGGCCTATCTGCTGGCGGAGGTGAGCCGGGCCGCCCTGGAGAACTGAAATGAAGCAGGCCAAGTGTGATGTTCAGAGACGCATGAAGAACTGCCCGCTTAGGGCATCCTTTCCAACAAGGCTTCTTCCAATGCAGACGTTACACCTGGGCGCCAGGTGGTTGACGGCGATTGTATTCAGGCTGAAAAGTCCATGTTACTTGGTTCATTGTTCATGATTTTCCATAGAATCATTTATGGAAATTTTGAGCGGATAGGTGCTTTGACTGATGGATTTTAGGCACGCAGTATGCTTTTGATTCAATCCTTTCATGAGGGGAGGGCGAGGGTCCCGCATCTCTGACCACTTTCCCTCCACACGTGTTTCTGGGAATCAAGGCAGGGTGCTACAGATTCATAAAGCGTTGTATTCCGAGGACCCTGTAGAGTGAGCCTCTAGGATCTGTGGTCTAGCAATACCAGCAACAAGAAATAGGTTTGGTCTTTGTCCGTAGTTCCTGGCACAGAGCTTCTGAAATTCTTGGATTTTCTCGATTGATGGAGTGCCCTTTATTTCATTATTAGTAATGAGCCTTTCTGACTGCCCCTGAGTATATGCTAATGAGATGCCACTCAGGGTGGGGGGGCCTAGGTAGCTTCAGGGTCGGGGCTGGTCACCAGAGAGGTCAACCATGTGATTGATAAGTGGGCTGCCACTTGCATCCCCCCCCCACAACCTCTAGGGGTTGGAGTTTGAGTTCAGTCACCATGAACTGATCCTTTAATGGGTCGTGTCCATGTAATTAATAAAACTTAGGCCAAAAGTCTGAAGCCATGAGGTGAAGGAAGCTTCTGGGATGGAGAGCACATCCATGTGCCAGACAGGTGGCACATTACTGTGCCCGGGGGGACAGAGGGCTCCTGCAAGGGTGACACTTGTGGCTCTTCCTGAGTTCTGTGAGTCAGTCTAGATAGTGATTAACCTGGAGGGGAGCGTTATGGAAGCCTGGAGCTTACAGCTGTGCAGACAGAAGTGCGGCAGCCTGGGACCCCGTGTGTGGCCGGTATCTGAAGCGAGAGCCATCTTGTAGGACAGAGCCCTTAATCTATTGCGTGTGCGCTAACTCTGCACGTTACTGTCATGATTCAACTGGCTGATAGGACACGCAGTGAGTGTCCTGTCTGAGAAATGGAGAATTACTTGGAAACCCGTAGGGGAAACCTTAGAGGATAAAAGAAAGCTGGAATGCAGTAACACGCCAATAGAGTAGAATGCTTCACTTCAATGAGAGCCCTTAATAAGGCCAACACCTATTGGATAGAAAATAATTCATTTAATCAGAATCATCAATATGAATGCTCATAAGGAGTTTCACCAGCCTCAATTTCGGAAGGATGTAGAGGAATTCAAATGAAAGTAAGTAGAACAGCTTTATCCTTACAGGCAGGAAGAAAGAAGAAAAAGGAAGCCACTTGGTGGGCAGTTCAAGGTTTGTGAAGTTCAGGCCTGTCAACATTAAAGAAGACAGGGACGGAAAGGAAACATCAGAAGAAGCAGCGCCAGGGACCCCCTACTCTAGAATCCAGACGATAGAGAGGCATTTTTTCTGCAACTGGAATCCTAGAAAGTTCAAAGTTTTAGGGGAGAAGGAACCAGACATTTTAGGCAAGGAGGCTTCTGAGGACATGGGTTTTGGAGGTGCTGGCAATGTCCTCCATCAGAAGTGTGTGTGTGGGACTCTCCAGCCGAGACGAAGGGGGAGACATGGGACTGGTCCACTGTGGGGGACAGGACTCCCGGGCCCCTAGCGTCTGTGTGAAGGAGAGAACAGCAAGTCCTGAGACATTAGGGAATCCTTGGTTGCTCGTGAGGTTGGAGGGAGCTAACACAGACCCCGCAGGCTGGAGGAAAGTCGGAAACAAAAGGGAAGGTCCTCACGGGGAGAGGAGAGACGTCTAACGGTAGCCTAGCATGAGGACACAAAAGTGAGGGATAAATGGGGGCCTGAGGTCACGTGGTTTTTATCAGCCAGATTGGTCGCTAAGGAAAAAAATAAGTCACCATGAAAAATTCTCATTTTTGAGAAGACTGGCCTGTGGCAGATGCTATTTCCCGAGAGTGGACATGTTTGTTTGTTCGCATACTCCTGTGCCCCAGATATGGTCACCAGGGCCATGCAAACCTCTTAGTCAAAGGTTCCTCCCGGTTGGATTTCAAGTGACTATTCTGTGATATTCTGAGCATTAAGGGTCACCATCCTGGCAAAACTGAAAAAAAATTCACAAGCTGTTTTTATTTTCTCTTTACATAATTCTCTATAAAACTACACAAAAATAAAACACACATTGCAATAGCAATTATATTTCATTTAGTATCGGAATAAGATCAGACGACAAAATCTAAATCCCAAACAAATACCTGAATAATATACACGTTCCAAAGGAAAAAAAATGAAAAAAAAATAAACCAAATGCATTAAAAAAAAAACAATTCCTGCAAAATAGTACTGGTGAATGGAGCTGTATCGACTGATGAAGTATTCCCTAATTTCCTTAAGAGAGTCACAGAGCTAAATTTTGCGGCATTTCCACGTGACTTGTTCTCGAGCGCATGGGAAATAAAAGGAACACGACAGAACTCCAGAGGGGTCTCACTCTCTGTTCCACGTACCTCAGCCCTTTTCTGGAATTCTCTCGGGCATGGAGTGATCGTGAGCAGGACGGCAGCTAGAGGAGGGAAGAGAGTTGGTGGGGAGGGAGGCTGGTGGTGCTTTAAAATATTATTCATCTTCTGGATCCTAACTCCATGGTGTTTCATTGAATCTGCCCACCTTCTTGATGTCGTGACTGTTTGTGCAATTAAGTACAAGAGGGGCTACACTACCCAAATCCTCGTGCTGAATCATGCTGAGATTGAAGAGCAGAGACGGGCACTGGGTGTATTGACACGTCTCCAAACCTAGGTGCCCCGTGCTTGTATCCCGTGTGCACTGAAATAAAGAAATGACTGTCGGCCGTTCTGAGTCACTGGCAGATGGACTGACAGACCAGCCGACAGGGCCCTCCCAGGTCTGGGGTGAGTCACTCTATTTTGGGGTTTCATGCTGTAGCCAAGTGTTCTTCTCAGAATTAGAAATTGCTTCAGTTATGCTTTTACTTATGTGTATAGAGATATACAATAATTATAAAGCAATTTAGTATGAAAACGATTTCTCCTACAGAAGTTTGCTGATATAAAATTTGCCCAACCACATGTAGGAATCCCCACGCACCCGGTGAGAACGTGAGACCTTGCCCGGGGACTCGGGTGACGGGTGCCAAGTCCCTCTAAGGCCTGTGTCCAGGCGGCCCAACTGCCAGCCTCTGTCTCTTCTGCCGCAAACCGGGAGTGGGAGCCCATCAACAGTCTTTAAAGAGTTTGGACACAGTGGACCGGATGTGTCACTTCCCACTTTAACCTCAGCGCTTCAAGAGAGGCCTCCCGTCTGTCCATTGCTCCCGAGTGTGGCCAGCAGCCGCCCCTCAGCCCCAGGCAGGCGCAGCGAGGGTGGGGTGGCAGCGCCCACAGAGACGCCCCCAGAGGATGAAAACCATCCATGGATCCATCTCTTGCCTCCTCCACGCCTCCGATCCACATCACCCCTCTTATTCCCTCTGCAGTGTCTGGAAACAAGCTAGATAGTCTTTGACGTTTATCTAGTAAGATTGTATTTTATGACAGCTCCTTTCCGTCACACAGTATCACCGTCTCTGTTCTAATGTAGCCACGTGACAGATGAAGTCGCCGGGCAGTGAATGGGGAAATGTCAGGAGAAAGGAAACCGGCCCACGCTCGTGCGCATGCACCCACACGCCACGGCCCCCCTCCGCCGGTGGGCTCGTGATACAATTGAAATAAAGCGAACCGTCTGCATAGAGTTTGAAGTAATTTTACACCAGATGCTTTCCGGGGGTTTGATCTGTGCTGGTTTCATTTCGGTGGTAACGTTCATGCAGACAGTCTTTCCCAGTAAAACAGCACGCACTCTCAGGTCACGGGTGGTAAAAAGTAGCATGTGGGACGCCCTCATAGGATTTCTTAAACAGTACGATTTCAAGTTCGCCAAGTAGAATGCGGTGCATGAAAGTGCAGTTTTCAGTGGGGTGCTGAGAGGCAGAGAATCGTTTTATTGTATGATCAGATTTTGAAGACAAAAAAATAAATTATTCTGCAAACTGGTAGTCTTTCCTATGGCAGGCTTTTGAAACTGTTATATTAGAAGTATCGTTTTTGTTCCTCCTCGTGTGCATGACTCGCAGAAGAAGCAGGTCTGTCGGCATTCAATGAAGACGAGCATATGGCACCCTGTCAGGCGCAGACCCCTCTCCTTGACTCGCTCACAAAAAAACAGCCAGGAAACGACATCAACCCCGTTCAGGGTTGTTTTTTTTTTTTTTACCCCCTTAACTCTCTTTCAAATACATAAGGCATGCTCTTGTGGGATTCATTCAATCAAAATTGACACCCATCTTCATTTGCATATGCAAGATGAAAAAGAATTTACCAGCAGAGTAAGTTCAGAAGCATTACCAGCATATTTATCAACTATGAAAAATGAAGGGCCGCATTTACCAAGAGAGAGAGAGCACTTTCTCCACCCAGATAAACCCATCCGTCGACTGAAATACTTCCTGACACCTGCTCTGTGCCGGAAACTGAGCATACGCGATACGCTTTTTGTTTTTCCAGAAGTTTCTAATCTAATCTTTCACGGTTGGCCTTGGAAATCTTAAGAATGAGATGTTGATCGAGTCAGACATCTGTACATGGGCTTGGGCTAACTGTTAAACAGGAAAACCACAAATGAGCACAAGCATGTCACAATTTTGTCCAAGCCTACTTGTATGGTTACTTTTCAGAAAGGTATGTGTACGTTATCCAGTCCTCCCATGTGTTCTTTTAGAGCTTTTGATTATTATAACTTGCTCCAGAGCTATTATCTTTACCAACAAGTAACTTAACAATCGTTCTCTATTTTCTTCTAATAGTTTACCATATTATTTTATACTTATTAAAATAGTAAACCTTACGCAAGTTATTACAGCACAATTATGACAATTCTATTTTTGTTCTTTCAGCGATCTAGGCTTTGTTCCACTAAGTTGGATGTCTTTTTTATTGCATATTAAGTCCCTAATATGCTTGGATCTGTATGTGGAAATATTTATTCTTATTCACTGAACTTTTTATTTCTTTTGAAACACATTCTGTATTTTATAGAATATTTTTATAGTACATTTTGAATCCCATATAACCCCCAAATTCTTATGTTTAAAATTATTGGCAGATCATATATAGATTTTGAAGTTAGCTAGTTCCTACTGCACAAATTGTGTCCTCTGGATGTTTAAACTGACGGCAAGTTTTTTAGTGAGAACAGGTTTAAAGCCTCACTGTTTAAAGCAGGGCGGTGGTGCAGGACCCGGCCCGTCTGTGTGCCCAGGGTCCGGTGCCAGCTCTGGACAGGAAGAAAAGCAAGCACAGAAAAACCCCCGATGCCCTCTGCCCACCTCCCCCTAGTAGTATCCTTACAGAACAGTGACCCGTTTGACACCATTAAAAATCAACATGGGTACAAAACTATTAGTTAAACTATGGACTCTCTCGGATACCAGGAGCTCCTTCTCTGCTGATGGATGGTTGTGCAGTGTCGGTCACCAGTCAGGGTCACCAGGCAGCATTTGGTCATTAGGCCTGTCCCTACGAGTTCCAGTTCTTCAACAGCTGGGGGTACGGTTTGATCCTTTAGGAGTACTCATTGCTTATTTTGTAAAACGGGCTTCCTTTGGGCCTCTGTAATGTTTTCTCAGGGGCAGACTGGATTGGGGGCAAACGCCCGTCTGATGACACTATCTTAGGGAGGAATGCTATCACCATGACTTCCTGTTTGGTGATGTTAGCATCCATTGCTCAGCTAGTGTGCGTGCCAGATTTCTCTGCTATAGACTGACTGGTTTTCTTCTGCGTGTTCTGTTTCAATGACTGAGCTGGCCCAGAAGTATCCAGGGCATATATGTCCGGGCTATTCTATTAATAAACACTTTACACTAATTACTGGGAGCCTATGCAGAGAACCTGTGGCTCCAAAGGACTTCGGTGGAAAGAATGATGGAGAGATGTAGATGGGCCATGCAAACAGGCCTTGATCCCAGGAGTAGGGTCTCCCCCGAGTACCGTTTCTGCCTTGGGGCCGATCGAAGTCGGATAAGACATGCTCAAAAGGGCAGGACGCTCTTTACAAAATCTTTTGCATCTGCCAAATCAATTCAAAGCCATCTAAACAGGCCTAATTAAACAATTAGAGAAGACAAAGATGACTTAACTTGAGTGTATTCTGCCTCCAAAATATTTCACATTATTTATATGTATCATTGCCCTGTCATCTTCCCACGCCAATGCCTCCACTCACTATTAGTATTTCGGGTAGTTCTAGTATTCACAGTTTTCTTCCTACCTCTATAATTTTTAGCTGATACCACATCTCAAGATAACACTTTTTAAAATAAAAGTTTACTTTAATTCAATTTAAAAAATTCACTAAGAACTGATTGAGTTAGTGATATATTTGCATTTTCAAGAATAAAAATATAAACAAGGTTCTTTCTTTATTCTCCAAGATATTATAATTTGGCTGAAATATGAGGCAGAGCCCTGGCTGGTGTGGCTCAGCGGTCGAGTACTGGCCTGTGAACCAAAGGGTCACTGGTTCAATTCCCAGCCAGGGTACATGGCTGGGTTGTGGGCCAGGTCCCCAGTGGGGCATGTGCGAGAGGCAACCACACACTGATGTTTCTCTCCCTGTGTTTCTCCCTCCCTTCCCCTTTGTCTAGAAGTAAATTTAAAATAATTGGAGACTCAGCCCTGCGTCACTGACGAATGCTACAAGAAACATTCCGTCAGAGTCACGTGGTGGCGTAGATGCTGAAGAACTGGTTCTGACACGCAGTCACACACACAGACACTACATTTGCTCACAATCACTCTTGTCAAAGGTTATTAAATACATGCATCCTTAATTTAATAAACACAATATATGCAAAGGCCATAATATATAAAAGATCAGCAAAAAACAGTTTGTTAAAAAAATAAGACATTGGCTGTATTTGACAAATAAAAAGCATTCTGATGTTTTTGGAGTGGAGTGTAGCCAAGTCAGTGAAAACAATAGCTGTTGTTAGTGATGCTTTAACTAATAATGGCCTCACGGTGAAACCCACGAGCGTGGGTTTTTCTAACGCTTATGCTGTGACTGGACATTCGTTTCGGTGGAGGTGAAACGCAAAGCGAGCGCCACGCCCTCTGCGTCAGGAAATGTAACCTGGCAGAGTGGGCTGCACAGGGCTTTAACTTACAGACGCCAGTGGTCACAATGAGAGGTTCTGAAGCGTCAAAGTGGAGCAGGATCCAAATTATTAGCATCCCAAATAGAGATGCAAACTCCAGCCAAACCGAAGAGGATTAACTGCTATCAAAACAATGAACTGGGAGGTTGTATTAAAATACGAGGGTCGTTTCATAGCAGGCGACCCGTAGTGTTAACTCACAGCCGGGTCACAGGTCAGGTGACAGTGAAGGATACCTGTGGAAGGTGGCGCTGGTGCCCGTCCCCAGCCCTCCCCATGTGTGGGTGCCCACTGCCGTCATTGTCCTGGACCCATAAGGGATCACAGCTCTCATCTTCTCGGGGCGGTGGGGGGAGGTGGCTCTTGACCAAAGGGGAACAGCCTCCCCGCACAGGCTGCACCCCTTCAGGGGGACGCCTCACAAGTGACTGGCTGATGAGGGGGTTCAGACCTCAGCCCCACGTTTGTTTCAAGGTGGACCACGCTATGCAGTGTGCTGTATCTGCAGCCCTCCTCCAGGGGAGACCAGAGCGTCCTGAGCTTTCTTGCCTCTGCACTGTCCTTTTCTTCCTGGGAGAACCCTGAAAACCACTAAAGGAGAAACTGCCCGTCAGGATGTGCCCCCAGTGAGCACAGCCCAAACTCCTCTGGTTCCTGGTTTCCCAGGGCCTCCCCTTGGCTGCCCTGTAGCTTTCCCACACTCAGCCACTGGCTGCTGGGACTCTGTCCCCTGCACCTGACGGTGGACGCCCTGGCCCTGGGAGGCCCCGGACAGGGAGCCTCTGCTGCCTCTCATTCAGGTGACCTTGGGGCATTTCCACCGTGGAGGTGACAACGAGCGAGCCCACGCACGCCTCAACAAGATCCAGGTCAGGGAGGGAAGGCGCCATTGTTCGGACAACAGTCTGGAGAGCAGGCTGGAAATGACTGCAGGGCTGCAGCAATTAGGAGAGAGCACGCCTCTCTTTGAATAGGGAGCTTCCCAGAGGCACTGTGTAAGGTAAACTATTCTAGATGCTCGTTTTTATTAGCCCAATTCAGTCCCTAATGTAACTCGTTGGAAGTACAGTTGATGTTTTCCCTCATCCAAAGAGTCCAGTCCTTGTTTTACAATGTATTCACTGGAGACGCAGTCTCTGGCCTTCTCTAGTGCCCTCCCCAATCTGAAATGGGTCAGAGGAGCTGATGGGAGTGTAATCACCCTCCACCCTCATTTTGTTCTATTGCATGATCTTCTATTATGGATTCCGAGATATAAAAGGTGTTTCGGATGCAGAACCAAGAGCTCTATTCAAAGATTCAGGGGCATTATGTTGTGCAACGCACATATTGTAATGGACACAAACTCAAATATTACAATTTCTGGTTTTACCAATCTGAACTGTTTTTTTCCTAAAAAATGCTCACAATGCAAAAAAGTCCATTTCGCCCTTTTAGAAGGTACGAATGATGACAGTAATGCATGGCAGTTGGTATCACACGGGGGGATGCCCTTGTTAGAGCGCCCGTCTGGTCCCAGCGCTCTGTAAGGCTCCCTGGAAGGACCAGCTCAGTAAACCGATGCTCAGAATGCCCAGCTGTGAAGCAGATCAAGTGTGCCGTCGCCACCTGGGACTGCTCCTCCTGGCCGCGGAGACGGGCCGCAGGGCGGAGCTGGCGTGCGTTCCCAGGCCTGCCTCTGGGCATGATTTCTCCTCATGATTGTCCTCCTCTTTAATCAGGTGCATGACTTAGAGTCTAACACACACATAAGCGTCTCTGTGGTCCGCCTCTGTGCTCATCTGGGTCCTTCCTCCGAGAGGAATGGGAAGGTGGAAATCTTTTCCAAACTGCTGCTTTGCAAGTGGGTCTCCCTTTTTATATATATATGGAGGTTATGAGTCACTAAATATATAAAATATATTGAAATAGGAAATTAAAGATGATTTATAAAACTACGTATTCTTCCTAAGTCTGGTCACCAGAAATTATCACTATATGCAAACTCATTCTTCAGTGGGAAATGATTTGCATGCCCTAAAAAAATGCATGTATACATAAATATATTTTATTTTTAAGGAAATTTTATTCAAAAAGTTTCTTACTATCTTGATGGGCTTTAAAAGGCAATTTTGTGGGTAGAGACCATTTCTAATGTATATTCTATTAAGAAATGTATGTGCACTGCTTTTGGAATAAATGCAATGAGTTTAATGTGTGCAGCAACAAAGGATAACGGGAAAAGTACATTCGATTCCCATGCATTACTTGGGGAGTTTTACCATGGATTATGAGATATGTAGGTCCCTGGATGATTTTACTATCATTTAAAAACTATTAAAATTACAGTTATTCAAATGTCATTTTAAAAACGCATTCATTGAAATAGTTCTTTGTTCCACAAATAAATTGTTCTGTGCAATGAAGCAACACTTGCAAATGAAATTCATCTTTGCTCTATTGACTCCAAATCAAGTTGCTACATTATGTTTTCCTGGCAAGATGTTGACATGAAATACTCTAATAAATTGTCCTATTTTCATTTTTAAAAAGCTTTAGAAATATAGTCACTGAATAATGAACATGTGAGTTCATAGTGAAACAATAAATCTCAGACCTCTTAGTACACTTTATCAGGGATAGATGTATAATCTACTAGGGTAAAGTCTTTGTTTGAAGTGAAATTTAGATCCCTGCTCTGTGAACCCAAAATTAAATAGTTATTTTGTGGTGATTCTTCATTTTTTTTAAGTTGCCAAAGCACATAGTGTGAGAATTTACAAATTTTATACTGGCAACATGTAAAACGTGGGATCGATGTTAAATCACCTGTATCAGAAATTAGACTGTCTATTTTATGTCTACATATATATTTTTTTCCAGCAAAGCAGTTACAGAACTTAAACTTCAATCTTTACTTCTTAATTGCTGTGTCATTTAACTTAGACTTCATTTCAGTGAAAATTTGCATGGCAACATCTGGCTTTGGCAGCCCCATCACTCAGCAGTCTGTTTCCGGCCGCCTCTCTGACTGCTCACCTGTTACCTTTACAGCCGCTGACCATGGGACCTCCAGGTCACCTTTGCAGGACACGGTGCTCAAGGACATGTCTCTTGGAAGTTTAATGGCAAATACGTTTATTACAAAAAAAAAGCATACAACTGTGCACCCTTACAAGCTGAAGAATGAATTAAAAATTATCCCTGTAATTTCATGTTTATATACATATAGGAGTCCACCTGTGAAGTATATTTTTAAATACATTTCAATACATTTTTTATAAATCAGAAAATACACTACATAATATTAATTACTAATAATAGTATTTGGAATTTTTCTGTGTGGGGTGTTTTTCTCGTCTCCAATTCCTTATTGATTCAGTTGTGCATTTATATCACTGTTAGCATATGAACACTCACTTTATACTTTGGCTTATAAACCAGTGCTGTTTTGTTTAATGTGTTGCGCCCGTTCGCCAAGATCTGGCAAGATCTGGCCATTGGGAGGTCTTTGGGTGAGTGCCGGTGCCCCCTTGACCTGCTCCCATCTGTGTGTGAGTGTGTGTGAGTGTGAGGGAGTGTTGGAAATTCCTCCCTCTGGCCCTACCTGGGGCTCCAGGCTTTTCCCGAAAGTTCCCTGCCCTCCTCCTGGAATCAGCATTTTCTCCAGAGCCCTTGGGGTATGGGGGGGCGGGTGGCTCTCATTGGAGAAGGGTGTGGTGAGCTCTTTGCTGCTGGGCCGCTGCTTGCGGGTCCGGGGGGGACAGGGTAAGGAAACATGCATGTTACCCCACATCCACAGTTACCTACAGACAGTTTTGTATGGAGCCACTTGTATCTATGTTGAGCTAAACAAGAGTTTATCAGGTGTGTGAGCACGGGGTTCATAGTTTTTGTCTTGTTGTATTGTCCTTGTAATGTCCATGCGAACAGTGGCGATGGCCCCTCTGTGCTTTCTGACGTGAGTAATTTCTGCCTGTTTTCTGTGTTTCCCGGTGAGTCTGGGTGCGGAGATTCCACCAACTTCAGTGACTCTTCAGGAGGCAGCCCTCCTTCAGTCCGGTTGCTTCTCCATCACTTTTTCAATGTCATCGATTACACTGAAATTTTTTTTATCCTTTTCTATGCTTTCTTGACGCTTACATTGCTTTCTCTTGGCTCAGGTTGAACTTACAGCTTTGGTCAGAGACGTGTTGTTTTCTGATCCACGTACTTAACGGGACACACCGCCCTCCCCTGTCGGAGGCGCAGGAAGATGACCCTTGGCCCTGCGTGCTGGGAATCTGGAGGGGCCCCCGGAGGTGAAACCCAGCAAGTGCAGTGGCGACCCTGAGACGGGATGAAATACCCACGAGCTGCTGCCGACATCCCTTCACTAACATGGCTTGGACGTGCATCCCTTTCCTGATGCCGTCAGTCCCACTGCTGGCCCCGCTGAGATTTCCCGGGTTGCCCTTGACTCGGCGAATACATGTATTCTCCAGGGACGTGGTCCTTTCCACTACTGGGTGGTCCAGCACGTTTATACATTGTCTCTCGTCCATCCATTCCTTGTCCCTGTCTGAGAATGGGCCTTCTCTTGTCTCTCCAGCCTTCTCCCTTTCCTTGGCTCTTTTTTAAGTTAAAACGAACAGACTGGCCCCATTTGGTGCCTTTGCGTGGTCTTGGAGACGGTGCGAGACTCCCGTTCATCCTCTGGAAGGTTCTGCCTGGGTGTAACGAATAAATCATAGGCAGCGACACTCCCTTCCCGGTGGTTTCTCTCTTTTCCTCGCTGCCTACCGTACGTGAGCTCCGCCGCGGGTGCTCGTTACGAAGCCGACGGCGTCAGCAACCGTGGTGTGGATAGCGGGCTCGGAGTGTCTGCTCATTTCATGCTTCGTTTAGCGGGTAACAGGCTCGTTGGTGCGTCTGTGCTGCTTGAGAATCCTCCCGCGGTTTCAGAGCTTGCACTGCGCGCAGTCATGTATCATGAGAAGTGCCCTGTTGAAAAATGGTAATTGAATTTTCATTTACTAACTTTCCTTGGGAAGGAGATGAGTTAACAGCAAACATTCACACCTATTGTGTTGTGAATGTCGAAAGCATGGTTGAGAAGTCGTTTTTGGAGGCTGAAAACCAGAGATAATAGATTTGGGGATTGCGCTTGATGGATCACTCTATTACACATGGAATTTGATTAAATCTACCATAGTTTTGTAAGGATGAAACCCTTACTAGAAAACATTTTTTAAAGTATTCCCTCTCTCCAGAGACTTACAGCCGACACGTCTAGGAAGCATTACACAAACACACTACAAAGTAACATGAGATCCGCACTGCATTATAAACCCAAACATCAAACTCGCTCCCCCTGGTTGTTCTGAGAATGCCCTCCTGTGTGGACAATGTGGATCACCAGGTGGAAAACGTGTCTTTCACTCGCTTCACAGGTTTCAAACTGTTAAAACTGAGGAGAGTTTAAGGTAACCAACCAGTCGGATATGTTTTTAATTTATAAACTCTTTATAGAGATAAACAGGCAGACAGATAATTGGACAGGGGGAAATATAGCAGTTTTAAAATGATGGCCAATTCTCTTTCTTTGTTTTTGTTTCTTCCTCATGATTACCCCCTCCCCCCCCCAAAAAAAAAGCAAAGCAAAGTGTTAAACACAAGTGAGAAACAAAGTATTGCTCTCATTGTCTCATTGTTACTTGGATGACTTTATGTCCCGGTTGCATCACTTTATTAGTCAGAGAGGCGGCTTCATGGTCAAGACCAAACAGGGCGGATTCCCAGGAGCTGAACACGCTAAAACAGCACTGTGGAGGCTCCGTCCGTCCTGACAGGTGTTTCGTGTTTATGAGGGGAAGGGGACGACGGATCTGAGTTGACCCTTATGACCTCCACCTGCATGGGATACCTGCCGCTTCTGCTCATAATGTTACAGTACAAAAGGGGGGGGGGGCAAGGGCAGCCGAGGCAATATACTGTTACCCGAAAGGAACCCCCAGGTTCGTTATGTCCACCGCCAGAGGAAAGACATCTCTCAATGCCAGAGATCCATGAAAAGGAAAGGAATTTATTATTCATTGGGAATAACACAAACTAAAGTTCCCCACAAATGCACACAGTCCTCCCAGCACCCTCCACGTGGCAAAAGGGAGCACTTCCAAAGCCTCGTGGTCCTGACCCTCACCCAAGCCGCATGGTCCCAAACAGACGCGTGGTCCCAAAAGAGAGAGATGCCCAATGGCTGCCGTGCCTCCGTTTAAATCCCAGCGCCCATCTTCCTCTGCAGCCCCGTTTCCAGCTCCTCCCACAATTGGCCACAGCTGCCCGCATTCTGGGCAGGTGTGGCCCTGTGGTGTGGAGCCAATCATCTCCAAGCTCTTCTGGACCCTGTTACAGATCCCCATTTGGGACTCCCTTCTTGGCCGCACCCTGTGACAATAATTCATTGGCTAATGACTCTGTGACCTCACCTGACCTCAAGGGTGCACCGGGGTAAAATGCAATCCTAAGTGTGTCTGGGAGAAGGAAAGCAGGAATGTTTGTGAGTGCCTCAATGGCGACTACCTTTGGGTAAGTTGAAAAGAAACAGAAGAACCCACCCTCATTATTTTTCCAATTTTCATGACTTCCCCAGTGAAGCAGAAAAATAAAACTAACACAGTGCTTCTGCTGCAAAGATCTACCATCATCTCCACCGGCACTGGAACACTGGAACCACGTGGTTTCAGGGATTTGTGCGTAAACATCCCGGTGAGTACCGCTGGACGTATCTCGTTATCCCCACTTTCTCTGAAAAATGCTCCGTCTCATGTCTGCACTCTCTCACCTGGGGTACGTGTGGAGAGCAGGACCGATAAAATGGCCTTGGTCCAGGCAAGAGAGCACAAAGTATACGAAACAAAGTGGAGTCACTCGTGTCAACCGGACGGCTGCCAGTCAGCCGTGACACTTTGGTGCAAGAGGGAAACTGCCTAAGTCAGAGCAGACACACCTGGCAAGGAGACGCACCTGGGATATCTGCACAGGTGATCGGAACAGCTGTGTCTGCACACCAGGACCACCCACAGATAGACTCCCGGGGAAAGTCCACAGTCACCATCGGGGCGACAAGACACTTATAAAAAGACCAAGAAGGCTCTCAAGGTATGACTGAGGCAGGCTCCAGACCACTGCTGAGGCCGCCGAGCCCCATGCCCCACAGTGCTGCCCACGCCACGCTGATCTCCCTGGGCATCAGCCGCCGGAGGCTCTGCCCTGCTGGACTGAGGACTTCGCCTGCCCTGCGGCCCACCCGGCTCCGGGGACCCTTCCTTGTGAGATGCTGACGACTCCCTCGCCCACCGAGCTGTGTCCCGGACCCACAGACTGAGACTCTGGGACTCAAGTTTCTTATTCCACATTGATTGCTGTGTGTGTGTGTGTGTGTGTGTGTGTGTGTGTGTGTGTGATATTCTCTTAGACTGTCAGAGTGTGAGTAGGACATGAATGTGTGTTGATGCTCTACTCTGAGTGACCCTGCATCCAGTAAAAGCTGAGAGAACAGCACAGTTACTGTGTGTGACTCTTGTCTCTTCCCTGGTGCCGGGCTGCTCCGCGGGCAGCGAGCCGAGCAGTTGCCTGGGTGACGTATAGGACAGAGTTTATCAGGAACATATGCCTGTGACAGTAGGACCATTTTTATTCCTTCCGTCCTCAATCTCTTAGCCAAGTCTCCTGAAAACCTGCGTTCAGTCTCCTAATGTGCAAACTGTTGGGGTATTCTCTTCTCTAGGGGCAAAGTCACTTGGTAGTTACCTTTTTTTAAAGCCTTTTGTTCATAATTTTGAAATTGTCCTGATTCTGTGACAATACTCTTTTTATGTCCTCCCTCTACTCGGGGTATTTGTGACAACGCTGTCTGCTTTCCTCATCAGGTCAAGACCAAAATGATCTTAGATATTTCAGCTCTCTATGTTGTAATGACTTAGAAGTTGAACTTCTTCTCTCACTAATAAGTAGCGAATATTACAAAAAAGAATATCCAAACTTTAATTTTCGTTATCTAATGATGGAGATGAATTAATTTTCCTGTTGTTTTATAGAAATTGAAAAGTTGTAGCATAATTTTAACTTGACTCGTTAACTAGGATCAGAGGCGTGTCATTAGAAATAACACGAGTCCCATAATGTAAACAATTTACACACACATTTCCAACTGATAACACTCACTCTCTGTGGCCTCAAGCAAAGCACATAGACTTTCTAAATTTTTAATTCTTCCCCCAAGAAAAGTGAAATTGTGGTTTCTAACACATGGGGAAAGGGGGAACACTGCATGAGATTCTACGTGGGAGAAACAACCGCCATGCCTAAAACGTAGTGGACGGTCTGTGATGCTGTTTTATGTACATCGTCCTCTTTCTGGAATTTCAACACATGCAGCATGCATTCGAGAAACTTGAGATCGCTGGATAAGGCGCTTGCTCTCATGTCCTCCCCGGAAACCAGCACCCACAGTACAGCCCCCCCAAGTTCGTCTTTTTGAACTTCTAAAAAAAGGAAAAGTAGGATGTATGAGTTGCCTTTAAGTAAACCGCGCAGTGCCCACCCCCTCTCTAAAGGGGTTAGGTGACCTGCCGGACAGGCCGGGCTCCCCGCATGGAGGAGGACCGTGGGCTCCTGGAATTACACAGTCCTCAGTTTACCAGGTTCCCGAAAACCAGAGCAAACTCCTCAGTTCCTTCCTCTGGTTTATCCCTCCGTGGTCCTGCTGGACTCGGAAGGCGAGACCCAGCCGCAGCGGCGTTCATTAGCACTTCGGGCAGAGCCGGAATGATGTGAAGTCGCAACAGCCGTGAGTGGAAATAAATTCAAATGTCCTGGTGGGTGTTATGGGAACTCAGATAAAATCAGCTCTGTTCCAGATGGGCCATCCAAACGAGCCCGGCTTCCCCAGCTCCTGCTGCTGATAAATCATCGTTCCACAGAGATAATTGCTATTTACTTGTTGTGTGCTCGGGGCCTCCGCATAGTGAAGGCAGTCACAGGCTGGAGAAGTAACAACTCTGATCAGTGCCCGGGTGACGGACACTCGCATGGCCACGGCCGGAGGAGTCACCGGCTGGACAGCAGCTTCAGGCAGTGGTGCTGCCCGGGAGGGGAGGGCCGGACCACCAAGTTGTACGGTCGCTTTGTGATGCTTCTCTTTGGTCCCCGAGGGAAGGACAAAGCTGGGAACCACAAGCAGGAGATACACAGATACGCTGGTGAAATGAAAACACCCCTGAAGACTCCTGGGCATTTCCCAGGTGAGGCCCTGGGAAGGTTCCGCGTGTGAGGGTGACACTGAGAGTAGGTGGGGTCTCCCTAGAAAAGCTCAGGGAGCCCCGGAGAGCGGACGTGGTGATCAGCGGGCTGCTTGTCAGATGTAACCTTGACAGTGTGTCAGCGCAGATGTGCGGGTGAAATGGAACCACAGCGAAATCAGCTCCTCAGCTTAAGCTCCCAATGGCTGGTGGTGATGAGGGAAAGGCACCTGGTTACCGACGGACAGGTTCGGTCCCAGGAAGCAGCTTTCATCCCATTTGTATCTGACCCCACAGGGACATCATACAGATGACCGTGAGTGTCGTCTTTCGTGGGCGGGCGCAGTTGTTGACCTTCTGCTGGTGTGTACAGTCCTGCTCCTAACAAGGCCATTTCATAAGAAAGGAGTTTCTATAATTTATTACCTGCCAAGGGCCCGGATAGGAGTCATCCGGCTTTGTGCTAAAATAACCACGAGGCGGCAGCGAGGCGTGGAGTGAAAATGTTAGTCCTCCCTGCGACATTACTTCCTCTGACCACCCGTCTCCCTGCACCGCGTCGGGGCAAGTCACACCCTCCAACACGGAACCCCAGACGTCACAAACCATCTGACTGCAGATGTTCTTAGCCAGCAACTATTTTTGTATTAAACTGAACTAGCTATTATATGAAATTGCTCCTACATTTCAAAATGTATTTCCTGTTCCCCCTCAAAAGCAAAATGATAGAGAACATTGGCCTTTGCCAACTTGACCGTCTGCCATCGAGGTAATTGCAGGGGGATCGTCCGGTTGTTGCCGGGGTCGGGGGGTGGAAATAGGGGGTAGGGAAGAAGGCAAGCTTAGGTGTGCAGGGCTGGCCTGGCTCCTGAAGGAGAGAAAGTCAGGGAAAGAAAAAGCAAGGTGATGTGCTGGCATTTTGAGAGAGCTTGAAGGGAAATTTCAGTGTACGATAATCATCTTTTTGAAGATTCTGAAGAATGGCTTCCCAGTGGTATGTTAAATACATGCTCTGAACCTAGCGTATATATTTGTTATGCTGTTTGAATGTGTTATTCGAAGAACAATAGTTTAAGCTTTTTATGTGCATTGTTACCTAGTAAAGTTCACATGTAATAGCTTCAGTACGTCCGTTACCGCCATCATCATACCTTGGGCCGCCAGGCAACCCCCAAGTGTTGGGGGTGATGACTCCCCCTAATCCCTGCCGAACCCCTGCTTCCCTCTGCTTGAATGCTGTCACTCCATCCTGCTTTGTGGCTTCACTCAGGCCCCAGTCTGCGGAAAGCCAGAGGGACAGGCCGTCATTGTCGTTGGTTTGAAGATCAGGTTGTTCTTAAATTACTGATATCACATTACATATGTGTGTGTGTTATATGTACTTATACCCTATATACATGTATAATACACATATATAATACACACATCACTTGTTTTATTAAGGGCTTTATGAAGTAGTCATTTTTATAATAAATTTTACATTTCAGGGAGTCTTAGCTTTACAGAAAAACTTGAGAAACTATTACAGAACTTTACTATGTCCCTCACAGCTCCCTCCATTATTAACCTCCTAACTCAGCGTGGCAAACGTGCTATAATTAGTGAGACCACGTTGGTACATTTGTATCAACCAAAGTCCAGTCTACCCACTTGTTCTTAGGTTTTACCTAGTGGTCTTTTTCCACGCGGGATCCCAGTCAGGACACCGAGTGGCATTTGTTCGTCCTGTCTCCGTAGACTCTTCCTGGTTGTAGCAGCTTTTAAGATTTTCGTTGTTTCATTGATGTTGACACTTAGGAGGAATACGGGTCAGGTGTTTTGTGGGATGTCCTTCTCTTGAAAATTTGTCATGTTTGCTTCGTAATCTGCCTGGGCTCAGGGAGGGAGATTGTAAAGGAAAGAGACAATTTCATCACAGGTTTGAAGGGCACATGCTGTCAACCTGAGTCGTCGCCGTTGATGGTGACCTTGATCTCCAAGTGTGTGGTAGTGTCCAGAGTTCCCCACGTGACGCCCCTCCCCCACCCCTCTCAGCCTTCATTCTGGAAGCCTGCACTTAGGGAGCAGGGCGTGTCCCCCACTTGCGTGAGGACAGAGTGTCTGGGGAAACCATTTGGGGTTCTGTCTGCCCAGGCAGTCTGTCTGTACTCCATGAACTAATCATCACGATAATTTATGTCACTTTGGTTTCATAGAAATATGTTTATCCTTCATGTTATAGCCCGACGTTACTTTGTTTTGTAGTTAAACTTGCCCCAGCCCTTTCCCACGGCCCTGGGGACCCTGTGGCGGATCCCCACCCGTGTTCAATTTCCTCTCTGGTGGTGGAAGACGCTTCGAGTTAATGGCTTAGCTGGCCCCACCCCAGGCTTAGAACCAGAGACTTTTTTTTTTAAAGATTTTATTTACTTATTTTTAGAGAGGGAAGGGAGGGAGAGAGAGAGAGAGAGAGAGAAACATCAATGTACGGTTGCTGGGGGCCGTGGCCTGCAACCCAGGCATGTACCCTGGCTGGGAATCGAACCTGGGACACTTTGGTTCCCAGCCTGCACTCAATCCACTGAGCTATGCCAGCCAGGGCTCAGAGATTTTTTTTTCAAGGAACCTTGGTCGTGTTTTACTGTTCATCCACGCCCCTGTGACGAGCACCTTGGTAGCTTCCATTTTTTTGAGATTGTGAGTAAAGGTACCATAAGTGTTCCTGTGTGGACGGACGTTTTTGCGGATGTAGATTTTCAAAGAACGTGCGGAAACACCTAGAGGCACGTGTGTATCATGATGAGATGACGGTTGGTTTGGTAAGAAACTGTAGAACTTCAGTCCAAAGTGGATGTACCGTCTGCCTTCCCACTGGTGGTGAGTGAGCGTCTGTGTTTCTCCGCGTACCAGCCAGCAACTGGTCCTACCGGTTTCCTGTATTTTAGCCACGCCAAAGGGTAGGCAGCAGTGTCTTACCATTGCTTTTGATAAACAACTTTTAGAAGGCACTTTGTCCCCTTTCACTTCAGAATGCAGAAAACCAGACCTTTGGAAGGCAGCACAACTCTGTCAACAGGCCGGAAATAAGGCCTGGTGAGCGTGAAGAGTCTGATTTCTCGCCTGTGGCAGTGTCTGCCACACCCACCGCAGCAGCGAGTGCTGGGCCCCGGCCGGAGGCGTTAAGGAGCAAGCTCAAAGGTTAAGAAATGTTTCTAGGTACCGTCTGTATCTTGCTCCGAGATTTCAGTTTCCTGGGGAAACAGTTTTTGTTTCACCAAATAAGAATGATACTAAGACAGCTGAGCATATTTTTAATCTGTTACCCGATCATTCCTTGCTCTTATAACTGTCTGCACCAATCGCTGTTTGCTTCATGTCAGCGTATTTAAATCAGGATGGTGGGCTGAGCTCCCGGAGTGATGTGCTTTCCTGGAGAGCTGATAGAGAGCTGTTCATGTTTCCATTTCATTTTTTAAATTTTTTTCTATTTAATGTATCAGAACATACACTAATTCCAATCTCAATTGCTTATTTAATTGGCACATTTCATAGAAAAGTTGCCCAAGTCCCCACTCACTTTCACTTCCATCCTGCAAATGACGACAGGAGGGTGTTGCAAAATGTCAAACTAAGAAAACGCAACACAGCCAAGAGTTCTTAGAGAACAATGTTACAGAATATCCAATTATTATTCTCAGGATTCTCTTCCCGGAGAATGTCAATCAAAGTCGACACTTTGGTGGCAGCTGCAATGAAGACAACCCATTGGCCCCATTAAAAAATATATATGTGTGTATATCTATCTATCTATATATGTATATGCTTGTATGCCAACATATATATGTAGCATTTTTATGTGTATATCTAAATACCTATATGTAGATATACACACATATATAACTGCAATACTTCTTAAAAGTTTTTATCTAGATGACTTATATAATAATTATTTTACAATTTTATTATCACCCTCTGACCTTCCGTTATCCTTCTGTATTAGACCTTTAAGGATAATGAGAAGGAAAGTTTTCACCTGGATGATATCTGAGGTTTCTCCTATAAGGTGAACAGTATGGGTCTGTGGGAAGACCCAGGGAAAGGACTAAATTATTTATTCATTTGATATAATACTGGTTTACTTCTATTTTTTAGAGAACATTTTCACTTTATCTGTAAAAATCTACGTTTAACCAATATTTCTATAGATTGTCATTGGAAAATCAGATAAAAATGTTGAATCGCATCATTTATTATGACTGTCCTGTCAAGGTGTCTGAAAGTGACACTGGGAGGCTGGGAGATATGATCCATCACTCCGATCTAAGCTGTGGGCGGAAAAACATCTTATTTGGGTACAGTTCTGTGCTCTGATCGTGACCCTTATGCCGTCTGTTCATCGAGTGGGGGCCCAGTTACATGACCGGACCAAACATCTTTCGTTTGATAAGGCAACTGTTTGCAAAGAAATTCGTCACCATGAGGATTGCTTCATATTTTTCTTTTTTACGTATCCATTTCAGGTATAATGCCATAGTTGACACGTAGGCTATTCAGGAAGTAGTAGATTCATACATGAGTTAAAATAAAAATAAAAAGGGGAAAGATGGCTATTTGCTGCCACAGAGGCCCCGGGGGGGGGGGGCGGGGGCAGGGGGCTCTAACACGGGTTGGTTTGTGGTTTGACCCAAGAGCTGGGGTCACGGAAGGTGGTGTCAGCACAGCAGGGTGGTTCTGACCACAGCGTTTGAAGCGGGAAAGTATGCTTTGGACTAATGCTTATCAATTACATGTTAGCAAAATTATATGTTTTGTGTATTATGCTAAACTAATTATAAAGAACATGTCGCCCTATGTCCCCTATGTTAGGAACATATCTTTTGTTCACACTTTTCTCTAAATGTAAAGCCCCGAAGGTAAGATTTTAAAGTTAATGCATTTTACATATGCTGTTGACAAGCACATTAAGAACTATGTGTCTTCTTGCCGGAAAGTAGGTCGAGGAGCTGCAGCTTTGCGTCTGGGAGTTGGAAACTGTAGCTGGGGGCGCAGCTGGGTCTGTAGCCATACCTCGGGCTAGGTGCTAAAACCAAGTTCTCCATTCCCTGTGTGAAGGATTAATTGGTAACAGTTTTACAAATAGGTCAGAAATAAGTTTATACTTCATAACTGGCAATATATAAAACAAATTCAAGTAAAAAAGTACAACTTAAAATGACAGAACTGCCCTGGCTGGTGTGGCTCAGTGGATTGAGCGTGGGCTGCAAACCAAAGTGTCGCCAGTTCCATTCCCAGTCAGGGCACATGCCTGGGTTGCAGGCCAGGTCCCCAGTTGGGGACGTGTGAGAGGCAACCACACATTGATGTTTCTTTCCCTCTCTTTCTCCCTCCCTTCCCCCTCTCTAAAAATAAATAAATAAAATCTTTAAAAAAATGACAGAATACTTTCTATATCCTTTTTACCAATAAAGCATCTTAAAACCAATAAGTATTATTTAAACAATGTATCTCAGTGTTAATGTTTGCTAATGCAAATGTATCAAGAATATCCCTGTGTGTATTAAAATTGGCGATTTTCTTCCTCCCATAAGACAAGATTTCCTTAAGTAAATGAAACTGAAGTGTTCCAAATCCTAAACAAAGCATTTCTCCATCAAGTTTACTCAGTGACTTCTGCTGTGTATTTAAGTTAAAGTACTGCCAGCAGTGTTTGACGGTAACTGCCCAAAGGTCCAGAATATCACTCCCTGAATCCTATACATTTAATGCAAACCAGAATATGTACCTGATTAACTTGTCTTCTGACCACCACGGAAAAAAGTCAAGTAAGCTAGTTAATAAAACCTCATTTAAAATTTTAGAAAATACTTTCCGGAAGACTTTCAGTAGTGATATATAAGTAAAATGAGATCGGTCATAACTCTTTTTCCTACTTTAAACTAATATCCCCAAAGCACTGTGCAGCTTTCATCTGCCACCCCGCCTCAAAGGAGCATGGAACCCTGCATGCCACTGCGGTTATGACAGCCACTCCTACCCTCATTTCTAGGTGGCGTTTATGAGACTTCATACAGTAAACAATCGCACGTGCCTAAGGACTTTTAAAGCAGGATTTCTTCATAGAAAGCATTTATATCTTCTAAAGAGAATTAACTGCAGGGGAATATTGCACGATCTGACTTAATTTTCACAGCAACATTTCAACTCATTGCTAGCCACCTAGTCCTTACTGAGCACCTAACATGTGCCACTCCTAGCCCCGTAGATATAAAGGGGGGTGATGTTTTCTCTCCTGGGGTGTCACAGTCAGGGCTATGCATGTGACGAATCATTAAATATTTCATAACAAACTTATAAAACAATTGGTGACAAATTGATGAATAGGAGGAGCACAGGGAGACTCTAGTGATTGAACTCATAACGTTACTGATTTCTCAAAACTGATAGAACTATGGAATGCTTAGAATGGATCCTGACGTTAACTGCAGCCTTCAGTGAATAATATGGACTCCGTATGGGTTCACTGATTACAGCAAATGTGCACACGGATACAAGACTTTAACAATGGGGGAAATAGCGACCAGGGGGGAGTGGGGTATATTGGGAACATCATCTCATCTGCTCAATTCTCCGTGAACACAAACTGCTCTGAAAGTAAAGTTTATTGAACAAATACTGTGGTAGGTGGGGCTAGATCACCTGGAGTGGCCATACTAAATGTCATTGGCAGTCACCGTCGACTCCTACACTCTATGCAGTTTATGGCTAGACCCCTGTCATGGATGGAATGAACTATTTATTTGTTCCAGTGACGGCATTAAGAGCCACCTAGTCGCACATGGAATCTCCTTTCCTTCCCCTTTGCTTTTCCACACACACACACACAAAGGTTCTGCATTGGAGCGATGCCCCTCGTTGCTTCACTGAATCCTCTTCCTCAGAGTCTGCGTGGTGTGCCTAGAGATCCACGCGGTGAGTGGACATAATGGGGCGGAATGACTAAGGAAACAGGGGCTGGTGGGGCCGGACCCATAAGGTGTGAGAGCCCACCAACAGGTAGGGGGCTGGGGATGCAGCTCACCTGAAGGGAAGCCGCGGCGAGGCTGGCGGCAGGGCGGTGCTGCTGTCTGATTTACGTTGTGAAAAGGGTCGTATCTCTGGGCAACACTAGAGACAAAAAAAGGGTAATTAAGAATCAAGTCCAGCAGTTCACAACGCAGGCAATGGAGACCAAAATGGCATGGTCTTCAAAGGCAGGCAGAACAGAAAACAATCTGTTGGAGGATCAGGTATGGGAGCTGAGAAAATAACCTGAATTAAGGTTCTTTTAAAGAGTTAAGGGGAGAAAAACACAATAGGAGAGAGATTTGTTGACTTGGACAACATTGGGTCTTGGCAGACCTGGAACTCAGGAGAGCAGACCGGATGGGTGGGCTGCATTAATGAGTCAGCGAATCTGATGGGAAGGTATGCTTGTGGAGCATAATGAGCTATTTTAAAACAGAAGGAAAGGCGGGCCAACAGATATGTGGTTTCTGCTTAATATGTTCCCCAAGGCGGCCATCGCTTTTATTGGGTTGAAGACTAAAAACAAGGATCAATACGCAATGATTTTCTCTCTAAATATATGTATAAGTAAGAAATGCATTTAACTGAAGGTTATTTTTTTTTTGAAACACCTGCCTAGAAGTAGAACAAACAAATAGGTGTTTCTTCCCCTCCCCCACCCCCGCCCTCAGTACCCAGGGGTAAGGCAGTTTCAGTATTGGCCCCGCTCCTCAGCCCAGCCACGAGAAGACCAGGCATTTCCATCGTGATCTATCGCGCTTGCTGAGTCGGCTTTTCCCCATGTTTTGTGCGTTGTGGTTACGGTAGGTTAGTACCTCCCCGGGCTCATGTGTGCAGTGTTGGCAGGAAAAAGAGGAAACCTAAGGGTGGGAATCTCTCTCTCTCTCTTTGTGTCAGAAACGCAAAAGTGTCATAGACACCTTCAGAGCGTGCTTACGCTGCGTCTCATTGACAAAGCGCATTGTACCGCCTCGCTGGATGGAAATAAGACGGGGCAGCCCGGGGCTCCGCGGTGTGGACTCCTTGGTGGACCGAGGCAGAAAGAGAAGCATCGCCCACTGTTGCTATGGAAGCGAACGCGTTTCCGTTGCCCCTGTTTACGGGCCCCTGACTCTGTCTCTGTCTGTTTTTGTCTTTCCCTTTCTCTCACACACATACATTCGTGTGTTTTCATTCGTGCTAACTCTTACTTTCATCAAATATATTTTGTTTTCCCACTGCTGCCAAGATTAGCTGGGATATAAGACAGCATCCTTTGAATCATTCTATGACCTTGAGAAGCAAGTTGAGGACACACTGTGACAAGCGTATCAAATTTAAAAATGGTACTTAGACTGTCGGGGAAAACTTTTAAAGTTTTCACATTGTGTTTATACAGGGTAGGGCAAAAGTAGGTTCACCGTTGTGAGTCCACAAAACACAGAGTTTATCCTTCTATTGTTATTTGTTAGTCGTTGTATTACTTTCCATATGAAAAGTGGTAAACCTGCTCTTGCCCCTCCCTGTATTAAACCGTGACTAAACGCAAAGGTCTCACAACACGCACTTCCCAAAAACCCACCACATGGCCTTCATCTTGGAGAAAAGGGCCACCATTGTGCCAGAGAGACCTAAACAAGACACCACATTTACCTGCCTCCAGACACCAGAAACAGGGGCAGCTACAGGAACACACACACTTTCTTTCAGAAAAATAAGTTAGAGGTTCACACCCGCCACCGACCTGTAGCAATTTTGAAATACAACTCGGTAGCTGTCTCCGGAACTCTGTATTCTTGTGGGAGATAATGCCCCTGCTCAAGGGCTTGATTCTTCCCCGGGGGAGTAAACCCTGCTTGATATTCCTTGTTTCTGTGTGGGTATGCCTTCCAGGGTCAGTACTCAACAAACATTTTCTGCGGAAGTCTAGATAGTACATGTTACACTTTTTAAACAATATCACCCATTTTCCACCCCCTCCCTTGTGTCTGCCATCAGCTCCTTCTCTGTGGATTTCTCTGGTCTTATTTTTTGTATGGTTTATTCACTGGATCTGTTTTACTGGATCCCACATATTAGTGAAACAATCCAATATATGTCTTTCTCAATCTAACTTATTGTACCTAGCAAAATACCCTTTATGTTCATTCACGTTGTCACAAATGGAAATATTTCATTCTTTTCCATCGCTGTGTAATATAAATCACATAATATGTATCACATCTTCTTTGTCCATTCATCTATTGATGCACACCTAGGTCGCTTCTATATCTCGGCTGTCAGAAATAATGCTGCAATATATATAGGGTCCATTTATCTTTTCTTATTGGAGTCTTTGGGTTTCTTAAGCTGAATCACCAGAAGTGAAATTTCTGGGCTATATGGCAGCTCTGTTTTTAATTTTTTTGAGGAATATACATATTGCTGTCCATAGAGGCTGCACCAAATTACAATTCCACTGATTGTGTAAGAGGGTTTCCTTTTCACTACTCTAAATTACTATTTTTTATAATAGCCATTTTGACAGGTGTGAGATGAAATCTTACTGCAGTTTTGATCTGTAGTCCCTTGGTGATCAATGATGTTGCATATCTTGACATATATCTGTGGTCATCTGTATGTCCTCTTTGGAGAAATGTCTATTCAGTCCTCTCCTCATTTTTATTGGATTATTTTATTGGTGTTAGGTTATATGAGTTCCATATATATATATATATGTATATTCCATATATATATATACTCTCTGTCTATGTATATCCCATATGTGTGGATATTTTACATTTTAAGTTATTTTTAAAAGATTTTATTTATTTATTTTTAGAGTGGGGAAGGGAGGGAGAAATGTCAATGTGTGGTTGCTTCTCTTGTGCCCCCTACTGGGGGACCTGGCCTGCAACCCAGGCATGTGCCCTGGACTAGGAATGGAACTGGTGACCCTGTGGTTTGCAGGCTGGCTCTCAATCCACTGAGCCACACCAGCCAGGGCATTTTTTAAAATTATAAATTAAATATACTGGGGTGACATTAGTTAATAAAGGTATATAGATTTCAAGTATACGATTCTATAATACATCATCTGTATATTGCATTGCGTGTTCACCACCTTATTTGATTTACCCTTGGCAAATATCTTCCATTCAATAGGTTGATTTTGGTTACTTCTGTTGATGGTTTCCTTTGCTGTACAAAAACTTCTCAGTTCACTGTAGTTCCATTTGTTTGTTTTTTGGGTGCTCCTGCTCAAGGAGCCGTATCCAAATAGATATTGTCAAGAGCGATGTCAAAGACTGCACTGCCTATATTTTCCTCTAGGGATTTTAGGATTTATGGTTTTACATTTAAGTTTTAATTCACGATGAGTTTATTTTTGTATGTGATGTAAAAATAGGTCTAATTTCATTTTTTGCATGCACCTATTAAGCTTTTTATTCTAACACCATGTATTTGAAGAGACTGTCATCATTCCATTGTGTATGCTGGCCTCCTTTGTGTAGATTAATTGACTTAGTAAGCAACGATTTATTTCTGGGCTCTGTATTTTCTTTCATTGATCTATGTATCTGTTTTTATGCCTATGTTATACTGTTTTGATTATTGTAGCTTTGTAGTTTAGTTTGAAATTGGAGTTCATGATATTCCCACTTCGTTCTTTTTTCAAGATTTCTTTGGCTTTTTGAGGTCTTTTTTTGAGTTCCATATAAATCTTTGGAACAGTTGTTTTAGTTCTGGAAATAATGCCATTGGTATTTTAATATGAATTGTATTGAATCTGTTTATTGCTTTACATAGTAAAGATGTTTTAACAATAGTAATCCTGCCAATCCATGAACATGGTATATCCTTCCATTTATTTGCATTCTTTTCATTTTCTTTTTTCAATGTCTCATAATTATCCAAGTATGTCTTGTACTTTTCTGACTAATTCTATTCCCAGATATTTCATGCTTTTGCATGCAATTGTAATTAGAAGTTCTTGTAACTTTTCTTTCTGATTATTTATTATTGATGTACAGAAATGAAACAGACTTCTGTATATTGATTTTGTATCATGCTACTTTATGAATTCATTTATTCATTCTCATAGTTTTTGGTAGAATCTCTAGGGTGTGTATGTCTGCTGGATATAGTTTCTGTTTCTCTATTTTTATATCTTTTTAAAAATACAAAAGCATTCTTTTTGTATATAAAAGGTAGCCTCTCACCTCTGCACACCTTTCTCTGCTCTCTGAGATCTTAGAGTACAGACCCCAGGGGGCCTAGACTGCAGGCCTGTCTTTCTTATTACATAATTAATTTTCCATCAGTGCTCACACCTGAATAAATAATTCAGCTTGCTTTTTGCCCGTGAAGAGAATGGAGGCATTGAGAACCTTTTTTTTTTTTAAATTATGAAGTCTGCCAGTCTCTTAGTACAATCTGTTGGTCTATTTGCCAGTAGAATACACCTAAACCCCTTTTCAGCACTGCATGAATCTGAATTGGATTCACTTTACACTTCATGCCCCCAAATACGCATTCATAATTCTTTCCAAGGTAGGTCTGTAATAACCAGGTTAGTCACGCCTGGTGTGTGTAGATAAGACCCTAAAGAATTTGAGCCGTTCGTTCGCCCCGCTGAGAAGGTCAACCAGGTTCTGCTTCAATGTTTCAAGAATCTTAGAAAAGAATCTTTGAGCCTCAGACCACACATTTTATTTGATCTATGTGTCTAGGTTATACTTTACTTGGAGGATCTTTTGCTGATGTAAAGATTGAAGATGAGAAAAAAAAATTTTTCATCCCTCAGCTGAACACCTCTCATTACTTTTGTGTTTTCTTTATATTTGGTTTGCAAGTGGAGCAGTTTATTGTTAATCGATGTCTCCCTTCTTTTACTGTATCACATAGAGCTGCACTAAATGAACGACACTTTCAACATTTTGCCAGGACACATCCGTAAGCGAATCAACAAATTCATGAGTGGCTCTTCCCAGACTGCTGGAGCAAACAACTGGCTGAATCATTATTGTTATTAGACGATAAGATTACTTCTTATGCAAACTTGCAAGGGAAATTTTCACACTATCTTTCTTGCCTTTGCAACAGTTTATCCATCCCTTTCGCAGCCTCTGCTGTTGCTTGGCCCCACAGCCAACTCCACATGTGTTTCTCCTATTCTGTCAGCATATTCTAGTGTATCAGTTTTCATGGCATAAAAAGAGCACTCGTTGCCCTGGCTGGTGTGGTGCAGTGGGTTGAGCATGGGCCTGCCAACCAAAGGGTCACTGGTTTGACTCCCAGTCAGGTCACATGCCTGGGTCGTGGGCCAGGTCCCCAGGAGGAGGGCCATGAGAGGCAACCACACATTGATATTTCTCTCACTCTCTTTCTCCCTCCCTTCCCCCCTCTCTAAAATGAATGAATAAAATCTTTAGATAAAAAAAAGAACAGCAGTTCTATTGAATTAGGGACCACTCACCTCCAGGATGACCTCACCTTAGCTAATTACACCTGTGACAACACTATTTCCAAATAACGACATTCTGGGGTTCTAAAGGCTGTAACTACAATGTGTCAGCAGGCTGACTTGACTTGTGTAAGTGGATTGGTGTCAAGATTCCAGATTATTTACGTGGAAAGGTGTGGGCTTGTCCCTTCTGAGACCAGGGGAAGGGGGAGAGGGTGTAAGACCCGTGCTTAAGTTGCAGGAGCAGGCTAACATAGCTGAACACTTTATCGATGCACCTGCCGCCATGCTCAGCAGGAGATAAAAGTCGGTGTTTGAGGAGAGGGATGCACCCTTGTCTTAGTCAACGAGGGACCTGGAGATCTCTGTAGACTCTTAGAAAATAATGAGCCTATACAGACGTTCAAACAATGCAGGGGTCGTACCTGATGGGTGGAATGGAGCCGGTTCATGGAGCAGATGCGACAAAAAGCATTACCCATGTTTTGCTGTATATAATGCACACTTTTTTGCCCAAATTTTTGAGGGAAAAATAAGGACATGCATTATACATGAGTATAATGATTACATACTGTGGGTATAATAATAACCCCATGTATAATGCACACAAAACTGTGGGTGTACATTACACACAGCAAAATACGGTAACGGAAGGCCGGGTATGATTTAGGAGGGGGGATGGGAAGACCAGGTCGGGCAGGGGCAGGGTACAATGGGGCATGTTTATAAAGCAAGACAGCCAAGTGATAGGAAGCCGCGGGGAGAGGGGTGCAGGTAGGCAGGAAGAGGAATTATTTAGGGAGACCTCTAAACGACTACTATTTTTTATTATCAAACCCTTAGTACTGAAAAATAAAGCTAACAAGTAACATTGTATTGGGTGGAAGCCAATTTTAATTTCACGTGATGTTATTGAAAGGAAAATCCGGAAAGAGGGGCTTCCTGCTTCTCACGTTAATACATTTGCAGATGTGAACGCTGTTTTGCACGTTAGTCCAGCACCTTGGGGCGTGCGCGCTGGAAGAACAGCGCATGCGCTGCGTCTGTCCAGGAGAGCTGTCAAAAGTGGTCCAGCCCGCTCTGTCTTATTGTGGTTTGGAGACGAGCCGCCCCGATGAGTAATTCCTACGATTCAATAAGGACCCTGAGAATTCTCTCGCAGATGCCATTTCCAGGGGATTTTTCTTCACGGTGAACAACCATTCTGACTGTTGGCTGTTGACACCATACCTTCCTGACCCGCATCCGCCGATACTGCCCGTGGGCTGGCTGTAAGGGTCCTCGCCCCGGCCTCCCTCTTCATTGATTGTGCGCTCACAAGCCGGGCTGCAGGGTTGATCTTTGCAGATAGACTTTATCCACTTCTTCATGGGTATTAATAATTCATTTGAATAACCTTTAAAATATTATTTCCAAGACAAAGCTGGCCAGAGGAAAATAATGTGTGTGAGCTACTTAGCGTTTTCAAAACTTATTCTAAGGCTATATGCATAGGAACATAAATACGTATCCATTATCACGATTGAAATAAGTTATTTGTGGTTATGAAGTGCCTGAATGACATATAAAATGATATTTAAAGTATTGCTATGGTTATTAAAAAGTTAGAAATAAGCAAAAATTTGAGTGGAATGGCTTTTCTCCTGTTGTTTGATAAATGTATCATGCTTCAAAATGATGTGATGCCTTCATTTCCATGAGTTTAAAATACTTTATAGTTAGAATTTCTCTGATCTAAGAGGTTATAAATAGCATTATTTACCTTGTGGGTCAAATCCTGGTAAATAAGTCGTTTATTACAAGAACCTATAACAAGGAAACCAGTGGAGTGTCTAAGACCTTACTTTTTAACCCAACACACACATTAATTTCACTTTGTTTTCACAAAATCCAAAATTTTCCTTGATAGAAAAAAAAATCGGAAGCTATCAGAGTTCATTCAGCATACAATACAGCCATGTTTATTTACATATAACCCACATTTGAGAGCTAATACTTACATGTCCTTCTGACGTCACTTAGAAGTCCTTAACCAGCGGACAATGCCACCGAGACTTTGCTTTTATAGGGAAAACATCATGAGGTTGCCTGTGGGCAGCTGTAAATGGAGACTGGCCCCTGCGCTGTTCTGGGAGAGATTCAGAAATACATTCTGGCTCGCTGGAAGTTTACCGTGAAGGCGAAGCAGCAGGTGATCTACCCAAAACATCACTTGACTCACTTCAGAAAAGTCAGGGTGAAGCGTTTGCAGGAGCAGTGATGAAGGACACGTGGACAACAGCAGTGGGGGTGGAAACACCGGGGAGGTGGAGAGGGCTGGGGTGTTGGACCGGGGTGTGGGGGAAAGCAGAAAACTGTACTTGAACAACAATCAATAAAAAATATATAAGTGGTGGAGTAAGAACCACTGAACATTCACCCCCTCCGTAAAAGCAACAATAAATGGCAAAAAAAAATATTTCAGAATCAACTTATTGAATGGTCTGGAAATTCCCTAAAGGCGTGTAACAACATGAGAGCATTTAGTTTAGAGATGAGCTGAATTTCATCTAGAACAGTGAGCGCTGGGGCATTTTAGCATCCTTCGTCCCCTCCTGCTACCCCAGCTCAGCATACTCTGGAAAAAATGCATCCTCACTCCCGGTGTTCCGGGGAGCCAAATGGGTCTGGTGCCCTCAGCCTCATTCTGTAAGAATCACCCCAAGTTCGCCTGTCTGGGGGTGTTCCTTGGAAGACCAAGGCTAAGAGGAAGCTTCCGTTTCACATGGTAGCTACTCCTTTTCTTGTAAAACAGAAGTTTCAGATGTGTGCCTTTTTTCATTTTAGTTTTGTCTAGATTGTTTTCTGTACCCTCGATGAAAAAGAATGGGTAATGGGAATTTACCATGCAGTTTGACCAAAGTATGACTTATTCAATTTGACCAATTCTGAATAAATTTGCTCATGACTGGCTTTACAGGAACATATTACTTCTTCACAGTGGAACCACTGAACGGGAGAATTGTTCATTTACCTGCAGAAAGAATTAGCATTTTACAACGATAGTCCCCAAATGTTAGCTCAATGGCAAGCTCTGATGGCAGGGTCAAATAATGTGTCCAGTATACTTAATTATTAGGCAACTGGGCTTACTCCATCAAAAATAAATCCATGGAAAATAAAGAACCCCAGAACTTCAAATCTACCCTGAGCTTGTATGTCTTTGCCCAGTGATGAAAAGGTTTGCTCTTCTTCTGCATAAGCCTCAGTTGCTCACAGATACAGAGCTTTTATTTTTGTCAAAGGACACTGTTCTGTGAGTGTGGGACAGTTTCAGTCCTCACCACTCAGAATATATTCTACATACAGCCAGCCCACGTATTCTCTCTCTGAATGACAGCGCATCCAATGGTAAGATTGTGGTCTCCAGATTGCTTTGTGTAACTCTAGCATTTGCTCCCCTGATCAGCCAGCCTAGCGTTATGTAGGTCCCATGTGATGACTAGACCTACCTATGAACTGTGCTCTTAAAAAAACCCAAGCAAATGATAGTCAACTCTTCTTTGTATAAATAAATACTTGTACTTTTTTATCTCCCTCCCTCCCTCCTTCCCTCCCTTCCTCCCTCCCTCCCTCCCTCCCTTCCTTCCTCCCTCCCTCCCTCCCTTCCTTCCTCCCTCCCTCCCTCCCTCCCTTCCTTCCTCCCTCCCTCCCTCCCTTCCTTTCTACTATCTTCCTTCCCTTCCTTCCTTCCTTCCTTCCTTCCTTCCTTCCTTCCTTCCTTCCTTCCTTCCTTCCTTCCTTTATTTTCTTTAGAGAAATCACACCATTATACTTTTGAAAACTACAAGAATAATAGAGGTGTTTAATTTTCTAATTTGCCAAATAAATCCAGCACCAGCCACAAAATATTCTTTAAGTGCACTTACATATCAAAATTGTACTTTCAGTGTGGGGCAATTTTTTTAGGACTCTATGGAGGTTCTTTCTGTACAAGAAAAGCTACACAGAATTAAAACAATAAAAAAGAGAATGAAAGTAATTTACATGTAGGTAATTTTATTGATTTTCTAAGAAAATATTAGCATTTAAAAATAGTTTGGTTCCATACATAGATATTCAGAGAATAGTGTTAGCTAAATTAAAATATGCCAGACCAACAAAAAATTAAAACTTTGAGTGGTCCAATTTTTCACTTTGATAATCTCCATTTCTCCCTTTTAAATGCATTTATCAATCTGATGGAGTCACAATCAAAAACTTATTTTGTAATATTTCCATATTGTGTCAGCATGGACTTGTAACAAAGAAACCAAAATCTGAGCTTGGGGTGAGGTATAAATGAAAAGAAAGTATCTCAATACCCGCCTTTAAATATGAAGTCAGTCAGATGTAAGGATTCAATGCAGAGACTGATGCATGACAGCTGTTCATTGCTTTCTCCC
Source organism: Phyllostomus discolor (assembly GCF_004126475.2). Lineage (NCBI taxonomy): Eukaryota > Metazoa > Chordata > Mammalia > Chiroptera > Phyllostomidae > Phyllostomus > Phyllostomus discolor. Next base: position 3,600,376 of record NC_040911.2, on the reverse strand, counting down.
GCCAGCCACACAGGCTCATTTAGACTTTGTCAGGGCGCTAACAAATGGCTTCATTTCAAACAGTCATAATTCTGAGCTAATGAAAAAAGTGGGAGCACCAATACCTCACAGGTTTCTTTTGGAGACTGAATGAGTGAACATATGACAGGCCTTTAGCACGGGGCCCAGCAAAGGACTGCTCAGTAAATGATGGTTGTTTTCATGTATAATTTTAAGTGAACATTCACTTTAAAAATAGTAAAGGAAGGGGGGGAAGAGAGAGGGAGAGAGAGAGAGGGAGAGAGAGAGAGAGAGGGAGGGAGAGAGAGAGAGGGAGAGAGAGAGGGAGCGGGAGAGAGAGAGAGGGAGAGAGAGAGAGAGACAGAGATTTGTCCCATCCCCCACCCCCACTGTTGCAAGAAGGGAGGTCAGTCCTTCAGCGTTCCTCCCTGTGTTGCCAGAGGACCCCAGTGACAGCAGACACCTGATGCATGACGGTTTTTCTGCCCCTGGGCTCTCGCACACGCACAGGGATGACACTACCCACAGCTGTACTCCATATATCTTTAAGATGCAGAGTATAGAGCACGCAGTGGGGCACGTGGTTCTGCTGTGGCGTGCCTTCTGGCCTGCTCTGTGCTGGCTGCAGTGGTGGCTGGTGCTGCCCTTCCCGGTCCCTGTCACCCAACCTGCCATCAGGATAAGGGTGACATCAGGTGACTGACTAGGCTTTCTCTTCTACTTCGAGTTCTCCTCGGAGTAACTCTGATCTGTGTTTCCCTTCATGTCATTTTATTTCAGGACTGGAATACCTGTCTCTGAGACATCAGTCTGGGTAACAATTTTACATGTCCATTTTTCATGTTGTAGTTCACGGACTTGCATTTGTGTATCTCCAAAAATAAATATTTCTCCTGTTACTCTGTTATTTTTTCTTCTGGTCTGAAAGAAGCACTAAAAAGTCAGGGCTTATAAAAATCGGTTGCTCTGGTCTGACACATTTTAGTTCATCATAGTACCAAACGGGTGTTCGTAACCATACTAGGGCATGACTTACATTTTCATGTATGCTTGAATGAACTTTTTGGTGAGTCATGTGTTGTAAGCTCTCTGTAGTTATTACATGTTATTGTATAAACTCATTGAGGGACAGTTATAAAAAATATGGACCTAGAGTTGGTGACCCTAACAGCAAGTGGTTGTGCTCAAATAGCGAAGTTAAAGCAGCAAGTACAAAATATCGCCTTTTCAGAGGCATCAGTGATTACTGAAGGGTCTTATAGGTTGTGTAGCTTAGATCTTGGGTGATTTTCGAAAAATCTCCGTCTGGACACAAACACTCACAGTAGCGGAGGACGAGGCTTGGCTTTGAAGCCACTTTTTCTTCCAGGAGGAGGTTTCATCACCCCCAGAGCCAGTCTCCCAGCCTATGCTTTTGCTTACTGGACCTTTAAAAAGATGACTCACAGAACATCACGTGGAAGTTTGTGTTTAGGCTTCCGATCATGGGATCTTTGCCACCCTCCTGAGGACCTATCATTGGTGTTTCCTGTGGGGGTCTACACAGGTCTGTAAGTGCCTTAGTAACTGTGCGCCGAACCTCGGAGTGCACACCAGGGTCGGGCGTGAGCACACCCAGCAGAGCGCTAGAAGGTAGAGCGGTCTGACGATGGCACGTTCATGACAGTCACGGGGGTGGGGAGGTGTCATTGGGCATCAGGGGCTCTCCCAACGTGTCGCTGCATCACTGGGTTTCGGCAGGTTGCTTGCTTACAGGACAACTCCTCCGCCAAAGGGCAGATTTTCATTTAGCGTTGCTGTTGAGCAGAAAGACAGTTTAACAATTCTCAAAGGCCCCTGAGATATTTAAATCATAAGGAATGAAAAAGTAAAAGAAAAAGAAGGAGGGAAGGAAAAAAATAACTCAGAATAAGAGAGGACAAGAATACAAGTTTAGATATAACTGAATGCAAATCATGAAAACAAGCGGCTGAAAAGCCAGAGCCTGTCATGCGGCGGGCGGTGCACTCATAGGCCACCTCAGAGGTGGCGCTCCAGCCAGGTGCTCCACGCGGGGGCTGCCGTCGCGGAAGGCGTGGGTACAGACAGTGCCGAGACTTTTCTACTTGGGGGCGAGGAGCAGAGATGCCACACACGGAATAAAGGTCCCACAGAGCAGTGCCTGCAGCTGTTCACAAACTCCCGGTGACTATGAATATCACTATTTTAACTCATCAAATCCCCAGTTAATATGGAATATCTCTTTATGTCAAAATGTCTTTTCATCAAAAGAGAATTATTGTTGCTTTGGCCGTCACGTCCCGCTGGCCAGTTGCTCACTGAACTGTCCTTCCCAATGCCCTTGAGCCCGGTGCTAGAGTGGGTAAGTGACAATAACACAAATCAGTTGAAAAAAACATTTTGACTGGGCATCAAGTATTGCAATGAACGAAGATTGTGTCTTGTCGTTGTGAATTCGGTTATTCGTCGATCAGTCACTGCACTCTGAAACGACTGGCGGGGTATTGTCACCGCCCCTGAGGAACTGGAGGCAAGCCCGGGCCGGCGGCGGACAGCACAGGCCCCGCTGGAGTGCGAGCGGAGCACCCTGCGGCGGGCGTGGGCCACGGCACCGCGCTCCCTCGCATTCATCTCCTGCTCCTCGACGACCCCTGTACAAGGTGTCCGTCTGACTTTTCTCTGCCCGCTCTCCCTTCAAAGGAGATCTGGTTTGAAGGTAATATATCAAAGCACTGAACACTGATAACAAATGAGAGTTATTTCTCTTTTTTTCTATAAGTTTCTAGTGGAGAGAACTGCTTTGAGAAGCCTGAGGACAGAGTAAGCCCTGAAGTCTCAGCCATCTCGAACTTCGAGGGCAGTAGTGATTCTCTGTTTAATTATAGACAGAGAAACACAGTGGTTCTCCGAACATTGTGAGTGAAGAGTTTCCACCCCACCTGACTACCCTGTGTTAGTCACAGTTCACTTCCAGTAGATATTGTGGCAAGCAGAGCTAAACTATGAAATATTTAAATATTTAATTTGTATCGTATTGAACGAAACTTCGTGTACACTAACGTTGTATCCGACCTTGTCCAATCAGTTCGCGTACATGCATTCCCCCTCCTCTCACCGCTGACAAAAATGAGCAGCAGGTTAGGGCGTGAGCACACCCAGCAAATCCTCCCTCCCTCCCTCCCTCCCACCTCCCCTCTCTCCCCAGTCGTCACTTAACCCTCCCCTTGTCAAACAAGGGGTCGGGTACCATTATTTAAAGAACATGAGAGGAAGCTGTCAGATCTCCGCTCTTCCTGACCTAGCAGCCCGCTGGGGAAGACCCAGACCTTACTCGGGCCTGATGCCGCGGTGACCGGGCAGCACCGCAGAGCCGGGACTCCTGGCTCGGGAAGGTGCAGCCCGCTTCTGGCAGCGGCACATGTGCTGTTAATATGGAGATGAATTCTTTCCCAAGACCCCAGTGGAAAAAAATACAGAAGAGCTCAATGACTTTGACATAATCCTCCTTCTTCTTCATGCCTGCATCACCTTGGACTCTCTCCTGATAACGAATATAAGGTTACAAAGTCTTATGGCTTCTACTTTTAAACATGGTTAAGTTTTGTGACTCGTGTTTCTCTGTGTACCCAGTAAACATTAATGAACTCCAAAACTCCACTCTTGGCCACCCTGTTTAAATCTAGTGTCTACTTACCCACTTTAATGTCCTATCTCCAGCCCGAGGTCTCTCCCTGTCACTCATTGACAAACACTGTTAACACCGATGTCTCCGTTTCTCTTTCCATGCAGTTACTGTTTTCATTCCAGGAGATTCAGCACTCATGGCCATGGCACAAAGGCTTAGTCTCTCAATCTCTTGGCATCTAACTACCCCTGACCTGCACCTGAACTCAAACATACCCATGCGTGACCATGCCTCGCTTGGGGACTTTAGGTCTAGGAACATGTGGAGTGTTCTTGAATACCTCACCTCGGTTGACACCTTTATTTTCACAGTCCCTAATGATTGTTAGTCTCGCGATACCTGTTCTCTAAACAAGCGGACACTTCTAGTCCAATGAACACTCTAACTTCTTTCCCTATGAGATACTTCTTTCTCCATCGTACCTTGCCACACGACTTCCTTGTTTCACCTGACGTTGAATCTGATTCTGTCAAATTGTCTCTCTGCCTTGTGTCTGTGATGCTGCTCAGACCAAACACGCATCTGTGTTACGTCCACGTGCCTGTGCTTTCCACGTCTACAAGGTCTCAAAACGTGCCTCTGGGGTAGGTCGGTTGACTGTCAACAATTGATTCAGTCTCCCCTAATCGTCCCTCTCAGGGATGAGTTAAGAGAACTAGAAATAGAGACATCGGCAGGTCAGTTTCAGAGCTTGCTGTTACTCAGCAGAGAGCCTACCAATGTAGTAGTGATTCTTGCCAGCTGTCCCCCCTGTTCCCCTGTCCCCTGGATGACACTTGTCCATGGCAGGTTGGAACGTGGTATTGCTCACAAGCTGTGGAGTGAGCATGGGTTTGAGTCTTGGTTCTGCTACTTAATACCTGTCTGATTTTCATTGTAACTTTTCAGTGCCTCTGCTTTCTCATTTTTTAATGGAAGATGAGCAGTGTACACCGTTGTTATTGCCATCGCTGCTGTTTTTGAAGGCCGTTCACCACTGGTCCTTCTAGAAACAAATCCACCCCAAGCATCTCTCTCTTTCTCCGCCCTCCCTGCCTTCCCCAGACTGACTGCTAGGATATGTTTCAATTCAATGGAGTTTGACCTCTTCCCTCTACAATGTGCCTGCCCATTTCTGGACCATTGATGTGTACTTTTGGCGACAGTGCCTGCGTGGTTTTGTAGAGACAGTTTGAAAACACAGTCTCCCGTGAGCACTGAGGAACCTCGTCTCTAAGATGTAATGCAGCTTATAAAACCTTCCCCGCCGGAACCAGCTTCACATCGGCGTTTATTCAGATAAAATATAAGGGAACTAAGTTCTCTCGCTCAGAAAATTAGCATTGCAAAGGCAACTGGCAAAATCATTTCCGTATTGGATGTGATTATATAGGGAATTTGGTTTCTCATCACATTGTCTCAGTTACCTCGTGATGGTGGGAACAGCATTTTGACAGGAAACCCACTTTGGATTGCTTCCAAGGAAACGTGAACTCTTCCGACCCCTCTCGCCATAGCAACCTCCGTGGAGCTCTGCCTGTAACTTTGGAGACACAGGGTGCTGTGGGCAAGGATGCTGTAGTTTTTTAAACAATATTTTAAACCCTCTGCTCTCTCCTTCCATTTCTGTGTATTCTTTCCATTTAAATCTAATCATGTTAATAGTTTATAACATTCATTTCAAGATTTTCCCCAATAGAGCATCATTTACCCCCGAAAACAGGCTTTATGGCTACAAAGTACAAGTATTCTAGGGAGGTAGGGGAGAGAAAACAGAAAATAATGACATTTGGAAGTGCAGGCTGTTTTTGCACTTGACCAGACACGTATGCAAATAACCCCCAAAGACTTGCTCCTTACCTCCAAGGCCAGTTTCCCTCGTGACTGAGCTGAATGACATTGTTCACGGAGGCTGGCGACCTCTGGATAATGTGCCATGTCTCTATTTTGGTGGGTTTGCCCTGGCTTATGGATATCTCAATGTTTTCCTCCTAAGAAAGGAAGATACACATTGTTTCGTGTAGCATATACACTCTGAGAACTCAACAGACTTTATAAATTATAACTCATTTAAGCCTCATAATCAGCCTAGATGGTAAGGACTGTTCATTTATTTTCTTTTCGTGCCTAAAAAAGGGGAACCCAGGGATGTTAATTACGCCCCTCGGGGCCGCCGCTGCCGATGGCGTGTCCAGGGTGACGGCTCGGGCTCTCCTACGCATGCCTACCCGGGAGTTTCTGGCTGCCTGGAGAGACCTGTTACATCACTTCCCAGGGATGCTTTGTCATATGGCATTTCAAGTATAGACTTTAATTTAAATGTTGTCATCTCAACCGAAACGGGCTGTCAAGTACAGTTCAATCGTTGACCCTCTGTAGTGACCTAGAGAATGTCACGTCTATAATTAATAGTCACTAGAGACACAAGCAGGTTCAATTGCGGGTCTCTACACTCTGCGGCCCCCCACCCTGTTTCTCAGGGAGCTGAGTGTTCACTGGAGGACAAACGTCCCCTCTCATGCCCTGTGATGACGTCATACAAGCACTGAAAGCACAGTAGTCACTTCGCCATCTTAGCAGATGCCGCTCCATTTCACCCATCCAAGTCTGAAGGCAAGTAAATTGTAGCCGTGAGTAGCACCACATGACCAACATTGTACCAGTGAGTGCTAACACATGCACGTTACCCTAACTAAAAGTAGGAACATGTAGAAAGTGTCAAGTGGTCGACATAGTGTGTGCTCCTGTGTCCCACAAATATAAATCATTTGATTTTAAAATGATTTTGCCCTGGCTGGTGTAGCTCAGTGGATTGAGCGTGGGCTGCGAACCAAAGTGTCGCAGGTTCGATTCCCAGCCAGGGCACATGCCTGGGTTGCAGGCCATGACCCCCAGCAACAGAGCATTGATGTTTCTCTCTCTATCTGCCTCCCTTCCCTCTCTAAAAATAAATAAATAAAATCTTAGAAAATGATTTAAAAGTATTTAAATTGAGGCTGTATGTTTATATTTTAATATGGTGCGTTTTAGTGATGGGATTTGACAAGTACTGAAAAAGAAATAAGCCCCACGGTCAGAATTGAACATACCGGGCTCTCATGGAATGTATAGAAGCAGGGGAAATAAATAAAAACATAAAAGCAAACGCCTAGTTACAAAAGGGGGAGAGCGGGCAGCGTTAGGTCTGCAGGGCGGGCCGTGGCACGCTGGTCGGGAGTCATTGGTGCGCTGGGCGAAGCAGGGAGGAGGGAGTCCTGGGGCCCAGGAGCCGGGAGCTCGTCCGGAGACAGGGTTCCGAGCACAGACCACAGCTTACAGGGGCGCCCGGGCCAAGGGGGCAGGAATTGGAAAGAAACATGCAAACTTTCAGTTTAATGAGGACAACCGTAAATTTCTTCACATGAAATCCTCTCCATTTCCTCATAATTGTTCTTTTAAACAAATGCGCAATTCTTTATGAATTTCCAAAGAAATTAACGGCAGTGTTTAAATGTTAAGTATAGAGTCCACATGGGAGATGAGATAGAACACACTCATTAACCAGATGATGGGACCGACAACATTCCATAGATGTTTAAAAACAGAGGTTTTCACTTTGGTGAAAAAGGAACTCATTTTTCTTTATATATATATATATATATATATATATATTTTTTTTTTTTTATTTTAATTGTTGTTCAAGTACAGTTTTCTGTCTTTTACTCCCATCCCAGCCCAGGAACTCATTTTTCTAGTGGCAGTTTTTCTCTGCCCTCTTCATTAGACTCCGTAGGCGTTATTTGGCAGTTCCCGTGAACGTGTTGATACGACTCCTTGAGCACCTGTGTCCAAAGAGACTCCCGGAGTTTCCCCTTCGGTTCTGGTCTCCGGCTGTCATCAGGAGCGGTGGCCGTTCCCAGCGGGAGACCACGCTAGTTTCTTAGGCCCTGCCCAGTGGGAAGTGGGAAGCAAAGGAGCCTTTGGAAGTCCCTTTGAGACACAGGACAGTTCCAGGTTACTGTTGACCAAATAGAAGCTGTTTCCCCCCGGGGGCTGGAGCAAGATGTAAGGGCAAGGGTCAGACAACTCAGACCCCACTTTCATTTTGCGTTGATGCAGACTTGCCCCCCGTTCCTCGTGCAAGGCTCCGCAGCCCTGGTAACTCCCCGGTGCAAGGAGCCTGCGGCTGAAACGAGGCAGCTCCGGACGACTCCCGCTGGAGCGCTGGTCGGCGGGCAGGCCCAGCCAGAAGGAAAAGCTGGGAGTGCCCAGCCCCGCCTCCCGTTCTCCGGAGAAGGGGGAGGTGCTGGAGATGCGTTAGTGTCAGGGACCCCAGGAGTGCGGGGCTCAGGAGCTTCCAGGCGGTGGGTACGAGGAGCTTCTGGGAGAGTGGCCGGGCGCTCCGTGCCCTTCCCACACAGGTGCTTTGCACTGATACCTCTCTTCCCCTTGGCTATTGCTGACCCTGATTTCAGCATTTCATAGTAACAGCTCTGTTCTCTGAAACATTGTTAAAAATGGTGTCATCTTGTGCTTGCCGCCACTCGTGGCCCAACTTCCGATGAACTGTGAATTAAATGCTGGTTGGGGTGGGTTCTCCCGCTGGGCACAGGGGTTTCCTGACAGCTGCATGCATCAGCCGAGATCTTTCCAGTTGCTACTTTCCACCAAATGTGCGTCTATCTACATAAAAGGCACCTGCCAGTGTACTCCCGCAATGCGATGATGGGAATGTGCAGTGTTGACTCGAGTCTCTGGCCAAGTGAACTCTGAGGGGGCTCAGGGTAGACAATGGCCACGATGCAGAGAGGAAATCTCAGAATATCCCAGTTCTGCATCCTAAGACATGCAGCTAGAGAAAGGTCAGATAAAGTCTCTCTATTTGCAGGGATGTCTTCAAACTAATACTTGGAACAAAGGTATTTGTATTTTAAATGCGACAGGCTGAATGAAAGTCTAAAATTATGTATCGATATTTTCTATCAGGGAGAACTGTCCTTATAAATATTTATTGCATTTCGGGTAATGAATGAATATAAATAAAAAGCAATATAAGGACTCTACTGCTATATGCTAAATTAATAATGTGTAAATTATAAGCAATCATTTAAAACATGTCATGTATTTTCAATGGATACATAATTGAAATGGTTTTGAAGGTGAATTAGTTTGGTATACAAATAATTAAAGTAATGGTTTTATGCACTCATTAGAAAATATTGCTTTTGAGCCTTTAATGAATTTCTGGGATACGTACATAAATCAGGGAAGTAAAGGTTGCATTACTCACCCACAAAATATTAATAAGGCACCTGCTGTGCACCATTCATTGTTAGTGTCGAGGCTAAAGCACTCAATTAGACACAGCCTTGCTCTTGAAGAAACTCCCTGTGCCTTCGCAGAGCACAAGACAATCATCCTCATTTTCTTTTAGCAACAACCCATTAACACAGAATAAAACCTGATGCAAAAAGTGACCCTAACTCTGGGGATGCATGCTCGCCAGCACCAGCAGCATTGCCGCCACGTCCTGGGTGCCATGGAAACATGCCCAGGCCAAGCCACACTGGACCTCACGGAAGTACAAACAGGGGTTGTTGTCTAAACCAAATGTTTGATCACTGGGTCTTCTTTTTGGCAACTTTGGAACTGAGAAGTTGGCTCAAGGCTTGAGTCTAGGTAACTTGCTCATAACATTGGTTCTTTATAAATATGTGTAATTTAGGCCTATACGTGGCAGTTCAAATTACTAACAACTGTGACAACACCTCTAAATTGAATAAAATTTATAATAAATCAATTGATAAAAAACAGCCAAAATGAGCATAATTTAGGCTTATGTATCACAATTCAAAATTCAAACAGTTATGACAACGTGTCTAAATTAAATAAAATCTATGATAAATCAATTGATTAAAAAGAAGCCCCGTCCATTCCAGGTTGCTAATCAATGCAGGCCAGTGTACTCTTTTCTAAAAATTAAATTTATGTGGGTGGCATTGGTTAAGTGACATTGTATGAACTTCACGTGTACCACATTATACTGTGACATCCGTGTGCCCCACTGCGCGCTCACCACCGAAGACTGGTCACTTTCCCTGCCTGCGTGTTTGATGCTCTTTTCGCTCCTCATCCTCCTCTTGCTCCCTTTCCCCAGCAGCCAGAATCCCGTTGTCCGTATCTATGAGTTCGTTCGTGTTTTGTGACTCTGAGCCATATCCATGATCACCTAATTCCACACCCAACATACAGCTGTATTTCTTTGCTCTAAAAGTTATGTCAGGGTGCTGCTCTGCATCCATTTGCTCCCTCGTCCTGCCGTCTCGAAAACATGTCACTCACTTGAGTGTTCACGGGTCACTTTGCTGTGAATCCTTGCCCGACCCTGGCCCATGAAGACTGACCTGGCCCTTCGGTAATGGCCTCCCCACCCAGCACCCATCACAATGCCTGCTGTATTCAATTTTGCCCGATTGCTTCAGTGTTAGTTCCTCTCACTGAATCGCCACTGAGCTAGGGCTAGTACCAAGTTCAGCTCTGTGAGTCCACGCCCAGGTACTGTGCTTGATAGAAATGGAGTCCTTAAGAACCACAGGATGAGTTGAAAATAAGAGATGAAACAGCAAATAGGTTGATGACAGAGTAAGGGGTGGAAAGCTGGAACTTTAGATTCGGAAATATAAGGTCCAGCAAGGGCACCCCTGGAGAGATGGGTACTCTTTCAAGCATGTGCGCTGGAGGCATTGAAATGATGCGTGCAGAAGGGTTGGTAGGCCAAATAGCATGTAATAGGCATTGAGTAATATTATGTATTATAACACTTTAAGAATTAATAGCTTTAACCATCTGCACTGTTCCCGTAAGCTAGATTGCCAAAACTGCAGCCAAGGGTTAGGAGGGCGCAAGCTTGTTAAGATTGTGATGCCTGTTGCAAACAGCACCTGTCTGACTGCCGCTTTGGATGCTGAGCCAGGTCTGCCACTCGGGGCTGAATCACTCTGTCCGAAGGCGCTTCTTCCAGCTGCAGAGTCCTGGGAGGCCGCTGGTGCTGGGCAGACCTGTGGTCCCGGAAGTTGAAGATAGGAAGGACCTGAGGTCCTTGGCGTCCACAGAGGAAGGAGGAGGACAAGTGGAATAAATGTTCCCCCTAAAACCGCACACGAAAATCAGGGAGAAAGAATTTCCTCCCAACAAAACCCATGCCTTCATGAAATGTGTATCTTTTTCTATACTAAATAGTCTAAAATTGAATTCAGTGTTAGTTATATTCTCTTGCAATAGAGAACGTTTTTAAAGATATTTAACATCCATTACCGTAGAAGGTGAACAGCTATTTGCAAAAAGCTGGGTCTGGTTTATTCCTAAACTCCAACAATGAAAGGGCAAAAAGTGCTCTTTACTTTGGAAATGCATATTTCTCTCATCTTTGGCAACAAAAAGTGCAATTGAACTTTATTTGAAAGTTAATTTCCATGAGATTCAAAAAAGTAAAATCGGAGACGTTCACCTCATTACTGTTGACGAGGGAAGGCTCACAAACGTAACACCTAATTTGGTGTAATGAAACCAGAAGGAATCAATTCTTCACAACTGAAAAAAAAAGCCAGAGATATACACAGAAGATAAAGCACTTCCATTAAGTGTATTTGTTTCAATAAGAGGAGATTATACAGTGACCTTTCCCTTGGCTGCCTTGGTTTCTCCATTTTTAATCATTATGCAAGGTTTGCTAGAAATCCGTGCTGACACCTGGCTCCTCGGGGGGCAATTAAGAGAGCAGTGAATTCTCTGGAAACTGGGAGTCATTTCACTTGACTATCGAAAGTGACAGCGAGAGAGGCCGGCACATTTGGGCTGTCAGAGCCATCTTCCAAGGTTAATAACACAGGAATCCATCATTTGTGCTTAAGGAAAATTACGCATCCAAAAGAAAATCATTGAACACGCATACAAATAGATCAGTTACAATCGACGCTACATTACACAGAATTTAGAGCTGTGGCCCCGCATTCATCATTTTGCACATAGATAACTTTGTTCCCAGCAAATGAGCTATTTTGGTTTTTGTCTATCTTGCTCTTTCTATTTTATAGTCCCAAGTTATGTTACTTGGCTATGGATTTTATTTTTGAAAGTTGGGACAGAAAGGTACCATCAGCACTATTTTTTAACCAAAGCAAATTAATTCGAACTTAACACTCATTTTGATTGTTTGTGATATAAATGTGTGTGTGTATGTGTATGTGTATATATATATATATATTTTTTTTTAGGGAAAATATTCGGTAAAATGTAGTATCAGAGACAGGGCAGGTACCACTTGGTGTTGTATCCAACAGACCCCCAAATCTTAGGTTTCCTTCTCCTCTCTGATCAATGCCAATGAGGTGAACGTTGGGCTTTGTTTTCCTTCCCATGCTCCCTTGTTCCTTACATTCCCTGACTTTTCCACAAGAACCTCCGAGGGAGTGAGACTGTACGAGGGCTTGGGGCCAGGCCTGGATTCTGCACTTGCTCCCACCCCTGTATTTCACTCCCCAGAAATCAGATCTGTAGTGCCACATGACTCCCAGGGGCTGGGATGCGGTCTGGACGTTGTTCCCAGGAAGGACACGAAGACACATATTGGTGGTGGTTAGTATTCTCTGGAAGAATGAGTTTCCTTTGAAAATCATTTTAATCAATTTCAACTTGAGTTATGTATCTTCTTCGAAGAAGACATGTATTATTGAAAGGTCTAATCACCATGGCCACAATTTCCTTCACTACTAAGAGGGCACAAAAATGAAATATAATTAAACTTATAAATTATATATTTTGATATCCCGAACTTACCTCACCAGCCTAGACCTTTCCTGTGACCCCAGACCTGTTTAGCTGACCACCTGCTGGTGTGTTCACTTATGTGTCCATTCTCACTCAATGGGCAGTGCATGCTTGTGGATGCTTGATCCCACCCTTCCTGAATGCCCTGCTTCCACCAGCATGACTTGCCAGCATCACCCTCAAAGTATGACCCAGATCTGCCCATTGAAACTTCCTGGCTCAATCTAGTGTTATCTCTTTACTAGCTTTTAAAAAAGAACTTCCCCCAAACTCCCTTCTTCTGTGCTTGACAATTGAGTTTTATTCACAACGCCTTCAAAGTGATTAAGTAGTAAGACGAAACGCCATAAATTGGCCAATGAACCCCATTAACTGCCTCACAGACTTGTGTTAGGACCTCTGACTTCACCTCCAATCTCCTTTTCCTTTCTCCCTCTGCTCATACACACGGATTCCGGGCCGTGCCTCGGCGTGACTGCTCTGTCTGCAGTCCATCCCGGCCGCACCTATTACTATTCAACGTCACACCCTCCAGCTCCCAGCAGGCCTCGGCCCCCTGCTCCGTTCCACTGTCCTGCGGAGTTCTTCCCGCCCGCCTTACCGCCGCTGCTGCGTGCAGCTGTCCGCGAGCACGGACGTGGGGTGTTGTCACTCTCAGCCACCGAGATCGCCTCTTCTTCCTCCCAGTGTGCTTTGTGTGTTTGTTACTGTTGTTACTGAACCATTCTGCCAGAGCAGCCTAAAATATGTTCAACAGCCTCTATTTTAATTACTTGGAACATTGCCTGTCTCTCCGCGCTCGAACGCATTTTTCATCATTCCAGTGATTTGTATATTTTGTGCCCGGATCCATCCGCAGTGCCCAGACAGCAGCGATTGTCAAGGGGGCTGAACCTCAGTCAACAGCTCTTTAAGAAATGGGTACTGAGGGTGGAGTCCCTCCCCATTGACACCGGAGAGGAACTGATGGTTGGGAAGTGGCTTACAAGCAGTCGAGTGCAAGTTTGCTAAACGATGGAGTTAGTATTTCACATAGTATTTGTTGCACGGCAGTAGGACGCTTTATCCTACATACATCGGCAGCAGCTAAGTTTGTAGACGGGAGAGAGGGAGACAGAGTCTTCCCCACTCATTAGCCTGAAATTCCCCAGAAAGGTGAGTGCTGCTTATGAAATCTCAAGATACCTGATAAACTGAAGTAGATGATCACAAAGATTTTTTTTGGGGGGGGTGGGAATCATAACCTATGATTCCATAATACTCTCCCTTTTCCCAAATTTGTATCCTTGTATTGTTGAGGAATCCTGCAGAAATCCAGCTATTATGTCTAAATCCTGAAGTGAAAAAAAAAATCCCACGAGAAGAATTATCTCCTTATGGTTGTATGAAAAATGTCGACATGCCCCAGCTCTCTCTGCAGAAGTGGCAAGTTGTAGCAATTCGCCCCCTGAACTTTCCGTCTCACGAGGTTGTTTCACAGGTGCGCGAGGTGGAAGGGGCAACATTGTACAAGGGCTGCCGTAAATGTCGCTAAAAGATGTGAGATCCTGTAACGCACATTTTAAATACGCGCCGAGGGCGCAGCGACAGCGCTCCAGATCCTGGAACGCAACAACCACACCGAACTGCTCTGCTGAGTAGGTTCCCTTCTGAGACTGCACGGAATTTTGACCTTCTGAGGTTGTTGACGATTTCATAGATTAGAGTATAGATTTCTCATAGAAACATGCTTTAAATAAATGATGATGATCGACATCAAAAAGCCACAAGTAATGCACCGAGACTGGAAGCTGGGTCGGAAAACCCAGTGCCTCTGGGAGACAGGAGAAGTCAGGACGGGAAATGAATGCAGGGCCTCCTGGAAGGTCCGGGCGAAGACAGGCCTGGCGCAGCCTGAGCCCCTGTGTCCAGCAGCCAGGAACAGGGACAGGCCAGGGGGACGGAGCAGACTCAGCAGAAGTTAGCCAGCTTCCAGCCTTCTGGAATAAAGCCGGCCCCTATTCATGCAATGATTTATTTTCTGCTCCTCTCACTTGACTGAAGCTGAGGTTCTCCAGCACCCCGTTGAGTACCGTATCCTCAATGTCTAAAGCAATGGTTATGGTATGGTTGTTACTCAGTCGCTTCTCAGTGGGGAGATGCACGAATTGATCAGCCGAGTACAAGGGCCTCCAGGAAGGCTGACTTAGCAGTGAGTGTAATTACGCATGGTCTCAGGAATATATACTGACCTTCCGAAATTCGTAGAAAAAGGGTATAAAATTACAAGGCTATGACCAATTTCTTTCTTAGTAATTCATACTTTTTTAAAGGTGAGATTTTTTTCTTTTAAAAGAGAACTGAAGAACTATTAAAACCAATGTATCTAAAATGGCTCAGTTTGGTGGCGACAATTGGAGAGACATCCTAAAAGTCGTATAAATTATTAAGGAGTGAAAGCAAATTATTCAATAATTAAAAGGGAGAGAGAAAAGACACATAGTTAAGCTGCTGAGATTTTTAAAAATAACAAAGTTGATACAAAGATATACAAGTGGAAAAATAAAGATGCCATTAATTCAATTGTGAAAATGGATTAAATACTGGAGACAGTTTTTTCAGCTATGACATTTATTAGGCAGTAGAGTTCCTGAGGGAATGGATGTAGATTTTGTACTCTGAATCATTTAAAAACTGAGTGAACTGAACACTTAAGAATACCCTGAAGGGAAGAAGCCTTTATTAGAACAGAATCGAATAGATGAACTAATATAGCTTCCATTCCTACTGTTTCTTATGTTATCCATCTCAGACGCGAGAAGGATACAAAGCTACTAGTGTCCTGATATGAGAAGTAAGAACATATTAAGGAGAAAAATTAATGTTGTTAATCAAAGTATAGATTAAATAGTAAATGAAGTATTAAATTTAAGATGTATGGTAAGATAGATTCTCCAGGTTGCAGTTGAAATAAAAAAAAATTGAACTGAGCACTAATATTAACCTTTATAATTAGAATTTTACTTTTGGGTGACATAGGCATGTGTTTATTAAATTATTGTGCTTTAATTTGATTAATAGCAAATAGAAAAAATAAAATCAGAGGAAATTACAGTCTTCAAATAATAGGACAATTTTGTCTCTAAGCTCAGCTATGAATTAGAGGAGATATTAGAAACCAAGCCAACAACACAATGGAGCAATATAATTAAAACACAGAAAGTGCCAGAACAAAATAAAACAAATTATCACCCTGAAATTCTATACCAAGCAATAGGGACTTCAAAAATGAAGCATAAAATGAAGTTATTATTTATCAATTTCTTTATGCCCATGTTCCACCGTCTGTAGGTGTCCCATGGCATTCAAATACTCTGTTCTTTTTTTTTCAGGCTCTGTCCTGTTGGCTTTTTCGTTTTCAGGATGCTATTGCCGTAGTCCCGGGCTCAGAGATTCCTTCCTCGGCCACATCCGATCTGATGGGCGGCATCGCTGTGGTCTGGCGCCCTGTTTTTATCTGCAGTGCTTCTCACTGGGTCCTGGTCAGGATCCCCGCCTCTTTCCTCCCATCACCCCGTTTTTCTGCATCCCGCGCTTTATCCCGGAGCACCCGCATTACGTGAATCGTGGTTGTTCTAAATCTCCGGCCTCATGATTCCAACACCCCGCATGTCTGGTTCTGGTGCTTGTTCTGTCTCTTCACACGGGCTTTGTGCCCTGCTGGCACGCCTGTGCGTGCTGTCTGCGTGGGCCGCTAGGGCAGGCCGGGCAGGGGTGTTCCCTTGGGGGTTCGGGTGGGGTTCAGCCCTGGGATGAGTCTCCGTCTTCAGGGGGCCGCGCCTCTGGGCAGGAGGACACTTGGCGAGGGCTTCTCAGTTGGGGGTCGGGTGTGTCCCTTGCACCAGGCCAGCTGGGCTCCGACAGACCCCACAGCAGGCTGGACCCTGGGCTTTTTCAGGTGGTTACCATGGCAACATGGCCCCACTCTTGTAGGTAAAGCTCACAGTCATGTGAGATCCCCCAGGCCTGGGTGTCCCCGGAGTGTCGGACCCAGACTCGTTCACACTGAGCCTCCAGCAGCTGGTCACTTCCAGTTGTCCCGCGGGCGCCCTGGGCAGGGTCAGCCGGGGGTCCGCGCTCGGGGGTCCATCGCCCCCTGAATGTGTGTGTCTGCCTCTCTGAACGCTCTGAACTGTGGAACTGTGGTCTGCACATATTTTTGCCTCTCGTTAGTGTTCAGAATGAGTCGTTCATTGTCCGCCTGTCCAGCTGTCTGCCTGGTTTCGGGGCAGAGTGGAGACTGCAGGCCCCTGGCGCGCAGAACCAGGAACGGAGCAGTCCTGTGTCCGCGTCTGCTCCCCGTGCCTTTCCTCCGGGGCCGGAATCCATCGCCACTCGCCCTCTTCTCCGCCAGACAGGTAACCCCTAGCATCTTCCTCCCAGGCCAGCGCGAATCCCATCGGAAAGGAGAGACACTCTCCTCGAATATCCTTCTTCCTGAAGAAGTCTAGTGAAAGCCTTTTTGATGGCCATGTATTTCCACATCTTCTGGAAATAGGAAGGTTTAAAACATTCAATAACAAAGCCGCACCTCCTTTGCAAACAAAAAGCCCGCGTTGATGCCCTTGAGCATAAATAATTGTGTAATTAAGCCCCAGAAAAGCTCTGCCCGTCGATTTGCAGTCAGGACAACAAAGTGAGGATATTAGTAAGTTTTATGCGGAGCTTTATTGATGAAAGTTTTACACGTGTTACTTTTTTTTGATTTCCACAACAATACTGTAAGGTTTTGTTGTTGTTCATACGTGCCACGCCATGCACCTGGGACTCACAGAGAATAAATGCTCTGTGTTTGAGCGTTTAGACAATATAGGTTTAAAAATGAATCTTAAGCCTAGGTTTTTATTCTTTTTTTTAACATCAGTTCACAATTATACAGAAATTGCCCAGAAAATCTATGATCATAGATTTATTAACCTATAATAAATCTATGATCTATTGTAAGACGGAATTGGAAAAGGAAAAAAAGACCTCTTCAACACCAGAGTTGGTGAAAATATTCCAGGCTTATTCCTGTAAGTGCTTAAAATCCCCCCCTTTGGAGAAACACCGCCCTTCTTGACTTACCGTCTGAGAGGCTGAATAATCAATAACAAATTCCTGACCTTAACTGAAAATGCAACCTAAATGCAATGCAAATCGTAATCTGCTATTCATCAAGCCTGATGTATGATACGAACCTTCTTTCAAAGGGCCTTGTTAACTGAGTCTTGCAATGAAATGCGACATTAATCACAGGTTTCAGATGTGATGCCTCTCATTTCCCAGCGATCCGTAGTCTTCAACACCTGTCCTTGATTATAATATTTTAAAGGGAACATTTCATGAGAATTTCTTCTGTGTGACAGCCAGGAACTCCGCACGAAGTCATTTAGGTGTTTACCTCTCTTGAAAAACTATCAATTTAATAAGTTTCATTTCTACTAGCAACATGCCCCTTATGGCCACTTTAGAAATAGAAGAAGCTTGTCCCAACACTAGTGTGCTCTTGTCTTTTCAGCGAGCAGCTTTGTTTTGTGTTGTTGATGGATGAACTGGATTTAACCGATGGCCCCAAATGTCAGCCTAGTTCCACGTGGTGTGAAGAGGAGAGAGGCTATTGCAAACCCATGGAGGGACCACCCCCAAAATGAGCAGAGCGGTAGTCTAGGGGGCAGCTCCTTCACTCCTTTTAGTGGAGACCACAAAAGTATGAAGGAGGACAAGATGTTTCCTGCTTGTTTGTTTTTACTGTGAAAAATGACCAGTACATTCAGAGAACACACAGTGAGAACACTTTCTCTTGCTTTTAATTGAATCAGAGGGTACTCCTCTGTCGAGCTGAAAAAAATAAACAGCTACAAGTTTGTTCTTTGCTGCCAGTACCCTCAGGTCTCACGGTAGTTTGTCATTTCAAAGACAAGAGTCTGGAACAGACTTGATGGCTCGAACATCGAATAAAAGCCATATTTTCAATCACTTCTTTTCCCCACACCATCGTCCACTCGGGACACAGAGAAAGCACAGTTGTTCTCATTATCTCCGAAGGTCAGTCTAGGCCCCACACACACTCCTGCGCACCTCGGAAAGTGGTCCTCCCAGGGGAGCACACGGGTCCCCTCGCACCTGGGGACAACGTGCTTTTTAACGTGCACATCACGTGGGAAGCGCTGGCAGACCACCTTAAAGAATATGTTTGTGTTAATGAACGCAGTTTCTATAGTGCATGATTTGGTGACTGTTTTGAATGTATTCCGAACGCAATGTAGGTCATACTTCATCACTGGTTTTGTTCCCTTGAAAGAAGACGACAGGAAGCTGGTGTGTGTCAATGCTGCTACATTAGAAAGAATGTTTTGCAAACACACGCGTACATTTCCATCAGGTTCTGCCGTGCAAATGGTGACGTGCAGCTGTCCTGGGGAGTCTTTTTTTTAAAAGATTTCATTTGTTTATTTTTAGAGAGGGAAGGGAGGGAGAAAAAGAGAGGGAAAGAGAGAGAAACATCAATGTGCGATTGCTGGGGGCCGTGGCCCGCAGCCCAGGCATGTGCCCTGACTGGGAATCGAACCTGCGATGCTTTTGTTCGTAGCCCATGCTCAGTCCACTGAGCTACGCCAGCCAGGGCAGGGAGTCTTGATGAACCAGCCTATAAACGCTTCAGTAGAGTCTTAATAATTTCTTGCACATTGAATAGAGGGTACAAAGACAGGTGGTTACAAAATCAGATGCATGATTCCCGGAAACCAAAGTAATAGTGAGTTTAAATATCTGTCTGAAAATAATAAACAACTTGCTTTGAAGGGCGTGGGCGTATCTCACTCCCCTAAGAGGTGGCAGGTGTCTCATTTCTTCTGGAGGAGGGAGAGAGAAGAATGTTTCCTTCTTCACCCCCTCCTCTGCCCACGCCCACCAAGCAGCAGGGGAGGCGCTGCTGAGCTGGAGACCAGGGCAGCAACCTGTACAGGAGTGAGACTCTTAGTGATAGCTGGGTATGTGACACCCAGTTACGTGATACAGAATTCACAAGTAATGATTCAAATATTACGTTTGTGTGTGCTTCTTCCTCAAGGTAACAGAGTAAAATGTTTCCTGTTCGCTTCCTTGTATAGACAGAACAGACAGTGTTTTATAAGAACAATTAACATAATGTGTCAAAAGAGAGAAAATGCCCCCTTTACAAATATTCCTATGAGATTGCAGAGTGAGCTGAGCTGAACTTTGGTTTCTGTCTTCTGTGAAGTAAATTTGTATCTTCCCCCTTCGGGTAGCTGCTTCACCTCGATTCATGGAAAAATTAGTTTTCCCTGTTTTTAAACGTTCTTTTCCATTCCCATCCCACAAAGATGATGCACGGATAATTCGCTTATTGAAACATCTGTTCAGAGTTAAATAACCCATGCAGTCCTGCAGTCCACCTTTTAAGGGCCTAAATGTCCAAATGGATCCAGAGAAATAGCCAGCAGGTCTTCAGATAACGTCATTCCATTCGACGGCCTTTCACGATGACATTGTGTCTTTCCAACACCCATGAGATGACCAGGAGCCCAGCTCTTGTTTGTACCAATACCCCTGGTGAACTTGGTTCTGCTACCCATCATTTTGGCTCCAGCCTCAGAACCCCTGGAAGACGCTGAGTGAGGGCTTCCGTGCAGTGTTCTGATAGCTGATGTAGCGCGTTAGGAAGAGTTAAACAGGAGACAGCGCTACCTAGAAGTAGTTCTCAGACAAGAGGGTGTGGCTTATCTGGGCAACACAAATTCACTGAGTCTGGGTAAGAGATAAACAAGAAAAAAGACATGCGAGGTGGGTGGGATACTTCAAGCAAGTCACAAAGACTAAAGCATCAGACACGTTCGTAGAAATGTAACTGGTTCATGCAGAATAATTCCCGTGACCTGGAAATTACGATTCAGGGTGTGGGGATGCAGGCGAGCAGTGCAACCAGAGGTGAGAGGCCAGGGGATTTAAACCGTGGGGTTCGTAACGAGGGGTGTTATTTTCACCGCAGTCAGACTCCGGAGACGTGACAGCAGTCCGGGGTCGCTTGTGAGACGTTTCAGAGGGACAGACATACAGCCTGAGCTTCCGGCAGAACCTTTAGTCAATGTAACAGTGTGCACCTGAACTCGTGTACCTTCAGAGTTTGCACCCAATAGATCAGTGAATAAAAAGTCAACCCAACATCACCAAGATGCCTCCGACTGCAAATTAGTTGAACTTTTTCTATGTCCTCACATCCGTTTTCCTTTCTCCTCGTTTGCTGCGGCCGGTGTCCACCTAGAACCCTGTCCGGGTCTGACCGGGCACAGCTTCCCCGGCCTCGGCGCTCCTCCCTGCTTACGGGCAGGAGGGCATCCTCAGCTCCTGCTTCCAGGGAGGGCTCTGCGGCTCAGGCGCGGGGGGCCTTTCTGGACCCCACCCTGGCCATATCTCAGTCCGCTTCCTTTGCAATCACTCCAGTGTAATAATTCCTCCTTCTGATGTGATTGTGTACGCCATGGGAAAGAGAAACCCCATACACATGTCTTTTCCATGGGAAGCCTTTTTAAATCCTTCTACACCGTGACTCTCTCTCAACCGAATGAACCTCGTGGAGCAAGGCCGGTCCCCTCGTCTGGTCAGAAAAGCCAGAAAACACAGCGTGACCCTGGAGACGAGACGCAGCTCCGCTCCTTTGTAACCGGGCACTTCAGTGAATTTTCTGCAACTTTCTCAGCCACAGAGAGAAATCGTAGCAGTACAAATGGACGTGGTGAGGAAAAGTGCACAGGACGATCCGTAGTGTCTGAGGACAGCTGTCAGCTCTCATTGTCACCCCCGCCGTCACTGCAGTCACAGCGGGCTGAAGAGCAATGAATAATAGCTCACGTTATTTTATACAGACAATCGTTTCCTTTTTTGATAAACGTTTTCCAGTAAGACCCTGATATTAAAGATAATGTAATGTAACACGTATTGTATTTAGCTTTATCATGAACGAATTGCCTCTGGAGACGGGGCTCCCTAACCAGTAGCTCTGACGTGTCAGTGGAAATGCAGAGGGCCACAGGCTGCGCCACATTCCAGTTTGGGAGTCACCACATCCCTGGCAGAGGGGCAGACACTGCAGGGACCTCCGCTTGTGAGAGAGAATGATCGTCGTAAACAAGGTCGTTGGTCTGTTTTTGAATCCACAGAGCGCATGCATTATTTGGAGGTAACCCCTTGAATGTTCTGGCCAGAGAAAACACTTTACTGCTTTAGTTTATGTCAATATGTGGAAGGGAAATATTTACCACGCTGTGCTTTTTCTCTTGATGTCTTCCTCCGCCCAAAGGAGAACTTTTATGACGTTTTCCCATCAACGTGCTCATTTTAGGAATGCTACAACTCAGCGACCAGTTTTCTTCCTTCCTGCTTCCCAGGCCCTCTCAGGCCCGCCTACCTTAATGCAGGTGTATTGATATGCCGATGCGCTATCGGAACAGCCCTTATGGAGCCGTATACCTCTCTGTGGCTTTCGGGAGCAGCGGGCCAGATAAGACGCTTGCAGTGTTGAACATCGATTAAAACCCAAAAGCCATTAAATGGCACTGCAGTGATGGAATCAGTTTGTCGAGCTGGCTACTACTGAACAGTTGAAGGAGAAAATTAGACTGGGATTTTTTTTGTTTGTTTCTCTTGCTCTTTTGGCTGGAGGGGTGGTGTTGGTAAGTGGTACCGGCGTCTTCTGTGGGCGCCTCAGGCAGCTTCTCTCTGGAAGTGGTGGCTTCGACCCCCACGTCTGTGTTTGGTTCTGTGGACGCTCACGGTGGAAGTTGTGTGAGTCTGCGCCTGTTGCTGATTCAGTGCAGTGGGGAGTCACAGCGGTGGTTTGTGTCACGAGGGACTGTTTAATGTCTTAGCAGAAGTGGGAAGGGGACGTGCTCTCCGCGGACGTACTGGCAGAGATCCTACAGGGCGAGCTGTGGCCTGGTGGGAGCGGGTCCCGTTTATGTCTCCATTCCTTTAAAAATACCCAACATATTCTAAAACATCAGGATTGCTCTGTAATGTCCTTCAGTCATTGCTTGTTAGTAGAATAGCTATCGGCCAATCATGCAATGGAGTATTAAAAAAATCCATTAGGGGTGCATTCTGTTGATGGTGAAGGGAGATGAAATATGAAAAAAATGCCATGTAAGGAAAGAATACCTAAAAATATATGGAAAACCCAACAATCCCTGGTATTTGAACTAGTATGAGGATCGATGGAGGCACATAGGAACTATGAAAGGGTGGCCGCGTGTCACTGTGGGCTGGGACCACTCGCAATGTCATACCTCTGTCCCATTGTCTCCTTTTGAAGTAGGGGGACACTGTTTGATTTATTACATATGGTAATTACTTTCCAATCTTCTCATCAAGTTTTCCATTATTTTACAATTTCTGTACAAATTATGTTCAAATGTTAAAGTGGGATATCATTTATTTTCAATATTCTATTTTTGCTCTCTGTACGTTTTTTCAGTATATTCTTAGCAGCGATGAATTGTTCACTTTTCAGGTTAAGTGTAAAGCCATTGCATTAAAGTTTAGGTGAGGATTCAAAGATCTTTATAAACTGTTTTGGAAAGAATTCATTTGTTTAAATTTTGAGTATTTTACTGTCTATGCCCCGTAAAGTGTTTCTGTTATTTTTACCCTTTTAATTCTATTCCTTAATACATTTGTATAGAAGACTTCACTAGTACTTGTATGTTTGCGACAATCTGTGGTTCCACATTGCCATTCAGATCTGCAACGAAAACACAGCAAACTTGCTTCCTAGTGACTGGTGCATCCCGGCTTATAAGCTGATAGGCCCTAAACTGAGAGGGAGCTGAATTTGTCATTAGGTTGTACTTTATCTTTAAAATGGTCACTTTTGATGATGAATATGTCATACTATCATATGCACTTATGATGAAATTTTATATGAAAACTTTATCTCCACCTCTACCCACCTCCCTACCTACCTGCCTGTGTACATGCTTGTGGACAGCTCCATCTCTCTCACACACTGTTGGGTTGTTTGCATTGCTTTGTCCTCTGATTCGGATCTGCGGTGGCTTCAGAGTACAGGCTGTGGGATGACATCAGTGGGGCAATAATATGACTAGGGAGAGAGCCGCCAGTCTTCGTGGTGGCTTCTGGACTCTGACTGGTTCCCACAAAGTGCATTGCCACCTGCTTTCTGGGTGCTCAGCACACGGCCTCTTCGGCCACTGTGGTTCCGTGTGCTTCCCAGGGGTCAGTCACTGCTCCAGGACCAGTCACTGCTCACCCACTACCTGGCGCCCTTCACGGGGATGCTAGGATTCATCCTACCCATCAGGCCTGGCGGCAACCCAGCCTCCTCTCACAGGGCTCGGATCCCTACATTTGATGGAAAACACTAATCCACAAATCTAAGTAACTCTGCCACCTCCTAGTAGGATCAAGATTCACATCCAGATTCATCAGAGTAAAAGTGTACACAGCTGGAGGCAAAGAGGAAACACTGAAAGCAATAAAAGAAAAATTACATGCCATGCAAAAGGGAACCCCGGGAAGATTAATAGCTCACTTCTCATCTTTTCATCAGAAACCGGGGAGGACAGAAGGCAGGGATATCCAGCAAAACAATCTTTCAAAAATGAAGGCGAAATCAAGACATCCTAAGATCAATAACCCTGAGAAAAATCGCTGCCTGCAGACCTGTCTTGTGAGAAATAGTGAAGGAAGTTCTGGAGGCTGAAAACAGGGAACCAGGCAGTGTGATTCGCACCCACGTGGACAGGCAGGAGCGCCAGTCCAGGCGACCGTGGCCACGTCCGTGGGGTGGGGAAGGCTGTGGTCTGTCTTCACCTCTCTCTATCACCTGCTGTCTGTGTTGAGCTGTGAGATCCATTTGAGAAGGTACATTGTGTTACCCACCCTTTTCGTGTGCCCCATTAGATGTGACTTAGTGTAAGTATTGATTTCAAATGCGCATTTGATGGCCAAAGGGCAGGCGGGGGGAGGGGAGTCATAGAAAGCAACCTCCCCTGCAGAGCTCAGCTTCCTCATTAGCGTGAGCCGACTCTTAAACTCCAAGGAAGGAGGTATAGGAGACCATTCTGCGTGGCACTGGCCCAGCTCCCACTGGGAGATGCACAGGACCCACACCCACAGATAGGTTCTCCCGTGGGGAATCAGGCCTGCAATGTACCTAGGCCAGTATGAGTCTTGTTTTTTGCGAAAACTCCCTCCCCCTGAGTTGAGGACATTTACTACAAAGCAACTTCCTAAAACCCATGCTAAACCTTCCAAGGATGAGTGTAACCGGTTCAACCACTTTTGCCTTTTCATTTGCAAATCTCCCTCTTCTGTGATGTGATTAGCAACCTCTCTTTTGTTTTCTGTAAAAGGTAACCACCTAAAGTGAACCTGTGCATAGTACATGAGGACCATCATGTAATGGGCGGAGGAAACCCAATAAAGGCTGGTCTCAGCAAGGGCCAAGTCCTTTGCTCCCCTTGAGAGAAAAGCCATGCCGTCCCTTTTCCTCCACCGGACTCGACAGTCCATGTGAATGTCTCGTTTCATCCATAATGACGCGGACACTGCGGGCCGGAGTCTGCATCAAGGAGGTACCCGTGTATATAAAGTTCATTGGTTATAACCTCATGGCTTAACATGAAAGTCTTTTTACTGGCCTTATTTATTATTTATATTCTGTAATGTACAATCATCCTAAAACGTTAGAGGAGCTCGTTGCTATAAAACTCAAAACAAAGGAATAAATAAATGGAGCCTACTAACCCCCTTGTCAGAAGCACATTGCTCACTGATGCTAAACAATGTCTATTGCTTGGTCACTTGCACTGTCGGGACAGGATGACTCTCCGCTGCACCTGAAGTCAATGCCTTCTCATAGACCGTCGCTATGTCCGTGAAAGGAAAGTAAGTTACTGCTTAGAACTGAGGTTTCACAAAACTGCGTATTAACCGATTGGCAGTATTTCACTGTGCACTAAAGAGTCTATTACAAAACCATGAATATATAATAAAATGGTATCAAAATGCCTATGAAAATACTTGGCTTAAGTTAATTAAATTTAGAGTTTAATTTAAACCTTTATAATTTCTCAGGCTTTGCTCAGTTATTTAATCATTGTACTCGAATGGCTTAATATAGGTAACGCTGTATTATGTTGATTCACTCTAGAAGTTTTAGCGTTTTTTCGTACAAATCAACTTCAGAATTACTTTAGGTGGTAATGTTTGCCAGGACCTTTGTTTTTAAAAATCAGTTTTAGGAGACGGCTACTGTAAGATGACAGTGTTGAGCAAGGCCCCAGATGTCCTCCCCTCAAACTTAATGAATGACCTAACCAGAAAAAAAGTAAAAGCAAAGATCTACTACAGCACATCACGAGAGGAAAACAAAGCCCCCCCCACACACACACACTTAAAACTTGGAGAAATAGTGTGGAATGAAGTGGGGATCAGTAAATTTTAGTTTTTGGAATTATCAAATATTATGGAGAAAGGAATGGGGTATATAAGAAGATAAAGATCAACTAATAACTAATCCTCATTCCTCCCCCAGTGTTGCAGACTAAAACTCGAAAGCCCACTTAAAGAAGGTATCGATTCTGTAAGTAAGCCACAAACAAAACGAGGAAATTCCACTAAGTTCTATATTTTGTTTTCCTTTTATTTTGTTCCCAGCTGGAAAGGAAGCATGAAAGGGAAGATTGGATAAACATAATTATCAAGAATTAATTATCGCTAGACTTAAATAGAGATTAACTGGAATGCTTCTGGAGGGATAATAAGTAAGACAAACGCCCAGTGGGGGCCGACTCTCCACGGGCCCCCCCCTCAGCCCATTCCAGGAGTGTGTCTGCTCGTCCACATCGAGAATGAATAGCAACCTGGGCAAATACTTACATAATTTACATTTTTTGCTCCTTTTTTAAAAAGATTTTATTTATTTTTTAGAAAGGGAAGGGAGGGAGAAAGAGAGAGAGAGAGAGAAACATCCATGTGCTGTTGTTGGGGGCCGTGGCCTGCAACCCAGGCATGTGCCCTGACTAGGAATCGAACCTGCGACACTTTGGTTTGCAGCCCGCACTCAGCTTTTTTGCTGCTTTGACAGATGTTCCAGAGGACGGAACGTCTTCTGCTGTGTAACCAAACCACGGGGACTTCTGTCTACACAAGTGCTGTGTCATGAGCCAGCCTATTGGTTTCGGAAAAATTTGTAAATATCAGCTAGAATCCTTGAACTCTGGACATGGAGATAACTCTTTGCAGAAAGTTTGTAAGACTTAAAGTTCTTAAGCATTTGCTAAAAATGGATGATTTTTTTAAAGGGCTGGTTTATATGTATTCAGAGATATCTTTCTGAATTAATGCAACAGGCCATTTGGAGACCTTCAACACTCGTCATTCAGGCACGACACAGACGTCATAACGAACAGGTGTCTTACCTGCACATCGGCTATTTTACGGTCAAATCTTTGCACTTATTCTGAAGCCTTTTTGTCAGACCATTTCATAGCTCAGCTAGTATCGCACGGCTCTGAGTTCATACTTTTGAAAGCAGCCCAGAGTTCATTTCGCTGACATCAGGACCCAAGAGGCAGAACGAAGACAAGTAATGAACAATCATTTTAAAAGTTCTTTAACAAATTCAATATAGAGCCTTCACTGCAGTTGAGATTTCTTTCTGTTTTGCTTTGTTGTTTTGTTTTTCAAAGAAATGATAGCAGGCAATGTGCTGCCAGGGTACTCAGACATTGGAAAGAAGAGGGAAAAAATGAACAGCAAAGAACCCACAGACATTTCTGTGTGTAGTGGCTGGAGTGACAGCATCCGCTCCTGGCTTGTGCTCGTCACTGACAGGTGTTGGCGTCCAAATTGGAAACACAATTGCTATTGACAGGTGCTGGTTGGGGACTGGAACCTCGAGGCTTGCAATAAACAGTGAAGAAATGAAAAGTACCACCTGGGCCATCTTACCAGGTCACCTTGCTGGCGACAGGTCATCCTCTGACTTGGTGTTATTCAGGATCTTTTACATATGACTAAATGAAAACAGCGGATCTGGTATTTCCCTTTCAAGAAGCCTCCTACTGCACGTACACTTCAAAGGAGGAACATCCAGAAACATCGCTGGGCAGGAAGGCTATCGGGAAGCTAAAGGGAGTTATGAGGATGACAACCAGGGACATGCAGCCACATTGAACAATGCAGGTGCGGCTTCCGGACGTCAGCCTCGAAGCAGTGAAAGCCACACAGGTGGCCTCTGTCACCCAGGTGGAAGGTGAGGTGGGGTCCGTTCTCCCAGCTTGCTGAGGATCAAGCGTCTGGGCCTGAGAAGAGAGACAGCAGTGAATAAACAAAACACACAGCCCACCCCCGCATCAAAGCACGGGAAGAAGAGAATAAGCACATCGTTAACACAGAGAGTGGCACCCCTAATGGAAGTGTCGTGGTGGAAAACTCCACTGAGGATGGACATCAGTTGCCATGGTGAGGGGACGAATACACGGTGAGGCAGTAGACATTTTAAACTGAGCCACCGGGAATGGCCACCTTACATGGACACCAGGAGAGTGACATGCTCACCCGAAGGTCTGGGCAGAGAGCAAGGGAGGGTGTTTCTGGGTGAAGGGAACAAGCAGGAACATCCACAGGGTGGGATGGGGGAGGTGCCGTCAACGTGTTTTTCCGCAGTTGCAGAGGAAGGAAGGGAAGGAAAAACCCACTCATTTCTTCCTAGAATGGACACGTATTTTTCTTCAAATCCCATAGGTCGAAGCACCCTGCATGAGCTTAGCTAATACTGAGGAGCTGAGGGATACAATTTTCCTGATTAAAGTTCTCTAGTTGGGGTTCTTTATGTCTGTGGTCCATCTCAAATTCACGTGTGCATAGGGGCTGGTGTGGCGTGAATATCTGTGCCCCCCACCCCCCCAAAGTTCGTGTGCTGAGACCCTGCTGTCCCAAGGTGCTAGGAGGCGGGGTCTTCAGGAGGTGGGTGGGCCATGAGGATGGAGCCCTCACGGATGGGGGGCAGGCCCTGAGGACAGAGACCTCACAGGGCTCCCTGGCCCCTTCCCCTGACCGGAACGTTCTGGAGCCCGGGTTTAGTCTCTGGAATGCAAGAAATAAGTGTCTACTGTGTGTAAGCCTCCTAGTCCCTATTCCACTGTAGCAGCCCAACCAGTTAAGATGTGGGCCAAGGTATAAAACGAAGTTGTTTTCTTTCTTTCCTTTTTTTATGTACTTGGGTGCTCAGTTGTCCCAGTTGCATTGTGAAAAAGCTACCGTTTCTCCACCGCCCTTTAGTGAGAATCAGTCATCCATGCGTTAGTCCCCTTCTGAGTTCTCTACTCTGTTCCGCTGGTCTATTCGTCTGCCTGGATACCAGCGTCTGGCTGTCTTCATTACTGCAGGGCTGTACGTCTTGAAACCAGGAGTATCATTCTTCAATGCTTTTCTCATCCTTTAAACTCCTTTTTTAAAAATCAAAAACTCCTTTTGACTCACCTTGGTCTTTTCCATTTCCATATGGATTATAGAATCAATTAGTCAATATCAACAAAAATAGCCTCCGGGATTTTTTATTACACTGAAAGTATAGATCGATGTGGAAAAAAAATGACATCTTGATGACAGGGAGTCTTCCAAACCCTATTAATTCTTTAATTTCTCTCAGCACTCATACAGGTCCCTCCGCAATTTGTGAGATTTAGCTCTATTTTCATATTTTTGATGCTCTGCTGAATGGTAATTGTGATTTCGATTTTGGGTTGCTTCTGGGTAATAGACAGAAAGACAATTACTGTCCTGTAGTCACTGCAATCCTGCTACGTTCTGTCTCAGTAACAGTAGTCCCATTGTAAACTCTGTTCGTTTGCTACTACTATGCACAGGTTGTCAGGGAACAAAAACATTCTTCTTCCTGACTTAGACGTCCTTTTCATTCTTGTTCCTTTGCTGGCTGTTGGGCAGTCCAAGGTCGAATAGCAGCAATGCCTGCGGGCGTCCGCATCTTGCCCCCAGCGTAACCGAGTGGGACTTGACGTGAACCGTCAGTTGTGCCCTGCCCATAAGGGTGCCCAGGCTGCCCTTTAGCAGGCTGAGGAAGAGCCCTTCTAATTCTCTGGAAGTTTCTAGCAAGAATTCATATTAAGCTTATTCAACTTTTTTTGCCTCCACGTTGACAGGAAAAAAAAAAAGAAAAGAAATGGCATGCGTGCCTGTTTGAAACCACTGAGATTTGGGAATTGTCTATTACATCGGAACACGCGAGCCTATTTTGAATAATGTCACACATGGTTTGTGTATGGATTGTTTTGGATATACTGCATAAATATCTTGTGGTGGCAAGTGCAGTATATGCTGCCTTTCTGGCTGTATGGATCAAATTTCTGTCAGCACCAGCCTGTGTGTGCTACCGTGTAGAGTGGTCTCCCCGTCTTCACCCAACTGTGTGGCGAAAGTACGGTTCTTGCGCCGTGCCCGTCATTAGGCTGGTGCACGGAGCCTTGCTGTAACAGAAGCTCTTTGCTTTCCTTGAGTTTCCCCAACTCGTAGTTTTCAGCTTTGAAGAAGCTGGAGAAAACATCAAAGTAATAGTAACATTCGTAGTAATTATAATAACAGCAATGATCACTGACCTGGAATGGGCTGACTCACAGTGTGGCAGCTGCGTCTACTTGGGCAGAATCTCTAATACATACTTCCTGTAGGCTATTCACAGGCATCTAGCTGTTTTTTTTTTTTTATCTGCAAGTAAGAAGTATTATCGTTAAAATGCTATTCATTGGCCTTTAAATAATACTGTAAAAGTCCCATTCCAGCACACAGAAGTCATTCCAGTCTATGGGTGACGTGGGGCCATGAAAATGAATCGTGCCGATCCTATCAGTGTTCAGGACCCCGGGCTGCGCACCCTTAGGAGAAAGAAACACCGGCCCTTGAAAAGACGCCGTGGGTCCTATTCAGTGAAGGAACAGTGGTGTTCCACGATGCTGTATTGAAGGGCCCTTATCATCCCGAAGGCTCCTACTTGTCCAGGAAAAAAAAAAAAGTGATGGGAAAAGATTGCCAGCCTCAGAGCTTGAGAATTGCAGATAAGGGTTAGAGAGCTTGAAGTGTGCTCGCAAATCAAGCCCATGGTCTGCAAGCACACGTCAGGTGAAAAGCCCTGACCTCTCCCTTTCTAGCCAGCGAGCCGGGGGCACTGGAGAAAGCTCCCAGCATGTGCCCCGTGTCTGTGCGCACCAGTCACATCTGGGTAACACAGAGGAGTTGGTCTCTTCATCAGAAGTGACACCGTTTTAAGGGCCTCCTGGCTTGCTGCAGACGCTTCGGCCTCCGAGTATTAAGACATCGTACAAGACAGCAGCCTGTTCATGCCCGGTTCACAGCTGCCCCTCCCTCCAACAAGACCTGCAGAAAAGCAAAGGAGTGCGCACGTAACCCCATGAAGTAAGACAGCGAGTCTAAGCAGCATCCACAGCTTTTAAACAGACCAGCTTGGTCCATAGTCATGAGAAACATACTTCACATCTGGTGCACGGCCCGGGGCTTTTAGCAGCTCCCAGGCTACGTGCTGGAAGAGCTGGATTCGGCCCGTCAGTCCGTCATTGTCAGGGGCGGGCGCACCGGCTCCGAGGAAGCACTTATCTCATACACTTTATTGCCTGATAGCTTGCTGATTGCTTTTACAAAGCAATAAATTGATGGCCTGATTCAGTACTGACATCGGGCTGTGTTCGTTCCCGGTGATTGATGTGCCGAATTAGAACCCGGCGTCTTCTCTGTTGAGGAGTAGGAACTGGAAGCGGGTCTGTCCACTGTAACAGACAAAGCAAGGCAACCGGTGCCAAGTGAATCGTGTTTACTCACTCACTGGTATAACTAACTGGCTTTTTTCCTTTAATAACTTTTCCATACTTTATGTGTTCATGTCTCCATTGCCAATTAAATCATCTAGCCAAATTAAAAGAAAATAAGGGTTGTATTTCTTAGAATTTGCCCTTTCAAAGAAGTTGCCGTAAAGCATTGGACATCAGAATATATGAATGATGAATTAATCAATTAGATAAATGTAATAATTCCCTTTTCAAATTTAAAACACTGTTTATTATTTTCCATTAACTAGAGTTTTGTGTGATTCTGTAACTTTAAAATAGGAATGAAACTAGAAAGGTAAAAATAAGTAAAACAACAGCATGGCAAAACTGCTCCTTCTGGTTGATGTTTTACTCTTTAAAAAATACGCATGAGGACGACCTTGATTGAAGTCACATTAATGTTAACCACCTTCCCACAGAAGCTAGCCAATTCCTAAGATTTTTCATAGTTTAATAAAATTAAATAGCAAGTGTATTCTCAATGTAGTATAATATCAAATGACAGACGACCCTGTGCATAAATTAAATAATCTCTCTAGACCTGTGGCTCTCAGCGGGGTATGCCTCTACCCCCAGAAACACTTAAAACTCAGAGACGTTTGATTGTCCACAGGCGGGGGGTCGCTGCTCACACTTAGTAGGTGGCCACCGGGACTGAGGCTGAACATCCTACAAGGCAGACAGCTTCCCTCCGCCACCAAGACCTGCCGGCCCCCAAGGTCCAAAGTGCCGCGGTCCAGCACACTTGCTGTGGACTTGTGGAGGGAGCAAGTGTGTGTGGCGGGACTTCCTGTTTGGGAAGCACTGATGGTGCCCTCCCCCTGTCGGTGTGAAATATCTTCACCAGATAGATACACACTGTTCAGCTGTGCTTGGTGCCACTGCCTCGTCCCTCTGACCCATTAATGCAATGAAACTGTGGCCCAGGACCCTGGAAATGTAACAGGTAGGGGGACTAGGGAGTGTTCAGCCTAGCCAATCGGGTGTTCTGGAACAGCGAGATGAAATCAGTGCGATTAAAAACAAAAAGAGGGTGGTTACCAGCAGTAAATGAAGAGCTATATTATGATAGTGCTGATTTGATGATTCGAGTTGGAATTTGTGGACAAGCGAACATATCTTATGCTTTAGGAAAAGCTTTTCAGCCCAGACTAAGTAGGAGTTAACCTGTAGCCAGTGGCAACAGCACTAGTTCTAGCACCATTGTGTTAGAAATGTTGGTTGTATCACAGACCTGTTAACACAAGCATGGGTGTCGAGTAAGCTCTGTGCGTGTGTTTGAGAGAGAAGAGAGTCATGGACAAATGGATAGCATTGTGTGTGCTCCATTCGACTTTTATTATTTATGATAGTTCAAAGTAGAACAGGAGTAAGAACTGAACAACACTATTTCTATTAAATCACAGTCAAATAACTATTTTATTTTAAATGAAGGCTTAGAAGTAGCAATTCGGCGACACAGCGGACATGAGTCTTTATTCCATGTGTGCGGCTGGGGATTTAGATCACATAATAAAATGCTGTGAAATGCCGAAAGAAATGGCTCGGCTGGGGCGAATCTGAAAGCGGCAAAGCTCCCTGGGAGGTCTCTAACAGTTAGGGCTGCACCGGTGACCCCAGGGGCACAGGGCTGGGGAGAATTCCCACAGCTGCTGTTTTCTGGGTTTTTTTTTTCGCCCTGCCCTGGAGTTTGCCCTGGTTCTGAGTGCCACAGACTGCAAGCCCGTGGGAAGGGCACTGGCTGCTGCTTCTCCCACGTCTTGGGGAACAGTGGGTGTCCAGGGCTTCCACGGGAGACGAGGGCCCGCCAAGGAAGACACGTCTTAACGTGGATCCACTACGACAGTAGGAAACGCCCAACAGAGTTCTCCTACAGGAAGTCCAAGCCGGCAGGCGAGATCCACAGTGGGACACGGCTAGGTTTTATGAAATGGGATTTCTGTTTCCTAAAGCAAATTACGGAAAACGTTAGAAATATGAAAATATAAATTTTGAGTGTACATTTTTGGGGGACAGTATATCTTAAACTTAAGTACCATGTGGTGATTAAACATCCAACTCACAGGTGGGTTTTCTTTGAAACTAGTAGTTAAAATCAAACCTGGGTTTATGACCATGTATATTTTTACGCAGATGCTTTGACAACTTTGTTATTGATCATAGCGACATCTCTGAGAAGGCATGTTCTATCCCTTGCACAGCACAATGAATGCCATATTGATATCGATGATGCAAACACGTGAGACAAGACAGAGTGGGCATGAAGAGGGGCGTGGGGTTGTGGGCACACCAGTGTCAGCAGGGGGGAAGAGGAGAGGGGAGCGCCCCAGATGGAAATGCAG
Source organism: Phyllostomus discolor (assembly GCF_004126475.2). Classification (NCBI taxonomy): domain Eukaryota; kingdom Metazoa; phylum Chordata; class Mammalia; order Chiroptera; family Phyllostomidae; genus Phyllostomus; species Phyllostomus discolor. Next base: position 3,566,645 of record NC_040911.2, on the reverse strand, counting down.
GCCTCGACCTGCCATCTCCCGAGCCAGGACGCCACGCCTGCCCCGCACAGCCCTGGCCCAGCACAAGAGTGTGAATGTCGTCTGGGAGCCAGCTTCCCTCAACAGCGTGCCAGACGGGGGTCCTCCGAATTCTCTGGTCGCTTTTTACCTCCGTCCGCCCCGTCTCAGTCTATCTTCCCGGCGCTTTTGTCCCTGTGGCTCTCCTCTGCCTGGTTGCTCGCTCTAGGAGAGCAGCAGCTTTTGAGTTTTTAATCGTTTGATTTCCTCGGTCTGTGACAGAGCGCTGCAGCCAGGGTGGCGTCTGAAACAGCGCTGGTTGAATAAGTGGGAAGAATTGAACAGACGGGAGGGTTTACACTCGAAACATTTAAATGTTTGGAGAAGCTGGGAGGCAGCTTCCAAGACTTGGAAAGAACAGGCAGAGAAAATGTGACAAAAATGGGAACAACCAGAGACAGTGACCAGAAAAAAGGAAACTGCCGTGTGTTTTATGAGATTGGCAGTGTTTCTCGTTGTGAGAATGCTCCTAATACCCAATCCATTCACTTGGCATTCCATAGTATTGAACACACTCTCCCTTGTTCGTTTAAATCGTGACTCCGAGTGTCTGCGAGTTGTTTACTCTCCATTGCTTTTGAAGGTTCACCTGTCGGTTCACTTCTGACCGTGCAATCCTTCCGTTCCGGAAAAAAGAAAAGTTACTTCTGAGTTGATTGTTTCATCTTCTGGGTTCAGTGCATCTCTTTGCAGTGTGGCCGTGACTACGCACGGGCAAGTGCATGCGCCGCACTCCCTGCCTCGTGCTGGAGTCGGGCCGTGGCGAGAAGGCCCCATGGCAGTGCTGGCCTGGCGGTCCTCTGTCTGTCTCCTCAAACTTGCTATACACACATCTACTCTTTCTATATTCGACCGTTCAATAGAATTGCTGAATTCGAAGTGAAGGATATTTTGAATACTTCTCTTCCTTCTGAGGAGGGATGCTGATTTTATTCCGTGAGCTTCCTCCGACTCCTTTGTTATAACTTGCATCACGTCCGTCTCACACACTCGTGCATGCACACACACTGCCTGCAGTGGGTAGCACGGAGGGAAGGCTGGGACAGGACGGTGCGTGTCTGCCGGGAGTCAGGGTGAGAAGGCATCACAGGAGCAGAAAGGAAGCGAAGGCTCTGGGGAGGGGTCTTGACCGCATCAGGAAATGGGAATTGTGTCCTCATTCTCCAAACTGAAAAGAAATATTTATTTTCCACTGGACTTTGCTCAGCAACAAAAGATTTTATCTAACACCTCTATCTTTTAATAATGTTCAGAATTCAATAAAAAAAGTAAATGACATGTTTCTATTTTCCTGTATTCTGTATAAAATATTGCCTTTTGGCTTAAAGCAAAATAATTATCAGAAGTCCTAAGTGATTTATAAAACTTATCAAGCAAAAATCTATAATTTTAATAGATATTGGCAATAACAATGTATACTACAGCCAAAAAAGTTCTCATGCATAATATCACCATAAATTATTTTTAATATTTTAATACTTTATTATAATATCTTTCTTCATGTTCAGAAAAAAAGTGAGTACTTTGAATATCCAGAACTCTAAAACATATTTGTAAATATTAAAAATTAAATATATATATATGTACCTTAGATAAAAGTGATTGAATTACCTTCCTGTTAGGGCTTCGGCTAATAATATGTGTGCAGCATCTATATACAAAGAATGCTGTATAACAACATCTTAAATCAAGTAATTTTTTTTTTCAATTTTTTCTTTTTAATCAATTACGTGCAACCGTTTTCCAAGACCCAGCACACGTTCCGTTGTTTCATGTGTCAGTGAGCTCTCCGACTCTTCAGACTCTGGGAGTGGAACTGGTTCCGAGGGGACAACAGTGGAGGGGACCCCCAAGGTGGTGGGGGGGTGGCCCCCAGCAGTGAGAAGTCAGAGCTCCTTGCTCCGCTTCCCCTTTCAGGTCTCCAAGCGCTAAACAGAAACTAGCACGAGAGAGAACCAGAAATGAGGGGAACGATCGTGTGTTGCTGTGTCTTGGTCCGTGGGGGAGGGCAAACGGATTAAAGGAGAACATAATTTAATTACGTGGGTGTACCCAAGGGGCAGTTTAATCACACATCTGCACAGGGGTTCCACAGGACCATGGCGCCCAAGGAAACACCGGGCAACGAAGGCTCACCTGCCGTTTTGCTCTTAGGAGAAAGGGAGGCGGGGTTGTGTTTGGGGACTTCAGAGGGGAGGAAGGCAATCCACAGCGGGATGGAAACGGGAGCACGTGGTCAGTGAGCGTTTGCCGGGCCGTGTTTCACAATGGGGCGCCAGGAGGACTTCGACTGGGTCTTGCTAGTTTGCTGCCTCTCACATACAGTTTGTATTAAACTGCAGTTATCTATGAAGGTAGCTGCCCGGGCCAGGTCCTCTGTCTCAATTCTTTTAGGCAGGTGAGGGGAAAGCCAAAGGTTCTTCCTGTGTCTTTTGTGTCTTAAAAATAACCAGCTTATGCCCTGGCTGGTGTAGCTCAGTGGATTGAGTGCAGGCTGCGAACCCAAGTGTCGCAGTTTCGATTCCCAGTCAGGGCACATGCCTGGGTTGCAGGCCATGATCCCCAGCAACCGCACATTGATGTCTCTCTCTCTCTCTCTTTCTCCCTCCCTTCCCTCTCTAAAAATAAATAAATAAAATCTTAAAAAAAAAACAGCTTAAAATAATGTAGGAAAGAGCCATCGTTTGGGGTGGCAAGCGCTGCTTCCCTTCAGGTCTAAACCGGAAGGCTGTGATTTTTCTATGTCCTCGTTAGGAGTTGCGTTCACAGTAATGATTTTTCCCAAGGGGAAGGTCTCAGGGAACATCGGCAGTAAGAAAGTGCCACACACACCTACCTGTGGGCTTGATATTTTCTCCTCTCCCTTTTACATTTGGGTACTTTGCAAAACGACATCAATAGACATTTTTTTTTAAATGTAGTTTGAGGTTATTTATAACACATTGCCACTGCAACCCAAATGGGGTTCAAAGTGTACAAGCTCCTTCAGCAGTGAGGGCTGATTTGAATACGTTTCTGAAGAATTGAAAATATCTCGGAGGCGCCCAGCGTGTGTCCCGTCTCCCAAACCCATTCTTTCCCCTCTGACCGGCAGACAAAACAATGAATTCCTCATCTCGCATCTGACAGAGAGCTTGGCTTCCCTTTCACCGTGCTGGGACGCCGGACAAAATGCCCTTCTGGGGGGAAGCCACAGGGACAGCCAAGTGGAGTCGGCTCAATTACGCCTCGGCCCCCCATCCCCTAAGAGCCCCAAGTAAACACCTGAGTTAAGCCCCACCTCCGCCCTCTAAGATCGGGGGAGGGGATAATACGTCTGTCAGTCTCCTGGAAAGCATCGCCGCTCTGCAACCTATGCATCGACCGGTTCTCAGCCATCCCTTTGGGATAGGGCTCTGTTCATAAAAATCCACTCAAATTCTCCCCTCTGTATATAATTCTTACAATCCTGTCTCCCTTTACCTCTCCATCCACATGCCCACAAACACATTAATTGCGCTGGAGTACCATAGACACATTAAGAGATGGAAACTCGAATAATTTCCAATAAGAGCACTCCATGCCAAGATCGAAAAGAGGCTGTTTGCTTCCCTTACAAACGGTTTGCATTCCCTCCAAATGCATTTATCAAAATGCCTGCACTGGAAAATACCAGAGGAGATCTACTCAGAGGTGATTGATGAATTGTTTTGCAGCCGCGCAGGTCAGATCATTCCCTTTCATCCGACGCAGACAAGGCAGACGTCACCCAAAGGGTGCTGGGTTTAGCGAAATAAAAAACAATGCTTTGAGCCTCTTGCCGTAGTGGCAAATAATGCCTCTCTGGCTTATGAGTTTTAGTGCCCCAGCCATAGAAACTGTCGTTCACCACGGATTCCTTCCCCCGGCCCAGCCTCACGCACTCACCTCAGGGCTGATGATGAAAGGCTGTGCTAAGTAAACCTGAAAATCTCCCCTAAGCTGGCAAGGAACTCAAAGCAACTTAAAGATGATTCATGGCTCAGAACACCCTTTTTTTATTTGCGAGAGAGTAGAGAGCCGTGGTGGAGGGTGTAAGACAGAAAGAAGAAAAAATGAGGAAGAAGAAGCAGATTATATGAGATAGTAACTCCTTCCTTCCTTCCTTTCTCCTTCCTTCCCTCCCTCCCTCCCTCCCTCCTTCTCTCTCTCTCTCCCTCCTTCCCTCCCTCTCTCCCTCCCTCCCTCCCTCACTCCCTCTCTCCCTCCCTCCCTCTCTCTCTCTCTCCCTTCTTTCCTGCCTAGGGTTACCTTTCCACAGTTTTCTTAAGGGAAACATTATAATGACACTGGAGTGGGATGGGAAGCTTCTTTGTACCCTTTGACATCGGACTGCTGGAAGATTTTAAGCCCCGGTCCCCTCCTCCCCTTTGAGCCCACACCTGGACAGGTGGACGAGGCAGCCTGCACGCACCTGTCTGCGGCTGCAGTGGGACTCAAAGTCAGCTCTAGTGTGAGTCCAGGCAAGTCATCGATGCTGGGCTCCTCTGGCCCTTTCTTGTTGTAACGACAGGAGTCGTTGACTTTGAAGCTCTTTACCTGTGGGAGCTCCAGGAATCTGACTTTTAAAGCAACATTTCAGCTTAGAGCCACCATTGTAATTTTTTCTTCTCTCAGGGGTGGTGACCTTCCACTTTTAGGTCTATTTTTAATGGAGTAAAGGATATGTAAATGGAAGAATAGAAATAGAACTAAAAGTTGCAAAAACAGATCAAATAATCCATTATGGTTATATAATTCTACCACCTAATGTTACCACTCTCAGGGACTCACTGATTAAATAGCAGGTATATGCAAATAAATATGCCAGTGCAATACCATTTGGTGAGTACTTAGCAGTAATCATCGTGGTGATAATGTTGCAGAGGACATCAGGAAAGACTATCTCGAGAAAGCGATACTACAATAAAGTCTGGAGTTGCCAGGGGAATTTGCAGACAGATTGCAAAGTACACCAATGGGCAGAGAATTAAGGGGCTTTTGGGTAAAATCAGCACAGGAGGCAGTTGTAAGAAATGTATATCCATACCTATGTATCATATACTTGCAATATAGCCTAATATTTTAGCATGCATATCCTAATAGTTTAAATAGTTCCACCATAGAGGTGATCATTTTTAAGTCCTGGTACACACAAAATTATTTCATGGGAGAGAATCTTTTTGATCAAATAAATACATTTTGATATAAGAAGATGAGCACACACCTCATCAATCATCAATAGACGATTTTGATTTGTCTGGCAGAATTGGCCCTCAGTGTTTTGTGAACAAAGGGAAATCAAAGTTAGAGCCAGCGTCTGTGAAGAACATATATCTCCTAAGCAACCAGCAGTAAATTGTTAAAAACAGCAAATAAAAAAGCACAGTTCCCGCTCTTGTGGGGCTCAAAAACATTTTGTAACAATAATTTATCAAATTCTGACTTGCTGTAAAGCAAGTAGTTTGGCAAAATCAGGGTGAGGCAAATAGGACTCACGCGTACATCGTCATGACAAAGCCTGCGTTCTCGGGGAATGTTAATTCTATTAGAGAAACAAACAAGGCCTCACACACACACACACACACACTCAGACCATGCATTCATAATCTCTTTATGTATTAATTGGGAGTAACTAAGTGACTTGAGTTAAGGAATTGAAAAGCAATTTCTCTATGGAAAATATAAAGGTGTGCAAAAGTGTCTAAAGGAACTTGAAAAAATAAATGCTGGATATTTAGGTAATTAAGTTTTTTTATTGTTGTTCAATTATAGTTGTCCCCATTTTCCCTTCATTATTTTCTTTTCTTTTTTAAGAGTTCATTAAGTGTTGCTTAGGGATTTGTATCCCCGTAGGTTTTCTTCTAATGGCACGTCTGCCATTGCATCCGGCAATAATGCAACCATCTCACTTTTCTGTTAGAGGTCCGTTTAGGAAATAGATGGGCAGCCTGCAGTCCATCGCCAGGAGCTAGTTAAAAATCCGCTCTCGCAGTGAGGGAGCGGATGGTCTTTAGAAAGGCGGTCTCCAAACGGTGTCCCTGAAGACGGATGCCCAGGAGAGCGATGCCCACCCTTTATTGCGTACCCACCACATACAATGGTCTACATCCATGTTCTCACGTCATCTGTGCGACAGATCGGCCAACTGGTGATAATCTCATTTTGGAGCTGATGAAATTGGGAGTAGGTGAGTCATCTAGAGTCACCTAGCTAGGAAACAGAGGATGTGACATCTCACATCTACACGGGTCCAACTCCAGATCTTGTTAAGAGTAGCCCGGGAGGGGATGAAAGGGAAAACTTGGGGTTCTAGAGGCAGGGGTAGCTACAGAAGGGAAGACTCTGGGAATGCCTCCTCTTTTCCCCACCCCGCCTCGCCCAGCGGTCTTTGTCTTTCGTAGCACTTGTTTACGCTTTGTGCACTAACTGCGTAAGTCATGAAGCAACACATTATTTTTTTGATCCCTTTTACTACTTTCTAAAGGCAAAAGGCTGGGGACTATAATGACATCCACTCACCTGTCCTTCACCTCATTTCCTGTCCCTGAAGCCATACTGCTCCCGAGACGTCACCGAGCGTGAAAAGGGGATTTTTATACGGAGAAGCCCAAGTCAGAGGAATTTCATAAGGTGCGTGCTGTGCCTCTTTGTCACAGACAGGCAGAAATTTCATAACACAAATTTGTTACAAGCATGAATGCATCCCTTGTTTAAGAGCAACACACACTAAGTGTTGTCTGTTAATCCCATGCGTCTGAATTGAGGAAGAAAAAAATGGCCTGTGGCAGTGACTGAAGTGTACGAGGATTCTGGAGGGATTTCCCCAAGATGTTTCTGAAGCTCCTTGAAGTTTCGAGTGTCCTGGCCTTGAGTGAGGGCAGCGTGCGGGGACTAGTCACACCGGCAGTCACAGTCGGGCGGGGAAGGATGCTTTTTTACAGGAGAAGCTAATTTTCTCTGGTTGTGAGCTTTTCATTCTTTTGCTCACTGCCAACAACCAGGGGTATAAACTCCTTCCCCAAATCACTGCGCTGCACCCCCTTTCCTGCCTGGAGGCACACACCCGCTCTGGCCGCCGCCTGTCCCCAGTGGGTGGGTTTGGGAAGGCCGTGGGTACCCGTGTCCCTGCGTGGCTGCCGCCTTTGACTCTGGGTCCCTTTTCCTGGCGTTGGAGTTTCCGGCCCTCGCCCCTCTCCCGCATCTTCCCCACCCCCAGGCGCTGACATCCTGCGGGCCCTTCTGAGCTGCTTTCTTCTCCAAGTCAATGCTGCCTTCTTTCTGCCTTCCAGTGACTTCTCTAGCTGATGTAATGCTATGGACTCTCCTCCATATTGTTCCGAACTAGACCTCGTACCATGGTGCATGTTTGTGACTATTTGTAGGTTTGGAGCAGGTGCTAGAGCCGACCCCTCCTTCACTGAATCAGCTCTAGCCTGCAGGAGTAATTCCCGTCCCTCCTCTCAGGGTTCACCGCGGCCGGTGCCTATTTTGAAATCCGGCATTAATTCCGGATACTTACTACTCCCGGTGCATTCTTTCCTTATTAACTTTATAATAAACACTTGTGATGAAACTGCTCTGCCCATCTGAGGCACGTGTGAGACTGGAAGCTTCTGGTTCGGAGAAGGTAATTGTTTATTTCCTTATCTAAGCCCAGTCTTGAATTTAAATTGTTGGTAATTATTACCTTTTGAACTGTACACACAAAAGGGATTATCGTGGAAGTTGGAACAGTTGACATTTTAACTCAGTTAAAAGAGTAATTAAAGTAAAATAATTGTTATTCCTAGTAGTCTTCTTGCATGTAAATACATTTTCTATTCTTTCAGTAAAATGGTTTAATTATAAAATAAATAATGATGGGTAAATAAAACAGACTCTTTGCTGTGGGACTAATTAAAATAAATGCCTAGAGTCTTTTCCTATTATAAATCTTTCAATGAAAGCTGTTTTAGCTCGTAAGATTTACTCTTATTTATAAGTATTAAAAAAAACGTTCCACTCCCTCCCTTCCCAAAGGGACAGTTAAAGGGCAGTGTATTCAGCGTTGTGACCGGAAATGCCCCCTTTTTGTGGACTTGCGAGGGAAACAATGGTGATGACCAGTCTGGAGGCGAGGTAGGCAATCACTGGCAATGATAACAAGGTACACGGAGCCCTGTCTCGGGGAGAGAAGTCACCTCCCGGCGCAAAGCCAGCAGCTCTTCGGGCAGAAATGAGCCCCCAGGTCGCCGAGAGGAAACGGGTTGTTACACCGTCGGCACCGAGGCCCCTGCATTCCGTGTGACCTGGGTCCTCCGTGTTAGTTCTTGCCTTGTTTTATCTGGTTTTCCTCGTGGAAAATCTTTTTTAATTACTTGTATACTTTTAGAAATTCAACAATCAGACTTTTTCCTCCATCTAAGTCACGTTGAGTTCATCTAGTCCTATCTTTTAAAACAAATTGTATTGATTTTTTTTAGAGAGAGGAGGGAGGCAGAGAAAGAGAGAGAGAGAAAGAGAGGAGGGGGAGAGAGAGGGCGGGGGGAGAGAGAATGACTTGTTCTTCCACCCACTGATGCATCCATTGGCTGCTTCCCATATGCACCCTGACCTGAGATCGAACCCGCAGCCCTGGTGTACTGATACGATGCTCTAACCGGGGCACCTGGCGAGGGCAGTCCTATTTTTTAAGGAAGCCCAGCCTAGTCATTGCAAATAGGTTCAAATATTTGGACAAATGTTGGTGTCATGCCATTTCCATGGCGCAGACTAAACTGCATAAGGAAAGTGGTCTTGACATCCGTGATTATGTTTAATCACCTAGAAAAAACTCAGATATTAAACGAACCATAGCTCACAATCAAAGAATGTGTTAGAACCTAAGGTTTATGTAGTTACACATGGTGCCTGTAAAGTTTAGTTCTTTTGGCGTTTCATGTGTGTTACTGAAAGACTTTTATTGTCATTCCACATCGTTTGAATAAAATGTGTTCCTATGACACATCGCGTACGTCTGATAGACAGTATGCCCTGTGGTTTGAAACTTTTTATTTATTTAACCTCAAGTGTTAGAAGGCAAAGCATGACTCAGTCGTAACAGGCCAGTCTGGACGGGCGACTAGGTGTGAGCGACAACCGTGTGCCCGGCGCTGGCTCTGTGTCCTGTCCTCAGGACGCGTCCGTGTGGCTCCGGCTCCGTAGACCTAAACGCTCTGGCCCGACTGCACTGGCTAAATGCCAGCTCTCGTTTCGGGACTCAGAGCGGAGGAGGCTGCGGCTGAGCTGTTGATTAAAACTCCAGCATAAACGCTCAAGGCTGGGACACGGTCCTCCGTCTCGCTTCTCTTTCCACAAGAGCTGAGTAATTCTTCACAAAAAAGGTTTGAAGAGTATACATTAGTCCGATGGCATGTTTATTGATAAACAAGGCACTACACTGATACATCTTGTAGAAGTTGGTCAAAGCAATGCCTTTATCCTATTTTTGTGTCTTTTTTGATAATTAGTTGCGGTACACAATTAGTCACTCAGCTATTCTCGCAAACAATCGCCATGTTAACGATGATAGAATTAGGCCGTGTGATTACTCATGTGCTAGGCGAGTCCTATATCCCTAGAATGACACTAGCGTCATAATTGAGCCTATTTATATGGATCGCTCATTTGAATGGTGAAGTTCTCCATGCAGAAAAAAATTATTTTTGTTTTCTTTGTCATCTGCCCTTAGACAAGTGACCTTCAGAAGGTGAAGGGATTAGCCAGAGGACATACAAGCATCACCCATCATGGACACCGATGAGAGCGGGAAGGCCCGAGGGAAGGGGGTGCGGGGCGGGGTGGAGGAGGCCAAGGGCGGACAATGGAGGCATCTGTACCGGTGTCAACAGTAACGGTAATGGCTAAAAAAGGAAACGAATCACTTATCTCAGAAGTTATTTTCCCAAGCTAAAACATAAAAAGTAACCTTGTTGTTGGAAAGATGTCATAATCTATGAGACTTTTAATTTACTTTTTACCCCCCAAATAATGTTGATAAATCTGTGTGTAAGCAAGCATAGGCCATATCTGTATGGCGATTTTCTATGTTTTTTTTTCCTCTCAATATTAGACTTCTGGGATTTTAATGACTCAATATTTTCTAAATTTGTACAAGCTTATCAGTAAAAATCGGATTGTCTCTTTATCTGTCTTGAGTGTTGACATATCTGATTGCTGTATTGGCTGCATCCAAAGTTACACGTTATTCCACTGTACGTGTTTGTACACTGCATCTCCTTCACTCGTCACCGCACGAAGGACACTTCAGTGTCTCCCTGTGGCTTGGCTGCTGCGAGGAATGCTTCAGGGGTCGTAACAGTGCTGGATCTTTATGAATAAGGGTTTTCAAATTTTTCAGGCACACGTCCATCCAGAAGAGAGGTTGATTACGAGGGAAAGGGGGTCAGGTCTATGGTGAGTGAAGGAGACTAGACTTTGGGTGGTGAGCACACAGGTCAATATACATGTGATATGTTACAGAATTGCATACCTGAGACATTTTTATGTGTGTGTACACACACACACATACACACACATACACATACACATAAAATATTCTCAGCCGGTGTTACCCCAATACATTTAATTATAATAAGAATAAAATTTTAAAAAGTTATAAATGTCAGGGCTACAAACATGTACTTAATATAAAATAAAATGAATATTGATATCTGTATCTCTATTTCAATGTAAGTTTAACTAAAAATTTACTTTCTAAGTGAGGGGCTCCTTAGTATTACCTTATGTTTTTAAAGTCTGTAGTTAAGTATGAAGTATGATATATTTAGAAGAATGACACTATTTTGTAACAGGAAAAAATAAAGTGGATTTTGCAGTTAAGCCTATAAAAGTGAATTCTGTATTTGGGAATGAATCATACTCGAAATATTGAACAGCACATTCCAGCCTGTGCTTCTGCTGTCGGCCATGTTAAGGAGAAGTTAGGTGACAAGTCTGACTTTTGAGTCAGGAACCAGAAGTTTGGGAAACTTGTATAACTTATTCAGAATGCACAGCAGTGAGTGACAGCTGTGTAGACCAGCTCTCCTGACAGCCACTGGAAGTCTGCATCTAATGTGCTGTGTCCTGTCATTACCGAGGGAGATGTGTGTGTATGGACACACACATGTATACATACACGTACACACATGGAACCACATACACACATGCATACATATGTGTACATGTGCACGTACACATATATATTAAAAGGAATTCCGGCGAATGGAGTTAAACAGACAGTGGGTTTTAGACTACTGCGAGGGGGCGGGGGGAGAGACTGAACGCAGTATCATGGAAGGAAAAGACAGGTTTTGCAAGCAACGGATTTCGGCTGTCACAACAGCTCCCAGCCGTACCTCAGCTCCGGTTGTGGGGCGGATGATTTAGACAGAAGCTTGCGAGCAAATCATGGGTGCGAACTCCTAAGGAGGGATCTAAAAATATGTAACTGATGAAATTTATAATCCAAAACAGTAATCATAAATTCACAGAGATCAGCTGTATGCATGACAAGAAATGAGTACTACGAAGGGAACACATTATTATTTTAAAAAGAAAATGTGTTTCAAGCAGGGGGACATAATTTGGAGATTTCAGGAAGGAGAGAAAATTTGGTCAAGTGTAAATATCCCCATTAACATGAAAATATCTTCATGAATAAGTAAACACAACGTTATTTGTAGGTGTAATATGCCCTTGCACTTGAGTGGTGTCTTATATTTATTTCCATCACAACCTGAAGGAGTGGCGGTGTATAACCATGCCTGGGTCTCTGTTTCTTGAATTATTTAAGGAATTTTTTCTCCCAGAAAGCCATTCCTACCAACTCTGATTATAATGATCCTATTTTAATACAATGTGCTAAGAACTTAATATCTTAAACTACATTGAACTAATAGGATTTTTAAAATACCGTGCTCTTGATACAATCAAAGACCGTCAATGAGCAACAGATGCTGTTTAGTTGGTTTGATCTTTGTCCGTAACCTGGACCGACGCCTGAATCCTTCCTATTTCTTACGGCGTATGTACACATGAAAGACTCTTGTTTACAATTCGATGAGGAAAAGGCCCACACTGAATTCTGAAGGGACGTACAAACGTCAGCTGATGCGTAGCCCCAGCTTTTACCACGTGCCTCCCCTGGTGTCTCCCTTGTGCAGCCCCCTGTGGTGTCAGACCCCGTGGAAGAGAGGGCTCCCGCGTGTCTCGGAATGCTCACGTTATCAAATTGCTCAGTGACCTCCACAGCCCGGGACTTTCTCCCAATGTGCACATCAGTGCCATCTTCTTTCTGCCACTCTTCTGCCATACATACAGTGTCGACTGGCACAGAGTGGTACCCAACTAGGTGGCTTGAACACAGTTTGTTTTGAGGCTTTGAAAGGTATCCTACTGATTTAGAAGTTAGGCTAAGTCTTTGGTAATATTTCAGCAATACTTTTGCAAAAGTTCAGTCTACAATGCAAGGAAAGATCTAAAGCTTTCTGATGGCATAAAATTCTATAAAAATTCTTTGCAAGAATCCAACTTAAGAGAGTGTGTCAATGTATTATAAACAGATTTCCTAGCTGGAACTGGAGAATATTTCCATGAGGGGAAGGGTGCGGTGGGATGAAGGAGAACCTGCCAACAGTGGGGACTGAGAAGGAATTACAGAACACAGGAGGCAAGTCGGGGCAGAGGGCAGAACGCGTCTGGGCAGAGGTGGAAAATGTCGCTTCACGTGTAGCAACAGCTTTGTCTTCAAGTCTGTTCGATGTGGTGTGAGTGTAGTCACCCCGGGACTCTCCAGGTGGCTGTTTGCAAGTAGATCATTTTTCCCCTCCATCATTTAACTTTCAAACTGTTTTGACTTTGAGTTCAGTGATTCTGTTTGCTTGCTTTAGTGACTGGGCTGGACTAGTTCAGTGCCATCTCTGATGTCCCCGCTCCAACCACATCCCCGGGGACACCCCTGGGATGGAAGCATTTAGGGGTGAGCTGTTGATTGTGTGAAGTCCCCTGAACCAGTGAGGTTCTGCCTTTGATCTCGGACCTGCGTGTGGCCTGGAGACGTTTTCTTTCAGGGAGCACTGCGTGTGCCACGGGTCCCAGCAGGGAGGAGACAGCACTGGGGACACGCAGTCTTGGTGACCCTCTGGGTGACGGTGGCTTCAGCCACACTCCCTGACTGCCTTTTCTCTGGTCTCCCTGTGATCTCCAGAGGAGTCTGGGACCACTGGCTTCACACACAGGCGTCATCCTCCCGGATGTCGGCTGACGGCCCTGGTCCAGCAATGCCTGGCTGTGCGTGTTCTGCAGTCGGGCCCGAGTTCCGCGGCTGTCCCGACTGGAAGCTCGGTCCTCGGACCCTCCGATGTCTGCCCGCCCCTCACCTTCACTTCCCCCACTTCAGGGGCTCGTTCAAAAGTGTTGGTTTTGTTCATTCCGTCAGTTGATTTCCTGTTTGGTAAGGTGTCTGTGAAGTCTATTTCCCTTACAGTTTGTACTATTTGAAGTCTCTGCTCAGAAATTGTTTCTGTACCTTGAACTTTTATCCTGGCTTCTTAAACATCCTCCCTGGGTCACGGGTCAGGGTCAGGCAGCCTTAGCCAGTTGACTTTCACTCTGACATTGGTGTATGTGGAGGGCTGGGGTCGCTCTCACAGGTCCCAGGCCACAGCTGGCTTGGGATATGGGCGGTTTTTGGCATGTTTCAATTAAACAAAAACTTTCAAATAATTGAACTGATGTGGAAGACAGCCTCAGAAAAATCACTAGCATTCAAATCAAAGGTTTAAAAATGGCAGGGAAATGACATGGAAATCCTAAAATGAAATCCAAGGTAGAAAAAAATAGCATTCTTAATATAAAAAAAACAAAAGATAATATAAGCAAGATTATAAGCCACGATAGCAAAAAAAGCATTGACCTAAACAATATTGGAAAATAACCCAAAGTGAATTTTTATATTCATGATTTTTGAACCTTTGTAATAAATATTAATATATTTATGAATAATTTCAAATATGTATGTCTAATGTGATGCAAAAGAAATTATTTTTCTAACAGAAGAAAAATAAAAATGGCCCCAGATATTCCTCTTTTGACAAGTAATATTAAGAGGCATCAAGAGAGCTTATGCAGAAATTAAAATGAAATTTGAGATACAAAATATCAAACCAATTTATTTTCATGTTATAATATGTATAAGGGGTACATTTTTAGGTATACGAAACCTTGGAGGGGATACCTCCTATTTCTCAATCCCAGGGAAAGAATACAAACAAAGAACACTAAGCACATATTCTTAATTTATAAGAGATCAATATAAATAAATATAATATTTGGAAATATCCATTCTATAACTACCAATTTTCAACAATAGAATCTAATAAAATGAGTCTGGGTAACACGAATTGAAGTTGTAAGATAATATAATATGTATCAATTTCAAATCATTGTGAAATAATATTCAGTTAATAGTGTACACAATATACTGTTAGATGTAAAGAGTACTTGTGAACTGTATTGTGTTTAATATCAATTCAATAGTAAAACATATAGATGTATAGATTCATTCTTTGTCAGATATAGGTGTTGCCTCTATTTTTTATATTGTCTCTTACGTAGAAACAGTTTTTGTTATGTATAAAATAAAATAAATATCCATTTAAAAGGGCATATGCAAAGAGATGAATCTTTGCATCTTCAAACTATATTCTGTTACATACATTAGCTTTGAGAAAATCTTCCAAAAAGAATCCAAACAAAACAAGCTATTTAATTTTATTTTCAAATATTTTAAGTGCTTTGTAAGATGAAGATGTTTTCAGATTTACATATTTTAATTTCCTGGGTATTGCAATCTGTCAACCTACGTGCCAACTTATACAGATGCCCATGCATTACATTGTGTTACTCTAAATTTTATTTTCTCCAACTTGTATTGAATCACAAATCAAAAAGTTTGCAGCCTAGTTCCGATTAATTTAAGAATCAATAGAAGCTGCTTCCTGTTTTATGTCTGACAATAATTTAGCGTACCATAAAGCAACGTGACGTTCAACAACATTCCTGAGCAGAATTCAGTTCCATTAACAAGCTCCATTAGAGTAGCACACGCACCTGCAAATCAACTGTTTTGTGTCAGTTTCCGTAATCACTGTTCGGGCATAAGGGGTGTGACTCTGTACTTCTCATCACGGTGCTGGAATTGTTCGGCACGGCAAGGCATCCTGCTGAAAAAAGTAGGACATAGATGCACTTCTAGACTATTTGTATCCAAGTCTGTTGCTCTAAGAACAGTCATTTACTCTATGAAATGCATGACTGGTATTCTAATTGCATGAGTATTTTTCATTGGCTCAATAATCTCTTAACAGGCAGTTCAAGGTAAATGTGTAATTTAAAAATGCATAACAATATTAACAAAGGTTCACCTGCCCTAAAGGATGGCCATTTGCAATGTTACATCCCATTAAGAAAAGCAGATTTGGTGTTGGTGCTGTTGATTACGAGGGACTTTTTATCCCACCAGATAAAGTCATGTGCAGATGGCACAAGGGTGATGTGCCCACCTGTAGAGGTGTGCGTCCTCCGAAAATCAATTTAACACTGAAATTAGCAGAAACTGTTGGAGTTACACCTCAGAGAACAGTTATCTGCTGCAAACTCATTTATAAATAAGATTCTTCAGTGGATATAAACCGCTCCACATAAACCACTTCCTCTGATGATCTGACAGTGTTTTTCCTCTTGTTGAAGCTGTGATACCAAACAGAAGTGTGATTACTAATGAAATGATGAATAGCTTGATTTTTAAAGGTAAAAAATCAAAATAATAGTTAATCAATCATTCACATAAGTTTAAGGATTCTTTAAACTTCTGGCCAATTTCAATTTTATTTTAAAAACTTGCACTATATTTCTAGCTTTTGTCAAAAAGTATTCCAAGTGTCACACATTGAAAAAAATAACACAATTTCCCAACTTAAGGTTCAGATGCACCCCACTCCCCTTTCATCTTTTCCTATTTAAGCAGCTATATAATCACATCCTTCCCCAAATAATTCTAAATAAATTTGGTCCAATATTATTTTAAAATACTTAGAGCTCCTGTCAGCAACTGACTGCTTAAAATAGAATTAATAATACTATGCTAAGTACTCTATTTCATAAAACATAAGCTGCCATTAACTGAAGAAGCATAATTTCGTGTGCGAAGCCAGAACAAAAATATGACTCTAATTAAAATGTGGTATCAATCAGGGTCCTTGGAGAAGACGGAAACCCCTGAAGTTACTGGAACAGAGAGAATTTAGATGTCATAAAGCTGTTAAAGAAGTATAATTTAAATTATCTTTGAACATCACAGATGCCAAGCATCCAGGGGGAAAGTTGGGCATTATTAAAATGTAGAAGCTTTGACAAGGATGCACGCAGGAGCAGGACTCGCGTCTCTGAAGGTTTCTCTTATGTAAGGTTTGCGGTCGGAGGGAAGTTGCATGTGATACCCAGACTGTGAAGAAGACATTGCACACATGGGTGGGTGGATGCTGGATGCTGGATGCTGGCAGAGAGCATCATGGGAACGGGAAGCATCTCCATGCACAAGATACTTTGCCTATTTCAATACGGACATATCCCTACCTCCTCCATGGTGGAAGTGGCCCCTTGGAATCCGCAATGGCTGTCCCCAAGATATGTCGTCTTACTGGGGGCTCATTGTTGGTCTCGGCTGTTGGTAGGTTAGGACCCCAGCAGGAACCAGGTAGTCCTTGCGGAGGAACAGTTTTGCTGTCGGTCCCGTGCATGGCCTTCACCCTCACCCCAGGGCCGCTCTGCGCCTGGACGCCCCGAGCAAACGTGAAGGGGCGGGTAACAGAGCCGGCCCCTCCGCAGAGCACGCGCCCCGCCCGCCAGGCCCTGACAGCCTGCCCTGGGACGGCTGCCCCTTCCTGCGAGTCGCGTGGATGCGGGCGCTGGGCTCTCCGCACCCGCCGATGCAGCTGCCCCGGCTCTCGGCGTCACCAGTCAATCGACCTGATTTGCCCAACCGCAGACCACGGAGTCTGAGAGTCAACAACCTCGCCACAACCCATGCAGGTCCTTCCTTCTGGCCGTTTCTGCATCGAGAAGAAACCGGACGCCCAAAGTGCTCCGACCTGAAGAGTGGGCGTTGGGCTTACCATTCTCTCTGGGCGCCGCTGCCGGTCCCGGGTCGTGCTGCGCAGGTCCGGCTGTGCTGGGCTTGGGCTGACACCAGTATGTTTTGGTCACCATCTCTGAACCTAGGCTCCGATATCTTTGGTTTGTTTGTTTTTTTTCCTGCCTACATGGACTGCTCGTAAAAAAGGACCCACGAGGCTCTGGGTGAGGACTTAGCAGAGACAGGGCGGCGAGAGAGTCTGAATAATCAGGTCACGTAACTGCCTTGCGCCCTGGACGTTCTAGAGCCCAATGTATACCATACCCATGGATGATGTCATACCCCCTGTGCCTACCCAATAGTACCATTTAGTAGGTCGGATAAACACAGTCTGTGATGTAAGCTCTGGTATCTACTAATGTTTTTCCAAAGAAGATATTGGTCTTCAGAAGAGAGCAAAGGTGTGCCCCCCAAGTTCTAGTGAAGTATATGGGGTCCTTCTATGACACCCTATTAACAAATACTAGTCCGACGTGGCTGTGAAGCTTTAATATAAAACAGATACAAGACAAGTTTAGAGCTGAGAGATGTAACTTAATAACTGGCCACGTATCATCTCATCTGGCCCAGGAACACCCTGATTTCAGATAGGCTAAATGTGAAGCAAAATGAAAGATTTTATTTACTTATTGACTTGCTTGTTTATTTAATGACTTATTTTAACATGTTTATGAAGTGCAATTAAAATAAGCTGCATATATTTCAAGTTCACAGGTGCAAACATTTTGAAATGTTTATATACCCACAAAACCATCACAAAATAATGACCACGAACATACCCATACCCTCCAAAGCATTGCACCCCTCTGGAACCGAGCCTCTGGTCACAAGGGCACCACCCACTGCGTGCCTTCCGTCTGATGCAATGCATTATATCTCCTAGAATTGTATAAAAACAGCGATAAACATATTATTAAAAAAGAAAAAATGACATCATGCAGTGGAATCTATTTGACTGGCTTCTTTCTCTAACCATACTTACTTCCGTTCATGTTTCAACCACATAAATATCAATACTTCATTCTTTTTGTTGCTCGGTAGTATCGAATGTATGCATGCGACAGAGTGTACCTGTTACCCCTCAGACTCTGGTGGACTTCTGAGTGGCATCCTGGTTGCTAACTCACGAATTGCTTTCATCCCCCTGGAAAAACACCTGGGCATGCAGTCCCTAAATGTTATACATTATTTTCATTCAAGCAAAATGTTTGAACTTGGCTTTGAACTTCCTCTTTGATCTAGGAGTTATTTAAAAGTGTGTAATTTAATCTCCATGTATTTGGAGCCTTTCTAGCTATCTAGTTACCAATTTTTAGTTAAATCTCATTATGTTCTGACAACAGAACTTGCATGATTTCTTTTCTTTTAAACTTGCCTTTTTTTAATGTGGTCGAAAACATGTTTTATCTCGGTAGGCACTGCAGCCCTGCTTGAAAAGAGTGTGCATTCTCTGCTGCCGGTTGGCTCCTTTGACCGCTGGGAGTGTGTCACGTTGGCTGATAGTGTGGTCAGGTCACGGTGTACTTACACATGGCTGGTCCAGCGGCTCTACCAGTTGTTGAGAATAGCACATTATAATTACAGATTTGTCTATTTCTCCTTCCATTTCCACCCGTATTTGTTTTACACGCTGCCAGCCTCTGTTGGATGCATACACACTGCACACTGCTGTGTCTTCTTTGAGAACTGCTAGCTTTCTCATTATACAAAATCTGCCTTTCTCCCTAATAGTGCTGCATGTTCCGAGGCCTGTTCCATCAGACATGAATGTAGACACGCCCACTTTCCTTTGGTCGGGGTCCGCGCTGCCCCTTTCTGCCCCCACTTACTGTTAGTCCCTTACCACCTTGGAAGCCCGTTTCTAACAGCACATTAAAATTTGCGACCTCGCTAGTGATTTTATACTTTTCAATGTGTTTTGTGTTTCCATTTTTTCTTTTGTCTATTTCTCCTGATTAACTGAGCACCACTTTGTGTTTGTGGTGAAGGGAACATGTCCCCTGTGTCCCTTGCTCTTCTGCATATCTATGATCACAGCGTTCGACAGCTGTCCTTCCTTGCCATCCTCTCGGACGTGTCTGCGGAGCACATCGGACGGAAGGTGGACGTGAGTGTCCTTCTCTGTGGGCACGTTATCCGGGCCTGACCCAAGGCCTCCGAGACTACCCTCTGAAAACCAGCCATCCCAGGGGGCTGCTCCCAGCCCCTCGCTGAGGGTCATTGGTCAATGGACTAAAGGAGACCCATTCTTGGAAGATGGGCCTGTTCCTCTAATGGGAGACTGGGGCTCACAGCCTCAGACTGCACCGAGATGCATGATGTGGGCACACAAAATCCCTCCCTCCTTTCTGGCACGCGGGCTCAGACCTGAGCGCAGTAGGACAACAGTCAACCCAAACAAAAGCCTCCCATGCTTCCTTTCACCTGGACGTCTGATGAGGCAGCCGATCAGTACGCACCTCCCTCCCCCCCTCTCTCACTGCTCCCCTGGGCCGTTCTCTTTGTTCCTCATAATTTTAAGTTAATGAGGAACACCCTTAATGTCGACATTTGTTCTGTGATATCAATATCCTTATTGATGGTCTTGCAATAGCCAACCTCTCAGAGCCTCGTATTTCTCTTCTAATTATCTCTCTAACTTCTCTTCTAAATTCTTTTCTGATTACAGCGGACTTCAGCCACTAACTCTCATTGTCAGAACTCTTTGTCACCTACAATTGTAATGCCTCCATACTCCCATCTCAGCTGTCCTACTCTCCTTCTAACACAGTGTCATCTGTTACAATATCGGGACCATACCAAGCCCACCTGCCCTTGGTTTATATCTCAATTTTACTGGCTTCCTGCATTTGATACCTTTACCTCCCAGTAGAAATCCTCTGATTCTTTATTTTATTCACTCCCTTGCAGAAAACTTCACATCTTTGCTCGGTTAACTATAATTGGGATTAAACAACTTTTAGCCTATGTTGTTTCGCACTTGTGCAGTTGAACCTTGTTGGGAAAAAATGACAACTGTGTTGACTGATTTCCCATTAATTGTCATGAGCCTGAAATATGCCTGGAAGGGGCAGCTTAAGTGACCACAGCTAAAAAAGTCTAGCAGAAGTAAAGCTAGAGAGCCCGACCAGACAAAGGGATGCAGGGACACTGAGAAGTACGTTAGGGGCAGCAATTCTCCCCCTCGAGGGCGGCTTTGGGAGACTGTGAGTGGATCTGGGAACAGGGCTGGGTCCTCAGGAGGTGCTGGCGTGGACTCGGGGAGGTGGTTCGAACCCCAAACATCCCCCAGGAATCGATTAGACGCAGCCAGAAAAATGAAAGAGCAAGTGTGGGGCTTGTAAGGGAGGTGGGAACGGACCTCACATATGACCTGGAGTTAAATTCCCCTTTAGAAGTCACTGTAGAATGTTGACTCTGGACTCCTTCTCGACTGAAAGACCTCATACCCAGACACTGATGTTCATTGCTCTACAGACAGGTGTCATGCCTGGACACTGGTAGCAAAGTCATGATTGGGTCACAGTCTTTACGTGAAGAGTTAATCACCATTCATTCATTCATTCATTCATTCCCCACATATGTATTGAACCTCTGTGTGTGGTGCTACATTACCCTTTTGAATATATAGGGTAAGGAGAGATTTCTACCCCATTCTGCAAGGGAAGAGACGCCTAAGAGCATAAATTCTGTTTCTTATTTAAAACTTTGTGACAACATGCCATCTCCTCCTTCACTAAAAGCCAATTTTGCGTGGGAGCGACACAGAAATGGGTCTTGATACACGTGTCATGTATCAACTTCTAAACAATACCTTTAGCAAAAAACCTAAACCCCTTTATGTGGAGGCACACATTGCCAAAAATCTTAGAGACCGTTATAAGATTTATGACAGTTTTCCCAGCATCCTCCTTGCCAGCATCCACTTGAGCGTGTGAACTTGGGAAGGAGCTGCTGGTGTGAACTTGACTATGGCTTCAAATAGTGAAAGGCAAGGAAGCCACACGCTCCCCTTTCTTGTCCATCAACACACAATGTGTACATGTGGAATCCTGGCTTGTGGCTTCCAGGGAACCGCAGGTTCACCTGAAGTTCAAGTGAAACAAAAAGGCCTGCCTAGCAAATGTTGGGTGAGTAAGCTGTGAAGCACTGGTTGACACGGTGGCAAAAAGAAAAAAAAAAAAAAAACTGGAACAAAGGACCCGCTGGGACATCTTTATCACACCGAAAAAGATAGGTGAGCGGCTTCGGCCAGGTCACGCTTCATACATCACACCTGGGAGAGCCAGCCTCGGGTTTTCAAGGAGGTGATTAATACAGATATTCTAAAAATAATTAGAGCGTTACATGAATGTGGGCTCAGCAGAAAGGAGTACTTGTGAAATACAGCTAGACACCCTGAAGTGTGGCTCGGATTCTGTCATAAGGCCACATCACACATGTCATTTAAACTCTCTGGTCCAAATATAAGTCTCCAAAAATAGAAGTGATTTCATTTTCTTTGACTGCATTTCAGTATTATTCTGTCATTCATCCAATCACTGCATGAGGAGGAAAAAAAGACTAGCAGGCTTCTCTGTTCAAAACTTGTAATAAATGGTCCCATTGTCAGAGCCTGGTATTGAGTCCTGAAATGATTAGGAAGCTTAGAATAAATTGTTTGACTGGATAATCATTCAGTGTTATAGCAATCATTTCTAACACTAAAATATCATTATTAATCTTCATAACAGCTGCATGAGGTGGGCACTGCTGCTCCCCATTTTTCAGAGATGAAAACCAAAGCTAGGAAACACAATAGTGCATTAATTCTGGCATTGGCAGTAAAATACTGATCTGTTTGATCCGAAGCCATGGATTTAAACACTATGATATCTTGTAAATTCTGAAATAAAATTTTAAGATGATACAAATCTTAAGTGTATTAGAAGAAAAGGAAGCTTTTCTAGTTGTGCAGCTGATCATTAAAAGGTATCCAAGGTATTTTAAATGGGTAGCATTAACCAACAGATTGGGAAGATAGTTTTGAAAATAGCACAGCCCTTAGTTTGACGTTAGGATTATCCAGGCGGTCTTGAGGAGACAATTATGCCTCGGAAGTCTAACTTAACAAAATATGCGACAGCTTCAGTTATACTGCCATTGAACTTAGCATGTGGAAAACGTAATATTGTCTGGCTTTCTAATGTCATAAGCTCCATGGACATATTACCATGCCACACTTATCTCCTTTGTCATGGTCTTGCACAATTTTTGCAACATAGTTGTTCAAATATTCACATAAATTATTCAATTAACTGATACTATGCCTGAAGGAAAATAATTGTATTTTGGTTTATCTTTTATTTGGTTGTAACTTTAAGGTTGTGTTATTTCCTTAAGAAGTAATTCCTTGAGATGGAATCATACATAACCGTACTCTAGATCATGTGTACCACCACAACACTAAATTTGTTCTTGTTTGATAAAAAAATTATTTTGAATTTTTCCATAAAATATATTTTACAACATTGGAAGTAGTGCTTTAATAAGTTGATTAAAGTGGAATTATGATAATGCTATGACATCATATATGAACATTTAATTTTGCAATTTTTTAAACTAAATTCAGTTAGGAGAGAAACTCTAGAAAATGACTGTCTATAACCCTAAACCTTACTTCTGTGATTCAACTAAATTAAATCATAGAAAATTGGCAGTTTTAAGCACAAATGCACCACTATCACAAAAAAAAATTTTGGAGGAGGGACAACAGATGCTGTGAATTGACATTAAATAGTAACTCATTTTCCATTGTGTACTGATCTAAAAGTATGAATATGGTCACATTGCCCTTTGAACTTGGCATTGCTATATTGTCAACACCAAGTTTTCCTTTACACATAGCTCTGGACTGAATAACAGACAGTCAACGATGAAGTTCAACAGCCCAGTACCCCCTCTGCAGGGTGGGCGTCACGGTTTCTCACACTGTGCAAAGTACAGAGATCAAGTGTGCCCAGGTGAGCTGGAAATCTCACCATTTTTTATGAAGAGTATAAAGCCTGAGCAATATCCCTGGAACTGTCTAAAATCAACAGCTAAAATCCGAGAACACAAGATGCAGAGTAATTGTTTTCACTACACAATTTCACTAGCGAAAATGTATTTCTCCTAATGCACTTTTCCTACTATAAGGTCCTTCTTGCCTTCTTTCTAAGCATTGCGCCGCATTTCAACATGAAATGATAGTGGTGCTTTGCTCACTAAAAACACTAGTACATGCTTAGCACCGTTACTGGGTGAAAGCAGCCAGGCTCCGGAACCCCTGGAGCAACGGCAGAGTCTGGGTGCAGGGCAGCAAACACGCACCGGTAACCTGGAGCACGGCGTCACGGCAGAATGTAAGGGAGTCCTCGAAAAGATCAAAGTCAAACCGACCAAACAAAACCGACGACAGGATATGTCTACGGGACACGAGACCCAGCGGAGGGGGCTTCCGATGACCAAAGCTGGAACGGTTTGGGAAACGACGGGAAGCGTCGTGGTTTTGGGTAATCGCTGGAAGCAGGGCCCAGATATCCATGAGGTTAGCTGACGGAGGCCGGCGGCTGCACAGAGAAAGGAGGGAGGGGGTAAACCTGAGCGGGAGGACCCCTGATAATTCATGCATGCATGCCACCCTCAGACTGGAGCCGACCTCAGGGGTCCAGCTCCCGAAGCGCGAGCTGCGCGTGGGGACGACCTTGGACGGGGCTCCGGGAGGAAGGAGAAGGAGGCGGAGCCACGGAGAGCCCCGGGGAAGCTTGCCGGGGGCCAGGGCAGCAGCTGCGGTGCAAGTTCACGTGCACAGCCTGCACTTCCGAGATGAAGTCACACAAACCACAGCCCCACGAGTCCTTCTCGCCGAACCCCATATCCGCTGCCTAATTGTGAAAAACCCTTGGGGGAATTCCCACCGAAGGATGTCCTACCCAGCACCCCACGTCCTCTCTTAAAAGCTGTCGAGTTCATCAAAAACAAGGACAAGCTGTAAAACCGTTGAAGCAAGAGGGGCCTAAGGAGACGTGGCAGCTGGATGTGATGGGGTGCCCTGGAGGATGCTGGGATAGGAAGAGGCCACTGGGTAAAAACCAAGAAATCCGAGCAGACCCAAGGTGATAATAATATATCAGGATAGGTTTATTAATTGTGACAAAGGCACGACACTGCTGTGACACATTCGTAGTAAGGGGGTTGGGAATGAAGTGTATGGGAACTTTCTGCTTTCTTCACAATTTTTCTTTAAAACAAAGAACATTCTTTAAAAAATCATTTAACAAGCCTAGTCATCCAGAAGGAGTTTTATTCAAGACATAGAACATTATTCTAAAATTTATATGTAGTGACTAAGTAACTAGAACAGCTAAAACAACTTTGGAGGAAAGAATATTAAGTTGGAGGAACCAGTCTACCCGATTTCACGCCTTATTATGTAGCAAAAGTAATTGAAAGGATTTCCAGAGGGGTAGACGCATGGATCGATGCAGCAGAATAGACACTGAGAAACAGAACCACAAAAATATGCCCAATTGATTTTGTGCAAAGTTGCAAAAGCAATTTAATGGAGAGAAAAAAGATAGCCTTCTTAACAAATGGTACTGGAAAATTGAATATCCATAGCCAAAATAATAAACTCCAATGTAAGTCTTACATCGTACACAAAAATTAACGCAAATGGATCATGGGTTTAAAGATGAACTCATAAAACCTTTAGAACAAAAACAGGAGATGGTCTTGGCATCCAGGGCTCGGCGAGAAGTTCCGAGACTTGAGAGTAAAAAGCACGATTCCTGAGAGAAACCACTGATACATTGGACATCATTAAATGTCTTCAAATTGCTCAGCAAAGGCCTCTTCAAGAAGATGAAAATAAAAGCTACCGCATAGGAGAAAACAATTGAATCCATGTAGCCGACAACTGAGTAGTAACTAGAAAATGTAAAGAACTCTCCAAATTCAGCAGCAAAGAAGCAGGCAGTCAAATTAGCAAACGAGTGAGAGACACGAGACCTTCCCCCCAAGAGGACCTAGCGACAATGCGTAACCACAGGAGAAGGTCAGCATCATTAGCTACGAGACCTCTCTCCTCTCCACGTCCGCTTCGTGGGAAAGAAGATAAAGAAGACACCGTTCATGAAAGCGGACACAGGGATTTCTAGGACAATGAGAAGCAACATCCTGTCAAATGCTCACGAAGCAGAAAATTTTTAAGGTGCTTAATAATGTTAGCAATATTTTAATGTATTAAATTACATATTCAGTGCAAGCTATATAACAAGATCATATATGAATTAACATCAATATTCCAATGAGGGAGAAACCCAGAAAATAAACATGTTCCTGAAGGAGCTCACTGAATCTGATTTCCTAACGTGATACAAATCAGATATGATCAAACTTTACTCAGTAAGTTTAAAAACATAAACAATTATAGGTGGTTCTTCCAAAGCCCAGGGTCTAATGGAGGACAGAGACCAAACTCTAGGTGTAATTACTTTGATGTTTTGGCTTCAAGTTCATGTACCTTGTCTCTTCTGTGCATCCTTTCCATAAACCTCCTCTCGATCTGGAAAAGCAGTGATATTTTGGGGAGGTGGGGGATGAGAAATCCAGGCTGAACGATTCGTTTATTTCTAGGGAATTCCCTCTCAAAATATAGCTTCATTAAGTAGTAATTAATAGTTTTAAGACAAGATTTTTAAGGAGATACACTAGTTAACACATGTGATAAATTGATAATAGAGTAGATGATGTTGGTATGTCCACCAGGAACTATCTTGATACTTATAACTGGGCCTCACTTTATCCTCTCGGCCCCTGTGTGTGGCGCCACAATCGTCGGTTACCTGTGGGTCAGTAACCCACGGCGGGATGCTGTCCCTGCCTGTCTCGGTGGTGGGGCTAGAGTGGATATAAAACCGGTTACTTACGATGGAATTTATACATGGTTGTAACCATACTGATAAACATATTGCATTGACTTCTGACAGCTTTTGCTTTGTTCAAGATCGCTAAAAACTTACACTAAATACCACAATTCCAGCTGCACCTGCTGGGAGAGCCAATACATTGACTTGTACTGGAGGATGTTTAGATGACTTTGAAACACAACTTCATCAGTTGCTGTTTCTTCAGAACGAATCACAAGGAGACGCCAACGCTCCCATTTTAATATTTCCTAATTGGCATAGCCGTGATCTTGAACTACATTTGTATACTGTACATGAGGTAGAGCCTGACGGTGTAGAAGGGGAGAAAGAAAAGAGATGACAGATGGAGAGAATAGAGGAAATAAAAGGTTTCCAAACTGACCATGTTAAAAAAGAAACTGATGCTGTGAGAATCGTGGGAAAGGTCTGTGAAGTTAGCTGATAGCTTGGCATCCTTCTCTCCTGTGCTGAGGGGAAGCTGGGTGTAAGAGGAAAACCATGCCAAAAAGACGCGTCTAAACAGCAAGGCTGGAGACCGAGTGTGGAGGAGCCATAGGGAAAATCACACAACCTGGACATATATTGGGGTGAGCAGGTGTGAGGTGTGCTGCAGGGAACAGAGTGCCAGCGTAGGGACAAGAGCAGGGACATGTCTGGGGCTCAGCACCCTGGTGATGCCGCATGCAGTCCTTCCCTCCGGGCTTGCTTACTTGTCTGTTGTGGTTGCCCGAACATTTTACATTAAAATGGTGAGGGAAAGAACAGTTCCTCTCTTTAAAACCGTACCTTGCAATCTCAAAAAGGACTCTAGAGCACAATTTTAAGGCTTTATGAAGATATTTTTAAAAATTGAGTTTTATTTTTATTGTGCATTTCACTTTCCTCTTCGCTCCGCTCCGGTTAGGAGAAAATTAATTTAGAAAATGCAAGTAAGTGCCCCCCAAAGTCTTCCAAATTGTTTTCATTGTGCTTTATGCAAATTAAATCTGGTCAGCTCAGCTGCGGCAGAGATTTAGAGGGTGTGCCGGTAAATGAGGGCTGGAAGCGAGCATTCATGTTTTCTCTCTGTGAAGGAGCACTGCATCATTTGTTTTAACAATATCTTCTCTGGCTGGTGTGACTCAGTAGACTGAGCTCTGGCCCGGGAACCAAAGGGGCACTGACTGGTCCGATTCCCAGCCAGGGATTTGCCTGGGTTGCGGGCCAGGTCCCCAGTAGGGGGCGCATGAGAGGGAACCACACATTGAGGTTTCTCTCCCTCTCTTTCTCCTTTCCTTCCTCTCTTTCTAAAATAGGTAAATAAAATCTTTAAAAATTTTTTTAAATGTTATTTCCCTTTGAAAAAACACAAGCTTTCAAAAAAGAACATCTTTTATATGTTAAGGCATATTTTCTTCAAGAAAATTCAGTTCTTATGAATAGAAAAAAGCAGAATTAAAAAATAAAGTTCATTGTATGCTAAAGTAGCACTGTAAAATAAATATATATTTCTTTGATTTTATACACATTTGAAAATGTTAGGGCAGTATAGAAAAATATGAAAAGCAGAAAAATATTATTTACTAAAAAATATGTAAAGAAACTCCATAACAATAGGGGATACAGGCCATTGTACAAAAAACTTTGGTTATCTGGTATTTTTATTTCCAGTCATGTCTGATATTGATTCAATCTCTCTGGCTGCAAATATCTAAATATTTCTAAATATCCACTTTTTGTTTGCAATGTACAATTTTAATGCATCATTAAGTAGGTAGCTGTGATTTTACCATCAGCATAATAAAGATTATGCATTTTGATCCCCTGCATTGAAACAAAAGAGAAGAAATATGCTACAAATTTTTTGAGCTCCAAAACAACACAGACTCAACAAATTAAGACACAAAAATAGATTATTCAGAATGCATGGTGCCATAAAAAGAAAAGTTACAAACCTAAAGAAATAAAGCAAGTCCAGAAATAACCTTATTACAGTAATAATTTTAAAAAAATAGAAAAATGCAACGAGAGAGGAAAGGCTTGAGCCAGTCCCAGAAAATGCAGAGGAGTCAGATGAAGCGGGTAAAGCAGTGAGGGAGAAGGTATGGTGCCCGACACAGACAAAAATCATTCGAGATGGGTAGAAGTATCCCACTGGTGACTTAAAGAACACGTTAACAAACCAGACAGGGAAATCTCTACTCTGATGATACGCACTCACAAAGCAGGACCCACAGCTGACGTTATATTGAAGGATGAAAGTTTGAATATTTTCTACCTTAATAACAACTTAAAATATCAGATCACATCATTTCTATCCACACCGTATTGAAGGAAAGAGCCAGTTAGACACAGCCCAGGGGAATTGAAAAATAAACAGCATACATATTGTAAAATTGAAAAGGTAAACATTGTTCCTATTTGCAGCTGACATGTAAGTTTAGGTAGAAAATAGCCAACAATCTACAACAAAGCTAATATAGATGATGCATGAGTTTAGCAACAGTTCAGTATATAACATCCTTATGAAAATTTCATATTTCTATGTATTAGCAATTGGCAATTGAAATTTACAAAGGGTGTACCATTTAGCAAAAAAAAACACAAAAGTAAAATGTTTAGGGATAAATCTATAAAATATGTAAAATACATGTACTCTTAAAATTTTTAAATCTAAAAAAAGATATTCAAGAAGACCTAAATTAATGGATAGGTATACTATGTTCAAGAATTCAAGATTTCATATTCCTTTTTTTAAAATCTTTTCTTTAAAGATTTTATTTATTTGTTTTTAGAGAGAGGGGATGGGAGGAGAGAGGGAAAGAAACATCAATGTGTGGTTGCCTCTCACATGCCCCCCACACTAGGGACCTGGCCCACAATCCAGGCATGTGCCCTGACTGGGAATTGAACCAGAGACCCTTTGGTTCGCAGACCTGTGCTCAGTCCACTGAGCCACACCAGCCAGGAAGACTTCATATTCTTAAGACATCAGTTATCTCAAAGTGCTCTATAGCTCCGATGTCACCGGTATTAAAAGTGTTTTAGAAATTTTCAAGCGGATTCTACAACTTTTATGGAAATACAGAAAACCTAAATAACCAAAATGGTTCCCAAAAAGATACCTACATGCCTTGCGCTAGTTAGTTCCAGGAGCAGAAGGACGCGACAGAAATCACTACTGTTCATATGCAGATGGGGGTGCTCGTACTGACGAATAGAAAGCAAGCAGAACACAGAGAGAGGCCCACATCAATGGGATTAATTCATTTTCAAAAAGTAGTTCAATGCTAAAGATATATTTTCAATAACATATACTAGAACGAACAGACTTTCATACACAAATAACTAAAACTCCACTTATGCTTTATATTATTAAACTTAATTTGAAACGGAAGATAGAATAAAATCAAAACCTTATGTGAAAAACATTCTATAAGGAAACACAGGAATACATTTTGGTGAACTGAAGATAGGCAGACATTTTATAGATCATATACAAAACACACAGCTCCTAAAATTGGGGTCATTGGACTTCCCCAGAATTGAAACTTATTTTCACTGTCCTTCAAAGACACTTTTCGGTCTTAAGACACTGAAAAGAAAATAAAAAGGCAATCCATAAAGTGTGAGAAAATGCTTGTGCCACCCCTCCGATAAAAGATTTGTGTGAACAATATGCAAAGAGCTAAAAAATAATTAAAATATTTGAACAAATGCATAATCAAAGGAATTTAGACAAGAAGCAAGCCAGAAGCTCCACACCAGTATTCGTTAGGAGTGTTCATGTTTAAACCACCACTACACAGACACGAGGGCAGATAAAATCCAACCAACCAAAAAGTCGAGCACACCGAATGCCTAAGAGCACGCAGGGCAACCGGAACGCGCAGGCCTGGTTGGTGGAGAAGCAGCCGCACAGTGGCTCCGAATATTCCCGGACAGGAACCCCAGAGACATGTAGGGTGTGTCCAGATGGAGGTCCATGAAGGGATGTGTGCAACAGCTGTATTTATAACGGGCTAAACAAGACACAGCCCACATATCCTGCGGAAGAGATGAGCCAACCGACACACGGGATTTTGAAGGGTCTGTGGCAGGGACTGCTGACGTATGGGACAAAATGGGTAAATCTCGAGAATAGTTTGTGCATGAAAAGGGGCATGTCGTTTGTACAATATTCTAGAAGGGGCAAAGCGGTGGCTGCAGAAAGCAGCTGGGTGGCTGCTGGAGCCTGGGGGCGGGGTGGCCCTTGAGGGGCGGAGGTGGGGTTTTTGGAGCTGCGGAGATAATTGTATCAGTCGTGGTGGTGACGTTGTCACATGTGTCATAATTCACCAGACCTCAGCTCCAGTGAGTCCATTTTACTGTTTGCAGGTTCACTGTCGTTACAGCGGAGTTCAGATTTCCCTGCGGAAAAATGCAGAACCGTGCTTTTAGAGACCTCCAGAAAACCATCAAGTTCACTTTCTTGAGCTAGGAAAAGTGTTTTGAATTGCTTTCTTAATTACCTCCACTTCTTTCTTAGAAATCTCCTGTTTCCATTATACTCGTCTTACATGTAATGTCAGTTTGGGTCTTCCCGTTTACCACAAAAGAAAAATAATCTGCCCGGCGCTGGGCTGTGTGTGTCAAACCCAGGCCTCTGGGTTTCCGTATCTGCAAGCTGCAGGCCGGGCACCCCCTCTCCCCTCCGTGGGAGGCCTCATTTGATGCCGTTCTCGCCGCAGCAGGTGTGAGCAGGCGCGGCCGACCGTGGCCTGCCTCCAAGTCCTCACAGCCGGACTTTCCACAGAGGTAGCCTTTGAGCTCTGTGGTTGCCATGGCTACTGCCATCCCCAAATTTGGGTACAGCGCGGCTTGAAGTCAAAGAATCGTACAACAGAGTTGTTCGTCTTAGACTGAAACATGGATGACGGTCTCGGCATAATAAAACGTGACATTTTTCACCGCGGTGCGAATTTTCTATGGAGAGATTCACTGGGCTCGCACATACCACGGTTTGCTTTTTAAATGGCCTTCTGTTCAACTGAGGAGACGCGGAGGAGAGGTGGCCCCGATGACAAGGCATTGGCGTGGACTGACGGAGACCCCAAGTGCCCACGTGGTCACCCCATTGATGTGGCTTCAGCGGGGTCCTCACTAGACTGCGGCGCACGGCAGTTCCACGTGTCCACGGAGCGGCTCGTCGCCCTCTTCCCCGGGCCCCCGGTGAACGCTGGGACCCATCTGCTCAGCAGTAGCAACAATCCCATTTGTGGGTGAGACCAGCAGTGCGAGGAAGCTGCAGAACAGCACCCAGGCGCAGGGAGTCGAGGAGCACCCAATACTGCCTTCCAGCCGGGAGAGCGGAAACCAGTGCCACCATCTGCAGTTTGGGGGTACGGAGGCGGGGGTCACGTTCAGTTCCCCAGCCTGACCTCTGCAGAAACACAGATGCGGCCCGGAGAATGACGGCAGGAGACGGCGCCGTGCGGAGGTAGGTGGCCTCCCCGGTGCCGGGATGGACTTGCAGGCCGGACCCTGAGTGCGCGCGGCCCCGCCCCTCAGGCTGCGCTCTGCACCTCCCGCGGAGGTTCCCACGCGGTGCTTTCAGCTCCGTGGGCAGAGACGTGGGCCTGGCCGTGAGAGTCGGATGCACGAGTGTCTGCACTCGCCACTCCTCCCAGGGAGGGACTTGGTGTCTTCTCCCCACCTGTCCGCAGAATTGCAGTTCCCCTGCCCTGAGGAGACACATTCTGATGAGGGGACACCCAGGACGCCACTGACCTGCAAGTTGCAGCTACTGGCAGGGACCTCGGAGTCCCCACCCCTGCAGGAGGCATGGACCCTGATCAGGAGGAGAGCGAGGGGCTGCGTCTGGGCTGTGGTAGTGACCAAGGTGGCTCTGCCAGGCGCTCCTTCCCCCGTCACAGCTGTGGAGGGCCGTGCTCCCGACCCCAGGCAGAGACACGAGGGGGAAAGTTCACATGGTGAGCTCCTCCGCTCGGGGAGGGCAAGGGGCAGTCACAAATATGTAAGGCAGGGAAGAGCAGATGAGCACCAGCGTCGGCCCCACAGGCAACTTCAGAAACAGTAACTATGACAGGGATGTCCCTTCCACCTCCCTCTTCCACGGTGTGGGTGCTGCCCCTGCACCTGTGTGGAGAAACAGGCGTGTGTGGTACCGGGGGAGGGGACAGTGACTGGTGGCCGTGACAACTGCACCACGCATACCTGCTCTACGCAGCACAAATTCAGTAAAAAAGAAAAATAAATAAAATAATTTAAAAAAACAAAATAGATGGCCAGTTCCAGGTCCTTTTCCGGGACCTGTGCCCTGTGCCCTGCAGACTACTCAGCCCAGTGCACCGGGCAGCGATTCTCAGGTGTCTTCCTGCTGCTGCGGTCCGAGGGAGCCCTGTGATGGGCAAGGCGGGCTCCATCACACTGTGCTGGGCGGGCCAGGAGTCCGCTGGGGCTGGTACCCTGCTGCTCTGTCGAAGCGACTGTCCCTCTTCCTCAGCCTCCTTCACCGGGCTCAGGATGCCCTTGTGGTCTGAAGATTTCCGTGCTATCTCCCGGCTCCCGGTCTTCTTTTCCCTCACACATGTCCATCCTGAAAACCCTTCTACACCTCTTACTGCGTCTCGCCTCTGTATCTTGAAGGACCTGGAACAGTGCAGTAATCTTGAGCATCAACTTCCTTAGGATATTTTATTGCGTTACTTATGAATTATCATAGTGTTATTCCAACATGGGAGCACATTTTCAGTCTGGATTCCATGAAAAACTGCAGGCTTGTTCCTCCAACTTTCCCATCACCACGGGGCCTAAAACCAAAGAGAACCAAGGCTATACGAGTTTAAGTTCAAGACAAGAACAAACGTATTTACCGGCTAGAGCAAATACCTGCTGAACCTATTTAAGGGTGCATTTTAAGCCTCACACAAGTTAATATAATCCTTTTCCCTACTCAGCCAGCCCCGAGTGGAGTTGGGAGAAGAACAGATTAGCATTCTCTCAGAAGCCAGCTTTCCAGAAAGTTTGCATGAGAATATTTAATATTTCCTGGAGCTTAGAAACTCTCAACAAGAAGGGTACTGTGTTGGGAACTTCCCTTAGAATTAAAATTTAAAGAAAACACGAACAAATATATACTTCATGTCTTCCTTTGGGCTGCTTTAATTATGTGCTATTATTGTGCTTCTGACAAAGCTTTTTAAAGAAGATACTTACTGAATCAACACAAATTAATTCTCCATTAAAAGAGGATTATGATGTGGTATTTATCAATATTTAAAGCAAACATAACATTCATGTTTCTTCCTCTTAAGTATTTCACTAATACATGAAATGCCTACACCTTCCCAAATATCATATTCTAATTATAAACATCTTTCTGTTTTTCTCTTTGAACCTCCAGTCGTGCAAATACACCAGGAAAAAAGCCTCAACCCAATGTAGGGAGACACAGTGTCAGCGACACCTTAAGTTGCTCCTCACTCTGCCCTACCACGTCCCTGTGCGCTGAGTCACTGCACCAGTGGAAACGTCTGGCTCTTGTTCTCAGGAGGACTGGGGCACACTGCTCCACATTCAGGGTCTCCCCGATGGTGTGCACGCTGGTGGTTTGAAAGCCACTAAACGTCACGTTGCCGTGAGACCATTTGCTTTCACAGGATGGAGAAGTTCCCCACGCCTGCGCACACCGCTGGGGAAGTAACTCCGTTGCACACCCAAGGTGACCAGTACGGAGAGGCCAGGAAGCGACCTCTGACGTGTGTGACGTGATTCGCCTGCACGGAAATCCTGAGCAGTTGTGCATGAAATCTGGGGAAGGAAACACCAAAGAGGCCATCATCCTCCACCCTGGGACATTTCTAGTTCTAATTCCTTCTTCTGGGATTTGAGGCCGTCATTCTGGCGTGAAATGGGCAAGCGACCCACGAGCACGGTCTCCAGCAGCCCCACGCTGTGCAGCCAGCGGGGCTGTGTGGCACTTTCCCGCCTCGGCCAGGGCGCTGGCACGTACGCTGGGTGTCCATGAACGCTGCCCACACCAGCGGCTGGAGGAAAAGACGAGGCCAGTTTAATGAGGATAAAGTCGGGGAATTACATTTCACCCAATGATATCACACACTCCACATCCCCTTGAAGGACTGTGCGATGCCCCTAATTAACTGGTCATTCGTGACGTCGGTCCCCTGCCAGCTTTAATCAAGACACACGTGCAGCACCGGGAATGCTTACCACCCTCCAAGGCACAGAAGTTACCCCCAAACCCCCCTCCTCAGGTGGAGAACCTGGAACCACTCGACGGCCCATCTTCCCGATACACCCGAGCGCTCGCTCACAGGGCCGTCCTGGTTTCCAGACAGGTACTCAGTGCCTCAGGGTCACCGGGGGTTTTGTGTCAACTAAATGACGTCAACTGAGTGTAATGCAAACAGTGCATTTTTGGATATTGGTCAATTAAATGATGGCCAGAGAGAGGAATTGCAGATTTAAAAAATCGCTAATCAGATCATGGGGATAAAAATACTAGTTCTGTGGCATTGCAACATCTCTCGCTACAGGATGAGGAAGGTAGGAGAGGGGTCATCAGCGGTTGGTCGTCCCGGCAGGTCACCCACAACACAGATGGGCTCTCATCCCGTACTTCTCGTCACCAGGTTTTACCCAGTTTTCACAACTCGGAGCCTTCTGCTGCCCATTTGTAGTCGCCAATACAGAGTTCTCATGTAGGACACGACTGAAATGAATTAGGAATCCTTGCATTCTGCAGAAATAACTTGGATACCTCCAAGACTGTGAATTTCTCAGGCAGGCCCTCCTGGCGTGTGTGTTCCCATCACCCCTGGTTTCCCACTCGCAAACATTGGCAGACCCTCAGCCTCTCACTCAGCATCTCACTAATTGATCACATTTTTGCAAAACCCACTGCGGTGATAAATATTGTTTTGCATCCATTTCCAGCTGCCAAGAACTGTGAAGGGCCCGTGATTTTACCTTACTGAATGCTGATCAAGGAGATGGCAGCAGCTTTATGGGTGCTGGGAGGAGGCACGTGACTGCTAGGCTGGCGATCACAGACTGTTAGCCCCAGGAAGGTGGTTGCCAGAGGGTCGGGGTGGCCACGTCAGTTCCCAGCACCCCAGTCACCGCCTGGGCAGTACAGGGGGGTGGACATGGAGCGCTGCAGGGGGCTGCATTCAGGAGGGGGACACGGGAGCCTTGCCGGCTCCTTCAGACCTGCTCTTTGGTGGTCACCCCAGGCTTCGGGGGTGCTGCTCACTGCGAACAGAGTTTGGGGAATAGCCATACAGAGGCCGTGCCGGTCTGGCACCCACGGCTGACCCAAGGAGACGTGCAGGAGCACCACGCCCATGGGGAGGGGCTCCCGACCCCTGCTTCCATGCCATCTTGGCACCAGCCTTATAATTACTAAGCTCGTAATTTGTTTCACCTTCTCCTTCAGCATGTCAAGATACTACGTGTGCTGTAGATTATCACCATGTTAATTGTCCAGAAGCTTTTAAACGATTGTGTCACTTTCAATAGTCTTTAATGCTACACACTTTGAGTGCTAATTGAGTGTGTGTGTGTAAAATCCTGGAGTACAAAACTACCTTGTCTGTTGAACTACAGCATCCGTGAGACCATGTGAATTCAAGCCCTCGCACATGTCATTAATGCAGACAACAGTTTAGGTAATATCAGGTTTATTAAGGACAAGAACATTCTTTGGGAAACATTATGTGTATATAATAAGTATTTACTATTGAAAAGAATTAATTATCTGGGAATAAGAATTACATGTCGAGCTTTAATATTTTAAAATTTCAAAATATATGAGAAATAACCTAAGTCTAAATTGTCTTATTATGCCCGATGTGATTCAAGGAATATAATTAAACTAAAAATTTACATTTTTCATATTGTCTTGAAAAGTGTTTAGAAGTTTAATAGTCTTTATACAGAAATGCTATTTGAAAGGCCAAATTAAATTTCTCTCTCTCTTTTTTTAACCACTTTGTTTTAGAAAGAAAGGGGTATTGTGAAGGGTGGTTTTGATAGCTTGTTCTGCTTTTGGGTACTATGCATATTCTGCAAACCCCAAATATTAATACCGAGTGAGGCTCCGTGAGTGAGATTCAGTGTCAGTGAACCAGAAAGCTTGAGATGTAGCACCACACTCTCCCCTGTCAGAGTAAGCTGCCCAGCCTCGACTCCATGCATTTAATTGCTTCCTTTCAGCTCCTTGTGCCTGCACATAATACGTTCATTTATTCGACATGAAAGAGTGCTGCGTTTTTTCCAGAAAGTGAAGAAGCTACATTAAAAGCCCTCTAGACTCTTAACGCATCTCAGACTGAAATGCGACCGAACTCTGCATCCTCAGTAGTGGCCCCAGCCCTGGACTTCACCCGGTTGCTCCTTCCCTTCTAAATGATTTTACATAACTTTTCAATTACGTTAAATATGACCATACACTTCACCCTCCCGTTGTGCCTGCAGTCTTCCCTCTTCTCCCTCTGGTGTACCCACCCCAGCGGGGATCTCCCTTTCCAGACGCCTTAGAAAACCCCACCTGTGTGGCAGGGGAAGCCCAGGGCTGCCTTTAACGGGGGGGGGGGGGGGGGGGGGTGGTGACTAGCAAACGCGCCTGTGCCCAGAACTCGCGGGGCGGCAGGAGGACTTCTGTGGCTGGTTTCGTGCCGAACAGCCTAGCCACGCTCTCACACGCTGCATTGGCATTTCGTCCATGTTAAATCTGTGCTCTGCACCTCTAAGCTAGACAGCAGTATCTCCCCGAGGAAATAAAACACTGGAGATCACTTAACTACTTATTCAAAGCGGATTTCTGCATGTGTCAAGCAATACGGGAAAATGAAGATGGAGGGCCTGATTGGGACCAGGCCTATAAAGCTCCTGGGACCCAGGGCAGGACCGAGAGCCCACCCACAGTCGGACTGGGCAGCACGCACCAGCCGTACCTGGGGTGACAGGCTGCAGGGTGGGGTGGGTGGGGTGGGTGGGGGACAGAGATTCAGGTGTCCCAGATAAGAAACTTCCCAAACATGTCACTGGCGGGAACAAGTGGACTCAGCATACTAGAAAATAAATTGCTCTGTTAGCCAAAATACTTATTAACAGAAAGGTTTTATTTTCTAACCAAAGTTATGTTGTTATTAAAATAATCCCTTTAAAATAATTAATATAAAAGATCACATTGATCTTTATTTTTTTAAAGATTCTATTTATTTATTTTTAGAAAGAAGGAAAGGGAAGAAGAAAGAGAGGGAGAGAAACATCAACGTGTGGTCGCCTCTCACACACTCCCTACTGGGAACCTGGCCCACATCTCAGGCCTGTGCCCTGACTGGGAACTGAACCTGTGACCCTTTGGTTCCCAGGTCAGCACTCAGTCCCCTGAACCACCCCAGCCAGGGCTAAGATCTTTATTAAATAATATAATGAACCAATCACTTTGATGGTCAAATAGAATTAAATGTATTAGCATTTTTATCTTACTATTCATACATTTAATCTTATTAATAAAACAATAGTATTACTGAATCAAGATATTCCACTGTGCTGAGCTTTGAACATATTTCTCCTTGTTTAACCCCCAGGCAGTCCTGTGGCCTTGGGATTGCGGTCAGCCCATCTCCGCAGTAACCACACCCACATACCGCATGCAGCCACACTGGCGGACACTGACCATCGGTGGTCAGTGTCCTAGGATCTCTCTGTTCTGCCCCGTACTGTCCCAGATGTCATGGGCGTGCAGTGACA
The DNA here is from genome assembly GCF_004126475.2 of Phyllostomus discolor. Lineage (NCBI taxonomy): Eukaryota > Metazoa > Chordata > Mammalia > Chiroptera > Phyllostomidae > Phyllostomus > Phyllostomus discolor. Next base: position 3,528,662 of record NC_040911.2, on the reverse strand, counting down.
CCCACATAGAAACTACCTTTTTTAGCCTCCTTCAGGGTTAGACGTGGCCGAAGCACGAATGTTGTCCGCTCAGATCTGAGCAGAAATGTTGCCATGGATGGACTTGACCTTTCCCCTCCTGTGCTCGGGGCACAGACTGAACCAGACCGGGGCCCTGGCACCCAGAGGAGGGCGTCAAGTGCGGGTAGTGGCGGAGCCCAGTCCGTCAGCCTGGGACACACGCACAAACCGTTACAGTGGCGGGAAAACCCGTTTTGTTCCAGCCGCTGTCTTTTGAGCTCATTTTGTTGCAACGACTAATTTGATCCCATAATTAACAACAACCCTCTATCACAATTGGTTGGGATTGGTGTGGCCGTCTGTTTTAGTAACTTGGTCATAATCTTTCTCACTTGCTGAGTGCTGAGCTACCACACACTCCCTCCTCGATGTCAGCTCTGCCCCTGCGTGGGAGGGTGCACAGACCCCACCCACGCGGTTTCCACTGTTTACAGGAAGCGGCTGAGACCCGGAGGCAGCCTGCCCTGGCCTGAGCTTCCTTATCCCCTTGACCATTCCGCAACCTCTTCTCCTTGACCTCCCTGCCCCTCCTTTCCAAAACGGTATCCCCACGTACAAAGTCCCCTAGCATGTTCTCCTGATGTGTTCCTTACTACTGGTGATATCCTTCCTCGTTTTGGGTTTTATCGTACAGTCTTATTCTGTTTTTAATACGCATCACTACCTTTTTACCTTTTTCCCTAAGTATTTCTACTAACTTGTTGCCTAAAAAGAGATGACATCCCTCTGATATTATATGGCTACTTGGCAATCTCATGAATGAATAGTCTAGCATATAAAGGTCCAGAGTTTGCTTGTTTTTTTTTTTAACTTTATGCAATATCCTCTCTCCTCCTGGTATGCCTGGTGCCAGCCGCCGCAGTCTTGGATGATAACAGTAAAGCCCTTGTCCCAAACACTGTGACATATAAGCAGAGATGGGGTTGGTGTGGGAATCGGAGGGCAGCCTGCCAGTGGTGTAAGTCAGCTGAATGAAAGGAGGAGTCAATGCGAGGAAAATGGCCACACTTGAGCCAGGAAAGGCAGCCACTTCCTGGGGCCGAGGCCGGGCCGGTGGCAGGGGAAGGAGAGCATTTTCTTCATCGGTTACAGGTGGACGCGTGGACGTGGTGGACGGTCAGCGACCCCAAGGAGAAGGCGTCGGGTTTCAGGGAGTGCCCGTGTGGGGAGGGCTTAGCTCAGAAGAGGACGTTTGTGCTGCTGTGTCTCCCCTGCACTGTATCCTGTGACCCAGCCTGCCCCATGCCTCTCTCACAGCCACTGACGTCGGTGCTGACCGCTGTCCCAGTGCCACGTGCTGATTGCTTTCTGATAACGTGAGGCTTTCTCTCGACTCCTTGGCGTCTCCTCTCCCTCCGCGGCACCCGCCCCCACCACCACTCCACCCACTCGGCGAGTGCTCCCGTGGGAAGCAGGAGTGTCGTTCTGATGGGGAAGGTGGGCACCTGCAGGGAGGCAGCCTGGCCTTTGTCCTTCCGGCTTTTAGGAGTGGCACAGGGACCCTGTCCTTCTGAAGATCATCCTGCTGCAACCTCCAACGTCAACATTCTCGGTTCACGACGGTGACAGCACAACGTCCACTTGTTCCTGCGCTAACGCAGTTCTCACGGGCGCAGGGCTTACCCGGGGAAACTGGGTTGCCTCAACAGTCTCTGGCTTCCAAATTACCTTGTATTTTCTCATTTAGGGATCTCTGTTCTCATTGGTCTTCCATGAGTCACAGACGTAGACTTGGGATGGTCGGTGTTTATTGCGCATGTACAGTACGCCAGCGCCGGCTCTGAGCGTATTACATACGGTAACTCACAAAGATCCTGTGAGGTGGATCCTGCTGTTCCCATCCCCGTTTACAAATGGGGACCCTGAGGGGCAGGGTACCTGTCATTCTCCAGGCCCCCCTGTTCGTCAGCAGCAAAGCTGGAGCCAGCGGCCTGTCGCAAAGGGTCCAGTGTGTCGTCAACCATCCCCCCCGGTCTGCACCCCAGTGCTTCAGATGTAACGTTTTGCTTTTAGAGCCGCAGCTACTTTATCTATCTTTCCCTGCTGATGCTGAGACAGTGGTTCCCTTCCGATAGCCAGACCTTCCATCCCTGTTCCCATCGCTCTTCTCGAAGGACATCAGTTCCAGTGACAGAGGATCTTACCTCTCTGCCGCAGGACTGGGAGGGCACTTTGTTATTTCTCCACACCCACCTTTCCGATCTCTGCTACCAGGGCCACTGCGCACACCAAATTCCAAGACAAGAGGAAGCAGCAAGCCCCCGTCCTGGCAGTCCGGCTCTTCTTGGGTGGTGCTGGCACTTACCGCCCAGGGGGAGGCAGGCGGGGCGGCCTGGCTCTTAGGGAGATGGAAGAGGTGGGTTATTTCATGGGCTAACCCAGAGCCGTAGCCACGTGGGAGGGTCGGTGAGTTCACTGGTGATTCAGTGGAAATCACACTGTTGTCCCCATGTGTGAAATCATGCATTTTCCCTGGAAATGCTTGGAAATAGAACATCAACACACACACACCCTTCTCCCCTATAGAAGTAAAGGTCGCTTTGGAAATACCTGTCATGGGTAAGGGTGACTGTGTAAGTTACCATGCACGAGGGGACCCTGTTACAATGAAGGGAGGTAGGAGGGTTACTATCACACGAGGACAACAGCCTGGCTGCCACCGACCCAAGCTAGGCAGGGCGTACACCTTCTATTTACCTAAGACTTGGAAGTTTCATTTATTTGTAAAACTTGTTTTTCCTTTATTTTAATATTTAGACACTGAACTAGGGGCTAAACCAGCTGTTGTGTGTGTGTGTGTGTGTGTGTGATGATGGAGAGCTTCAATTAGTGGTTTCAAATCTTTTTTTTATATCTGGATAATTTCATTTGATTTCTTTTGTCATTCTGTAGGTTTGGTCCTTTACTTTGACAATACATACATTCATTATCATATTAAAAGTTGTTAATTTTCACTTTAAGAAGCTCACTTTTACATTCCCGTCTCAATCCCTAATATTCTATATACATATCCATTTTTAAAAAATACTACTCTTCTTTCTCATTTTTTCTAAACAAATCTCTTGTATGGAAGTATAACATAGATGCAGAAAGTGGTGCAAGTCCTGGATGTATCTCAGTGGATTTTTCGTAGTGGACATGCCCATAAAACCATAAAACCACCGGGAAGACTAAGAAACAGGCCCACAGCCACATCCCAGAGGCCTCCACAGGCCTCCTTCCAAGATTCGATGCCAGGACCGCCACTACCGACTTCTGTCCACACTGGACACTTTTGTCCACCTGTGGGCTGAATCTGAGTAGAATCTCACCACATACGCCTAGTTTTGCGTGTAGCTTCTTTCCCTCGGCTCTGCATTTGCGTGATTCCCTTGTGTCGAAGCCCACAGCAGCAGTGTGCTCGCTGTTGGTACCTGTACGACATCTCTTGGTATAGACACATTACTGGCCATTTCTCCATTCTACTGTACATGCGACTTGCAGAATATTACCTCATTCTGTGTTACATGTGTTCCAGTGTTTCTGAGGATAACATTTACAGGGGTGCGGCTTGGTCTGGTTCTCTCAAAAGAAACTTTTAAGAAATGAATACAGTACTTTCATGTCATAAAAGTGCTAACATTGATAATATTTTAAAATTACACTACATTCCTCAATGGCACACCTAGTATGAAGTTTTGTTTGTGTGAAGCTCAGCATTAACAGAACGGATCTTTGCTGCTTGGAATCGTGGCGGGGTTACCTGCGAGCTCCAGAGAACAGGAGCAGGAATTGGGGGTGATTGTAATTCTCTGAGCTTCAGTGAATAGTCAGTGCAGTTCGTGAACATTCCTTATGATGTGTGGCTTTTCCTGCGTGTGTCATACTTAACGTAATTACCCTATATTTCATTGAATGTTTTTTTTAATGGAATCTCACATATAGACCTTCTCCTACCTCACCGGATGAGAACTTGGAAGGGCAGTTGGACTGTGCCCTGACGCACAGCACCTGTGAGCGGGTTGGATCAGCCACCCGCTCCCATGCGATTTGAGTTCTTAATTAAACATAATTGTTTTCACTGCAGTAAGAACAGCTTCAATAGTATTTTTAACCACACCAAACAGCCCTATTAGGAGAGACAGCAAAGGGGACAATGATGTGAATCAGTCAGCTCTCAGCCAGGAGGCGTGCGTAGGTACCCGACGTCCAAACTGAAAACAGCCTCTCAGGGGCTGAAGGGAACACAGAGAGGATTACAGGCCTGGAGACACTTAAAACGTTTATCACGTTCATGAGAAAACCAGCGGTTAGAGCACTGTCTGTAAGAGCATGGAGAGAGCAATTTACATGCCTCCACTGTTTATCCGTGTAAATTATGCACAGATACCACTTTGCCCGTGGGTTCTGCCTTTCGGCCCTGGAGTCTCTTGAGGAGCACCGTGTTACGTAACTCTGCTCATTAGCGCTCGCTTGGCTGTGCCCCGAGGCCTCTCGCCAGGGCTGGTTTTCTTGCTCAGCCTGAGTCGGTGTATGGAGCCCTTTACACGGGCAAGCCGCATGTGTGAGGACACAGACAGCAATGCACCTGCTGTGGACCGAGCGCTCGTGTCCCCCCCAGCTGATGTGCTCGTGACCTGCCCCCAGTGTGATGGCACCGGGAGGTTGGGTACTGGGACGGTGACTGTGTTTAGATGAGGTCCTGAGAAGTGGGTCCCCCTGATGAGATTGGTGTTGGAATAAGAAAATGAAGAGACCAGAGTAGTCTTTTGCTCCTCCTCTCCTTCTCCCCCATCTGGCTTCCTCCTTCTCTCCCTCTCCCTCTCTCACACACACACACACTCACACACACACACACCATAGGTATGTAAAGAGGCCCCGTGAGGGCACAGTGAAGTGGTGGCTATCCACAAGTCAGGAGGAAAGCTCCACCAAGAACCAAATCTCCAGTCCCTTGGTCTTGAACGTCAGAACCACGAGAAACCAGACTATCGTTTAAGCCACCCTGTCTGTGGCATTGTCTCTGAGCAGCCCATGCTAACACACTATCTCCCAAAAGCCAAAAAGAAGAGCCTGGATTGATGAAACTTGTTTAAAATGATAAACCCAAAGCGATTGATAAGGATCATTTTATTTTCACGGAAAGCTACTTTTATGAGTTAAAATGCAGTCCCTGTAATCAAATATGTCTAATATTAGGAAAGTTATTTTTCAAGCATGCATTTTAACAGATAGCTGATGAATAAAGTGAATAAAAACTACTTAAGTGGTTTAAGACACGTTAAAAATCGAAGCAATGTGCAAAGGGCCTTAGGGGATTAGTAATATTTGGGCTCTCAGGTTAGAAATGTAGGAAGCTAGTGTTTTGCTCCTTCTGTTGATATTCACACAAAAAGAAAAAAATCTGAGCAAACGGCAAGTTGAGAGTGTTCCTGAACCCCTCAGAGGATTCCGAATGGAAACCAGTCCAGTGCCCTGCAGCCCGGGGAGAGCGGGCACCCGTGCGGACCAACGGGTGGGCACCCGTGCGGACCAACAACACAAACATTAGATGCAGGACGGGCTGGGCCTCACCCCTCGCCAGGCACCGGGCGAACTGCAAATGCAGAAACCTTGGTTTGCAAAGTGTGATGCATTTCGAGAGAGCAACTGCAGAGACTGAGCTCAGGCCCAGCCCCTTCTCTACAGGGGCTCCAGGTCTGCTCATGTCCCAAGGCCCTGGAGAGGGCCCGGCAGCCAGACGCTGTGCCGGCAGGGGGGAGGATGACACCATGCACCCTGAACAACTGCTGAAGGCTCAGTGTGAGTGTGGGGAGCGGGGGTGGGGGCGGGGCAGCACAAGAGAGTGAGGCTCCTGGTGGCCGCTGGTCTGGGGGACTAAGTGTCACAGATGGGGGCGGGGGTCTGCACATGCTTGCAGGGTTCTCTCCCGCACAACTCACGCAGGGTCTCACAAGGAAAGATGGAAGAGAATTCTGGGGGTAAAAATCTAGGGAGCACAAGGAAAACATGGCTGTTTCCTCTCCCCAGTGGAATGCGCATGTTTAAGGTTCAGGGGAAGAGGAACCGAATCTGTCACCTAAGGACCCTGGAGGAAAACCACGCCTGCTGGAGGAAGCAAGCAAACAAACAAGCAAAACAAAACTGCCAGTGCGGAACCCTGTGCGCAGTGCCAGTGCCTTTCAAGGGGGAGGAGAAATAGTGACTGGCCCAGACCGACCCGGAAGGGACAGGTCCATGGGGAGAATGCCTAATTCATAACAAGTGTGGAAGAATGTTCTGCAGACAGGAGCTATCGTATCAGTCAGAACGGTGGATGGGCCAAAACCACAGAGTGTTAGATATGGAAAAAATATGAAATAATTTAATTCCATTTTTAAAAATTGCTTTAAAATATTATCAACTGTCTGAATAAAAAAAAGAACAACCTATTTTATACACACACCTATAACATATGTAGTGCTAAACTCTTTGACAATAATAGAAAAGGGTGGAAGAAGAAATTGGAAATACATATACTCTTGAGGCCCATGTTCTACTGGTGATGGAGTATAACCTTATTTAAATATAAAGTCAAAACAATTACCAATATATATTTTACACCACAGGAGAATGACTAAAATGTTTTAAAATGATATAAATAATAGCCAATAGAGGAGATAAAGTTGAGTCATAAAACTACTCAGTTAGCCAAAGAGGAGAAAAAAAGAAAATAATGAGGATAAAAAGGAACAAAACAAAGAGAGCTAGCGAATAAGAAACTGTGATTCCACTATGTCAATAATCATATTAAGTGTAATTTTTCTCATGGCATCATATAAAAGAGATCGTCAGTTTTGTAAATTTGAAGGGCCAACTGTATTTCTATCCCAAAGAAACTCACAATAACAATAAAACCATAGGATGAAAGTGTAAGAATAGAGGGAGGTGTATCATGTAAACACTAAAGAAGATCAGAGTAGCTATATAAATTTCAGGCATGTGGGACTTCAGAACCAGGAGTATTAACAAGGATAAAAACAATAATATAATAATAGAGGGATCATTTTCCAAGAAGGCATTTGCCACTGAAGGTATATGCACCTAACAACAGAGCCCAAAATACATAAGGCAAAAACTGGTGTATCTGAAAGGAGCATTAGACAAATACATAATTCATTAAGTTGTCAACATTCTTCTCTCCATACTTGAGAGAATACATAGGTAGGATACCAGGTCAATATACAAAAGTCAGTCACATATTATGAACAGACACTTCACTACAAAATACACAGATATCATATAAATGTGTGAAATGATGTGCAACATCATTCTACCTAAGCTGAATGCAAGTTAAAGCCACAGTGAGACATCAGTAGACACCTGTTATAGTGGCTAAAAAAAAAATCTGACAATGCAAAGTGCTGGCAGTGTTAGAGAGTAACTGGGGCTCTTATCATTCCTGGTAGGAAGGCAGATGCTACAGTGATGCTAGATGCAATTTGTCAGTTTCACAAAGCTGATAATACATTTATCGATGACCCAGCCATCTCACGTCTAGGCATCTACCCAAATGTGCTGGAAACTTATTTTCCCAGAAAGACTCATGAGAACGTTTCTGGCAACTCTGTAATGACCAAGCACTAGACATAGTCCAGGTGTCTGCCAACGCAGGGAAATAACGCTCAGGACTGGAAAGGGTGACCCACGGACTCACGTGGCAGTGTGGAAGAGCCCTCAGTGCACATGGCTACCGCGAGAAGCCGGCCCACGGTCGGGCATAACGTACAGCTCCGTGTATACACATTCCCCCCTCTTATCTCACCTCGAAGAGAGAAAACATTTCTCACAAAGAAATGAAACAAATAGCTAGAGGGTCCTACGCTTGGCCCCCTGAATTTTGCCCGCCTCTTTTCAACTTGGCTGGCATGTATTTGTGATGCCTGGGAAAGCATAAGGGGGTATGTGACACCGTGGAAACTGTAGAGACGTGTTTGTTTTCATTCTCTGCCTGGTACTCGTGTGTTTGGTCTCCTTTCTGCCGCCAATGGTGTCAGACTGTGTTTTCTTTATGTGAAGAGAACGGCAGAGAGGCTTGGCTTGCGTCCGGGATGGCTAATCGATGGCACCGAACCACTAGCTCTACTGAGACACAGCTTTGTGTGAAGCCCTGCTCGTAGCTGGATGCTCAGAACCCTTTCCCTGTGCTCACTTGACTCGGCCTTCTGACAATCAGTCTGGTGTTATTTACCGGGTACTCAAAGTCATTATGTTACTTAATAGAATTTAAGAAATGTCACGAAAGTCTTAATATTTCCCAATAAATAAAATTCGAGGAGACCTTTTAGGATGAGTTATTTTGGTCCTCATAAATTAGGCCTCTTGAAAGATGATATTTCAGCCCCCAATGGATACGTTTCTGTCAGTGAAATAAAAAAACAAAACAAACCCTCTAATGTCAGGTTTATTATGGATGCGCTAATACCTGTCAGCTCTGAGCAATGAGGAGGCAGGAGTCTGTTTGAAACCCGCAACTCTCTTGAGTCCTCAAGTATTCAATACCTAGCTCAGCTTGAACAATTTATTATTTTGCAACCCACTCCATAAGATGACAAGATCAAATTACCCAGTCAATATTGCAGTGTTAGATTTTTGTCATGAATATATTTAATTTAATAAAAACACTGAATGACCCATTTATCATATATTTACTTTTTTAGACTCTGCATTTGTTGGCACGACCTCGTTTTTTCTTGGCATTAAGAACACTAATTAATTCATGACTGTGATGTATTATCTATTATAAGTGCCCCTGGTGCTCTGGCAGCTTAAAAAACTGGTCAAATATACATCTAATAGTAACCTTTGTCATGGTACTTGAAGGGTATTACCTGGGATAATGTAGGGATTCTCCAATAGGAAGTGTCTACAGGCCAATCTTGTTATAATTTATTCTCCTGCACGGGTTACCAGTTACTTTGTTTACACCACGTTTCAAGGTCTATTACATGCCCAACTCCATGCCCAGGGGAAAATTCCTTCCAAATGTTAAGTTATAATATCTGACACAGACACATGGACATTTAGAATATTTTTCTGGAGCTCTTTGCATTTTGGAAAAAACAAAAATTGACTGTTTTAGACATGCATTTTGTTATTTGGTGCATTTTTAAAATGCGTCTGGGATGATTCTCATCACGTGGTGTGCAGACACTGGGTGAACTGCGCTGGGGCCCAGTCACATGACCTACCAGGTGAGCCCACCTGAGATTTGGTGGAAGAGCTGGGTGATAACCGCCAATGCCCAACTATAATGAGGCCTACAAAAAGTCACTTTTTTAATGCAGTTAATCGTATTTTATTTTGCTTTCATATTTTTCCATGTTAACTATAATCTGCTGGGTTAGGAAATTGACTATGTAATGTAATAAAATGGGGAGATTTGGGGCCTATAATGACTTGAAATTACTTTCTAAAATGGATTCTATTTCAAAGGCACTTTTCCATCATTTCTCATTGAATACACAAAAGCAGGGATATTTCCCTTGTTACCAAAGGCACACAAACGCCTTGGCCTCATTCTTTTTGGATTTTGTGGAAGGAAATCAATAAAAAGATAAATCAAAAGTCAAACTACCCTGCCGTCAGGGTGAAGCATCGCCCCCACTCAGTGAATATTTAATTTGTGGTGTAAAATGGGTCACAAAAGCTCTGCTGTATCGTCCACGTGGAGACAGCTTTTCCCGTCCCGTGACCTGTTCCTCCACTTCGAGTGCGTGGGAAACGAGGAGGCAGCGAGGGGGTAACAGGAGCGGAGGAAGAGCATCCAATGATGAAAACAAACTGTCTCAGGCCCGTTCTCCCGCCACACCCCGGTGTTGGGCCTGAGATCAGACTGGTTTGCGGGGGCGGGGCTGACTCTCAAGGCTGTGATCTGGCCTCCCCGCTGTCACCTCGTCAGCGAGGTTTGGCATTACCTAGCAGAGCTGCACTCATTGATCCTGACACGTAGAAAGGCGCCTCCTGCAACCTGTTGTTTAGACCGCCGGAGTGTGGCCGCCCTGCGCCGGCTCCGTGCGCAACCCCTCGCTTGAGTGTTTCCACCAAATCACTCTGTGATTTCAGAGACGATCCTTGTCGTCGCCAGGGGGCCCGTCGGAAACCAGGAGGACTGTCTGCTAGGGAAGTGGGAAGTAATGGTGATGTCTTCACGTGTCTAGTGTTCGCCCACCATTCATATTCGTTAAGTCTCAGTTATGCCAGAACTGATAAACTCCTCCCACCCTTTGTCAGGCGTCTTTCATAGCACGGAGTTTGCAGATTTAAACGGTAGCAGCTCAGCTGCAAAGTTTGAACACCAGCAGTGTAAAATATTTCCATAAGAAGCTCATTTTCCCTTCTTGAATCAGATCCTCTTGACAAAAACACTAGTACTTCGGAAGCGGAAGATGAGTCAAAACCTTCAATGCCATGTGTCCAAGTTGCCTAAAACTCCAGCTGCTTTTAAATGGGGTTCATTTAAATGTAGATGTTGCCTGTGAATGGAGCTTGAGCAAGGGCTCTGCAATAGGTTTTGTGAAACAAATGAAATATCTAATATTAAAATTTCTTTTAGTAAAGACAAAGAGACATATGGATGGATCGAGCAATAGATAGAGATATTAGAAGATCCTCTAGAGTTATAAAAAGAATTACAGTTTCAAGTACACAGTTAATTTATTTAAATTGCAGTTTTCAATTTCACAGAATCCTCTTTCAAAAAGAGATGAAAACAAGGCATTGAAAATTAAACAAAAAGTTTATTTCTGCTGGTTTGAATCAGAGCCAGGGTGCCTGTAGTCAGAAAGGTATTTACGCACCGAGTCTCGTGAGTTCAGAGCTTTTATGCAATAATGAAACGAAACCAGTAAGATGCTGTTTTCTGTTCTTAAGTCCTGGGCAGCTTATTATCAAACTGCGTTCAACAGATGTGCACTGGTTGGTGTGACCGTGAAGGGGACAGAGTGAGAGGTCAGATGGCATTCAGAGCACACTGCTGCCTGTCTCGCGTGGGCGGGAGCAGGGTCGGGGTGGGGAGAGGTGTGAAGACAGCGGTGACAGGGTGACCTGCCCTCATCATTCATTGTGTGTTGATCAATGAAAGTGTCAAAAATCCAGAAAGTTGCAAAATTAGAAAACAACGAATCTTGAATATTGGTTAAAAAGTCATATAAACAACTTGCAAAGAAAAGTTGATTTTGCCACCTAAAAATGATGGCTTCATCAAAATAAATTCATAGGTACAAAACATCTGAAATCCAATTTAGTTCACAATTTAAAAATCTCATTTTGAAGGTGGTAAGGAATTGATAAATCTTGGTAACATTTTTGGAAGCGTATAGTAAATTCCCTCTTAAGCAAAAATTGATAATTCAGTTAATGATATATTCATGCCTTTATCTTTTCCTTTTCCTTTTTAATTCATTCTTATCCCAGTTTTTGGTTATTGCCTTGTCTCGGAGAACAGAACACATATTTAAAAGATCAAAATAAAGGAGTGAATTTTGTTGCGGAGAAAAAAATCAATGACTGGGAGGTTTAAAAAGATAGAATAAAGCGATATATACATTGGGATGAGTGGTTGTTTTTTGGAAATCTGTAGAAAGTAAAAATGAAACTGAGCACAGAAAGAATTCCTGGTTTTCTCAACTATTCATCTATGCAGTCCTTTAATAAGTATTCATGGGCCACTACTCTGTGCCGTCCTTTGAACTAGCTGCTGAACATGCAGAAATGAACAAACTGTTAACACTTGCTAATGAAGACGACGAAACAGCTAATGACTGTGGACTCATATGGCAGAACGGGCGGGAAGCATCCTCTCTAAACCCCTTCTGTGAGGGCGTAAGCCTCGCATGAGGGCTTCACCCACGACCTAATCGCTTCCCAGAGACCCCCAGACCCCGGACAGCACCACCTTGGGATCAGGTTTGAACGTATGAGTTTGGGGGGCGGGGCACACACCTTCAGTGTGTGACAGCTGTGGGGCAAGCTCTGAACATAGAGCCTCTTTCTCCTCTGCGTGTTCTCTCCCTGTTGCCACAAAACTACACACACGAGGTTACACACTAAAATCAAAACGAGAACTGCTGCGTTTTGTTTTCCTGTTTTAAAATTTTGTGTATAAGATATATGTACCAATAGGAAAGTAATGCCATTATTTTGAATGAAGTGTCCACATACACAATATGCATTTTTTTAGTCTTAATGTCAATGAGAATAAAGCAAGAGCGCGTTCATCATGGCCCTGCAGCTTGGACGAGGGAGGACAGATTTGCTCCGGGCCGGCTGCAGGGCTCACGGCTGAGACCCATGTGAAGCAGCACGAGCACCAGGAAACAGCCCCTCCGCACAGGAGTTCAGGGAGGAGATTCACGTAAGAAATACGGTCCAGCCGGAAGCCGAGAGAGAGGAGCCAGAAGCAGAGGCTCCTTTCAGAGGCCAAGAATGTGAGATTTTGGAAATCAGCAAAGAGCCTAAAACGCGTATTCCTGGACATCATCCTTGAGGAGCTAGAACCCCATCCGACCTGTTCTCCTGAGCGGACTGTTCCAACATGGTTTTAAGGATCACGGTCTAAACTAACAAGTCACCAGATTCCTGCAGATATCTGATAACAAGGCGCCTTTCTTCAAAGCAGGTGTTGTGTGTACACGGTAGACGGATGGCCTGTCCTGCAGGGCCACTCAATATGCATTTTATTCATAGATTCTAATACATATTTTTATGTGTCCATATACACATGTGGCATTTATTTCTACTTTATATATATATATATATATATATATATAATTTCTAAATTATTTGTTCCATGCTAGTAGACATTTATAAAACATTTCCCACAAGATAAATAATTAGGAGACAGAGTGTACATCTTTTTTTTTTAAGACTTTATTTATTTATTTTTAGAGAGGGAAGAGAGGGAGAAAGAGAGAGAGAGAAACATCAATGTGCGGTTGCTGGGGGTCATGGCCTGCAACCCAGGCATGTGCCCTGACTGGGAATCGAACCTGCGACACTTTGGTTCGCAGCCTGCGCTCAATCCACTGAGCTACGCCAGCCAGGGCTAGACTGTACATCTTACAGATGATTTTATCTATATTTTACCCTGATTTAAAAAGCTATGACAATTATGGAAAGTTGCACTGGCATCTAGAAGTAAAACGGGTATCACAATAGAAATAGATTAGTTTTAGGTAAGGACTAGATACGCAGTTTCCAGCACAAATAGTGCCCTTTTTATTACAAAATCTTTTACTACAAAATCATAAGCATGTAGTTCTATAATATAGCACCATACCACTCAAGCACACCATATAACATGTTAGGTGAAATGTTCACATTAAAACTGTAAATTATTACACCCATATTATTACCAACCGACCACACTCAAGTAGGCCTTATTTCTGCCAGACCCTATAGTATATAACAGGATAATATTAAAAATGGATGTTTACTAAAAAGTACTATTGTCTTTTATTGTCTTGTGGTTTACTGTCTAAACCACAAGAGAAATGAAAAGAATTAGGAAAATAGATTAATAAGAGTGTAAACATTTTTGTCCGCTAATAAGTTGCCTCGTCTGACTTTGTAGCCATAACATGAAACGCTCAGTCTCCAGGCTGCCGGCGAGAACTATTATCTCAGAATGAAATTTTCCTTCCCCCCTCATTGTTAACTGATCATTAATATTTTAAATCCAAATGGATACCTAAAAATATGACCTCCAATACCCTTTTTTCAAGTCATGGGGATATAAATCTTTATTATGAAACCAATCCACTGGCATTTATTTCAAATTCTCATGCGCTGCTTCAAAAAAATTGGTCTCCATGATCCTTCTTCACATTGAACCCAGTTGCTTACTTGTCTAATAACTAAAAAATACACAAATGAAGTGGGAACTGACATTAAGTGAAATTTAAATGAGTATTTTATAAGAGGTAAAAAATAGTTTCCCTTTTCCTATCTAATTTCTTGGCCAAGACCGCCCTGTAATAGAAGACAGATTCACAGGGGGAAAGAAAACGAAGGTTAATGACACATCTACCTCCTGCTAGAGACACGGAAGAGACCCGGGAAAACGGAGTAATGGTCAGCGATGCGCAAGCCTCTGCCTTAAACGGCATCTCCAGCTAAAGACGAAAGAACGATGTTGGGGTGAGTTAGGCCAGTTCTGGGAGGGGACCAGGAAAAGCACAGCAAACAGGGATAAGGTGGTTCTGCGGATGTGAGTTCTCCGTGGAGAAGAGATTCTAGAGCTTTAGTCATTATCTTCTTCCTGGTCCACGGAGAAAGACACCCTTACAAACGGAGAATTCCCTTGTGAGTAGAAATGTCTCTTAAAAAGGGGGAATGTCTCTTAGGCTTCCCCAGTTTCCCAGGGCTTTCTGCTTCTGAAACACAGCTCACACTAACCCCGTGGCAGAGGGACTTATGCGGGGTAACCTCCCCTGCTCCCTTCCTGGTCGGAGAATGAAGGAGAATCCTCAGATAATTCCGTTACTATGCTACTCCACGCATTCCGGAGTTCATGAATTTATTATTATATGATTTGCTTAGTAAAATGAAGACTCGGATTTATTCGCATCATTATATACATATATAAATGAAATGATCATTGTGCGATTTGATGATAGATGTTAGCTTCTGGTGTGTAAATCTGATTGCACTAATAACACACTCTATATACAGATGTTTATATATATATGTATATGCACATTGTATACAATATGTAATCAGCACCATTGCTGATAGGCTCTCTCTACCACTTTCAGAAACAAGCATTTATTTTCCAGGCAGCGTGACCCCAGGGGTATGTACCGTATCAGAGGCTGCCATTGCCCAGGGGGTTCTCCAGAATTACCGCCTCCCCTGGAATGTCGCTTGCCTTAGATACCAGGTCACTTCTATGGCGCCCCTGTGGCCGGCTCTTCATTTATTTGGATGTGAAGCAATGTTAATGCCGCCCCGAGGACCCATAGAGAATAATGCAATATTTCTCCCACTTCCATCTGCACACAAATCACGCGGAGTGCTTGTTAAAGTGTAGCGGCTGATTCAGTGGGCCTGAAGTTGGGCATAAAACTCCAAATATGTAAACAAACTCCGAGGGGCTCTCCGTCTTGCGGGAGAACAGCCCCGCTCCGTAGGGGCCCTGCTGCGCCTGCCCCGCGGCGGACCGCTCGGTGCTGTGCTGTTGGCCCTGCGTCCGTGTGTTGGTCATGGTCATGGTCACACCAGCTCTGCTGGGGCCCTACTGGTGGTCACAATGACCCACACGTTTGCTGAGATGTTGCAGCCGCCTGCTCACGCAGTGAGGCCGTTGCTCCCGCTTCCCTCTCCGCTCCCGCTGCAGGGAGAGGTCCCGGGACGCGGGGACTCCGCCTGCTCCGGATCCGCTGGCCTCCGCGCTCGCCTCCACGTGGCGGCTCTACGTGCTCTTTCCACTGCCTTCCCCTGGCCCGTGATCTTCCCCTCCCCCACCACCTCTGCGCCTTCTTGTTCCTCTCTCTTCTTCCTCTCGTTTCTTCCTTCAACTCCCGTTTCTGCACCCCGTCCAACCATTCCTTTCACCTTTTATTCCCTGTTCACTCCTGCTGCCGCTCCTCCCCTCCCCCCTGGCCTGCTGCTTCTAGTCAGCCGCCTCGCCCAGGAACTCACGACTCCAGTGTGACTCCGCAGTTCTTCGTGGATGCGTGTGCAGAATCTTGAAATGCAAACGCACACTCACACACAGCTCCTCCACTCTCCTTGCCACCCAGCTTCAGACGCTCGTACACTGTCCGCCAAAGATCGTCCGAAACTGGATCCGTCCCCAGACAACTACGGATAGACCAGTCTTCCTCCCGATTGCCCACTTTCGGTTTCTTTTTATGTTAATTTATGATTTGCTTTCCGTTGTGTCCTTCACTTCTAGGTGCGAGGGGACTATTGTAATCAAGCCCATTCCATTAAAAACTTATTTTTTTTTCAGAGTAAACATAATCAGTTCCCAGGCGTTTTCCAAAAAAAATACATTGTGCATTTTAGTTGTCAAAGGAAGTCCAAAGGAGGCAAAGGGCTTCAGCTAAAATAAATTCTAAAAATTTATTCCATAGTCTTAGAGTTTGCAGACAGGGCACTGGCAAGGTAAAAACCCAGGTGTGTTCCAGAGAAGAGAGAAACGCTAAGAGTCCTCACAGTGAAATGCCCAGTCGTGAGGCTAATCAGGCCCCAAGTGTAGGCTCACTACGGGCGACCTCTGGGAAGTCACACCCTTGTGGTTGTGACCATTAGGATAAGGCCAAGGTAATGGGACAGTGGATTCCGTGATTCAGTTGCGCTTTATTGCAAGATAATGAGACCTCACTTGCTTGATTACATTACATTGTATGACAAAGGCAATGGCGTGCTGCCGTTACGACAACCGTAGTTCCGAGAGCCGCATGGCAAGGAACTGGGGGGGGCCTGTAGGAACTGGAGAGAACACCCCACGCTGGGGTGGGGTGGGGAGGAACACCCAGGCTGGGGTGTTTTCTGCAGCCAGAAAGGGAGGGTCTCAGTCCTGCAGCTGCAAGGGCCTGAATCCTGCCAGTGTGGCCGTGAGCTCAGAAGAGAGCCCGGGGCTGCAGTGGGGAGCTCAGGGGCGCCTCCAGCGGCTTTCTGTGGGATGAAGGACGTTTCTAAGCCACGCCCAGATTTCTGACCTACAGGGTCTCTGAGATAATGAATGTGTGTTCAAGCCACTATATGTGGGATTGTTATACATCGATATAAAATGAACATACCAATGCAGGTAACTATCTTATAATGCACTTTTCAAATTTTAAAACAAGAACAAAAATTGCTGAACAATAAAATCTCATTGGTCAGAAGTGTCAAGGCCTCTGCTGAAATACCCTGAGAAGCCCTGGAGAGAGAAATATGCTTCTCTTCTACGTTGGATTAAAAATTGCATCCTAGTGTGGCTAGAGGCACGTGTGCAAATTCACGGCCGCTGTGTATTTGAACTAGTTTGTATTCCTCTCTGATGTTGTGTATGTCTCTTTGAGATCAGATTAGGTAAAGGATATGTAAGGTGTTTGTTTGTCAAAAATGATTTACCGTTTCTTCTATGGGAATGAAAATAGAAGCCGACGGAACCATTTAAGCAGCCACAGTGCAATGTTAGACATCTAAATTACACTCTGCTTCAGGCAGGAGCCGGCAAGGGTAACTCTGGAGTTTGGAAAATATTTGAGAGGACTTCTGCATTGTATTCTGTTTGTGTTTTTAATCAGTCTTGAAAATCACCCATGACAGTGCAGCTGCAGGATTTTAGGGGGCACCCACGGGTCGTGACCACAATGAGCCTGCCCTAGGTGCAGTGCACCTGCATTTCACCACCGTGTGCCAGTGAGCCTCTTGGATCATTTCCATGGAAACACTAAATCTTCTGGCCTGGAAGACACTAAGTACATAATATTATCTATCTACATGACGGAAATATTGTTAAGTGTATACTTACAAAGACTCTATGGGAGGCTTTTTAATTAAAAATACCAATTCCATAAAGTTATTAAAGCATTAAGCATATGATATGGAACTGTACAATGATTTTTAAAACCTAGGCCAAAGATAATTATTGCAAATAAGAGTAGGTAACTTGAACACCATGATAGTGAAGGCAATAACGTGGAAAGAATGGGTTGCGAAGCCTCATTTTCAATGAAAAAAAAAGGATATCATTTATTGTAGCAGGTGCAAAGCTCATAGTTTTTAAAGAAAAACATTCTATTAAATGTTTGAACTTTTAATAGTGAAACTGATTTTTGTGATTTGTGATATGATATTTCTGAAGCTTTACAACAACTATAGGTGATTATTGGAAAAGACTCACTTTCCTATATTTTGCAATCAGCTCCTTCAATGATATGTATGAAGTTCTTCCTCCGTTTGCTATAGGCCTGGGAATACTGTCGAAATAAACTGACATTGTTCTAGGTGGGGCCATCTGGAGGATGCAAAGCAACACGGGGACAGACGAAACACCCTGCAGCCGTAGGTGATAGAGTGTCGTGCAGGTGCATGGCAGGCGTAGCAGCAAGAGGCGCTGGAGCCAGGGACAAGGAATCAGAGACCTGCGAACACTGGGGGTGGAACAGTGAAATCAGAGGAAATCTTACCTGTGGATGCACGGAGGAAAAGGTGGTTTGGTTAAGAAAACAGCAGAGCGTGGATAACTGGACAGAGAAAACAAGAGGTAGCATAGTAGAGCATGGACATTTAGAGGTAATCAGAACCCAGATTACACAGACCTCGGGAAGCATTTGGAGAGTTAGAGCAAAAATGTGTCATTCTCTGATTTGGGCATTATGCAGATCACTGGCCGGCTGTGCTGTGGACAGTCTATGGTGAGGAAGCAGGGGCCCCAGCAAGGGGTGTATTGCATTTCTCCATGCCGGAGACCAGGATAGTGGTGTTAGGAGAGTCGGGATGTTGGCGGGTTTGCAATGTATTTTCAAAGCAGAGCAGACAGTATTGCTGATTGTTGGTTATAGAGTGGATGTGAGAAAAGAGGCATAAAGTTCAACTCCCAGGGTGTTTGGCCTGATCAAGGAGGTGAATAGTGTTGCCATTAAACAAACGAATGAGGAAGATGAAGGGAGGAGCAAGAGTTTTGTTTTATACTCAATGATTTTGAAATACCCGCGTTTTAAGTTCATTGATAGTATTACTGATTTTCTGTCTACTTTTTCCTGTCGTTGACTGAAGGAAGAAGCCTGATGCATTCATTATAAATGTGGAAATGGCTACATTTCCCTTCTGTTTTATCTCCTTTGTTTCACATGCACCGATGCTCTGTGGTTAGTCATGTACATTTATTTGTTTTTTGTATCCCTGGTAAACTGACCACATTAGCATTAGGAAACACCTACCTCCCTGATGATACTACTGGCTCTGACTATCTGCCTTATCTTATGTTAACGCCGTGCCCTTTCCTCTTGGTTAGTATTTACGTGGTGTTCCTTTCTCACCCTGTCGTTTTTAACTCATGTATGCCTTAATATATAAAATCAGTTTATTGTAGAAAGCATAAAACTGAGTCACCGTTAAAAATCTACGCTAACAATGTATTTCTTGCAGTGGCTGTGTTCAGGCCATTTACTTTTAGTGTAGGTACTGCTGTGGTCGGATGTAAACGTGCCATTTTTCAGTCGTTTTTTACCTGTTGGATCTACTCTTCATTTCCTTTTCTTCTTTCTGTGCCACTGCTCAGGACATCAGATATTTGAACTATATATTCCATTCATATATTCTTTCAGCTTCTCGTTTATAACTATTAAAACACCAGGATTGCCCTAGGCTTTATAAAATGCATCTTTAATTTATGACAGTCAACCATCAAGAAGATACATTCAGGACAAATCAAATAGCAGCATGTGACCAAATTTTTCCTCTTATTATTCGTGCTATTATACTTTTATATGTAGTAAAAGTGTTCATACATTTGCTACTCTTTGGGATAGTCAATTATCTTTCAGAGATGAAAAAATAAGAATATCTGTTTCTAAAATTTGCTTTAACCATTTCTCAATTTCTTAATTTCTTTGGGTAGATATGAATTTCTATCTTGTATGATATTCTGTATAAAGATGTCCTTTAAAACTTGTAATAGTGTGAATGCTATTTTTTCTGGGAAAGAAACTTATTCTTTATTTTCAAAAGATGTCCTCGTTGAGTATAGAAGGCTGTTGCTATGACTCCACTGCCTGGCATTTAAAACAAATCAGTCCAGCGTTTTCTTGCTTGAATGTTTCCTGATAGGAATTCGACCATGCCTTTTGTTTCATGGCTATCTGTCAGATTTTTCCTTTGATTTGCAGCCATTTAATTATGATTCGTCCAGTTTTTTTTTAATTAGTACTGCTTGTGTTTCTGTACGTTTCTTGAATCTGTAGTTGGTGTTCAAATTATTAAAATGATTTCATCTATGTATTTCTTCTACACTCTTTTTCTCTCTCTTTTCATTTAGGTCTAATTACATATATTGTTCCTTATTGTCCCAGCATTTATCAATGCTCTGTTTGTTTGTTTTCCTCTTTTGTCTATCTATATTCACGGTTGTTGCATGCTGGGACTAATTACTCTTGGTCCCGTTGGGTGCCGACCTGCTTTCCCAATGCATTCTCCATGTCTCACCTTTATTCCAGAGTTTGCATCTGAATTATTTTTACAGTTTACATCCATCTCCTGAATCTTCTCATATGTTCATACCCATTTGCCTCTTCCCCAAAAGAGGTTTTAATACATTAACTCAAGTATTTTAAATTCTCTGTTTGGTAGTTCGAATAGCTGTCTGATATCTGTGTCTTACTTTACTTTAATCTGCCAAGTTTTCTGTAATTTGTTAGTCAGCAGTAGAGTAGTCTGGTTCCATGGATTGTTTGGTGTCTGGATAGTGGGACTTTTTTGCATCTGGCATTTTATGTGAGACACGACTTCTGATTGAGTGCTGGACATCGTATGTGGAGCAACGATGCCCTCTCTGAACAACGGAGTGGGTGTGCCCCTCCTTCTGTCTGGCTGGTGGTGTGGGTGTTGAATCCGTCTAGGCAAGCGGATAGGCTGGGTCAGTCTAACGTCAGTGTGGGCTCCGATGTGCCTGGTACGACATGGTGTGGCTTTTTGGTTGTCCTGTTCTTCCTGCCATGCCAACCAAGCTGCGTCTTGTTCATCCATGAACCTTGCCGGGGAGAAGACGCCCTGCCCTCCCTTAGTGGGGGAGCCCTACGATGCCATCGGGACAGTGGTAATGCGGACTCAGCGTCCTCTGGCTTCTCCCGCAGCAGTAGATGCTGTCTCTCCCAGTCACAGTGGGTCTTCACCTCCGCCCTGGGGGTGACAGGGCCACGGACCCTCCCCGGGGGCTTAGCCATTTCCTTCAGTGAGGGAGAAGGTTTGGTGGGTTTTGTGATTGGCGCTCGTCACCTCCCCCATGGCTCTGCCACAGGTGGCCCTGCGTCCGTGGCCTGTCTCTCCGTGGAGTGGGCCGGTTTCTTCACACGTCCAATCCATTGGTTATGCTGCAACCTCAGTGCTCTGATGGGTTCAACAAAAGTCACTACTTTGTGGTTTACGTAGCTTTTTTAAAGGCAGTTTTGGTGCAATGCATTTTCCAGCAGCCAATATTCTATGTAAAGGGATACACCACAGTGCCTTATAAACACCAGTGTCCAGCGCATAGGGTGGAGGAAGCAGGGCATGGGAAGGCACTGTTCCACAGACATAAGCAAAGCAAGTTCCAGAAATCTGCCACATGCCACAGCGCCTATAATTAATAACAGCGTGCTGTATTCTTAAAAGTGTGTTAAGAGGGTACATCTCATGTTAAGCGTTCTTACCGTGATTAAAATAAATAAAGGGAAACCTTAGTGAACTCTAAGGTGATCATCAGCTGTTTTCCACAAAATTCTTCTTGGACTCTCATTCTAAATACTTCTTGCCAGGGGGCTGGACTTTTGCCAGAAACTCAGTGTGGCTTTGTAAACACATTTTCTTATTATAAGCCAAGACATATTGACAACAAGCAGCGGAGGATACCATCCAGAGGTCAAAAGATGTTTAACATTTGAGAAATAATAGTATATATTTTTCCACAACCGTCTATGTGATCCGCGACATAATACTTTGAAGTTAGTTTTTATGCGGACCCCGATTTGCCAGTGAAGACACTGGAACGAAGAGAAGGGAGGTGTCTCGTCCCAGGTCTCAGTGTCAGAACGAGTGGGGGCTGGCCCCGGAGGTGGACTCGGCGCTTATCCTGGTCCCAACCGTGATCCCAAAACAATCTAACCGAGCTAAGGCATGTAATACCCTCATCATCTTTGTCGTTTACTTTTACTTAAGACATGGAAAGGGGTTGAAAATAGGTTTCCGCAGCTGAAGTTGCCAATTAACTGCTGAGAAAAGGAAATCCTAAGAGCCTATGATCAGACTTAAAGCTCAAAGCTGATTGCAGTCACCTGAAGAATGTTTAAATTTCTGGTCATTCTAAAGTCTAAATTTAGGCGCTTACCACGAACTGAGAATCTCAGTGCTGGCTTCATAATTAAATGATAACAGGGTATGAGTTTTACACACACGTGTGTGTGTTTGTTAATCACAGTAGGGGACTGAGGAAATAGAGAAGTCATCGCTCCCAATGTAAGAGTAGGTATCAGGTATGTAACAGAAAGAAGGAAGCATTTTTCAACTAATATTTTCTCACTGTAATAGTCTGAGAACAAAATATTGAAAGGAGAGAGGTTTGTGGTTGTGAAGGAAAGAGAGGCATTTCAACAGCGACTGAAAGCTAAGTTAAGAAGTATTGTCAGCTAATGGCTAGAGATAAGGTATAGGTTCATACCAAACCAGCACTGGAAAGTTTGAAATCGATAATTAATTTAGAAGTCTGATTTGAATTGCTCCATCCTGGAAATGTGATTAAAAGCGTTTAATATAAATATATACATAATATACAACTCTATTAAACATCTCCATTTTATAACAAAAGTAAACAAACATTCACGTGCCTTAGGAAGTCCTCAACAATTAGGTCCACATAGTTTGCTGGTGGAGGATGAGCAGCCGCAAAACATCAAGGGAGAAGGCTAGGAGGGGAGGTGTCTGTGAAAGCCACCGAAGTCTTGATGTCCAAGTTAGTGATTTTAGAAGAGAGAGAGGCACTCACAAAACCAGCAAGTGCTATCGGATACAAGGTCTTCTCCCCAAATCTGAGTACACGTGAATTCGCTGGTGAAGGTCACAATCTTAGTTGGTCGACATGAGTTCGAATGGGACGGTAGGTCGCACCGCAGGGTGGGGGTTGCCGGGAGAACACGGGGAAGCCGAGGACCCTCGGGGGGAGGATGGTGTGTCCCTGGGTTTAGTCTGTAGCCTTCGCTAATCCTTAGTCAAGACGCCGCTGCGTCAGATCAGCGATTCAATGGGCTTGCTTTGACAGCCAACCCTTTGTGATGACGGTGCACTGCTTGATACCTTGTTGAAAAGAAAAAAGAAAGACCGTAATTATTACACATCTGTTCTATCAGAATATATCCCCAGCAGCTTATTTTCTCACTATACTGTGTGTAAGCCATCTCTGAAATCTCAGGGGAAAAAAGTGGTTCTCAGGGGAAAAAAATATAAATAATTTACATATATTTAACTGTTAATATTAGTATTAAATAAATACTAATAAACTATTATTTGTACTAAATAAATTATTAGCATTAAAGCTAACATTAATAGTTAAGTATATATGTTATTAGCTTAGAAGTGATTTGCCATGTTTTCTTTATGTTGAACATAAAGAAACCTCAAACATGATAAACACCACATATGATAAACACCTCAAATTTTTACATTTCAGTAAATAATGTTGCTCATGATTCATTTGGAGCATTTTATCTATATATATAATCAAATTATAAGTTACATTTCATAGAGAAGATTCAAAAGAGCCAGTAATAGATCACTTTCCACCCCAAATAAAAATTAGAATAACTAACTATATATTTTTTAAATGATGGGAAAAGTTGATTGAAGGAAATTCAGTGGTCAAAATGTTGGATATTTTTGTACCTGAGGCAAATGGGCTACTGTTGTTCAAAAAAAGTTGAAAAGCAGAGTATTTATGTGGGGAACACATGCAAGTTAAAATTTGTGTTTTTTAATTATAGTAAACAAATTATTAAATTAGTCTCAGGTGTACGACATGGCGATAAGACCTTTACATAACTTACGGAGTGGCTACCCCAGTATGTCTCGTGCCCTTGTGTCGCCTACAGGTGTTACACCATTGACTGTACTCTCTGTGCTGTTCTTTACATTCCTACGACTGCATTTTTATCTGGCAACGTCTACTTTCTAATTCCTTCAACATTTTCACCCACCTCCCCACCACCCTTCCCATCTAGCAACTATCAATTTGTTCCTGCATCTTTGAGTTTGTTTCTGTTTTATTTTGTCATTTATTGTGTTTTAGATTCCACATATATATGAAACATGTGGTATCTGTCTTTCTCTGTTTCACTTATTTTGCTGAGTGTGATACCCTCTCGGTCCATCCACATTGTATCAAAGAATATAATTTCATTCTTTTTTATAGTTGAATAACAGTCTATTGTTTATATGCTCCACATCTTTTTTTATCCAATCAGCTATTTTAAACTCACTGAGTTGGAGTTTCCTGAAAAATACCCCAGTGTAGATGCCCAGTGATCAACTAGAAATATAGTGAGGCGGGAACAGAGATATATATTTATATATGAGTTTTTTCAATGTGAAAGTAGATAGAAAAAATATATATTTATATGCCTCATCATGACTTATAATGATGTCAAATGGAGTATCTACAACAATGAAGAAACAGAGTAAGAATAGAAACCAGAAAATGTAAATATTTAAGATATAAGTAAAGACAGAAAAACAAAGCAAACATATCCGGTTCAGTATGGTCTATACACTTAAGGAACCACATTAAACAAAACTTTACAGGAAACTTTCAACAGGAGAAGTCAGAAACCACAGACACCACTCACACCCCTAATTAACTGAGACATTGAAACCCATCTGGACTCAGTTACCCTCTGATGATGGCCTCTCCCTCAGCTGGTTTGGCAGTGCGGAGGCACGTGGTGGGAAACCGGCGGGTAAAGATGCAGGGTAACAAGTGAGCAGTGAAATCCAGGTGGGCTGTGGGATAGGAAATATTTGAGAACAATTTCCAATTGATTAGAGAATAAATTTTAAAACGAGAGATCGTGGGAACCTAAATTTATAGACATTTTATTAGATGTCATAATGGGTTATAGAGGCTCCGTAATTAAGACAGTGTAGTTTTTATAGTTTAACAGACACATGGAACAGAATAAAGACGGCGCAAATAGAAACAACCCTTCAATTTAATATATGACTAGGGGGGCATGTCAACCCCATGAGAAAGGATGCGTCTCAGTATATGACAATGGCCCCACAGGGGAAGCATTTTGGTCAAAACAGATATGGCTCCATACCTCGCACCATAAAACAAGAATAATTACAAATGCATCGAACATTTATAATTGTTTGATTGCAATGGACAATGAGAAAGTGAAAGGACAGGAAGAAAATATGATAGAGCTCTTCTTTTTTATGTCACAGGATGCCAAAGTGTTTCTACTTTGTCTATCAAAAACTAGGAAAAAGAGTTCGCATTACATACACATAAATAACATAAACGAAGGGAAAATCAAAATCTAGGAAAAATATTCACAATTAATATCAAATCATCTTTCTTCTTTGTAAAAAGATTTTTGACATTAATACCATAAAAAGAGCCAACATAAAAAGGATTAAGCAAACAAAAGAAAGAGAGAGAGAGACTCATGGACATAGACCACAGTATGGTGGCTGCCGGAGGGAAGGGGGGTGTCGGAAGAGGTAAAAATGGTGACAGGAGACTTGGCCTGGGGTGGCGGACACACAATATAATATTCAGACTGTGTGTTATGAAATTGCATAACTGAAATCTGTATAATTTTATTGACCAATGTCACCCCAGTAAATGCAATAAGAAATGTGTAACACATAAATAAAATAAAAAGATGAAGCAGAAAAATACCTCCATACAAAACTTACTTAAATACATGCAAAACGTGCAAACTCATTTAAATGAAATTGACTCACGTTAAATTACCATGAAAATCTATCAGACGTTTGAACACTCTGCATTGACAAGGCCCGACATGAGCAGGGACCGGCTGGCCTTACAGATACGGAGTCAAACCATCCCACTAGAAGGGTGACTTAGAATACTTCCTAAAACTACAAAGGCAGAATTTCATTTCTCTTCAAGATATAGAAAGCTGCAGCAGGAGACTGCTCAAATCCACATGATGGATAATCCAGAAGACGGATAATTCTGCTTCCTGATCCTCATCTCCAGTAACACGGGGAATACGGGAAACCCCTCCCCTCACTTCCCCAGTTCACGCAGCCTCCCACCAAAGGCTGCCATCTGGGCTGTTCCTAACATTTTGAATGTTCTCCCCAATATTCCCACAATGAACTTCACCTTCAGGCTTTTCCTCACATGTATTACTGAGGCATGCCCTGGCCACATGAGCGCATTTGTAGGGTAAAATGCTCCATGCCAAAATCTCTTCATTTCTAGAATCACGCGAGAGAGAAATTCCCTAAGTATAAATCAAGGCAAAATTAATATCTGGGTATAGCCTCTTTAAATCAAACAAGAGAAATGGGTTCAGACAAGCTTTAGGCCTTCTTAAAGAGGATCTCTAATAATAAAGTTAACGAGACATCGCAGGTTTTCCCCGAATTCATGGCATGAGTCACATTCCGCACTCCACATCTCAAATCGCTTTTTGTTTTGTGATGAAGAGGTGCAGTGTGAAACCGTTTCTCCTCGATGTGTTTTGTTTTCCTACATATTGACTCTTCATTATATTTGAATAGTGAAAAAAACAGACACTGGAGTCCTGGATGATCATCACACTTTTTGTTTTTGCATCAAGAATAAGTGACTTTCAGGTTCCCAGAGAGTCAATATTTTTTACAAATGTTCAAATACCATACTGTTTTAAAAACCAGAAATATCACACCATCGTATGAGCACAACCAGTTTAATGTCTGAAATTGTTCTCACCAAATACATTTTGGCACATACATCATTTCAAGTTGCTTTTCGCTTTTTGTGCTGTGGAATCACTGGCAAATTGCATCTTCTGAGGCCATTCAAATGCTGGAAGAAAGGCTTTCAATGGTAGTTGCAGCTCCTGAAGGCTGTAGTTAACGCAATCGTCCCTTTGACCAGCAAATGACCCGGAGCGCCCGCACACCGTCCCCAGAAAGAGGACAGAGCCGGGGAGTCCCCGGGCTGCTCCGCTGCAGCCATGTTGAACCGGAAAGACAGCAACACAGAAATCGTCTTAGAACGCTTTCCAAGCCAGCAGAAAGCTCACAAGTAAGTCTGGCAATGAAGGGAGTATGTCCGACCTTTTCTGTTATTTTATTTTAATTGTAGTGTTACACTGACAGAGACGAGTATTTTTGAGGGAAATCAAGACTACGTCCAGCATTTTATTAAGTTTCAATTTTAGAGGCAAGAGGATAAAATAACATTTTATTGTGTTTTCCCATAAAAGAAATATAATATTTCACAGTGGGAAAAAAACCCCACATCGATCTGTATCAGTTAGAAGGTTACCTGCAAGCAAACATCTTTCTGAAACTGGAAGACGGCACTGGAGGAAGATCTGGTATTTCACACGAAAACACATCCCGTGGATGATAGGGACTCGGAGTGTCACTGCACGATTCCCTTTCTGCTCCTCTGTGACTCCTTTGTTCCCCCCTTAGCTCTGCCTTGCGCTCCCTGCGTCCTCGGCCTCAGACACAGGGGGCTGCAGGTGTGCGGGCACTGACCCCTGAGCCGACAGTCCCCACAAAATGCAGCAGACCCAGGTCTCCTTGGGGAGGGTCTCAGGGCTGCCCTGTGTCCTACAGATGGACATGAGGTATATTGGCGACAGTTCCCTGGCCTCCCTGCACACCCAGGTGTCTTCCGGGGTGAAGACACATAACTAGTTGGACTCTTCACAAGCTTTGTGGTCACTTCTTCAGACAGTGAATGCTACCCAAGGTCCAAGGAGGTGCAGACCCACAGTCTGCATCTTCGCTCAAACTCTCCCAAATTTCATTGCCGTCGATCTGATGAACGGTCTTATTGATATGTGCTCAGGATCTATATTTTAATCGAATGTAGATTTTGTAAACGTTTAACTATTATCTTCCTGTGGTTTCACAAGAAGACTAAGTTCCTTGTAACGTTAGCCTGTGTAGATTTTACAAAAAGTGAATGGCATTCATCTAGATCACTGCAATGGAGGGCCAAGTAAAAGAGCAAATCTTTTTTAAAAAACTGTTCCATCCACTTGCCACCACTAAACAGAAAGGGAAGCATTTTAGTAGAATGCTCGTTTTCTCTCCTGCCCTTCTCCTACACGACATCTATGCATGCTTTAGTGTAACCATCTGTTTCAGGACCCATTCGACTCCCCATGACACCTATTACTTAGATTTATAGGACAGGTAATATTTAGCCAAATGAGCAATCCGAATGCCTGAATGTTTTAACATCATTTATAATTACTTGCTGGGTATACTAACAAATAGGAGCAGCAGCTGCAGCAACACTACGATTGGGCTGTCAGAGCGGGAATAACTCAGATTTATGGGAGGCCCCCAGCCTGTCCCCACGCCGTGGACTCCCAGCTCAGGAGCCACTCAGCCAGGGCACTGCTCACAGACACACTGGAGTCTCAAGACAGGGGAGGGAACTTCCCCCAGCGAGGCCTCCTTCCAAACCAGCCTCCGTCGCTCCTGGAACATCAGGACGGGCGTCTACACCTGCATTGGTCCTCATCCCGAGACTGCACACGGAGTTCCCAACACCAGCTGTATCCAGTCACTGTGATTCTGAAACTTTCCTGGTTCTCTTGTTTGCCGCGCCCCGGCGTTTCTAGATCATTGAATAATCATCGATCAACATCCTGTCCTTAAAAAAAAAATCAAAGCAAAACAGAAAGAGATATTTACTGTTCACACCACTGTACAGCCACTGTATCTAAGCCAGCGATCGCCTTCCACAGACAGATGAGGAAACCGAAACCTGCAAACGAAACTGTTTCCTCCTCGGGAAGGTGTTCGGAGCCAGGAGCAGAGTTCGGGACACGGCGGCAGCTGCGACACTTTGCACTGTACTACACCGGCTTTCAGACATGCCCTGCTCCGTCCTGAAACAGCTAGTCTGTCAAACACATTGATAAAAGGGGGCAAATTCTTTCAATATTGCAAATAACAACTGGTACTGTCAGTAGTAGTAATTAAAATTTATTTTGCATATGGTTTTGACATCTTAATAAGGATTTAATGCATAAGTTAATTCTGATATCAAACCTTTTGGGTTGATAGTTTTATCCCATTTTTCTGCACAAAAAGTAAATAATCGCAGTCATTACAAATGTGTCTATATTCTGAGTCTGGAATTGGAAAGACAAAACATGCTTTCCGGCGTATTTTCTTTTCCACCCCCCCCCCCTTGGAATGGGCTGTTTCGGAGTCTGTGGGGGCAGATTCGTTGGTGCAGAGGCTGCCGGAGTGACACCCGTGGTGTTGACAGTAGGTGTTTTTATTGTCCCGCCTACTTTTCCATCACCTTCTCCGTCATCGGAGAGATTTCCCTGTGGTACCACTTGGTTCTGAAAAAACTGTCAGTCACAGCGATGGATGGTATGGCTCTTGAATAAAAGTGACAAAGATCCAAATGAGCCATTGAGTAGAAGTATAATTTCTTAACTTACCTGAAGAGAAAACTTCCAGGGTAGGAAGCTCTTTTAGGTGTTGGCGGATTGGACTTCAAAATATATAACGAAGAAAAGTCATTGCTCCTCCTCTTTTTAATTGTCGCTTCACTTCCCCAAATGTGTTCATTTTATTCCAACTCAGTAATTTTATTATTAACCTGGGGCAGGACGGTTGCAAGCGATGTACTCTGGAACAACCAGATCCCCCAGGAGGGGAGGACACCATCCTGCCCTCCGAAGTTGCCTGGCACCTGCCTGCCTCCCAGTTCCACCCGCCAGTCCGGTCCCAGGCCGTTCGGAGTGGCCAAGAGTGCGGGAGCCTGAGAACACTCATACAGCGGTCAGGACCGACCCCTGGAGCCGCAGTCGGGGGCATCACATCCGGTCCGCGTGGCCTGAAAGTGAGCCGACTCATGTCTCCAAGTAAAGGGGGGACAGTCATTTTACTACGAGAATTCCGCGTGCCTGGAGGGACCGTGGTTAGCAATAGCAACACGGCAACAGTCGCTCCTACCAGCTGAGCGCTCCTTAGGACTAGGTGCTGATGTGAGGACTTCACGTACATCCACTTACTTCATGCAGTCTTATCAGATGGCTTGCTGTGTGTGCCCTTGAGCAGATGAGGTTGTCGAGACCCATGTCTCAAGAGGAAATACCTAATAGGGGTGGGAGCTGGGCCTCGAACCAGAGGTGTGCTCGGAGACTCTGTGGCCCACCTCAGCGGTCCGCCCCCTTTCCACCCGACACACGCTCGTGGCAAATCAAAGATGCAGCAAACCAACTCATCAACTCACTACATAGCAAATAACTAATATATAAATTAAAAACACAGGAAATCAATGAATACCTAAAATGTTTTAACAGTATAAATAACGTTAGATGAATGGTTGTCATCAGATCTGAAAAGAAAATGATCCTCAAAATATAAAGTTCGGGGGAAAAAACCCAGTACCATCAATACAGATTCTACAGACATCAGAAAGATAAGATGAACACACCAACTTCTTGCCAATAGGGAAGAAGGAAAGACTCTAATAATTGCTGCTTCTAATCATAGTATAAAAGATGTCCTAACAAATACACTTAAATAATATATAAGCAACCATAAGAAGGGCTTTTAAAATCCTATAGGATTGTCATTTTTTAGATCACATAATTTTGTAAGTTAGCAAATAAAAATTAGATTTATAATATTAGTCACTTGGTTTATTTGCCCCTGCTTCTAAATATAAACATTAAAAATGTCTACATACAAAGAAGTAGAAATGTTAACCATGAATCACCTCATCAAAATTATATATAATATAGCAATAAATATAACTAAAATAAAGTATAAAACATTAAAAATAAGTGTTAAAATGATTTCCAACCTTAGGGAAATAAATATATACATATGTATATAGATATACTTTTTCCCTAATAAAAACCCATCCTGTTTTTATTAGGGAAAAAATATAACTGCCTGTTTTATATATGCAGACATAAAAAAAGAGCTAAAAATTGAAAACCAGACAATGTTCCAAAAGGAAATGACATATCCCATGTGGAACCTGGAGATTTGTCTCTATCAGGGAGTAATTCATTATAAAGCTCTAGGATTGAATGTACGGTGATACTGACACAGTTCAGCCCAACGAAACGGAACAGTGAGGGTAGAAATGTCTCCTAGGCTGACGTGACGTCACAGTGCAGGGGGCAACTCTCGGTCATTTTTACAGAGGGGCTGGTTAGATTGCACACACACGTGCATAGAGCTGTAAGTCGTGACTCCTGCCTCAGGCCTGGCGAACTAATTGCAGGAGGACTGTAAACCTACTGGAGAAGTCAAAGAATAAATATTTTAGAAGATAATTAGGAAACTGTCTTCTTGCCTTATGCCTTATTTAGTTGACGTCAATAATATTATGTAAATCGCCTTTTCCCCCTCTCTCTGCCACTCCCTGGAAAATTTTCATGGCTCTGTTTTCAGTTTCACTGAATTTTTTTCTGCTGTATGCTCGAATCTCTACTGTCTCTCTCTCACGCAACCCTATTTCATTTACTGTATCTTATAGCTCCAGAAATTCTATCTGGTTCCTGTAGTAATTTCTATAGTGCCAGCCACGCACTGAGGGGAGTTTCAAGGAAACCCTAGTGACGGGCAAACGTAGTCATTGGTGGAGGGAGTGGAAAACTTGAGCGCACGAGTGGATGAATGCTCCCCTAACAGCTCTCTCGGAGACGGGACTGCAGGGTCCTTCCCACCCCTGCCGTCTCTGGCCGGCACTTGACCGCGGTTGGAAGCAGGAACAAAGGAGAGTGAGTTTCCATTGCATATCTCAGCCCCAAGTGGTCTTATCATACAAAGGCGTGTAAAATTATAGTCTAGGGAGAGAACAACAGCAGACACAGAAAATACACAAAAAGAATCGGACGGGCATCGTTCTCCTGGAGAGAGAGCTGGCACTCCAACGCTTCTCAGTGAGTCCCGCTAAGTAGCAGGGCTGCCCGCCTCGCGAGAAACACGGCAGAGCATCCTCCAGCCGGGAGTGGGGGGGCTCGGGAGGGAGGGAGACACGAGCCCGCTCGGAGAGAGAACAGCAGGAGTGAGTGCCGCAACTGCAGGGCTATCACGAAGAACGGCAGGGAAGTATTTTTGTCGGTAGCATTACGTTCTGTCATGTGTGCCTTAATACTTACAAAACTGCGTTAATAGGCCTAGAAAGCCTATAAGGGTGTAATATGTGTAATTATAACAATATGAAAGGGGACAGGACATATATGGAACCAGGGTCCCAGAGTATTAAAATTAAGTCAATATTCATTCAATCTACAGTTTTTTTAATTTGAGATGCACTTTTGGTTTTGTAACAAGTGGTAAAAAACGACACCCTGCACTATCATGAATTCTATGTTAAATTTCATATCTTTATATATAATAGTACCTGGTGTACATCATACATTGCCGGTTATATACACATATACAGAAACACATACGTACTGTCCTTGTGGAAGAGCCGTAAGGATGCGATTTCAGTCCATGCGGCGAACACCACGAGAGACGGGAACAGCACGCTGCGAGTTCCGGGCGAGCCTAGACCCGGGGCCCAGGCGAGGGCTGGCCAGAGTTCCAGGCCGTGGTGGGTGGCGCCGTCGGGGGCTGTGGTCAGAGGAAGCAACGGCACGAAAGGCAGTGCTAACAAAGAAGATGTGCAGAGGAAAGCAGCCAGAGCTCATTAAACATACCCGGAATGTGTGGGTCTGTAGAAGAAAAAACACTACAAAATTATTTTAAGGAAGAGAACAACAGTCGTACTTGGACTGAAGTGGAAAATTATTTCAGTTATCCATGGCTGTGTAACAAACCACCCCAGAATTTAGTGGCTTAGCAATGTGAGTTACGTTTCACAGCTTGTGGTGTGGAATGGACGGAGGTGGACAGTTCTGACCCATTGTCATCACGTGGCATCCAGGGTTGGGGGCACCTGATAGTCCAGCCAGAATCACCGAGTGTAACACCAGCCAGCCACACCCTCCTGGTTCAACAAAGCCAGACCAGAACTGGTGCTGGAAGGGACCACACTTTGGGGTCGTCCCTGAAGACGGGGCGTGTCCCCTGAGGATGGACTGCACAGGGGACATCCTGAGGGTGGCAGATCGGTTGGAAAGATAGACTATTCCAGAAAACAGGCGGGATAGCATAAGCAAAGGCATCGGCTGTAGAGAGTAGAAAGTAGTAGGGAATAAAGATAATGTCAGGGAGCGAGAAGAGAGTCAATAAGGGGCACACAGTTTAACAGGAAGGTCTGGCGAAGCGGCAAGAACAATTCCACCTGCACAGAGAACGTAACGGAAGGATTCCAATCACCTTGTTTCTTCAGTAAGGCCTTGCGTGAACACTCGCAAAGCAGGGTTGAATTGATACTGTGGGCTGGATGAACTTGACTCTCTTTCCATCAACATTAAGATTCTGTTGTTTCAAAGGACTCAGTTGAGTACAGGCATAACTTCATCCATTGTTTTATTTATTTTTTTAAGATTTTATTTATTTATTTTTAGAGAGGGAAGGGAGGGAGAAAGAGAGAGAGAGAGAAACATCAATGTGCGGTTGCTGGGGGCCGTGGCCTGCAACCCAGGCATGTGCCTTGACTGGGAATCAAACCTGCGACGCTTTGGTTCACGGCCCAAGCTCAATCCACTGAGCTACGCCAGCCAGGGCTCATTCATTGTTTTAAATGCACTTGTGCTGCGAGTACCCCACGTGGAATCTGAGGAAAGAGCTTAGGAAGAGCGCTGAAGTAAATGCTTGGGATCTAACTTTTGGATCATTTTGTTTCAAGTTAAAATAAATTATTTCTAAAAGTCTCTTTAAAGATCTACTTTCTTGTTATATTTGAAATATACACATTCTTCCACGTTTAAGAAGACAACATAAATAGGAATAAGATAGTGTAATCAGCAGACCATATTTCAGGATTAAAATAGTTTAGCTCAAAAGAGAGAAAAAACGGCCCTACTACTGAAATGAAACCCGAGGAAACGCCACTGCACTCCCCAGGGGCCGCCTGTGCCTGCTCCACTCCACTGAAAAGTTGCGTGTACTGCACGTGCTTCTACATACACATATAATCTTGAATATACACATATGCATACGTATATTTTATAGGTAAATATTATATAGTAGCCTGTAATATGTTCATATTATGTATCATGTGTTATGTACTGTAGATTATATATTAGGTATTACATATTTATGTATTATATATTATATGTAATGTTTTATTTATACATATATTTATTTTTTATTGTTGTTCAGTTACAGTTGTACCTGTTTTTCCATTACTCTCCTCTGCCTTACCCACCCCCCACCTCCCCCCTTCAACCCTCCCCCCTGTTGTCCTTGTCCGTGCGTCCTCTGTTCATGTTCCTTGACTTGACCCTCTCCCCTCCTCTCCCCATTACCCCCATCCTCCCTCCCTTCTGTTACTCTGTTTTGTCTTTATTTCCAGGTCTCTGGCTCTATTCTGCCCATTTGTTTGTTTTGTGGATGAGGTCCCACTTATAGGAGAGACCATACGGTATCTGTCTTTCACCGCCTGGCTTATTCACTTAGCGTAGTGCTCTCCAGTGAGGAAGCACAGGGCGAGCGGGGAACCCCTGGGGAACGCAGTGGCATTCACACGCACAGAGCAGTGTTCATTCCGGGCTGGGATGTGATGAGGCAGTCGACAGCTAGACTCCAGGAGCCCCAGAAGAGGATGTCTGGGGAAGGGAGGTGACCGGTGACGCCTGAGCTAGGCCAGAGCAGCAGGTTGGAGGGGCTGAGAGAAGCTGGGAGGGGCCGCAGCTCTGGGGGAGGAGCAGGGGTGTCACTCAGAACGGGGTCCGGCAAACCCCTCCCCTTGGCTGCCGTGGAGTTCCCCGGGTGGGTCGTGCTGGTGCGGGGCGTTCCTCGGATACTGGACAGTGTCGCCTGGTTCCCTGGTGAGGATGTCAGCTTTACATGCTTCTCCCCATTTTGACCAAGTCAAGACCACACACGAAGCTGGATGGAGAGGCAGGCTCGGAGCAGTTTTTAGGGAGTACATTTACCCTCCTTAGCACAGCAGATGATTAGTTGTTCTGGGGGAGGAATGGAGGCGCCCAGTTGGGCTAGGAGTGAGTGCGTGTGTGCGGGCGCTAGTGATTAAGAAACCTTTTGGTATTTCATGAGGTGAGGGGTCAGAAGGTGCATAGGAGGGGGGGCACAGCTAGACAAGGTCACATGCAAGTTAACAGTTTAAGGGCAAAGGGGTGCAGGGATTTCAGGGCTATGCAGCTCTACAATCCACAGTTAAATCCCTGAGCTATGAAGCTTCCTGCTCTTTCTTTCATTGTCCTTTGGATCAGTGACAATGAGCCTCGTGCATCTATCTGTTGGGGTGGAGGTTTTTTTGGTTTTTTTGAGCTATGAAGCATCTGAAGTATTTTTCAGCATTGTTTGGGAGCAAAACAGATAACAGAGGTAAACATCCGGCAGGAACAGGAAAGCCGAGGCAGAAATGATGAGGAGACGGATAAGATTCACACGGCCCCACGTCCTCCTCCCAGTTGCCCCCAGAGGGAGCGTGACAGACAAAAATGGGTTTACCAGAGAAAGATAAATGGTGTTCCAGCCAATCTTGTTTTCGTTTTATCAGGCAGGGCAATGCCAGCAAATAAAGCTGGACTGTTGAGTTCTAGATACAAAAAAAAAAAAAAGGTATGTCTACACACCTACTGAATTTTACTTTTGTAGAAACTAAATAGAACACGTCAGGTACTTGTGCATTCAAGTAGCTCAGTGAGTTTGTAGGAACTCAGATGGCTTTCTTGAGGTTCCAGTGCTCTGCCAACGATATGCGTAACAGTTACATAACCAGTATAACACAATAGTTATATACAGGCAGAGATATAAAAGGGTGACGCTTATGTTGTCTGACTATTCAGATAAATCTACTGGTAAGTTTATGTCACCATCCCCCTGACAGCGCCTGGCAGCTTGCAGTGTTCGCCGTGTCCTCAGAAAGCGGCGCTTCCTGGGGAATTTCAGGTGGCATATCTGGGACACTCGTGTTAGTCCCTTGGTGATCGGCGTAGGTCTTGTTCCCTCCAGGCGGAGAATAACAAATCTTTGCCTCTTCCTTCTCCTAAAGCATTCCAAGAAAAAAGAGCCACGAGACTAGGTCCACATTTAGCAGGTGGCCACGCTCCGTTTCTATTCCAAACATCCTGTAGCCACAACCCTCAGCCTGAGAAAGTGGCGGCACTATGTCACGCCGCTGCTCTGCAGAGGCCGGAGCAGCTGGGACCCCTCGCAGGGCCAGGCACCTGCACGCCCCACTTTTGTGCCTCTGATTTGCCCGCATGTGTTCAGCAAGCATAATGCACTATGTCACACGAGGCAGAGTTGGCCTAAAAAAATCTCATTAGCCAACACTTGAATTTATAACTAGTGTGCCTGTGGCATAGCACGTTCTAAATTGTGTGATTACATTTTCGATTTCACTTAAATTAAATGGAGAATATATCCATGTTTCCCCCAAAGAGAATAGAAGAAGGTGGTTTTATTTTGTTGTTGTGCTGTTGTCAAGGAAATTGTGTGGCGGCTTAAATATTTTGATTTGCAAGGCTGCCCTTTACGTGTTTATTTCCCTTTGCATTGAGTAAACTCACCTTCTCAGGAAAAGGGCAAGGAGACTGGGTTTGAATGTGTAACTGCCTCAGTGCATCTGACGTGGAAAGTATCCACCAGAAGATGTGGGGTGTGCTTCAGGACGGGTGAGTGGTGAGGGGGGAGGAGACAATCCCAGATCACAAAAAGGTAGTTTTCGCATGTGAATCAATGACAGGGCAGAACGCTGTATTTGTGTCATCCTTAGTGTATCATGATTGATTATGCTTTGATCTAAGATGGGCTTCAAAAATTTGGATGCAAAGATTGATATGAAAATTTGCCTGCAGTTTTTTTGACACCCTGCCTACCAGACAACACATGACTTGACGTGAAAGAGAAAACATGTTTCCTTCATGGGTGGAAGTGCTTGATTGTTGTCACGCTAACACCTAATGACTTTATTGCGCTTTTGTTATAACACATTTCAGCGTGTATTTTTGATTTGTAGACAGCAATGTCACAAAGTAACCAAAAGGCATGACCTGCAGTGTTATGGCTGTGGGGTACCGGGTGTTTGCAGTTGATGCTACGGTCATGTCTTTGACTTTCTGACTTTACGTTCATTTCCTTCGGCGATCAGGTTGCTGTTGATGGACTCCCTGACACGCTCATCAAGGTTCATAAAGAGCATTTTTTCAAAAATGCCTCAATCTTACTTTAATGTTATTTTAATCTGAATGGTTTAATACCTCTAAGAAAAGTGTCATGACCATGGACTTAGATGTGTTATTTTATTCATGAAGTAAGGCTACTCTGTAATGTATTTATCATAAAAATTAAAGCAACTCATCCATAATCATCCAGTGACCATTTTGTTTTCCAGATTTGTAAGCTTCAGTACATTTTGTTGAAATAATACAGGTTTATTGAAATGCCAAGCAGTCGTCTTCAGATACAAGTTGTCAGTATAGTGTGGCTGCTATATCCCATGGAATCAGCTTCATCCCTTCCTGGAACCTTGAAGCCTTGAAGTAGCGATAGAGATTTGATAACATCTATGCCCTCTTGAAGATCAGAGGGACTTCAAAATATTCCATAAGAGCTGATACTGTTTTGCATTATAAAATTGCATTTTATGCTTAGAAAATCTGATAGATTCATCGCCTGTATGTTTGTATGTATATGTGTGCATGCATGTACATGTGTGCGTGCATGCATGTGCATGCATGTGTGTGCATGCTGCTTTAAGTAGCATAAGAAACAAAGAGATGAGAATATGAGTGAACAGATGAATTCACGCATCCTCTCGTCACATGCTCTTGTCAAATTCAAGGTTTTTGTTGCAGCCTGACATCTGACACATCTGCTGCGGATTCGTGGCTGCTCTTTTCACGAACTAAGAAGCTGTGTTCCCGGTTCTGTGCGTCTATATAAGCAACTGATCTCTAAAAGAACAATAGAATTCTGTGCATCAGTCAGATTCAGAGAGCCCCCGGCAGTTTTATAATACCAGTTTCACTTGATGCATTAATGCCTCATGATGGCAAGGTAAAGAATACTGAATGCCGAGGTGGGATAAACATTTCAGAGTGAGACAGAACGGGTCTTCCTTCGGAAATGCAGTGACCGCTGCATGGTTGCTCGAGCTCACAAAGGCGGGTCATGATAGAACATTCCAGCGATGCCATGTGGTCACCGAGAGAGGGACAGGTACTGCTGCCATGGGTTGAAGTAGGAGTGTGCATGTAGGAAGAATGAACTGAAATAGTGTGGGGTATGCAGGGGGTGCCTCAGTTAGTCCTGTTACCTAAAGGAACCCTTAATACGCTGGCTTAGCAGGCTTTAAGTCGGAGATAGGGTAATTACACTGCACTAGTTAAAATAAAAGCAGCATCAGCACCAGTTCTACTTGCACCCTTGCAAGCACACAGGCACCATTCACACAATTTTGAATCGCAACCTAAAAACACACTAGCTATTTGGGGCAGCTATTGAATAGTACGGGCTGCACGTGGTTTTGAATACATTGGAAACAAGCGTTTGTTCTGTCAACAGTAAACAAAAGTCAACTAGGTATTGTGTCACCAAAAAAAGATTTAGTGGGCAGAAAGAAAGGACGGCAAGCTCGTACCTGCTGCCGTGGTGAGCAACGGGCACACCCTGGCACAGGGAACCGGAAACCCCAGTTCACAGAGGAACAGAAGAGGGGGTGTTACCACCAGAGAGCTCTGTTGTAAACCTATGTTGTCCTGCAGGGTTTCCCCAAAACACGGGGTGTGAGAGTCCCTCCCACAGACCCCTGATTCCTCAGCTCAAGTCTCTGCCATAAATTGTGATAGTTCACCCACACACACACACACACACACACACACACACAATTTGGTTGATTGGGTCATTCAGATGGCTCCATGATTGCCTTGTAGCTGTCAGTTTGTCCAGCCTCTTGTGAACCTCCGCTGTCTGATATGTCCACTCGCAGGGGCGTGATATCTGTTGAATTGATCCTTTTACTCAATGCCCCTTTCCATCTTTAATTTTCTTGGCTCCGAGTCTACTTGATTGGCTTTTGATATAGTTACTCCAGTTTTATTGTTTTTTTTTTTTTAAGTAAGTGTTGCACGGTATATCGGTTTTTTTTTTTTTTATCCTTTTCCTGTCAATCTCCATGTTACTGTGTTGGAAGTGAGTCTCTGCTAGAAAGCGTGCAGCTGGATGGCATGTTTTCGTCCACTCCGCCAATCCCCGACATAGAGAAAGACGGCTGTCCGAGACCGACGCGCCAGACACGTTTTCACTGCAAGCATCGGACGTGGGGTGGAGTAGGTCTCGTCTGCTTCCGGCCACGGCCGGGGAGCCGGTGCTGAGTAGGACGGAAAGGGGAGGATTTCCCGACCCAGCTCACAAAAGCTGGGAGGGGTCATGGGTGTGGTGGATTGAAGCCACTGAGTATGGGATAAGATGTTGATTCAGCAACAGATCATGTATCCTGCTACATGAAAAATGTGGGAGAATTTCACTAGCAAAATTTTGAAGGAAAGAAACCAGACACAAAATTATACACACTGTGATTCCATTTATACCCATTCTGGAAAAGATAAAACTCACCTGTAGAGAAAGAAGTTAGGAGAGTGGTTAACTTAAATGTTATAATAAAGGGCAGGGCATGATGGAAGTTATTAAGTAAATTTCCTTTTTCTATATTTGACTTGCATGATGAACAGATGTGCTGATTTTGTTAAAAAATAATTAGAAACTACTCTTGGAATTCTCTCCATATTTATACTCTTGTTAAAAAATAATTACATACTACTCTTGGGATTCTCTACTCTTGGGATTCTCTAAAATAATTACAAACTACTCTTGAGATTCTCAATAAAAATGCCAAAAATAAATAGGTAAAATTAATATTAAAAAGTCAACTACTACTTGTTGCATAGGAAAAATTTCTTGAACATTTTATTACCATATATTTTAATTTCCATCAAAACCCTGGCTGGACCCTGGCTGGCATAGCTCAGTGGATTGAGCGCGGGCTGTGAACCAAAGTGTTGCAGGTTCAATTCCCAGTCAGGGCACATGCCTGGGTTGCAGGCCATGACCCCCAGCAACCATACATTGATGTTTCTCTCTCTCTCTCTCTCTCCCCC
Source organism: Phyllostomus discolor (assembly GCF_004126475.2). NCBI lineage: Eukaryota > Metazoa > Chordata > Mammalia > Chiroptera > Phyllostomidae > Phyllostomus > Phyllostomus discolor. Next base: position 3,488,475 of record NC_040911.2, on the reverse strand, counting down.
TCCGTTCCCTCTCTAAAAATAAATAATAAATAAAATCTTTTAAAAAATGGTCAAACAGGTAATTCTCACATATAGCTTGGACTGAGAACCTCTAAAAAAAAAAAAAAACCCTGGCTGGGTAGCTCAGTTGGTTAGAGTGTCATCCTCATACACCGAGGTTGCTGGTTCGATCCCCAGTCAGGGCACATACAAGGAGCAACCAATGAATGCAAAAATAACTGGAGCAACAAAACAGATATTTCTCTTTCACTCCCTCTCTCTCCCCCCACCCTTGCTTTCTCTCTTTCTCTCTAGAATTAATTTAAAAAATGTTAAAGGGTTATTAGAACACCTGCCGCATGAGTAGATTTCTAGCTGGTCAGCCTCTGCCTAGAATCCCGTCCTTGCGTTCCTCTTCTTAAAACTGAGGTCACGTTGAAGCCCGGCCCCCCATCCTGTGTGCGGACCGTCCCTAGTCACAGTCAGGAGAGAGCCAAAGAGCGAGGGCCGGACGTGGATCTGAAGAAAAACGCTCCCTTTGTGCTCAGCTGATGTTCGCCTTGCATCTCAGTGGTGACTTTGAAACCCCAGCCTTCCTCCCAGGAACTCACTGCACATGGTCATCAGGTGTTAGAAATTGACCCTGCGTCTCTCTGAATGCTATGTGTCCAGAGTTCAGTTCCCATTTGGATGATTTCCTCACAGAAAATATAAGTAAAAGTGCAAAATGGAACGCTGCTCAAGGAGCTAGATTTCTGGGAACTCAATTGTTTTATGCATCATTTATGGTTCCAGAGCATGCACCAGGCAGCAAGTAAAATAATCACACAACAAAAGGGAAGTATCAGGTTGTTTTGGCTTTGATCCTCATGAGTGCAGTTCTGGGAGATTCTCACCGCATCCTTTCTTTCCCCCAAAGACTTCCGCAAGTGCACTCAATAAAACCCCATTTGTTACTTCACACACATTCCACACGTGTTCCGCATCTCAGTGTCCTTCACGTATAATACACGCGTGAACATGACACTCCTAACTATGGAGCGCGCCCCTGGCCCTCTCCACAGCTGGCCCTCATTTAACCTCCCCGTGAAATCCGGACACGTGCGGTTTCACCTTGACTTTTCCTGCGTTATACGGAGGCTTGTTCGGCTAATTACTCAAGCCAGGGCGGCCCCCACTCCTGCAGGGCTGTTCACTGAATGCGCTGTTACTCTGCACTCCACGCTCCAACCTATTTCAGGAGCATGCCCGGTGGACAGAGTAACTTGCACCTGCTCTTGTTGAACGCTATGTGGTTTAGGCAACGAGTCAGTACTTCCTTGTGTTCTCAAATATGTATGCATATCCTCAATTTTATATATATAGGGAATACATATATAATTATATATACATAATTGAGGATGGATCTCTCTCCATTTCCTCTGGTCGGAGCTCTGACAAACTCCCCTTGCAGGACAGAGGTGAGAGCCGTGTGTGCTGCTACCACACACTCACTCTTTTCTGACCCCAACCGCTGGTTCCCTCTGATACCAACCCGCCGGTTTCAGCTCTGCGGCCCATCCTGGTCTTTTATGCAAATACAGGCGGGCGTGTCTGCTCCAAAATCCCGGCCGATCTGCGGAGGTAGCCTTCAGCAACTGGCCTTCCTGCTGGATCTTGGAAGGCCGGGCAAAGTAAAATATCGAGCCCACAAATCCCAGCACGTACCGTTCTCTCCGGAACATTTTCAGAGAGGCTACGGCCAGGCCCCGCCACTGCTGACTGTTATTAGCCTGTGACCTGTCCAGGGACGTGTGTGCTTTGTCGTGCTAACTGCCGATTTTGGCTGTCACCTCCCTGGGTCCTTCCTTTGCCGTCAAAATGCATCTCCTTCTAGGGCCTTTAGCCACGTCTGCTCTTGCTGCATGGGCGGCAAAGTCCTAGGTCCTCCAGTGTCTCAGAGGGTAGAAAAGCCCTTCTGTCTCCCACGGGCCCGCTGTTCAGTGACTCCCCAGGGGACGCGATGGCGGTCACAGTTACACAACGGAATGACTGCAGAAACGAGGCAGGGACCTGTGCGTGTAGGAGCGCTTGGAGCCACGAGGCGGACCGCGGCGGAGAGGAAGTTGTCACCACGTCCACACCCGAACCGGCGTCAGATTTTAGCTGAGTTTACGACAGGCCGTGAGATCCTAGAAACCCCACGTCATCTTGGGGGATAACATTGTCTTTTATAGAATGCAGATATAAGGGGATGCCCTCGTTTAACTTTTTCCCTTTGCTCTGCGCACTTTAATTATAGGCATTTCCTTTGAAACATATTTTTGGATCATGTTCCTCTAATCCTCTGTTGTAAAAATGTCTCAGTGAAATTCTTACTGAATGAATTCTGGTCCCAGAATGGGACTAAGACTTGTGTGTGTGTGTGTGTGTGTGTGTGTGTGTGTGTGTGCTTTGTTTACATCTCAGAAGTGTTGAACTCCTGGGTCTCCTTTATCCCCTCCCTTCCCCAGGGCCTCCCCCCGTACCGTCTCTGCCCCGGGCAACATCTGACGTCACATCCCAGGGACTCAATGACGTAGGCACCTCTGCTGCTCTAGCTGCCCTGGCCCCTCCTCTGCGAAGGAGACGGCGAAGGCTGCCGGGCGGACTCCCCTGGGACGGGAAGGGGCGGAGGTGGCCCCGAGGTCACGGACACACACTGCTGCGCGGTGTTGGCCGAGCTGCACTTGAACTCCGCCCCGACGTCAGCGTGCTGCCGCGTTAGAGGCTTCAGGAGCACCCCACAGGGAGGCCTCCTCTTCCCCAGAAAGCGAAAGACGTGACACACAGGTGACAGTGGCTCTTCCCTGGTGCCTCCCACGATCAGCTTGCGATGACGTCACTCTGGGTGGTGAAAGGCCTTTGGAGGGCGGGGCTGACCCTGTAACTGTTTCTGCTGCGCCTCCTCCGCAGCCGGTTTCACCGGTGAGCCGGGCCAGGTGCAAAGAGGCCGTTTGCATTGCAGCCTATGAATCCAATGGCCTGCGGAGTATAAAATGGGTATTTCTATTTTGCCTAAATTGAGAATTTTAAGATTGACAAGAATGACCACTACTTTAGAATTCCTTCTCAAGTGTTAATCATGAGCCTACCACGTTGATAGACATTGGGATACATTTCTAGCTTATATAAAAACAGCAAGCTTGGGACATGGGCGGGATTTGTCGTCACAGGCTCAGACACAAAGGACATTCTTTCAGGCCAGCTGTGGCAGTTATATGGAATCATCTCATGCATTTATTTTCAAATGGTTTTTAAAATAAATCCATGCAGGATAATAGAGAAAAGGGGGTCATACTTTTGTCAAATAGTATGTAATATTACAAAACATGTAAGCTCAAGCTCTCATACGTCATATAAGAAATTTTAAACGTGATTAAAATGTTTCCAGGGGAGCCAGCATTCCTAGGAAGAGATCAAACTCTGTCCCTCGATGTTACAACAGATTTCGCCACGCTAAACAGAACATTGGAATACACGCCATTTGCACAAAATGTGTTTTCTGAGAGATTACGAAGCAAACCCAATTTCTAACCTTCTAAAAGAAGAGAGGGCGCATCTTGTTCACGACATTTCCATCCGCTGCTGTTTTTAAACATGACACACATTTTGACATCCGCAGTCTGAACCTGTTATTTATTATGGTGTCACGCTGGCGGCCCCCGCCCGATGCTGTCTGGGGCTGAGCCAGTCCTGACGAGGTGCCAGGCAATTTAAAAGAGCCCGAGGGAGGCTCCAGGCCAGCTTGCTGTTCGTTCTGGGCTTCTATGTATACACTTCCTCTAGTTAAAGTTTATTTTGGAAAATCTGCATTAAGGTGCAGTTCGATAGAGTTGTCGTGCGGAGTCGTGAGAGCTGCACCTACCCCTTAGCATCGCACACTTCCCGGCGGAATGATTGTTATTTCGCCGTCCACAGCGGTTCTGCAGGCAAATACGAACCTGAGCGCCCGCTTCCTTCTCTGTCTGGAGGTGCGCGAAGGTGACAGCGCTCCCAAACAACCGTGCCACCACAGGAGACGCAGCCTGAGCTTGTGCCCTGGGAGCCAGCAGGAAACCAAGGCATGCTGGGCGTGTGTGGTCCTCCTCTCGGTGACAGAGTGACGGTCATGGTCCTCGGCCGTGTCTTGTTGTAGCGGATCTGCGAGTGAAATGCGACTCACCATTTTATTAGACTGCCTAGTCTCTCTAGTCAAAGCTGCCTGCAAAAGCAAACCCACAAACAAAGAACCTGTTTAGCTGGTTGTTTTTTAAACACCCTGATTACTTCTGTTTTGGTATCGTTTAAGCAAACTTCATGGAGAAAAGTTCCAGATAAAGGATGATGATGAACACACATGAAACGATGGAAAATTAATGTTTTCTGAAGAAAGCAGCCTTTAGTACATGCTGAAATGCTTAAAACCCAACACAGATATTTTTATTTAACAAGAATGAGAACACACAAGCCCTGGCTGGCGTAGCTCAGTGGATTGAGTGCAGGCTGCAAACCAAAGTGTCCCAGGTTCAATTCCCAGTCAGGGCACATGCCTGGGTTGCAGGCCATGACCCCCAGCAACCACACATTGATGTTTCTCTCTCTCTCTCTATCTCCCTCCCTTCCCTCTCTAAAAATAAATAAATAAAATCTTAAAAAGAATGAGAACACAGAGCTTTCTCTTTCCCTCCCTTCCTCCCTCCAAATGTGCTATTTGAACAGCATATTTGCTGAACAATAACCTGCCTTGTAAGTTTGCATCTACTAATCCCTTGTAAAGCTTAAAATATAATTTGGCAGCTATAAAAATTAATTGAAATAATAATGCATTATTTTCTTCACGGCAAAAAATATTTAATGAGAAAGCCAGGTATTTGGGTCATGTAAATTGACTAGATATTAAATGACAAATATTAACACAGGAATGCATTTTCACACACAGCCAAAATTAATATACCAACCTACTCTAATGTCTGAGTTTGTGTTTTATCTTTCAAATGCAGTCTCCTACCACAAAACTGATTCTAAGAACAAGCACGCAGGTAGTTACACAAACCCCAGTAATAACTTCAATATCCAATATCTTGATAAAATAGCTGAACACAGTTTACCGTAAGAAGTAATGTTATATGGAAAACAGAAGCCTTATTCTTTTTCTATAAACAAACATAGTAAATGCTAGAACTTGTCAAGATAAGTCACTCAGTAAAAATAAACCTTTAGAAAACAAAGGAAATAAAGATTTAAATAGGATCTATTCCAGTAAAAATTTCCTATGATCTATCTATCACAGTGATTACATTGATCATTAATTCCTACACTGTATTTGGCAAATTACTGTATTAGAAATATTTATTTTGTTTTACATATCATGCCAGTGATTGAGTGAATTCATTGTTGATTAAGAAATTAAATGTTGCCCTGGCTGGCATAGCTCAGTGGATTGAGCGCGGGCTGGGAACCAAAGCGTCCCAGGTTTGATTCCCAGCCAGGGTACATGCCTGGGTTGCAGGCCATAACCCCCAGCAACTGCACATTGATGTTTCTCTCTCTCTATCTCTATCTCCTTCCCTTTCCTCTCTGAAAATAAATAAATAAAATCTTTAAAAAAAAGAAATTAAATGTTTTATTATTTTTGTTAATTTTAGGTGTAAAATAACTTCCTAATGTCTTAATAAATAGGTTGTTCATGCTTTGATATCTATTCAGTGCATCATGTCATATCCTATAATGATAGAAATAATACGAGGGGCTGTGAAGACAAGTAGGTTTTCAAAAACAATTCCGTCAGGTACAGACAGGAAAGAAGATGCAAGACCACACACAAAGTCACCAGAGTCGCCATGTTTCTCTACAGCATCCTGGAACCTGAGAGCACAAGGCAACCGCCTTTAAAATCCAGAGGGGAGCCTCCCCCAGCCCAGAATTTCATCCACAGGCACAGGGTCAGCTGATGTAATCAAACCAATGTATTTTCTTGGAACGACACTCCTGGCATTAGAGTACAGTAACAGAAAACGTAATGATTGTTATTAATGACTCCATCAATTACTGAGAAACGTTACAGTTCATTCATTCTAGTGCACATTTTAGAGTTTAAGGAGGTGGTCAGACACTGTGTCCTATTGTCCCAGCTGAAGTACTTCTGGGCAAGCAACAGTCAGCATTAGGCGAACGGCAGGGACTGTTGTGCTTTTCTTATGGTCATTCCGGAGGGTAAATGGCCCCTTCAATCCTTTCACTAGACGAGCTGGCTGAGAAGGGTCCTGGAGACCACTGAGGAGCAGAGAGCTCATGCTGCCCGTCATTAGCCATAATTTACCGTGCAAGCCTTCTCCTGGCCACTGAGGCCTTGGCACCTTCCAGAGTTCTGAAGCGGGGTCAGCGGACAGACCCTGCAGCTCCAGGTTCTGTGTGGGTGGGAGTCCGACTCCGGGGCTTCTAGCTCCGCCTTCTTCCCATGATCCTCCCCGGAATCGTTACTGCGATTGTGAAGTCCGGGGAGGTTTTATGCTTGTGTATAACTACCTTCTTGTACAGATATTTTCCTCTCATTTTAGACTTCCTTCGCTTCAGCTCCCAGGAGAACATTATAAAATAAGCTGCTTTTCTCTGTCTCTGACCAGCAGAAATGGAGCTCTTTGGAGACCACCTCGACTTTCAGGAGGACTATTTTTACAGAAAGCGCTCATGCCAGGGACCCTACAGACGAGGCAGAAGTGCCCATGGGCCTGCATTCCCTGCAAAGCCTCGGGATGGAAGACGGAGGTGGCCCCTCACTGTGCCTGGTCAAAATCCTTCTCTCTGGACACCCCCATTCGTAATGGGCCTCTCCCGAAATACGAGGTTTTGCACGTAGGCATTTATTAAGGGGTATGGAAGGTCATGATGTTTGATATTTTTACTAAATACTCCTTGGACCTGACCACTGCAAGTAAAAAGATGCCGTAACAGGATTAAAGTGTAATTTCTAGACTCGTCACTCTTGGGAGAAAAGAAAATTTCAAGTTACTATTTATTATATTTATTGATCCATCTTGAACTTCCTTTCCTCACCTGTGTCCCCCCCCTCCCCCCGTTGTGGTCATTGCCCAGGCTCAGGAGCCAGCACTGGCCTCTGAGAGGGACTGGGTGGGCCCACGAGCAAGGGCAGGCTGAAGGCTAGCACCTCGCCGAAACTAGGTTAGGCCCTGAGCTTTGACTCTTATCTGTAGGAAGTGCCTCTTAACCCTTTCCCCCCAACTTTGCCTTCTCATTGTCCGTCTCCCATCAGCCCCTCCCCCACCTGAGGACTCCTGTACTCTCTCTCCCAATTCTTCATCTTCCTTAGTAATGAATGACATATTGGCAGTAACAGGCAATGGGATCTGATCTTCATTTTTTATTGGACACCTTCTATTCATTGTTTATCTGGCTTCATACCGAATGCCCCCAAATGATGAAAAACAGATACATGTCACGTATTCGGGGCGTGTTTTGGGTGTTCACAAGCTCTATAATGGTGCGGGGGGTTCATAATGACTTGGGCGCTGAGCTTCAGGACCTGGCCCTTTAATGCAGGAAGTGGATGATTTCATGGGGATGTGTAATTAAGGATGGTTTGTAACATACAAGTAAAATAAGAATTGAGCTCAGAAGAGGGGGTGACTGGTTTGAGGGTACCTGCGCCAGGGAATCAGGGCAGGCAAGAGTGAAGGTGGTGATGCTGATGCTCCTGCTAATAATGTAGCTAATCTCTGTGTGATTCTTACAGTGCGTCTGGCTTTCTAGTCCCTTGATACACATGCAGTAAAACACCAAGGAAAATCAAACGGGGAGAGGATAGAGTACATGCTTGTTCCTGCCCTTTATCTCGAGCCCACGACCCCTGCTCACCCCCAGGCACCCTCTCCGCACCCTGCTCTGTCACGACACCAGACTGAAGTTCCCGTCTCCTACTGGGGCCGTGTGGGGTGGGCACAGAGATGGGGGTAACCGTGAGTTGTGTTGAGTGGGACCCAGACTGGTAGGATCCCGGGACGCAGACAGAGCACTGCCCAAGGATACATTAACCCGGAGTTGATCGTGGCCACCAGAATGCAGCGCGACTTCCTGGCAAAGTGACAGATTCGGGGGAGTCCGACTCAACTGGGTAGCTGGCCGCACAGATCCTCCGTGGCCGTTTCATGAATTTGGTAACAACGTCATGCCCCACGTACTGCGTGTTGGTGGCATTACATCCCATCTCCTCAGTCCTGACAGCAGCCTCCCGAGCTCCGTGCTCACGCTCCCTCCACCCCCTTCGCCCGGCAGGACACTGAGGCGCAGAGAGGCGAGCCAGGTGCTCAGGGTAAAACAGTGACTCTGTGAGGGAGCAGGTTTCCAAGCCTGTGCTCCTGAGCTCAATGCTCCGGTGACTTCTGATGGAGATACTCCCAGAAATCGAAATGTGCAGGAAACAAGTGGGGGAGGTTCCATGTAAAACAAATTATGGACCATAAGAAAAAGGTTATTGAGGCCTCTTTTTAATGTGAATCCAGGCAGATAATGCCAGTCCGGACTCAGAAGCCCATCTGATAATTTGGGTGTTAATGTGGAGGCAGAGCGGACTTCCTAAACTGGAGAGCCGGCATTACTTCATTGTGCCTCGTTGGCTCCACGGGCTCACGATATTGAGTGGTAACAATCATTACTTAGTTGAATATGTTCAGATTGCCATTTACTAGGCAGAAGAATCATGGATATTAACAAAAGCAGAAAAAACAGAGCTTTTCCTCTTGTGCCACAATGGGCAAGTCCTGGACCCTCGTGACCTTGTAAATCAGGACCCTTATGGCCTTGTAAGCGTGGGATACTGTGATAGGCAGGGAGAGGCTGAATGCTTGACCTTAACAGCTGTGTGAGAAACAGGCCATCCAATGGGACATTAATAATGGACCCGCCTGGAAACCTCTGCGAGCCAACAGCTGGCCGAGTCTCACTGCTGTGTGTCCTCTTCGGCTTCTCCTCCTGAGTCAGCACTCAGAAGGGGACAGCCCTGAGCGGGGGGAGGCTGCCGTGATGCTGGGGCAGGCAGAGCCGGCATCTTCACCCTGGACAATGGAGAATCCTGGAGAGACTCGTCGTGTATCAGTGAAATAGTGGAAGGACATCTTTCAGCTTGGAGGACGTACCTACTTCTGCCCACCGTCAGCCCTGAAGGTAAAAGCGATACACCCCCAAGGAGCGCATCATGAAATGCGCACCGGGGGAAATGCGCAGGACCGAAGCGCACGTCTGCGTCCGCCCCAGCCTTGGCCCCGCCGTGGACCCGGCGCAGCGACCTGCTCGTTCTCATAACCCAGGTGATTGGGACTCTTTCGCCATCATTCGGGGGGCCTGGGGAAATTCGTGCTGGGTTTTTTGTTTGTTTGTTTTCCTCCAGAAGGGGGAAAACATACTGTTTCAGACCCGCGGCTTTAAGAATCGTGCCTTTTCTAACGTAAAAAAGAAGAAAAAGCCTTTCCCAGATGCCAAGACTCCTGTGATGAAGCCCTAGGACACCGTCACCCTAACTCCGTTGGGGGGGAACCGAAATGGGAGATGCTAGGTGCCAGCTGTCAGCACCCCGGAAGGCCCTTCGGCTGCACGCCGGGCCTGTGCGTGGCTCCCAGCAATGCAGTAACTTCTTTTTAACGAAACCTCTTGACTGGCACCTCCAGTCACTGCCTCAAGGAGCTGTTACAAAACCCATTAAGAGGTGCGAGAAGCCTGTTGTGACCGCTGGCTTTTTGGAGGCCACTGTGCCCCAGCACTGCCCTTCATGGTAAAGAAACGGTGGTGAAGGGTTGCCCCCCACCAGCGCTCAGCAAGTCAGGACTGTGAGAGCCCTCAGGCCAACCCTCTGACCCCAGCCCCCTGACCCCAGCCCCACCGGTCATTTCCAGACTGCCGCTTCCTACCAACGCCAAGGCGCCGAGGTACCCCGCGGAGCCTACCCTTCGTACAATTAGGGCAAATCTTCTCAGGGGCCCAATGAGCCATTCATAATTTTCGAATACTGCCAACAGGCAGACAAAAGGGTTGTTTGAGGTGAACGCTCAGATCTGTTTAATTAACTGAGTAGGCCCTAACATATTACCTCTTTGAAATAAAGCTTTACAGAATGAAATGCATGATTAGATGTGAAATAAATTGCTGACAGCAGTGTGCAAAACGGCACCTTCTGTCTCCCAAACAATATCGCAAACTGAGTCCGGTAACAAAAAGTAGTAAAACAATCCCCTATTTTTTTTATTTTGACTTACCCTATGTGCCCAGCATTTTCTTGAGTGTTTCATTAATTCTGTAACTTTTAATATGTTTGATGATGAGAATAATAGTAAAAATTTTTTTGAGAATAACTAGTTTTCAAATTATGGCAAACACAATAATTTTATCACCAAGGATTGAACAATGGACAACAGACTCCCCAGAGGACTCAGAATATATTTGCTTTAAGATGATCTCAAAAGAGATATTGAAGCAAGTAACAGCATTCTCAGCGGTAGCGAGTGTAAGATAGAAAATGAATTAACTAGACTCTTCAGTCTCACAGAGGTTTAATTGCCTGGAAATGATACCAGAAAAGTGTTCAGAAGTTAGAAAATGACACCAATTCTTAGCACTCTGTTTTAGAGATTATTTGCGTATAATAGAAACCATGTATCACCTCTATGAATATTCATTTATGCCCATTCTGAAATTTTAACGGCTAACATTCTTAGGTGGCAATGACATTGACTAATCTATAATAACTAGTCATACTGCAGTGAACTCTCTGGGAAAGTCTCTCGTTTTGGAAAACAAATCTGTCTACAATTACAGCCTTCTTACTGCATACCCAGCGATGTCACCATGCTTGTTTCTAAGCTGAAAATGTATTTATTGAGTCTTCAAACAGACACAGCCACATCCTATGGTATTTGCTTATGGAAAATCATTAAAACAACCCAAGCACAGCTGGGAAACTTCAAATTCTGTGAACAGAATGGGCGTCCGTTTCTAATAGGCACCTTGCTATGTGCGCTGAGACACAGAGCAATATGCAAATTCCCCAAGTGACCGCACGCTGCAGGGAGGTCCAATCACATTAGCTGCCCCAGCAGACTCTTGGGAGCTGCCTCGGATATAAAGCAAAGCTACCATGATGGTACTAACCTCGACGATTTGTTCCTTAAGATATGATTCTGCATTAAAGGAGTAAAAAATCACCCAGAGAATCTATGCCTGGCAGCTAGAAAAGGAGGAGGAAAACAAGAGATGCTCACTTCAGATTCTTCCGTTTAGAGAGATCAGTATGGTTATAAATAGAAGCAGAACTCCACCGCCGGGAAGGGAGGCAAAAAGAGCCACCGTTTTCACTTTCATGAGATTCGGAGACTGTCACCCGAGTTCGGTGAAATCCCAGGGAAAGCTTTGGCTTGCTCGTTTATTTCAGTTTGAAGTGAACAGTTCCTTAAAGCAACTTGATCGGAGAAACTGAGGGCGTTTCCACAACCATTTCTATTTCCACAGGCTCTGTTGCATTTGTTGAGTAAGAACTAACATTCATGAATGGCAGCGCCCAAAATGTGTGTCTCCATCCTAATCCCTAGAGCATGCAAATGAAGGGAATTATCCTGGATTATCCAGAAGCCACGGGAGAGTAACGTAATTCCTATATTAGCAAAAATAAAAAAGGTGTGAAAATGCTCTGAGTGGTGGAATGACTTGCGAACAAATACTCAGCAGCGATTTGATTTCTAGTATAAATACAAACACTGGGATTCTTGAAAATACGGCCGTGTTCACTCTCCACAAGGTCAAGGGCAGACAGATGAGTCATGTGCATGCTTTAACACATGGTGCTGTAGAGCCCCATTCAGAACAGGGATTGGGGGAAGGTAATCCTGCACCTCCCTTCCCAGAGAACAAGATGTCTCCTTCGGACTCCGGCAGCAGGCTCGATGGAGTCCGCTGGGGGGTGTTTCCTGAGCTGTCCTAATTTGCTGTCGGGTGCAGCCGTTGAGGAAACTTTTTTTATTTGTTTCTAAGAGAGAATACAGCATCTGGTAGGCAAAACTTGCAGGTAGTTTTCTGAGGAAAACAACATATTTCTCGGAGCCTTCCAGACACTACAGAACACACATATGGCTCATCATTCTCGAACAACGTCCAGCCGTCTGCCACACATCGAGACTCCAGCTTCCTGTCATTTTGCCGTTTGCTGCTTACTTACGTGTGTGCCTCTCCCACTCCGTTTTCGGTGCTAAGGGGAAGTCATTACATATCGAGACACCATATATTTTACCGGGAAAACTAGTCCACCTCACTTTTTGTTTCCAATGACAGTAATAACTTAACTCCCTGATTTGCTGGCTGCATCCCAGCACTAGGGGACATGTACCAGCACGAAGAAGACCTCTGTATGTGCCCAGCTCAGTGCAGCGATGCATCTCAGCATCGGAGGGCAGCCCCTGCCTGAACAAGGTGTTAGTAACGAGTATTTGTGACGTTTCTGAAAGAACGGTCGACTTGATAGGAGATTGTCTACCTGCTCACACTATCGCTCTTACACTTGTGTTTGCTAGAACTCACTGCAGACACCTGTCTTATGTGATACCATTGGATAAAGATGCAGTAAGCATGTGTATGCTGTAAAAATGTTGATATCAGTGAGTAAGGCACAGTCCCTGTGCTAAACACATGTTGTGGTTGAGAACACACTTTCCTGACAGTCAGCTGAGTGTAACCTGTACAATGATGAGGCACAGACAATAGTAACAACTACTAAACATACATGTGGTGTTCGGCATAACAGAGGAAGTTATGTTCGGTATTTAGCAGGATGATTACAAGGAGTTGTACGGGAGATACGATGACGGTACAGTTTATAATGGGCATGCCCGGACCGCCGAGCTGCATGAACTCTTCACAGAGTATACTCTGATGTGTGTTAATATTTGACCACGGGTTTTTTGGTTGGTTGTTTCATAGTTAAAGAGACCAGAAGGTGCACTATTATTATCAAACCTTTGGAGGTCTATGCTGCCCACATTTGCTTAGCACATACAGGTTGCGTTAATTTGATTTCAGACCATGATGCATTTTCCGGTTTGTGAGAAGCGGGGAGCTTTGCAGGGCCTCGTGCGCTGGCGGACCCTCAGAAATTCACTTAGGTGGTGTGTCGGTCAAAAGCTCATCATAACGAACTTAACACCCAATGTCACTACAAGGAGATGCCCCATTCTTAAGTTAACTTTACTTTTGTCACTAAATTTTCAGGGAAAAAAAACCCTACTTTTTTAGTAACTGGTTCAGGTGCACATTGTAATGGCAACGGGATATTTAAGCAGCAAACCAGGGAAGAGAAAGATGTGTTGGAACAACTGACTCCTGTTTGTGTTGAGAGGCTGGGAGACTCCTTTTCTTCTCACGCACTTTCTCCAAGACTCTCCAGAACTAATAACTTGGAATAAGAAATGTGGTCCTGTAGCGCCGCATTGGCATCTAGTGAGAATGTCGTCCAGCTGTAACCTCACTAGGTGTTCGGGGCTAAGGAATCCTGTGGGCCCTCTTCTGTAAGGCGCTAATCCCAACAACCAGGCCTCACCCTCCCAGCCCACTCACCCCGCAGGACCCACCTTCCCACACCATCCCCTTAGGAGTCAGAACCACAGCAAGTGAATGTTGGGGACCAAACACTCCAGCCATTGCAGGCACTGACCCCTCCTGAGGGCTGCACCCTCACGGCCGAATTACCTTCCAAAAGCTCCACCTCCAGTAGCATCACACTGGGGTGTTAGGGGTTCAACATATATATATCGGAGGACATAAACACGGAGTCCAAAAGAAACGGCTTCCTGATTTTGTCAACAACAGAACCGGGTTCTCGGGGAGGGGTCTCTCCGGAGCCCAGGCGGACCCCCGCGTGTTCTTGGAACGGCAAGTTCAGGCTGTGCCACCGAAGGGACTTGGAGACGCCAATGTGAGACACCTGGACCGCATACTGAAATTCTCTTTAACGGTTGTGAATAAAGCAATGGCAATGTGCGGTTGTGTTTTTAAATAATGATACTGGCTGTAGCATGAAGGATTGAGGAGGGGGGACTTGGAGCCAGCTTCCCAGAGGGGCACCGGGGGATTTGTTGAGACCACACGTGGCTGGATGGTGCTCAAGGTAGAACGCGGTGAGAGTATGTCAAAGATGTGTTTCATCTGGGCCAATCTAAGGCACAGGAGTTTAAATGATTCATAAAATTTGAACTGATGTAGCCACGTAATACTTGTAAAAGTCTCATTAATATTATATAGGTTCCACCAGTTCTGGACTTCCCAGTGAACAAATAGATAAAAGGTATTAGTGCCTACTTTTATATCTGCGGTATTTTTTTCAGACCTTCTTCCCTCTGAGGCAGGAGGTTCCAACCTGTTGGCATCTCCGGGCCACACTGCAAGAAGAAGAGTTGTCTTGGGCCACACATTAAATACGTTGTGACACACAATAATAAGAAAAAATCTCCTAATATTTTAAGTAAATTTATGATTCTTTGTTGGGCCACGTTCACAGCCATCCTGGGCTGCATGTGGCCCGTGGGCTGCAGGTTGGACACCCCTGCTAAGGTAGATACAATAAGTATATTTGCTAATTATCTGAAATAGTTTTTCCTTGTAAAACCAGCATCTCAACCAAGTACTATGCCTTGGTCGTCAGGTAGATATAGTCAGACAAAAAACAATAAAATTTCACAATCATGGGATTCTTAAAGGTAGAATGCGTTCCCGATAACATCAGAGATAATTTTTATAATAAACACTATTATAAGAAAGTGTGTTTCTGATGAGAGCTCAGTTATCCAATCAGGCACACAAATGATCCCCCAAGTCTGATGGGATAAGTGTATAAGAGATGATAAGGGCTGTAATGATAAGCACCAGTCAAAAAGAAGGAATGGATAAAACAACATCCCAGAGAGGTGCAACATAAACTTTGTGGATTTTGCTTCATATTGATTTCTTCCTGTAGTCTTCACAATACACTTACTTCGTTAGCATTTGACTGGAAATTGTCATTGGAAATGACCCGGGCTCCACGTGAGGACTAAGCCATGCTAATGCAGCTCTCTGCTGGTCCCAGGAAAGACAAGCCCCATAGAAAGATCAGGAGAGGTGAGAATATGCTACTCTGTATTCCGCCACAAATGTTCTACTTTTCATAGACCTTTTCTGTAGACCTGTCTAGGAATGAAATTAAATATTTCAATGGCATAAACACACAAATAAAAGGAGGGGACAGTAAGAATTAATACAGTATAAATGAATCCAGTATTAGCAAAAGCACAATGATATAACTATAAATATAAGGAAACAATCATTCTCGTACCGAAAGACTAGAATAAAATATTAATTAGAGCGAGACTGAGTTGGAAGAATTGTTTTAACACTGAAAGTCTATTTTAACCATGGTTATCTTGTTAATTGTTCAAACTGGTGGTATACTTATCAAAGAAATCTGTGAATTGAATCTGGCAACCAAAAGCAAAACATCAAGTTAAAATCACACTTATTTTTCTTCTTAAACGTTACCCATTTGTCAACTTGGCAGGCTTTGCGCTAGAAGGAAAAGATATTGAGCATTATAAGCCAGATATTATAATAACTGTTGGAATATTTTTTAAAAACTGAGTAAGACAAAGAACCTTCTCATGGCTGTAGGAGAATTTTTTTATATAAGGGCATTGTATATGAAAAGACATGAAATAGAATACCTTTTTAAGTCATGGTGAGAACTTAGGGTATTGCAGTGAGAGATACAGAGTGAGGATAAAAGGTTGTCATGACATAAATCTTCCCCAGAAATCTAACTTAAATTGCAATAATATTTGTTGCACGGGATCATTGTAGGGTCAGATGAGAGGAGCGCTCTGATACCTTGAGCAGAGCTCACACGTTTCCGGTGCCTTCCACTCTCCCCACCGCTGGGATGGGCAATCCCCGGGGTCCTCAGACCCTGCAGAACTCGTCTGTTCTTTCTCCTGCCTCAGGGAGAGCCCCTACTCTGGACACCTTGAACACGAGCAAGTTCATGGGCAAGTGGGGGTAAATCCCTGCCACCAACAATGGTGTCAGCGCCCAAAGCGTCTAGCTGGACAATGCACCGTCCTGCCGGTGTTCTCCCTTCCCCGTCTCCATCTCCCACTGCCAAGCACCCTTCTCCTGGTCGCGCCTCTCCCGTAAACTACCTGCCCCCAGCCCTTGTCTTAGCCCGGCACGTGACAGGTACGCAGACAATAGACTCCTTTTTGCTTGTTCTAACGCACGGTCACTCTCTCCATTGCCTACCAAAGTAACTGCAATTTTCCCTTTCTGGTAATTAAGGTCATCCACAAAATGGCCACCTACTTTTTTTTTTATGAACACATTAGGGTGCGCTATTTGCCCACGGGAAAATGACTCAGCTGCTGATGCGCCTCCTTTAATGCACTTCCTGCTCCGCACACTTGCGATGCCCACATCCTCTTTCAGCTGCTTAGCCTGCTCTTCACCGAGTTACTGCACATCCAGATTTCACAGAGTCGCTGAGGTCCTCATCAAACACCTCCACAAAGCCTTCCTGTCCTCCCAAGTGTTCCACTTCCTATGGGGTTCATTTGAACCCCCAAAGTACTTTACTTGTGGCTCTTATTTGCCTTTAAATCCAATAATAAACTAGGATGTACCTGTTTCCTAAACTCTACTAAATGCTAAGCTGCATAAGCACAGGGTAAATGTTGATGTTTTTATATCCCTTCCTGTGCCTGAAGGTGTGTATATCCTCTGTAGGTCTCTACATGTAGTAATGGATATAATTTATATGTAGTTACTTTTACAGTACGTTAGGTTATAAAAACCACACACACTAATAGGAGAAGTTTTTAAAAACAATAAACAAAAGAAAAAATGTAAATCTGTGGCCAGAGAAAACTATTAATAATTTTGTCATTTCGTATTTTTAAATTGTTTAATTAATGATATTATTTCATCCCCTGATATATATTTAATAATACCCACATTATTAAGTCATTCTTAAAACTATACATAAAATAGACCACAATCATAAGCCCATTAATATTTGATTAGTTCCAGACATGAAAATATAGAAAAGCTGTTTTTTAAATAGATGTGGAAAAGCACATTCATCCACCTAGATTTTATATTTCAACTTCATTTTTTATAGACAGCAGATCATGTGTGTTGCCTTATTTTCTATTATGACCTCTGCCTTTAAATTAGGGTGTTTAAATCATTTCTTATTCATTGGATTATAGATATATTTAGATATCAATATGCCATCTATTTATGTGCTATTTTTCCAAATATCATGGTGTCCATCTAGGTTTTCCAAAGTGGAAACTAAACTTATTTCTCCGTATAAAGTTGGGGCCTTACGTCTGTCTGGCAAGGGGTGCGTTTTATCTCCCTATTCGGTTAATCTGCATGCAGACATTGCATACGAAAGCTGGGGTAACCTCAGAGGAAGGAGGACTAGAAATTAGTGGAAAAATATCAATAACTTAAGTAACATAGGGGGATGACAACTCGTTACTGGTAGAAAGCAGCAATGATTTGAAATGACTTCTGACAAAGGCGAAAGAAGAAAGTGACTGAGCAGGAAGCATTTGAACATCAAGGGGACAAAAACCATGACTGCAGAAGGAAGACACAACTTTCACATAGACCATGAGGACACTGAAACTGCTCAAGAGGATGCTGACCTTGGTTCCGTCACCAGTTCAAGAGGAGATGGCAGCCAGGAAACCAAGACTCCGTGGAGAAGGGGAAGGGCAGCAGCGAGGAGTTAGCGAAGATCACCCAGAGCAAAGGTGTGTCTGTCATCAGAAGCCGAGGCCAGGATCATGCACACCTTCATATTCCTAGTTACAGCTGACCTTTGAACAAGAGGGTTTGAATGGCTTGCACCCACTTACACAGGGATTTTTTTTTCCCAGTAAGTAGTTGGCCCTTTGTATCTGTGGGTTCTGCATCTGCGGGTTCAACCAACCACAGACTGAAAACAGTGTCTGCACATTCTCAGCGCCGGTTTCCTAATTGCAGATTCCAGACTGCGGACTGAAAATACTGTTTTTCAGACTTCAGTAAGTTGGATCCATGGGCGAGAAGGACAGAAGGTAGAATCAGAAGTTATACTGATTTTTTAAAGATTTTATTTATTTATAGGGAAGGGAAGGAGAAAGAGAGAGAGAGAGAGAAACATCAATGTTCGGTTGCTGGGGGCCATGGCCTGCAACCCAGGCATGTGCCCTGACTGGGAATCGAACCTGCAATGCTTTGGTTCGCAGCCCGAGCTCAATCCACTGAGCTGTGCCAGCCAGGGCAGAAGTTATACTGAATTGTTGGCTGTGCGGGGTTCAGCACCACTACCCCCCTCGTACAAGGGCCGACTGTGCTAAGCACAGATGTGAAAGTTGGACAGCGAAGAAAGCTAATGGGGGGAAAATGATTTATTTCAAACACGGGCTGGAGGAGATTTCCTCAGATACCCAGAACTGCCGGAGAGACAAACAAGTGGGCCTGACAGAAAATGAAGCCTGAAACAACCCGGGAGGCAAAAACGACAAAACTGAACCTGACCCAATTTGGGCCCGTCAGGAGGAGGCAGGCTTTTTTGGAAACGACAATAACATCGGGAGAAGCAGAGGGCTGCAGGGAAAGGGGAGACCAAGCCCGGGATGGGGGGACTCCGCACACCAGCCCTCAGGGGTCGGTCTGCAGGAGCTGTGCAGGGCCGCGGGGACAGGCTCCCGGGGACGTCCCTCACCCTTAGGGTCACCAGGAGTTGGAGCCGACTCCCAGCGTGTGACACATACAGCTATTCTATAAGACCTGAGTGATTAGGAGGTGATGCCGGGGGAAGCCAAATGTCTGCACCGTTCTTGCTAGCCATTGAATAGCAATACGCTCTGAACAATACAGGTAAAGTGTTACATTTTTTTCAACTTTTGTACTAAGACCTTTTTTTTTTCTGAATCTGAAGCCAGAAGCCACAGACTGCCCCTGTCCCAGATTTTCTTCCACTTTCCCCGTTTCTTGTGAAACTCATATATATAGCAAGTACCTTCTGGACTGGCTCATCCTCGGGCCGTCCCCTTGTAAAAACGGGTAATGAAACATTTTCTCTCCTTCATGCATTACGATCCCATCTCTTTGTCCCGTGTTTTATTTCCGGCCGAGCCGAGCGCCGGAACACGGGAGACCCGCACCGCCCAGCAGGCTGCCTCTGCTCCCGGCGGTGAATAATGATGTTCCTTCCCTTGTTCTTCCGCGGGCTCCGTCTCAGATCCCTGGTCCCTCGTGTGGGCCCTGCCGTGACTCCGTTTTACACGGAGTAGATGGCACAAAGTGAGCTGAGCGAACGTACTCCGGATTCTTAGTTTAAAATTTATCCTCAATAGGTACTCATTTTCGGCCCATTAAACTTTCTAAGCTCCAGGTGTCCCATTGGTAAAATAGGCCTTCCATGGGGTTATCAAAGAATCATTAAGAAAGGTTATTATGAATGGGGTACTACAGAGGAAAGACCTAGATTTTATAGATCTATCCTTCAGCGTAATATACACAAGTGAATAGCTACCAACAGACTCCCAATTTCTCAGGCCAAAATTAAAACAAAAATTACTTGGGGTGGTCGGATTTAGTTTCTCACATATTTGGTTGAAGATACGCGATACCTTTCCATCATGCAAGCCCCAAGAATCATAAACAGTGGACGCAAAAATCAAAACCTAAACAGTTCTATAAAGTATCTTGAACAGTAAATATCCACATTTTTCTCTGAGGTGACATTACTTTCCCATAACTTACTCACAGATGTGTTTCTTTTATTTGACTTTTATATAACTTTCCAGGTCTGCATTGAATTGTTAGAAGTCAAAGGGGGTTTGGGTATTCCTGCTGAGTAGATAGAACACTGCCTTTCAGAATAAAGCATCATAAAATGAAGGTAATAATATTATTAGAAATTTGACTAATAAAGTAAAGCAATATAAACCACGAAAGGGTGGTTCACTTTTCCCCCAAAATCATAATATCACACACGAACCTACAAACAATTTGAGCTGTTTCCCTTGCAGAACTGAAAAATGACATGCATTTATATACAGTTTCCTTTTTGCTCCTGGGGATATAATTATGAAGGCAACTCTGAAAGCATTTTATCGGTGTTTCACCTGCTGCCCCACCACCGTTATCAGCGGCCCCGAAATGAGAAGCCGAAACCTCGTGCAACAGCTGTCACCAGAAAGCTGAACAAAGCCGCCACCAGGCTCCTCGGTCATTGCAGCAGCCAGCAGATGTGTTCTTTGAACACGTTTATTGGGGTTATGAATAAAAATCAGTACTCCCGTGTTCGGCTCTGCTGGGAAGAACATTATTCTCCTGGAAATGGACTTCAAACTCAACTAAATGAGTGCTTTAAAAGCAGGAAAACACAGTTTTTGTTCTAAGCTTTCTGAATACAGTGTGGAAGTGGCTCTCTGAGTTATATGAATGGGCACGGAACAGTCAGCCGCACCTCCGTCTTTAATACCGTGGAAAAAAGGAGGGCGAAATATCGGTTATAATTTTAGTTACACAATTCATCAGGGAGCTTAATTATAGTGATGATTACAAATATATTGATATGCATCCTGATATTACTTGTTTTTATTTTCCATTTCTCATGAGTCGTGAACAATGATGCACAGTCACACGTGTGAGATTCATGGAAAACTATGAATGGCTCCTCTTCCCAATCCCCAAATGGAGTGATAGGTTTAACTATGAAATTGTAACTGTATTGGGATTGAAATTAAAGCTATTTCCTGCTCCCATGCAATGCCCCATGAAGCAGAGTAGTGACATATAATTTTGCTCCATGTGTTATGAAGGTTAAATGAGATATCTGTGTGTGCACATTGTACAATATAAAATATTAGAATATTTGATTAACACATTTTTTATGTCATCAAAGTGAAATCGTTCCAGCTTTACCAGCATTAGGGGCCTTCGTGTGCATAGTCGCTGACCAGGGGCTGAGGAGAAGGCCCAGGTGGGCACGCTGGACCACCCCAGGTTATGACTTACACCCCGGGTTATGACGGAAATGAAAGACATGAAAAGCTCACTCACCTATAAAACTTTCAAAAGTCATTTAGTATTTTATAGTTTTATGCTTGATTTCTTCTATTCCTATAGATTGCTTATAACTCAGGAAACCAGCAGACTTATTAACCTATGACAGTAGTACAGCAAAGAAGCAAACTCATGTGACGACATGTAACATTTCAGATTGTATACGCCTCAAAACAATGGAATGTATTTAGTATGTGCATGGCCGCACGAGTATGGTATAGGCACATATTCATAAAATATATCTATTCAATTTTGTTTAATGTTAGTCTTAAAAACTATCAAACAGGAAATTCGAACTTCATTATCATGTGACATATATTCCGTGAATAGGATTTCAGACCAGTTTTTCTTTTTAAGGCTAGAGACAACGAAAAGAAGGGAAATAATCGCTACCTTTCTGTGGTGTTGGAGGATTAAAGAAACTGACAAGAAAAAAAGAAAGCATTTGATGTTCCGGCGTTGGCTTTATTCTTTTATGCTGGGTCAGTGGGTTTTGATTGCTCCTTTAAGAACTCCACAGCCAAAAAGGAGCTGTAGCAGATTTCCATCCCATGTTGATGCCCAGGACAGTGAGCTGAACTGAGAAAGGCACTCCAGCGCTGACCTGGCCGGAACAGCACAGTGCCTGGCAGCTCACCTGAGTCTACAAACACGACAAGGCAATGCTACCCGGTAGCTCCTTCTTGCCCGCAGAAGTCTGAGCAGGGGTTACGTGCCAGGACATCCTTGCGATACTTTCAGGTCCTTGCCCCTGCAAGTGCTCTCCCAGTTTTGATAGACAGTATGAGAAATGTCTCCACTACACATGCAAATAGTTTCAAAAGTGTGACAGTGAGATGCAACTTGTCTCTCTAGAAGATGCGTGACTTGCCAGAATAAAAATGTAACAGTTTTTCAGCTGGGAGCCGTGTGGCCCAATTAGTATATAGCTGGAGGGATTTGGACTTTTGCATTTAATCTCTGACATTTCAGGAAAGACCACTGAATTTCTTTTCAGTTGAGAAGTTTCCTGCAAGTTTGTAAACAATTGAAGGTCTTTTTCAAGGTCTTCATGTATCACTTTAATTAGCTATAATTTTTTATCTGTTGCTTATTATATCTGAGGCTAATTTGCATTACTCTACATTTGTCAACATTAAATTTCATTTGCCACATGTCAGCCTATTTAAGACGCAAATTCAAAGTGTGTTAAAATTACTGGATATAAATTTGAACATCACTATTTAATAATGCTTTCCCCCTAATCTCTCAATTAAAGAGGCTAAATGTCCAATTTTCTTAATTGCAATAAAATGAAAATCTGGGGAAAAAAACTGTAGGAGAACACCTTAGATCGAAGAATACTTACATTTCAGCTTCTTTTAAGTAAGCAACACTTGTTGCTAAAGTTTCTATTTAGCGGCATTCTTTTCAAACTTAATTCTGAGAAGAAATTACAAGGAGTTAATATTTACCAATGGCATGAAAGAAAGTGGTAAAGTAAAAATGAACACTCACTCATGCACTAGAAAACATCTAGCAACTGAATCCTTTATTCACTACAGCGCATTTCCCCTACAGCACATTACCAAGTTAGTTCAGATAACACTGTTAGCTGTCATCTGCCTCATTGCATTGCTTTCTTTATCCATCATGCCTTGTTTTCATTTGCTAATTTATTAATTTCACTGTTTCCCTTCACTTGCAATTTTCCCATCTTCCCTGACTTGCTTATTCTCTCTTATGATAGGATTATGTTATTATGCAATTGATAATTATTGAATTGTGAGATAAGAAAAGACAGAGATAGTTCTATGTGGGATTTTTGTTCAGACTTTCTCTTTCTATGGGGATTTACATCGGTAGACAGAGAGGCAGGTGGATGGATAGATAGCAGATAGCTAGATAGAGCAGATGCCTGGCTCAGTCCCATTTGGTTAGGGATTTGCGTGTATTTGCAGGCCCTCACTCACTACACTGTTTCATGCCCCTTTTTCATGATTATTTCTCCCTTGCCAGTTCTTGTTTTTTGTATTTGTATTTTTTGTCCCCCTCTCAACATTTTTTCTTTTAATCTTAGAGGATTTTATCATTTTGTTGATTTTTTCAGAAGATCCATTTATTTATTATTAGTTCCCATGAGATGAAATTTAATTCTCAAAAGAAAAAAAAATTAAATGATTACACATTTTATAAGTTTATAAATTCAGTTTGAAATTTCCATTTGAAATCTGGGATTATATATTCTATATATATAGTTTTAACTTCTTTGATTTATACTAGTGTCATTTTTATAAATAGAAAATCTTGGTGGTGTTATAAGTAATATAATTACTTATTTGTTTTATATCACATGTATAATAATAATTCCAGAGGAACAATAAATCTATTGAATGAATTTTAAAGTATACAATTTTTTCCTTGTTTTTATTTGTACCAAAATCCCATAGGGAATTGCAACAAAAGTTCTATATTGTAAAGTAAGTTGAATAAATCACTTTTCCTGTGTGTGTTATGCACCAACTTAACATATGGTTAGACATATTTCTTTCTGCTTATTTTCAAACTGTATCAAAAATAGGATATTGACTAATTATTTGATTTTGAAACAACAAATAGAACAAAACCATATATTATCACAAGTAAAATTACAGTAAAGGGCAAATACTTGCAAGATCTAATCTATTAAAATCTACTTAGGAAAATGCTCTTTCAAAATAACACCCACAGTAAATGGAAAATAATGTCACTTCCATTTGTTTTATGGGCAGTAGTTAATCCAAAGGCATAACAATATAGAGAAGTAAGGAGGAAGGAAAAAAGTAAATTGATTATTTAGCATATCAGATGATTAATATCTCCAAGTTATATGAAACAGGTTCCAAATAAGCTGTTGTTCAATATCTTCCTTTAGGGTGATATTTGTTGAGTGATATTTCAAGTTGTAAAGTGGCATTCAGCCATGGGCCCCCCAACTGTACCTGTAATGTAACGCGTCTTCAAGGCAAAGCCTTCGCATCTTGGAGGTGAATGCTGCAATAATATCGCAGACCTCCGCGGGTCCAGAGATGCGTCGGTGTGCTGCTGACACGGCAGGAGCGCCCTGGGGGTCCCCCGACAAGTGACGAGACCCCAGGCCTCTTCCCGCTGCACCCTTCCAGCACTATTCAGACTTCCCAACGGAAAACCTGGCACATGCAGCAAAAAGGAGGCAGAGGAAGAGGAAAAACCGTAGAAGTCGTGTGTTAGAAAATGAAAGGAACAATGCGTGTGAGCTCTGGGGCCCTAAGGAACAAGGATGCTGAGCAAGGCCCGGCTGTGAGCAAGGAACCATTTGGCTTCACTGCCTGAGCAGCTTGCCTCATACACCAGGTTTAACTGGGGGCCTTGTTCAGTGAGGTCCGCGTTTCTCTGCGGTTTCCGGCCCCCAGTCAGCCTCCCCAAATACCACATGCAGTGTTCAAGTCAGTTACACATACCCGAGAACAGTCTCATCGTCTAAACTGTATGCTGTACTTGGATGTTTGGGAAATAAAGTCAATCGTAAGTTCCAGTGTATTCACAAAAAATTAAAGCTTTAAAGATATTTCACAAATAAAATACAGGGAAAAAAGAAGTATTTATTCTCTAAAACCTATTCATTGTTATTTAGACAGCTCTTCATAATATATTTTTTAAGATTTTATTTATTTATTCTTAGAGAGGGAAGGGAGGGAGATAGAGAGAGAGAGAGAGAGAAACATCAATGTGTGGTTGCTGGGGCCATGGCCCACAACCCAGGCATGTACCCTGGCTGGGAATCGAACCTGTGACACTTTGGTTCGCAGCCCACACTCAATCCACTGAGCTACGCCAGTCAGGGCTAACTTAATATTTTTTGATTGATCAGGATAGTAACTGGTGCTCCTGAATTACAAGACTTCTGAATTACAAGTCTCTCTCCTTGGGGTCTGGGGAGCCATGTGCTTCTAGGCTGTATGTGAACTTGGGGTCCTTTTGGGTGAGACTTCGCCCCGCGTAGGTGGTCTCCCCCCGCATGTGTGCTGGTCTGTACTCATCCGAGGACCCGATGGGAATGTGGCTCGACAGAGAGCGGTCCCTTCTCTGCGCTGTGAATGTCCTGTCACTCACCTTGGCTGCCTGGATGCCCAGCTGAACCCCCTAAAATCAGGGACCTTGCTGGCCTCAGCCTGGGCTCCACCTCCTGCAGCACACACAGCCTAGAACTTTCTCCAGGCATAACCCTCAGCCACTTTGTTTCTTTCTTGGCCATCATTTTCCTTCTGTAACTGACACTTCTCCCTCAGACACTGACTCCTGATTCCTTCTTTCTTTCTCCAAGCCCCCCTCTCAGGACCACATCGTAACTCACGAAAACATGAACACAAATGGGCAATTCTGCCGTCAGATGGAATTACCAGGTAAAAAACACCCTCTCACACTGCTTGTCAAGGGTGGCTACTCAAAACCCTCTCAGCAACCTTCTCTCCGTATTCTAATTCCCGAATTCACGCCATCCGAAGACAAACTTCAGTACATCCTTTAATCCCCTCCAAGTGGGGTTGAGATTGTATTCCTGTTAGATCTTTCTGCTATGCTCTCTTTTAAAATTCTTTCTACCCGATAGAGACAATAACCTAGCAATGGTTCATAAAACTTGGGCAAAGTCTGTGCTTGCTCAAGAACGGAAGTGTAATATCCACTGTATTTCATTTTCTCCTTTTCGCTTCCTCCTCTTGGGTCCCACTTGGGGCATGTCTCCAGTTCCCTGGAATGGTGGGGGAGGGGTGCATGGCACTCAAATCCTGTCACAACAGCTGGATGCAGCCGTGGTTTTAGGTTATGGCCCATGGCTTTGAAGCCCTATGGACTTGCTTCGGTAGGAGCCTCCAGATAACTAAATCCGAAAGATGATTGAACATTAATTAAAAAGCACAGCAACTGGACATGACACCAGGAGGATAGCTAATTATTAACAGAGACAGATGCAACACTCACATGAATTAGAATTCTTTACAAAAAGTGCTTAAGGTATGCAGTTTTTGTAACTTGGTGGGGGGAAAAGGCCGTAACTAAGAATTCTTTACGACTTCCTCTGAGAACCTGAAATGCCCGTGGCGCCCCTGACCGTGGCTCCCTGCACAGTGTCCTGCCTTGGACAGCCCTGACTCTGTATTGGGAAGCTGCTAGACGAGGCAGGGGTGAGAAGAGAAGGAGCTCGGAAGAACAGCAAAATTTTAAAAATATAAAACTTTTTAAATATTTATTGCTATCAGGCTAAAATATTAAAAATCTATAATTAACCTCAACCAACACACACAAGTGTGTACATACACACACACATACACACCCCATGAATACTTTAATACTAGGGACAATTTTGAGTAGGGACCTGGAAATCTCAAACCCTGAAAGGTTAATTAATGCTCATAGCAGTTATCCATTGCTCCACAACAAGTTCTACAACAATTAGCAGCCTCCGACGATTCCCACTTTTTAAAAATCTGGTGGGTAGAGTGGAATCCAGGCACAGCTTAGCTGGGTTGTTTGCCTCGGAGTGTCTCAGAGGGCTGTCAGCGCATGTTCCGCAGGACTGGAGTCTCTTGTGAGGGCTGCGTGAGAACTGGGGCTGCTTCCAAGATGGTTTTTGTGGGGTTGACGGGATTCTGTTCTGTGCAGGGGAGGGGGGGCTCCGCCCACAGCAACCCCCCCACCCCGCCCAGCTGCCACGGATGAGAATAAGTCTACCAAGACATGATCTGCTTGGGGAGGAAAGGTGGCCGATCTCTCGAAGGAGAAGGGCCACGAGCCTTTTCCTCAATGGGCTTTTATTGGGTTCGTTTGCACAGGAATACAGGTGAAGCTCATTAATCATTGTCAGGCAGTAAGGATCAAACAATAGATAACAAAGAACTCTGAGGGCCTATTCTGAGTCAGGGTCAGATAGCTAAAGAGCTATAAAACTTTGAGGAACAAACTCACTTCCTGCTTGGACCCCTATCATTTAATTGAGAGCATTCTAAACAAAGCGGGTTTCACAGGATTTTACGTATTCTTTCTTCAGCCTGATCGCCTGGGGAACCCACCCTTCCCAGCACAGGGCTGCACCCACCACTGGCATTGTTTCAGGCTTAAGTCAGGCAGGGGAAGTAAGGCAGCCAAGAGATTGGGAGACTTCTGGCAGACAAAATGAGGATTCAGGCTTTGTCAAAGCCGAGGGGCGAGGGTCCATCACCCCCTTTTGCTGTAGCCCCAAGTCCTTCCTTGGGGGCTTCCCACGTGATCATGCCTGTCTTAGATCGTTCCCCCCTTGGGGAATCTTACCCATCATTGGCTAACCGACCAAGCATTGGGGGACAGTTATGGATGAAGTAAAAGGAGCAGAAGCAGGCTCCTGCCAGGGAGGTAAGCTTTGTCTCCTTAGTGGCTTACAGTCCATGGTCGTTCCCTCAGCCTTAGCCTTGGGCGGCGGGGGTTACAGCTTCTGGAACCAGGCAGGGCAGTTCCCAACACCATTCATCAGGGGCTGCTGACTGAGAGCTATACTTCCCCCCTGGCTGGAGGTGGAGAGCTCCCCTCGGCTCTCTGTCCTTCCCAACACAGCAGCTTGGTTCCTCCAAGCCAGAAAGAAGGAGTGCCAGCAACGTGGACATCACAGTCTTATGTAACACACCATCAACTTTGCCTTAGTCTGTTGATCAGGAAGCAGGAGTCCCTGGTACAGCCGTGTAAGGGAGAGCCCACAACCTGTAGCAACTTGCCCGGGAAGCCAGCCCCTTCTCTGAAATAACAGCCCAGGAAGCGGGCTTGCTCTGTCAGACTTTGCAAAAAAGCCAGATTGCTTTCGCTAGCAACGATCCAGGGAGCTATTAGGTAACATCTGTAGCGGTCACCCTCAAATGACCAGGACTGGATTCATAACTGACAGCATCTCTAATTTTCACCTCTACTTCCAACATAGAGCCAACGGGAGAAAGTCAGATGTGCTCCCCTAACCGATCACATAGGACGCCGCGGCCCCCCAGCTCCCCACAGCCTGCTGGGGCCGCCCCTGAGCACCAGCAAGCTCGCCCCTCCCCTGCCTGCCTTCAGGTCTCTGCCAGAATGCAAGGGTGGGCGGCTGGCTCCCTTTCTAGAGGAAGCTCAGAATTAAAACCCTTTTCTTTTCTCATCTGGTTGGTCTTTGTTTCTTTTCACACTGTGTTCGGGGGGACCAAGGACAAGGGGTGTCCACACAGGGATGCAGGGACACGGGGGCAGGCGTCTCAGACGGGTGAGCACCACCACATTTGCACGGGGATTGGAAGTGCATTTGCCCAGTGTTTCTCCTTGCTCCCCCTGATGCTGGTCAGTAATGTTTCTGCGTGACGCCTTCTATCTTTAGACTTCATTTTTTAAAAAGGGAGAGAGAAAGAAACCACCCAGGTGATTTGATTCATCTTGCCGCTCAAGGACTTCCTAAGTGCTTTCCGTGCTGTGAGAGGAGACGAGGGTGGGCCATTACCTCTCCGAGTCTGTGGACTCACTTCTCCTGTACTCCGAGTCCCTCACGGCACTGAGCACGACGCCTGGACAATGTCTCTAAAAGCAGGCCGCCTTTGTCTTTTTCCTTTTCATCTGTGGCTCAACAAAGGGTCCATTTCAGAACTGTGGGGTTTGATCAATCGGTCCATTTTCAATTTTCTCATCGCAGATTGAATTAGACTCTAACTTAGGAAAGGTATCCTTGAAGTGTAAAATACGCTTTTCAGTTTGAATGACCGCACGACAATTATTCACAAAAATTGCCCCATTCAAAATAAAAAATCGGACAAGGATTCGATTCATTAATTTACCTGGCCCTTTATAATTCACACCTACCTGGATGGACTCATTACCCACTTGGGTGCTCATTATCCCGCCTCTTCATCCTCATACCAGTGTGTTCGCGCTAACCCAGCAAATTGCCGAATGGTGGCTCTTCGCACCTGTCACCATGCTCTGGGGCAATACTCAAGGTGACCAGAGCACAGGTGACTGTCACCGAACCAGACTCGCCCTGCAGAGACACCCGAGAGTAAGATGTGGAGAAAGAGCAGACCTGTGAAGTAAGAGAGGCGGAGTCTAAGTTCCACGAAGACACGTGTTCTTAAGGCGCACGGGCGACAGAGAGAGAAACCTGAGGAAGGCGGTCAGTTTTGTCTCGGGAATAATCTGTGTGTGACAGATTTCTGCTTAAAGGAGCTACGCACGTGGGCTCCTGAAGCAGGGTTACTGCGATCACATTTGGTTCACCAGGGCAGGGTGAGCCACTGCCGCGCCCACAGGAACGTTCCGTTGCAGGAGGCGCGGCTGCAGAGTCAGGGCTGCGGCGCTCACTTCCACCCACCCCCGGCGCCACCGCCGAGAAACGCCGCCGCGCAGAGCCCTCCGAACCGTGAAGTCCGCGACAGACTCACGGACTAGCCCACCAGCAGGGAACAGAGAGGCGCAAGTGACCCGAAAAGGAAAACGACAAAAACTTAGTACCCACCAAACCCAGTTTCCTCTGGCAACATTGTAGGTTGGATATGCAGATTAGGCAATAGTGATATAATAGCATGCACTGTATCATTGCAGATATATTTTAGCTACTTTAATTATTAGGCCCTTCTTTGTCGTTGGGAATTATGCAGCTGGTGGCGGAACCTCTGCATCTGTGTACTGTGATCTGTCTCCTAGCATATCCTCATGAGGACACATTAGCATGAATAATACCAGGAAGCAAAAACATCAAAAATAAGTTTCTCCAAAACATCTCTAGTTTTAATACCACCCATAAAGTCTCCTACGATTATTATACACGTATTTTGCCGTGTATAATGCGCACCCATGTTTTTGGTCCAAACTTTCAGGGGAAAAAATCTTTTGTTTTAACTTTGTAATTCCATTATTTATTTATTTATATGTAGATACTTTTTCTTTGTATTATAAAGGAATTTTAGTATTTATTTTTAACATATTATGGTACATGAAATTTTATGTAACGAGTCATTACAAAACACAAGATACAAGGTATTTCAGGTACTCCCCATGTGTAATGCACACCCTGATTTTCCCCTCAGAAATTTGGGTGAAAACTTGCACATTATACACGGCAAAATATGGTGTATCACTTTTAATTAACGAAATGAATCTCGTTTCATGGGAAGAACAAAAGTCAAGCTTACTGTTGACTGTGTAAATTGAAAACTAATTTACTACCATGGTATACTTTTCCCTAATAAAAATGCTTCTGTAATGTTACACATGCATTGTTTCCTTTTGGGGGGAAGCACATTTCTTGGTTAAAAGATCAACTAAATTTTCAGTTTTGGAGATAGACTGTTGGGTTACTAATAGCTCATTACTCCAGAATACTTAGGCCACTTTCTATTTTTAGTATAATCCTTTAAATCGTATTTTGATCACTACTAAATAGCACTCATCCATTTTTACTTTTTCACAGGCAAAATATTTATTTTTGCATTTATCTTATATTTTAATTATTAATGGGGTTGAATATCTTTGTCTTGTAATTTAAACATGCATTTTTCTTTATGAATAATCATGCCTACTAATCATTTTCCTGTATTTTTATCTTTAACTTTTCTGACTAGCATTTAAGAGATTTTCTAAATGTTCCAAGACTATGAATCTTATTCTGTTCTAATCTTCCTTTTATTATTTTCCATGATACTTTTTCTTTTAAATATTTCATTTTGGTTGTTATAGGGCAACAGAAATGTGTGCATTTAGACTTTTTATACAGTGAAATCTGTCAATCATCACGTGTTGTGTGGGGCTGTTGGTGATACTGTTTGTTCTGTTTTGCGTTTGACGATGGCGTATTTGCAAAGCCCAACTCTGTAGAGATTGGTATCCTTCCTAGTCTGTGTGTGCCTGTATCATAACATGCCGAGGTCACATCTGTTTATACAACATTCAGTATGCATTAGCGATTAGTAACAGAGGTCTCCTTATTTACCCCATTTTTAGGTCTCAAGTTAACTGCCCTTTATCTTGTATTTCAGCGATTTTATAAAAACATTGCTTGGGCCCCTCCCGGGGCACCTTTCCACACATATAACCCATTGCGTTTGCCATGGAAACTGATTTTAATGAATCAACAATGGGGACCTTGTAGCCACCCCTATACCAAGGAAAACAGTTTCTTCTGTTGGCAAATCAGAAAACGACGATGCCCTAACAAAATCAAAACAAAGACAACAACAAAAATAGCTGGGCAGAGTAAAAAGGCATGCTAACTCTACCTGGATACCTTTCCCATCCTCTGCCACCACCTCAGTCAGACCAGTATGATTATTTTCTGCCTGAAATGTTTGGCAGCTCCCTACACGTCTTCATCATTCCCCTCTGACTCACGGAACACACCAGGGCCCGCGTGATTTTCTAGGGGCACCCATCTAACAGTGCTTCTTACGTGCTTATCCTTGTTCAATGCACCGCCACGGTTGTTAAGATAACGTATTAATTCTCTTATTGGAAATAGAAATTTAGTTATGAAGTCACTTCATCTTATTTTTCACCTCTCCTGTGTTACGGCTCAGAATCAAACTCTCCAAATATCCCCAGATTTATCCGAGCGGGCCTTTCACCTGTTGGCATACGCATGTGCTTGTCCACATAAATGTGCTTCTCTTGCCATTTATGTTTCCTCCCACAACACCCTGAGCTGACCTTGACTAGAGCACTTCTTGCCATCTGCCATGTTGGCTTGTTCACAGTTCACTTTAGAGTTTAAGCATCCTGGGGGCAGGGACCAGATGGTTCACCTTTGGGATGGACACTAAGTGATCGTCACACGGGAAGGGCTCAGGGTGTTTTCTAGGGAAGCACGCACCTGTGCACGAAGAGAAGGCGTCTGTGGTCAGGGGAGAGATCCTGTCCTTAGTGTCAAGTTTCCTAGGAGCCACTTGTAACGCCAGACAAGTCCCCCCGCCCCTTCATTCTTCACCACTAGGGAGAGAAGCTTACCCGAGAGGAGAAGGGAAAAGAAGATGAGGAACCAGCTGGCACAGCCTCTTCTCACGCCCTTCTCCGCTCGTGGTTCATGGTCGAGAAGCATTCTCTTCCGCTCCCCACCTGAGCAGCTGCTCCATTTGTCAATTAAAGCCGATATTGTTTTAAAAATCTTATACATGTGCCCATCTTAACAATGTTTGTGAACTCAGTAGGAAGAGAAAAGGATTATTTCATTGGATCCCCTGAACCCAAATGCTTCTGTCAAAGATTTTTCTGATTTTAATTAAGATTTTTCAAGTATTCAAACAAAAGTTCTGAATGTGAGATTGTCGAGGGTGGTACACTTTTGCTGGCATGTCTTTATTCCAAGGGCAGACAGAAATCAGTCGGGGGTTACTGGGAAATAATAACTGTAGAAGAGATAACCCACTCATTAGATGAATTCCGAGAGTTCCTGAAGTCATCTTATTCTCCAGTTTTGCAAAGAAAATGCTGACGCACTCAGAGGGAAATGACAAGTTTGTATAATGAGCCAACAGCAGATTCACTTACTTTGCTTAATTCTCTTGTTTGCAGAGAGGCTCTCTGAGCTCCATTGTCTGCTGATTTCTTGCACATTTGTGTCATATATTTACCCTCTCACGTAATATATAAATTGCATTCTTAATGTAGAAGTATAAAAATTGTGTAGTACTGTTATGAATTCCGAAATGTTCTATTTTGTGAAAATGGTACTAAAATGACATACCAGCACACGTGGGAATGAATATTATTTCAATCTGTATATTAATCTTTCTAACATGAAGATAAAAAATAGTTTCATGTACTATCCCTGTATATGTTTATAAATATAAATAATGAAAAACTGTTCACAATACAACTGTAAAGTATACATTGGAATGTGTTTGTTTTGTGTATTGTACAGGCACACACCTAGCAAGATATGTGAAAAGACAACCAACAAAATGTCATGAGGACATGTATCAGTCAGTTCTTGCTGTGTAACAGTCTCAAAATACCAGTGGGTTGTATCACCAGATTTTGTTTCCCCTCACCAGCGTGCAGTTGGCTAGAAGGTGGTTGGTTTTGTCTGGGCGGGGCCGGGCTTGTCTATCACAGGGAGCTGGGGCAAGGCCTGCTTGACCTGTGCCCTCTGACACGGGCCGGGGACTCCCCATGTCTCCCGGTCACCTTCCTGTAGCTGCTGGGAGAAGTACAGGAGGGCAAGGAAATAATCCAGGCATATTCAAATCTACTTTTGTGTTCACACCATGTCTCTTAATATTGCATTTGTCAGAGAAAATCGCATGCCCACCCTCTAACTTAAGTGGGAGGTACTACAAGTTTCTGTGACAAGGACGTAAAAAATTAGGAACAACAATATCATCTACTACACGGGCTACATCTACAGTGGTAGGAACTCGGGTAATTATTCTTGCATCTTTATTTGTTTAAAAAAAAGAAACACTCAGACTATACTTTCAGGGATCATTTCTATAGTTTGTTACTAAAAAAATAAACACTAATTAGTATTTATGGTAAAGTCAGAATTGGCAAGTAGTTAAACTATACCCCAATCCAGATCTGTTTGTTCCCAAAATTCTGTCTTTCTCTTATATTTTTAAGTAAAACATTAGCCATATTTGATAACATATCTTCCTTATTCTAATTCTAATATACTTAGAACTTGAATGCATTTCACTTTGTGACCTTTCGATGGTATTCCTATGACAGATAGTAGCATTTTCCGTTTTTGCATACTTTTTCTTATTATTCTATTCATAATATAGTTTTGAGAGTATGGCACTGATTGTACTTTGTACTTCTTAGAATCTGGCCTGTAATCTGAAATCTCGGTGAAGAAAGGACCTGAAGGTATCTAGGTCTCCCTCTGTGAAAAGTGCTTGAAATTCTCCCATTATAAAACCAACCAGAGTCAATTCAACTTTTTTTTTTAGTGGCTAAAAGTCTACACACATTTATTCTTACGCATCTCCTACCAGGAAGCGATAAGGTAATGACGCCCGCTTCCTCGCAGCAGGGCGCCTGCGTCACAGCACACCCTGGGACCAGGGTCAGAGCCAGCAGATCCCACCCCACTCCGGTTTTCAACCCGCTCCTGTTTCACCGCGCTGTTCAGGCGCCTCAGCAGCTCCGTCCTGGGAAAACGCATGAGGCATGAATGCTAATGCTTACCGCAAGCCACTTCTGTGACGATTATGAGAGATTTTTTATGCAAATTAGCAGGCAGAGAACTCACTTAATTGGTCATTTTAATATTAAACCAAACTTCTCTTTGATGTTTGGGGAAAGAATGAAAGCTGAAATTCAAAATGATCTTACTCATGTAATTATGGATTTATGCAGTGGTTATTCCACTCGAATCTTACTGTTGAGTATTATAATATAGCCCATACATAATTCAATGCTCAAAACAAGTGAGAAGGAAACAAGAGAACAGCCATCCACTGCAAAAGTCACTGTGCTCAACGTAAATGAGTATTTCTAGAAAAACAGGAGAGACAATCAATATGCAGTCATTAGAAGTTCATGCTAAATATTCATTCTATTTGCATTTTAAATATACTACACACAGGACAAATGCAAAATCAAAATAGAAATAGGAATTCTGAGTGTATTTCATCTATTAAGTGAAATTAGTCACATTTTTTTTCAACAAAAGGAAAAATATCTAATTTGAAAATAATTGTTAAATTACTAAAGTGACTAGGAAAAATTTCAAATAATGTAACTGAAAACCAAAATCAAGACAAAAAAGTCTGGTCTTCTAAATTTGTGTTGTGTGTTAAACAGGTATCAGTTTTTCAAGTTATCAATATTGTTTGAAATGTTAAAAAATATCAACATACATATGCATCTATGGTTGTCGAATAACTATAAAGATTTTCCAACCCAAGATTTCATGTGTATACACTGAGATGTTCTTCTAGATGGTTTATAATGTATTATTGCACTTTATCACTTGCTACTACCTGGAGTTATTTTTGTAGCAATAACTAACAATGGGTCAATGATTCTAGAACCATTTTTATTTTTCCAATAATATAAAATTGAGCTATGATGAGATACAAAATTTTTATAATCTTTGATTTTTGCTATTTGGTCTACATCTTTCATCTATCTGATTCACGTTTGCATTATTTAGAAATTTTTTGTTTGCGTTATTGAGAATTTTTATACAAGTAGAGTAAGATACCTTCTACTATATTTTATCTTCATAATTACTGCTTTAATTATTTTTAAAATATTCTTCAAAGTAATGAAATCTCAAACTATTTTTAATTATGTGGTTTTCCTTGAGATCCAATAGAACTTAAGACAATTAACACTTAAAATGTTGCATCATTTAAAGAAAAATATTTCTATCCATTTACGAAATTCTTCCACCCCTCTGCACATTTTCACATAATGATATATATAAACATTAATGTTATATAATGTTTATTTTCATTCATACTTTGTTTACTATTGCAAATAGAATTTTCCCCACTGACCTACTTTTTTACTACATGTGAGAAAGCTATTGCTTTGGATTGTTTTACAAATGGAATACCTAAGGGAATCCTTCAGGTTTATATTATTGAGTTGATTTTTTTCATCATTTTAAAATACGCCTTTTTATCTCATTTATGCGTCTGATGGAATTGGTTCCGTATTTCAGATCACACTAGATTTTAAAAAATAAGGCAGCCTCCCTCTTCCTCTGTTTCCTAGCCAGCACGCTCCTGGCGTCCCACCTCGCAGCCGTCTGCGGTTGGGTCCCGCGCCTCCCCCGCTGCGGGTGCGTCCCTACCCGACCAGTTCATCAGGGTGGCCTTTTCAGCAGCAATGAACATTTTGGGAATTTTCTTCTTTTGGCCAGTTAATACTGTGAAGTGTGTGTAGTTAATTTTCTAGTTCTGAATGATTCCTACCTTGCCAAAATAAATTCCATGTGAGTGTATTATTCATGCAATGTTGCATTTGATTCTATGTGCTCATGTTTTATGCATGACTTGGAATCAATATTTATAGGTAAAATATTCTCTGTGAGCCATCCTTGTCAGCACAGCACTGTCCTGTGAATATATTGAGAAGCTATTCTTTTCCTGCATGCTGCTGACAGTATAAACGGAACCAGGGTTGTCTAGTCCGAATTTGCAGTTATTCACCCGTAAAACTCTCTGGATGGAGAGTCTATGGGGAGAATCTATTGGAAAGAATTATAACTTTTTTTCACGTATCTTGATCAGCTTAGGTTTTCTATATGTGCTTGGTAAATTTTCTCTAATTTAATTTTATCCTGTGCATTTATTGCAAAGCTAAAGTGTTGGTATTTGCTCTTGATTAATAAGTCATTTTCTTTTTACTTTTTAAAAATCAATCATTTTGGGGCACTACATGTGGGCCAGTCGCTGTGCTGAATACTGGGGATGGAGTACCAGTTAGGGAAATCACATTTCATGGCTTTTTTACGGAACATCCATGCTAGCCAGCTCAGGAAGGTGGAGCACGCGGAACACGCCACAGGAAGTAGTAGATAGTAAAGGTGGGCCACTCACTGGGAGGGGAGGTCAGGAAAGCTTCTCCAGTGATGGAGTATTGGAGCCAATAGTTCCAAGTAGGTGGGGGAAAATATTGAAAGCCAAGGAATGATGTATACAATCCCCCGTGAAGAATACAGTTTAAAAAATGTAAGAAGTAGAAAAAAGAACTACCATCATCGATTCATAGCTAAAAGGCCCACGGTGACTTAACTATCGACGTGAACCACCCACCCAATCGAGGGGCCTCTGTTGTTTGACCATCTCCTACCCCCTGAACATTCCGGGGTTTCTCAGCCTCCAGTTCCCATAATGTCCCCTTTTCAACAAGCCCTCATCTGCTACTCCTCCTGCTCCGGTGTTACAAAGGGTGCAAGCATCTGACTCCATGGCAGTCCCCCGCAGCGGCTCACCTGTGGATGCACCAGCGTAACCAGTCTTCAGATATTTTGGTTACCGCAGACCAACCATTGCACTAAGTTCTCACTCCTCCCTTATCCAGCTTAGACTTCTTACGAGGAGGCCAGGTCATTCTCAGGAACAATATTGAGAGTGCCCACACGGACTAGGTGTCGGGTAAATTCCTTGTTCTGCTGAGAAGGTCACTGCTTTGTGTCACGATGTCACTACCTGTGTGTTCTTCTCCCTGGACCATGTGGCCACCCCAGGAGGTCAAGGTAGATGTTGAAATCTGAAGCTCATCACTTTTAAGAACCCTAGTTTTCTTGGAACATTTCCACAATACCCTTTACATTAACCATATCCTCAGCAGTAAGAATTACCAAAGAAGACCAGTTATTCACTGAGGTTTTAAAATAAAATATAAACATATGGGCAGCATGCTTTCTTTTCTTCTTACAATTAATTTTTATCTTTAGAGATTTTTTAAAATTTTTATTTATTAATTTTTAGAGAGAGGAGATGAGAGGGAGAAAGAGAGGGAGAGAAGCATCAATGTGTGGTTGCCTCTCACACGCCCCCTACTGGGGACCTGATCTGCAACCCAGGCCTATGCCCTGACTGGGAATTGAACTGGCGACCCTTTGGTTCACAGCCGGCTCTCACTCCACTGAGCTACACCCGCCAGGGCTCTTTGGAGATTTTTATGGTAAGGTCTCTACAGGCTTTTACATTTTTTGAATGCTTTCAAATTCTTTCCGGACTAAATTTATTCGTGGACTGTGTTCGGTGTTCTTCCTTTCCTTTGTGCAGAGATGTGTTGAAAGAGGGCTTTAATGGTTCCGGAGAGAAAGGGAGAGCCTTCAGGCCACTTCAGAGGGATCGGCTTCCGTGGAAACCCATCTGAAGCCAGCTCAGAATGCGCTGAACCCTTATGCTTCCTATTCTCTCACCTCCACGCAAATTATATTTAATGCGACCTTAAATGTTATCAGTCCTGATAAGCAATAATCTGTTAATAAAGTCAACAGGATTTTACTGTCATCATCAACTAAATGAATAGGTCAGACGGTCATTCAGTGTGACTAGGTTTTTCCACTTCTAATGAAATAGAAAGAGCAAGTGCCATCCAGTATGGGCATCGCTGGTGAATGCAGTGAGCGTTTAAGTCTTAGATGTAAGTTTTCAAAATGCAAAGAAGGGAAAAAGGACAGGTGCCAGGAGTGGTTCTACCCACTTGCTCGTGCTCCTCTGATGCTCTCCGTGCACCCTCTCCCTCCGTGGAGCTGTTCCACTGTCGCACCACGGAGAGGAAGGGACCGTCGGACAGGGCCCTGGGAGCAGAGAGTGAGCCTCACAGCAGATGGAGGCGGCTGACACCTGTCATGCGGGATGTCGTCACTGCCAGAAATCCAGCAAAGAATCATTCCTGACCGGTTTCTTTTCTAGAGAGACTCTTATTAATTACTGTGTCTCTGTCTTGTGATGAAATACAAGTGTTTAAAGATGGCCTTGAGAAGTGTTCACAGTTAATTAAAGTAGACTTAGGTCCTGGGTGGGATTTTTTTCCTCCCCTACCTGCTCACGGCCAGATGTTGTTATAAAAGAAACTTGCGTGAGGAACTCTGCTTTGGACTCAAAATCAATGGAGTCTCTTTTCCTCATTTGCGTGGGAAAGGTCATTGTTTTTCAATGAAGCAGAATCAGCAATAAACTGATACCTTTCTATTTTGAGGAATCTTTAAATATGTGTGGCCAAGTGCAGAACACTGTTTAACTTCTGACAAATAGGTATTTTTTAAAGTATAAGTGTATTTATGACATTTGCAAACCTGATTCCTTTGTTGTCCAGGCGGCTCTCTTCACTTCATTGTTCATGAAAAGAGCATAGGTATTACATTTACACTTGCCTACTTTTTCTACGAAGACTGTTAAGAAAGGCCAGGTGCCTTTACTCAATAAGCCTGTGGTTACGTAATATATAACTATCCAACCTCTTCTCTCTCACAATGAAATTGAATATAGGCAACTCAATATTGTTTAGTCTTCAGTACTCACAGACATTTTCTTTGACTTTCTTGACAAACATTTTCCTCCTTGCTTCTCTGTAGATCGGCCCTTTCCGCGTGTGCCTGGATGAAGGGACCATGGCCTGATGGGGACAGGAGGACTAGTTCTTGTTTTGTCATTGAGAGGGGAGACGAGGCCATGCTTGCGAGACTCGGTGCCACTCGGGGGCAGCACAGAATGCTCTCCCGTGTCTACAGATAGTGTCCACAGAGGGCTTTGTCGTGAGGGGAAGGGCTCAGGCCAGGGCTCAGGGCTCCCCGGCCGAGAGCAGGGGCCAGGAGCTGGCTGCAGGGAGGTGCGGAGCGGGCAGTCGGGCAGGGGCTCGGGAGCGACCCAGGCGGCGGAGGGGCGGCTGCTCTGCTCTGCGGTCACGCCTGCCTTCACGTTGGAGTGCGGGGCAGGTGCGGGTGGCGTTCAGGAAGGTGGGAGGGAATGCGCATTGCGGGGATGGCGTGACATGGAGAAGACGAGAAGATGCTGAAAGGGCGGGCTCATTATGGGACATAGTCAGGTTTTCTGGGCTGCAAAGACAGCTAAGTATCTTCACCTGAAACCGGCCCTGCAGGTGCAACACTGTTTGTGTGTGTGTGTGTGTGTGTGTGTGTGTTTAGCTGGCCTCCCCGCCCCCCCCCCCCCCCCCCCCCCCCCCGCTGATGTTAACTGACAGTACTGTCAGGTCCCGCCTGCTGGTGGTGGGGAGCTGGCAGGGGGGAGCATTTGCGTCAATGCATCCTCCCAGCACTCACGCTTTTCCGCCCAGCGGCAGGCAGTTTAGCGGTCTGCTCTCTGAACCACCCTGGCTGGACGGTCTGGGGGGAGGGCAGGTACCACGGGCAGCCGTGGGGATCCCTGCCCCGTGTCCCCATCCCAAAGGCAGCGGTGTGTTCAACCCGGCCCAGGAGTTCGGTCTGTTCCCCAGCTTTGTGGTCCCACGAGGACGGTGCCCACCAGGACTTCTCGCCGGGTGCTGAGCTGGGTGTTCCGTGCCTGGCGTTCTCGTTCATGCCCTCCCTCCAGGGTCCTCTCCCCTCTCTTCCCACCCTCCCGCCAAGACGGCCCTCAGCACGTTAAAGGGCCGCTGGAGACATTTAAACCCTCTTGCTTCTGAAAGCCTAGTTTCACACTTGACTGTTACTATTTATGAAGATTCAGGAAACTCAGCTTTGAGACGCTAAACGAATCAGGGACTATTTGGGGTGGGTTCCAGGCAATCCAGGATCTGCTCTCTCCCTGTCTGAGCAAAGACTTGCCGGACTCAACATTGACAGCAGGACCCGTTTTTCTCTCTAAATTGTATGCACCAACACTCCTTCGCCCAGGTAACACCCATCTCATCGTTTAACCAGTAAGCCCTGGCATCTCGTCCCTGTCCTCCCGTTCCGACCTTCTGGGTCTGCAGACTCGGCGCTTCCCCGCTGGGACGCCAGCGCCAGCTCACCCTGCCCCCCAGGCGCCGCAGCAGGATGCAGCTCCATACACCGGCCAGCATGACTCTTTAGACAAAGATACATCTGATATTAGGATTAAATGACTTAATGCCCCCCAAAGCTCCCCCTCACGCAAGGCGGAAAATAGTCCAAATGGCTTGTCAGGGTTTATAAAGGGTCACAAAAGGGGAAGGGTTTACAGGAACAAGTAATAAGGACCCATGGACAAACACTATGGGATGGGGGGCGGGTGGAAATGGGAGGGAGGAGGGGAGGGCTGGGTGGGTGGGCTGGGATGGGAGTAAAAGATAGAATGTTGTATTTGAACAGCAATTAAAATAAAATAAAGTAAAATAAAATAAAGGATCACACGACCTGGGCCTGAGGTCATCCCACAGCCCCCTCCCCTTGCCCCCCGTGTGAGAGCCGCTCTTGTCCTCATTCTGTGCGTCAGTCACACCGATCAACTGTCCACTCACTGCCCAGTGCTTGCACAGTGTCAGTCACATGAGGTGGCTCTCCTGTTAAAACCCCTACTAAGGCTTCGGTTGCTCTGAGGATGTAATCAATTCCATTGCACTTGCCTGTAAATAGAGTGTCTGCCCAATTTAACATCTGAACCAAGCCTTTTTGTTTCCAAAAGTATC
Organism: Phyllostomus discolor; assembly: GCF_004126475.2. NCBI lineage: Eukaryota > Metazoa > Chordata > Mammalia > Chiroptera > Phyllostomidae > Phyllostomus > Phyllostomus discolor. The sequence goes on along the minus strand of NC_040911.2, from coordinate 3,447,303 downwards.
TTTATTATATAATGTCATTTACAGTTTTTTAGTTGTACCCACATAGTTCCTTTTTATTTTCATCATTGTTGTTCAGTTAGAGTTGTCCCCTCCCCCCCCACTCCCACATTCAATCCTTTTTGAAGGAATGCTTGTTAATATGCTGGAACAACAGGCAGGAAACCAAATTGCCTTGAGCACCCTGGGTTTATGCTCTCCTGCCCTGCAAGTTACTTCATAAGCTTCATTTTATGTTTGGTCCCTACCTTGTATCCCTCTCTGAATTATTTCTGTGGGCACCCCAAACCACTCATTAATTCAATTTCCATGTGTTTGTTAATAGCCTCCAAATGTCTCTTTTTATTTAAATCATATTACTGAACTCCAGATAAACTTCCCATTGGCATGCGCAAAATACCGGGATTTTCATATTAATTAATACTCTATCGGCTCTCTATTGTTATGTTTATGGTTTGCATATGCTAAAGTAACTTTTAGAGGCTGATGAGGAAGTACTTAGGCTGGCTGCAGCTTGCCAGCAAGAGAACAAAGCCCAGGTTGGCTGCCTGACAAACAGAAGTGAGCATGCGCAGACAGTCTTGTCTGTACAACACCTGGCCAGAGAGAGTCTGTGGTCGTTGAGTGACAGGCCTGTGAAACCGCCTGTGTCACGACCACTGGAAACAGCTATGTGAATTCCTCAGGCTACTTAGCCTGGTAGCTGGTTCGACTGGTTATGTTCTGTAAACGATTTTCAAGGCGAATTACTGAGAAATGTCCCCATGCAAAACTGTGGACTGTGTTTGAAAAGTAGAAAGTATATTCACAATTGTTTTTTTTTCTGGAAAGACTCACAATCTCTCTCGTCTTGACGCATTTTCCTTGCGGATGCTGCACGTGGTTTTGGGTTTTTTTTTTTGCTATTAACTGGCTTGAAACAGTCTCTCTCCAAAACAAAAATAAGCTTCCACAACAGCAGCAAAACAGTTGTATCATTTTACTGGCATTGGGAAGGCCTTTATTTACATAGAACAGTGACTATTGTCAGTGAGTCACAATTATCTTCCAAAGTGGCCACAAAAAAGTGCTGCGTAGAATTATGTTGCAGCTTAAAGCCACACGTGCTGGACGCCGGTGACAGAGGCGAGGAGAACCGAGGAGACGGATGAAAGCCCGCATCCGGCCCCGCCGCAGCGCCCTCAGTGGGCGCGCACTAGTTCTTCATGAATAAAGATGGGCTGGAGCATGTTTGCGGCATAATAAGAAAAGGTAATTAGTGTCATCTATTCACCACTGTTAGAATTTGACTAGAGCAATTTGATTACGTTTATCACATTGTAAACTTTGAGAAAGTTTTTCGGTTCTGTAATCCGGTTAGTGGTGAAGTGTGGAGAATATAAGTCAGCTTCTCGGGATGATTGATGAGCGTGAACGCAGAGAGATGGGAATGCAAAAAAAAAAAAAAACAGAAAAAAGAAAAGAAAAGAAAACCCAAACCCGGATATTGTAATATAGACACTGCCTATCAGTTTTAAAGTAAAAACCTCTGCTAACTCAGCGTGAATCCGTGGGCAAAGCGTAGGTCCAGCCCGCAGCGCCTCTTCCCGAACCAACCCACGACGGAACACGTGTGTCTCTGTGTGTGCGTCTCCACGGAGTGACAGGAAATAATTTCCCGAAAATAAATGATTTGACCTTGTTATAGTAGGAAATTAATTTTTCAGTTTAACTTAAAATCACCCAAGATAATATTTCAAAATGTGTTACTAAGAAGTTAATTGAAACAAAGCAAAGAGTCTCAGCCCTGGGTGGCGTAGCTCAGTGGATTGAGCGTGGGCTGCGAACCAAAGTGTCGCAGGTTTGATTCCCAGTCAGGGTACATGCCTGGGTTGCAGGCCATGACCCCCAGCAACCGCACATTGATGTTTCTCTCTCTCTCTCTCTCTCTCTCTCTCTCTCTACCTCCCTTCCCTCTCTAAAAATAAATAAATAAAATCTTAAAAAAAAAAAGCAAAGAGTCTCTTTCTGGCAGCTCTGAGGACTGCAGGGTGAGTGAGTAGGGTGTCGTGTGCAGACACTGGCCCGAGCTAGCTGAAGAGTCTACCAGTTTAGGTGTTTTTGGCTTTAGTTTCTCCATAGTTGACAAGATTGTGTCCCTGTTGTTCGGAGATGTGTTGGGAGTCGGTTGACACGGTGACGGGTGGAGGTGGTCTCAGGGACACCGGCGGCTCCGGGTGACCTGGGGGATTTCAAGCAGGAGGGTGTGGGCACGTGGGAGGTGGGAGACGTCTGAGGCCCTAAGAGTTCTGGGAGGGGCTGTGGGAAACCAGGGGAAGTGAACAGGAAACAGCGGGGAAATGCAAATCCAAACGATGAGCTCTCACATCACACCTGTTACCAGAAAGACACAGGTGAGTGAGTGTCGGCCTGGAGGCGGAGAAGTGGGGCCCTGGTGCGTGCGTGGCTGGGAGGAATGCAAATCGGTGCAGCCACGGGGGAAATCAGTACGGAGAGCCCTCCGAAAATTAAAATTAGAGATACATTTATGATCCAGCAGTTTCACTTCCAGGGCTACATGCAGAGCACGTGAAATCAGGGTCTTGCAGAGTCCCTGCATCCCCAGTGCTTTAACGGACGATGATCGGCAACCACAGAGATAAGGTCCCCAGCCTCGACCGTAGCAAACTTATAAAAGAAGTGCATTCGGTCTAAAAAAATAATAACTCTTGCTGTAACAAGAACTCTGTGTCCGTTGAGAACAGAGAAATGAGAGGCTTTGAAAACCTGGAAAGAGACAAATGTGGCATGTCAAACCTCTGAGGACCTCTGGAAAAATGCAAGTTGGAGATGAAGGCAGTTTCTCTCTTACTCCCCTGGACCCTCTTCTGATGGTCAGGTTCTTTCTTCCTGCCACCCACAAGGGTGAGAGAAACGTTTATTCTCCTTTTCAGTAATCCCCACTCTACTCTCTCAGACCATTTAGAAAATAGCTCTGTAGGGAAGTCACACGATGCTTGAAGAGAAACATTTGCCGGTGATGGCATTTCTGGGCACACGGTCAAGTCGCCTGGTGTTGGCGGGGTGGGGGGGCCCCCCCGCAGCCGAGGGGCAGTAAATCACGAGGCCTTCCCCGAGCAGGAGAGGGTCGTGAGTGCTCCAAACTGCATCAGGGGCTTCTCTGAAACCTTTGTGAAATCAGCCTTTGCAAAATCACCACCGTAGTGCGAGCGTGTGGAATCAGGCACGTCAGCGTGCATACGTGCACATTTCTACAGAATCGCAGAACACGGCTAGCCCTTTAAAGGGTACACAGGTGTTGTGTTCACACAGTAGGGGTGGGAGAGGCCTATGCCAAGGGTTCAAAATGTTTTCTTCAAAAAGAAAAGAAGAAAACTATGACATGTCCGTGCTGGTTGTTTCAATTTCTGCATACTAGCCTGCCCTGTTTGTTTTCCTGTGTGTTTTTTTTTAAACATAATTGATAACAGTGCAAATAAATAACTAATCCAGCCACATTTCAAAGATACTTATGGAAATATATATGGTTTAGATAGGTGCATATTTAAACAAAAAATATGAGTTTTAGCTTTTGTCCTTTTACTTTGTTTTCGTGTGTGATTCGCAGTTAAACGATCCCCTGCACATTTGTGGAGCACCTACTAGGTATGACTCGATCAAGGGAAACACCCAGACATTTGACATGACGTTTCTTTCCTGGGACACAACGCGCAGAATGAGGGTTCCTGCGGACCTTTACCCGACGCGTTCAGCAGAGTGACTCCATAGAGAAGGCGAGCTGGGCTCTGGGAGCCTGGGGCACGGGGGGTGAGGACGGACAGCCCGGGGAGTGCGTGTCCTTTGGGGGTGGTAAACATGGTCTGAAGTGAGATGGGGAGAAGGATTGGTATCACGTTCTGGATGTCCTAAAACCACAGAATTTACACTTAACAGAGGTGAATTGTATAGCATGTTAATTAGATCTTGATAAAGCTATTTAAAAAGTAAAGTAGATGATACTATCATGTAACTACACAGTCTACCTCATTTTTCAGTCCATTCTCTAAAAATATAAGTAACTGTGAGCTATCTGCATAAACCTAGGAAACGTATTCAACATATTTTCCTGTGTTTTAAAATTATATGATATACATTTTGCTCAAATTTTTATATCTATATTTCTTCAAAGTTAATTGAATACTAAAACTTAAGTTTATTTTCTATTTTTGATAGATATAAGTAAATGAACGTTTATTTTAATAATATGCACCACATTTCTGCTATTATAAACCTTTAAATATCCCTCAGTAATTATATGAAGAAAAATATGTTTTATGAGATAGCAAGAATATTATTTATGTATCTTTTATTTAGAATGAAAAGGTAAGGTGATAATAAATGAAAAATCAACACCATCAGAGTATTACATTCCATAATAAAAAATTTCTAAAACTTTTATTCTAATTTAAAATGATTGGAAATTCACAAATGATTTGCAAATTTGAAAAAAAGTAAATTATTTGTCAAAATGTCCTTTTCTTTTTCAAATGTCATTTCCAATATAGAAGAGTAAAAGCACTAATAATATTATTTCATTTTGCAGAATGATTAGATATATTATATATTCCCTCTAAATTGATGCTTATTAATTTCTCTAGTACTTTACTAAATAGAATTTAGTGATATAGCTATTACAAAAATTTTTCACATAAAAGTCATTTCCAAATGTAAATTATGATCAATTTTGGAACTTGCTAAGTGCAGAACTTTCTTCTACTTAGATCTCCGTTCCTATTGTCCTCAGGCTTTCCCAGGCCTTCTCTCAACCGGCTGCTGCTGCTGAAGGCGCTGGATTCTCCGCACTCAGCAGTGAGGTGGACTCTGAGTGCGGCCTGAAATACCGTAGAGAATGCCTGAGCAGGAGCTCTCTCTTGGCACTTTCCAATCAGTGCTCTTGAGCCTCCAGACTATTTTGGAGAAAGTCTACTTCCTTGAGGAAGCCCGCTCCATGACATGGCTGGACACCATAGGCAGCCTGGAGACGCGATTGCTGGATTAGGAGCGCGCACCCCAAGCTTCGGGCGATCGCTGAGCCGCCTCAGACATCCAGGGGCACAGACCTGGGCAGTCCTCATGTGTACCCGCCGGAAACACCAAACCCTAGTTTCCTTCAGATCATTCCAAGTATTTCAAAATGATTTCCAAGTTACCCTGGTTTCCAGAGGTTTCGATAGTAAAACTGTAATGTTCAAAAAAATGATAGAAGTATGAGATATTATATTTAATTTTTACACTTGATTTATCCATGAACTTGCCTCCCCTCTCTGTGACCCATTTTCTCTGTTCTCTTTCTCCCTGCCCCGAGTGAAAGGAGAATCAGAGTTTAGGGAGGGGAGACTATTAACAAGAACATTTAAACAAGAGAAAGCAATAAAAATGACATCAGTATGAAAAATGGGCAAGTAACAGGATTTTACATTAGCTAAGGGAGGAAAAGGAGCAGAGCTGTTTACCATGAGCAGCAAATGCAAGATGCTTCTCCCACCTCAGAGTGTTATTTTAGAAGCTCTGCAATTAATGTCTGTCTCTTGCAAGAACCGTGCGTTTCGGATCTGAAAGCCAGTTGCTGTACTTGCGTCATTTTGACTGTTGTGTGCGTTTTAACTTGTCGTGAGCGGATGCGTTCACAATAACTCTCAGCTAATTATTTCCTTAAAATTGCCGTGGGCCCTTTCCATTACAGTTGTCTTCACTCATACCTGTAAGACTACAGAAATCTACAGGGACTCACGCCCTTGGTGGTGAATTAATGTAATGGCGTCAGGGCCCCGGGAGAGAGCAAGGACATAGCTCCTAGCCACCATCCTGTCTTAAGACTCCATTTCTTCTGAGACGGAAGGAACCCAACTTTGCCCCTCTGCTCAGAAAAGCAGCCTGACCTGCAGCCAATTATCTTCCCTTTCCTACAAAATACACACACTTCCTGCAATGCAAACTTGACTCCCTGTTGTTGTTTAAAATCACTTGGAAAAGTAGGACTTCTAAGGGGAGGCGGTGAGGAAATGGAAAATGTAAGACTATAGGGTTTGGAGTAAGTTACAACTTTGCAACGATCTTGTCTTATGATCATCGGAGTTGGCTTGGAGGTCAGGCACCGCTGTGACCCCGAGGGTCATCTCCGGGCACTTGGTGAGCGCCATGGGACCCTGGTTCTCCAAATGTGCATCAAACAACGTTTAGATAGACGTTACTGAATCTGCGTCATGGACCTTTGTCAGCTCAGTGGGTTGCAGTTTAGCTTCTTAAAGGGAAAGCTCTTAAAAGTGTCCTTGAGACTTTCGTCAAAGTCAATGCCTAAATCGCACTAGTGATTTTTTGTGTTGTGACATTATATACAAAGCTCGTGTTTAGAATAATTTCTCATTCATCTAAAACACTTTCCACATTTATGCTTTTTATCTTTCTCCAAATAATTTTACATTATTAGTTTAATCATTTTTCCTATTAACATATATTAAAAACAACATTATTCAAGAAAAAGTATGCTGCCTTCCTCTTCAGAGACTGTAATATAGATGACCGAGCTGCAGTGAGAATCTTCTGACTTTTACACGTTCACCTTAGAGGCAAGTGGAGTTTCAACAAGCAAAGCCAGGCGGGTTATTAAAGTAGCTGGTGCTTCTCCCCCGGCCCCTCTGTAGCCTCGTCTCAGCACAGAAGGCCGATCCTCTTGTTCCTCAGTGCGCAGGGCCACAGCAGGGCCCCAGCCCCTTCAGGGAGAAGTCGGAGACTGGCCCATGCCCTCCGGGGCTCTGTGTGACCCGCACCTACCTCTCTGCGGGGCAGCCTCTGCTGCTCCAAACTTCGCCAACTGGCCTCCGGCTGCACTGGCCCCAGGTTGGCCCCAGGACACGGCAGGAAGCTTCTGGCTTCAGAGTGTCTCCCAGGCTGCCCCGTTCCTGGTGCCCCCGGCTCCCAGTGACCATTTCAGCAGCTCCCTCACCTCCTCCTAGCATTCTGTTCAAATGCCACCTTCTCAAGGACCTTCTTGCCTGTGTCATTTAACACGGCCCCTGCCGGCCCAGTCTTCCTCCCTTTATGTACTTCCACCACAGTCTAGCACAATGTGTAATTTATGTAACTACTGTTGTTACTGATTATTGTCTACCTGCCTCTGCTAGATTGCAAGCCACAAGGGCGGTAGCCTTTGTTTCATTCCTAGATGCATCACCACCTCATAGTAGCTACCCTACCCGTACCCGCTCGCTGACCGGCTCAGAATAGGCACAGACACTATTAACCACCATTGTGTGCATATTCCCCATCCTTAGCTAACACACCGGGGTGGGAAAAAATAGGTTTAGGTTATCAGTATGCAAAACACACAGAGTTTATTCTTGTATTATTATTTATTAATGATTGCAATACTCATTTGACTTACTGTCAACCTTACCCACCCCTAGATTAAATAACCAAAATGCCCGGATTTTAAGCCGTTTGCGTGTAGGGGAATGTCTTCTGCTGCTCCGTGATATCCATGGCTGGCAAGTGGCCCAGAGGAAGCGTTAAACACACATTTAACGAAGGAAAGAATCGGGCCTCACTCCCCCTGTTTCACAGGCAAGGGAAGGGGTTGCAGAGGCCAGCCGGCTCTTCAGAGCTGAACAGCTAATGAGGGGGAAAGATAAGGACTCAAATACATTTTTAGTATAAAAATCTAATTGTAGTCCTAAGTCTTTGGTTTTAAATTAGTTTAAAAAATAATCCAACTGTCTAAAAATGTGACTGGTGACACATCATTTTACCAATGACAAAGCTTGCCCAGCAGTGGGTAGCAATCAAATGCTAATTTTGATACTTCCTTTCACGTTTATAATCACTTGAGAAGAGCAAAGAAAAGTGCTAACAGTTTACATGCATCTATTTAATGTTGTGGGTCACATCATACATGTAGCACTCCTTGATGTCTCTTAACGGCAGGCGTGATGCTAACTTCTGCATTCTTCTCCTGGACAAATGCTAACATTCGATCTAACGCACATACGCGCTAATACTTCATAAAATACTGGAAGCAGTGACTAACTGATATCCTGTTTGGAGTCCAAGGTGCCGGCAGCAAAACAATGCAAATTAAAACCATCATTTTGTCCTCATGTCGTCTCCAGGGTAAGGCAGGCACGTGTACAGGCATCGGGAGCCAAAAGGTGGTGTATTTGTGTTTGTGTGCGAAGTTCAGTTGTGCGTCTTAACAAGGCATCATTTTCTGAGTAATTATTTTAAATGTAAATTAAAGTGGTTTTTAAAACTGTAGTTGAATTTAGAAGAAGCCCAGTGCAATCCAGGTCTTTTGAGGTGTTTGGTTCCAAACGTCCATGTTCTGTGTTTTTCGTCATTTGGGAGGAAGAATGCAATGATTTGCAACAACCCTCAGTGAACGCTTGTTCAGAAGAACCAGGCTGACTGAACAGGGGCCCCAAGGATGCCCGGGGCAGACATTTCACTTCTGCAGGGGGATAGTTCACAGATTTTGGGTCGACTGTTTCTCGAAGTGGAAACCTCATTTATTTTATTTTGAATAGTAGGTACTGCAAAAGAAAACATAAATTATTTCTAAAATAAGTGATTCTCCATAACTTAGGAGATTTTTAAACTAGAAGATAACAAAAATCAGGGCATGATTCTAATTTGGACATTTATTACAAAACAGAGTCTTTAGAGTGGACAATTAAACGTATTTCTAATTAAAACATCCTCTCCTGGTACTCTGTTTCCCCAATTAATACAGATTTTTATCCTTTGGGAAATTAAATAGGTAGTGAGTGAGACTGACACGATCTTGGCGAGTGTGACGATTTTTCTTTCCCAAATGGAAACACTGTCCATCTCCTCGGGGACTGGTGGCCGCTGGGCTCCCGGGACCGCAGGGCAGGGGTCTAGACGGGAGGCATCTGAGCTACAACAGCCCTGCACAAACGCTTACTTAACCCAGGCCCGGAGCTCTGCCAGAGAGCAGGAAGAGAGGAACGCAGCCGCCTGGAACCGTTTCAAAGCAGGTGTGTGCAGTCACACCGCAGCCCGGCCCGCACAGCGGCGCGCCTGTGGGTTGTCCCAGCCAAGCGGCTTCCAACTCGCTGGCCAAGGGAAGTAGCTGGAAAAGGTACCACCACGATGTAAGTGAAGACACAAATCAGCCGAGAGCCATTAAACCTTACTGGTCAGTTCAGTTCTGAATTATGTATGTCATGTCGAATGGTTTTATTTTTATTTTACCTTTATCTTTGGGATTGTTTAATAAATACGGAGAGCAACGTTCTCACCGCAATTCTGGTTTTAACATCATAAATTGATGGTAGTAGTTTGAAGGAGAATATGTATCTGTCTTTTGTGTTTTCTTGAAGGAGAAGTGTCCAGCTCATCCAAAGGGCATTTAAATCTTTAATGTGCAAATTTGAAACTGTATCCAAGATGCTTTAACATATATTTTGTCTGTTGCAATCTCCATCTGTGGAGGCAAGAGAGCGGGCCCGTGTTCATTGATTCTTGATGGGAGTAAAAGCTTAATTTCCAAAAGCATTATTAACTGAAAACCTAAGTAATATTGACATTACTTGGCCTATGGTCAGAATCTGTCCAAAATCGAAGGGCATTTAAAAATCAATTAGAGAAACAGTTCTTGCTAGGTTATTTTTATCCAATTTCTCCAAGCGGTGGAGGGAAAGAAAATCGTGATCGATAGGACGGTGAACCCACTGAAACCCATTTGTTCGCGACGTGAAACAGCTGACCGAGCGCGCAGTCCGGTCGCTAATGGACAGCAGACCTGAGCTTACCCGCCGGTGGTCCCCGCCCCCCACCCCATTCGAGGGCGTGTCATCGTGGGCCGGGTCACACTGCGCGTCTGTCCACAGGTGAGGAGGCCTGAGGGACCGACCGAGGTAAACACCTCCTCAAAGATCACAAAACACGCTGCGAAGCGGCCCAGTGCCCCGGAGCACCGGCGGGGGGCCGCGTGGGGGCAGGCGAGGGAGCGCAGCCCTTGTGCACAGCGCCGAGTCGCCGCCTGCTGCGGGGGTGTCCTCACTGCTGGTAACAGGTCTCCGAGCTGATGCCTCGGCCCCAGGTTTTCCCTGCAACAAGCTGCCATCTCTCCGAGCTCTTCTCCGAGAGAGCCAGGCCCCCTGCTGTGCCACAAATGAGGGTAAGGGTCAAAGGTGAAGGTGCACAGGGTCCTACGGGAGCAGCTCGAACGTTCTGTGAGTCCTCACAGGCAGGTCTGCAAAGGTTCTAAAGACAGAAAACGCAAGTTCATGTCTAGAACACGTGTCTAACCCAAGTCACTACGGATGTTGCCCCTGCTAGGGTGAGAGGGGCCTGATGTTATCAACCTGCCACCAGGGGGCGGTCTGATTTCCCTGCGGGATGTGTCAGCGGGGTTAGCATTGCATTAGATAACTGGCAGGGTGGGCCTTCACGGTCTTGGTCAGCGGGAGCCCAAGGCGCTGTCCCCGCCCCTGGGTCCCCCTGTTGCTTGGGTGACCTCAGCATCCCTGAGGCCATGATGCAAGTCCACGGGTCGGTGGCAACTGGCAGAGTGGCGTCTATCGGGCAGTGATACCTGCCGACCTCTGTCATGTGGATGCTCACAGTGGGCTTCCCCACGCGAGGCAGAGATCCCTGCGCTGTGTCCGCCGTGTCTGCCTGTCCAGGTGCTTCGTTCGAGGCAGAGAGAAGTTCACCGTCTTCAAGCAGCAGGTGTTGTGAAATCTAGGCATTGGCATGCATAAAAAATGATCACCGATCTGTACATCGGACCTACAGACATTAACGCAAAGAAAATCATAACCCCAAATGCAAAACCTAAAACAGCAGCATTTTAAAAAGGAAACCGAGGACCTCGGGTTACACAAATTTATTTTTCAAGTAAGACACCAAATGCCCAATCAATCCTTAATGAACAAGATACAGAAAACTGGGCTTGATCAAAACTAAAAAGCTGGGCTCTTCAAACGGTACTATTCAGAGAAAGGAGAAACCTGCCAGAGATGGGAGGAAATACTTGCAAACCATACATAGGATCATAAAAAGAACCCCTTGTATCCATGATGTATAGAATTCACTAAGAAGAAAGCAAACAATCTAATTAAAAATGGGCAAGAAATCCGAACAGATATTTGAATCCGACGCACAGGGATGGAAAAGAGCACATGAAACGTTTCCCGGCATCATTAATCTTTAAGGGGTTGAAGATGCACACAGCAGCGAGGTGGCAGTTAATCTGTGTGTCACAGTCGCCGGTGCCAGCAAGGCGGTGCCAGATGTCGGCGGGGGTTCGGAGGGATGGAAATTCACACACCACTGCCGAGGACCTCTTTGGGAAAGTTTGGCAATTTCTGAAAAAGCTAGACACACACCAGTCATGGTCCGGCCACCCCATTCCTTTGTTCCTAGAAATGAGGAAGGCGTGCACGAAGACCTGGGACCAAATGTCAGCACAGCTTTCCTTGTAAAAACCACACCTAGAGGCAAACTAAATGCTTCCAGAGTCAGCGAATAAACAGATGGTAGCGTACATGCCTCTCTAACAGGGTGCTGCTGAGAATCGAAAATGAATGAGTTATTCTCATCTAAAAAAATTTTAGATTAATCTAAAAAACTAATGATGTTCCATGACAGAAGGAAGACAAAAAGAACGAGAGCTCTATGATTCCATTTCATTAAAACCTTGAAGATGGAAAATAATCCACTGACACGGATGTATTTTTGAGAGGGTTGGAGACAGAGGAGAGACCCCACAGAGGGCCACGGGGACACAGGTGCGATGACAGAGATTTCCATTTGCTTGACTAGGCTCATGCTTCCGTGGGGGTGTGTGACAACGTATCGTAGACCTTCAATATATACAGTTTATTGTACATTACATTGTACCCCAATTGGGTTATTTAAAAATTAAAATGAATAGAACCCAAGAGGTCCTATGTATGTGTCCCCTTCTATTTTTTAAAGGTTTAATTTTTGGAAGCCGTTTAAGGCTTACAGGAAAATTGAGAGAAGGGCACAGAAATTTCCCATGGACCCCCGGCCCGCACGCATGCAGGCTCGGCCTCCCCCCGATCAGCACCGCTCACCAGAAGGAGGCGTTTTTCGTGGTTTCTGGGCAGAATGTGCATATCACTTTTATCTCTGCTCCTTTATAAGAAAAGTGTTTCTTCCCTCCGGCTTCTCTCAAGGGCTCCTTCTCTATGTTGGTTTCCGGTCGTTTGGAAGAACACCCCCAAGTGTAGCCTGGCATTTGTCCTGCTCAGTTCTCTGAGCTGCCTGGGCCTGTGCTTGGGTGTCTCAGCTTAACTTGGAGGAATTCTGTTGTCGTTGCTTCAGATACTACCTCTGTTCCTATTCCTCTTTCGTCTCTTTTTGGTTTTTCCATGAAACCTGTGTCACACCTTTGGTTATTATTATCCCACAGTCCTTAGATATTCTGCTTATTTTTTGGTCCGTTCTCTTTGCTCGTCCCTTTTTGAGGATTCTACTGGCACCCCTTCTAGCTCAGAGACTTTCTGCTCAGCCATGTCTGGATACTAATAAGCTCTTCAAAGACACCCTTCATTTCTGTGACAGTGTTTCTGATCTTGAGCATTTCTTTTTGGTTCATCGGAGTATCCACCTCTCTTCTTACGTTGCCCATCTGTTCTTACACGCTGTCTACTGTATCCACTACAGCCATTTGCATATTAATTGTCATTTTGCCTTTCAGTATGCCCTGTCATTTTTGCTGACGTCTGGGCACAGTGTGCTGGGCGACAGAAATGCTGCCGTGCATGGGCCTTTAGTGACGCAGTGTGCGGTGTGGGCTGAGGGACAGCGTTCTGTAGGCCCGCGGCCAGTCTTCGGGTGACCTGGGACTCTGGACCGGGGGTCTCCTGTTTCCGAGGTTCTCCTCCCCCATCAGGCGGGAAGGCACGGCTAGCGTCAGCGGGAGGTGGGATTTGCCTCTGAGTTTTGCTGGAACCTGGTAGTGGTTTGAAAGTAGATCTTCCAATATGGTGGCGGCCTCCCTGTTGCTGGGTGTCCACAGTGAGCTGCAGCTGCTTAGCGAAGATAGTGAGGCTGCCCTACCCTGTGCTGGGCCCTCTAGTGGCTTCCGGTTGTTCCATCCTTCGGTAGTCCCCCTAAAATGTTTACCAAAGGTTTCAGCACCCCATTTGAGAAGAGCTTCTCGTTCTGAGAAATTCCCCTTAACTGATTTTTCCAATGCATCCTACTTCATTTTCATGGAAACAAGGATCTCTTCCTACATGCATAGTTAATAAGCTTATAAAACATTTAATTCAATGTAACAATAGCAATAACAAAGTCAGCTGGCACAGTCAGGCTTTGAACAGACACAAGCGAATCTCACCAGCGTGTAAATCAAGTGTGGGGTCAGGAGCACCTACTTAGACCAGGGAGTGGTCTGCTCGCTGTAGGAAGTCTGTCTTCCTCGGGCATCTGCAAACATATGTCACGTACAGACTGAAGAGAAAGCAGCAAGTCATTAAAATAGACTATAATTAAGTAATCTTCTATTACACTATGGTGTGCAGCCTCTTTAAATATACACTTAATGTTAGCATTAAAAGTTTGACTTAGCTTTTGTGGTGCAACAATTGCTTCTATTACTCATTAATCATTTCCACCTTTTGCTTTTTAATATAAAAAGTAATTTATCACTGCGCTCCATGGTTCAAAAAAAGGACCGGGTTCTTCCTAACCCACATGCAGTTCTTGGTCAGTTTTCACAACACACACCCAGGCATTGAGAAAAGAAACGTGTGCTATCACATTTGCGTGTGAAGATGGTGTGACATGCTACCGCCTTTATCACGACATCTCAAATCCTAAAGAAAAGTCATATGCATTAAAGTAAATCTAAGGAAGTCAAGTCATTTCCTGAATCTCTTCATTCCTTAAAAATATAGCTGTGTTTTACATAAATGAATGTTAGCCTAATGATCTACCCCCATTACATGATTTTACCCCATTAAAAGGGAGAAAAATGGGGGAAAATCACCAGTCCATTAAAATAAAGATACATATTTTGATGCTTTTTCACTACTTCCACTTTTCCCATAAAATCGTTGCCAGGGGACCCTCCTGCTAAACAAAAACTGCTATCAAATGTCATCATTGAAGTGAGCTAACATCACTCAGGGGAGTCTTTTCTTAGAGGCAGTATTCATTATTTTCCGAATCTGTAAAGCTACCATTTCCAGGGTTTCTTTGGAGTACTGACATAAAAAGAAACAATCATAATTTGTAAGCATGTCAGTGGAAAATGCTCTCCCCTCCCCCAAAAGTGCTGGTCTCGAAGAAAGAAAAGATTACGGTTTTCATCTCCTGTGTTCCCTCAAGAGCCGGAAAATATTAGCGGTCGCTTTCAAAAGGAAAGAAAACATTTTGAAACTAAGTTGAAGTAACCACTTTCATGACGACAGGAGAGGATTAGCTTTTGATGTGTGGGAGAGGAAAGGACCCGAGACACGGAATACGGTCCGTTCTCGGGTCAGTACTTGCTCTGCGGCCTGAATTCTCTCAGGGAGGAACGCTGGGCTCTCTGGAGCGTCCTGATGGCCCAGCGCAGGGGGACAGCGTCTCGGAGCTCCCAGCGGGGCCCTGAAGGAAGGCTGGGGACACACACAAAAAAAGAGAGAGTTGAGTAAGAGCATGTCCTTTAAGTCCTTAATTACTTGTTCTCCAACTTCTGGTCGCACTGAGGGCTGGGGGAGTGTAAAAGCTGGTCACCACATTGGGAGAGACTTGTTAGTCTTCGTACAGGTTGCCGGGTTCAGATTTCCATGCCCCTTTATCTAAATGTTCCTTTCCTTAGTAGATATATTTTTTTCTAATCTTAAGAATAGGAATACTAGTTTTGCTGGTCAGTAATCTCATTTGGAAATGATACAATAACTCTAAACGAAAAATCCAGTAAAGATTTGGTAACAACGGGTAGATGCTAGTAATATCATGAACATCTTTGATAAAAATTCGTATTAGAGGACATCTTAGAGTCTTAGAGGACATCTAAGACTTCCTCTACTTTTTTCATGGGATCATTTTTAAAACGCTGAAATTGGTGAAGCAACAAAAAGACCATGGTCCGTCGTGTGCTTTAGCCACTCTGTAACGACAAAGTGCCTGCAGGCACAGTCCGTGCATGCAAAACCGAGGGCCTTCTTGTCACGCAAGGATGTCCCTGTGGAAATGTGAATATAATGACACAGAATCAGGACGCTGAAATACTCTTTGGATCATCTCACTTTATTACTTATTATAAAAGACTTCAGTGCAGGAAATCTTCAGGTCATAGGAAACCATGGAGACACCACTATCATTTCTCGGCCGTCAGGCCCCTCCTGAGTCCTTCACGATCGCCACCGTCAGCCCGAGTGTCGGAAAGCCACATCCTGGAATTTGCAGGAGGAGGGAATTCCCAGTCTTGCCCGTAGGAAAGCTTGAACATGGACAATTTGGTAAACTTTTTCTTTTTGGCTTGGATAGGACCAATTTAAAGTGAGAAGACTGCAAAAATGGAGAATGAGAGAACTGGGAGTCGTGAGAATGATTCGTCGGAAAATAACCACGAATACAACAGAATCCATACAAACCCCAGACGTATCCAGTGAGGGGACCCGGTAGGGGGCGCTGTAGCTCTCGGCCATCAGCACCGCAGCTCTGAACTCAAGCGCTGCCTAGGAAAAAGCTACCATAGAAATCCAGTCCTCCTTCTGGGGGCTTGGGAACAGACATGGATACAAAAAGGGAAATAGAATATCCCTCTACGCTTTTAAAGTCAAATGCACACGTAAATAAAATATCGCCGTGCAATTAGAAAACACTGCATCATATAATAAATCCTGCCTGCTTACTTGTAAATACCGAGTCCTGCTATAAATAGAAAACATGGAAAACCAAGTCAAGAGAAATGGTTATGTTAGTGTGCTTCGTTCCAGTTGTAACGTTTTCGATACACAAAGGCTTTAACGCTGCATTTGAATCCTAAAAGCATCTCTAAAACAGTTCTGCTGGTCATGGCAAGGATTTCGGCATCTTCACTGTCCCTCCCGTGCATTAATCGCTGGCCCAAAACCACATTTTTCAGTGGAAGCAGTGACTTCAGTGTTGCTGATGGGCACGTGGGGGCACCTCTGTGCTCATCAGAATGTTGGTATAATCCAAACGAACGATTCTCTAAAATTCTCAGTGTGATTTCACTCACCGTCATAGAGTTTTATACTGGGATTTATTTGCATATCAAGTATGGTCCCAGGTAAAAGGCATCACATGACTCAGCCTCAGTGAAAGCTCTGCAAATATTTCAAATAACTCTTCAATTTTACTTTGAAATGTCTTCTTTCCCCTCACAGTATATTAAATAGGAAACTTTTTATCCAATAATTATTTTCTTTATCAATTCAGATTCTTTAAAAAACAAATAGAAATTATTTGGTATTTCAGTTTACTTTCAGATTTTTTAAAAAATATATTAATCAACATTACAGGGGAAATTACTAAAGATTTCAGACCTTTGATAATTTTTATTTGTAATAATCAATACCACATTTACTATCTATATACATGATGTCAGTTATAATTCTAATGTAAACCCGTGACTTCTAAAACATTTTTTTAAAAGAAGAAAGATATAAATATACAACCCATGAAAAAACTTCAATTAATGTGTTTCAACTTTAATAAAGAAGCTTTTCCCTCTTCCCTCCCAATTATGGCATTTATACACTAGAGAGTAGAGGAAAAATAGATGAAAATATATAATAAAATTAATTAGCCTTCTAATCCGTACATAATTTTAGTTAAATTCAGTTAAAAATAAGTTAATTCAGTAAATGCAATTCAGTAAATAAATTCAGTAAATTTAAATATGACTTAGGTTACTAAATATCCTTATGTAAAACAGTGATTGCACAGAAGTCCTGTGATCAGACCAGTGTTTGTTAAAACGTTACCCTCTTGTCAAGGTTTTTAGTCTTAATCCCTGAGGTTCCAGGTAATGGCAGAGTTCACGGTAGAAGACGCTCTGACTCAGACCAGGCGGGTGGAATCCCCGTTCTCCTGCCTGTGAGCAGCAGAATCGGGGAAAGCAACCTCCCTGTGCCATAGCTCCTTGTCAATGAAATGATGATAAAATCTAGCTCTTAGGTTTGTTTTGGGAATTAAATGAGTTAATCATGCAAAGTTCTGAGAGCTATGAGATGTAGTAAACATTTATTCCAAAATATAGTAGTGGAGATTTTTTAGCTAACTCTCTGAGATTATTTACTGAAAAAAAAATAACTGAAAACATGTATCGAGGTAAATCACAGGGGAAAAGAAATCCAGTTTACATACAGCCGTTTACACTCTAACCAAGAGCAAATAACATTCTATTCAAATTTTATATATTTTCTGATATCGTAAGAAAATCTTCTCATTTTTAATTGCATTCATTTGTCCTGGTAAAAATTTGAACACTTTTACGTATACGTATTAGAATTGGCTTTCCTTTTTCTTGTCGTTCTGATATCTTTTCTGTTGCACATGTGTTGTGATGGTTCAGCTGCATCCATCTCTACCTCCATCTACCTGTCTGATTTTTAAAAGCCATGAACGCTTAACCTGCTACAGTGTCGGCAATCCTCTTGCCTTAGTTTTTCAGCTCCTCCTGCAAAATTCGTGATGTGTTTTGGCATATAGAAGTACCTAACTATAGGGAATCAATGATGTTGCTTTTAGATTATCCTCACCTTTTGCTTGTGCTTATTAAATATACTCCGACCAAAAATTATAGACATCTACCTGTGCCCAGTACTGATATATGTTGGAATGACTTTCTTCATTTAAAAAATCTGTATGGGCTTTGTTATGTGGACTGTTTTAAAAGGAGTAATATTTTCTTGCACAGATTTTAGTAAGGAATGAGCCAGCTGTCTAATCACTTTGTATATAGTAAACCATGGTGAATTACTTTAAACTAATAAAATAATAAAGGCAAATAGTTACTCTCTAACCATGCTTAATTATTAGGAAATATATTGATATAGCTATATTAATACATTAACAATTTTGAAAGGTATATTCACATATTGAATATTTTGAATCAATACCTTATTGATAATAAAATATATGTGAAGTATTTATTGCAACCATTTAGGTGAAATGTGATAGACTTAAATTAAGGAGTTGTAGCAATAGAAATGTAGAGGCTAGAATCCTAGTGGGGAAGGAAAAGTGATGAGAAGATATGCATTAGTCACAATCCATAACAACTGTGCATTTCTAGCATTTAAAACATCTCTGATGCTCCTTGGGCCAGGGAAGGATGTGAGACAGGAAGAGCACAGCGTCACGTGCTCATGTGTGGGGCATTGACTGAACAACTTTAGACGGCAATTCGGAGGGCGATTTCGGCCAAACAACTCAGTAACTTCAGTGTTCAGGGCAAACCCTGCTAGACTGCACACCCTCTCCCCAGCTTACAATTCATTCCGTGGCTCACGGGCCAGTGCAATCAATAACACTCGCCATCTGTCCTTCTATTTTAACTAGATTTTCCTTGTTAAGTAGGCGCCCCAATCGTTTGTTTTAGTACTGCTGAAGGAATGCATTTGTCCAGCAGGCATTTACTTATCATCTGCCAACTCTCAGTCAACGGTTTCGGGTCTGGGGGAAGCAGCTGTTAACAGGAGACACAAAAGTCCCCACCTCTGTATTGTTCTGGTTGGAAGGAAACACAATAATACATGGAAAAGTAAATACATGGGATATATTGTGCATTAGATGGTGAAAACGGTATGTCCGTGGGGAAAACTAGACGGTTTTGTGCCGGCCTCTGCAGCTCGAACTACGTGCATAAAGGAAAGAAGACTCGGTGGGAGGTGCCACCCAAGGAGAGGCTTGCAGCCCTGGAGGTGGCGCTGGGCTAGCCAGGAGTGGGGTGCTGTTAGGTATTCCTGGGGGCAGCGGGAGAATGCCCGCGGTCGGGAGCACAGACATTTGAGGGGCTCAGTGTGGCCTGAGACAAATCTGCAGCCGTGTGAGTGAGGCACGCGCTCAGAGCGGCTGACACAGCGGGCACAAGCGAGCACCCAGCATGCTGAAAGAGCTTGAAAACTAAAAACTCATCATTTAAGCCCTGGCTGGTGCAGTTCAGTGGACTGAGTGCGGGCTGCGAACCAAAGTGTCGCAGGTTCGATTCCCAGTCAGGGCACATGCCTGGGTTGCAGGCCACGGCCCCCCAGCAACCGCACATTGATGTTCCTCTCTCTCTCTCTCTCCCTCTTTCTCCTTCCCTTCTCCTCTCTCTACAAATAAATAAATAAATAAAAATCGTCATGTAACCTATGAGAGTTCAGAAGTAAAATCCCCATCACTTGGCTCAACTTCCAGGTATCAGAGGCCAAAATAAATGCTGTTGAGGGACCTGGAAATGTTAACTCTCCTCTAAGACTTGCTAGATGAGCTAGCCGCACCTGCCTGCTCTGTTAAGAAGAGAAATGTGATTTCCATGGTTGGAAACGTGCTTTCGTTTCCAAATATCAAGTGTCAAGTGATGACAGCTATTTGGAAATTGGCGGGAGGACGTCGGAAACTCGGGTCTGAGGGAATGGATCTCGTCTGTGGTCCATGTTCCGTCATTCTGATACATGCATGAAACGCACATATATGCATGTATATTTATTTATACGTTATATGCCAAATACACACCCATACACTAAATATAAAATAGGAAACTATTAATATTTGTAGATGCATAAAACAAATATTTACGCACACATACATGTAAAGTGGCTTATGAAGTACATACATTTGCAAATATATAATTTACGTGTGCATATATTATATGTGTACATATTTCTATTTCATAGATCTTTGTGTCCCCCCCCCCCCAACTTCTCTGTACACATGCGGGAAGGAACCTGGAGATCCGTTTCTTTCCCGCATGCGCCACCTCGCCCCTCCTTCTCCCCCGCCCCCAGTTGGGGGAGCTACCTTCCGTCTCAAGAGTTGATCTTGGCGCGCGTACGAGGCTTCTTTTCCGCTCAGTAGCGGTCACCTAGTCGTTTTCCTGTGGTCAGACCGTATTCCACGTGTTTACTCTTACCTTTATAGGATCGTTGATACCCGATGAGGGAAGAATTATCATCTTCAATTTTCAGAGGAGGAGCTTGCTTTCCTTAGGTACTGGCACTCGCTCGACTCCCACGCGGGGGGGGGGGGGGGGGGGGGGGGGCAGGTGCTTGCGCCCGGAGCAGACGCCCAAAGTGTAGGTTCTTAACTTTCATGTCAGCGCGATGAAGCGCACGGGCAGAGCCGAGTGTGGCCGAGCTCAGGAGAGGGGGGCTAGCGATTATCACGAGTTCTGAACAACATTTCATGAGCAAAAGTAAACCAAAGTTATATATCTTCTTTTTTAAAGATTTTATTTATTTATTTTTAGAGAGGGAAGGGAGGGAGAAAGAGAGAGAGAGAGAAACATCAATGTGCGGTTGCTGGGGGCCATGGCCTACAACCCAGGCATGTACCCTGACTGGAAATCGAACCTGCAACGCTTTGGTTCGCAAGGCCGCGCTCAATCCACTGAGCTACGCCAGCCAGGGCCCAAAATTATATATCTTAATAAGAAGATTTGCAAAATATAAAAACATGTTTGCTTTTTGAAATAACAGAAATGAGAGCTGGATTAACATCATTGAAGGCTTCGATATGTACATGCACCTTTAGATAAATACAAGAATCTATTTTGATAATATGGACTCAAACGCATGTGTAACATGCTTTCACATGCATGTTGCTGGCTGCAGCGAGGGCCAGGGTCCCCACAAAGTAAAGGCCATGTCCCCAGAACCACACACGCACTGTTCTTCCCAACAGCTCCTGTCCCCAGGGGCAGGCGGGCGGGCATGCTTCACACCCCCATCACCAAACACTACAGTTCCGATTCCCTGGGGTTTCTGAAGAATATTTTAAATGAAAAGCAGAGGAGACTAAAGCAGTACATTGCTTCTGACCGTAGCAACGTCGATAGGATAGGCAGAATGAGAAAGAATATCTTATGTAACACCACTTTTAGGTAGTACGAGATTTAAGAAATAGTCGCATTTATCCACAGTTCTTATCCTATCCATAGTGTTAACGCCTTACTCCACAAAAGAATGTATTTCTCTAAAATGACTGATTGCAAATAATGGCTTTGAAGTTTGATAATACTGGGTTACACAAAAATATTTCCAATAGGATAGAAGAGAATATTTTTAAAGGGTTCGTGCATCCGTAGACTAGGCTGTAGTGGTAAGAAAGTGAGTGCGAGGCATTAAGAAGTACCTCCCCTAACTAGTCAGTTTGTGATTCCGAGTCTGGCTACAGCTTCATATAAATTCCAAACACACACTTTTAACCACATGAAATATAGTTAATGCATTTATTCTTT
Organism: Phyllostomus discolor; assembly: GCF_004126475.2. NCBI lineage: Eukaryota > Metazoa > Chordata > Mammalia > Chiroptera > Phyllostomidae > Phyllostomus > Phyllostomus discolor. The sequence goes on along the minus strand of NC_040911.2, from coordinate 3,425,867 downwards.
ATTGTATTTATTTCAGAGAGCAGTCATGAATTTTTCCAAATGTTTAGAGTTGTCTGAAGGAAATACACTCTTTAAAAAGGGTTTATTTTTCAAGCTATTGTTATTTCAAGTGAGTTAAATGCCAATTTGGGGGAAGAAAACCCAGCTATAAATATGAAAAGGCATAGAAAATAGTACTTGAAAGCAAGATGAACTGTATTAAGTCCCGAGTATTATCAATTTTATTCTTCTGAATATTTTTCCAAATATGATTTGTTCAAAGATTATTTTCTTGTTGAAACTCAATTTCTATTTAGACAGAGAAAAAAGCCCTGATGGGGGATACAATGCAGTACAATTGCTTCAAATTATTCCGGCTCGCATATTGGTATTTCACTAGGAAAAATCAATGGCGGTGCCTGACTCTTTAAAATAGTTTCATTAAAAATCACCTCTGTGGTCTGCTGTTTTCTTTCAGAAGTCAAAGGAAAAGAACACTTATTTTGTGTATGCTGTTTGACCAACTACCAGCTTCAATTAAAATTCTTAGCTGGATCCGTTGCCTCTGAAGGAGAGGAAATCAAAATATATTACTCAGCCTGCTCCAAACCCGTAGCTGGGGGTGCCTGGAGTTATACCACGGGCTGTATAGCTGGCACATTTATACCCTGATGGTATTGTTATTCGCGGCGTATGAAAAATTTAACCAAACCATATAAAGCATGCTTGATGTGTTGGTTGAAATTAATCGTGATGAGGAAGGTGTTTGTTCTTAGGATTTGTTTCAGGGTGTGTCAAATATCTTTTCTCGGTTTTTACTCCGTACGTCGAGACTTTTCCTTATTTATTCATTCAAAACACTTATCGGATTGTATTCATATTCTGGGCAGTGGCGAAGCCACAGTGAGTGAAAGGGAAGAGTTAAGTACATGCCTCTGGCCCCTTTCATTATGAAACAGATCAGTGGGGAAAGCAGCTGGCCAGAGGGTGTCGCAAATAACTCTAAAAGTGGAGGCGAGGTGTCAGGTGGTTATGCTGTGTCCTAGGACCGTATAATGAGGCAACTTGGACGAACGGCTAAGACAGTTGCTTCTTTTTGGAGGTGGGGAGATGTCTCTGAGAAAGTGAGGATGAGTAGGAAGAGGAGGGGCAAGCAAGTAGGGAGAGGGGCAGCGGCCTGTTCCAGGAAAAGGGAGAATGCCGGGACACAGGCCCTGGGCAGTGGTCGGGGGGCACAGCGAGTCAACTGGACGTGGTGTGAGGGGCCCTGCGTGGTAGGTAGGCAGAGGCACCTGCCTGCCCACGAGCCACGTAGACGTTTTATATTCAGACAGCCGCGGGGACTACGGCAGCGGCCCCGCCCTGACCACGCGTGCAGCGGGAGAAGACGCGGAGGAACCAGGGGGGGCGGCCAAGGGCGGTCATCACCTGCTCCACGGTGCTGGCTCCCCCGGCTGACCGCCACTCAGGCCAGTGGCTGCCACCCCCCGCCCCCGTTTCTGCCACTCCCCAAGTCCAGACTCTGTGAAATGCCCTTCTGTGCGGTGGATAACAAATGGAGGCCTTCTTGTCTAAAAAAAAAAAAAAGACAGAAAGGAAAAGCTCCATAGTTAGTATTATATGAGCCCACTATGCAATTTAACTGGACATATAAGCATATAATAAAAATAATAATATGTTGTAAAATTTGATAAGTACGTATCATTGTTAGACTATTGTGAGAGATAATAATTTTTCTGGAAGAATATGGTAAAAAAAATCTCTACATTTTATTATGACTGTGGCTATTCCTCAGGTAGATCTATCCGAATAAAGACACCTCTCCCAACTACTGTTGGAGGCAGGTCTAATAACATTTTTTGGTAGCTGATTAATGAATGAAATAAAACAAAACATCCTAGAATGTTTTGGAGCAAAAGTCACAAGCCAATAAAATAGCATTTAGAAAACCTGTCAAATGAATACAAATGGCATCGCATTAACTTCTAGTTATGACTCCACTTAAGAGAATCATATCATTCTGATAATTAAACTCATTTTTACTGAAATCATTTAAGTAAATTATTAAGGGAAATGTAACATCCCACATTTATTAAAATAAACCATGATAGCAGCTTTCGTGAAGAATGCCCCAGGATTTTCTAGCGTTGGCTGGATGAAACTGCAGAGCAAAATGAGGCAAAAGCTTTGTGTGCCCAGGACACTGAAACTTTCCAATAAAATATACCGACATCTCACTAGGAATTCATGACCTGGAAATATGTATCATCAAATTTTCTTGCCTGTTCATCCAGTGTTTACCAAGTAAGGATCACAACGGTTTAAAATGCTATGCATGTTCCAGTGGCACATAATCTTGCCCACCTTTTCCCGTAAATGAGCATTAGTGTCTGGAGAAGCATTAGACTGTCCAACATCATCTGTGTTAACAACTTCCAGTAAGTGACGAAGTAGTCATTTACAGTGAATAAAGAGTGATATCCGTGTGATATCTGTTCGGTTCCTTTACACATGCATCAGTACCCTTCGGGTCTGTGACCGGGACTTTGACTCATGGATGCTCATTGGCTTTGTAAGATGGTTCTAGAACTCCACTGCAGGGTACAACCCCTCTCTCTCACACACGGGCCAAACAAACCTCAAGGCTGGGCAGCCCTCCCAGTCTCTTCTAGACCCTTCCTTCTCATCTCAGGGGTGAATGCCCCCAAAATTCCTTTGCAAGTTTAAGTCCATCTTGGTTTATGTTTTCTTCTGGAAGACCTGGACTGATACATGTATCATTTTGAATAGCTGCATGAAAATTAGCATGATATCATTTAGAATGTTTAGGTCTACACGGTATCTTAGAGATCATTTCATTTCACATGAGTGAATTTTCCAGGTATGTGTGGTTGCTGAGATAACCCAGGACTAATCATACCAGTTGACCCTTCCTTCACCGGATCAGTTGATCCAGTACACTAACAAAATGCAACTGTGGGCAGCAGGTACATTGCGCCCTGGGGCCGGGTGGTCTCCATAGCGCCTCTGAGAAGAAAGCTCACGGTGGTGGTTGCAGCGTTAACAGCTGTTCTCATGTTCCTGTAACCGAGTTATGGCTGTGCTGTCACCCTCACAGGGGTGTCCGACCCATGGCCTGTGGGCTGCATGCAGCCCAGGGTGGTGATGAACGCAGCCCAACACAAAATCGTGAATTTACGTAAAACATCATGAGATTTTTGTGTGTGTGATGACGCATTACAATGTATTTAATGTGTGGCCCAACACAACTTTTCTTCTTCTGGTGTGGCCCAGAGACGCCAGAAGGTTGGACACCCCTGCGAGGAAAATAATAGACAGAACTCAGAAGAGCTGTGCTGGGAACTCTTCCTTATTTATACACAGGTCCTCAATAATAGGGCCTTCTTCTTCCTTCACACTTTGAACATACTTATTATCATAAAGACTGTTTTATTTCAATGCCTAATCAATACATGTAGTATTTTGCATTGATAAAGTTATCCAAAGGATATTTTCAGAATTCCTTATAAATTGATATTACCAAGCAGGCAATTAAACATCAGACTTCCTAGGGCACTAACACTAAACAACAAAACAGCTTCATTACTGTATTTACTATTGCCCATTGTTCTCACTGAGAATTATTTTATTTCTCTGCTTCCCTTTTTTTTCAGTTTTACTGAGATATGATTGACATACAGCTGTGTGTACGTGTGAGACGTACCAAAGAGGTTGCATTCTGATTACAAAATGATTGATGAGCACATTCTGGGCCATGGGGATGACCACCACATTGTTGACACAGGGGCCTGCACTCAGTTGCCCTGCCCCTGGGTTTGTGACCCAGTGCAGCCAGCGGGCTCCGTGACACGTGTCTATGCTAAGGTGGGGACAACCGGACCGCACCCAGGGTCCGAGTGAGGCCTGCACAGCAGGATCGGGGGTGACACTGGAAGTCCGGCCGCGAAGGAAAGGATGACAATCAGCCATCACAGGACACTGCGAGAAAAGAACAACAAGCAATATTTTATAGTGATTAAAAATTGTTATGGTTTTGAAATCTATACATCTTAAGTGAATCAACGGTCAAGTCCCTTTTTACCGCTGGGTAGCATTTCATTGCATGTACAGACCACGCTTGGTCCGTCCCCAGTGGTGGGTATGTAGCTCGCTCCAGCTTAGGATTACCGCCAATAAAGCCCCTAGGAATGCTGACACACAAATCTTGGTGCAGACACACTGCTTTGGCCAGGTCCAAGGCCCTCATCTCCTCTGCAGCGCGCTAGGGAGAAAGTCTCTTCTTTTCTTCCTGAGGATGTGATTCTTTATGCTGTTCGTCTTACTTCCCTGTACCAAGCCATTCTATTTTGGAGTCATTCTGCTTGCAGAGTTTCCAAAATGCTAAGCAGGAGTCTCCAGAGCTCTAGAGACATGGCGTTTGTACCTTTTCTTTTCACTCCCCCCTCCCCTACATGGAACACTCTTTCTAAAGGAAAAAAGATAAACAACCCCCCAAAATAACCTTCTCTAAGCGACTCCCTCTGTTTCCGTTCAAAGTCGTCCATCAAAACGGCCTCCAGAAAGCAGACCACGGGTCCTGCCACCAGTGATGATACTCTATTGCCCTGCCACCCGTGCGAGGGACTCCGGGGACAGCTACTCGTTTGAGGACAGATGGGGAAAGCGCTGTGTATTATCATTTAGCAATTTTTGAGAGTTTTAAGAACAGCATTTGTCCCTAGTGTTTCATCTATACACAGGCAGGCAGCATTGAAGGGAGGTAATGGGAGGCAGTGAGTTGGGTTTTTTCGTGGTTGTTGTTCTAGACATAGTTCACATACTGCCTAAACCGAAGAGCCTTTGTTGAGTATGACAGGCATCCCTCAGTGATTGTGACCTACAGTTGTCAGTAAGCCTGTGCCCGTCCAAGAATGTACGGTCTGGGCTATGATAGTGGGCATCCCCGTGAGCAAAGGTAATACTTGGGATGTTGAACCACTGGAACGGTATTAGGCTGGACAGTTAAGAGCAGACCGTGGACAACAATAACTGGCGAGGCCACACTAATGAACCCCAGAGGACTCTCAGCTCGGGGTAGTTATGTAGAGCGAGAAACACGAGTTTATAACATGTTTTTCTTCAGTGCTTTAATTGGCGTATTTTATTATTATGCCAGCTGACCAGCTCTCAGAAGTGCTATCGCATCAGGAGGTTTCGAGCCCCAAGTTGTTACAATTCGTCCATCCTTGTGTCTGTGGCTTTATCTCCTTGTTCCAGAACACGATCATGTTTGAAAGCAGAATCAATTCTTCATTTTTTTTAATGTCTGAAGCTTTTAATACCTATTTTCACAAGTCTATTATGTGGCTTAGAAATTGTGTCTCTTACTAAATTTTCTCAAAAACTGAGAGGATGATTTTGAACTCTTAAATAAATTATGAGGTCATTTGGAACTGGGGATTGGACCTTGTAAAAGCAAAATGCTTTATCTCGCCTGCGGTCCTCCTGCCTTCTTACCCAGATTTCAATTTGCAGAGTTTTAAGCTCCCAGCCCTCCTCCGATCCCCTGCACTCCTTCACCCCTATTTCTCACCGAATAAAAGGTGGTTTATACAGGCTCAAGATATTTCAAAAGAACAGTTATCACATTTTTCAACAGCTCAGGTAGTAGGAATTTGCTTTTCTAGTAGTGCCTCCTTCTTTTTTTTTTTTTTTTTGAAAGGTATATTTTTTGCTCACTGTAAATGGAACTCAAACCCCTGGGAGTTTCCGCTCATTTCTAGGTTGGGGATGTATATTACTCAAGTGTGCCTGGAACATGCAAAAATCATTTCCTCTTCGGCTCCGTCATGTCCAAGGTCCTCCAGGATGATGGGGAAGAACAGAGAAATACCTTCATACTTTGTTACTGTTGTTCTGCCCTTTGCGTTAGTCGCATGCGATTCCAGAGCCTGAGGTAATTTGCACTAACTCAGAATATATGGCATGTTTTTGATGATGTTAATGGTTTTCTCTGTAGAATATATTTCAAAATTCCACCAAGAGAACACCTGAGATTTTGTTTTCCAGCTCAATTTCACACAGAAAACCTTTGGAATGTATTAAAAATATCACTTTCCAATTCACCCAGGGTGTTGTCAATGCTTTCAGTTATTGCTCTTTTCAAAATTGACACAACTAAATACCTTTTATTAAAGCCACCTGAAGGGGAACAGAATTTGCCACCCCCAAATATGCCTCTTTGGCATAAGACTATTTTAGGCTCCTTATTTTTAAGAAGCAAGAGACACCGGGGAAGCTCCGGAAACTGGGTAGAAAGCAATCTTTTGTAAGAGACATTAACACGCGTCAGGCACGTCTCTGTTTATGAAGGTGTCTCTCTCTCCGTGTTCCCAGGGGAGGGAGTGGGGTGAATCACAAGAAACGCTCCTCAGTGGAGAAGGCAGGACTCCAAACTGCGTAGCAACCACACCCTTGTTTACCGTGTTTTTCCTGCTCGTCTCCCATAACCGCCCTCCCCCTCTGTCTTTGGTCTTTAGCTGGAGATGGTATTTAAGACCTTGGCTTGGGCCACTTCAGGGAGTCGCTGTTTTCCTGGCTCTCTTCCATGTATTCCAGAAGTAAACAGGTTATGAAACTGCTGTGTGTTTCCTCCTGCTAAACTGTCTTTTAACGCAAGGCGTCTCGGGCTAGAACCGAGCAGGGCCGTAGTAAGCGAGTTTCCTTCCCCGCACTGGCGCTGTTTCGCTCTGGCCCTTGGCACGTGCCCTCTGGGGACCGCAGCTTCTCCGGCCGGGAAACAGAGCCACAGTGAGGACTGCCCACCAAGAGGAAAGGAAAGGGACCACCTAATCTCTGGAATTTTCCCAGGGGGAGGGGAAATATGTTTCATGACTCATCCTGGGGCTTTTATCTGAATGCAGCCAGGGTGTTTTTAAACCTCTGTGTATCAGGGAAATAAATGCTTAGTGTCTACTCTGTCCTTAAACAGTTCTTTTGATGTGTACTAAATGTACAGTTTCTAAGGCTCAAGTGTAATTTCCCCTCGTTGCAATCAAGACTTTACATTGTCAGCATTTTTTAAATGTGGCGTTCTAAGGTATTTTCCTGATGAATGTATCACCTTCAGTGATACCCATTTTTATTCCTAACTTCCTTGAAAGTTCGATCCTGTCCTCACACACAGGGTTTTCGTAATTGAGTGACATAAGGAAGATGGAAGCAAGTCTTCAGGTCAGGGGTCTGCTAGCACATTCTGTTAAAGGCCCGGTAATAACTGCTTTTTGTTTTGTTTTGTTTTGTTTTGTGGGCCACAGAGTCTGGCCCTGCTGTGGCTTTTTATTAAGCCCAGAAACCTGTAAAAACTCGGTAGCGACCACACACACCGCAGACCTCCCCTTTCAGTGAGGGAGCGGGCCGCCCCCTGCCCGCCCGCACTGCTGCGTTGGGCCCCGGGGAGCGGGGAGCAAGTGCGTGTGCACGTGTGCGGAGGGGACAGAACCACCCCCAGACCCCGTGGGAAACAACACTACGACTGCGGGGGGTGCCGGGGCAGTTTCTTTTGCGTTTAGTCTTAACGATTCCACTCATTTACGAAGTTAGGTGAGAGTTTTTTCTCCCCCTCGCTTCTGTAAGGTTGTTTCATGTATTTTTTATTCCAGTGAGATTGTTTTGACACCTTCTGCTTTCTACCCTGGAATTCTCTAACTTTCTAAATGCATTTTTAATATTATTATTTGTACCTATTAAGGTTCATTCTTTTTTATTTTTCTAGAAAGTCCTCTGGATTTCAACCCATGCACAGTATCATGCATACATTATCACAAAATCTTTTCATCACCCTATAAAAATTCCAAATGTTATCTACTCTGCACTCTCCTCCCCAATCCCTGACTCTGAGGTGCCCACTGAGGTGTCCACTGTCTCTCTGGTTTTGCCTTTTCCAGAAAGTCAAAAACGTGACACCAGGTAGCCTTTTCCACTGGCGTCTTTCACTGAACGAGATGCATTTACGATGACCCACGTCTATTCGTGCCCCGGTAGTGCCTCCCTCCTCATTGCCGACCGATGCTGTACTGGATGGGCACGCTAGACTCTGTTGATCCACTCGCCTGTTGAAGAACGTCTTGGTTGCATCCAGGTTTGGGCAGTTGTGAATAAAACTACGGCAAACATTTGCACCTAGGCTTTGGTGTGGACCTAAATTCTCACATCACTTAAGAGCATGGCGACTGGATAGTGGGCGAAGACCAAGTTAACACTAAGCAAAACCCCCACGCTGCTTCCCAGTGTCTGCACCGTGCGGCATCCCCACCAGTGGTGCGTGCAGGGCCCCGTCTCTCTGCAGCTCACCAGCAGCTGGGCCTTTCCACGTTTGCGCCTGGGCTGTTTTGATAAGTGGGTGGGGGTATCTCGCTGTTGGCATTTGCTTTTCGCTAGTGACAATGATATTGGACATCTTTTCACATATGTGCTCTGTGTAATCCGTGTGTCTTCTCTGGTTAGTTTTTAGCCTATTTTTTAAAATGAGGTTACTTGCTTTTTATCATCGAGCTTTTTACAGAATTTTTATTGATTGATTTTAGGGAGAAAGAGAGAAAGAAACATCAGTTTGTTGTTGTGCTTATTGGTGCATTCATGGGTGGATTCTTGTATGCGCTCTGATGGGGATGGAACCTGCAACCCTGGAGTATCGAAATGATGCCCTAACCCACTGGGCTACCTGGTCAGGGCTACCGCTGAGCTTTGGTACTATTTGTGTGTTTCTGGTGCTCGTTCTTTGTGTTTGGACAGTCCTCTCCCAGTCTGTGGGGTGTCCTTTCATTCTCTTAAGTGGATTTGTTCAGTGACTAGAGTTTTTTTATCTTTAATAGTTCCTAATTAAGCATGTTTTCTTTTATGTTGCATGCTTTTGTATTGTATCTAAAGAGCTCATCCATCCCAAAATCACATAGATTTTTCTCCTATGCTTTTTGTCCTCAGACTTCTATCATTTTACATATTCCATTTAGAGTTTGATCTGTTTTGAGTTAACTTTTCATGGAAGGCATGAGCCTGGGTCTAGGTTTATTTTTTTATTTTTTTGCATATGGGCATCAAATTGTTCCAGCACTGTTTGTTGAAAAGATCCTTTCTCCACTGAAAGCCCTTTATTAAAAGTCAGTTGACTACATTTCTGTGGCTGTTTTTCCGGGCTCTCTGTTCCGTCTCATTGATCTGTGCGCCACTCAGCAGCCACCCCGTGCTGTGTCATTTCTGCAGCTTTATGGGAGTCTGGACATCGGGTAGCATGAGTCCTCCACCTTTGCTTGCTGATAGCATTTCCCTGGCCCGTCCGGCTGTTGGGCTTTTCATGGACATTTCGGAACTGGGTCATCGATATCCACAAAATAGTTTACAATATCTACAAAATAGGGAGTTCAGTGAGGTTGAGCCATGGTTTCCTTTTTTTTATAAGGATATAATAAATCCTTTCTGAAATTTATTGCCTAAAGTAAAGTTTGCTTCTCTCTGGGACATGGAATGTCTTTCCGTGGAACCCATCTAAGCTAGGGTCATTCCTTTTTTAATAGTGACATCAAGGAAGTGAAGCAATAAATCATGTTGGAAATCACTGTGGTCATTGAATGCATTACTTTTTGTATCGTTGTCAAAGGGCTTTTATTTTTTAACACCCAAAGCCGCATACAGACTGTATGCATTATTCGTATATATTCCAGCCCTGTTAGTGGTAGGGATGAGATAAATTAGAATTAAAATGAGAAACATTGAATAAATGGCACAAATAGAACAATGTAGACATTTAAATCAAATATCAAAAAATATTATTACATTTTGTTTAGTGAAATTTTAATAGTTCGTCTCAATTTGTTCTCTATGTTAAATATAGTCATTGTTTTTTCATATATGTTGTTTTACTTTTGTTTCAAGTGATTCATTAACAGAATCAGAGAATATTTTAGATGTAAATGCAAAGTCCCTTTTACCCACCCAAGAGAAGATCATTTATAATGGTGTTTTGGGTTAGTAGAAATTAAAAAATTCTTGTTAGAAGTAGAATTCAAATTTATAATCTAAGCAAATCATATTTGGAAATGCATTGGGCATTATCAGAAAAAGTGCAGTGGGGGTTGATTTTACTCAGATTGTTTTGTTAGTAGAGAACACTTCAGAACACGGAATGCGAAGGTATATTAACAATGCCGTACAGCAACATAGTTTACTCAATCTACGCAGAATCTACACAGTAGTTTATCTTCTAACGCAGTTACAGAGAGAAGAAACTCTTTATTTTAAGGGTTAAACTCCTTACTCTGGTTTACCTTTTGTAGTGCATGGACAATGGAGTTCCTATGATGCCGGCTCTTCCCTTTGTAGATAAATGGCGCTTTTCATCAGTTCCCTTGAGCTAGAACAAATGGCTACGTTAGAAAACAAAGGCGCCGAAGAGCCACCAGGTATATAAAAAAGGAGCAGAACTGAGGCTGGAACCAGAAATCTTGTAAAGTTTCCGTGTTTCCTAAAGTACACTACTTTTTTTTCTTATTCAAACTGTATTTAGAGTCCTATAAAAAAAAACTAAATATTTCCAGAAATAAATTATCTCTAGAACCTATTTGTAAATGCAAAATATCACCCACATATTATCTATAGAGATCTCCCCCCACTACATTTAGTTAGTATTAAGGACCTTTATTTATGTTAAAAACCCAGTGGTCATTCTAAGTTAACTGGAAAGATATAGTAAAACACACAATGGTCCAATAGAAACAATATAAAAATGGGAAGAATGAAAGGAAATAAAAAGTACTATCCATATTATCCTATCTACATAATATATATCTATAAATATATCTATAATACTTATTGATATTTTCTATATAGAAAGGTATGTTATAATATCTATCTACAGTATAACGTTTTTAGGGGTACATATCTGAAAACATTAAAATACATGAATGTTTCTCTACATTCATGAGCATTTTAAGCATGAGCATTTTAAATGACCATGTTCCTAAAAAGGTAATTGTTAGAAGTTATAGAATAATAATTTTAGTTTAGTAGTCTTGTATTTCAAAAAAATTAGCATTTTAAGTTCCTGATATTAGTATTTAAGTTCTGACGAAGGATAGCTTCCTTTGTCAAGCTACCCTTTTATAAATTAGTATAACAACAACACTCTTTCGAGAGCCTATTCTAGAAAGCAAACTCAAGCATGATGCCAAATATTAGTAATCATGTTCTGTACCTAATAACTTAAAACCTAAAAGTATCTATTTTAACTGGTCTATTGCTGTCTTACAACCAACCTTCAGTCTACTGAAATCATTGCAATTAATATATCCAAATATATGTAAAATATATGCATATTGCAGTATGATGCTTCTTGAAATAATTTCAACTGAGACTAATGAATCTGACTCCTAGTTTACTTAGATATTTTAATCAAAATGGAAAAGTTGCCATCTTATGAAGACAGCATGGACAAAATAGTTGCAGGTGACAATATGAATCACGTCTCCACCTCAGCAATTTCCAACCGGTGTGCTGCAAGAATTCTTAAAACCTGACTATTAGTCAGGGGCACTGACCTCTTTTCCCTTAGATTGTCAAATAAAAGAATGACAATACCCAGCGCAACAATAGCTGTCTGGTGTGAGGGATTTGGATCAGAAAGAGATGTACTTTTTGGCGTGTTGAGACTTTTAGTAATTAGTTTCTGTGTGCCATGAGACAAAAAAAAAAGGTTGACAGTCGCTGCTCTAAAACTCTGCTCCTGGTCACAAAATAGAATACTCATGTGATCCTGGTGTTCTTTCTGGTTGGGCAAGCAGAATGATAACTTACAGTTTTAATAACCTTTTTGCTATAACTTGGCTATGCCCACACTCACCGTCAGTTATGGTAGAAAGTGGGATGAAGCCGACGCCAACAAAATATCATCTGAACATAAAATCTGAAGAAAAATAGACCGACTCATGCCCCTGGTCCAATGCCACCAACACACTCACGTCCTTCACAGACAAGGGCTGTTGATGGGCCCGTTGCTCTGAGGCTGTGGCAACAGAAACAAAACTTCTGTCATCGCTTATTCCTGGCCAGGACCTGGTTGGAAGGTTAAGAATGAAATGTAACATTCTCTCTCTCTCTCTCTCTCTCTCTCTCTCTCTCTCTCTCTCTCTCTCACACACACACACACACACACACACACAGAAAGAGCCAGAGTTCAGTGATATGGATTAAGGCATTCCTCTGCTCACATACTAATAACAGTACAGATTCCGTTGTATCGCTGTGCTCTGTGTCTAGTTGAAAATATTTCTGTTTATTTTCAGTCATAGAAAGAATTTAAATTTTAAGTAAATTTTACATACTTTGGCTGAAACCTGGTTTCCTATCTTTATTTACCAAGAGAATAAGCTAGATGCTGACGGATGAGAGAATATTTTTTCATCTATCATATGCCTGTGACTCTGAGGAAATAATTACCTACTGAAATGAGACCATTTATACTTTTTTAACCGATGACTTTGAAAACTCTTCTTTCTTTGCATTTGTTATTGCTGGAGATTGGTGCTATTTGTCCATAGGACGATGTTTAATCCAGGAATATTGCGTAGTGAAATAAAACAGTACTTTACAGGACAGTGCTGGCACAGCTGCAAAACGCCATTATTATTCTCCTGTGCAAAACTGTATTTTCCTATTTCCAACGCAGACGTGGTTATTGTTGCGTCTGAAATGCTGGCCAATCACGGAACAGCTCCTGGCGGCACAGTGTGGGCTTAGTAACGGAGCTCCACGTGGGCTCCTCCTCCTCGTTACTGGGAAACGGCGCGCTGGACAATGGACCCTGCACCTGGAAAGAATCACAATAGCTAGACGCAAATAACGAGGCCCAAACAAACAGGATGCTAACTTTCCTTCTCCTGATAGCCAGAAACATGACTCCTGATGAAAAACAAGGCAATATCATCGGCTCATCATGTCATAGAATTAGCACACATAAGAATGAAATCCCTGTGTTTCTCCGAGTTACAGCTCTTACCCAACAAGGAAACGTACTAATGGTGCGGAGACACCCCGCCCCGGCCTTACTGCCACGGCCCAGGCAAGCTCCTCGTTCAGCGATGAGACAAAATGCATGTGGTGGGGACTGGCCCAAGGAAGCTGCTCAGTTTGGAAGTGTTTTGTTCATATGACTTGGGAACCATGTAGCTACAAATGTTACGTGAGGAACGTCCCTTCTGCTGATGGAGGCACCCCGTAAATTAATAAACTTCACAATGATTTCTAACCACGGGTCTGGACCCAGGACACTCACCATCGCAACAACAACGCGTCGGATTTCCAGCCTTTCACTTCATTTCACTGTTTGCATCACTAGTTACCTTGGTGTCTGGAGTTGTTTGGAAAACAAATCGATGAGTGCTAACTTGCAGTGGTTTAGTAATAAATGCATTTTCACATGCGATGTAAGGCTTCGGAGCTGCTGACTACTTGGGTCTCTTGAACTGACTACTTGGGTTTCTCTCGGCTGGGAAAAGGGCCGTGCTTTTGTTCGAGACCCAAAATCCACACGGCCATGTCTGATTCCATCCCTCCACACCAGCCAACGGGAACCCAAAACCAGCTTATGAAACATAGTTTCAGGAAGTCTGTATCTTTGGAAAATTTTGAACATGAAATGCATTTTGATCTGCACCGATTTTTCCCCCATTTTCCATTTCAAAAGTTTCAGGAGCCTTTTCATGTTTCCTCCCTAAACTAGGCAGCCTGAGATGGGTTTCATTTTAGAATTGTGAGGCTCTCTTTGAATCCCATTATTCAAAGTAAAATGGAATTGAATTGAGAGTTATCAAGCAACATAAAGTGAAAAAAGGATTTCAAAGGGAAACCTATGATGACTTTTTTCCCCAAAGTTTATTCAGAAGAGGTCCAGATGTCACAAGCCCGCCCACGTCCAGGACCGGGTCCTCTGCATCTGAGCCTTTGGCTGTGGAGGGCTGTCCAGCAGTGTCCTGAGCGAGCTGGCACTCTGTGAGGGCTACTAAATGCTTTACATCAGATTCACTTCTGCACTTTAAAAAATGCATCTGTTATGACAGATAACCAAAAAGAAAAAAGAACTCAATAAACTCAACTACAATAATGTATCATTTGTATATATTCACTTTTAATGGCGAAAACACTTTGTTATGAAGCAATGCATCTCAAATAAAAAAAGTATAATATATGTCAGGCTAATCAAGAGAGGGCTTTGTCCCCCTTTGCTAATAATAGACAGTGAGTCATAGAGCTCTTAGCTATGAAACAAAGTGATCACATGCAAAATACAAAAAAATAAATAAATAAAGGGAAAGATGCAGCTCTTTGGGCATGTAGGCCACAGGCCAGTAGACGCTAAGCTGAGGATCAGACAGCCCAGGGGTGTGCAATGGCGCAGCGGGGACAGGCGTGGACAGAAGACAGTTTGCCTGGGGATCTGGAGGAGCCTTGTTCCCTGGCACTTCCGGGAAAAGACAGGAGAAATGAGGAGGGGAGGGTATTCTGCACCAGATTTAGTGCTGGGTGTGGGGCCACTGAAGAAAATGGAATGAGCTCGTTGATATGAGTTTCTGTGGGACTCAGAAAGACAAGATACTGAGCCTCTTTTCATGTACCAGCTGACTAGAGTATGTCTTTTTTGGAGAAGTGTCTATTGAGTTCCTGGCCAACGAGTATATGAAAAGTTGCTCCATTTCAGTGGTCGTCAGGGAAATGCAAATCAAAACCACAAGGAGACATCACCTCACACCTGTTAGAAGAGCTGTTACTTCAAAGACAAAAGGTAGCGAGTGCTGGTGAGGATGTGGAAAAAAGGAAACCCTTGTGACCTGCTGGAGGGAATGTAAATTGGTGCAGCCACTGTGGGAAACAGCATGGAGTTCCTTCGGAAAGTTAAACAGAGCGCTACCACGTGATCCAGCAACCCCACTCCTGTGCCCTTATCCGAAGGAATTAAAGTGAGGACCTCTAAGAGAGAACTGCTCCCCTGTGGTCCCCAAAGCATAATGATGTTCAAAATTATTATTAAAGGGTTTCTTTCCTTAAAACTCTGTATCCCATCTGATTAGAATCCGTCTGCATATGTTTTCACTGTAGTCTAGGCTCCCCTGCAAATTTCCCCGGCCTAGGCATATAGTTGCCTTGATTGCTGCACAAAAAGTGTTTTCCACCAAGACACTTAGAATCTTCAGATTGGCAATAAAATGGACATCAAATACAATTCTTACTAAGTTTACACGAGTTTGTCTTTTCTTCCTTCTCTGAAGTACCCACAGAAGTATATACTCTTTGTCTCATTTCGGAGAACCACGACTGGCCCACACTGCATTTGCTCCTACTGGCCACTCACTAGACGTGGAATTCAAGCCAAAACCCTTGCCTCAGCCTGGACTCTCCACCTGTAACATGAGTTACTGTGACAAGCGGATGCGAAAAAGCATATACAGCATTAGAAGAGGATCTAGCAAACTCTATGTAGCTACTTTTGTGTAGGGTAAAAATTTCTTCATCAGAAAATAAGCTGATCAATTCCCAGCCAGGTACATGCCTGGGTTGCAGGCCATAACCCCCAGCAACCGCACGTTGATGTTTCTCTCTCTCTCTATCTCCCTCTCTTCCCTCTCTAAAAATAAATAAATAAAATCTTTAAAAAAAAAAGAAAATAATCCAATCATTTCTGATGTGTGCTGTGTCCAACACATTGCTATCATTTATTAATGTGATATTATAATAACCTCTTGTATTAGTATAATGTTTCAGTGTCAGCCACAGTGTTACTGTTATATAAGGTAGCGCAATAACCTTATGTAACTAGAGCTTCAAATATCCTCAATAATAACACATTTCCTCTTCCCTGAAATCAAAATATCCAGAGCTCCTTGGCCATCAACGCTAAAATTAGGGTCTGCTTTCTTTTTCCATTATTTTACAAATAATGTCTAACTACAACATACTATCTTTTCTTACAGGATATATTCCTTTGTAGATAATCAGTGAATTTCAATGAGAATTTTAATAAGTCCTAAGTATTGTATTAGATTTGCTTGGCCGGGTATTTATTGTGCCCCTCGAGAGGTCTGGGAGCGAACAGCTTCTTATTTACTGGACTTCAGAGTTTCAGGCATATTGCGAATTTGATTCATGATTGCCGTTTGCACGGGCACTGCTTTTACATTCATATTATCTGGCCCTTCTGTAGACAGTTTCTAATTTACCCTAATCAGCTCGAGATCTGATAGAGGCCAATAATTTCTTGCATTTTCATTTGGTAGGAAAAAAGATGTGATTGAAATAATTATGCAATACCACATCATAAAAATTTCGATCATAGAGCTTTATAAAGGCATGCTATTTTGAATTTCCATATTTGCATTGTTCTGTAATTCAGAGTCTTATAGTAAATATCACTTGTCATATATTATAACATTATTAAAGGGATAGCAACAAATTCCTCCATTAAAATTGTGCTAGATAAATGTGGAAAGACTACAATTTCTCTGTGAGAAATATGGCCCTGTTAATATGGCAAAATGAGAAGAAACAAAATACTTCAATGCTCACATATAAATGAAAACTAATTTTTATTTCCATAAATTTTTAAATGCATATTATTTATAGAGGCCTAACCACTAATAAATGAAGATAAACAAGTTAATCATCAATGGGTTTACTTTTATGTTGTAAAAGAGAAATATGTGAAACTATAGGAAAATTCGACCACAAAAACAATGTATTTTTAAAGCTGGGCGAAGCAAACAATGGAAAAATCAAGAGGCAAAATGATATTGAACAAGGTTTAAAAAAGTACATTGGACTTGATTTCTTTATTAAAGGGGTATGTGAACCAAATATAGCTTTGCGGTGGCTTAGGGGCTAAGATTCATTCTGCGTGCCATAGATCTAAATCATAAACACATTGTTTTGTCCTAAGATGAACCGGACTTCCTAAATTGTCCGTTTCTGCTGGTCTTTTGCTGACCTTAGGACAAAGCTGAAAAAAACGACAGCTTTGGCCAAGAATATACAAAATATGGTCCATATCACTAAGTCGTGACGTTTTCGGATTTTATTTATCTTGGTGTGTATTGATGCATTTCCTTCTTCCCCTCGCCCTCTGTGCCCCACCCCGTCCCACAACCGCCGCCCTGTTGTCTGACCTCGACTGGATTCCGAAACCCTGCAGGCCTTCGTCGTGCACCCTAATGAGGACATTCTATTGAGGTTGATGCTGAGACTTAACGAAAAATAATGTTGCCGTTCCTTTTATAAAGTCAGTAACTGGAAGCGCGAAGGCAGCTGATGCAAAGCACGAGGCACGTGACCAGCGGCGCCTGCAGCCCCATGTGCTGGGCGCAGCCAGGCCGCCGGGCGGGGGTGTGGAACCGTGCGCAGGAGAAGCAGGGCTGACGCGGGACTTCATGGTGGAACGTGGCAAATAACGCCCTGCCCATCGGGAAGCAGGTGGTTCCGTGAAGCCTCCGCCCTGGTTACTGCACGGCGGGTGAGTGTGTGTCCTGGAAACGCAAGGCCTCCTTTTGTCTTCCTGCTAAAATAAGAGAAAACGTGGTGACCGACGTTAAGAGGCTAACCACGCCGGGAACCGCAGGCGCGTCTCAGGAAGGCCGGCACAGTGGCACAGCGAGTTATTTTGTCAGAGGTGGGATTGGTCTTGACTCCCTTCGGTCACTTAGAAAATGAGTCAGATCTTCAGCCGTGCCTGTGAGTGGAAAATGCGGTGCTACTTGTTTATACATATCACATTAGACATGGCTTCATGCTTACATCCTAAACCAGCCGTTCTGTATCCAGAATGCAAAGGTCATCAAGAGGCACGTACAGGCATCACCATGCCATGTGCGCTTTTTGCTCCCGATGAGAGTGACACGGCCACAGAAGCTGCCTTCACTTTATTCTCACAAGGACACGGAACATGCATTGTTACTTTGTCCCCTCATGCCTTCCAAGTCCAAGAAGGATCTGTTGAACTTATCAGGATGATGTGTACAATCTGTGACACGCCTGCCGTCCTCTGCCGCGCCCCCCCCCCCCCGCCCCTCTGCCTCCGGATGCGGCCATCAGTGGGAAACCCTGTTTCTCCCAGACGACAAGGCCTGCTCGCTCTCGCAGGGGCCGGGGCCAGGGTGGCCCCACGTTTCCTCAGCCCACGGTGTGTCTGCCATCTTCCTAGGCTGCCCAGTTCGCCCTCAAGGGGTTCTGCTGAGTGTTTCCTAGTCCTTACCATTTGAGAGGAAATCATGGCTATTTTCTCCATTATCTCTGTGCGTGTTTTCTGCATCAGACTTGGGGCACGTCCTCCAGCGGGGTTCGGTCGGAGAGGGGCAGGCAGAGGCCCTCGGCAGATGTCACCGCATCAGGGGGCGGGCAGCAGCCTGGCAGGTGTCCTCAGCTCTCCCCCGCTCCCCTCTCTCCCTCAGGGTCTGTGTGGTGTTTGTCTGCAAGTCCTTCTGCATCGTGTGTGTGTGTGCGTGTGTGTGTGTGTGTCTTCTTTCTGAAGACCAGTTTTCTGTAGATCCTTGAGTTCATGACCAAATGCAGCCTCCCCAGACCCTTGAAAACTTCTACTTTCTGAGCCCATCACAGAGCCACGGGGGTCCGTGTCCTGACACAACCCTCACAAGAGTGAGACTCCAGCCCTGGGTGAGGCCTGGGTCCAGGGTCCACACGGGTCCAAAAAGCTCTGACCGGTTGGCATGGATTTCAGCACATGCTTTAACTACATTTTTTGAATGGAACTTTTAAAAAATAGTATGTTTAGAAAAGTGCAGTCAGAATTTCCAGTACACTTTCTAAGTGTTACTGTTATAGCTCTTAACGCATTATATTTAAATAAAGTATTTCCCCCGACAAACTCTCAGCTCGGCGGAAGTGTGGATCATAGCCGATTCTCCCTTTGCCCAGAGCGAGCTTGTAGTCAGCTACCGAGACACGTTAAATGAATTAGAATGGGTGCAGTGTGTTGTCCCTAAAGACTATGCCAACCAAGGGAACGTCGTGAGAACTTGCTAGACCTGCTTTGCAAAGTGGATCTGTGACTTTTACTTGTAGTTCCAGGAGCTGAACAAACACACATTTTGAAAAATACACGAAGACTTGGTAAACTTGGGTAGAAGGCGATGCGGGAAGCCGAGGCCAGACCCCGGGATGTGCGACTTCAGCACTCAGAAAGTCACCCAGATTTCATTTATGCTAAAGAAACAGTAGGTATATTAACACATAACCGATCACTTGGGTTTCCACTACGATTGCATTAACAGGCACCCCCACCCATAGTGACTTAAAAGAACAACCGCTTTATTTTCTGACGACTCTTGGGGTCAGCAGTTTGGACTGGGCCTGGCTCACTTAGCGTCATTTTACCTTGGGCCCCACCTGGATGGTCCACATGGCTGGGAGCAGAGAGATACTTCGGTCGGTTTCCTCTTGCCCACCATCAGCTGGGGTCTGAGCCCACAACCCAGACATGTGCCCTGACCGGGTCTTGAACTGGTGACCTCTCGGTGTGCAGGCCCACACTCCATCCACTGAGCCACACACAACAGCCAGGCTGGGCTCCTGTTTCTAAGAACTGGATTGAGCTGTTAATTGGATTTCTATTTTCCCCTGTATACGGCCTCTCCACATGGAAACGTGGGCTTCCTCGCAGCATGGCGACCTCCAGGTATCCGGATTTTTTGTCACATCATAGTTGTCTTCCCTCCAGAGAGAGGCAGCTCGGCCTCTTGATGAACGAGGACCTCACAGATCGCCACTGCCAATGGGCTGCGTTGGGTGAGGCAAGTCAGAAGGCCAGGCCAGGTCCAAGGGCAGGAGTTGTGTACCCCCCGTCTTGCCATGTGCAGCTGCGTCCTAGGGGAGAAGGGAGGAGGCGGACGGGGGCCAGCCCGCACACACAGACGCGTACACATTCAGGTACCACCTTCATGATTTCTGTCTCCTAAATGCGCCCTAGATAGCACCTGCAGACTCTCAGTTTTTAGGGTTTGCGCCAGCTCAGAGTCTTATTTCTACTTTCCTATATATTTAAATACCATTTAGAATTATTCGTTTCTTTTCACCTTCCCAGCGTGTGCACCAGGGTCGGTACAAAGGGATGAAAGTGAACACCTAGCCTGATGCCGCGGAAGCATCCGGCACTCTCGGGCTGTTTCTCTAGTGTCACCAGGGGAGGGGCAAGGTTTTCAGTGGTTCCTGTTACCTGGTCTGCAGACTATGCCACTCCCAGTTTACACAGACGGATCTTATTCAGGTAAAATTAGCAGAGAGAGTCCCAAGCAGTGCCATTGGATCCGGATGCCTGTCTTCATGCGCCGCACTCTGAAGTCGGAGCAGCGTGACTTGGGTTCTAGGTCTTGCTCAGGGTGACTTGGGTTCTAGGTCTCACTCAGGGTGACGTAGATCCTAGGTCTCACTCAGGGTGACTTGGTTCTAGGTCTCACCCAGGGTGATGTAGATTCTAGGTCTCACTGGCCAGTGAGAATGGAAGGGACCATGGACAAATGTGGCTCCAATCACGCCATGCAACTCCTGCACAGGGATTAGATGGGGGGCTGTCAAAGAAAGCAGCAACGAGGGATGGGCAGCTGTTGGTCATGGAATGGAATGTCCCCGGTCACCTCACTCACGGTTAGAAACTGGGAGGACGATGATTTTCACTCACATCCCACTGGCCGGGACTATGCCGCACGACCAAGCCTAAGTACAGGTCTCTGGGAAACGTGTTATTTTGTTAGGACTTTAAGAAAGGAAGGAATCTCTCTCTCATTTCTTCTTTTTTCTCTTCCTTCCTTCCTTCCTTCCTTCCTTCTTCCCTCCCTTCCTTCCTCCCTCCCTTCCTTTCTTCATAAAAAGAAAGGGGACAATGGGTCTGGTGTGTTCAGGTAGCAGCAATACTTACCTATCACAGCGCCTAACGCCTGAGTGTGTGTGGTGCCAAGTGTGTCATGCAGCCGCTGCCTTCCTGCACCCATCTCCCCACACACTTACGGTTTGCCCACGACAGAGACGGATCGGGGTGTCCTCACAGCTGCAGGGAGCCAGGGGCACAAATTATTGTGCCACCGCGGCACTTAGACTGTAGTGACGAGAGAGAGAGGCAATAAATGCATAAGCAGAAACACATGCATGGTGACTCAGGCAGCGGCGAGTGCTATGGAAATAAAGCTGGGTGGTGAGCCCCAGAGCCTGTGCTGGTGGCATTGTTAGCCTCGGTGAGCTCAGCGGGAAGGCCTTTCTGAGGCAGAGATGACATGGTGTATGAGAAGGAGCTGGACTCGGCAGAAATCAGGACAGAAGCACGCAGGCATTGCGGAGAGTTAGTGGCGAAAGTCCCACCTTGTACTGGGTGGGAGCACGTGGCAGGATGTCGTGATTAGGGGATTATGTGAGACCCAAACTATATTCCCACCCAGGCATTGGGGCCACTTCCGAGCCACGGGAATGACTTTGAACGTCGCTACAAAGCGCCAGGCACCTGTGGAGCACTTAACAGAGAGGCGTAATGTGACGTGACGTCTATTGGTGGAAACTAGGTCATTGACGGGAATCAGTCAAACCCCATTTACATGGTGAACACAGGCTGACTGTGCAAGGCAGAATTTCAGTTTCCCTGCAGTAGATTTCCCAGACGTGGTAATAGAGACGAATGGAAAGCACACACCCCACACTGACCCGGTTTGCCGCCCCATTTGGAAGTCCTATCAAAACTGATTGGTTTGATAACTGTTCCGCAACCTTGAGACCCGCTGAGAGTGGCCGCAGAGCCCAGTGTCAAGAGCAGCGTAATGAGGTTGCGCCGACAGGCACTCCGGGTGAGGGATGCGGGGAGCGCGCTGCGCGTCGCCGTCCGCTGATCTCCCACCGCCCACCCCCCTTCTGCGGCCGTCCTGAGCCTGGCAGCTCTCGGACTGTCCGGACGGCAGTGTCCGCTGCGCTGGCCCCTCGGGCTCTGCCCATCAGGCCGTGGACCAGAAGGAAGCAGCCATCTGGCCCCACCCACAGCTTCCGCGCGCTCAGGAGAGCGCAGGAGAGCAGATATGGGAGCAGACGGTGGAGCTGCTGCCTCCTCCACGGGGGACTCGGCTGCCGGGTGGCAGCGGTAGGAGAGATGGTAACAGAGATGCGGATTCCAGCTGAGGCTGGAATCGAGCTTCCGGTTGCCCCGCCTCTCGGTGCGTGGGACCAGCATCCTTCTCTGTGTCACTCGATGTCACCGGCCTCGTTAAATGGATATGTCTTCCACCCTGGCCTCAGATCAGAGAGGATCGCTCCTTTCGAGATACTATCGAATTGATTTATGCAAACATGTGAGAAGGCGATCACAAAATAAGATGCTGTCTAGACAGGGGAGCTGGATGGAAGAACCCTCTGAAAGACACGGGCGATCGTGTCTCTCTATACGTGACTTTAGTTTTGTTTTGGTGGCCTGTCAACACACGTAGAGAAGCAGATAGCCATTAAAAGTAGGAGAAAAACAAACTAATGATCACCCAAACAAAAGGAAACAATTTACAGGGCGCTCCTCCCATTCGCAGCCCCAAACACGCACAAATCATAATGGAACGCACGACATGAGATCGGCTGCAGTGAAAGGCAACATCCCCGGTTTGCTCCAGCTCAGGCTTTTTCTAAATTCATATATGAACTGACAAATTATGACAGTTCCTATTAAATGGAAAGTGATGAGGAAAAGCTCAATTTAATAAGCAGAGCACTCTGATTTTGCACATTCAGCAGCAAGCAAGATGTAAGGTATCAACCCTCCAGTAAGCCGAAAGATAGAAGGCCTGTGTCTATGCGATACCTTTGAATGTGCATCATCGTTACCAGCTGCATCTCACCTGGGGAGAGTGGCGTTTTCTAGATAATTTGTCCTCTTTTCCCCCCATAGCTAAAAACAATTCTTCTACCAGGCAACACAGTAATTCTAGTTTTAATTGGGATCTTTTGTAAATCATATAAATTAGAACTTAATCTTTTTCAATATGAAAACAGCCCAAAATAGGATGTTCATGGGAACAATTTGTTATTTTTTATTGTAGTAAGAACAATATATTACATGGAATAAACAGCCTCTTCTAAGATTTCTGTTGTAATAATAATTTGAATGTATGCTAAAGATAGGGTTATTGTAAATTTTTAAAAGTAGAAACGTCCTGTTTATCTTTTGTCTAAGTGAAATTTACCATGACAATTAGGACTATATAATATTTTAGGTAAATATGAGGAATTATTGTGTTTGTTACTGTCGGTGTGGCTGTTTCATTAATTAAGGACAATTTGGGGGTGTTTCTTTCTGCCAACCCCAGCCCTTGCTGGCGATGTGGGTGAGTTTGGTGGCAGGGATCGCGTCTCGACAGTACCTGCCACTGTTTCCCTGGGGCCTTGATGCAGAAACACCAGCCGAGACATGGATCAGGTTGGACACAAAAGCTTAATTTTTCTAGACGTCCATCTGCATACAAGGGACCCTGTTCGTGATTACCACTGACATGCAAATCCCACTTTTCTTCTGAAGAGGAGGCATATCTTACAATATTTGTGTTCAAGATGAATCTCCAGGAAATTGTGCGGGGAGGAACACAGCAGGGAAATTAAATTGTGCACTCCGGGGACAGACCAACAGGGTACGAGTTCTGGCTGGGTTGTCAATGCCGACTAATCTCCCCTCCCGGGAATGAGCTTCTTCGGCTTCGGAACAGAGCTGCTACTGCCTGTTGGTTAGTTTTATGCGGTTGCCTGCCTGGGCCACGTGCTGCCTAAATATTTGTTCCCACATTATTCGGGGTCGGGGGGGGGGGTGTCTGTGAGGGTGTTTGGGAGTGAGAGTCGCGTCTGACTGGGTGGCCTGCGTGGAACAGATGGCCCACCCTGCTCTCGAGTGGGTGCATTCTGAGGCCCTAGTGCAGGCAGCAGGCCCCAAAGGGACGCCGGAGAAATTCTGTCGGGGAGCACGGTTGCTCTGGCGACATTAACGCCACGCCCCCCTTTCTGACCGAGGTGGGGTTCGTCAGACAAACACACACACACACAGGGGACCGTGAATGTGTCAGGTGCACCTCCACGAGGGGAGAGAGCTGCCCAGACGTTCCTGAAAGCTGGTGACTTCAGCAAGTCTCTGGATGGGGAAAGAAGGCAATATTCACCCTTAGACCTTGTAAGGGGGACAACCCACATTTTTATATCAGCCAGGAGAGTCTTCAGGGTCCCGTCAGCTTGGCTGCAGACAGGTTCCTTCCCGCTGGGCCCTCCCTCCCCTCCCAGGGCTCCTCACGGGCTCCACCCCCCCAACCGCAGGGCCCCTCCTCCCCCGTCTCAGAGCATTTACTTTAGAAAGCTTGCTGTTGGGAATCATGTCTCTTCTCCTTTAAAGGTAAATCTGCTTAAAAGCCTCTTGACGGTGTCTCCCCCTCCGAAGAGAGCACCCCATTTTTGGCGCCTGGGGGGCAGCTGCAAAGAGGACCCTTGGTCTGGGTTGGGAAGCTACCTGCCGTCATGGAGACAGGAGAACAGGTGTTGAGAATCACGTGCACTGGCGAAATAGTGGGTCCTGCCGGAGATAACACGGTTTTCTGCACTGAGATAAAGGCAGGAACAGCCCTGCCCCTGCCCCGTGGGTCTTATATATCATTCCTAGCTAATCCTGGTGGTAGTTTTATCAACCACAGAGAAGTTATCCTAGTAGAAATGGGATTCACCACAGATAAGGGTTATCTCCTGGGGGAATCTCCGGTTCCTGTATCCTCGGATAATGCTGACATGAGCAAGCTAGCAAGCAAGCAAGCAGACCGCAGGAGAAAGGAACAGGGTGTTAATAATGAACCAGTATGTGTGGCTCGGGGCTGCTCTGCAGGTGAAGTCAGAAAGGAGCCGGTTCCCCTGCAGTTGGAGGCGGGGACCCGCAGGGGTGGGCGCGCACCAGGGGCTTAAGGTCTGCCCGAGCTCACAGCCCTGGCACATGCGCACTCGGCTTTCTGAGCAGCTTGATGTAAGCGATCTTGTCCCTCTCTTCAGCTTTAGGTTTGTACGGGCAGGAAGAATAGCAGCAAAAAAAAAGGAAGAGAACACTAACAAAGACCACTGGGTTCCCTCCGCATTTTACTCCCCTTGCAGCGCTCACTCATACCCAGGCTTAGCGTCACTCAGCGGGAAATCCTGTGCCCAGCGGAGACCCTGGGCCATGACCCAGGTCCAAGTTCAGTTTCTCCAAAGGGCGCTCCATACAACCAGAGAAGCTGTGCACTAATTTTCAGGGAGAAACACAACTGGGCGCACTGTCGAGTTCACCCCTGATGTACCAGCCACCACAAACATCCAATAAATAACATTATCTCTGGTGGACAGATTAAAAACACTGAGATTTAGTTGCAAATGATAAATGTTTAGTGGCAGCAGGTTGAGATATGCATTTCTCCATTCTTATATAAAAGAAGAAGTTTGCATTTTATTGTGTGCAGGACCAACGGGTGCTCCTTGGACCCTGGACCTTTGTGCACCGGCATAGCCAGTGCTGCTGCTTTGTCTCGCCTTCTAGATAGTTCCAAATGCCATTAAGCACCGTCTGTGATGGATACATCCCTATTCTAGATATGTCGATTGTAATCTATGAGGTAACTCTCACATCTTGCTGGCGAGATAAAACAGGTTGTCTTTTTCCTCGCTGCTGTGGCCTCTTCCTTTAAGGTGATGGCGTGTATCTCTTGGATATTACCTTTTGTCTAAATTTACACTTGACATCTCCAAGGGCAACCCCATGGCCCTCTTTTCTAAGGATGTGGAGGATACATCTACAGATCTGTAAGTGCTGGCATTAAATTCCTCCGTAACAGGGGCCTTGATGTTTGAAAGAAAGCTATTGATTCCTTTCTGAGAAATAGAACATGTTTCTCTGTCCACCCTTTGAGAGGACTTTGGATAAAATGTCAAATGCTTCTCCGTTTTAGGAAATGGTAACATGCTCAGGAATCGACAAGTTACCAGGCACAGAGTTTTCAAACTTTGACAGCATTTAAAGAGGTAGGCTCACACAGACTTCTATTTGTATAGCATCATTAACCGCTAACGTTACTGTCTCGTCACAGCTGAGATTTTTAAAAATGCCCTCCTGTGATTCAGACAAGAGGTAGAGGAAGCATATTTTTAAAATCTCCAACATTCTGCAAGTTGGCAGAAGTAAAGTGACGGGGAAGAAGGTTGACTAGAAGCTGAAGTTGTCACTCACACGCCAGAGATGCATGGTTGCTATGGTGATGGGAGCTCGCTAAATACATGGAAAGACTGACAGACAACGGGCTGCGATAAAGTCCTATTTCTAAAGCTACATCTTATCTAAGTTGCTATTTTTTTGGAATGAACAATTTCTATTATGCCCACGAAGAGAAATACTTTAGAGTCATTTCAAAATGTGTTAAGGTTTCAAAGGTATCTGTTCATTTATTTCAAATGCAAAAGTACATGATTTGTTTCAATACGGTCACTTTTCAAGTGTCAGTTTGTGTTGTGACCGGAGACTCACACAACAGTGAGGAGCCTCCCTGGTGGCCCAGGAAGAGGGGAAACATGTCCCCAAGTGTTAAGAAGGCACGACGTCCCCTGGGCCTATCTTGCTACTGATTCAGAGCTTGGACTTGACTGGAGAAAGGCTTTTCACTCGCAAACACCTCGAAGCAACACAACTTCTGATACTTTTTCTGCTTAAAAAATGTAATTTTGGATGTGACACCCTTAAAGGAAGCAGCGATTTTGAAGGTCCCCTAGTGTCTTTGTGTTGCTAAGAGTGGGCATCAACGCGTGCTTTTCCCTGAAGGTATGTCCTCGTTGGGCCACACACAAGTGTCAACGTGGACGTGAAACAATAGGCAGGGATGCATACGGCCCAGAGTCCTCCACTGTGTGACAGCCCTCCAGGGCACGGGGGGCGGGCCAGAGCCCCAAGGAGCTCTGGAGCGACATGTGGGTGCTGCCCTTTCACCTGACACAACTCTCTCATGCTGTTCTCGAGAAAAAGCAAAGTCTGCTACATTTAAACGCTCTGTGGGAGGGTGTATTGGGGTTAAGAGGAGACTGTCAGCTTCCTTCAGTAGCGTCAAGTAGAAAAGAAAGAAGCAGAGACACTAATATAGAGAAGTAAGGAAAAAAAAACCCACGTGTGACAGCAGAGTCCTGAGCGGCAGCCAAAGGGAGGAGGTAGGTGTCGGGGGGCGTTACTTGCGGTCCCCGGTGGGTAAATGCCACCGGGGACCGTGGCACTCCTGGAAGGATGCAGGTGTGAGCATCACATACAGTCACTCAGATAGGGAAGGAGTTGTGAAATAAATATACTTTTGCCTAATAATAAAAAAGCTGCAAAAATACCCAAGTGAGAGACATAGATCTTAATACAAAAAGATATTTGAATAGGAAACACCTACATAGAGCCAAACCTCTAAATATAAAAAATATAAATTTATATAAATACAAACCTATGTAAAATATAAAATCTAAGTATGAAATCCTGTTTTTATTTTTTACTTAACACTCTAGGAGCTAGCAAGCATGGTTTCATATATACGTATATAAATATATAAGTAGTTTATAGCAATAGCAGGTGACACATTTTGAAGAAAATAGCTTTAGATATCTGTGTAAGATAATCTTCCAAAATCTCTACTGACATCTGACATTCTGAAGTGATTATTCCAGCCAACAGTTATTAAGTCAGGAGGTGAAATGCTTTAATAATACACACATTAATTTTAAGAATGATTAGGAAAACTCTAGGTCAAAATGTATTTCTTTTATTTTTCTTTCATTTAAAAAAAAAACTTAATATAAAGATTTGAATTCTTCAAGGCAGAGACTCAAAGATTAGTGGAAGACAGCCCTGGCCGTCCGGGAGTTTGGACTCGGGGCGTGTGCTCCGGGACGTCCGAGCAGGTGGAGAGGAAACATCAGTGACGTTACCGCAACATCCCAAGAGCTGGAAGTGGCAGCTCCGTATTAGGGCCCCAGACGAAGGGGCGGATCTCATTACATCACCGAGGACGGAAGCGGAGAGTTCCAGGTTTGACGCAACAGCATTTCCACAACGGATTTCAAATCGCAAATGGCTAAAGAAGAAACGATATAGGTAAGGGGATACTTTTCCATGCTTGAAAAGCATTTATTCTAGAACTTTACTTTTTGAAAAGGAACCTTGGAAAATTCGGCAAAAATTTAAAAGTTTAGGCATCACTTTGTGCATGTTAATTTTTTTTCGTTTTCATACGTTAAACTGGAGTGGTTTGTACTCAGACACCGGAAAACTGCATGCACAGCAGATCGTCATGGCCCCCATCTCCGGAGGAGGCACGAGAAGCCCACCGGCCCCAGAGCCCCCCGCGCACCTCTGCACCAGACGGCTCAGGACCAAGGAGGCACATCTGTAGGCGCAACACCGGATCGGCGCCCTCCTGGCCACCTTGAAAGCGGGTTTCTTTGAGCTTCGTGTGTCCTAGTTCTGCCACCGTCTTCTTTTCTCATTTAACGATCGTATCCATCTAATAGATGCACTTCCTGTAAAGCAAGTAACACAAACGGCATAATAAGTTCATTTTTTAGCAGGTTTATTGAGATATAATGCACACACCATGCCGTTTACCCATGGAGCGTGGACAATACATGTTTTCTGTATGTTCATATGCATCTGCACCATCGCCCGGTCAATCCTAGAATGGATTTTCGACCTCAGAGAGAAACCGTGGAACCTTTGTCCATCCCCCCAACTCCAGCTTGCCATCACACGCAGCCTTAAACAGCTACCGATCTGCTGCTTCCTGTCTCTGTAGATTTGCCTGGACTGGGTGTTTTGTGTGAATGGAACCACACAGTTACTAGTACTACATCCATGCCATAGATTCAAATGCACACGCACACACTGAAGGGAAGAGCTGAAGTTTCTGGACGTCACAACACTTCCAACAGCGACGGGACTTGAGTGCAGCTGTTCTGACCAGTTGTCAGGCCAGATCGGAATGGCAGCATCATGGTTGGTATAAACGAGTTGGTGTATCCATTTGATAGGCTCCCTGTCAGAGGGCAGTGACTAGGCTCTGATTGTCTTATTGAAAACTGCTGTAGCAAAACAACCTGTGCAGTAGCCGGAGCTCTTCTGAGCCAGAAAATGAATGAGTCACTTTTTGATTCATCTGAGCACCAAATGCACTGCTGTAAACCATAGCTGATCACCAATAGGTAAGAAACGCTGAAGTAAATTACTGAAATTGATTCATGCAATGGAACATTATTTGTTTTTGTTTTTCACTTGTTCTTCATATTTTCCTAATGACCTCGTTAAGAGAAATATGCCCTTTAATGACCTTATATTTCTTCTTTTCTTTTGTGGCTGTTGAGTCTGCTTTGAAGCATGAATTTTGCTGCTTAATTATCACATAGGTGTGTATTTTACAAACGAAACTTTTAAAGCAATCCATACATGTGATTTACAGCTTCAAAGAAAGTGATCACAAAAGATAAATTACCAATATGCGTTTCATTTTTAGTACTTGAGGGGTCACCCAAAGTGCACTGCTTGTCTTTATTATAAAGGTGTTTGCTGTACTGCTTGTTCTTGTTCTTTTTCTTTTTCTCTTTTATTTTTTTGGTTGTAATACCAGGACTACTTGACATTGAGGAAGAGAATAATAAGGAAGATATTTCTTAACATCCATTTAAAAGTAATGTTGTGGTAGTGAGGAGTGTTTATTTTTCTTTATAACTAGACCACTAGGGCATTTCTAGAGCAGATGGTAACAGAATCTACCATCATTAATTTCTCTCCTAGAACTATGCAGGGGGTAAATTATTTTTGGATAATTTAAAATGTTTTCTTCCCCCCCAAAAATCTACATGCATGCAACATGTTTGTTTATGGGAATTTCCTGATTAAATAAGTATGTTTATATGCAGTGGATATATATATATATATATATATATATATATCCACTGAAATGGTTCTAGTTATGAAGAATAAAAGGTTACATAAGAAACTGTAACAGCTTTATAGGGTGAAATTAAGCCTAGCAATTTACACCTTCCAAACTTGCCCGCTAGCTTTCACAAAATGATCCAAGGATCTAAGAAAGAATGCTGCTTTTTTCTTTGTCATTTATACCAACCATCAACTGAAAAAAAAAAAAAACATCCATGAAGAGGTGGCAAGCGACTAAAAATAGACGAAGTGTTAACAGGTTTCAGAAATACCCAAGGGACCACGCTGACATACATTGAATATTAAATCATAACACCTGAACTTGCCACAGGACTCTCTGCCTGATTCTCACTGATTTTCTGATTGGTCTTGAGAGACAACATTTTAGCAAAGGATTGTCCTTGTGTGTCTTCATGAACACAAATGCTCACGTTGAATCCTAGGTAGCTCACCGAAGCCCATCTGTAGGCAAAGTTAACTGTTCTGGTAAATAACTTTTGCGAGGCCAGGCAGGCAGGGAGGTTCCTTACACTGCAGAACTGCTGGGGATCAGCTGCCCAGTTTCCCCCCATCGGGGGTCTGTTCAGACCTCGGAGCTATTAGACATGCACGTTGTTGGGGACACTGGTCGGGGGTTAGGAGAGTGGGTCCCGGTCCTACCGTCACCAGTGACGGTGGGTGTGAGGTGCACGAATCATTTGTACCTGGGCAACTCACGTTTTGCACCACTAATTCGAACAACCTCCCAGCACTGCTGGGCACACGAAGAGACACGGAGTAAAGTATCTAAAAGTGCTGCAATTCATAAATTCCTCATCAAATGTGAGGTATGCACAGCTAATTATTTCCATAAAATAGGTAATCACAAAACAATAAGGTTTGAAAAGAACATTTTTTTCAAAAACTAATTTTTGGAGTAAACCAGCACGAGTGACTCACAGAGTCCTAAGGACACGCTTTGCAGACTTTTATTTGACCATAATGGCTGCCAAGGTCACTCCATGGTCCACTTCGGTGGCAGAACGCCATCAAATCCATTTGGTCTCATTACTTGTATTCAGAGAGCAGAGGCTCCCCCCAGATCCTCCCAAGTGGTTAGGACACTGGGAAAGGTGGGGTGTGGTCACCTCTATTCTAGGGTTGCCCAGATTTTCAGACACGTGAAGTTCATGGGCTCCATCAGAAAGCGGTGCCCCCAGCGGCCTCACTTTCCCAACGGACACGTTTGGACCTCAAGGCCGTACCTGCAGAAAAGCATGAGAGCAGCAGAAGTCTGACTATTTGGATCACGTTTTTGAAGGCACTCGTGATTCTGAACATCGGTCTCTCACAACATGAGTTTCTATGGAATTAAACCTGCCAGCGTCGCGTGATTGAGATGTGGCGGACAGGTAGACGTTGTTGAAATCCCAAGGCAGCACGTTTTCGGGAAAGATCGTGCTGCCTCTTATACAAGGGGAATTATTCTTTCTCCTCAGAAATTTGCTAAACACGATTCAGCAGCTTGCTCACTTCATGCCAATTACACACACACACACGCAAGACCCTGAGTCATGTTTGACTTAGAAGGTAGGGCATGACACCCTCTTTCTGGATAAATGTGTGTTTTCATATTTCAAAACTTTGCTTTTTTGTTAGGATGGAACCTGAGCAACTTTTCTGTAGTTTCTTCAGCTCAAGGGGCTGTTTCTCCTCTTTCCACTGTGGCGGGAGTGTTTACCTGCATTGTGCGATTGTTATTTTCCGGGTAAAAGACCTGCGCCGGCCTGGGGATGCCTGACCCTCCCGCAGGGTCAAAGGCTCTTCTTCCCTGCACCTGCGGCCCGGAAGCTGCGGGTATTTGCCTGGGCTCCAGCAGAAGGCGCCCCTGCGCAGCGCGCAGGGTTCAGGCTGCGCTTGTTTGAGAGAAGGGCTTGGAGGAGGGTGGAGTCTCAGGCGTAGGCACCACCCCTGCAGTCACTCTGTGCCCAGTCTGCGTTCTCCCAAGCACCCAGCAGAGGCCCTCGGAAAAGACTTTGCGATTGATTGCAAGCTTCCAGTGTGTCTGGAGCTCTGAGCTGTCAGCAGATCTCACACATGACCAGCAACCATTCATTAAATCGTTAGTGGTCTTTACCCACTTCTGTAGTGGTCACCTCCATCTCACGTGCTCTGCCCAAGCGGGAACTTTCCCAGCATTCTCTTGGAGGGGCTTGCCCACTTCCTTACTCAGTCCACCCCTTTGTCCATCTCTTTGCCTGGTGACTTCAGGGGGCTGGCAGGCTCCAGAAAAGTGATCTTGTAGGTGGTCAGATTTTCTGTCATGGTTAAGGTGGCAATCACGGTCTATTGTAACTTTCTACACTTTAAACAGAAGCAGAAGGCTATCAGTAACTTCTGGTATTTTTGCAGATTATCTAACTTCAACCTTTTCATTATCTTTATGTCTGATGAGGCTATATAAAATATTCAATTTTAAATTACCGTATTCTTCAGAATACAGTAATTCATATGGGAATTCATAAGACACACCTAGGTTTTAGAGGAAGAAAATAGAAAACAATTTTTGAAGCAAAAATGTGGTAAAATATTTAATAACATAAATAACATAATATTTCACCAATGTAAATGTAAACAGAACTCAACAGCAGCATTAACAACCATTATGCCTCCCAAATTTCAGGGGGTATGCATCTTATAGTCTGAAAAATACGGTAACCACGTGGCCCTTACCTTTGTGAGTTCGCGTGTTATTTGCGAGTCTTCACAGATCCCCTCGGATGTTCTGCAAGCACAACGCCTGCACCTATAAGGACACTTTCCATTTTCTTTCCAACTCTTTATCCCTTCGGTGTCTTTTTCTGGCCTCACCACCGCTCCAACACTACGTGAAAGAGGAAGGAGGGAGGGGCGTCGGTGTCTGCGTCTGGCCAGTCTCAGGGAGTCGGCGTGCAGTGTATCACCGTTCAGTGACATTCGGGGTCACGCACCTAAAGCTCCATAGAGATGCTCTTCTCCGATCGCGGGACAGGCCCTTCTATTGTGTGCATGCATTGTCACTTCTAAATAGTGGGTTTATGTTGGATTCGTTGCACACGTTTTCCCTGACCTAACAAGTTGGTCGCCTATTTTTGGTTTTTTTTCCTCCTATACTCAGTTAATTTGGTGAGTCCAGAATTATTCGAAATCAAAGCAATATAATGATGAATAGTTTAATTTGAAGGCACCTTAGAATAAAGGTTAGAGACCACAAGTTATTAGAGTAATAAATAATACAAATAAGTCAGAACTAAATTGTGTTCTATTTTTTTTTGAAATAATGTGTTCCTTCCTTTTACCCTTCCATGTGTTTCTTCAATTCTCATTATGTTGATGGAAGAAATAAAAACAACTGGTTTTGTTTAGACTTTTATGGAATTTCTGGACTAAAATCCTCTCTGATAAGATCTTATATATTATTCATTAGGGAAGCATTAAAGGAAAAGTCTTAAAAGCTAGAAAAATATTAAGAACTGAGTCTTTCTTTTTTATTACATAGGCTTTCAACACACGAGGGAATAACAATATGTGGTACACGATCATACTTTTTAAAAAATCTTCTGATCAGAATTTTACTTGGAGGTAATGGGAAGAAAACTCCGTGTTGACTCATTTCTACAACAATACTAAATGCAAGAATACATCTGTTTGCAGCATGGATTTAACAATTTCTGGTCATCAACCATGTTGGAAACACAATTCAAGCCAAATCGTTTTTATCATAATAAACTGCAACAACGTAGTAGTTTAGAAAGTTAAAATTACTAACAAACGCTATCTTCACACTTTTTGGGTCTAAATGTATTTAAAAATAATGTTTATTTCCTGGCTTACTAAAAAACACATACACTTTCTACATGCCAAATAAGACCTACTTTAAACTAATCACTGACTTTCAGCTTTCAGATGTTGGCTCCATGTGGACGCTACAGACGTTTAGATACAAATTTTGTAGCCACGTGTCATTGGCTGGAATGTCGGACACCAGCGGTTCCATTCTGAGAGTCTTCCCTTGTGCGGCTTTCCCCCTCCAGAGCCATTATCCTAAAAATGGGTGTTGATGGTGCCACCCGCGGAGTGGAACATTACCGCTCCATAGCTCGGAGATATTTTATATAAATCTTTGCTATAATGTCACTCCTGGCAACCAGCTGTGCTGCGATATGTCACAGTGATGAGTCATCAGACATGGTAGAACTCTAAAGGACAGTTACATAAGAACCTGTATTAATAAGCACAATTTTCACAAGTGTGAAAATGAACATTTGCATATACTCGGATACCTTCCATGGCAAAACTTGTGCCGCCTGCAAAGTTTCTGATGTATGGCTATAGTTAGAGTCGTACTGATTTGCCTGTGGTAGTTACACCAAGAAACAAGTCCCTTCTGAAAACGTACTTAAGACTGACACTTCACTGTACAGTGTGTGACCGTGTCACCGCGATGCCTAGTGTAAGCAGAGTATCCAATCACACTGGGTGTCCGTACAGAATAGTCTGGACCCCTTCCCCTGCCACTTCATTTAGCACAAATAATAGCTGCATGTAAAGCAACAATTATATCAAAATGAGTTGTTTAATTTTAAAAATAGCCTGCCCTTTTTTTCCTGATCTTAGGAAAAATGTAGAATAAAGTACCGACATTCAACACTTCGGCCCACCCAGATTCCTCAAGGGCTGGCGAGTGTTTCTGTGGCTGCTGTGTCAGGCTAGCTGCTCGCACGGGAGAATCTTGGTGCCTCGTCTGCTTTTCATTGTAGGGATACTCTGAGTGACTTCTGTTGGTGCCGTTGAAAGGCATTGCTGAGATGTGGCTGTAACCACAAAATGGAAATTAAACAAGCAGTGTAGACCTGGTAATATATACGTACTGTTACCCACAAAAGCAGATCCCACCTTCCTTACGTCTAATGCCCAAAGGACAGTGGTCGGGAACGTTGGCGCATTTCTGTGGTGTTCTGCTGCATCGCCTTGCCGCCCATGGTATCTTGGGTAGAAATCAGACCTGCTCCTTGCATAGGCCGCGGGTCACACTTCCAGTAACATCTCGCTGCAGTAAGGAAACGCCATTGTAACCATAAAACAATGTGCTAAAAATAACACGAGGGATTTATTGTCTGGGTCCCTGAGAAAAAAAAACACTTTCCGTTTATTTCCCATTTGTAAGATGGACATTTAATAGTTCCAGACCCACAACTTACACTGCACACTCACGAGTTTCTGTGAAATTTGAAATGACAAATGCCTTTAAAAACAATGAATACATGTTATCAGGGTCAAAAGTAGGTTTTGAAGAGGAAATGTGGGTTGAAACATCTGAGTGTTTCCTCTGTCTCACTTGGAAATTGCCCGGCCCCCCACTTGGCATGGAGTGCTCTCCCCCATTCCCAGCGTGGGTGACTCCCTGACGCCAGAGGCAGTGTGACCACCCCGAATCCTGGAAGGTAAGGCCAAGTCCGCACGATGTGTTTTGTCTGGTCCACTGGAAGTCCTTCTCTGTGCAGACTGAATGGTTCACTCGCCCACATAGCTGGGAGTCCAGTTTTCTCGTTCAGCATCTCCCATTGGCGAGCTGGCCCCAGAGGAGTCTGGAGAAAACCGTTTCTTCCGCACGATTGTCCGTCCCAGCTCCTTGCTGCTCTGACCCAGACAGCGGAGCGGGCTCCCCCGGCCCCCCTTCTTCACTCTGCAAATGCGGTGACAGGCAGTGCGCCTTCCCGGGTGTCCTTTTTCCCCTAGCAGGAGTGTGAGAAATTTCCTATAAAATCTACTCACTGAGCCTTTGAGAGGGCCACCCACGTTTTAACATAATTTTAGTGTATTTGCACAGAATTTTGCAACTTAAATATACCTGCTTTCTATCCAAAAAGCCACTGTAAACTTCTTAAAAAGCCGTCTTCTTACATCTTTAACTATGGTACAACATAATGTGACATGTTGGTAAATAAAATATGATGGGACGATTTCATCACCATGTAAAATTGGTGCATTGTTTTTTGGGGAAAACAGTTATCTAAAATGTTACCAGAAATAATAGCCTCATTGGAATATCATAGGATGCCTTTAAAGTGACCAGTCATGGGACCGTGGTGAGTCTTAATGTGAGGTGACTTGAGGGTCCACTGTGGAGACCTGGGCGCAGAGACCCCGATGTCTCAATCCCAGGACACAGAAGAGAGAGACAGGACCAGGACACCCACCCGAGGGGGTCCAGGCACGCTCTGCAGACGCTGGCCTTCTCTAGAACCCAGGGAGAATCAGCTGATAAAGAAAGACTCAATATGAGAGAAAGCAAAGTGGTGAAAGTGGGCAAAACACATTTGTTTTGATTCACATAGAATGCAGAGGAATTGAAAATAGGACATTTGCTCCTGATACATGAAAGGCACGGATTTCCCTTTTCCCTTCTCTGTTTTGTCTTTCTTTCGTGCTCATATGTCATGTAGAATTACTTAATTATCTATGAACTACTAGTTCCTAACTATAGGACGCTTGTTATGGACTGAACTGTGCCTCTCTTCTAAATTCACAGGTTGAAGCCCCGCCCCCTATGTGACTGTATTTGGTGATAGTGCTTCTAGGGAGGAAATTCAGGTTCAGTGAAATGCCCGATCTGAGAGGACTGCTGTCCTCATTAGGATACACCTTCTAGAGAAGGAGCCACATCCTGTCTCTCTAAGGAGGACAGGTCGTGTGAGCAGAGGGTGGGGAGACGGCTTCCGCACCCAGCACTTGGGCCCCCTCCAGGACTCAGCCATACCGCCACCCTGGTCTCAGACTTCCAGTCTTCAGAATTGTGACAAAATAATTTGCTGTTTAAGCCACCATATCAATGATGGGGGGTTTTGGCATGCCAAAATGACTGAAACAATACTCGGTTTGTCACACATCCCAGCAATGCAAGATGAGAAAAGTCACTTTGAGTGAAAGCTATCATATTCGAGAAAATCTGATCTGAAATGCTTTTATGCAATGCACAATATGTGTATACATATTTATAACTCAATATATACACAATTTAAAATCAGGTAGATATCGGGCACTTTATCTAAAACATAGGTGGAGTCCGGGAGCAGTCGAGCTGTGGGAGAGCGTCACGCGTGAGGCGAGGCGATGACCGAGGTGCCCTGGTCGCCGCGCACGAGAGGAAGAGCGTCCCTCACACCCGTGTGTCTTTCCAGGGACAGATGGCAGTCTAGTGCTTTATGTCTCCTACACATAATGAAACCCAAGAAATAAAATCTGTTACAGTACAACAGAGGGGGGAGCTGATTGCACCTTTGGGTGTATTGTATATTCTGACCAAAAAAACATTGCGTGAAAAAAATAGTCTCCCGAATACTTACTGTGCTTAATGAACGTGGACGTTATAAACAACGGGGGTAGCAAAGCAGCTGCGGGAAACCGAACGCTAGAGGGCTTAGCTACACAAATAGTCTTATTCTCGAACTGTGGAATAAAGGAGAGTGGTGATCGGTGTGTAGTTGTTTAGCCAGTCACCTGACAGCTGCTTTACTTGTGCTTGAGAGGAAAGATTACAACAACAAAAAATGAACAAGTTGTCATCACTGTTGAGAGAAATAAAAAGAAATATTGAATGAATGAAAGGAAGTAACAGCACTGAATAATAAGAACACTGAATGTGTGAGTTTTATCAAAATTACGTGAATTATACCCATAAGCTTCTTGTTTGTAATAGTTGAAAGAAGCCATTTTAAACACTGGACAGCATAGTGCTAGAAACATTTCCATATAGAAACGTTAATACAGGTACTAGAAATCGCATAACTTTTAAAACAAAATATAGTTTTACTTTAAGATGTTGGTTGTGCTGTCTTGCCTAATTCATCTCTTTTTTGTTTGAAACTAACGCTGTGTCCCTTGGTGTTGGGTGAAACAGTTCCGTTTACTTCAAGAAGTTAATGCTCTGAGCTGCAGACCGATGTGGCACTGAAGAATACGTCCTGGTTTACGCCTGGCGAAAATGCCACCCCAATTTTATGTCAGTCTTGTCGAAACGCAGACATCGCACTTTACGGCCTTTCTACCGGTGTGGTCTCAAAGCAGAGCGAGTAAGTCTGCACTGGCAGGAAGGCTCATTTTTACTACTAGTATTATGTAAAATGGGTGCCCAGGTTCCTTGGTCCGTGGCCTGCCTTGCTCCAAAATCAAGGCCAGAAATGGGCGGTCAAGTCCATCTCTCATTGTACCTCTCCAACCTACTCTTTGTCCTCTTTCTTCCATTTGTAGTAACTCATGTGACTAGGTTGGCCTACCCAAATTTTCCAGAAAAATATTCCTATTTTAAGACCAGCTAATTAGTGAACTTTATTGTATCAGTAGCAGCATCTGCAATTCTAACGAGTCAGAAACATTGTGTGTTGATGTATTAGAACAGCCATAACAAAGCACCGCACACTTGGCAGATTAATCAATAGAAACGTGTGTGTCTGTCTCACTGTTCGAGAGTCTAGAGGTCCAAGAAGGGGAGTCAACAGGTGGGTTCCTTGGGAAGGAGATTTGTTCCGTGTCTTTCTCCAGCTTCCGGTGGCCGCAGGTGTCCTAGGGCTCGTAGACACTGTTCTAGTCCCCTCATGTCACCTTCACTCTCCACATGTCCATCTCTGCGCCCTTGTAATGAGGACACCAGTCCTATAGGGTAAGGGCCTAACCGAATGTCCTCATCGTAACCGGTAATCTGCAAAGAACCTATCTCCAAATAAGGCCGCCTTCACTGCCCTGTGAGCGAGGACTTCAACATCTTTTGGGGGAACACAATTCCGTAACACACATTCACAGGTGTAACATGGGGGGCTGGATGGAGATATTTTCGGAGGTGATTATTTTCCTTACGACAAGGGACTTTGGCTACCCAACGATATCTGTGATGGAGCAAATGACACAGTCTAGTAAAATGCATGGGTCTCAGCTAGGCACTGTCTGGGTTCTCTATTCCTTTTTGTGGAGTAAATGTGTCCTTATAGTTCTGGCCTGGTTTCTTCGATACTAAGGAGAACCGAAGGAGGCTCAGTGTGTGGAGTTAGCGGTAGCATTTCAGGAGCTATGCTGTCCCCGAGTGAATGGTAGAAATGGGATGGGAAATGTATGGCAGATTCCAGAACGAATATCCGTGCACACCGGCAAGGACTCTGTTACTGCGGCCGGCCCTGTGTTCCCTCAGGGGCCTGCTCTCGAAGGGTCCTGCTTTTACTGTACCAAGGCCCTCAGCAGGCTAGCTTTTTGCCGGTTGCTTCTAGTTTGTCGACTACTACAAATATAATAATATTTTAGTTCCGCTGTATATGTTAAGAAAACCATAATTATATTTTCTATACGAATTTCCAAGCAGAATACAATATACAAGGGGAGTTGCTGGCATTGCTACCTCACTGCTTTTCGGCCTTAGAAATAATTTTATTGAAATGCAGCAAAACCTATTTGGCCATAGTAAGTCCCACCTCGGCAAATATAATTTTCTCTGTTTCTGAGATGGTAAAGTAGATTTGTAATTAATCTACTGTCCTCTTATCAAGACCAATAAAATTGAATAATAAAATATAATCTGATGGTGCTATTAGCAAAGAAATGAACTTTTGATCACCTGGTAGCAGCTAAATCCTAAATTATTTTTCAACAGCTTTTAATGAGATGGAGGATAATCGAAGGGTGTAGCGTGGTGCTGTGGTTTCCAGGTTGAATGATTATTCTGTTTCCTATGATGAATGAAGCCCTTCCCACACACTCGTGTCTTATTACTCACCTGTTTCCTCCTGTTCTCAGTGTCATCATTATAAATACCGAGAGCCTTGCTAACTGCTATTCAAACGCTTGAATGGTATTACTTTAGTAGGATAAGAAATTACTCCAGCAAAAACCAGTGTTATGCATTCACACGTGCATTAATTTAGTCTTTGATACATGACTCTGTGGCAGGCACTGTACTAGCTTCGGGAGACAATGTACAGACAAGGCATAATCCAAACACACTGACAAAACATTGCACTTTGGTATGACACAGCATGACAAACGACAGACTAGCTACACAGGCAACAAGAGTAATTTCCGCCCTGGCTGGCGTAGCTCAGTGGATTGAGCGCGGGCTGCCAACCAAAGCATCGCAGGTTTGATTCCCAGTCAGGGCACATGCCTGGGTTGCAGGCCACGGCCCCCAGCAACCTCACATTGACGTTTCTCTCTCTCTCTCTTCCTCCTTCCCTTCCCTCCCTAAAAATAAATAAGTAAAATCTTTTAAAAAAAAGAGTAATTTCCAAAAAGTGACAACAGTGTATAGACATAAGAGAATGTGAAAAAATGTGGATTATGAACAAAATAGATAGTTGAACTGTTTAAATTATAAAAGGCAGAGAAATAGAGAGAGCAGCATCAAATGGTGTGGAGAGCAGAAGCCAGAGAAATGCCAGGATCTGACGAGCACTGGTAATAAATATGAATATCCCAGAGTCATGGGAGTTCATTATCACTTTAGAACTGTGAATCCCAAATGCGCATATCTAATTTCTGCTCAGATACTTTGTGTGGTGATGTGTTAACATTTATATTTTGCCAGAAGAGACAGGTTAAAGGTGGAAACAAGCACGACCCCCATCCATTTTTCAGGCGTAGTGGACAGCAAAATCCTGACCGAAAGTGTCAGGATTAGTTTTCCTTTACTTAAGTTACTAGAGTTTTTCCTTCAAATACCATTTTAATTGGATTAGTTTCAGAATTATACAGAAAGTCTACACTCAAGTAAACTGGAAACCTCACATACGGTAGCCGTTGTGTTAGTAGAGTGGGTACGATCTCATGATTACGTCTGTTGTTCAGAGAGCGGAAGCGAATATGGCTCTTCCAGAGCATAATCACTGCGTTGCCACCAAATCAATTGTCTTGACCCCAATGTGAATGTTTGCTGTTTGCTCCTCCAGCACTACTTTACAGTCATTTCAGCATGCATGTAGTTATTGACTGAATGTTCTGGCCCCTTAATTATTTTACCTGCTTACTTTATGGTGTCTGGCATCTCCTCATGCAGGCAAAACTCTAGTTCTTACCAATAATCGTGCACTTCCAACACTTTAATTTCAAGTGTCTCTTTTTCTTACTGCCATCTTATTTTTCACTTCCTGTCTCCTTCACCCTGGCAATTACCTCTTGCATCATCCCAGGACTTTGTTGGACTGAGTCAAAGACTATAACCTCCATGTGGGGACAGATGACCTCTGTGTTGTTCAAGGGCAGTCTTATCTCGTTGCCATCAAATGTACATA
The DNA here is from genome assembly GCF_004126475.2 of Phyllostomus discolor. NCBI lineage: Eukaryota > Metazoa > Chordata > Mammalia > Chiroptera > Phyllostomidae > Phyllostomus > Phyllostomus discolor. The sequence goes on along the minus strand of NC_040911.2, from coordinate 3,384,590 downwards.
AAACATAGCAATGGATGAGTAAATATTTGTTAAAAGAATGGATTAATGAATAGGTTTAACTTGTTCTTGAGAAGCTAGGAAGAACAGCAATCAAATAACATGGCACTTGTTACACTTTCTTAAGTTGGTTTTCTGGAATTTCACCGAACATCATATGGGTTAAGTCTACTGAGTGATGGTGAGGTTATTTCTACTGAGCAATCTCAGTAATACCAGCCCATCCTCAATGAGTCAACTCTGTAACTTCATTAGGCACACAGTCACGCATTAGAAAATACTTATTACTACTTTCCATAATTTGAATATCATGTGAGACAATGGGATACAAAGGCACAGGGACTTGTAGCATCAAGGATCATGGTTTAATGTATGCAAAATGTATTCCTGTGAATAGATTATATTGTGATGCATATTAACATATCCCAAAAATTTAGTGTAAAACAACGTGCTTGTATTAAAAGGGAAAGGAGTCTTCAGGGCTTCACAGCAGGAGCAAATCCTTCAATGGAGTTACTAAGCGGAGAAATAAAGGATGAAGAAGCAGGAAGTAAAAAATCATAATGATCTATTGTACAATACATGACAAGCTCAGAAAAGATCAATCAGCTTAATATGTCCAGAAGCTAGGATGAAATTAAGGAAGTGTCAGTGAGACCATAAAGTGGGCATATTTTCAATAAGTCAAAGTGTTTTGATTTTTCCCAGTAATTATGGAAAACCATTACAGTTTTTCCTAAGATTGCTTAAGATCTTTCTTCATAAGATGGCATCTTGAGTGGCAATGAGCACAGGGGTGAGAGTTGGAGATTTATCAGGAATTTAAAGAAAAAATTGCCTCTCTCTGTGCCAGATAAAGAATGATAATGGTCTCCGCTAAAAGCATTTGTAGTGGAGAGAAAAATATTCACTGAAGTACAATTTTGGACACTTGTCAATATAACTTTAAAGGCATTTGTTGTAGATAAAGTATATACAGATAATCAGTTGTTTCATTAAAAATTTGAGTATTATAGAAATGTTTTTAAAAACTTAGGCAATGCTCATTCATTGCAATTACACTGTTTATGATGCCTGACTGTTTATGTATTCAAGGTAAGTGAAGGTTGAGTGGTTTTCTTCAGGTTGCCAGAAATGTAATCCTTGCACATTCATGCAAATCCCAATCCTGAGACCCAGAAATGTGGACAATGTATTACCCTGGTCTTCGTGTTTTGTCTTGACATTGCATGCCGGTATGAGTAATTAAGGAAGGACACAGCATGTACCTTTTTTGATAGTATTATGGAAGTGTCAAACCTTGGATACCTATTTCCCACGCTGTGCCTCTCTCAGAAATGTCGTAATGTAGAATTGCCCCAATAATCCATCTCTGCATTCCGAGGTCTGCTTCTCGTTACACTAGGCATCCAGACAGCTGGGAGCTGCCCCGCCTTCTCCTCCCGCTTGTGGCCTGTAGAAGCAAGAGTGTGAGACTCTGAAATACTAATTAGGAATGCATAGCAGTCCATTAAAAATCAAAGACCTACGGACAGTGACAGCCTGAACACCTAATCTTATTGTTCCTTGAGCCATTTCTAAGTTTACACAATATAGATTTAGTAAGCTACATAGGGATATTATGTCTGCATGCAGATATTTTAAGGATAGAATAAAAAGTACCTTTAAAAATTTTATTGTTGTAAAATACACACACAATCAATCTTTTTGACCCTTTTTAAGAACACAGTTTAGCGACAACGAATACATCCCCACTGTTGTGCAACCGCCACCTCTATCCACCGCTGGGCCTTCTCCACACTTCCCGACTGGAGCTCTGTCCCCGCTCAACACCAGCCCCGTCTCCTGGCCAGCCACCCTCCCCTGGCAACCACCATTCCACCGTTCGTCTCTATGAATCCCACTGCCCCAAGAACCTCATGTAAGCAGAATTACAGAGCTTTTGTTTTTTGGTGACCGGCGTACTGCACCTGCCATCATGTCCTCAGTGTTCTTCTTTGTGGTGGCGTGTGCCGATTCCCTGTCTTTTTAAGGCCGAGTCGCCGCTGTACTCATAGGCTGCGTCTTGCTCAGCCGTTCCTCTGTCAGTAGACGCGTGGGTTGCTTCCAGGGTCACTGTTACGAAGAACGCTGCTGTACGCACGGAAACACAAGGAGCTATTTTACCTCCTACTTTCACGTATTTGGGGCGTGTGCTCGGAGGGTGAATTTCTGAATGATGTGGTGGTCTGTGTGTCATTTCCCAGGAACTGCCAGATTGTTTCCCACGGTGGCCTCGCCATGTCCCCTTCCTACCAGCCATCCACAAGGGTTCTCTTTCCCTCTGTCCTCCCCAACGTGTTGTGAACATTTTTATAATAATCACCCCAATGGATGTGTACATACCTTTTATTTTTTAAATATATTTTATTGATTATGCTATTACAGTTGTCCCATTACTCCCCCTCCATTCCCCTCCACCCTGCATACCTTTTAAACAAAATTTTTGTCTAAACAGTCTTAGAACCAAGGTAAACACAATTATACTAATGATAAAGAAAATACCATGTAACTTACTTTGAAGAAATTAAAACTCTTATTCTTTGAGGTTTCTACCTCACTCATACATTTCAGGAAATCTGATATGATTTTTAAGAACCCCTCTAAAATCTTACTTTTAAGACTTTTGGCTTTCCATTGGAATTACAAAGTTATATTTTACCAATTATATATCAATAACTTTACATTGGACAGGATGTGCTAAGATGCCAGAGTTTCTCTAAAAGAAGTTGCTGAGGAAAGCAAATTCTGAGACAAAGAGAACCTTTCCTTAATATTAAAGTCATATTTTTAATTAAAAAGAACAGTTGGTACTCAAAATTTACAAGGTTTAAACAAACCTGAAGCTAAACAAAATAAATTTTTTCAAAGGATTTTGTGAACAATAAGTTGGTTCTCAGGGGAGAAATAAAATATAAAACTAAGATGAGCAATCAAAATGCCTCCCCATTTTCAGGAGTAACTTTGATTAGTAAACAGTTGTGGTGAAGACAGTCAGAAACCCGATTTCTTAAAACCCAGACTCTATAGACTGTAAATTGTAACTGTGTTAGCTATACTTTTAAAGCCATAAAAAAGGTTTCTAAGATAAAGGATGTGTAACGTTTCAGAATGGGACACACAGGAATTTCTTAGTAGCTTTACATGGTAGAATGTTTTTAAAAAAGCACTTGCTTAAATTGAAAAGTTGGATGTATTTTGCTAAAAATATCACATTGATTTCCAGATGGTTAGTTTGGCAAAAATCCTTAACTTGTAACTGATATCAAAAGTAGCTGCTGTGTACAGAGCTCACTGACATCGCATCCGGGTGTTCTGGGCCAGTGCTGTCGAGCTGGGTGCCGTGAGGATTTCCAAAACAGGCAATACCGACCTATTCGGTCAGGGGCACTGACCTCTTTTCCCTTAGATTGTCAAAAAAGTGACAACAACCAATACAACAATAGCTGTCTGGTGTGAGTGAATCAAAATTACACCTATTTTTTTTATCAAATTGGCAAAAAATATATTTTTTGCTGTGCCACAGAATTTTGGTAACTAGTTTATGTGTGCCTTGAGATGAGAAAGGGTTAAAGTTGCTATTCTAACCCATCAAAAATGAGAAAAACTGACTTTTGGAGGTTCACATTTTTGTATTTAAATATACTTTATTTTTAAATTTTTGATGAATAAGGCTTTTATATTTATAATGTTTAAACTAGTTTCCTGACTCATTTCAACATAAAACAGAAGTTATTTACCTCCATCCTTAGAAATAAATATACATGTATAAACTTCAAGTTACTTTGTTCCAAAGAAAACCTAATCTATAGATACCCATATTAACGAAATACATAAAGGCAGAAAGTGATTGTAGAAGTCATCAGTGGTGAGCTGCTGTGGGAAATAAGTCAGTAGCTTGGACGGAATTCGCTTGCTGGTTCCCGTATGTGAGAGCACCTGGGGTGGCACTGGGAAATGTTTCTGATCCATCTGGTGACAAGATCGCTGCAGCAGCACCGCGTCACACCCTCCCCGGCCCAGGCTCCGTGGGAAGGAGCTGCAGCCCCGCACCGTGCCCGCAGTCCGCTGGCTCAGGACCCCGGTGCCTTTGCCGGAGTCCATCATTTTGACCCGGGAAACAGGATGCCGTTCAGTAATGCACCCAGCAGGCAGCCAAGTATGATGTCAGCCGCTGGCCTCTCCAGGGGAGGACAAGCGCTCACATAAAGCCAGAAGCTTCCAGAAACAGCGGCAATAGAAGCACTGAGCTCATCAAACCATCTGGGGGAGCAGAATGCCCATCTCCCTGAAGAAGCTTGTCTGAGGCTCAGAGAGGGGGAGGCTGGTAACTGAACTCGAAGGATTTAATTAAATTCTGTAAAACGTGAGTAATAATGCGTTTATTACTCTCCAGGAGAGAGAATGTCTAACATAAATCTCGGGCAGCTTCAGAGAGCTCCGCCGTCACCAGAGACACACAGTGTGATCCTGGGGTCAGGGGCCGCATTTGGCAAGGTGGCCGTGGCACGCAGTGGGACCACACAGCACCCTGCTGAGAAGCTCCACCACTGTAGAAAATAGCTCCTCCTCCCCTCCCTCCCTCCCTCCCTCCCTCCCTTCCTTCCTTCCTTCCTTCCTTCCTTCCTTCCTTCCTTCCTTCCCTCTTTCCTCTGCTCTCCCTCCCTCTTTTTCCTTTTAAACTTTCTTTTTCGAACAGTTATAGGTTCACAGCAAAGTTGAGCAGAGAGGACAGAGCTCCCATAAACCCCATGCCCCCACACAGGCACGGTGCACCCCACACCACGTGGAACATTCGTTACAAATGATGGACCGCGTGGTCCATTATTGCTCCAAGTCCACAGTTGACATTGGGGTTCACTCACAGTCTGTGGCTTTTGACCAATGTCTAAACAACATGTATCCATCTTTATAGTATCATATAGAACTACCCCCAATTCTAGGGGCAGTTATGGAAGCATAATAGCACTTTAATGGGCTGCCCAACAATTATTACTCCAGGAAGCCCATCCGCAACGATTACCCGAAACCCTTGTGAGTCAGATGTCTCTGCTTACCATTCAAGCAGTGTTGTCAAGTATAAAAATGCATGTGCCTTGAGTCTGATGCATCTGCCCAGGGCTCCCCCACACTTGGTGAATTCAGGGAGCCCCTGGGAATGCAGAACACGCCACCCATCTGTAGACATCAGCCACAGCAGTGGTTTGCTAAGAAATTCTGCATTGGCGTGTTTGTGAAAGATGTAGAAAAGGAGTCATCTCAGGTGAAGGTTTGCCTGCACATAATAAATCCCTTCCAGTATTCCAGTTCCAGAGTCCTTGGGTTCTGTTCGCCATAACAAGAATTTTGAGTGGCATGGAAATAATTAGTACTCTCCTAATGACTCCATTTATCTCACAGAATCTGGAATCTCTAGGAAGTGATCTGGAACTAATAAATCCAGCCCCTTCTGTAATTATACCCCCTCTCATTGACGGAAGCCCTGGCGTGGCAGAACTGGTGGTGCACTGAGTTTCATTTCCCCGCGTCCTCTCATCCCCCCATATTTCATCATCTTCAATCCCCAGACTCTGGCTCGCTCATCATCAATGCACTAAATTTTTACAAGAGACCTTGCCAGACGGTGAAGTGCACTGATACTGTATCTTGGCCACCTGCAACATCAATATTTGAATTTGTTTTTTTTTTTAAGTGTCTTTGCCACAGAGCTGGAAGAAATAGAAAATTATTTCAGTGCTTACAGAAAAGCCCTTGGTTTTGGTCTATGACGAGAGCTACAGATTTAAGATCCTGAGGGTTTCATTCTCTTTCCTTCTTAGCTGTCTTGCTCTGGGTCAGCATGGCGTCCCCACCCTCGAGAACAGGATCTCCACTGTGAGTCCCTGAGTTCTTCAAGGGCTTCTCGCTGGTTCTTTATCAGTCAGGGTCTCAACAGAAAAGACAACATTCACAGGGGACAACATAGGAAAGGGTAATTGTGGGAGTATTTAAGAAGCTGTGAGCAGGGTGAATCATTTTATCCCAAGGCTGGCACGAGCCGAAAAGCTGTCACTACCTGGAGTGAGCTAGGTTGGGTCCCCCTCCCAAGTTCATCCCCTTCCCAGAGGCTCAGACTCAGACCTTTTCCAGAAATCAGGCCATCTCAGATGCAACTAATGAAGATGGTGTCACACTGGAGTAGGTGGGTTTTCAATCTAGTGTGACTCGTGTCCTTTGAAGAACAGGAGAGGGGGCACCGAGACAGACACCCAAGGCAGAGCGCACGTGACGACACAGGCCAGATCAGAGTGATGGGTCTGCGAACCTCACGAGTCTGCTGATGGCCACAGTAGAAGCCCAGAGAGAGGCATGTCACACACTCTCCACAGAGCCCTCTGGAAGGAGTAACCGTTGCTGACACTGGGTTTCTGGCTTCCCATAGAACCATGGGAAAACAAAGTTCTGTTGTTTTAAGCCACTGTTTGTGTCTTAGGAAACTAATCAGCACCCATAGGGCCCGAGAGGGAAGTAACTGTGAGTAAAGGGGATGCTCTCCAGACAGGAGCTGTGCCCTCGGCAGGGAAATGTGGTCACCTTGAACCTGCAGCCAGCGGGGAGGAACGCAGGGACAGCCTCTCAGGCCCGCGTTCCAGGCTTCTGCTAGCGCCTCCGCCTCTTGCACAGCACAGCCCGCGCCTGGGCCCCAGGGAGCCCGCAGACACAGCCCCCCGAGGCCCCCTCTGGCAGGAAGCCGAGTGAGGGAAGGTGGAGGAGCATCGGGGGAGGAAAGGGTGACTCCAGTGTGTTCTCCTAACCCTTGACTCCTAAGGGTCTTCTCCTCTGCCACGCGGCATCTTCGTTAGCTCTCTTTTCCATGTTGTGTCATTTCGGGGTATCGAGTAACTCGGAAGGAAGGGCGAGGAGGGAGACTCTGGCTCAGGACCTGCGTGGGGCTGGGAAGCACATCATCGCCGCTACTCAGGGGGCGCCTCTTCTCTGTACCTTCCTGCGGTCTCTCCACAGCCTCCGATATGGGCACCTTCTAGGTCCAGGGCCTTGTCAGCCATGCCCCACCTCCTCATCCTACTCCCTGAATGCACTGCGACACCCCGTCTTGCGGTTGCCGGGTTACGACCATCACCCCCTCACTCCTACAGTCAGGTCCGCCCGGAGAAGCCAGGGAGCCTTTCAGAGCCTCGCTCAGATCTGCTCCAAACTCTCCTGTGGCTCCCCTCTGAACTCCCCGTGGAACCCAGATCCTCCCCGTGTCCCGTGAAGTCCAACAATGTCCCGCCCCCAGAAGCGGTCTGGTCTCGTGTCCTTCTCACAGCTCCCTCGTTCTCCCTGGACCCACCCGCACCGCCATCCCTCAAGCACAGCCGCCCTCCCCTTGCAGGTGGGCTGCACTCGCACGTTCCTCTGCCCGAAACAGCTTTTCCCCAGAGATCCTCACTTTCGGTGTCTTGGTCAAATGTCATTTCCTGACTGAGCTCACCCTGGGCAAGTTAGGTGATACAGCCGCCTTCACCTTTCCTGCGTTCCTGGCCCTACGCACCCTGTTCCGTACCTAATCACCGTTCCCTAGCCGGTGTCACGGACCAACACCCTACATAGCAGGTGCATTAGGTGCGTGCCAAAGCATCTGCGTCTCCGCTCAGGTGTTACTTTAAAGAGTGGGAATCTCTGTCCCTTTGTTTCACCGATGTATCCCAGGATCTGAAGCGTGCCTGTTATTACAGCACTCAGTAACTGTTTTGAGTTCATGCACCGTGAGTCACAGGGTGAGATAAAATTTAACCTCTGAATTGAAAGGAGGAGCAAAAGGTCACTCTTCATGCGCTTCACTTACAGCAATACAAATACACTCAGGGACTGGAAGGGGTTCTATTTTTCACCGCAGAAAAGATATTACAATAATTCATACTGTTTTGATGGTCATTGCCAGAAGCTGGCATATACTTTATGTGTCCAGAACACACTCTCTTTTCAATTAAATTAATGAGAATTTATTTCATGTATACTTCTAAAAAGAATACTCAAATCTTACCTTGTCATGAGTTGTTCTCAGCCAAAGAAAACTATTGTGGAATAATTTTCTGTGCATTAATTTACCTAAGATCTTCCGTACAGTTCCATTGCATGACGTGTTAAGACATATAATAGACAATGTGTCCTAATTTTAGATTATTGTTTATGTTTGAAAAAATAAAAAAACAAACATATCAACAGACAGGAGAGCCCCCACCAAAACCCTTGTCTCATATTATAAAGGACAAATCTGCAGATGCCTTATTAACTGTAGAAGACTCATTCATAAAAAGAAGCTATTTCAAGGGGCTGATTTGCGTCTCCCTAGACTGTAAATGCTCGGAAGTTGCATCCACCCTTTGGGGAGATGCTCTCTCCCTCCCAAGTGCTGTGGGTGGCCGTGGTGTGGGCCCCAGGGCCCGGGGGGGAAGGGCTGATGATGGTAATGCCGTAAAGTAAAATGACATGGAAGGCAGTAACTGCACATTCTATTCTTATTAGTGCATTATATCTTGATAAAGGATTTGTCTCAATAAGCCGGTAGCACTCACTTACTTGAATTGATTATATATATCACAGTTTAAATGGCTTCCATCTGACCCATTTTAAATCCATTGCTTTATAATTTCTTTATGAGACAGGATTAGTAGGAGGAGGCAAGAGAATTCTTCTCTATTACATTCTGATATTTATATGTTGAAGCATATTTTCCACGTGCCAAAGTCAATTAGGTCTATTTTTCACATCTAAGAGAATTATAAAGCCAAACAACAAAAACAACCATGAAAGTTAAAATGTGGTAAATTAAATATATTTACTGACTGTTGTAAATGGTTTATATTTTTTCCCACAAGAGTAGTAATTACTCATTGGAGATCCAATTGACAAAAGAAAAAGACACGATGATGCCTTTAAGAGCTTTGGCTTCCATAGTATCCTTTATGGCATATTTTACCTTCAAGACTGTCCACTCCATTATATCTGCTGATTGTCTTCTCGGGAAGGTAATTATCATAAATCTTTTTAGTTCGCTCACAAATCTCCCCCCTAATTTTTACTTCTTTGTTAATCTGCCTTTAGGTTGTCTTTTCTGACATACGGGTGAGTCCTTAACAACCACACGCACAGCACACCCTTCCCGGATCTAAGGGGTCTCCAGGGGGTCACCCTAACTCCCGCTCCGCTTTCTATACAGACTGAGAGGTTAGTGAATTAGCTATTTAAAGTAATAAAGCTTCCTGACACGGCTTTTTAAAAACGTGTTTTCAGCTCTTAGAGTAAGTTGGCTCTTCACTGAACCCATCACGGGGCTTTGGGTAAGCCCTTGCAATGCACGGGTGACAGGGAAAGCGGAAATGGTTGTCACGCTTGAGGCTCAGGGTGTACAGCGTGTTTTATTTCTAGTTAAACAGCCCTAATGTACAGGTCTAACAAATGTTTCTTGTCTTGTTGTCTGTTCTCAGTGTCTTATTTTGTCATTTCCTGACATGAGTTGTCCACATGTGTGTTCTCTGAATTCTTGTTTCTCAAAAAGTGGGTGGAAGACGATTCAACTGCCTGTTGGGAGTGAGTCCCTCCCTCTGGCCCCCTGGTGACCGATGACTGTCGGATTCATGTCATGTGCCTTCCCAGACTGAGACAGGAACGTCTGACTTGTCCATGTGCTCATTGTCCTGCGCTCGCCTTTCTTCTCGTGACCACATGGGATGCCCAGTGCCTGGGTGATGAGAAGAAGCAAGGTGTGTGGCGGGCAATGTGACCCGGCCTCGGGCTGCCATGGACGTTTGGACAGTGCGCTCCTCAGATAGGGGGTCACCCTCTTTGGGGACTTGGCACGGAGCCATGACTGTGTATACAGTTGGGGTGACGGAAACCAGGGACAGCAGCCCCGGGGATAAGTGGGGACGCCTGCATCTGCTGGTGTCAGTTCTGTGTCCTACCTCAAGGAAGAAGGAGTTGGGAGGGGGCGAGAGATGTGCATCCCAGCCAGATGCAACAACGAATGTAAGCTTCCTTGCAGAAGAATGCCACAGTGCCTGGGAAGGCATGAATAAACGTCAGGCCGGAGCCCAGAGCAGGAGGAGGCGGTGATGCAAGGAAGAGCATGTACACAGGGGCTGGAAGGTGTGGGCTCCGACGGCCGCACCGCACGTGTTTGTCTTTCTCAGGGAGCGACTGTAAGGGGTTCCCCCCGAAGACGCACCCCAGAGCTGTGTGAGGAAGGACTGACAAAAACAAGGTGCTGGCTAATAAAATGCTGTGCAGCAGAGACACGGCCCGGGCGATGGCAACGGAGGGCAGAGCCTCGTGAGAGGTACAGGAGAAGGAGACATCAAGGTCTCCACTAAGTAGACTAGAAGCCGGAGCATCCTGTTTGTGGCGAGAATGCTGGCGTGTGGCGCCGACACGCCTTTCTCCAGGAAAAGACACGGGAATTCCGAGGGAAACGCCTGAGTCGGGAAGGAAGAGCAGAGGCCAGCCTGGGATGCCTCGTGACGCCAGAAATCGGAGAAGGGGTCACAGGGAAAGGGACACACGACAAGAGAGGGGACTGCTGATGTCAGTGAGACACGGTGACTTGAAGCAAACAAAAGGTTCTGAAAAGAACAAGAGAAAAGCCAAATAAAGCCCTGGCTGGCATAGCTCAGTGGATTGAGCTCAGGCTTCGAACCAAAGTGTCGCAGGTTTGATTCCCAGTCAGGGTACATGCCTGGGTTGCAGGCCATGTCCCCCAGCAACCACACATTGATGTTTCTCTCTCTCTCTCTCTCTTTCTCCTTCCCTTCCCTCTCTAAAAATAAATAAATACAATCTTTAAAAAAAAGTTATAGAAAGTTCTAAATTCACTTGGGATTCCTTCATATATACATGAGAGAGAGAGACGTGTGTATATGTGCATGTGTGTGTGTGTATATAAGTGTATCCTTTTGATGAACTCTTAAAAGGCTTGAAAAATCTATCATAACACACTTTTGTTGTTGCTTTCCTGATTCCGTTTAGTGTTAGAGAAGAATGCATTCAGTCACCGTTTTGCACCGCCCATGAGACAGGTCCGGGAGCCGGGCCCGGGCGCGCCTGCAGCCCAGGTTCCAGCCGGACACGAGCTTCCCGGGCTGAGACCAGGCCCCGCCCGGGACCTCCGTTTTCCTTGTACAAAACGCCAGGAATAGAAGAACATCTCACAGGCTGCTGTGAGGATTAAGCTGGTTAACAGGGTCCAAAGCACTGCGATACCTGGGACGCACCGAGTGTGGGGAGGTGCCAAGGCAGGGTTGACAGGGCCATGAGCGGCCCCCAGACACAACACATTCTGGGGGTGCAGGCAGGGAGCATGGCGTGGCCCCTAAAGTTACCGTGCTCGGCCCTCGGGGCTGTGTGTGGCTTCACGCACTGAGATTTTGCTTTCTCTTTTCAGTAGAAATTAAGGAGTGAATAGCTTCCACGAGCTTTTCTTCTCCCGAATCTTACAACCATGATATACATAGAAATCAGAAGATTGTGAGCGAATGAGACTGTCTTAGCATTTTATTTCTTCCAGCTCCTCAGTTACATCTGAAGGCGGGGTCTCTTGTATTACATCTAGGTGTGTGTAGCAAACATCTGGTTGACGATTCCAACTCGCTCTCTCAGAGACGCTTGAATTCCGCCCGGGCCGCACCGAGCTAAGTCCGCCCTCAGCCCGGGCTCTATTCCCAGCCCCCCGGCTGCCGGCAACTGGAACACCGACCGTGGGCTTGCTCAAAGAGGAAAGGAAGAAGTCACCTAGAACGTTGCGGCTTTCTTCACCCCAAACTGGTCCAGAGGGAAAACACAGGGAGCGGGCAGTGTGCACTGCACGCTGATGCCAGAAAGAAGCACAGACGCGAACCTGGTTCAGAATCAGAGCCGTTTGGTATTGTTTAAGGCGCCCGGTTTTAAACCTCTGTGTGGACTTTCAGTAGAACCAGGCGTCCTGTTCTTTTTCCCTATGCATGTTGTTTCGTGGGGAGGGAGGTTTTTCTCAGAGCCCAGCCCGTCATTATTTATTCAACGTCACTTCACGGTGTCGACAGCAGACATCGGTCCCACATCACGTGTACAAAACTAAAGCTCCCACCGCCCGCCGACAGCCCCGTGTCCCATCCGCTGCTGGTCAGTGACAGTGTCGGAAACACACTCCCGGAAACAGCAGCCACTACAACTAGACGAGGGAAAGCAGTTCAAATGCAGAAGCGTTGCCGTCACTCGCGTCCAGAGGGATAAGCATTGCGTGCAGCCAGCCCCGTTTGCTCATGGGGGGCGGGGAGGAACCCCAGGGAGGAAACGCTGGCAAAGGAAGGAGCAAGGACCCCACTGGCCATCCTGATCGGTCAGCGTGCACACAACCTCCACTTGTGAACAGTGTCCCCTGGAACATGGCATCACTTTACTGGACAGCTACCTCAGCTGCTTTATTCAATCTCCAAGGTCAGGTGACTAGCGGAGGGGCGATTCTCTCCATCCCGAAATCGGCTTCTCGTGAACGAAAGCTCTGTGGCTAAAGAAGGAATGAGACTACTTCAGAAGACCCAGGATCGTGCCATAGGTAGGGAAGAAAAAAGGAAAAAAAAAAAAAAACACAGGAAATAGCACATCGGGCAGCCAGAGTTTTGTGGGAAGGGGTGAGAAGGTTGGCCAAGCGGTGTCTCCTGCAGCCCTGTTCGCCCTGGCTCTGCATCTTCAGAGAGCGCCTACCTCCCTGTCCGTTTCCCCTTCCGCCCGCAGCTCCCGGGGTCCGGGTCTGCGGGGTCCCGGGGCTTCCGCAGGCTGGCTGTCTCCTGCTGGGTGGCCGGGATCGTGCCGTCTCTTGGAGCGACTGCCCAGAGCAGGCTGGGCGAACCACGGCCCTCGGGCCGCATCCATGCCACGGCCTGTCTCTGTATGGCCTATTATCCGCACGTAGTTCTTTATGCTAAGATACATTTTTATAACCTAAAAGGAAGGTAAAAATTCATTACATGTGAAAATGACACGGAGTTCAAATGTCAGTGTCCATAAAGACAGCTTTATCGGACCATAGTCACCTTGTCCGTTCACCTGCTGCCTGGCGGCCTTCCCACGGCGGGCGCAGACGGGCACTGGTGGTGGCGGGGCCCACGGGTGCCAGGGCCCACGCTGCGTGTGTGCCCTCTGGCTCTTCACAGAGAACTGGGGCAGCTCCCAGCCTCGGTGCCGGAGTGGCGTCTTCTGCCAGCGAGCAGCAGATTCTAGATTCCCGTGTATCTGCACAGCCCTGGCCTCCTGCGCCTCACCTGGCTGGGGGTGGGGGTGAGGCTGGAGGTTAGAGTGAGTGAGTGTCTCCTGAAACGCAGGGGCATTCATTTACCACAATAAGGCTTCTCTGTACAATGGCAGAGAGGGGATGTCGGGATGCACTGAGGTCAAACAAGCCCCCAGCTTCTCCCTGGTCCAGTACTTTCTCTGACTGCCTCCCGAGGTGTAGGCACGCTTTTGGCTGGGAAGGGGAGGGGGCGGGGGATGGGAGGGTGTCACTGTTTCTCTAAACCCAGGTTCATCTTTACGTAAACTCCAGTCGCCCTGGATGTCACACCAAGCTGAAAAGGCTTCTTTTCACTCTAGTGGCAGTTTTTCCCCTTTGCTTCAGCTATGATCATCGTGCTACTCCTGTAAGACCTTCCTGAGTGTAGCAAGAAGGCAACATACTTCAGCGCACTGACGTGGTTTTACTAAACGTCCTAACGCCTGAAACGGGGCACGCAAAACTGTGAGTCCCGAGTTCCCGTGAGTGACAGTTGGGGCAGAGAGTACTTCTGCTGCCTGACTAGACTGCTGGCTTCCCGGGTGAGGACAGGCGGCTGGCAGGCCCTGACACCTGCTTTCACTCAGACCGCTTCCCATCTCGGTGACGTTCACTCCTCCTGGTCACGTGCTGGCGGTTACATCCCTGTGGATTCCTTGGGTACCGAGTGGAGAGTGTGATCCCAGGTTAAGCGAAACTCACGGTATTGGTGTATGGCATCAGGAAGCCCAAGAGTAGGATCAGCAGTGGCCTGGGCGGGGACTCAGATGATAGGATCACGAATCTGTGTCTCTCCGTCACTATCCGGGTTCTGGATCTTTTCACGTTGCTTCCATGTGAGGATCTAATTTGATTCGCTCCGTTTGAATCCCCTACCTACCTGCCTGTGCATGCATCAGCAGTGGCGTTACCCAAACCAGGTGGAAACGAGGCTCGTTTTCCAAAGCGAAGCATTCACAGAGAAGTGAAATGCATCCTCTCTGCGTTTCTATAGGCAACTAGATACGTTAGAGGACACTTTGGCAATAGGTCTCAGCATTCTAAATAAGCACCCAAACCAGGAATATTTATATCACCTTAGCCAGGGAGGCGGAGGGGAGGATAAAAGCATACAGATGTCAGGGAGGCTTGAAGAGAGAGGATCGCTCAAGGTTGTTTACGAATGTCAAGTGTAAAACAATCTAGAGTTCCATCCGTGGGAACTGGCAAGTTAATACAGTTAATTAAAAGTGGCACACTCAGAGTGTCGATACTGAGAAGCAGTTTGAATTATGTATTTATGTCATTTAATTGGGTACAGGCATATGGAGAGCCAAAAAAGTAATCTGAGCCCAATATATACCCACTGCTCTTACTTCAGGAACTTGTATTACATTTCAGAGTTACATACATGGTTTTGAAAGCAAAGCAAAGAGCAGGAGATACTAGGAAAAATAAATTGATCTTCCTGAGAATGCCATATTGGGATTTTTGCCCTATACCTACCTCTGAAGTCTGAGGTGTTACTACAGTATCATGTTCATGTATAGGCTATGTGATTAAGGTACATATTTCTTTAACATTGCAAAGCATACATTGAAAATTAGCAGTTTTGTTTCTGGAAAATCTAAGAAACTCTCCTAAAAACTATTTGGAACTGAAACTTCAGCACAAGGCCTGGTTTTGTATTTAATATGTATAAAATCAATAAGTTTATCTACAAGAAGTGCGAACAGAGGTTACAGGATATTACAGCACGAAGCTCCAATTGACAGCAGCAACGAAAAAGGCACAGTGCCTGGGAGTGAAGTAAAATGAAACATATGGATCTGCGTAGTAAAAATCACAAAATGCTTCTTAGCAAGCCCCCCCAAAGTTCAAAAAAAGGTAGGAAAAAATTCACAACACATTTGATAAAAGATAAATTTATTTTAGGTATATAGAGTTCTTATAAATCAATATGTAAAATACCCCAATCTATTGCTATAAAAATGACATTCACCTCCGCAAAACACCAGAGTGGTTTATACACATGTAAAAAGATGCCCAATGATACTAGGAGGTGGAAATCCCAAGAGCAGCTGACCATTGTTTGTGGGTTAAGTTTCCGCGGGTCGGAGCATTTGCAGCCCTCGGGGAGGTGCCGAGGCACCGCCGTGCTGGAAGGCCCGGGCACGCACAGCCTGCCCGAAGGACCCGGGGCAGGGTCTGCCATGACTGCCACTGCACGAATCCTTCTGTTTCTAGAAGTCTAGTCTGAAGATAGACTCATGCGGTGGCCCAAAACTGTAAACACAGCGTATGTTTTTGGCACGTAATTTGTCATAAAAACAGTCAGGAAATGTTCCAGACGTCTGTCAGCGGAGCTGCCTTAGCACCTTGTGTACATCAACACGAAGGTGTTTAGAATGAAGTCGAACTGGAGGTGTCCAAGGGCACTCACTGGTGTGTGTGTGTGTGTGTGTGTGTGCGTGTGACCTCTGAAAGGCCGAACGAGCGATGATCAGGAGCACCTCAGAGTCACGCCCCCAGTGGGGCGCTGGGGTTGACTAACGTGTCCCTGTGTATGACCATTTGCACTGTTTGAAAAAATCCCATTTTAAAAGACTCATCCAAAAGCACCTTAGCTTCCACACCAAGATTACGGTCAACATGTAATTATAAAATGCCGGGGCTTCAACTATACGTTATCCATAAATGAGAATGATCAGAATTATTTTCTAAAGAGACTTCCAGCCAGGCTTATTTACTCTTGCACCTTAATTTTTATTAGAGGTTATTACACTTGTAACCAGTTTCATTGCCCCGTAGGGAAAAAAAAAATCACGTTGAGTGCACATTAAGAGCATAGATTTGGAGTCATGTGGACCTGGATTTAATTCTAATCCTCCATTTTCTGGACATATGGCCCCTGTCGGTATAACGTATGTAAGAATCAAATCACATATAAGAATCAGATCAGTTTTGCCATCCATGAATTGGAAACATAGGACTTAACCTCGCAGAGCTGTCGTGCAGAAATCGATGAAATAATATACATACAGTATTCACATGGTACCCGCCATTTATAAGTATTTCAGAAACGGGTATGATTATTATGATGCGTATTTTCTACACTGAATTTGGAACTCAGGTAAACCCAAGAACCTGAAAGACAGCAAACATCCCAGGCTCACCGGTGCCAGTCAGCTCTCAGTAAACTCAGCTGAAAGAGCAGTAACGATGGAAGATTGCTTCAAATATGTGTCTGCTCCCCTCATTCCTTGAAATGTGCCGCAGAGGCAATTTAAGGATCCCCACCAGAATATGGCAGGTCATGCCTGGGACACAGTGACACACCTCCACCTGTGTCTCCTGAACCTATTCCGTGGGCCTACATGGAGCGATGTTCTAAAAACAGATGTCTGATTTCCCCAAACGGTGTATAATTTATGAGGGGCCTTAGAGGAAATGCCGTCTCGTCTCATGATGGAAATAGGCCTCTATTAGAGGATGCTGTCAGACCAGATGTTTCCAAATCAGGGATGACTGCGGAGCGCCCGAGCTCCGGACAGGATGACCCGTGTGTGAGCGCCACCTCCTCCTCCCCCGCGGCTTCTAGGGAGCTGGAAGCCGGCCTTGCGGCCCACTCACAGCGAATGTGAAAGGTTTTAAGGATTGATTTTTGTATTAGTCTCCTTTTGGGATCCATTTTATGAGTCCCTAACTTTGTATTCCTCTTTCCTTTCCCACCTACTTCTATTCTAGGACAGCTTAATGCATCTTATGTATCTATTGTTTCAACAAATATTTATTGATCTCCTACTAATGGGCCGAGAACTGGGGTGGACACGGGCGGCAGAGTGGATCACAAAGCGTATGACCTTGCCCGCGGAGAACTTAGCTTCAATGTGGGCTTCCTTTAAAAGGCTACAGGCTAATTAATTGCCTAATAAAATATGCTCACGGTGGACAGAGGAGTTACATCCACTCCAGAATCAGTATCCATTCCAGGGAGGAAGAAGCACAGGGTGCCCATGATGGACACAGTCCAACAGCCAACTGGCCGGCTTCCAGCCTGGTCCCTCCCACGGGCAGATTGGCACTGGCAGGACCCACATTGACTTTGGAGATGGGAGGTCCATGTGATTATCCAATTGCTTAACACTCACTGCAAGCACCCAACACCCCACAGGGAAAGCGTGACTATGGGACAGATCTTGTCCATCAAATCCTTATGAGCCTGATCCCACGCTCACGGCCAACGGATTTCTGGGCGTCTCGTTGTGTGTGAGGAATTTGTTTCTTCTCTGCCTTTAATTTTAGACAGGTTTTTCCTTTGTGTCTCAGAGATGCTCTTCCTGGGTTGACCCTGTTTGGAGACCTGTGAGCTTTGTGAACCTGGATATCAGATCTCCCCCGGTCCCTGGGGAGGTCGGCCTCTTTAGCTTTGAATAGTCTCCTGCCCCTTTCTCCCTCTTCTCGCCTCTGTGACCCCTGGACTGTTCCTGTCAGTGGTATCCCAGCATTCTCATAGGCTTTCCTTGGCAATTTTCCTTTTTCCCCTTTCTTGCCCTCTGATTTGGTGACTTCGAGTGACCCGCCTGCTACCTCGCAGAGTCTGTCTTCTGGTTGATCCAGTCCGTTACTGATTCTCTCTGCTGCTTTTATTTTTTTTCCATTTCATGAGTTGTATTCTTCAGCTCCATAATTTCTATTTTCTTTTAAAAATGATTTCAGCATCCCTGTTAAACCTCTCTTGCTTGTGTTTTGTTTTCCTGCTTTTATTGCATTGTCTTTCCGGGTTTTCTTCATAGCCCCCTGAGTTTTCCGAAAACAACTATTCTGGATTTGTTTTCTAACAGAGCTCCCTCTGGGGGGGAGTCGGTTCCTGGAAAACGATGATGTGCCTTTGGTGACGTCATGTTTTATTGATCTCCCACGTCCCCTGAAGTCTCGCGGTGCTGCCCCTGCCTGTGAAGGAGCAGTCACCAGCTCGGGTCTTGACCCACTGACTTCAGGAGAGCGCTACCTCCTCTCAGCCCTATAGGGGTTCTGAGGCTGTGTCAGACCTTCTACGGGTGCATCTGCGCCCCACTTCTTGTTCCTCCTTGGGTGGGGCGGTGCTCTCAAAAGTTTGTGCCCCCCCCCTTCTCCAGCCCTGCACAGCCAGGCTACAGACGCAGACAGGCTCCCGGTAGCTTTCCCCACGGAGTGTCACATGCTCCAGTGTGTGTGCTTTCCCCGGTCCTGCAGAATCGGGGCCGCGTTCTGCACATGCTCACTGGCATCCTGCAAAACTCGCTCTTGCTGCTGTGCAGTGCGCCCAGGGACGTGGCCACAGGCGGGGAGGAGGCATGTAGGTGAGGTCCACAGAGCACTGGGGGTGTCCCTGGGCCAGTGGGGGATCCACAGGCAAGGTGTCCCCAGCGGCTCCTTGGCCGGCTTCCTGACAGGGTCTGCAAGGGTAGTTACCAGGATCCTTGCCCCCCTGATGCACTCCAAGGGCCGGTATTCTTCCCCAAGCTGGTCACGGACCCCCAGGCGTGCCGGCTCCTGAGTTTCCTGGGTGGAATGAGAAAGAAGCGGGTGTCTTAGGAGGCGTCTTACAGCCACTTACTCACACACTCTCGTTGTTCCCTGTGGGAAAACTCACGGGCCAGGAGGTGTCTCTGGCATTGAGCTGTATCACCCTGTGACCTTAGGGGAGACGTGAACTGCTCCTCTTACCCTCTTCAATGTTTCCAACATCAGGTCTCTCTTTTGGTTCAGTGGTTTGCTGGAGCTGCTCCACTGGACGCTCCCTCGTGGAGCGAGGTCCCACAGACGCTCCCTCGTCTGGGGGTGATTGTCTGATTTAGTGTTGCTCGGCAGGAAGTTGGTAGACAGCTCACCCCGCCTTGTCGGTGACGTCATTTCTATATGCGTCTTCTAATCCGGCAAGCTGGAGAGGACTGTCTGTGTTACAAATCCTTCCGTGTTTATTTTCTTTCCCTAATCTGGTCTTTGATTTTATTCTCACTAATTTCATACCGATGTGCTGAAGGCAAGATTTTAAAATACAGTGTCATCTTATGTAACTTGAAAACGAATTTGAAAAAACTCAGGCTCATTTCACACAAAAAGAGCAATGGCGTCGGCCTTTTCTGTTGCAATGTCCCGCACAGCTGTCCACACGTCCTGCACGGTGGGGTCCTCTTCAGGAATGAGCTAGGCAGAACCAGCTGCCCCATTGTCACCAGGTAACTCTCACTCTAGACTGTATTGGCTTTAGCTTCCAAATGGAAAAATTACAAACTAATGTGTATTACAAAAAAAGGCAAACAAAATGTGTTTGCGTTGTTTTAAGCCACTGAGCGCGTTGCTGACCCATCAGTAGCAAATAAATCCAGGGATGGCGTATCTCCTTAAGGCAGAAGGAGAACGGACTCCGTGTGGCCGTGACGGGGTCAGTCACGTGAGCTGAGCGGACGAGCACCTCGGTGCCACCGCACAGGGAAGCGGGACGAACACCGAGAGCCCAAGGGTGTGCAGAGCGGTCCTTCCGCACCACGGAGACCCGTCGTCGCCTCTCGCAGCTGCGGGGGGACAGTTTCACCCTGTGCCCTGGGCAGCCTGGCCAGGTTGGCACATCAGCCCGCAGCCGTGTGGTGGTGTCCAAATGTCACCCCAGCCTCAGCACCGGTGCCCTCCTGAGCTGCGGGCAAAGGGCGGAAGAGGAGTGACTGTCCCACCGCCTTTGTCATTCACTCTCTTGACCTTTCCTTCAAGTTACACTAATGCAAACAAATACGCAGACAAAAGTGAAGAGTTCTACCCTTTGAACCAAGATGTCTCTGTATTTCCCACTCATCTTAATTCCGTTAATAAGTGCTACTAATTCTGCCACGTGCTATCAAAGGGCAGCTTTTTTTAAATAATTAGCTAATATGGGAGATCCATGCATTACATCTGTAACTATAGTGACGTGATTTATCCTCTGTAAATTCCATCCGAGAATATCATCATGGCTTTCTTGATTATAGTGAGCTAAAACCTCAAGTAGCTTTCTGAAAACCGTATGGAAGAAATAAACGTAGATTTACTGGGAACAGGTCTCATTTTGCACCAGTCCAAGTGGGCCAGACCTCAGAGAGACTTTCCCATCCATTTCAAAGAGAAACACCAACCGCGATCTTCTCTATGTGGCTTTAAAGAAGACACGCACGCTCTTGTGAAGAATCTGAAATCAGAGGGTCAGATCTAAAGTCACGTTGGCACAAGGTTGTGAATAAGGGAACGCGTAAGCATGATGAACATTTTAAATTTGATATCATGAAACAGGAAATTAAATCGAACATTATCCCATTAGAAGTAGTCATTTCATCTTTTATGGTGAAGAAAGGGACCCCCAACCGACCCCTGCACATCCGGCATCCGGCCTGACTCACTGACCGAGGCGCAATCTCACTGGTACCAGGGCGTGTGAAGGATCGAAGTCCTGTTGTGTTTTCAGGAAAAAAAATATGTCCCTGGAATGAAATCTCATGGCTTTGTAATATGTATATGTCCTTGGGTAAAAAAAAAAACCTTCTAATCAGTACCAGTAAAAGTACTAAAAACAGAACAAACCATCTCAAGGGCAAAAATCAGAGAGAGTCAGCAAAATATTTTTGCTGTGTGTGCTCAGCGTAATACGTATGTCCTCAGCACTGGCAAAGGCACGCCACACAAGTGACCGGGGAACTCAAGGGGGGAAATAGCCACTCAAATATTTAGTAGGAATTAGGGAGAGGGATTACTACAATTAAGGCTGTGCACATGTTATCATTGGATGTTATCCACTTCATTTTCCTAACCAAGGACAGATTTACCAAAAGGAACAGTTTTAATAGATGGGTGTTCTTTTGATGTCCCTTTGTGGGTTTTTTCCCCCACTGGAATAAGAGGACAAATGAAAAGAAAGAAATTGCATACATTAGGAAAGCATACAGGGTGAGAAAATACCAAACACATTTCCCCTCGTCCCCGGGTTCTGTTGTCAAGCCAAACAGAGGCAAAGGCCAGACAGCGCACACACCGATACACCCCGTGCCCACCGGAGGGCGCTTCTCCCACAGGGGGCCGCTGCCCCAGGAGAGCATTCCCAGATGGACCGGGCTGAGACACGCATTCAGGGACGAGGACACAAGGCCCCAGACAGAATGCTGGTGTGACGTAGCGGGCCTGGGGCCCATCCTAACCTAGGACTTCAGGAGCCATTGTGCGGGGACTTGGGACCCATGGAGGGATGGACGGTCAGATAGACGTGGTTCACTAAAGGACCACAGGAGAAACCACAGTAGAGAAGTTTAGGACTCACAGGTCCTGGAGGGTGGGAAGCCTTGCCTACAGGGGCCACGTGGGCAGGCGAAGGCAGGACGCAGGCAGAGACAGGGGGAGGTCCTGGGACACATGCCTTGCAGGAGGCATTCCCAGGCTGGTGCTAGATGGGCTGATTCCAACCAAAAAAAATGTAGGGTT
Organism: Phyllostomus discolor; assembly: GCF_004126475.2. Lineage (NCBI taxonomy): Eukaryota > Metazoa > Chordata > Mammalia > Chiroptera > Phyllostomidae > Phyllostomus > Phyllostomus discolor. Next base: position 3,362,809 of record NC_040911.2, on the reverse strand, counting down.
TTGGTCAACCGCACAGGGGTCCTATCTAAGGGTTGCGCAGGGAGAAGGTGCTGGGAGGCAGGAGAGACGGTGGACCCCAGGGCCTGCTAGGAAAGTCCTCTTAGGAGCTTCCGTTTGCCTGTGGCTGTGCAGGCTGTTACTTGGGCACGCGCTTGCGTCAGGAGCTAGGAGCAGGTGCAGGCCCCTCAGGATGCTCGTCCAGACAAAATGAGCGTGAGGCAGCAGTGCTCCGGAGCACGTCACCTCCGCCCACGGGAGCAACCCCTGGCTCCGACCTCTGAGCTCCGGGCCTAAAGAAACCAGTGCAGCTGCCTTCCCGGGCTGCTGTAACCAACAACCACAGACCAGGAGGCCAGAGTCTGAAGTCCATGTCAGTGGGAAAGGTTCCTTCCGAGGGCTTCAAGGGAGGCGGAGCTGTCCCAGGCCCTGCTCCCAGCCCCGGCTGCTTGCTGGCCGTCCCTGGCTTTCCTGGGCTTGAGGGGCGTCTCTCCATCATCCCCTGGTGGGCTATGCTCTGGATTTAGGGTGCCCCAGTCCAGTGTGACTTTATCGTTTCCCTCTGCAAAGACTCGATTTCCAAAGGAGGTCACGGCCTGAGGGCCCCGGTGGGCATGAACTTGAAGTATTCAGCCCAGCAGAGGGTGGCCTCTGGCTCCTCGAACCTGACATCCATCCTGACGGTCCCCAAACCCGTAACCCATTCCAAAATGTATCCTAAGCCTAAAACAGACCTCTAAATGTCACCTCAGAGCTCTCCCAATCTCACCATCTCTAAGCCATTGAAATCGGGCAGCAGACAGACTGTGGCCGGGGCCCACCCGCAGGAGACACTGTTCTCCACCTGGGGGCCTGGGGAGCTGGAAGACAGGGTGTCTCCTCACAAAATGCAACCGTGGGACAAGACAGGACAGTGCTTTCGTTCCAAGGGGGAAGACCCGCGGGAGCAAAGGGGTCACGCGGCCCGAGGACGTCTGCCACCCAGCGGGGCAGCTTCATCGGGTTCAAGGCCCCTCACCCTCTGTGGCTCCCTGGGCCCCCTGAGCCCAGAAGCCCCACCCACCCCTGCCCCAGTCACCCCCGCCCCTGAGCCGTCTTTGGCCCAGGTGGCCCCGCCCTCTCCGCTCTCTGAGAGGCAATGTTGGTGAATACATCCGTGAATAAGTAAATAAATCGGCAAATACGGTGTTCATTATCCACTTCGGATTAATGAAGTTCAAGGGAGCCACCAAGGGAAATGATTTCATTTATTTCCATCGCAGATGGGAGGTCATTTCTTACATTTTGCAAACCCACGAGAGCTGTTCAACTGGAGCTGGTTAGCAAGAGCTAAAAGGGAGAGTCTTTCATTAAAACCCAAATCACTTAATTACCTCTCCCCACCTGGGGTCATTATGAGCCAGACAGGCAGCGGAGTTAATGAGAAGGAGGGCGAACACGCTTACACCGTGCCTTCGGTCGGTTGAGCAGGTGAAGTTATTCATATCCATGAAGACGGAGGATTAATTGTCTGAGCGGAGAGGGTGATGGAGTGGACAGGGCTCCAGCCTCTTCCCAGCCGTGTCAGAGATGCAGCCGCATTGTCACGCTCCAAAAAAGGACTTCATTGTTCTAGTCAGAGGAATACATTTGGGCATGGTGAACGGTCAGAATATTAGACACACCCATGTACATATGTGTATGTTAAAATACCTTCTAATGATCATCTCTGGTTCACTATCTAAACATACATAAAGAAAAACACACCTGGCTGGTGTAGCTCGGTGGATTGAGCGCGGGCTGCGAACCCAAGTGTCGCAGGTTCGATTCCCAGTCAGGGTACATGCCTGGGTTGCAGGCCACAGCCCCCAGCAACCGCACATTGATGCTTCTCTCTCTCTCTCTCTCTCTCTCCCTCCCTTCCCTCTCTAAAAATAAATAAGTAAAATCTTTTAAAAAAACACTGTTTGCAATATAGTTTCATTTGAATGTCTATTATATCGTAAAAGGCATCGTAGAGCTCATATATATACATTATATTTGCCAGAAAATGGACTAGTGTAAGGGGATAGGCCCTACATTTAAAAGCTTACTTTTTTAGGAAGGAAGGCTCTTAATTAACAGTAATATTTTACTTTTCAGTAAAACAGAGTAGATAATAGTTATTCATTACATCATAGAATCTTCAAAGTAGGATGTCAATACGCTTCTGATTACTAGCTTCTGATTACTCGGCACAAAACATTAGTGCCGAGTCACTGCATTAATGAAAACCCTTTTGGCATTTTCCAGAAATCCCTAATGTTCAGCACCTGGAGGGAGAGTGTTTGCGGGACAGCCTGTTTTACTCTTGGACTGATAAATACATTTTAATGATAAATCCAAAATGATAGACACAAGTACTGTTTTAATACAGAAAATTATATGATAAATTAGTAAGAAATAGACAGATATGCATGCATTATAAGTAAAATTTTAGTTGTTTAGATTTTTTATTTCTCAATACCTTTATAGCAGGGAGATTAGTGACCTGGGATTGAAGTTGCAGCGGATAAAGAAGAGCTGACTCAATTATTAGGCAATTCCCAAATGAGCCAATCCGTGCCTGTTCATGTGTTTGTTTTAAATATTGAGCTTTAGCTTCAAAGCCTTGCCAGTCTGGATTTCATTAATGAAAAATGTGATAGATTCGACATTTCTTTCCCTTTAATAAATCCTATTCCAAGGATCCTGTTTTTAAAAATCCAGAATTAAAATACTATGTTTCATTCGCTTCTGTCAGGCTTCACTTATAAAGACTCAACACCATCCATGACTTTGAGCACACATGTGCACGTGCTCACACACGCACACCTCTCACACACGCATGCGTGCTCTGTGCTGTGTCTAAAGGATAACATAGCTAGAGCCAGACGGGTAGAGAAAGCCAGGACACATCTTACTGGAGCGTGTGTGTGTGTGTGTGTGTGTGTGGTATTTGGTGGAAGTCTCCAGACTAGATTTCTCTCTCTCTCATGAGGGCCCTGCCCCCCACCTGAAACAAGCCATTTTGCTGTCTAGCAGCTGCCCCCCTCACCCGCCCGTTCCTCCACCCTTTTCTCTGCACAAGCTCCTTATCTCCCTGCGTGACCCACTTCCTCCCCTGAACTCCGCTCTCCCTCAGGCAGCCTGACTGGGCCTCCCCTCTGCAGTCAATTAACATCTTGTTCTGTCTTGTCTTGTATCATTAATACTATTTTCACATGATGGACCATTTTATGTCGCTTTACACAGCTCAACTACTGACTTTACAAAAATAATGTACGTCGTTGTATCTTTCTAACCAAGCACCATTTTAGAGATAATTGGTAGATGCTCAAGCAAGTGTTGTCGAAAGAATGACTGGAGAAATTATGCGGTGCATTATTTTGGTTATCCCAGTTAGGTTTAAAAGCACTGATTGCATCCTTTTCTGTAACAGAATTAATTGACCAGACCAAACACAGGACGGATCGTTAGCATTTCTTTGTAGACAATTTGCACCGGAAGCCAAGCAATCAACTGTTTTGTCAGATGTAGCTACTGACTTTAAATAAAACCCAGCGATCAGCACAGAAAAGGTAATTTATGCACTAACCATTAAAATGATCATCCAAATGTGAGTCCCAAATTGCAGATAAGCGGCACTTCGGCGATCTATTATTTATATTGTCCTAAATGGTGGGGAAATACTGTAAAAACAAAACAAAACAAAACAAAACTGGGGTAGTCAGATTCTGCCTCTAAAATCCCAGTGAGCAAATAAGATTTAAAACCCAGGGAGGAAGTTCCTCCCACAACTTGAGTCTGGGGCAAAGGCAAACACCAGGCTGAAGCTGGACAAGACGGAGAACCAGGGGCCGTGGGTGCATCCCGGGTCCTCTCTCCGCCCCAGCCGCGTCGGATCGGACGTGAGCCGGTGATGCTCCGCCACGAATGTGCCGGGCGGTGCAGCAGTTACTGTGAGCGACCAGCAGAACACTACGGGTAGAACAGACTTTTAAAGGCCCCCTGTCTGGCATTTGAAAAGAAAGCCCCTACAATTGAGAAATGGTTGCTATCTGGATTTGAATGCAGACTCCCGAGGTGGTGAATAGGTAGGTAGGTAGCTGGGGTTCCAGAGAGTTCCTGGCGGGACGATGCCCCATCCTCCTGTTTTCTCTCAATGTGAAAACCACTAGATGCACACCATTAAAGTTCAGGTTAATCAAAATATCGCTTGACAAAGCAAATAATTGAGTTGTACTCGCAGCGCACTGTGGTAGACGGTAATTAACATGCACCATCTTCAACACTGGAGTACAACTTCCAATTTCCATTTTAACATCATGGAATGCTGTCTACACATTTTTTAATGGTGCCCATGGTAATAATATATTCTCTTTTTAATCATATTCCACGTTGAAAGAAATGAAGCCTGCAATTTTCCCAGGTGCTTACCAAATTACTACTGCAAGCTAATTCCCAGCCCCCAAGTTAAGACTTTCCGCAGAGAGCACATTAACAGCCCGCTTATGCTCTTCCTGAACAACAGAAGGCAAGGTAATGTGTGCGCCTCAATTACATCCAGTGTGCGCCTTTATAGCCCCCCGCGGGCAGCAGTGAGAAAGCTGTAAATGTACTCATCCTGCCTTTTTAATGGTCTGCGATATTGCAGTCGAGAAAGCCTGGGAAAAGAAAGTGGAAAGGAAGCAGAGAAAAAGAATTCTGAGAAAGGCACTAAGAAAGAAATAGAAGAAAACATGATTTAATGGGGAATTGATAAGAGATGCAAATTAAAAGCATCGATTTAAAAAGGTTTCAATTAGCCCTGGCTGGTGTAGCTCAGCGACTGAGTACTGGCCTGTGAATCAAAGGGCCACCGGTTTGATTCCCAGCCGGGGCACAGGCCTGGGTTGGGGACCAGGTCGCCAGTAGGGGGTGTGTGAGAGGCAACCACACATTGATGTTTCTCTCCCTCTTTCTCCCTCCTTTCCCCTCTCTCTAAAAATAAATGAATAAAATCTTTTAAAAGAAGAGTCACTTTTAAAAAATAAAATAAAATAATAAAAAAGTTTTCAATTAAATTTGCATCTATATTTATAAGCATCTATATGCATGAAATACATACACCTATGCCCTGTTTTGTGCACTCTATTTTACATGTCTGTATGATTTCATGATGAAACGGTCGAGAATATCTTATTTGTCAAGAATAGCCTACAAATCAAATCACATAAGGAATGATTGATAGTCTCCACCCTGAAACAGACCTTGGGAATACCTATAATTTGTTCAGATAACTCCATTCATTCCTATAAACTCAAGACAAACCTTTTTTCCTTCCTCCTAAAACACCTTAAGTCGCTAGGTCAATTTGCAATATGCAATTTGAATTTACAAGATGTAGACCCACGCTATTTAAAACATTGCCCCACCGATGTGTATGAGTCATGAATTTACAGTTCTATGAACTAGCTTTACAAATATCATCAAGTACAAGTTACGAATAACAGTTACCCTGTTCTTCTTCTGCCATTCAGTGTTTATGGCCTTACTGACACTGAAATACAATCAGTGGTAATGAAGTACTGTATGTTCTGATTACCTGTCTTCTTTGATAATGTGGCATGATAGGATATAACAATTAAATATGACTCACAAAGCTTACCACATTCTTAGTGCTGACCTGTAAGACATCTAAGGACAAAACTGTAGATAGCTGACAAAAGAATTTCTAAGGTAAAAACAAAATATACATGAAACTTGGATCACATTATTGCCAGTATTATTTTCCTAAGATACTAAAAAAAAATTTAAGCTTGTTTGTCAAAGACAATGGTTTAAGCATTAATTATTTAAAGATTTTATTTATTTATTTTTAAGGGGGGGAAGGAGAGAGAAAGAGCAGAGAAACATCAATGTGGGGTTGCCTCTTGAGCGCCCCCTACTGGGGACCTGGCCCACAGCCCAGGCACGTGCCCCGACTGGGAATCCAACCCACAACCCTTTGGTTTGCAGGTCAGCACTCAATCCACTGAGCCACAGCAGTTGGGGCTAGGCATTAGTTTTAATCTTTATGTCACCACTGAAAAATGGGAACTAAGAAAATAATAACCCAAGCAATCAACTGCTCACAGAATTCGCACAGCTTCCCTCTCCTTTCCTTTCACGTTCGCCTGACGTACGGCGACACGACTGGAAAAAGCGTCTTCTCTTCCCGTCAGCTCAAGGGCATTTTCCAGTCCAGATGCTGAGCGGGGACGAGGCCAAACGATCTCTCCCGGTTTTCTGTACTCGGCTCTTGTCACGCGTTACCTTTGAAATTCTGTGGACCTGAGCGGCTCTCCAGGACAGGCGTGAAAGCACGGCGTGGAACGGCAGTCCCCACCACACCAGCGCGGTCCCAGTGCAGCTGTTCCCGCTGGAGACTGAGCCAAACCGTAACGCCGCTAAGTCAGAGACCTTCCCGGCTGGCAGGAAGCTTGAAAGTCTCTCTGCCTCTCCCCCTCAATCGTATTTTATAAGTGATGAAAGGGTGTTAGTGCTAAATTACAAACGTGATTACCTACCCTCTTGTTAGAACCATTCCAGGGAAGATGCAATATTCTCATGGCACGCATGCATACATATGTATGTTCGGGGGGGGGGGGGTTCTTCCTTTATGGACACGTATCTTGTCACTCTTCAACACGGGCCCTACAGGTTAGCCACACTGAATGTCACGGAGTCTCCCACTCACATCCCAGCACTGCAGCCATCCGTGTCTCTAGGGAAATCTGTGTCCCTGCTTGGCCAGCTGCCTGCGTCATCTCAGTTACCGCCGGCTCGTCCACAGAGAAGATTCTCGGGTGTGCTCGGAGTCCAGCTAAGGGGCTGGCCTCCTGCTGATTTCTCCCCTGGCGCGTTCTCCAAGCACGGCTGTCCCTTCTTCGTGCAGCTGCTCCCGCTGTCTGATTACTAAACGGCGCATCGGTCTCTGAAACTACACAACGTATTGTACTTTCTGTTTGTTCTCAGTCCGAAACCTCGAACAAGAATAGGCAACCCACACGCATGTGACTGTGGCATAAACATCTTCAACGACTGGACCACTATTGGCTAGGACACACTCCCTTGGAAGTCCAGGTCACGCCTACCCATATACAGTCTTGGAAGACCAGGTGTGCATTTCAGTCCCCGAGGTTGCTCAGAGAGGTGGAAATGACGTAAGCTAGTGATAGTGGTGGGGAGGGTGCACGAATCCGTCACTGGCACTCATAAAAGCCGGTTTCCTGCCTCCTCCACCCTGACAAGACGCACGACTGGGACACAGCCGAGGGGTAGTTCCCCATGTCTAGCTGACGTGCTAGGGCACGTCTGTCTGTCGAGGGGAAGGCGAGGCGGAACAACCCCTTCACCAGCAGGTCCTGGCTCTGGGCTCCCGCCCGTCAGCACACACGGGACGAAGCAAGGTGAGTGAGACCCGGCCTGGGGAGCTGGATACAAGCATTCCAAAATACGTATCAAAATCGCATTTTTAGGCACCTGTGAAAAGACCTTTGCACTGTATGCCCCATAGAGGAAATGACTAAGAGTCCTTCCAAAATGAAGGACTCCACTTGTAAATGCACTGAACTTTGAGATACCAATCGGGGACTTCAGTGAGTTCTTGAGTTAGTTCAGCGTTTCCTGTTGCGGTGGTTGAAGAAAAGTATGTGTGCCCTCGGGGGTGCTAGGCACCATTGCTACTTTCCAGCATCTGTTCTGACCTACAGTTTGCAGGAGATGTAGTCCTAAGGCTGATCTGGACCAGAGTTGACTGACGGAGACAGGTACTCCAACCATGAATATGCGTTCAGTTAATACTTACCAATTGCCAAAGCATTTTCAAATTTCAGAGAAGCAAGTTGATGAACAGTTAATATATTTATTTTTTCTGATTTCTATAAGACTTATTTCTATATTTTAACATTAAAAATACTTGAATAGAATATATTATCTCAGTTTCCGTAGAACACTGACTCAATAGTATATCATCAGTTATAATAAATATTTATACATGCATATGTACATGAATCATGCAAATACATATTCACCTAATTTATTCAATGGATGTTATAGAGAACCTACTATGCAACCAATAATAAATTTCAGAATTGTCCTGCCTTTATACCTTACTACAGTAGAAGTGATTAGCAAATACCCAGTGTTCTGTACACAAAGGAACCAGAATTAAGGTTTTAGAGAAGTTTTACCCTGCAGATAAACTTGCCTTTCGTTTCAGGTGACAAAAATGAGTACATCACTCATCTTTGCCTCCCCTGAAATGCCTACCATTATTTCTCCCACAAATCCAGTTCAGTAAAGTGCTGAGTTGAAGTCACTAATTGTGTCTTAGCTGTCAAAAGTATAGGAGAAAGTTTATTCATTTAATAGGCTTGATTTCTATTCCCTGTGTTGCTGTGAGAGTTTTTGTTTCTCGTTTTCTCACTTGTGACAAGGCAATGCAGACATTTGGGGAGCAGACAGAATATGCAGGCTACACGGGCTATGACGCTCTTTTTGCTCGAGTCATTATCTCGTCCTGCGGGGTCGCTACCAGCAAAGCACCTACGTTATTGAGGTGCATCGGGTGCACTCGAGTGACTCGAGATTCTTGCCTACCAGAAAGCCATGACAGTAACGAGATAAAGTAGTAAAACATGATGAAGGAACGATCCTCTTATCAAACACGCCCACCTTCCCTGCACCTGGTTTGCAAACTCACCACGTGTACTCAACTCAGAACGTGCCAGCCATGACGCGAGAACTGCTTTTCTCCCCAATATGTTTGACCTTGAAGATGTAATCCAACTTAAACTATGAAAAATGTAATATTTTCATTTTTCCTGACTTTTGAGCTAACCTTACTTGGCCCACTTGTAAACCACTATCACGGGAGAACAGCCTCGGGTGTTGGTCCAAAGTCACTGGAGAGTCAGTGTCGCAGGGAAGTGCGCCTCAGCACCCCCGCCACGTCTGCCACTCGGGCCACAACTAAAATACATTCTTAACAGACTCTCACTGATTCAGAAATTATTTTGTGGCACTGAGGGATGGACCCATAGAACCAGATATATCAGGGAAGTAATTTATATAAATACACAAGCGTGCACACCCACAATGCCAGGAAATCTGTGAGCACACATAAGTTTAGCAGATCAAATATTTTTTCACAGCATCAGTTTTGTTTCTAACCATATTCAGCTGTAAGACTGACCAATTCTTTGGATTAAAAGAGAAGATGAAGAGAAGGGAGGAGAAAAATGAAGCATTATGTAACTTCTAGTAATAAACCAGGTTCCTTTTTTAGTTTATTGATTTTAGAGAGAGAGGAAGGGAGGAAAGAAAGAGGGAGAGAAAGATCTGTTCTTCCACTTACTTATGCACTCATTGGTTGATTCATGTATGTGCCCTGACCGGGCATCGAACCCACAACTTGGCCTATCAGGATGACACTCTAACCAACTGAGCTACCCGGCCAGCACATGAGCTGTGCTTTCTGAGAAGAAAAATATGTCTTTTTCTATTATGTTTCAAACCTTTTTTTCCCCAGTAGCTGGCTAGTTATACTGCAAAGAAAAGAAAGGGAAAAAAAAGAATGTAAAACCACTAAATTTTTCATATGAACATCAGCCATAGTCAATCTTGGCCAAACACTTAACCTCAGATTTATCTTGCTTCCTTTGTTAGGTCTGATTCTTTCTTTGTGCTATCACAGTAATTTCTAATTTTATATTAAAGTAAGATATAATGATGACAATCTAAAGAATGAATAAAAATATACCATAAGGAAGACCTAAATGGAATGATTTTTCAGAGTTTCCTGGCAGATGTCAGCACCAGGCCTTTAAAATAGCATTTTATAATGTCTGAAGGAGGTTTTTCACACTAGGTTTGCTGCAGAGTAGCATTAAAAAAAACAAATTAAAAATGCATGCCAAGCTAGAAAGTACTTTTGCATAGTAACTGCGCCACTTAGGTGTGCGGAGGTATCAATCTACTTGTCAGGAAAACAAAACAAAACAATGTAATCTTTTAACGACTTGTCTCTGGATTCCTGCCTCAGCTACTTAGGAAATAATTGCTCAGTTCTGAGGCTCCCTGCATTTCTGAGACAAGGGATGCTTGGACTGGAAAAACCCTGCCCATTGAATGATTAATTATCAACTGATGAAGGATGGTTTTGGCACAACGAGGTCTTTGCTTCTGTGATTCTCTGTAGATTTACTATGGACCCACCTTTCTGTTTAATTGTTTGCTTTCACTGCCTCATGTAGACACGGTGCATCCGATCAGAATTATCAGAATAAACAACTAGAAATCCGAGTCATCCTCCCCACTCCAAACCACTCCACAGGATGACACACTACCAGAGATATTTCTTAATATCAGGACCCTAGCAAAGGAGACATCAAACGTGCCGGCGGCTCGGCAGCGAAGACTCCATCAATAACCCGGGGCACTCTGTCCTCCCCAGCGGCGGCTATTACACAGCTCCGGATGACAGCCCGCTCCGACTTCATCATGTGACCCGCGGGGACAGAAATTCATAACTGCCTTTCCACACAGAACCTCCGGATCAAAGGTAATAACCGCAGCCAGGCAGGACAGGCAGGGTTAGGAGCGAGACCCAGAACACGAAAGCTGGGGAAAAAAGCAGTTTGACATAAAACCGACAAAAACAAGCCCAGAAGGACAGTTTCTTCAGTGTTCGCGGCAGGAAAAAAATAAAATGGGCATCTTTGGAAGATATGCTTTGGGGAGTTCCCAAATTGGGTTCTTGTAGAAGCTGTGGATGTTGGTGTTAAATTTGTCAATTGTGTACAATTTCTACACACGGCTTCCCACACTTGTACAATCTCCAAGGACGAGATGGAAATTCCTCTGAACAGGCCGCCAGGCACACCAGCGGGTCAGCTCCTTCGAAGCACTCCGATTGCCACCCTCACCTCTCCTGACGCCACTGCAGTGTCCTCAGCCCCTCTCAGGGGCAGCTTCTTAACCAGGCACGAGGGCAGCTGGTTAAAACTGTAGGCGTGTTGTGCACCAGTTATTAAACAGAAATTTTATTAAAAACTAGGTCAATATACAACTAAATAAATGATACTAAAACAAAGGTAATCCATGAAAAAATCATCACTGTTCAATATTTCTACCAGATTTTACTGCTAACTATACGCTCCAAGGTTTTTACGTCTGTGATCTAGAAGCTGAAACACTGCGTAGTGGTACCGTGCGTCTCTGTACAACTCCGTCTAGTGATCCTCAAGGACGTGGCGGAAGCTGGAAACCGGCCGCAGCAGAAGTATTTGCACCGTGGAAATGGGCAAACACTGCAAGTCGGGGCTCCACCTCCCCTCTGAGGGCCGGTGCTCGGTACTTACCGGCACGTCCCTGAGCCGAGGTGTCCCGTGTTGTCAGTATCAGGCTTCACATTTGCAAAGAGGGACAGTCACTCCTGCCCCCGTACACCTTTGTCAAAATAGAAACTGATCATTTCACCGCCCCTTCTCCTGCCGTCGGAGATGAGCAGGTGTTTCCCTAGGACTCGGAGGAGTTTTGTTAAACTGAGCTTAGCAACCATCTTTATCCATTGCATTGCTTCAACAGGGTTCCTTAAACTCACATGTCATTCCCTTAAAACCTTTAAAATGATTTCAAGGTAAAAAAAAAATAAAAACCTTAAAAACATTTTTAGCCTGGCTGGCGTAACGCAGTGGATTGAGTGCGGGCTGCGAACCAAAGTGTCACAGGTTCAGTTCCCAGTCAGGGCACATGCCTGGGTTGCAGGCCACGGCCCCCAGCAACTGCATATTGATGTTTCTCTCTCTTTCTTTCTCCCTCCCTTCCCTCTCTAAAAATAAATAAATTAATTAATTTTAAAAAATTTTTAAACGTCCTTTTAGGTTTAAAATAGCAGGCATTCCTACCTCCATTCCATTCCTAATCCCTGACGGGTGTTTTACTCATGTTGGGGGGTGACTGAAATAACAACGATGTAAAGGACTAAGGCCTGCGGGACCAGGAAACAGTGTGAGTCGTTGGCTGTGGTGGGGGCGTGGGGGAAGAAGTCCTGCCTGTGGGCTTGGGGCAGCCCTGCGGCAGGACTCCACCAGGGGAACGGCCATGCTCACAACCGTCCCGGGACGATGGGAGGAGCCACGCACACCGGGCAGAGGACACCTGCTGTGGTCCGAGGGGATACTCATCCCCAGCGTTTTTGAAGAGCAACTCCGGTCATTGCTGACAAAATCGTCCGGATCCCACACGAAACACAAAGGGAGGCAGACTTCAATATCCAGTAGACATTTGAGCCTTAAGCTTGCAGAATTTAATAAACAGATTTTAATAAAAGCTAAAGGGCAGCTTTCTCAAGAACCGAAAAATTATTTGAACTGGTTTTAATAGGTGGATAGTATTAAAAACGGCCTTAAAAATGTTCTGGCCCAGTCTCGGTTTCTTAGAAAGATAAATAAACATTCATCCAAGTGCTGTGGCATCTATTTTATTTGGAAGTACCGTAAGAGGAAGAAAGTCTCATTGGCATTCATCGCTAATGCAGTGCATTATTTAATAATTATTGTCAATCAATTTCCTATTTTTGACAAACTTTCTTTTACTGCAGTTGTATCCACATAGGCTATGTGAAGAATCATTGCTAAAATGCATACTGGCCTTTCACCATTTATGCGCATGCAAATCAAGTAACGATTGGCTGTCATTAGGAGGAAATGCAAAGTAGGGCACAAAACTATCAATCTCAGCTTTATGATAAAATTTTTGGCAGAATTAAAGAAAACACAATTATTTACTTGATTAGAGCACAAATATATGTAAGATAATACTAGGACTAGAAATTTTTTTCTGTTTATCTAATTTACATACTGCTTATATTTTAAATATAAACTCTATAGATATATTCATATAAGAGTTAAATAAAGCATTGAATCTATAGTGTTTTCCAGAAAGTTATTACATTTAAATTGAAAAATGACAGCAATTTTAAACATTTTCTGCTAGTTTGAATGCTATGTAAAAGTAATCGCTAGGTAAAAAAAATAAATAAAGATGGCTATAATGTAGGTGGTGAATTACTGCGTGAATGTTCATACGGTTTTCTTTTGTTTAAATAAGCCAGGGTCCCCCATTACTTGAAAACCGAACTAGTTATATGATGATAAATGTATAAATATATTGAATTTTAAAAGCATTTCTCTTAAAATGCAAATTTCAGGATATGAGAATCCTTTGTGAACTTCGGGCTGAAAAGATAAAAGAAACAGTTCATTCTTTGAGTTCTATGGGGAATGTGTGTTTGCCTTTTGGCTGGTCAACTTTTTCAGCTGAGAAAAATGGAATTTTTCTCCTTCTCATTTCAAAAATAACACATAAATATTTGAAGACGTGGACATAATTACTTAGGTAGAATAGCCACTATGAAGTTGCGTATGAAGTACTCGTTTTTGTTATCTACTCTGATGGAAAAGAAAATTTAATCAAAATAAGTAAATTTACATATATCTATAAAGCTGAACTTAGTGCATATTCCTTTTATATATTAAAAAATAAAATTTTCTTGCAACCCCAGGTGAAAGCTAAGGATAAAGAACTACCCCTTACTTCTGTTCTCTTGCCCACATTTTCATTACAACAGTGAAGGAGCTATTTTTACAAACCTCTAGTCAGTACTGTAGCTGTTGAAAGAAGAAAAAACTTATAAAACTAAAAATTTCACTTATTTTTTCATTCTTTTTATGGATGAGAGAGAGAGAGAGAAGAAGGGAGAAAGAAAGAGTGAGATGTCAACCTTTTTGTCCCATTTATTTGTGCATTCCCTGGTGGGTGCGTGTAGGTGCCCTGACTGGGGATCGAACCCAGGACCTTGGTGTATCAGGATGACACGCCAACCAACTGAGCTACCTGGCCAGGGCTAATAAATAAAAATTTTCAATGACATTTAAGTTACATGGTAAAAATTCATTTTGGCCTCCTATTAAAAATAATGTTTTTCCATCATTAAAAATCGGATCTATTGAGTTTCCTATTTTCTAGAAAAAGTGCCTGACTTTAGGGAGACTATCAAAGTCTGAAAGTGCTTCAAAGCTAAAATAAGAAATAATAAACCTGTGATAAATGGCAAATTTCTTGACCCTCGGTCCAATCTATTTCCCTATAAGATGTGGGTCTGCTTCATTACATTTGTAAGAATGTAAATTGGTGAATGTTCTGTAAATCACAGTTGAGAAAGAGGTCAGGTAAACAAATTCATGAAACTAATGGCAGCCTCAGCAAGATCAGAGTGGATCTGCCCGATTCCACTGGGCCCGGACGCAAGCCGCGGTGAGGGCAGAACCCGGGTGTGGAGGGAACTCCCTTCCTTCCTTCATTGCGCCCCAAGGGGATGAAATGTGGTCCAGGACGTGAAGAGGAGGAACAGGGACCGAGAGCCTCCATTTCTGCCTTGTTCAGTTTTGTTTCAAGTCACATTGTTTTGTTTCAAACACAACGCTACGTGCGAATAGAACGGTAAACGTCTACAGTCTGTGGGTAAATGAAATAAGGAGGGCCCGATGTCATCTGCTGGCTTTTTGAATACGTTGAGTTTCCAAGAGCCGTTTCCTCGGCGTGAACATCCCCAGAGACCCAAGACGGAAAGGCAGGCGGGCACAGCTGAGCCCTAGACCAGCGGCAACGATGGGCACTGGCAGCAGCTCTGCCCAGCCCATCAGCTTCTTTGTGCCCGCTGGGAACTATGGCCGTGAACAGGTATCTTGTTTTCTATGAGTTGCTCAAGCCTTCTGTGTATTTTAGTGTCCATCATTATGCTTAGGTCAATAATTTGACTCCCCCCGACTTAATATTATTTGTCTTCGGATGGAGATGGTGTTTAAGGTGGCAGCCTGGGGCTTTCCAGGGGGTTCGTGTCCCTGGGTCTCTCCCAGGTAGAAAGGAGGTAGGCGTGTTACTAAATATCTGTTTGCTTTTCTCCCATTTATCTGTCTTTTGTTGCGGGGCCTTCTAAGCCAAGAACCTAGAACAGTAGAGGTGAAAATTATTTTTCCTCCCTGCAGTTCAATGAATACATTAAAAAATAAATCTCTAAAACTATATGATGGGAATATTATTAGATTCAGTTAAGATAATTTTTGCATGCCTTTGAGGGGAACATTTTAATGTATCCTAACCATCACAAAGTTCACATATGCTTTTGCATGTGACATTTTAAAGTTTTAATAACTAAAGAGGTATACTTTAAATATTATTGCCTTTTTTCTGTAACAACAAGATTACAATAAACACTTCTATGCTTTCAAATATCTTAATCTACACTGGTATAAATAACACAAATAACCTGATTTTAGAGTAATTGATCTCAAGCCAGCTTATATTGGTTTACTAGAGCTAAGTTTTGAATTTTCAAGAAATTTGTGACAGCTGCAATTTAAAACACTGGTAGCTTGAAGTTGGCTATGAGCAAGTGCTATAAAAGAGGGCCCCTTTTATACCCCCAAAGTGTGCCAAGTGTTAATCATTCACCTTAACGCCTCTCAATAAATCCTTGTTTAGGAGAAATACGCAACTACAAAGGTCACTAAATTCTGCCAGATGCATATCTATCATATGTTTCACAAAAGACTAGCCCAAGGCAAAGTATGAATCTCTACTTGCATCTCTGCCCTTCTTTGTCCGCCCAGAGTCAAAATAAGTACGTGCAGGTTTGGTAGATCTTAAATAAATTCTTAAAAATCAATAATACCTGTAAAATGCCCTAGATTATGCAATTACTTTTCCTCGTAGCCTTCCATGCAGCTCCAAGCCAGCGCTGTCCCTAAGTGACTGCACCCCTCACTCCCCTTTCCCCCTCCCGGATGCCGTTGGCCTGGAGAAGGGGACGAGTTTCCTCACTGGCCGTCTGTTTCCCAAGTGGCTCTAGGAAACCAACGTGCTCTGATGAGAACTCACGTGCTCACCTTCGTTCCCATGCATCCTTCCCTACAGAAACATTTGCCTTTGGGGGGCCACACACGCGAATGGTAAGTTACCGTAGGACATCCAGTCACCCATGCAGTGGTTCTCGGAGCATCGGCGTGACCCGAAGTTCAGATTCAGGGCCCAGTTCCAGACCCACTGGGTCGGAAAGGCTGCACGTCGGACACAGCAGCCTGTCCCGTGACAAGCCCTTCAGGAGATGCTGATGTGTCTCCACTTCATGCTGAATGTGTCGTAAGGACAGTCATCCTGCCCCCTGACCTGCAGACTGCCTGGAATACACTCAGGGAAAAACCGAAAAATAGTTTTGGATGCATGCATTCTTTAAAACAAACAGTCAATGCTAAAACACTTGCACAAAAATAGAAAGAAAAAAAAAAAAACTAAGCTGCTATTCTGTTCCTGAGACCTCTCGCCCCGGAAGGGCTTGCACACAGCACAGTGCAGACCGGTTCCTCTTTGCAGTTCTCCTTGCCTCGGAAAGGGTGTTGGGGAAACCAGTCGGGCTTGGCACAGTGCTCGGGGTGCTGGCAGCAGAGTGCCCAGAACCCGGTAGAGCGCGGCGATGTTACTGCCACGCCGATCCTGCTAGGGGAAAGGATGTTTAAGCTGCTCCGGTTGGTCCTCTCTTCAGAGCCTGGCAGCGGACTCCTCTAAAGAATGATGAAAAAGCAGTAAAAGGAATGAGATTAGGGTCCAGACTCTAATAGTAAGGGGAAAAAAATCAAAAGGCTTTTATCAAAGAGAAAAGCTAACAGCAGCTTTAATCTTGGACAGCCCCCAAACCCCTCCCCCGCCCCGGAGGCCCGCACGCCACAGGTGCGCCCTGTGCGCAGGTGAGCAGAGCGAGCACCAGCACGCGGTCAGGCTGCCGGGGCTCCTTGTCTGGCCTGCCTTCCTCCAAGGCGCCCTCGGCATCCAGGGTGCATCTCAGCGCGGGTCATCTTGTAGCTGCTCCTGTTCAAGAACTGAAAGGTTCCGCAGACCCACGAGGACGCCCCAGCAATGGTGAGGAAGGATGCATCAGGAGGGCCTTCATGCGAACGGAAGAGGCGCCGATTCTGTGTTCATTGTTTCTAAATGGATGTTATTGTTAGCGACCAGGATAACTCAAGCTAATTTTTTTGAAGTCTAAAAGCCAATGGTAAGTGGAGAGTTTAATGGATGTGTACAAGGTGACGGGGAGAAAATTCCAAGGTGCCCTAAGCTGAATCGCAGCAGGCTGAGCGTGGAAGGAAGCAAGGAGCGAGGTTAAGGAGGTAGCAACCGCAGGGCAAAGCCGGGAGGAGGCCCGGTGAGAGCTGCATGACTGCGCGGTGGCCGGTTCTGAGCTTCCCGCCAGGGGGCAGCCAGGGGCCGCCTGGCCACCAGGGGCCTCTGCTTCTTGCCGGTACAAGAACTTTCTCGACTTCTGCCCAGAAACCACCCAGGAAGAGCAAGCACTCCTTTCTCACTGACTATGCACCTATTCCAGAACTTTCCCCGCCTCGCCTTTCCCTACCCCTCCTCACCTACGGCCGAGGTTCATTCTTTGGAAAAACAATCGAGGTCTTTCTTCCCCACACTGTTTCCGTGGAAGGGGACCATCAGCTCCCCGGCTGAGCACGACTCCTCCGCGCATCTGCTGCTGCTGCGGGGGCTGCTGGTGCGGCTTCCGCGCCAGGCCTGGGCCCTTTCTGGCCAGCGTTTGGCCCAGGGAACCCTTTCTTTAAAACGGTCTTCGGCAGGTGCGTGTTCTAACACATGTGACCATTTTGACTGAAAGGACAGGGATAGTACTAATGTTATCTCTGGTAAAACTGGTATTGTCTCTGGTAAAAAAAAAAAATGGTGTGATACTGGTATACTCCTGAGAGCAAAGGCAAAAGTTTCCGTTTCCTCATTCTCGGCACCGTGCAGGCCAGCTAAGGTCTCACCATCACAAAGGGACCTTTGCTGTTAGGTGGCAGGGGCCTTTCCATTGGACAGAAATGTCTGTGGCCGTAACAGCAGGAAAAAAAATGGTCATCTGTGCAGGTCCTTTGTGCTGTCCCACGGCTTTCTGACTTGGCAACGGTATTTTGGTCAATACTTTAATACAATTTTCAGCAGGTCTTGAAACTGTGGGCTCTGTGCCCACGGGCAGGTATCGCTGATACACGAGGATTTCAGTTTCTGTTGTTTAATGAAGTTCGTGAGTCAAAGTCTGTCCTTGCCTTGTTCGCATCATTTCATACAGAGTGTTTCTCAACACAGTGTGGAAAACAGCTCAGCATCTGATGATGAATCTCTCTGCAGGCACTTATGAGGACAGCGCCCAGTTGTCTCCTGTGTAAAGGGGTAAAACAAATGAGGGCACTTCTGCAATGAAGATAGGCATGACTAGAAAATAAAAAATGTCAGATACGGTATTGCAACTTTTGGTGTTTTGCAATGACCTTGTAAGTGGGCTCGCTACCATCCTCTACTCTGTTAGGGTTCTTTGTGCTACAACCAACCCCCCATTGTCCCCCACTGACGGAACCTGAATCTACGACAGACAGTGGTTTCCTATTTCCCCCAGGATAGCACGTTCCTTTGCTGACATGCATTGCCCTTCCTTCGCTGTGGGTCCCAGCTTTCTCGCCCAGCCCCGTCTGCTGGGCCTGAGCCCCACTCGGGTCCCGGGGGCGGGTCCTACGGGCCCCAGCGCCCACCGCTCACTTCCCGCCCACAGCTGTCCCGTTGACCTGGTTCACTGCGCCCTCTGCACCCAGGCCAGTCTCACGGGTGACGAGTCCGGGACCGCATCCTGCGTTTCCCTCAAGTCAGCTCCGTCCAACACAGCTCTTGGGGCCGTCGTTTCAAATCTGGGAGAAGTGGCATCTGTGAAATAATGATACTAAATACATATTGATCTTGTGAAGTTTTCCAGAGCTGATCTGCATTCTTATTTTAAACATGTTGTTTTCGTGTAGCTGTCAATGCTGTATTAATTATCATAGTCTAGATTTCCTGAAGACAGGAGTCACAGATTTTACACATGTACCTCATTCCTCTAACACGGTGGCCCATCCAACGAATCGGTTCCTGTAATTGGCTGAGTCACAGAGGCCCGTGGGTGGCACCTCTTACTTCCTGCAGAAAGATTTCGTCCAAATAAAATAATTGGCATTATAACTTCACTTGAAAATTTAATTTCACAAAATTGTACATATTCTTTGTTCGTTTTACTATTTATCCCTAGAAATTTTTGTTTTGCCAATGTTCTCTCTGAACGGGAATAAGGATATAAATATTTCCTAAGAAAGTATTATATGTAGAAAATACCATTATGAATAAGTCTTTACAAGGGCACCAAGTTTAATGTTATATGCCAGTTGCACTTTGATAATAATATAAAAAGATGGCACCGAGCTAATGAAATCAGGCACTAACAATTGGAGCCATTATTTGGATAATACCTGCAATTTAAATATAAGTAATGCAAGTAAACATATTTACTTATAGGACATTCCCAGCTTAACCCTTAAAACATTTGCTGCTAAATTTCACAAAAGGTATGAAAAAAATACCTCAGGCTACATTGGTATGAATCACTTTAGACCTAACGGAGAATTCGGAATCTATGTACTCTAAGGCCTGAAGAAAGAGATTTATAAACTTCAACGACATCGTTTTGGGGGACATAAAGCAAAGAGTCCGTCCATGAAAACAGAAGCCGTGGCTTGGGACTGGTGTGCAAACGTTGGAAAGACGGGGCCTGACCCGGAGACAATAGACTTGGTGGGGAGATTTCATTCTCGAAATTAAAAATAAAGAGTGATTTGCTCTTTTTTTAAATTGTCTGAGAACTCAGCATTTAAAAAGCTGTCAGAGGGGAGAGTTTGGGGGCTGGGTGAACATGAGGGAGGAGGGATTAAGAAGAAAAACGTCACACACGGACACAGGCGACAGTGTGGTGTCTGCCAGAGGCCAAGGGGGAGGGGGAGGAGGAGGAAGGTAAAGGGGGTGAATGGTGGCAGAAAGAGACTTGACTTGGGGTGCTGAGCACACAAGCAGTGTGCAGATGATATATTATGGAAGCATGCACTTGAAACCAGTACGGCTTTATTAACCAATGGCACCCCAATAAATTCAATTTAAAAAATCTAGTCGATATTCTGTCAGCCATTATCATGTAGCATAGCCATTTACCACTAATAGGAAAGTAGTACAATGACCAGATTCAAATATGTTGAAGCCCATTGAAGCCAGAACCACGGAGCTATATAAACGAGTGTTTGTACACAGAGGGAAAGGAAAGAGCTAATAAGTGAGCGTGGCTATGCCGAGAAAACAGGAGCCCCCTCCCGCACGTGGGTTTGTATCTTCTAACAAATAATAATAAGGACCACAGCATACACCCAATATCGCTTTCTGCCCTCTTGCCAATGGACTCCTCAGCCACAGTTAAATCTTTTGCTGAACAGCACTGTGCACAGGGTTGGGCAAAACTAGGTTTACAATGGTGAGTACATGAAACAGTTTTGTCGTATTATTTATTAATTACAGCATGATCTCTTTGCATGACAACTGTAAACCTCCTTTTGCCTACGCCTGTATGATTCATCTTCAGATATATTATGGGAAAACCTAGAAGACGAAAGGAGTTTGTACAAAAGCTGGCAGAGCCCGGCGAGAAATAATTGGCTCCAAAACAAACATGCGAGGCCTGTTATCAGCCAGGGTCAGCTGAAAGGGTTTTATGAGCTTCTGTCGGAGCATGAGCTGCAACCCTTTAATCATGGCTCCTTGCTCCTCCACTTCCCAGTGCTGTCAACATCCAAAAAAAAAACGGTTTAGGCAGCTTTTTTTCCCCCAAAAATCTTGAAAGAGGACATTAATGTGGAAGACACAATATGTGAGAGTACTCTACACATACTACTACTTATTTTAAAGATCATGTTCGATGTGAAACCTACCAATCCATATGCGTTATATACCCATGATCTTAATCTAGAAATACAATATATAATTCACATGTTACTTTTTCCAGGTTTTCTAGCATGGAGCTATTTTGTCTTTGTCACGATTAGGGGTGACATCTAAGAAAGTATAATGACCGTGTATGACTACGAAGGATGCCATCATTTACTGCGCCATCCACACGGCGTCATTTCATTACGATGAGAAAAATCTCAGATGCACAGCACCAAAGCTGAACAGAGTGTGCAGGAGGGCGATCCCTCAACGTCACGTTAGCTTGAATGTTCACTTTTTGGTAAAGATAATGGACTAGTTATATTCTTCTGTGTTCTGCGATACCAATGCATGTTTGCAAACGGATTGGTTTACTTTAGAAGAAAACTTAAAATAAGTAAGTGTAAAGTGTCGAGTAAGACCTCCTCCATTCTCACTGTGTTCAGTGGGGGCTGTATTCCCATAACGGCAGAGAATCCTGGGTCGCCCTGGCCGGGTAGCTCGGTGGCCAGAGAATCCAACTATCTGAGTAGACAAGTCCCTACATCTTTCTTTACGTCTATGGACCCCAGAGCTACCTGGCTTGTTAGCCAGCCTTAGAGAAACACCGGTCTCTTTGCTACTAGTATTTCTTCTTTACTTAGAGGTAACTTGTCAGAAATGGTTGTCCAATAATGTTCTCAGTGCATAAATACCGTCGAGAAAATACTAGGCCCAGAGGAAGACACGACAGCCACAAATGCACTGCCAGCTCTGACTGACGCTTACACTCTCCACACACACAAACACATTTCGCACTTTGTAACAGTTCGAGTTGTACTTCTCTATCGTCTGACACCCTACACTCACAGGTCGGGGGATAAACTGATTAAATGTCAGTGATATTGCTAAACCCAAGCTTACCATTGCTAGATCTGACTAGCATATCCTTGTGTTAAATTGCACTGTATTTTGAATTTCTAGGGGTGTTTAACTATTACATTAATTTTGAATCACATGTTCCAAACAGCCTCGGCAAGGAGAATTTACCTTTTATCGGGTAAATTAAGTGACAGCTTGCATATGGAACCCACCGATAAATGCTCACCTGTAAATATGAAAATTGACCTGCTGGGAATTAATTGACAACAATTAAACTGCATGACTCTAATTCCATATTACCCGTTGAGCAGCAAAATCACAGCAAAATAGAAAGCATTCCAAGGTCTTCGATTTCAATAATAGATCATTCCAAGTTACTCTTCCACTATCTTTCATTTTTAAAAATCACTTGACTTGAATGAAAAACACGAGAGCGACACACGGGTCAAGGCCTCTGGCGTAAGGTCCGCGATCCCACGGCGGAGTCTGCCGTGCTGCGATCTGAAAACAATGAGCCACTGACGCGATACCCGAATCAATCTGCGGTCCGGGCCTGAAGACCCGCCCTAATGCATCAAGGTCATTGTCATCTTCGGCAAGCGTTTCCCTTCCCGGATTACCACGCAGAGTGTGCTGTGGAAGCAGGTGCCTGCTCGTAAATCCGCTTCATGACTTTTGAAATGTGGTAAACCAGACTTGGAGACAAACGTTGTCAAGCAAGGAAAGAAGAAACACAACTTTATTTGACACAATAAAAACTCCTGTGCCAGGGAGGGGGAAAAACAAAATATTCGCTTCTAATGCCCTGGTCGTGTTCTCGTTCCCGTTCACGGGGCTCCACAGGTGCTGTGGACTCAGCAATCTGGCGGATGGAGCAGGCACCGGGCCTGGCAGTGCACACTGGAGTTCCGCCCCCGCCACCCCCGTGCCGGAGAGGACACGTTACCAGTGAGCAAACGGCAAGTCAGAGCTTAGCGAGGTCACGTTCCGTACACTGGTCCTCGGCAGAGCGGGGACGGACACCCAGGTCTTCCTAATGACAAATGTGGTTGTACTGGTCTGCTGGGGCTGCCGTAACAAACCGCCCCAGACAGTGGCTTAGATGACCAAAATCCCTGTTCTCACAGTTCTGGAGGCCGGAAGTCCAAGGTCAAGGTGCCAGTGGGCAGGGCGGGCTGGTTTCTCCCGAGGCGCCCCTCCCCGGCTTGCAGGCGGCGGTCCTTGCCACAGCGTCCTCACATGCCTCCCCTCTGTGTGCTCAGATCCTGGTGTCTCCCCCTCTCCTGGAAAGGACATTAATCATCGGATCAGGGCCCTGCCCATATGACCTCATTTAACCTTAGTGACCAACCTCCAAATAGCATCACTTCGGCTGATAGGGTTTCAGCACGTGCATGGGGCGGGGGGGAGGGGGTGACAGTTCAGTTCACAGCAGCACTGCTCTTTCAGCCTGCAGAGGTGCCACCCCGGGACCTGCGTGCTCACCGGGGTGCCACACCCCGCCCTGCACCGGGCGCCTCAGATGCAGGAGGCGCTAACCGTGGCCTCTGTCGTCCGAAGATCAGCGTGCCCATGCACCAAAGCACAAAGCGTGCTGATAAAGACGTCTACAAAATGCCATGAGAGCCTTGACCTTGCACAGCCTCCCATAATTCTCTAGGGGTTGGAAGTATGCCAACATGGGGGTGTTTGGATAGACCTCTTGAAAACATGTATAAAAGGAGTTATTTTATGACCCAGACCTCCTTGGACTGGACCCGAGGTGTGGAAGGCTGCACCCCAGGATGATTTATCACATGGCCCTCAAACGGGGAGGGGGAGGGGAAGCAGAGATGCCCCCAAATCCCAAAGGGTTCGGTTCGTTACTTACATCAGCAGGGAAACACTGTGCAATAGCGTTCTTCCCTCTTTAACATTGCACCCTCCGTCCTGCACCCCCTCCAGCTGTCCAGCTCTTTCAGACGGGCATCCTCACCTCGGATGCACGGAGCGAGCGGGGTTCCCCTACAGTGCTGTTTGTACTCACTGTCTCTTCCTCGCCTCCCGTTCTCAGTTTAACCACACTCCTCGGACTTGTGCCCCTGCCGTTCCTCTGAAGCAGCACTCATGTAGCCACCCGTCGGGGGGACCGTGGTTGCTAATACAGTCGCCAGCTCCCCGTCATCTTGGGTATGTGACCACACCTCTGTCTTAGCCTGCCCGGGCTGCCAATACCTATCACAGTACCTGCCTCAATGCCAACCCCCGTGTCTCCCTGTGTGTACTCCGCCCATGCTCCGGCGCCCTTCCTTTCACAGTCGGCAAGCTGGTTACGAGCAGCTCCGCCCTGGGGAGCCACAGGCCAGCCAGGGTTTCCGAGGACACGCTGCACTCCTCAGCTCCCTGCGGGTTTCTTAGGATGAGGTGGGTTCTAAAGGCAATTGATTGTTCGGAAAGGCCGATGTTGGCAGCGACTTAGGGAGACCTGGAGCGCGTGGGGATCGCGGGCACAAGCCTTCAGAGGCGCTCAGAGGTTGGCAGGCAGGCCGGCCGGCCGGCCGGCACCAGGGCGTCTCGGGTCTGCAGGAGCCCACGGGTGCCCTCGTTGGTTGACACGCTGTTGCACCCCGTAGTCAGAGTGCGCTCCGTCCCCTGCGAGGGCCATTTCCATATTTCAGTCATGAGCAGCTGGAGAGTTTCCACCAATTCCCAGCTGGGGTTCTGTGTTGGAAACACACTTTCCTGGTCCGACAGTGCACCGACCCTGCAGCCTGCGGGCGCTCTTTTTAATCAGGCTTCTACCTTGGTGCTGTGGGGCGAATTAAATGGGGCGGTCATTAATTAGGGCTGCCGTTCTGTTCCGTCGCCGGGATGTCATTACCGGGGCCCAGGTCTCCGTGGCAGGCCTGCAGCTAAAGAAAATAACTAGGCTCTTTTTTATTTTTTAACAAACAACAAAAAAAACTTCATCTTCTCTGGAATGATGATGAGGTATTCCTCCTACAGCCTCCTGTAGGCCGGAGAGGGGCGGAATATTTCAGGCTTCCTCACCGCGTGCGGCTGAGATGATCCCTCTGGGCACTGCCTCTGACCTTCCTCTTCCCAGCACCCCCCTGCACTGCATTTGGGGCGGTTTTACACTAGTTCGGAACATTGTTCCTTTAACCCTGTGTTTGCCGCCGGTGCGTCCAGCGAGCAGGAGCGGCTCTGGGTTCTCCGAGGCAGAGGCCCGGTCCTCCGCGCCCCTCACTGGGTGCTTTTTGTAGACGGAACCAGGCGGCTGACCACACCGCAGGTCTTTTCCGAGGCTCCAAGGGCCTGTGAAAGCTTCTGGCTTGGTAACACTGCACTTGACTTTGCACTGGCCCGGGGGCCCAGCCCCTCCGCTGGAGAAAAAGGTTCCTGACCTTGGCTGGAGACCAGAGACGCGATGTGCGATCAGCATTGGGACACGGTCTCCAGAAAAGTTTTCTGAGAGTGAAAGAATGCTACCTACAAACATACGGTCCAGTTATAACCCTCCCGAGACAGTCCTTCCGATCAAAATTTGACTGCAAAATCATGTCAAATAATGACATTTTAAAATCAAATTATCATTATGGCACTTGATGCTCTCTTTGTAGAATTCAGAACTAAATGCTCAATGTGTAACAAAAGGTATAAAATTAGAATATTATGGGAATAAGTGCTTTCTGTGGTTGAACAATAGACGTGGTCATGTACTATTGTGCCACCAAGCTTAACAAAACTTGGCGTGGTTTTGGTAGACGTAGCTGGAAAGAGGAGAAAATCAGCAAGACTCGGAGATGAGGCAGCGTATGTGTGGGCCTGGGTACACCCCTGCTATGCTGGGCTGTGAGGTGTAATACTATCAAGGCCTGACAGTATGCATGCCCCGACACTTGGGGAAACCGGAAGGCCCTCCAGTGGCCTGACCACAACTTCTCTGGCCCTCTCTCATCTCACAGGGAAGGTGCCCAAGCAATCCTTGTCCTGGAGACCAATCACAGCGCCTACGTGTCCTTAGTCGTGGGCTCAGTACCCTGACAGCCCAGATAACCATTCAAACAAGGCCGTCGTATTCTCAGAGGGCATCTCACCATCGGACCCCACAAAGCCTGCCGCCCACGGCCCCAGCTTGTGCGCCCCGTTCCTGAATGCAGCCCTCTTGTGATACAGGGCGACCCGCCCTGCTCTGTAGAGTCCCCTCTCCTGGCTGTGAACGTATGTGACTGATGAACTGCTGTCAGTCTCATCATCCAAAGTCGTTGTCCTGTGTGTGGCCATCCTGGAATCCTAGGGCAGAACTTTTTCCTTTGCCGACTGGGTAAAGAGGAAGCTACTTAAGCATGTGCATCTCCATAGGTACTTGTAAATTCATATTTTACAGATTATTCTTCTACATATATTTCTCTCATTTAACTACAGATCAAATTTTAGAACTTGTTATTAATGTATGATACTCCCCTTTGTTCTTAATTTGGAGTTGCCCCTCATAAAAGTTTTCTTCCCCTGGCAACCCTTGATGGCCCCTCCTTGATGGGATCGAGACTGGCCACACACATGAGCTCCAGCCAAAGGGACCACATGACGGTCTTCAGAAATGCTTCATGATGGGTTAAACGATAAGAGATTGGGGAGGAATGTTGTGTTCTAAAAATAATTGAGCATACCTCCAATGATGGATAAGTAGATAATTTGCAATGAGCACTTGATAGAGCTTTTGTTTAAGCAATTTCCTAGCAATAAACTTGTCTCATCCTTTGTATAATGAGGTCTCTCCCCAACTCTGTGCAATATGAACTAGTCTTGGGTTAAAATGCAAGTAGTCAGGCAAACCAGGTTGGGTTGGTATGTTTTTTTAAATATTTTATTTATTTATTTTTAGAGAGGGAAGGGAGGGAGAAAGAGAGAGAGAGAAACATCAATGTGCGGTTGCTGGGGGTCATGGCCCACAACCCAGGCATGTGCCCTGGCTGGGAATCGAACCTGCGATGCTTTGGTTCGCAGCCTGCACTCAATCCACTGAGCTACACCAGCCAGGGGCTTGGCATGTTTTTAGGAAGGCCAGAAATTCCCCTTTGTCCCAACACTTCTTCCTAGGCAGATGTGAAGCCTGAAATTTTCACCATTGTGTCCAATTCTTTTTGAATGAATCAGTCATAAAAACTGCAATAACAGAAATTTATTATCTGGTATAAGTACTATTTTTTAAAATGTATCTTTCAAACCTAAGTGAAGCATTCCCCAAGCAGGTGATTGAGGACAGAGGCATTTAGTGACAGACAGAAGAATAAGAAGAAATGTCACCCAGCCCTGCTGGCTCATATAAGGACACTGTCCGCTTGCCTGGAGCCCTGAGGTCAAAGTCAAGGACTCGTGATGCCACAAGGGGAAGACCACTAACGGCAAAGGCCACTTAGTTACTGGGGACACGTTCTACATACTCGATCCTGGGAATTTTAAAAAGTTATCTGAAGTCAACTCTGTGTTAGTACATAATAATGTTACTCTAAGTTACTGTGGAGATTAAATAAAATAATGTGCTGGTATATAAGATACCTAGTACACAGTGGGTTCCCTAAGACGTTCTCAATAAGTGACAGCTATCTTGTATTTTTTTAATATTTATTAGCCCTACTCCAGGTATATAAAAATGAGCTTTATTTTTCTTTCTAAAATTTAATTATTCTTGGCATTTTTTTATCTCTTTATAGTGAAGAGCAAATCTATATCCTGTCTACCTGTACCTGCCTTGGTCTACTTATATGTAGTGTAAGCCAGTAATCTTCTTGTGTCCAACAGTCTGAAGTTCTGAGAATGTGTATGTATGTTTAGATGTTTTACTGCACAGAGCCGTCTAGGCCTCTCGGGCCTGCGCTCCCTTCCCGTAAGCCACCTGGGGAGGAGGAAGGCACGGGAGGCCCTGGGGGGCTCCTTCACTCACCCCTTCCCCTTCTTCGTTTCCACGCACGTCACTGTCAGCTCGAAACCTGTGACGTTGCACTTCCTGAATTTTTAGGGCTAAGAGGACCGATATTCACCTTCTGCAATCTAACCCTTCATATGTACCACTAAAAGGACAGCTTCATTTCTGAACAAGTCCTTTTTTGCCCAAAGCGTCCGGCTTTCAGAATTCGTCTCTTATTGAAAAGACTCGTAAGCATTAAGAACCAGGGTCCGCAAGCAGCGTCTCTGCTCAGAATAGAATAATCCCCTCGTTCTCTACGACCTGGAATCCCATGGCTTTGCCAGGGCAGAGGGCTGAATGACAACATGATACAGAAGAGAAAAACTAGAAGATGACAAATTCATATTTGCATAATTTGTCCCTGTTGCAAATGCTAATAATGCTCATTTAAAATGATGATATTCACATGAGGTCCCAGAGAAAAAAACCTCACTGCTGTCTATAAAAGTGTGCTGAGTCAATTTGCAAAACCTCAAGTTCCCGTCCTTCAAATGAACAGCCAAGTGCATCCTCTAACCAAACACAGAATAAAACTTTGGAAAGTCTAATTGGGTAAACGAATCACAAATTTCTCAGGCCAGATGGTATTAAGTCGTAGCCTGCCAATACCTGCGTCATTTCCATGCTACAGTCAATGAAGTTAGCACTCCTTGGCACTTGGAGTTGTCAAGTGTTAATCTGCCAGTCACCCCTGCCTTCCCCGGTGCTCGCTGGGGGATGGTAGCTTTCTGCTTGCGTCCTGTTCTAAGACCATATGAACACGGTTTTTCAGGACCGCAGCCCTTTTGCACAGGTACATCAGTCCCTTTTTGGAGACACACACACACAAGAGGTAAGTCACAGAGGGAAGCTTGGGTCCCCGGGTACTGTCCCTCTGAATTTTGACAGTGTCTGGGGTCCGCAGGAGGGGTCCACTCAGCTGTGTCACTGTTCTCTGAACTTCCATTCGCCCTGTGCACATCAGAGACATTCGCCGCCTCAGCGCATCCTTTTAACTCTGATGTTTTGTGGTGCTGGAACTGTATTCTAGGGTTAACTTTGACTCAAGGCCAGATTTGGGTCTGGATGTTCTCCCACACCTGTTTCAAAGATACCATTCTCTTTGCAAGTGCAAAAGGCCCTAGGCCAGTGTGCTCAGTGGCTGGCAGGCATGTCAAAGACATCCTTAAGAATTTGATGAAAGCTAGAGACGCTTTCTCAGAAAATTCATATGTGTGCAGAATCTTGCATGGCACTCTCAGTGTTTGCTACAGATACAGAGTTTTGGAATCACAGAAATCAAGACAAAGTACCTCAGACTTCTTGTATAGATTGTGCATGACTTCCAAGAATCTTCAGAACCTACCTATTAGAAACTTTATATCCATTAGATTGATAACCCGAATTTCACAATTTGATGTATAATATGTGCAGAGTTGTGCAAACACACACTCAGGCCAGTTGTAATTGTTAAAGATGGGTCAGTGACTACCTTCAGCTTAAGAGTGTCTTTTCCACTTTTATAAAAGTAGATCACATGTTGAGTGAATGTGTAGCCATTCTCTGTTATAGGCATTTGATTCTCCTTAGGCAAACCCTACACCTATAATGAATCCACATGTTGGGTAGTGTTTTCTTCTGTAGACGTATTGGAATCTCAGGTGTCCTGTTCAAGGTCACCCTGTTACAATGTGACAGTTAGCTTCCTGACCCAGGCTTATGCTAACACCAATATCTTTTTTTCTTCATCACGCTGTGTATGTCTATTTAAACAAAACAAACCGAATGATCTCGCCATTGTTGCAATTCTCAGCAGATTTCTAGAAAGTAGACCAGAGGAGGGAGCAGGCGCCTGTATAATTTTAAATCTATGCACTAATTTGAACTATTAGGAGCACTGCAGGGCTGCAGATTCAGTCCCTGGACCACCTAAAAAGGGGGGGGGTCGATGGCAGGACACCCAGGTCCACATTGAGTGTGACAGGCCATTTTCCTGGAGGACAGGCTGTTTCCCTCCTTCATGTCTGAGGACGTGGGGGCATCTCCTCAGGAATTCCGATTCCCTCTCTAGGTGTCTTGGTGTCCTCCCTCCGTCACCCAGAGAGGTGTGTGTGTGTGTGCGCGCGCACGTGTGCTGGGCCAAGGAGGACAATGACATGGGGGTCCCACATGCACTCCCCCCAAAGCCACCCCTCCCCGTGGGCAGGGACACGTGCCAGTTCCGAGAAGATGGAATCGGTGCTGGCTCGTTATGAGCAGGGAGGAGGCCGCAGGAGCCAGCCCCTGGTGCTGCTCTCTCTCCCGGGGTGGCCCCTGGTCTCGGAGGCAGAAGCCCAGCTGCAGGCAGAAAATCTTGCTGCTTCACCCCTGCCCGACAGCCGGTACATCGTTCCAAACTGAAAACACAGTTGTTCCTACTTGCAGGTAGGCAGAGCTTTTTTTTATTCTTAGATTAAAATCGGGAATTGAAGAGTCATCCACAGTTTCATCAATACCGAAATCTTCGATGGGTTGGTCTTGGACCAAGGCAATCAAATATTTATGTGGCTGATGGAATATTGATGCCTTTCATTTATATCCCATCGATAGAGCGGTTATTCTTATTTTGTAAGTAAGAATTATATTACACTTCTAGGCACTGGGTATTCTTTTAAATGTTTTATAAATCCTAAGTTATTCTACTCCTCAGCAATCTAAGAGAAAGATGCTGTTGTTTTCCCAGCTTTCCAGGAGGGGAAACTGAGGCACAGAGAGCTGTACTAATTTGACCAGGGACAAGCAGCTAGTAGAAGGCAAAGCTGGGATTCCACTCCAGGCAGTCTGGCTCTGTTCATTTGTAAACTGATCGTGAAATGATGTGCCTCTCAATGCAACTAGGAAACAACAAAAAGCAGAATAATGCTCCCCATTGAAGATTTCCGTACCCCAATCCCCATCATTTGTGAAAATGTTATGATCTGTGGCAAAGAAGAGTTGAGGTTGCAGATAAAACCACGGCTGCTAACCCGGTGACCTTAAAGTGGAGAAATTAGCCTGGATCGCCAGGGTGGACCCACGGAGTCACAGGGGACCTCCCAGGTGAAAAGGGGGGCAGGAGGGTCAGAGCGGACGGAAGCAGAGGTCAGAACGCTGCGGGGTCAGGAGGCCAGGAGCCTGGCCAGGGGCCGAGCGCGGGAAGAAGCAATGACCCGGATCCCCGCCCTCCCCTGGAAGCAGCAGTGCGCCCAGCCCCCGCAGCGGTCAGACCTCTGAACTCCAGAAACGTAAGACAGTAGTCTTGTCTCGTGTTGAGCCACTGTGTTTGTGCTGCTTCCTCACAACAGCCAAGAAAAACCGATACAAAAATTGTCTCCAGAAGACATGCACGTTAAAAGTGCAGAGCCCAAAATTCGGGTTCGCCACTTGCTAGTATGAGAACCTCCAGTAATGACTTAAACGGTTCGTGTCTTGGTTGGCCTTGCTTTAAGGTGGGGAGAAGCACGCTTACTACACTACGTGACTGCTGGGGATGGGTGGCCACGAGGTAAAACATTGGCATCATCCAAAACATAGCTTTATTTTGTTGAGCGAAAGTCACTGGGGGGCCTAGGACTGGATCCGAGGCTTGGGATGCGTACTGGACAGTACCTGTGTCAGGCTCAAGTGCTTTGGATGGAAGCAGACTTGGCTTTAATTCCAACGCCACCACTTGTCTATGAATTAGGGCAAGTTTCTCCAAGTGCCACACCTTCTAGAACTCCCGAGGTCACGGGCTGTTAGGTTGACATGAGGCGTTGAGTTGAGTTAACATGCCTAGACAGCCTTTCAGGGACTGTCCTCTGTGGGACTATCACTCATCCCTCCAGGCCGTAGTTAACTGTGGGTATAACAGTAAAACCTTCAGTGGCTCTGCATCCCCTTTTAACTAATGGAACCATTTTGGAATCTTCCCCTTTCGCTCAAATCCAGCGTGGCTCTACGCTCTCCGTCCTCAGTAGTATTGAATGTCTAGTAGTACTCAAAATCAAAATAATTTATAGTGATTCTGCCAAAAACCAGAGCCATCGAAGACTAAATCAATAGCTAGGAAATAATAGCACTAATAAAGTACAGGAATTTGAGGTTGCAATGAAAAGTGACAGCCATTGTAGGGCCGTTGCAAATCTATCAATAGCTCGCCTTATTAATACAGTCAGCCAATATTGATTTCCAGGAGAGCGATTGGATGCGAAAATGACAAGAGCATAACTGATTGTGCTGGGGCAGGGAAACAAAACTGAAAACCGAGGGCCAATCCACTGGGGCTGTGCTTTCCTGACTGCCTTCCTGGCGAACTCCCCCTCCTCGGTGTCAAGTTCACCTTGGGGGAGTTGCTCACGGTGGCAAAGGCAAGGGAACGTGACTTTAGGGAAATGTCAAAACTCATCCGTTCTCAAATTATTTATCTTTCTGATGTTTTGATACTGTTTTATGTTGCCACGTTTTTATACTGACAAGCTCTTCTCATGTAAAGACTCCTGATAATTATATTTAGAAAAGTTTCAAGTTGGTGAGTTTCGTTCAGTGCTAATGAATCCTCCAAATGACTCATCTGCCAACTGCAACTAGAACTCTAACAGATTTTGCTGTTCAGAAATCTCAGTTATGAAATGTTCATTCCACTGATGACACCAGTACACGCGTCAGCAGGGACCTGCAGAGCATCTTTGAAAGAGGGGAAAGATGTCTCTGTAATCATACCATTGGAAGACATGTTTGTAGTTCCTGAGTCACAGAGTAAATATAGAATTCTTTCTTTGCAGTTAAAATTCTCAGATCCCACCTTCTTTTCCTCAGCAATTTCCTGACAGTATTATTTCTTTCCCCTGGAATTGTGTGTTGTGTAGAAAGTGTCCGCTATTTACTCCCTCACTCGGTGTTTTACTGAGAGCTGCTATGGGGTGGGTGCTAATCTAGGGGCAGGCAGCAACTATGAATGAAACAGATCCAGTCTCTGTCCTCATGGAGGTCCCTTTCCAGCAGAGGAACACAACAATATATGGGGAGAAATAATGCCCATTTGGATCAAACACCATTAGCTTTTGGCTCCTCGCCTCTCAAACTAGACTTGGTTAAGGTGCTTATCTTGGTGGGGGTGGTTAAGAGAGAGGGGACAGAAAGAGCTATGTGACCAGGGACATCACAGGACATCCCCTCTCAGGAAGGGAAAAGGGCCCCCGAGTCCCTTTGCCTGCCCAGCCCAGCCCCCTCAGTCACACACGGCGTGGCCACCTCGGCCCATCTGTGGATTGCCGCCACTGTCCTGCCAGTGCGGACACTGACGGGACCGCTCATCCGTCCTGTCCTTATTCAAGCCGGAGCCTACAGAGGCCATCAGGCGGCGACAAACTGCCGCAGAGACGGGACAGACCTGAAGTCCCTAAAAGACAGACCATAACAGGGGTTGGTCAGGATTTTGAGAAACTGTATCTGTCAAAGATTGCAGGTGGGAATATAAAATCACACAGTGACTTTGGAAAATAGTTTAGAATCCCTTACAATGATGAACGTAGTGACCGTGATGACGTAGCAATTTCAATGCTAAGTGCATATCCGTACAAATGAAGTGAAATAAGACCCAAACACTCATGTCAACACAACAGCCTGGACACAAATGTGGATGGTGGTAGTTTTTTTTTTTCCTGGTAGCCAAAAAGCAGAGACAACCCGAAGTCCCACAGCTGATGAGCAGGTAAACATGAGCACTGGTCCATGGAGTATATATAGGTGAACCTAGCAAACATCACGCTAAGTGAAGTCACAAAGGACCAAATATTTTTGTGAGTCTGCTTACATGAAAATTCCTTTCATTTTCTTATTGAACCAAAACCCACATCTCTCTTGAGAACACATTTCTCCATCAATAGTCTCACGCAGGAGTTGTGTGTTATTTTTCTTCCCTCCGGAAACAGTTTTTTTGGCCGCTGGGCCTTCTGGTCTGTCATTGCCACGTCCAGACTGTCGCCCCCACACTGTTGCTAATGACACCGGGACCGAATCTCCTGCACCAAAGGCATCGCCTCCTGCCCAGCCTGGCTTCAAGCATCTTACTCCGGCATCTTCTCTTTCTCCCTTCAAGCTTAGTTTAATTAATGACTATGGCAACTGGCAAAAATATTTACATAAAATTCTAATTTAATTACAGTTTCTCCCTATACCGAGAGGTTATTTTAAAGGGCTGGTAGAAGATGGGTGACTCCCCGTCTCCCCCAAAAGGACTGAAATAGTCCAAGGATGAGCCTCGTCATAACCTTCATACTGGCCCACGGTGGGTTACACCAAGCTCGCACGCCAGTGGCATTTTCAGAGTATCCCCTAGGTGCTGCAGCTGACACTGTCCAGCATCAGGGGACTAGGAGTTATTGGCTGTCCATGTACACCCCATCTTCTGCCCACCAGAGGAGAGTTACTGAAGCCATTGTCATTGTGCATAACCAAAAAGGACGCAGTATTGGCAGAGGATACAGATACCTTATTTTTTTTAATTTTCTTGTTTTTCATTCCTACTACATGTCAGGTGCTTTTCCAAAACTTAAGAACATCATCTCATGTAATCCTCGCAATTTAGGAGATAGGTAAGTAATCGGATACCAGTTTTAAAGGCGAGTTCATTGAGATACAGATTAACCAAGCAGCCAAAGACAAATAGCAGGTGGGGCTAGACCCCAACCCAGCAACGTGGTTGGAGAGGCCTCTGTCCTGAGCACCACGCCATGTTACCTACCAAACGTGGCGTGCGGGAGAAGGGGAACTCCCCTTCTCAGGTTCACCAGGGCAGCAGTCCTGCAGGTAAGCTGGAAGCGGCGGAGACCATCAGAGGCACAGATGGGAAAAGGCAGCCCCAAGGCTCTGGGAATGCTGATTATTTCTTGTAACCCCCTTGTATGTTACAGCGGGGTTTTCCAGAGCTCTGGTTCCCGCATGGCATCTCTGGGGTCTGCCGGTCAGAGGGGGGTTTACAGGAGTCGGAGGCCAAGGCTGTGCATAGATTCTGGTTCTGCGAAGTGCTTTTGGTGGTTTTCGGATGTCATTGTACTTGTGGATTGATGGGGAGAAGGTCTGAGTGGGCAGACACCCAACTGCCAGCGGTCCCGTAGGCGCATAACAGGAAACCCACTCCCGCCTCTCTGCAGACTCCTGGGTTACGTATGCGTCTCGGTCCTGGGCTGAGCCTACGTGGAGGTTACCAGCGCGAGCACATCCTGGAGCAGCGCTCAGCTCACAGTCCTGCTCACATCCGCTTCCTGTGGGCAACTTCAGAAACCCAGAGGGAGGGAGACGCCCTGCACAGACCCGGGCACATCTTTGGGGGACGCTGCCCAGGGCTGACTAGCAGACTGGTCACGACAGGCCCCAGGTGGGTGATAGCAGGGCTCTTTCACGGGGGTCAAGACCAGAAGTCATTCAGCCATTTCAGTCAGAAGTCTGCACCGTTGGTTGTGTTGGGTTCTGCATGAAAGTCGCCCCCAGCCCCAGGTCTGTCCACTGGCGTGCCATTGGCCAGCAGCCACCCACAGCGAGCCCCAGGTGGAACTTGATGGGACCTCTGCTCCTCGCCTTGCCCTCTGCCTCCCCGAACTGGCCTCTGGACCGGTGTCCCTCTCCCAGTGCCCACTGTGACCCTTCGGGCATAGTGTCCGTGGCTCCACCTTGGTTCTCAGCGGGCTGGGTAGTTTTTACACCTTCCCTCTTGTTTGGGGGAAGGAGAAGAGAGAAAACGGGGTCATTGGAAGGGCTGAGTGTGGTGGGCTCACTTCAGTAGCACAAGTCACCAATATATAATGTAAGGACCAAAGAGCTAACTTGCTTATGGTAACACTTTTTGTTGTTTAGTCTATGTCTGTCTGTTCCTGTGTTTAGTTAAGGAAATCTTCCCGGTTCCTCGAGATCACACAAAGCCCTAACTGGGAGTTAAAGCTAATTAAAGGACATCAACATTAGATTGAGAACTCCTGTGTCTTGGCACACTGAGGTATCACCTAGAGGTCTGCTATATTTGGATTAATTTAATATTTCATAAGAATGCCTTGTAAGTTGTCATTTATGATAATCTGGTAACGTGGAAAATATTGTTATATAGTCTTAAGGAAACAAATTTCTGAGCTAACAGTAAATATCAGCCTTGTATTATAAAATGATTGATGAGGCCACAAATATTATTTATTTAATTATTTGTAAATAAAAGATAAAAACAAGAATTAAGGTGATTTTCCTTTAAGCAGTACACCGATAAATACTTTCGTAGTAAATAAATAGACGATTCATATTCCTACATTCTGGAAAGATGAGTTTTTTAAAAGTTGATTAATAATTTGAGCACCGCATGTCTATGGAAAATGTACACGTTCTATGCAAAATAATGTGCAGGGATTGATTTAAACATTCCTTAAGTTATGCAAAATCGTATCAATCTTTTGGAGTAATGTCAAGTTTATGGTGATTTACAAATACTATACCAGAGTTTATTAGATTTTACAAATGGCTTTCACAGGAGTTAAATATTGTTCATAAAAAAACAACACATATTTTCTTTTGTAATAAATGCAAAATTGAGTCTAGGCTTAAAGAATAAAACCTCCTAGGAGAATTTAAATTAGGGTTCCGAATGTGTTCCTCATCCTCTCATTCTCAGTACTATAATTTTTAACTCAAATCCTAAACCCGAAATCATGTAGCTGGTTTTGAGAATATTGAATATTACACGGTAGACTAATTACTTGGTAAAATGACTGGCAGCGCTCCTAGGAGACGAACCACACCACACAGGGCTGACTGCTGAGGAGCGAGCTCTACGGGCAAAGTCGCTGCGGCGGTAACGCCATGGAAATTGCCACGGGGAAGGCAGCGATGGAAAGATTAATTCCATTGTTGTAACTGCCCA
Source organism: Phyllostomus discolor (assembly GCF_004126475.2). Taxonomy (NCBI): domain Eukaryota; kingdom Metazoa; phylum Chordata; class Mammalia; order Chiroptera; family Phyllostomidae; genus Phyllostomus; species Phyllostomus discolor. The sequence goes on along the minus strand of NC_040911.2, from coordinate 3,326,213 downwards.
CGCGAGTGCATTAAGAGTAAGTGAGTGACATGTTTACTGTGACTGTGATACCTGACGGAGTCCATTAACTATAGTCTAGAGTTAAAGCAATCAGTCCCATCAATTAAATAAAAAGGGAAGAATATAAAAAGTGAAATTGTTCTTTGAATGACGTTGCCCTTGTTTACTCCCAGCTTACTTTCCGTTAAATCCAAATGGACAGATCTTTGTGTAGACTCAGTCTTCGTGCGTTAGTGCTTCAACCCTGTAGCTACTGAATGGGATACTAACTGGGGTGGTTCCGCTATACATTGCAAGAAGTATACCGTTGTGTTTGGAAAAGGAATGTATTATACTACCCAAGATCTCCTCAAAATGCTTGGAAGCATGGAACTCATATAACCTATGATAGGAGCTAAATGTTTATCAACAAGAAAGTTATTTTTGCTACACTTCAAACATGATCAAAGTATTTCCAGATTGCTAATTAATTTATACAAATCACTAAGTAGCTTCAAACTTGTAAATTAACCTGAGTTACTATGTGAGAAAGTGCGTATCTAGCATTAGGAACTACCGGAGGAAAGGAGCAAAGTCTGTGGCCGGTGCCACTCACCACTTCCTCTGTGATAACCTCTCTAGTTCTCGCTCCCTCCTGATTCAGACCAAAGAAGGAGGGAAGGTAGGTCTAGGAAATTCTTGCTTCGGGAGAAATCCAGCTTTGTCAGTTCACCACCGGGACTCCTCTGAGGACGAGCACCAGCCTGTGTGACAAAGGGACTGCCGTGAGACCCGAGTGTCCCGGAGTCGTTCAGCTGGTCTTCTGCACGCAGTATTCCACAGGCTTCGTGCCAGCAAGGTCAAGCCCTTCAAGGTGGCGGGGACCACGAGTAACCCAGCCCAGCCAGGCTGGTAACACGGACCCAGGGGCGAAGCTGGGATAAAGTCAAGTCTCAGCCTGGAAGAGGATAGAAAATGTTGCTCTCTCAGATCAACCATTATGCTTGGTTCACGGTGAAACTTCAGTAGAAACCATGGGATGGGATACTAGAAATAGTCTTTAACAGCGTGTATACGTAAACCTATACTTTCTCCCACTCTGTGCCCACAAATATGAATCATCGGCATTTGTTGAGCTCTTGGAATGAAAAGTCACTGGGTTCGAGAATGGCAGAAATGTAACGTACCTGAATTTACAGGATCAAGAAAGGCATGAAACCCGAACTAGCAAGAACAACGATTAAGCACTTCCAGACTATGCAAACTATTGATATTGGGCCTGAGCCCACCTCAAAAACAGTGAGAAATTAGGACACTTTCACTAAAATCTTAATGACTGTATTTTGGTATAGCTAACATTTGCCTGCATGAAACAAAAATGCAACGATGGGCTGTTTTTCGAAAACGCCCTTGATGGCAACTCTGAGACCTTCTGCTGCCAACGTGAGGGAGAGGTTTCCCTTCCCGGACAAAACAAAATGACAAAACAAAAAATAAAATAGGCCTATCCAGACAGCTGAGGACCAAAAAGAATGATCAGTTCATGTTATTGTTTAGTAAAATTTAAGACAAAGTCCTTGATTTTGTTTACATCATTCTTGGATGTTCTATCATTTTAGACAAACATATAATACGGAATAGTTTCAGTACCCCCAAATCCTCTGTGTTTTTACTTATCTCTTGCCCCCATTCCTGACCCCTTGGTAACCCCTGATCTTTTTGTCACCCCAATATCTTTGCCTTTTCCCCCACATCATTACTTAGACTCATGCAATATGCGGCCTTCTCAGACCAGCCTCTCTCAGTTAGTCATATGTATTTAAGGTTCCTCCAGGTCTTTCCATGGCCAAATAGTTCTTCTCTATTTAGCCCTCAATAATATTCCACTGCGCAAACGTACCACCGTTTATTTATCCGTTCACAGCTGACGGGCTGAAGGGCATCTTGGTTGCTCCCAAGTTTTGATGGTTACGAACAAAGTCGCTGGAAACATCTGTGTGCAGGTATTTGCATGAGCGTAAGTTTTTGGAGCCTTTGGATGCGTACCCAGGAGCAGGAGTGCTAGCGGAATGGTTAGTTCTGTAAGAAATCGAGGACACACGGTACTGTTTTGCGCTTCTACCAGCAACGAAGGTGAGATTCTGTGGCTCGGCATCCTCCGCACTGTGCAATGTGGTCAGCATTCCGGACTCGGGCTGTTCTAGCAGGTGTGCAGGGGTATCTCACAGTCAATCTCATTTGCATTTCCCTGGTGGCAGGTGATGCGGAGCGTCTTTTCATATGCTTATTTGCCATCTGTACAGCTTCTTTGTGGAGGTGTCTGTTAAGGTCTTCGTCCCGTTTTTTAATCAAACATTTTGTCTTCCTATCAGTGAGTTTTAAGAGGTCACTGTATATTTTGGGAAAATAGTCCTTCAGTGGATATGTCCTTTGCAAATATTTTCTCCCAGTGTTTGGCTTGTGTTTCACTGGGCTGACTGTGTCTCTTGCAATGCAAACTTTACCTTAATGCTAGCCAATTCTTCAATGATTTCTTTCGTGAATTGTGCCTTTGTCTCTCAAAGTCATCACCAAGCCCAATGCTATTTATTTTCAAAGATCCAGTCTTTAGTTCTACTCACCAAATCTATTTTTCATTTTAACGTACTGGTTTTTGTTGTAATTATTATCAATTACCTCCTTTATTGGCTTAACAGTATTTTCATTTTTCTAATGTTTAAATTAAACCTTTGATTTATTTTTAATATTTTCTGTAATAAAATTATTTTCTAAATTATAAAGTAGTTGAAACCACATTTGTAGGCATTATTACACAATGTGTTCTTATTTGTCCTCTAGTTTCCAATCTCTATATGTTTTATCTTTAATTCAAAAATGGTTAAGAAAATTCTAGTTGTTGCTGTTACCGTTAATTTTTTATTTTAGTTCATTGTGGTCACAGAATGTGGCTTTAAAGAACTCCACTTTTTGGAAGTTTCACTGTGGCTAAGCATACTTTGTACATAAATTAATATTATGCCCACATCGTTTGTCCTGCTAAGTCAACTTACAGGAATGTGATCTCTTTTTTTTTCTGAGAAATTAAAATATGTGCACACAAGCTAAGTGCATCGGCACATTACTTGTGAAAGAGGAAAAGTGCGATGAACCAGATTGTCATAGCATTTCCCCGAGTGGCAATGTTGGTGCAGCTGTGAAGAACGGACACGCTTGAGGGTCAGGGTGGACCTGGGGTTCCCAAGGCTCGGGGAAACACCGATGGAGGAAGACGTAGCAGATTCTGTGATTTCTGTAAAACAGCTTAGACTGCACAAAAAAAGACTGATTTAATCCATCCAAAGGCTAATTATAATTCTTCCGTGTAATGTGTTGGGTTTTGTAAGTCTTGCCCTGCACCTGGTTATGGGACAACATCTCGGCCAATAGACATTGAGTGAACCGCATGGTGCAGCACCCACGCCCTGAGGTGCAGAAGTCAAGACGCGGACCCAACGGTGCAGCCAGGACCCGCCCCCAGCCTTGGGTGTCACATTCAAACCCCCAGTTTTAAAGAATGTAGGGGAAACCCCAGTCGACAGCATTGGAACTCAAATCTACTTAGACCGAGGGTCCTCAGAGAGGCAGTGAATGGCATTCAGTGTTGTCATGTAAACACTCGCTTCCCTCCGAGGTGCCTTCCATCGGAAGGGCAGGAGCGAGTGGCGAGTGGCGGGCGGAGAGGACGAGGACGCTCTGCGGCTGCGTGGGCGGCCCGGCCCCCAGCGGCGCCCTCCGCTCTCGGAGGAGGTTTAGCTCAGAGCTGGAGCTGTGGTTTTTAATGTGCCTTTGTTGGGAAGTGCTCGGGCGCAAAGAGCAGACACCAGAACTTTGTGAAAGAATTAGCGTGGGCTTTTTGAGGCGTGCAAACAGCAGAGGAGTTCGTACCGACCCCCCCACCCCCGCGTTTCCCAGAACCTTCTGTCTCCGTCCTTCAGGATGAAACTGGGGACGTTTCAGGAAATCTCTTCAAAGACGTGACGTTAAAGCTAAAGTTAATCAAAAGGGAGAGGTGGCCAGGAAAACATATTTGAAATGTCTCGGGTATACCAGAGACTATTTTGCAAATCTGAAATAACTTATTTTTCAGGTATTTGCCTATTATATAACTTTCTTGGTCTTTGTCACTATATCTATAAATGTGCATATGATCTATATGTATTGGGCTTGACATTATAACATTGAGGGTTTTTTTGTTTTTTTAAAGATTTTATTTATTTATATTTATTTTTAGAGTGGGAAGGGAGGGAGGGAGAGAGAGAGAGAGAGAGAAACATCAATGTGTAGTTGCTGGGGTTTATGGCCTGCAACCCAGGAATGTACCCTGGCTGGGAATCGAACCTGGAACACTTTGGTTCCCAGCCCGTGCTCAATCCACTGAACTATGCCAGCCAGAGCTACATTGAGTTTTATAGGTCCAAAAGGGGTCAAATGTCAGCCATCTCACATGGTTCACATACAAAACGTGAGAGAAGCTGTCTCCTCTAACAGGCTGGCCCTCTGTCTGCAGGCAGGCATCTGAGGAAAGGAGCTTCCATCCGGAAATGCCCCTAGAAATCGACCAAAACCTAGTGTTTTGGGTCAATAGTCACAGTCAATGTCGATGCTCCCCCAACGCACAACCACGTCTCTGCTGTACAGACAGACGGACGCTGAGCCCTCAAGGAGCACGGCTGAGGCTCCGTGTCCGGCTGAAGCTCGGCAGGGTCTGGGGGCGCAGAGGCTCTGCCCCTTTATATTTCATCCCAGAGGCTGATCGCATTCAGAGAGGGTCTCTTGCTCCTCCATCAATAATGCTTAGACTCTTCCTAGCCCAAGAGTTGGGGTCCTCTCCCAGAACCAAACATCCTGCTGGGTAGGTCCCTGAGTAGTCCCAGAACGTCCTGGTGTCTGGGGTCAGAGTGGACAGGTACTCAGTTCCATTCCGCTCCAGGGCCGCCCGGCAGCTTGGCGTGTGCCCCCGTCCTCGTCGGCACCTTTGTCCCTGGGGTTTGCACTGATTGCACAGAGTGCCCGGCACCTGCGAGGGACCGCAGCAGGAGTGAGGGTGGGATTCGGGAGGTGGTGGTGGTGGTGAAATCAAACAAACACCTTGTGTGCTTTCTGCATCCGAGATACTTATCATCTGTTTGGGGCGGGGAAAACTCCTCCATATTAAAATTAAAAATAGCGCCCTGGCTGGCGTAGCTCAGAGGATTGAGCACAGGCTGCGAACCAGGCATCACAGGTTCGATTCCCAGTCAGGGCACATGCCTGGGTTGCAGGCCACGGCCCCCAGCAACCACGCATTGATGTTTCTCCCTCTCTCTCTCTCTCTCTCTCTCTCCCTCTCTCTCTCTCTCTCTGTCTTCCTCCCCTCTCTAAAATAAATAAATAAAATCTTTTTTAAAAAATCAGCCACTAAAAAAAAAAGCAGCACCCGAAGGAATGCCAGAGAGAAGAGCAAGGCTAGGGGGGAATGCACACTTAAGGGATGATGGCAGGGAGAACACCACTCTGGGCCAGAAGGGACAAGAATGGCTCCCACAGGAAGAAAGCTGGCCTCCTGCGGGATTTCCAGATGAAGAGAATACGGTGAAAAGAAGCAGAGGAAAGAGGAAGACGAAGGACCTATTCCAGAATCAGTGACTACAGACCTTTGGCCGGAGCGCAGGGCTCACGGGAGAGAAGAGTAGACAATCCCTTTGAGAAGAAATCAGGGCGAACCCAACCTGTTGCTCCCTGCAGGGACCGGGTCTTGAACTCCCAGGTTAAGAGGACACTCACGAGGCGACACCTGGAGGGCTCCCAGGAATTCGCCCACAGTACGCGGCTTCCCAGGAAACACTCTCTTCTCCCCGGATCTGCTGAGGAACGCAAGCTCATTCGTGTGCAGAAGCAAATGCCCCAGCACCGGGCTGTGCTGGGGACTGAGCCGCCCCGAGGTGACGTGCCCAGGCCAGCACGCCTTCAGCTGACACGGTATTCTTCCTCCGGATGGAAAGGAGAGGGACTAGAAAGAGCTAGGGAGAGAAGTGTTCAGGGAAGACTTCTCTTCCACTGAAGAGGGGCGTGGATGCGGGGGCTCTCCTTAGGACACGGGTTAGCAGCAGCACACTAAAGCCAACTGACCTCCCTCCAGAGCTCAACCTGAGAACCCAACGTCACACATAGTAACAAGGAGCAAGCCCTGGCTGGCATAGCTCAGTGGATTGAGTGCGGGCTGCGAACCAAAGTGTCACACGTTCGATTCCCAGTCAGGACACATGCCTGGGTTGCAGGCCATGACCCCCAGCAACCCCACATTGGTGTTTCTCTCTCTCGATCTCCCTCCCTCCCCTCTCTAAAAAGAAATAAATAAAATCTTTTTAAAAAATTCCATGAACATAAGATATTGTTTTCAATCATTTTATTCATAAACGATTAAGTGCGTGTATATGCTGGCGGCCACTTCCCTGGGGTTCTAACCTACTTCCTACAATTGCTCAGTGGTCTGGAGCATTATTAGACAACTCTGTGCCTCAGTATTGTTATCTGAAAAACGGGCATTGTGGGTTGAATCGTGTTCCCTCAGAATCCGTGTGTCGAAGCCCTGATTCCCAGCACCTCGGAGTGGGCTGCGTTTGGGGGAGGGGCCTTTAACGAGGTCATTAAGGTTAAGTGAGCACATGTGTGAGGCCCTGCGTGGTTACGACTGGCGTGCTTGGGGGGAGAGAGGGAGCGCACGAGGGAGGGAGCAAACTCGGCTCGCTAGGAGGCTGGAGGCCGCGCGGCTGGGCGGCTGGACGTTCAGGTAAGAGGGGGTGTTGCAGGCCTGAGCCCCAAATCCGTGGGCAGGCCAGTGGACTGGAGACTCGGACAGGGCTTCTCGGCTGTCTGTGGTCTTTAGGCAAAACTGCTTCCTCTTCTTCGCAAAACCTCTGTCTTTGCTCTGGAGGTCTTCTGCTTACTAAGAGAGGCCCACCCGCGTAACTGCGGTCCCCGAGTCCCTGAAACCCGTGGGCTGTGTCAGTCCCACCCGCGGGAACCTTCCCCGCGGCATCTGAGCTGATTTGGGCCAAGCCCTGGGCCCCACGGCCCAGCCAAGGAGACAGCAAGTCGGCTGTCGCTCAGGGAGCCTGGAACACGCATCCATCCCGGACCCGCCTCTCGTTTACACAAAAATAAGTCCCAGGCGCAGGGAACAGGTGCCGCTGTTCTGTCCCAAAGACGGCGGGCCCCAAGGTTTCGGGTTACAGCACAAGACCGTTCGACCTGGTTTTAAGATCAGTCCCTCCCCGGGCGTGCAGGCTCCTCTCACAGAAGTGCGGTGGCCCCGTCCCGTCTAAGTCGTGAGAATGTGTAGTGTACGACGGCAGGGCGTGCTGGCACGCTCTCGGGCTCGTGCACCTGTTGTCCTGGGCGGCCGAGTGCCGCTCCCGCCGCAGCCCCCGTCGCTCAGCTCCGAGCGACAAGACCACAAGTGGCACATTAACTGGATGACACCACAGAAGACCAGGGGCTGACTCATCGTTCCGGCCACCAGCGGGGACGCTGTAAACGGAGATCAGGACCGCACTGGCATGCAAGGGCCGTGTGCCGGAGGAAGCCGCCCGGTTTATTGAGTTCGTGGAGGGGGCTGTGCAATGAGACGTAGAAGCAGAGCCGTTATTGTTGGCCACAGTTTGGTGAGTTCTGGCCGTCGCCTGGGGCCTCTCTATTTGAGACGATCATTAAAAACACAGGGAACAGTTTGGAAGGTTAATTTTATTCTTTTATGAAGGATTAAATGAAAACCGATCAAACTTTTTACTGCATTTGAATTACATACTTATAGTTGCTTTATTGCCTAATATAAGAAAATTTTTTACTCTTGAGTCCTGTTTTCTATGTCAGTGATTTTTGATGGCAAATGAATAATTAATATGATTGCCTTGGATAAATTGTGTTTCCTGTTTTTTAGATAAGAGACACACGGATTTGACTTATATTTTTTAATCGTAGAGAAATAGCCCTCAGGCACTTATTGTACACACCTTCACTTTCTTCCACGGAATTTAAAAATAGAAGAATTTATGAGGATTTATTTCTTCTAATTATGAGTTAAACCTTGCTCTGTTTAGTAATTCACTTCAGTCATTTCTTATTTTTCAAAATTTTACATTAATTAAAAAAATGTTACTTTAATACAATGACCCCAAAATTCCACAGACATCCATTGTGATTTCCATGGTTACCTCGTGATACCCTCCTTCTAAAATATAATTATAACTTGCCAGGATCACCACAGCACCACCATCAAAAATACAAATATTTATCACAATGGCCTCAAGTCAGGTGCTACAACTCTCAGTCATTTAAAAAAAAAAAAAGATTGGTGGGTAGTCACGTTGACAGTGCTTTTGATGAAACAAATGCAATATACAGAAAATGTAAATAGTAGACACTATATAATAATAATAATAATGAGGACAAATAGCCTCCTTCTGTTCCCAGTGCTATATGGTCCACAGCTAAAGAACGCGATTACTACAGATTATTTCCACGTCTCTGTGACTATTTAAAGGCCTGCCTTTGGATGCAAAATAGTAACAAATGATGCGTGCAGTCCATTTTATCGGACATGGGTGTTAAACGTTTTCTTGGCTGACAAAAGGTAAGGTGGGATGCTGGGACCGTGGTAACTGCACGTGGCCTCCGCCCTTCACAGCACAGAAGTAAGTGGGTAGAAACCCCACACCCTGGAACAGAGTGGAGGACAGATCTCAGCAGCTCTCTCGCCAAGCCAAGCGGTAGCGGCCACCAGCCCTGCTGGGACCCCTACCTTCCTCCAGCACGGAGTTCCCGGGACTTGCCCAGGTTTAGCCCAAACAGTGCCCCGTGCCGGGAAGCTCCCGAGACCCAGGCAGGTCCGACACCTGGTCCCCTGATAGCGGGTGATAGGAGCTGAGAGACTGAAGTCAGCGTGTGTCCGTGTCTCTTCAGGACACTGCCTCAGACGGGGAGTGGGCACTCAGCACCGTGTGGCTGATGCCACAACCCAGATGCCTCTGCCATTGCCACGGAAACTTCCTCCAGGTTTCACCCCTCCAAACGCCCACATCCCCTCAAAGCCCATATCGGAATAATAAACAGGGAACAACTATGAAAATAAGTGACAGGTTCATTCAGGGTTTTCATGGGTACTTAAAAAAATAATCTTAACTAAGGCTTTTGTTAGGGATACCAGGCAGTACACTGTTAATATGGACATCTGTGGAGCGTTTAGATGGTAACGAAGCACATAAAATTTTAATGGGCAGTTTCTTCAGTATTTAAGACTCTATAGCTAGCAACATATTTTTCATGACAAAAGTCATGCACTGCTGTCAGTTGTATTTATTACACAGAGGACCATTTTAATGTAAAAATTCAGATGACTTCATTCTATCAACCCCAGTGGTACTTAGAGCTAGGATTTTATGACTTGTGCCCAGGGCCAAGCAAAACTGTAGGCCTGCTCGGCTCCAACCCGGCTGCGCGGGTGAGCTGGGCACATCTGAGTTGTAAATTACAATATAAAGCAATCGAATATGTATAAAAATGGTAGTCATGGAGGCAGTATCCCAGATTCATAAGATTTCATAAGAGATAAAGGAAATAATTTATAAACATCAACACTCTGGGTTTATGGATTTCTTTTCTCAAAATAGAACGCTGCTCTAATAACTTAAGAAATGGTCTGTCAATCAGCACTCCCTACCCGTTCTTCGTATCTCCTTTATTCATAGTCTGTTTCCAAAGCAATGATACCAGCCACTCCTCTGGTCTCCATCCTTAGCCTGGGGCGACCCAGCGCCCATTCCTGGTATTAGGTTTCTAAATGGGTACAAGGATCTCTCTTTCCAGTGACACTTGGTGACATACAGAAACATTGTCTGCAAAATCACAGATTTAAAGGATGGGAAATTCTTCTAGCTAGAAACAAAACAGTGAAACAGCCAAAAAGAAAAAGAAAAAAGAAAAGAAAAGCCCACACTGAAACATGTAATTGTGCAGATGTGAGAATACAGGGATGGTGATAAACCTGAGGACTGACAGACTGTTACTCCTCGTGTCCTGCTGGCCTTTATAGAATCCTGTTGTGAACTCTTTCATAAGAAAGATGAATTATTTTAAACATTGCATATATTGTGAACATTAAAACAATACCCACTTTTCTCAGAATTCCTGGAAAGCACAGTACAGATGCTGCCATTTCTGGAGGGGCTTATTTGGAATTGGGTTGGCCAAAATTCCATTTAATTTTTTTCTGTAAAACAAATGATATCTTTTTCATTTTCATGAATAATTTTATGATTTGGATATTTTGAGTATGTCAGCTATATTCAGTTATTGTCTTCCAGTGGGTAGAGGCCAGGGGTGCTGCTAAAAATCTTCCAATGCATAAGATAGCCCCACAGAAAAGAATTACTTGGCCAAAATGTCAGCAGTACCAAGAAACTTCAGAAGACACTTCTGACACCTTTGATCAGTCACAGCACCTTCTCCATACACTGCACAAATATTTTTCTGTGTTTCAGTTCATTTTTGCTTTTTTTGAAATTCTAAAGCATGATATGCCAAAAATGTGTATTTTCTTCTATCTTCAATATTAACATGGCTACATAAAAATTCACCAATTTTGGCGTTTTTTTAGAATGCACATTGATATGACAGCTGTCACAATACAACCTATCAAAACTGTTTTGAATGAACTCAAAGACAACTAAGCGCTACCAGAGCCATTGTAAGGAAAAAGCTAAATGAACTTTCTGGCCAACCAATATGATATATTCTCCTACGTAGCTAAAATAAGCAAGAGTAGAAGAATGTGGTACATTTCCTAATGCTATAGACTGCCTCCAGGAACCCTTTATACAGTTTAGATTTGCCATGTTTTATACTTTTGGAGGAAATCTGTATTATCTCAGCTTTGTGACACATGTCCTTTAGTGAACAAGGAGTTTAGGGTCGGTTCATTCTTAGCTTGGATCCCGGTTCGGTCGCGTATCGAATGGGAGGGATTGGCCGAGTTTTCCAGGCCTCCTGAGCATGTGCTTATTTATAAAATACACGTAATACTAGCGAGCTAATCGGGTTGCTGGAATACCAACATGAGCAGAGCACATACGAAAAGTACAGCACCATGAGTGGGGCATAGGTAGCGTCTACTAATTGGTGATGCTGCATTACTAGTGTTTTATTATAATTATTTTATCACATTATTTTCATCCTTATGGAAATACACTGGAAAAGACACTTACTGAAATTTTAACACAGCTGTGTGTAGAGATTATAGGGGACAATATATATTTCTTTTAAGAATTTATAAATTTCCTATAAAAATGTACAATTTATAATCAGAAAATATTTTTAAATAGTTCAGGATTCATACTTGGTGGTGCATGTTGTGGCCTCTTTAAAATATACAGCCATGAATTTTACGTTACAAATGGCTTTTAGAAAATAATAATTTTCCCTTATTTTAACTTGGGAGTGTCACTCTTTAAATATACTCTTTTCTCATTAAGGCTGTGCTCTCACAAATAAATGCACGGCATTGGTATCTATTCAATGTAACTCTCTCTAAATGAAAAGAGCAAACCTGGAACTTATTATAATCTATGGTTCATGCAACCACCTTACCAGGGAGGCATGATCACCATCTCCTGCACAGATGGGTTATGAAATTTACCGAAAGTCACAGTGCTGCACCATGGCTACGCTGGGATTTGAACTCAGGTCACGTAACTCTGGAGTTCGTGCCCTTGACCCCCCATGGTAAAAAGGCTTTCCAAATAATGGGGGACATGAATCACTGATGATTATGACTATTTTGGAACAGAGTCAGTGACCTTGACCCGGTGTCTGGGCTGAAGAAGAGTTTATACACCAGCAGAGTGACCTATCCTATAGGTGGTACACATGGATAAGCTGGTTTTCTCAGCTCCCAGAGTGATATTGCATGCCTCGTTGTGTCAAGAGAAATATCCCAGCTGAAAAAGTTACACATTCATCCAGAGAACTTTAGCCCCCACTCCAGTTTGTGTATGTGTGTGTGCATATGTGTGTTAACCATAATAATAGTGGGAAGATACAGAAAACAATTACTGGCCACTCTGGAATCTGTGTCACAGCACTGAAGAATATTAGGCTGTCCTGAGGGTATGGAAATTGTCCCCATAAAGTTTAAATACATTTAGTTAGAAAATATCTCATGATCACAGCTTTAAAATATTGTGTACAAGAGTTCAAAAGTATGCTTTGAAACTCAATGTCAAAATAGTTGTCAGCTCAAAATTAGAAATTTACTTCAAGTCAAGAAATTTTATACATTATTTTCTTTGTCTCAGGCACCGTGCTTGATCCTCCAGGTGACACAAAGCCAACCCAGTCTTCTCTGCCAGGTGGAAGGAGTGTCACTTCCCGGTACAGGTAGGTAGAGGGATGCGCAACGACGGGGAAGGTGCTGAGTTCACGCTGTGGCAGGTTGGGGTCTGAGGAAAGGAATAGACTTCAATGACACAGTGGCTTGAAGGGTTACTTCTAAGGATGAGGGACAGGCTGGGAGGTTGAATCTACAAAAGAGTGAGTCTGAAACTGAGAAAAAGAATGAATGAATGAATGAGTTTTCATTGAAGTAGTAAGAAAACTCCCAGAGAATCTGATGTTAGAAACGGGTGAAGAAAAGAGTTACGGATCCGTCGAGATGTCTGTGAGAGCAACCGTTGAGAGAGAAGAGGTGTGGAGAGGTTTTCAGTTAAAAGATGGGTAATTCATTCACTTAAATTTGCTTGATCTAAGAAAAAAATAGAGAAATTTGATCTACTAAGCAGTGGAAGTGGTATGGGATTGTTCATTTCAGGATTTCAAGGTTTAGAATGGTAATTTTAAAAATTACACAGAGAGTACACAAACTGAGGTTCGTTAAAGATGAATTCACACGAACCACCTCCGATGTCACAACAGCAGCAATAGAAAGTCCCAGATGATCAGAACACAGTAAGAAGACTTGTGCTTAAATTCTGAACTCATTGCTTATCAACTATGTGAATTTCTAAAAGTTATTATCTTTTTATTTTTTTAATTATAATTGGCATTGAATATTCTTTTATAATAGTTTCAGGTGAACAGCACAGTGGTTAGACAATGGTATGACTTACAAGGTGATCCCTCCCCCCCAGTAATTAAAGTACCTACCTGACACTACATACAGTCATTATACTGTTATTGACCATATTGATGTCCTGTCCTTTCTATCCCTGTGACGATTTTGGAACACCAGTCTGTACCTCTTAATCTCTTCACCTTTCTCACCCAGCCCCCCCCCACCCCGGCAAACAACAGTTTGTTCTCTGCATCTGTGAGTCTGTCTCTATTTTGTTGGTTAGTTTATTTTGTTCATTAAAGTCTACATATAAGTGAACTCGCATGGTATTTGTCTTCCTCTGTCTGACGTATTTCACTTAGCGTAGTATATTCTGGCTGCATCCATGGTGTTGCAAATGGTAAGACTGTATATTTTGTGTATGTGTGAGTAACACTCCATGGTGTGGATGTAGTACAACTTTTTTACCATCTCTTCTAGCAATAGATACTTGGGCTGCTTTCATATCTCACCTATGGCAAATAACGCTGCAATGTACATAGGAGGGCATGTATCTTTTCAAACTAGTGTTTGGGGTTTCTTTGGATGTTTACCAAGAGGTGGAACTGCTGGGTCATAAGGTTGTTCTATTTGTAGTTTTTTGAGGAACGTCCATGCTGTTTTCCACAGTGGCTGCACCGATCTGTATTCCCACCAGCAGTGCATGAGGGTTTTCTTTTCTTCACATCCTCACCAACACTCCGTTGTTTGTTGATTCATGGATAACAGCCAGTCTGACAGGTATGGGGCGACATCTCACTGTGGTTTCAATTTGCATTTCTCTGATGATTAGCGACATTGAGCATCATTTCCTCTGCCTGTTGGCTGTCTGTCCTCTTTGGGGAAGTGTCTATGCAGTTCCTCTGCCCATCTTTAATTGGATCATTTGTGTGTGGGGGGTTGTTTTTTGTTTTGGTGTTGAATTGTCTGAGTTCTTAACATCCAAATTCTATAAATTTTGCATGTTAACCCATTATTGGATGTATCCTTGGTAAACATCTTCTTTTATTCAGTAGGTTGTCTCTGCACTTTGTTGATGGTTCCCTTTGCTATGTACAAACTTTGTAGTTTGATGTACTGCCCATGTGAATTTATTCAAGGTTCTTAAAATTCTCAGAGATGTATCTGTCAATTGAGGGAAAAAAGGATGTCATGTGATTCCTATGAGCTATTGTGAGGATGAAGTCAGCTCCGTATGTTATGTGTGTTTGCAAGAACTCCAAAGGTTGGAGTTCACCAGGCAAGGCTTGGTTGTGATTCTTCTTGGATTTGATAATGAACAACACGGTACTTCCTGCCAAGATGGAGGCGTAGGTAGATACACTGTGCCTCCTCACACAACCAAAAGAAGGATGACAACCAACTTAAAAACAAAAAGTAACCAGAACTGCCAGAAAATTGAACTGTATGGAAGTCCGACAACCAAGGAGTTAAAGAAGAAACATCCAGACTGGTAGGAGAGGCAGAAATGGGCAGCCAGGGCAGAGAGGACTTGTGGCAAGGGGCAGCTGGAGGATTGGGGGTCAAGGCAGTGGATATCAGAGCCAGCAGTCCCACAATCACATGTGGATAAACCAGGAGGAACAACTGGAGAGTGAGACAGACCATGCAACCGAGGGTCCCAGTGTGGGGAAATAAAACCCCAAAACCTCTGACTAAAAACACCTGTGGGTGTTGAGGCAGTGGGAGAAACTTCTAGCCTCACAGGAGAGTTCCTTGGAGAAACCCAGAGGGTCCTAGAATGTACACAAACCCACACACCCAGGAATCAGCACCAGAAAGGCCAAGCTGATTGTGGATAGCAGAGGAAGTGACTAAAAGCTGGTAGGGAGCCCAGCAAGCAGCATTGTTCCCATTCAGACCCCTCCCCCACATACAGCGCCACAACGCAACAACATGGGTTGCCCCACCCTGGTGAATACCTAAGTCTCCACCCCTTACTACACAACAGACAAAGAAATATGGCCCAATGAAAGAACAGATCAAAGCTCCAGAAAAAATACAACTGAGCAACAAAGAGATAGCCAACCTATCAGGTGCACAGTTCAAAACACTGGTAGTCAGGATGCTCACAGAAATGGTTGGGTATGGACACAAAATAGAGGAAAAAGTGAAGGTTATAAAAAAGCAAAATAAAGGAAAAAGTATAGGGAACCAACAGTGAAAGAAAGAAACTGGGACTCAAATCAAAGACCTGGACCAGAAGGAAGAAACAAGAATTCAAAAAAAAATGAGGAGAGGCTTAGGAACCTCCTGGATAACTTTAAACATTCCAACATCTGAATCATAGAAGTGCCAGAAAGAGAAGAGGAAGAGCAAGAAATTGAAAACTTGTTTGAAAACATAGTGAAGGAGAACTTCCCTAATATGGCAAAGCAAATAGACTTCTAGGAAGCCCAGAAAGCTCAGAGAGTCCCCAAAAATTTGAACCCAAGGAAGCACACACCAAGGCACATCATAATTATATTACCTAAGATTAAGGATAAGGAGAGAATCCTAGAGGCAGCAAGAGGAAAGGAAATAGTTACCTACAAAGGAATTCCCATAAGACTGTCAGCTGATTTCTCAAAAGAAACCTTGCAGGCAAGAAGGGACTGAAAACAAGTATTCAAAGACAAGAAAAGCAAGGACCTACATCCAAGATTAGTCTATCCAGCAAAGCTATTATTTAGAATGGAAGGGCAGATAAAGTACTTCCCAGATAAGGTCAAGTTAAAGAAATTCATCATCACCAAGCCTTTATTATATGAAATGTTAAAGGGACTTATCTAAGAAAAAGAGGAAGATCAAAAATACAAATAGTAAAATGACAACAAACTCACAACTGTCAACAATCTAACCTGAAAAAAACAAAAATAAAAACGAACTAAGCAAATAAGTAGAACAGGAACAGATTCACAGAAATAGAGATCACATGGAGCGTTATCAGTGGGGAGGGGGAGAGGAGAGAATGGGGGGAAAGGTACAGGGAATAAGAAGCATAAACGGTAGGTACAAAATAGACAGGGGGAGGTTAAGAATAGAATGGGAAAAGGAGAAACCAAAGAACTTATATGTATGACCCATGCATGGACATGAACTAAGGTGGGGGAATGATGGTGGGAGGTGGGGTCCAGGGTGGAGGGGAATAAGGGAAGAAAAAAAGAAGGGATGACTGTAATAGCATAATCAATGAAATATATTTTAAAAAATAAAAACAAAACAGATAATGAGCAACACAGAACAGAGAAAGTGGTGAGTTCAGTGACCCAGGGCGGATCATTGGCCGGATAAAAATTGGAGACGAAGCCATTAAAGAAAGACATGATCCCATGGGAAAGCAGAAAGAAGCTCAAAAACGGGATGAGCTCGGAACAGCAGTGTCAACGGAGAAATTTCAGGTCCTGAGGAGAACAAAAGGCAGAGGAAACGCAAGATGCAGAAAGGAGCTGGAAGCGGGAGTTCAGGTCGGGGGAGTTCAAGGTTCCCAGGGGAGAGCTGTGTTCCCTGCCCAGTGAGTGTGTGTTCGAGGGGGACATGGGTAGAGCTGGAGGCATGGCGAAGTGACGGTAATGAACCTGCTCGCCTGGCTGGTCCACGAAACCAACAGCTCGTAATTGTCGATGTTCGTGTTACGAAGCCACGTTTTTCAGTAAGTTTTTGATTCTACACGCCTCTATTTGGTCATTGCGTCTTATGCAGTGAATATTGTTTTAATGTGCCTCATTAAAAAAAAAAAGGCTTACAGAGATGAAAACAATTATCCCCGTGGAGGCAAACACTTGAACTTAGACATGGACTCCAGTGCCGTGCCGTCTGCACACACACGTCACGACGTCTTATTTAATGTGGCTTTAAATAGGGAACGCATACGGAAACGTACAGGATGAGAAAAGTGATTAAACATTTTCGTGGATCACCCACAAATTCACGTAGCCTGAAACGAAAGATGTTGTAAACACTGGTGTTTGTTCCCCAGGGTCTTCTTGAAGAGGTTCGTCCCAGTGTCCCCAGATCTCCGGAGGACATAGCAAGAAAGCTCTCCTATTCTCCAAGCCAGCGTAACTTGAACGGACAAGTTACACTACTGAGTAAGTTCCAGAAACAAATTCAAAACTCCAAGACAGCATCTAAAGTTAGCATTTTAACGTTCACAGTTGTTAGGCTTGGGGTGGGGATATTTCGTGAAACATTTTAACAAAAATTATTCTTTAATGTTTCAGAGGCACTTGGTATCTTATTATTAGTTGACAGCCAGTAAATTTTTTTATGCATTGGTATGAAAGACATAATTGAAAGTATGACGATCGTGTAATTCTTCGGTTGTCTTGCCCAACATCAGTCTCTCTCGGTGTTAGAATGAGGACACCATACCTTCAAGATATGAGACAATTTCCTTCAAAAAGCCTTATGTAAGCCTCATTTCTTGTGTGTGGTTATATCACGTCCTAAATTAGGTTTTATGGAAGTTTTCAAATCTCTAGTCATATTAAAAGACAAACTTGTTCTAGACTTGTTTATAACTACGGCAATAAATACTGTTACATAAAAGTCATCTTGAGTCACTAATCCAATCACGGACTTGCGGAGCCAGAGACCGGGCGAAGGCAATCTTTCAGGCCTGCATCATTATCTTTAAAAAAGCTACTGCATAAAATTTCTCCAAGGTGCTGAAAATAAAAACAGAAAAAGGAAACAACTCCCCCCCCCCAAATTTGAGCATAATATACAGACTGGGGCAAAAGTAGGGCTACAGTTGTTCCTATGGAAAATAATACAATGATGAGGAAATAATAATATATGACTAAACTGTGTTTTGAGTACTCGGACCGGTAAGCCTACTTTTGCCCCACCCTGTCCGGAAATTCAGAGATTTGATTTTGTTTTTCCTGATTCATTTGACCATCTTTCCTCAGAGTCTAAACCGTACCACCTCACCATACCCACTTTCACCTCTCTGCTCAGTCTTCACTGTAACAAAGATGCAAACAGAATTTCCCCAAGTCATTGGGAACTAACCGATTTATCTCACACCTTGGCGTTTGGGGCAACGTAATTCTTCTTGTCGAAACTTCTGAAATGCTAATTGCATGATGCTCCTTCTAAGAGGCAGCCTGCAAGTAGAGTCTGAAAACCCGGTCAGGCCCTCAGCTCTTCGGCCCAAGATACTCATAGGTCATTGCCAGCTGGGGTGGCCCATGTTGCTTTTGATGCAAGTGCTATTTAAATGGCATACAAGTGGCCTGGGTCACTGGGGCCCAGTTGGTTGGAGCATCACCCACAGCTGAAAGGTTACGGGTTCTATTTCGGTCAGGGATTGCGCCTAGGCAGTGAGTCCCATTCCCAGTTGGGGTGCGTATAGGAGGCAGCCGACTGATGATTTTCTCTGACATCCATGTTTCTCTCTCTCCATTTCTCCCTCTCTCTCTCAAACCAGTAAATGTATGAGATTTTTTAAAAGATTTTATTTATTATTTTTAGAGAGGGAAGGGAGGGAGAGAGAGAAACATCAATGTGCGGTTGCTGGGGGTTATGGCCTGCAACCCAGGCATGTACCCTGACTGGGAATTGAACCTGGGACACTTTGGTTCGCAGCCCGCGCTCAATCCACTGAGCTATGCCAGCCAGGGCTACGTATGAGGTTTTTTAAATAAAAAATTATGATACATGAAGGTATGTTTGGTTTTTTTTAATTCTTTTTTTGTAGTGGGGAGTGTCATACATCTTTTGCTTTCTCCTCAAAGTTTTAAAAAGGTCATATTTACTTGAAGGGATGAATTCCCTCCTAACAAATATTAGATTATGCAAAGATAAAAAAAAGATGCATTTCTTGGAGTGGACAGCGTGAGCCCAGCTCTCTGCAGCCCCGGCAGGTGGGGTGGAGGGATGAGGAGCAAAGGAACTGAGGTCCCGTGCCATTCACTCGGGTTCCTTCCTGGCTGGACGCGGCTGTGATTAGTGCTGTTTGCTTGTGGTCGGGCTCCGTTTCTTCGCCTCTTTCCTTGGTGGTATTGGAGCGTGAAGCTCAAACTTTCCTGGAAAAGCTCGTGGTCTCTTCCTAAGGGGAAGAAATGAAACAATATGGTAAGACCAAGACAATTATGGTATTTTCATACTATTGTTTCAAGCTTAGCATTATTTCTCTCTTTTTTCCGGTCTCTCCTAAAACAGTGATGGGTTCACCTGGGGGACAAAAAGACAGGAGAGCCCCGTTTTGATACAGTTT
The DNA here is from genome assembly GCF_004126475.2 of Phyllostomus discolor. Taxonomy (NCBI): domain Eukaryota; kingdom Metazoa; phylum Chordata; class Mammalia; order Chiroptera; family Phyllostomidae; genus Phyllostomus; species Phyllostomus discolor. Next base: position 3,306,867 of record NC_040911.2, on the reverse strand, counting down.
TGATGAATTCCCCCAGACCACTCAAAACGGCCTCTCTTGGGACCCACCGGCCCCTCCACCCCATCCTACGTTGCACGGGGCTTTTACTAAATCTCTCCGGTGCATCTTAGAGTCCAGACTACGCCTCCAAGGCCTGGTTCTGCCCCTCCAGCAGCCAACCCAGTGCTATCCTTTTTTACTGAGTAAACTCCATGGCGCACACGCTTCCTCTTTGCAGACTTGGAAGGAGAATCATCTTCCGCCAGTGAGTCCTGCGGGATCTGGCCCCGCTCCCCCCACCCCCACTCCGGCTGGGGGGGGCGCCCGGGGCAGAGGGAGACAGCGCCAGACGCTCCGGTCCACTCTCGCCCACTGACGACGCCCTGAACGGTGGTGCATTAGCAAATTGCCGACGGAGGCGGAGGGAACTGTAGCCCGATAGTGTGTAATCTTCCTCCAGGATCCTGCCTTCTGAGGTAATTTTGTTACCCATTTCTTTCCTGTCGCTTCCCACTCCTTTGTGAAATCTACCAAAATAGGCCTTTTCCTAATATAGCCTCAGAGCTTAGTAATCAGGCACTTCCTCTTCTCGCGCTTTCCTCTTCCATCCTTTAACTGTCCACGACGCAGTATGTGTGAAATATTAAGGCTAATCATTGACAAAGTGGTAGCTAACATTAAATGCATTTTAGTGTATCTACGTTATACCCGATATAATAGTGTGTTCTCAAATGCAACTTCACTGAATCTTTACGCATGAAAAAGAAAATTAAAGCTGATTACTGTTTAATGCTCGTTCTTGTGGCAAAAGTAGTTTGCTAGACAAATAACTAAATTACTGGTTTAAAGCCAAAAGCTCAGTATACTAGTAGTTTACACTTTAATATTTAAATACAATAAATGGGTAAATTCAATGAAACAGCAGGGTCACAGTGTTTAGGCAAACAAATTATTCTGATCAAAAAGCTCTACTTTTATACAAAATGGGGCAAGAAATTTTAGGAGACAACCCATTGAAATACCCATAGTATGAGAATAGTGCTGCATGAGAGCATATTTTTGATGAAGTCCCTTCCCAGTTTTTATAGTGTGTCAGGATAGACATCATGACCAGATTGGTAATGTATTGCTTTAAGTAAAGATTAATGCTTTGATTTATAATTGAGTGAAATAAGTCATTAAAATTGCTGTGCATATTCCGATAGGATGTAAAAGAATTAAAAATGAAATTATTCAATTTGATTTCATTACCAGAATGTACTTCTTGAAGACACGCTCCATTACATTTTCAAGAGAGGTTCATATTAAAAAAATCTATGGTATTAGGAAATATTTAACCCCCGGGGGAACATGATAACGTACTATCTTGCGCATAGAAGTTTTGAAATTCTGACTTTATTCAACACTATTCAATACACTTATGTATAAAATGGATACTTTAAATCCATAGACCAGGTGTTCCGGGCTGGAAGCAGCTCCATTGATAACAACGCATCACCCCACTAGGGCCCCGGGGGGGGGGGGGGGGGGTCCTCCTCTGGAGCCAGGTTAACCACCCAATGTGCTCCACAGAGGAGGGGCAGGAGAAGGGCGTTCCCTGCTCTCACAGGGTTCGGAGGCAGCTGGCCGGCTGCCCCTCCAAAGGGCACCCTTGGGAATGGCAGGGGTTGAAGCGAAACCCCAGCCCTTTGTTATGTAAGTAAAGTATCTCCAGGATCAGCTTTTTTTAAATTTAATTTTATTTCAATTGTTGTTCAAGTACAGTTATCTGCCTTTTAGCCCCATCGCTGCCCACATCCCCAGCGCTCCCCAGGAGGTCGGCTTTTAAGGCCAAGAGAGGTCTGTCTTCAAATCCTAGGGCAGGAGTGTCAAACTCAAGTTCACCGGGGGCCACATCAGTCTCGCGGTGGCCTTCAAAGGGCCGAATGCAATTTCAGGACTACATAAATGTAAGTACTCCTTAACTAGGGGCAAGGAGCTGGGTGCTGCCACCGGGTAGAAATAAGGTGCTGGACCCGATACGGCCCGCAGGGCTTGTGTTTGCCGCCTGTGCTCTAGGACTTCATCTTAACGTTTTATTTTTTAGAGAGGGGAAGCGAGGGAGAGAAACATCAATGTGTGGTTGCCTCTCATGAGCCCCCTACTGGGGACCTGGCCTACCACCCAGGTATGTGCCCCTAGACTGGGAATCGAACCAGTGACCCTTTGATTCGCAGGCCAGTACTCGACCGCTGAGCCACACCAGCCAGGGCTCAGCCTAACATTTTTTCTCTTTGTTTACAGGACTGGCAAGGGCGTCCTGGAATAAGAAACACCTGGTTGCAGAAACCGGCGCTAGAGGCCCGAGGTCGCAGCTGCTCCCCATCGAGCCTCCTCAGCGTCTCCTGGGTGTGCCTGGCGGAGCCACACTGCAGGCGTAGTGCCTTACCCTCACAGACTGCAGGGGCCCAGGCTCTGGCCCAAGGCTGTGCACGGACAGGATCGTTCGAGGCCAGGGCGGGGAGCAAACTGCCCCTGTGGCCACAAACCTATAGCTCTCCGGGAACCTTGAGGCCCCGGGCAGCCACAGGGGCTGTGGAGCAAGACCCCAGGGCCCCCTCCTACACCTGCTCAAGTCCTGGGCTGCGGGCACCTGAACACACTGATGCATTACACATTCTCGGGGCGGGCAGCCTCCAGGTGTCTAGAATCTTCTCAGGAGCCATCCCCTGAAGGGCAGCCCCAGGGCCTTGCTCCACTTTCCGAATTGGAACACCCTGCAGCATTGCCCAGGCGCTCCATCAGCAATGTTCCCCTCTTCAGACCCCGCGCTGTTCCCAGCGCTCTGGGTTTCATACATACTGAGGGGAAAATGCTCTGGTCTCTCATGTCCTTGTTCCTAGCCCAGGCTGTCACCATTTGGGTCGTCCAGGAGAAAAGAGAAGTTCTCGTTTCCTTTCTGTTTTAGAAGCGGAGGAATCAACTATGGAAAGGGCTACAGGTGTGATTCTTCCAGCGTCTGGAAGGAGTGCGGAGCACACCAGAGCCCTCTCCTTCCCCCCACGTCCCTCGGTATCACCTGGCTCTGTGTAATGGATCTGGTTACGTCAGAAGGAATAAAAGAGCGGTAGCTCCTCCTGAAAGTGCGTCCTGGAGAAACAGCAAGATCCAACAGCCAAATCACAGAGACAACCCACTTTTACCCAGAAAGGTGGTCAGTTCACAGAAAACATTTTTAACATGCTATTGTCAAATCACAAACTAAGTAAATATTTTTAATATACTATTGTCAAATCACAAACTAATAACTATTTTTAATATACTATTGTCAAATCACAAACTAAGTAAATAACTATTAAGTGAAATAATGACGTCCTTTTTCTGTATTTGTTCATTCATAGCAAATCTTTAACTTTTTAGAGAAAGAAGAAAAATGTGTATGGTGTACAGGTTAAATAGCACATTTTCTTGTGCCGTCCATATAAATGAGGACAGATTTGGGGGCATACTATGATAATTTGAGTATCTGCTCTTACTTAGGTGACTTATATTTTCAGGGTGCCCACATTTCTTTATGTACCCCATAATAATACAAATTGTCCATGATAGGTCACCGAGATCAGTGACTGCCAAGATGCATACTTTGACGTCATAGGTTTCACCCATAGCTCTTACCAATTTCAGACTCTTCATAAGTAAAAGTGTATTTTCGTCCAGGGAGTGCTACCCTGTCATTAAAGAGAATACAGGTGGAGCGGGCACTGTGTCAGCCAGATCACTCCCAGGTAATAAATTGCAGCTTTTGTTGTTAAGAGTATTGTCTGCTCAGGTATCCTGCAAATCTGGGGAAAAAGTAAAGCCAGGTGCAGACAAAGGAAGGTTTCTTGACGGGAAAACATAGCCCAGGGCCCTGATGACACGTCATCTAATTAGGTGAGTCATCCGCACCTTGTGTCGCTAAGGCTTACCTACCTCGGTGTGGAACACAGCTGAGAAAAGCAGGGCAGGTTTCTTGCACAGCAAGGTAGGTAAGATAAGGGAGAAGGTATTTTAGAATCATCACATGCTAAAATTATCCTCAGCTGCTGAGTAGGATGGAGAAAATAGCCCGGGCGTCCAGGTCCTGCACAAAGACAAGTTCAATGAGAAGTCGTCTAATGCATACAGCGGTCACATGTTCATTTTCCCAACCCCCTAACTGCCCACAAACCCGCATGTTTTCCCTTTAACACACATTAGTTCCTTGCATTCTGTTCATTGACATTATTACCAGGGCAAGCATTGGCAAGGGTTTGCTTTTCAACACGATGGGGCTGACCATCAACCCTGAAACAAAGTCCCAGGCCCCAGTGTGGAAGGAGATGTGGGAACATCAGTGAACGTCTTTGGAGCCCATTGAAATGCTCCGTACACTCCTCCACCCTTTTCCTTTTCCTTTCCTTTCCTTTCCTTTTTGGACCCACAGAGTTACTATCAGGTAAATGGCTTAGATGCTTCTAGAAAAAATGACGACTCATTCTGACGGAGGGAGACAGGACAGGGCGAGAACCAGGCGCCGCCCTGTGCCCCTGTCACCCTGGCCAGCGTCTCCTGCCCACGGCCCCCCGCCACCGTCCACTCACCCACAATAGTTACAACAAAAGGCGAGTGCACGTTCATCAATGGTCTGCAGAGGAAACGTTTGTTGGTCTTGTATACCAGTTGCTCCCAGACACTTTTCTCAGTACATTCAAGGAAAAAAAAATGTGGCCCTCTGTCCTGACTGGGACACCTGGCAGCCCCTTGGACAAACCCAAGAAGCACAGAGAATCACCCAGCCTGAGTCAGTCCCTTCAGGGGGTCAAGGGATAAGATGCAACCAAGAGAGACAATGACACACAAGCGCTGGCAGGAACAAGCTGGGACTTGATTAGGGGACATGAGAGGGGTCACCCCTCACAGCATGTGTCACTATGAAGAGAGGCTTACTGCCAGGGGGGCCACCATCCCAGTGGGAGGAGGTGGGGAACTTCTGGAAGGGGGAGGTCAGAGGCCAGCACGTGGGGAGTCTCCGGCCAGTGAGCTCGGAGGGACAGACAGCAGCCTCTTGGGTCCTCTAACCACGAGATTCTGCCATCGAGGGGGAGCAGATGCTGGGTGTGGGTTTACAGGAAGGCAAGGCAGGAAGGCACTCACTGGCCAACTGTCTGCTGGTCTGGACTAGTTCGAAATAGTTAAATGTGTAAACATGTGACCTTGGAGCCTGCAGGCTTCGGAGCCTGGAGGTATCGGCCTGCTGAGAAGTTACAAAAACCTGGAAGCCGGCATAGGGAGCGGGAGCCTTCTCAGGCTCATTTGCATAACAAGCCCAAATGAGAGTGGTCCTCAGTGCCACACCTGGAATTTGAGGACGTTTCCAGAATGACAAGATAGTGATGATAAAGAACACCCGAAAGCATAGCTTAATACACGTCGGAGCCAGACAGTCGCCAACAGTCAGTGATTTAAAAGTTCATTACCTCGTCCCTGGCCAGGCAGCAGCAGCGCCGCCTCTCACACCTGGTTATTTTTATCCCATCTCATTACCATTGCGGGTGAGCCGCTGACACCACCCCACACTCACCGAATATCGGTGTGCGTTTCCCTCTATTCTCTCTCTAGAGAGAGTCTGCAGATCCCCTGTCCCTGCCTTCCCTCCGAAGCTGCTCAGCGTCCCTGCTCTCCCATTCTTCTTTTCATGAAACCTCTGAATCACGTTCCTTCTCCTGCTCATACCCATGCCAACGCGGCTCAGAGAAGACGTTAGAACCTCCGTTCCACGCCCACAAATGCACAGCGATTCTCTGTCTGCACTGGGTGGGGAGCCATCGGTGCCAACCGACCGTCAGTCTCTCCTCCTTTGCCTGTCCTTCCATTTCCTATGGGCTAAGGTCACGGTGACTCACCCCGGGCTTAGCCACGTCCCTGCCGGAAATGGAAGGGAGCCTATTAATGCTCTGGCACTTGGTGGGACGATGTAATGCTACCTAATCTTCCTGAGCATTTCATCTCGGGGAGGGAATATATATTATCTAACTTCAAAACATACATAGTAAAAAATTTTAATCCATCTGAAGGCCACATATCATCTCTAATATTTTCCCTTTAATTTTAATTAGTTTTAATTTCGCTAATTATGCCTTCTAGGCAAAAGGTCTCCCTGACCCCGGGCTCTAAGATATTTCTGCAGCCAGAGGTTAAGCTGATTTGGCTTATTTACTTCTTGCATTTGACTTCTCGGGGCTTACTCTACAATTCTAAAGAGACAGTGGCCTGTGTCCTTTATAAAATATACATTATTGTTGGGGAAATGAGCTATTTGTGTTTATGTATTTGAGTATGTTGAGCTCATCTTTGCAAAGAGTTCTGGCAAGAGAAAAAGAAAAGGGAAAAACTGTTCCCATGATCATTCTCTGCACGAGAATGGTAACTAAACAGAGAGAGGGCCCAAGCTCTGGTGTTTGTGCTATTAAAGGGTCAGTACATGCATAACAGCTGTGGTGGAATTGCTCTTGTATTACAATAAAGCAGGTTTTTTCAATGTTCCCAGAGTGCGGAGCTGAATTGTCCATTTTTTAAACGCATTCTATGGAAATAACTGTGGCGCAAACACTGATGACTAATCACAGTATTATATATAGGCTCCTTCCTCAAGAAAAGTGACTTTCACACCTCGGCTCTGACTCTGAGAGGCACCGCACAGCCACACTGCGGGGCACGGGTTCCGAAGTTAGAAAGTCCAAAACGGGAGTCCTGTCTTCTCCGCTACCCACGGGCTGTGAGGTAGACCCGGACGCCATCACCTACTCACGCTAGCCCATGTTCTCACCATCTCTCCCGTGGTCAGAGTGGCCGCATCTACTCTGCACTATTGTGGGGATGATTGAGTGGAAAGACAAGTAACGGTAGGGCGCTCAGCACAGCACCTGGCCCATGTTCAGCGCTGATAGAGTATCGTTGCTCACGGACAACGTCCTGCCAGCAGGAATCAGCATCTGCAATTGCCCCCATAAATAGAAAGGAAGGACTCCATTGTTCATTATAAAAATGAAACCTTCATATTATTGGCTTTAAGTAATAGACCTTTGAAACATTATGGGGCATGAAATTAGCAGAGGGGGGCGTGAAACTTGGAAGGCCATTCCGCCCACCTTTTGCCAACACTCACCTTCGTCTGGGGTCATGTTTGAACAGTGTTTGCAGAAGAGAAGTCACCAGTCGGCCTCCACACACAAAGAAATCTTCCCGAACTTTTCAGATTATGCGAGTCTGTCCATCTGTACTTAGTGGCAATAAAGTCCCATTTTGGTCCTTCTGCAACTTGAGGTGAGGGAATTCCCAGAGGCCTCTCTCGGAGCTTTTTTGCATACTAATTATTCAGCGGTTTAAATCACAGCAGCAGCTCCATCTATTGGGGACTTTTCCTCTGAAACAAATGTTTCTGCAATTCTGGAGGAAAATATAACAACATAAATTGAGGTTCATGGCAATTCTCCATGAGGATAAAAAGGGCAGTTGATTTTAATAAATAACTTCTTTTATCAACACCCTCAGGAACTGGTTAAGAATCCTAAGTAAAAATTGCATGGCGTTCAGTGTTTGGTAAAGTACATTTCAAGACATTCAAAAAGAAAAAGAAAAAATTAAGTATTGGAAGTAATAGGCCTTAGGGGAGAGTAAGTCTCCCGTAATTATCACAGTCTGGTGTACGCATGCCTTTGGCTGCTGAGGATGGGAAACGAGGGCATTGCCTCTGAGAACTCAGCCTCTCGTCGTCCCTTGGTGCCGAGGTACTTCAGAGGCAGTGGATGCAGAGCAGATTAGGCAGCACCCACTGATCATAAGTTTTTGTTGGATTTATGGCACCAGATGGCTTAATCATTCTCAACCGTTCCCAGGCTCCGTCTGCAAGGAAGACCAGATGCAATTTCTACCTTCTGGTGAAATAGCTTCCTAAGACTGAATATAAGAAATAAAATATGAGGCAAAGACCAGCTCACGGGGTTGAGAAGCTCGGAGCCCATGGGCTCAGGCCAAGGGGCCTGGGCCACGGTCTCCCTTGGTCTCGGGGCCCGTTTTCAGCAGCAAAGCTGCAGACACACTTGCTTCTCAAGTTAGAACTTTGTTCGTTAAGTCGATATCGTGCAAAATATGCCGAAGAGGTAGAACTGCCCCGCCCCCCGCATGCAGTTCTTTGTGGGATGGTCTTCACCCCGTGCCTTATTTGCATCTTGCTTCGTAGCTGTCTTTCCAGGCTTTGACTAACTCTAGCATGCCTGCTGTCTCCCCAAGCAATGCACCACACCATGCAAGCAGAAATAAAGCTGCCGAAAGGGCCAGCTAGAACAGTGAAACCTCCACGCAGTGAGACTGCACATTTCCCTGTGTCTGTCCCTGTACCACTCTGATCCGTCCCGGGTTCTTTCCCGAGCTCTGGTCTGCGCCTGCCAAACACCCAACCGCCCGCAGCCCGGTGCGAGGAAGGGGTCGGAGCAGGCACTTTGAGTTGGGTGATCTACCCGTGTTCAGGATTCAGTGCCCACGCCAAAATAACATCCTCCTCTTCATAAGAGGAAAAAAATGTAAGTTACCTTATTCTCTTTAGTAAACACGCATTCCAGTTTCTGAGGTTGCTCCCGCACCCAGCCCAGCCCAGCCCACTGCCTTGCCATCACAGGTCTGCTAGCACAGGTTCAAGTACTGTTTTTTGGGGGGTCGGGGGGTTGGCATGTTTTTGTTAAGTATTTTTTTAAAGATTGTATTTATTTATTTTTAGAGAGGGAAGGGAGGGAGAAAGAGAGAGAGAGAGAGAAACATCAATGTGTGGTTGCTGGGGGCCGTGGCCTGCAACCCAGGCATGTGCCCTGACTGGGAATCGAACCTGGGACACTTTGGTTCCCAGCCTGAGCTCAATCCACTGAGCTACGCCAGCACAGGTTTGAGCACTGTTTTTGACCAGGACTGTGAGCTCTCGGCATGCACTGAGGGCGTCTCATTTCTCTGTCACCCTGCCCCCCGGAGCACACACTGTCTGGCCCCTCGGCAGCGGCCCGTACATGCCGTGCAGAGGAAAAGAAAATATCTCAACCCCGAGCCCAAAGAATAGATTATTTTTGATAAGTAACGTAATTGCTCTTTCCGCTGACAGTTCGCAACTCCAGAACACAGGCTCTGCTATGACATCCCGACATGGCGCTTGGGAGCGTGAAAACAAGAGAGCGTCCCATTTTGAAGTCGTACATTTGCTTTTCAGTGACAGTCTTGTCTCCGAAACTACACATTTGTGATCTAAAAGTTAAATGATTGCAAATACAGGAAAACTGTGTTACCAATTCAAAGATAAATATAAATTTTAAAGTTGTAGGAATCTTTAAGAACCTCCCCCCCGCCCCCGTGAGGGGTTTTAGTATGAAGGAGAATTTGCCCAAGTGCTCCCTCTAATTAGTTATATTTCGGATACTATTCTTACCTGAAGTCAGGTCCATCACCACAATGCACCCAGAATGGCAACAAATGTGCGTTTACAGCATAGAGCCAAGGGTTCTCTGCATGCTGGGCTTTGAGAGCCTAAGAGATTGATTGTAAAATGAAGAAAGTAAGGGCAAACAGACTTCAGCCAAACACTCGGGAGTTTTCACGCGCCGATGTAGCGCCAACACTCACCACCGGTGTTTCTTACCACCTGAAGTGCATTCAGGAGGTATCAGCCTTCCTGAAAAACAAGTGATTAGAGCAGTCAACATATAATCAAGCTGCCAGGCTGGCTCTTCCAGTTGCAAGGTTGGCTTATTAAGAAGTAATGCCCGTTCCTTTAGGGTAGCTCCCATGCAAGGCGGCTTTCTAGCCTTGGGGAGTCCGGCCCTAGGCATTGGAAGAGGGAATGAAGATTTCTTTTCCAAATGAGGTTGTCAGGGAGCTCATTTGCACCGCCCGGCGAGTGTGTGTGGGCGAGCTGATGAAGGTGATGATTTATGAGGCTGCAGACCCTTAAGTGATTCTAGTGATGGAAATCCACAGCAAAATCCACTTAGGAAGATAAAACAGACCTCCTGTTATCTGTGGGAGGTAAAACCACATGGCTTTTGCCCTTACATTTCAAGTTACCCCACTGCGTTTGGGAATAGAAAGTGCTCATTTGCTTAGAATGCATGTTTCAGTATAACATTATTATACAGACTTTAAAAACAACTTTATGTTCATTGAATATCCCTGAAAGGATTTTGACAAGACTTTTTTTTTTTTTTTTGCTTTTTTGGAAGGGGTGGGTGAGGACTAGATCTGATCGATGGCATCATTGATAGCTATGTAATATATCCGTGTTTGAAACATCTAAATGTGAACGCACAAACAGCAGCCCTCTCTCTGCAGAGGCAGTGGATAGGCTCTTTGGTGAAGCACAGCTGCAAGAAATGATGTTTTAAAAGGCTAGGCTACCTATGTAAACAGACTTGTTTAACGAGTGTGGCCATCACCAGTTCGTGTCTTCAGAGCATCATTTAAAAAAGAGAGAGAGAATCTGGACCCAAACGCTGTACAATACAATGATAAAGCCAAAATGAAAATTGTGTTTTAGCTTATTTCCTTATATTTTGTGTGCTTGCTCCTTAAATGCCAAGGAAATCTATTTTAAGAGTCTGGTGAGGATTTGTAGGCTTTGATCTTAAAACTGAGAGTATGTTTGTAATATCCCACTTTAGTAGCAGAGTGTGAATTTCAGACACAGAGTCCCCATTACACGTCTCCATCAGCCAGGCCAAGGGCGCCGCAGACCCATCGCAGCCGGGTGGCGACGGCCGCTCCACATGCGCACCGGCGTTTTTGCAGAGGACACGGTGAACACCTGCAGAGCGTTTCAGGGGGGGCCCGCCTCTGGCTTTCAGAGCCAGAGAGCCACCATCCACTGACATGCCTTACCTGTAACGGAACGGAGCACCTCATTCATGCTCGTCTGTGCATAGATTATCATATACTGCTTCGCGGTGGAAACTGTGAACATGAACCGGTTACAGCTACATTACCTTGTGCCGCCTTTATTTCCTTTTACAAGATGGCCTACTTCTGCCGCCACAGATTCACCGAGCACTCCTTACCGCGTCTGCAGTCTGAGGCATCCCGGGGCAACCCACGCTTCCGGTTTTCTTGCAAAAGGGATTGATCAAATTTTATCCTCACCTATTTCCAGAGTCCAGAAGAATGTGGCCGACCCGTGTGTTTTATGTCACTGTGATAAAAAGCATGAATTTATGTATTTGCAAGCAAACATTATAGATGTGAATTCATATCAGTTCCCTTGACATCAAGGAAATATTACAAAAAAAAATAAAAGCAGTCAGCTAAAGTTGCAGTTTGCTTTGCCTATCTTTTTAACTCTTCTGATGCTTGATATCTAGCTTTAGCTTAATTTTTTTTTCAAACAAGTAACTAGGTAATCTCTACAGGGTGCCCTAGGTTTTCAAGACAATATTCAGTTGGCTTTTATCATCTTTGCTCTGAGCAACTACAGTAAATAAGTTTATTGTACACAAATGCATAATAAAAACATTACGATGCAAAAAAAAATTTAAACCCCCAGGAATTACAGGAGGTAAACACAGATTCTCAGGACCTACAGTTGAATCATCAGGGTTGTGCTTTAAATGAGAATATGTTTTAAGTTAAAAAATTATGATTTTTTTTTACAAAAGCATTTACAATTAGTAGGATTAACTTTTTTCAACTAGACCAACTTGTAAGTATAATGCCAAAAAGTTGGTAATTCACTATTTACCTATGTTAAAAATGTTACAGTTGTTTCAATATATTTTTATGAAATGTTGATATTATATACTGGCACAGAAAGGTAGGCTTGAGCCACAGGAGACAGTCAAGTAACATAACTGAGAAGTGAGTTTGTGTGAAAATGTATAGAGTTTCATGTGGTCATCTTATCACTCTTAAAAATCAGTTTCTACTTTAATGCAGTGCCACAGTGTCACTGCGCTGTTCGAGAACCGGAAAATTCACATAAAAATGTCCTGTCAGATGTTCGTTTTAAGTATTTTTTCATAAACCACATGTTGAAAAAAGTGATTTTCTGCCCTGGCTGCCGTAGCTCAGTGGATTGAGCTCGGGCTGCACACCAAAGTGTCGCAGGTTCGATTCCCAGTCAGGGCACATGCCTGGGTTGCAGGCCATGGCCCCCAGCAACCGCACATTGATGTTTCTCTCTCTCTCTCTCTCTCCCTCCCTTCCCTCTCTAAAAATAAATAAATAAAAATCTTTAAAAAAAGGGATTTCCCAGAAACACCCTTCATACCATGGACGTCTCCTGTCAGTGGGTCTCAGCGTGACCCCCGCAGTGGCCTTGTGAGCCGGGCAGGGGTCCCTGTCCCCACGGGCGAGATGGGGAAACTGAGGTTCCGGGGCGTGGAGCCGCTCAAATCGGGCTGTCCACATTACACTCTTTTTTTCTAATTAAAGGAAAATCTATCTCACGTTTTGCTCTGACCTATGTATTTTTGGAGACCACACACAGGAGCTTCATCTCCCTCTGAGACCCCGAGCCAAGGGGGCCGCGGGCAGGCGCAGCGTGAGTTACAGCTGCGGAAGCTCACCGTCTTCTTCCTAACGCCGTCTTCACATCCAGCTCGAGGGGGGGAAAAAAAAACCCAGAGTGAAATAAACAGAATGAAGCATTTTACCTGACATAAAATAAACTCCTGAAATATTTATTTTCATATTGGTCCATTTAATAACTTATTTATTAGACAGTATAACCAAATGACAGCCTTATGTAATAAAGTTGTAAATACAAAGAAATAACGTGTATACCATATTTATAAGCAATAAAAATACGAAGTACTCATATCTCTTTCAGTCTCTGAAGTGCGATGCTGTCCTCTAATGAGGTTTGCTGTTGATTTTAACTGGAACGGAAGGTCCGGGAAAGGAGAGCAAAGGACCAGCTAACTAAAGGTGATGGAATGAGAAAACACGCGAGTCGGCTTCCCGCTGTGGGCGTCAGTGGCCTTCGTGACGGCGCTCTTGCAGAGAGGCATCCCCGCGCCTGGCAGAGCCCGAACGCCCCAGAGGCCTCCCGTGGATGTCTCTGCATACCCCGCCCCCTCGTAAAAGGGAGCAGCATCTTAATCCAAATTCAGTTCTGCACCCTACTGTTCTCTTCCCCGAAGGCCAGGGAGACGCAGACCCCTAGTCCAACCACAGTTGTTCCTCTACAGGACGCGCGCTGCGTGTCCGTCTGGGAAACGGGGCCCGACGCGGCTCCACCCCCGGACGCGCGTTAGTTGACTCCGTATCTTCACAGGTCAGCTTCCCTTTATCCCTGGTCTCTGGCTGAAATATCGAGTTGGAACTTGAACCATGGCAACGGTTAGATACGATGAAAAGTAGATTTGTTTTATCCCAAAAGCATGTTGAGTGCTGTCTTTTTGCACAGGTCTCCCCCCAAATTGTCCCGTGTGAAAAATGGTATGTACAGGTTGAAGTGTGCGAGGTGCGCGTCTCCCGTCTGGACCCAGCCCCGTCCAGACCTGCATGCGGAGGTGTGTTCGCGCCTGTGATCTCTAGCCAGGCAGGGCCCGGAGTCGCTTCCGGCTAGTCCTTGACCCTTGACCGATACTGACACGCAATCGGACAGCTGGGAGACGACGTGAAGGGAGAAGAGCAAGCCAAACATCGAACCCATTTATTCTGAATCTTAAATTATGAGTGTTTATCGTCAATATTTTGGTTACATTGTTACACAAAGGACAAACGAACATCCGGTTTGAGGTCTCTTCTTCGACGGCTTTGGGATTAGTGACACGTCCCTGGCAAAGGAATCCTGGGCCCATCAACTCGCAGCTGGATTGTGATAATGTCGTTGTGCACGGTGGCAACGCTGGACGGATGTGAGAGCCAGCTGCCAGGGCGCCTCTGGCCGACAGCTGTAACCACGGAGATGCACGAGACTTCCAGCCCCGGGCGCACCGGGGAGTGGCCACGCCCCTCTCCTGGGCCAATCAGACGCGCATCCCACCCCGGGGAGAGCGGCTGTCCTGTGGTCTTTGCAGCGTCTGATCCCCGGTGCGCTCACGCAGAGAGGACCCCAAATCCACGATGCACGCTGCCGGGAAGACCCAGGCCCCTCGGCCAGGGTGCCACAGACTCAGGAGACCAGGTGGCACAGCTCCTGTTTTCAGCTTGGGTGACCCAGGACACCCGGGAACATCGGGTATTCACCGTATTCCAGAAAGTAAATTAAAAACAAAAACAAAAACAAAATCCAGGTTGCTAGTTCTGAAGGGGCCTCTGAGCGGGTCTCTTTGAAAGAAGCAGCGCGGACTGTCCATCTGTCCTTTTTCCTTGGAGGTGCAGGTCCCTTTTGTTTGGTTTGGCCTGGTCCAAAACAAAACACACAGGCATCGCTCGTTTGGTTTGGTTTGGTCTCCTCCAGGAAAGCCACGTACAGGTCCTCTCCCTCGCCCCAGCACGGAGAATAAAAGCAGGGGTGGGGAGGGAGAGCTGAGGGAGGGCAGAAAAGTAAAGCTTTTCGAGGAAAACACACACACACACACACACACACACACAGACGGTACAGAACAAGCGTCGCAGTGCCATCGTGCAAAACTCGCTTCTCCAGATAAAGCACTTCCGGACAGGTTCACAAGGCCCCCTTCCCCCGCCCGAGTCCCCCTGTCCCCCCCAGGAAACACACACAACAAAAGCGATGCCGTCCTTTTTCTTAAGGCTGAACAGACACACGGAGACCACGGTTCTGGCTGGCCACGGGGGGACTCGCAGGGCTCCTGCTCTGAGCATCGCCCGCAACCTGCCGTCAGCCGTCCTGAGGTCTGGGCAGGGCAGCCACGGGGCATCCAGACAACCGAAGAAACGCCAGTGGTCCCCACCGTAAAGTCCCAGATCGACTTTACAATCACAGGTACAAATTGCTCAGATCAATAACACCATTTCTCCCGAAGACCTTGTCATCTAAAACTAATTAGAGGCCAGGTTCCCGAGGAATGGTCAATAGTCAAGGAAAGTACTGGAGATGTGGAAGGAAATCTTTCTTCTGCCGCAACGGTCTGATGGAATTTGGAAACGAGTCGTCCTGGTTTGGCCAAGTTCTGGGGGGGTGAGGGGGGGTGGATGCCTGGGTCCCGATGGCAACTTCCCTGCTGCCCCAGCGCCGCCTTTATAGGGGGAACACCAAGAAGCCCGAGAACGTGGAGTACTTCCAGCCGCCCATGAGGTTGCCTCGCTCCAGCTTGAGGTGCACCTTGTCCTCCCTCTCCATCAGCAGCAGGACCCCGTTGCTGGCCGCTTCTCTGGTCACATCCTGGTCTCCGGCGAACGCCGAGATCACCGGGTAGCCGTTCTGCATTAAACTGACCTGCGACGCAAGGAGTAAAGCTCAGCAGACCACGCAGGGCCACCTGTCCTCTTCTCCCCCACCCTTCCCCACCCCTCGCCACAGAGGCCATCCCTGGGGCCCAACCAGAGGACCCAGCTGGGTCCCGGCCCTGGGGGCTGGCCAGCCCCGCCCCCTCCGGGGCCTCACAGAGTGGGTGGCGGGGGCTGCAGCCATGGGGGACGAGCAACCCGAAGCTGAACGGTGCAGCTTCCGGAGCTACCCACCTGGATGGTCTGTCTGTTGTACACTTTCACCACGTGGAAGCTGAAGCTATAAATCCCTTTTCTCGGCGCCACAAATATACTGGAGGCGAGATCGAAATGGTTGCCAATATTTACTAACACCTGAAAAAGAAGAGGGAACACAGCACCGACATAGCGAGCCCCCCCCACACCTGGCCCCCCGGCGTGTGATCAGACAGGTGCAACCACGGCCCCAGTGCCCCGTCCTCTGGGCCCTGCCCGTGCAGGGGGCTGTGGGGGAGGGGCCGCCTCAGGGAACACGCCAACAGGGGAGTGGTCGAGTGACTGCAAAGGTGCTCTAACAGGTGATGACGCATGAAGATTTTTTACAGTGTATCCGTTTAGGAGTTGAAAGGGGGTGCTGGCTTTGTGCACGGGGAGCAGGGCAGAGAGAAAGGAAGGCAGGGATGTCAGAAAACAAACTGGGAATCGAGTCTGTTCAGAGGTGCGTGGGGCTGACACGGAGCTGTGGCGAAAACCAGTGGGCCAGACCGCACGGCGGTGGAACCGGCCGTGGGGCAGGAGGCCAGCGAAAAGCAGTCACGTTCTCCAGCTGAAGCCGGGGACCTAACTCCCCGTGCTCCGGGACAGCAGGGACTGCGCGAAGTTTGGGTCTCCGAGTTCCCCCGGCCCCAGCACGCACCCTGGCAGCATACAGTAGGTGCTCAATAATGCCTGCTGAGCGAAAGACTGCGGTCCCCAAGCACGGGCTGTGCCTGCTGCCCTCTCTCTCCCCCGAGTGACGTCTGCTTCCTTGGGTGGGCTATGATGTCAGGCATCGAGCCTGAATACACAGCAGGAGGGTCCACCCAGCAGCTGGGACACCTTTGGCTCAACCCCAGAAATTCCACCACATGCGAGAGCAACGACCAATCCGGGCACGGGACCCGAGGTCACGTGGCCTCGCAGATGGTTCTCCTCCAATCAGAGAGGACGGGAGCGCAGCACCGTGAGCAGAACCTGAAGGAGGGAGGGTCCCCCATGGTCACCCAATTCTGCTCAGTTGCTGAAGACCAGGCTGGGCCGCTCTGCCTGGATCCTGTCCCCACTCCCACTGCCACTTGCACACACACAGGCACGACCTGGGTGAACGCACCAGAATGGCCTGCCTGGTGTTCTCAGCGTTCAAGACAGCCAGCAACAGCAACACAGCCCTAGATGAGAGAGCCTGTCATCCGTTCAGAAAATAAATGTCATCTGAACACATTCTGCGGTGGTGTCTCGGGCACTCACTGTAGACGGATGGCAGGCGGTGCCCGGAGCGCCGCCGTGGACCGCTGCGGCAGGCAGGACTGCGGGCGGCACCGGGGAGCCAGCCGGCACCGGAGCCGGAGCCGGGCGCCACCGCGGCCCCAGTCTGCGGGGCTGGCACAGACACCCGGGCTCCGTGGTTAAAGGCGGCAGGCCACGCTGTTCTCAGCCTCCCCAGGGCTGCGCCTCCGTTGGCCTCCTGATGCTTCGAACAGAGCAAAGTGTTCCCCATTCAAGCCCTCGCAGCTGCTCCTGCCTGCTCTTCACGGCTCACCTCTGTGTCAAAGCCAGGAGCCCGGCACATGCAGGGAGCTGCTGTGGGGTCAGGGACTCCCAAGCAGCTCAGAAAAGCAGGCTTCTTCTCCCTAACCGGAGGCACCCCATTCCACCTGCCCCCGGCCGTAGGCTCCTCATGCACCACACAAGAATCCTGCTACCGCTTATCCTGCCCTGCGTCATTGTTTCCTTGACACCCGGATGGAGCAATAGACCTACAAAGGCTGTGAAACTATTGGTAGGACACTGGAAGGTGAATTTTCCCAGCTACCTAGTTCTTGCCCTCCCCTTGATTCGATCATCATTAAAGTAAACATGTTTGTGTCTTGTAAACAAAAACAGATTAAAGACAGACTCCCTCCCACCACCATCCCAAATCCCCCCAAATTCCAAGTCTGTGCACACTTCCTAAGATAAATGAACACACGGGCCTAAAATGAGGCAGGCGTGTGCGCACGCGGGTTTCCTGGCACTCGGGTGCGAGAGCCGGTTGCAGGGCAAGTCCAAGTGCGGACGCTTGGCCCCATGTGCTGTCGCGGCCGAGAGGGCCCCGTTTGAGAAAAGCATTTCGTCAACAGGAAGGGACCGATGAGTTCACGTTCGGAGACCACTGTTCAGTTTCCCATTTGCCTCTGAACGGCCACAGACGCCGATGGGGTGGACGCCAAAGTAAGGTCACGACCTCTCATCCTGAGCAGCCAGGAGCCAGAGAAGGGCCAGCCAAGGAGGATCGTGCTGACGACCCTCTGGCCTTGACCCACGTGGGAGAAGTTAAGTGGGTGAGGACAGTTCAAGTCATTGGCCTATTTGTTTAAATCCCTGTAACCGCACCACATATTGATACGTTGTAGGTATCGTATTCATAGATTACACCGTGCCTACTGTTTTCACCACATATTGCCTGGAAATAACCACAGGCTCTTTCGTGTTTATATAATCGTCCCTGTTCTTTCCCCCACAATCTTGCCTACTTATTTTTCTTGGAGATAAATATCCTCAGCCCCTTGCAAAATAAGCACTAGGTGCATCTTTTTCTGAGCATCGGCTGAGACCTCCTAAGAGCCCTTTCCGGGGCCTGGGGAGTTACAAATGCTCATCTCTGTGTTGGCCACCTGGGTCACTGAAGCCCAACGCGGCACATGACAGCCCCACCACAGCGAAAGGGGAAATGGGCAGCGCCCTTTTGGGAAACACATTTCTGATCTCTTCACTTTTCTGGGAGTCTCGGTCACCCAAACGCTACCTGAGCTGGCAGTTGCAAGGAGACGGCGATGTGAGAAGGGGAATGGCGAGGAGAGCTCCCTGGGAGCCGGACGGAGAAGAGAGGGGGTCAGGGCAGGGCAGAGAGAAGGGAAGAGGAAGAGCCCGGACCTCCAGGTCCAGGGCGCTGGGAGCCCCGGCCGGAGCGCCCCGGCCCCCCTGTCCTCCTCCGTGCGGGAGGCACCGTGCGCAGACCTGCCGGCTGACCTGGTCGAAGTAGATGGTCATGGTGCGATTGCTCATCTCCGACGGCTCGTGGTTGGTGCTCCGTGTGGCGGAGAAGGCCACCTTGGCGCTTCCGGAGCGCACGCTGATGCCCAGCGAGGAGGTGACCGCGCCGTCCGCCGACGGGCTGGAGTCGCACACCACCAAGCACTTGCCCTCCAGCACGATGGGCTCCGTGTCATTCTGAGCCCCCACTGGGCAGCCGGCGGGGAGCAGCAGCAGCAGCAGGGCCAGCGCCGCCCCCAGGCAGGAGCCGCAACCGGCCGGATCGCGCAGCGCCCCCCGCAGCCGGGGCATGGTTAGCGGCAGCCCGAGGAGGCCCCAGCCGGGCGCCGGTATCCGGCCTGGGGCGGGCGGCACAGGGGACGGCGGCCGGCAGCGGCTGAAGCAGCGCAGGCGGTCCGGTGACACGCGGGGACCGGGGTAGCCTCCTCTGGCCTCGGTCCACTGCTCTGATGGTTAAGGCCAGGGTCGTCCTCAGGAGAAAAGCGCCAGCAGACCTGTCAGGGCAATGAACCCAAACCCTTAGACTGGAAGGCGAAGCTGTGCGGGGAGGGAGTGCGGGGGCGGGGCGGGGGCAGCTGCCTGCGGCGCAGCGCTGGGCCCCTCGTTGGAGGTTACCCTCTTGGCCCCGCGCACGGCCAACCCCCCTCCCCATCGGCACAACAGGTTCCGAGAAACGCCCCGGCGCCCTGGACAGGACATTCCTGAGAGCTCCCCCGCAGCGCGCCCTGGGTGCCTGGGGGTGGAGGAGTGGGAAGGGGTGGGGGCTGGAGGTCAGGTCAGGGGCCCACGATTCTGCAGGTCCTCATCGCTAAGACAGGGCGGAGGACCCTGGGGCACGGCGTTAAAGCCACCCCCACATCCACTTGGCCTGAGGCAGAGGGGAGCTCGGGACTCAGGCAGAAGAAACCCCACTAATGCCGCATCGCCTTCATTTCAGTGCTATTTTCTTGAGAGCCACACCAAGAAACCTTTTCCTTTTTCTGCTCTCCCTTTCATCCTCCTGCTTTCCCATCCTGGGGATTTCTAAAAAGCAGTCCACTCAAGTGAAGATCTTATCCATTTTCCGCTCAAAGGCCAAATCCCCAAGAAGCTCCTTAGGGTGATTACGAGAAAAAAAGAGAGAGGGAGAGACCCCAACGCAAACACCCACGTCCAGATTCCCGCAGCCAGCAGCGAGCGAGCGCCGTGGAGAGTCCCCCGGGTCCCTCGAGCGCAGCGCGAGGATTCCAGCGGCCAGAGCCGCGAGCTGGGCTGATGGTGCAGCTTTTGTTTCCAGACCCCGGGCTCCCTCTTGCCGGGCTGGGAGGCGGCCCCGCGGCTCTCTGCTAACTTAACGCGCCGCCTGCACTTTCTCCAGCCCGCTCTGCTCCCCCCAAACCAGGCGGGTCATTTCCATACAAAGCCCAGAAACAGAAAGCTCGGGAGCCTCTCCCTGCGCCGCCCACGGCCTCCAAACAACTCCTCCAATAGTCTAAGAAGAGCGAAGTTGTGTCTCCAGGAGTAGCCTCCGTCCTCGGCCCCAGATAAAACGCTGTTGATATTCTCGGAGGCTTTCCCGATGCCCAGAGGAAGGCTAGCGATGGTC
This sequence comes from Phyllostomus discolor, assembly GCF_004126475.2. Classification (NCBI taxonomy): domain Eukaryota; kingdom Metazoa; phylum Chordata; class Mammalia; order Chiroptera; family Phyllostomidae; genus Phyllostomus; species Phyllostomus discolor. The sequence goes on along the minus strand of NC_040911.2, from coordinate 3,286,652 downwards.
CCCATTGCAATGCACGTATGAATGCAATTAGCGCGCGGATCGCGGAGTGCAGGGCCGGGTCGGTTACCTGCAACATCCATGACGAGCGAGCACTGGTCGCTGTCCGCCAAGTTCTGCTCGCTCTGAGGTGACGAGCAGAGCTGGCGGGAGGAGACGCCGGGCACGACCCTGCTGCCTGCGCCTGGCCAATGCAACGCCGCCCCGCCCTGCCCCTCTCCCGCACCAGCCGTCCCCGGGGCCCCACGCACCGCGCCCTGCCCCGACCTGCACCCCGCGCGCGCGCCCCAAACCGCACCGCGATCCACTCCGCATCCAGCACCGCCTATGCCGGCGCTTCACACCCCTACGCTCCGCGCACCGCAGCGCACCTGGTCCGCACCGCCTCCCGTACCGGGTCCGCAACGCTCCCGCGCCCGCAGCGCGGCTCTCTCTCCCCGCCCCAGCCCCACAGTCCTGGCCTCTCCCCCGGTCTCCAGTCCGCACAGCCTAACGCCGGGACTAAGAGCGCGCCCGGCTCCCTCCCGCCTCAGCACCCGGCTCAGCACCCGCTTCTGCCTCCCCGCCCGCACCCTGCACAGCTCGGTCCGGCTCTCACCCTCACACTGAGAGCAGAATCCTACCAGGCGTCTCTTTCAAAAATTAGGCATCGTCAAAAGCACTGGTCACGCCTCTGATATTCGAGTCTTTCTTTTCTTTTCCAAATTCCCTCCAAATCTTAATCCTCAGCAGCGTTACCACTTTCATAATTGGAGGGCGGGGAAGGGGAGCAGTTTTATTTCAATAATAATAATAATGATGATGATAATGACGATGATAAAATTGGTTCGAAGAGGAAAAAGCTTGGGATTTCAGTGGTTGAAAGGCTGCGGTCCCGGAGTCTCCAGTTTGGGAAACGGCAGGATTCGGCAGGGATTCAGGAGGCTCCTCCGCCGGGGTTTCTGCGCTGCTCCTCTGGACCTCGGGGCTCGCGGAGCGGCGCGCCGGCGCTCGCGCATATTTATTAAAACGCCCGTTGGAGCTCTGAGGGCCTGGAGAGGCGCGCGGGGTTTCCCAGCTGCGCCCGGAACGCAGCCAGAGCACAAGCGCGGGCACGGGGCGCCACCTATGGGCGCCGGGGTCTCCCTGCCGCGGGCTCGGGAGGAGCGGGGAAGCCCTAGGAACAGCAAGGATGGGGTTTGCTGGTAGTCTTTGGTGACCCTCAAACACACTCCCAGCTTCTGCAAAAAAAAAGAATACAACAAACGATCTTTTTTGCACCCTTGCTCCTGGCTAAGTGAATTGGCATGCTTGAGGTCCTGGCTCTCACAAACAACCAACTGTGCCCAGGCGCTACAGGCTGCAGCCGGGTCCCACAGTGCCTTCCTCAGCCAAACCCCTGCGCAGTCCCAGGCATTCCACTCCAGGCCCCTCTTAGACCGAAACAGTATGTGACTGGGCACTCCCTCTGTACCTGACTTCCAAAAATATCCCTGAAAAACACTCACCCTCTGACCTGCACAGTATTCCTTTGCGGATAGGCTGACCAAAAATAAGCCATAAACCGGACAATGCTAAGCATAAGAACAGAACAAAAGTATTTCTTATTCCTCTGGACTGCACACCGGACCCTCTTCCACTTGCAGATTGCAGCCAGACTCCTGGCTCCACCCTGTGACCTGGGTCTTCTCAGGTAGGGGGCTCTCAAGGCCTGGTTTTTCAGGCTCTGCCAGGACTCTTCTCCCCACTGGCTCTGCCAGGGCCTCGTCTCTAGGCACGGAAGAGGAAATGCGCTTGCACCAGTTCGGCCTAAATGGATGCAGAGGGAGACGGTTGCGTGCAAACAGAATTCCATAGTATTATCTGAGATCATTACAAAGTGTGGTGGTAAAGGTCTGATCAACAGAACCTCGGAGCCCAGTGGTGTCTGCTTGTCATGAAAAATAGCACAAAGTAAAAAACAAACAAAAAAAAACAGAACCCCCAAACCTGTTCTCTTCCTAAGACTAGTTGCTGAAAATTAAGTGTTGTGCTTCAGCATTTTTATGACATGCTGGTCAGACGCACTGGACTTTGAAACTTCTTCAAAGCCACTATATTTTGCTACTATTTTTTTTGTGAGGTTAACAGAATGGAAATTGTTCACTCTTGCTTTCAGATCGTGACTGTAGTCAAATATTGCATCAATTTGACAACCACCTATTGCCACTATCAGCACAGCCCCATTATTCCATTACAGAGAGCTCTGATTTGAGTGCGAGCATGAACAGCAAGGGACGTTAAGCGAGGCACAGACTGATAATGAGACCAAGTTGGGAATGCTAATTAAGTAGCAATACCTCTCACACATCTATAAATCCTTAGGTAACGGCTCTGTTAAGCAACTGCTTTCAATGGTGTGTCATGAGCATTTCTCCCGACTGATGCGAATGCAAACACACACGAATCAGAATATTATCGTTATGTCTGGGGTGATAGAACCAAAACCTTTTTCCAGGTGGCAAGAAAATGTAAACACCTCTAATCTATATGGTGAGCTCAGTTATAGAATTAGAGCAGCGAGCATTCTTATATGATGGGAAAAAAAACAGGGAGGCTTACAATTATTTTGAGAAGGAAGTCGACACCAATGAAGAGTAGCAGACTGAGACGGAATATTATCTGCTGATGAAGTGACTTCCGCCTATAAGGAGACATTTAACCTGTGATAAACTTTAATCCATAAACATGCTTAGACAAATTTTTATAATATAACCAGATTTAAAAATGAAAATGTGCCCTGGCTGGCATAGCTCAGTGGATTGAGCTCGGGCGGCGAACCAAAGTATTGCAGGTTCGATTCCCAGTCAGGGTACATACCTGGGTTGCAGGCCATGACCCCCAGCAACCGCACATTCATGCTTCTCTCTCTCTCTGTCTCCCTCCTTTCCCTCTCTAAAAAATAAAAAAATTAAAAAAATGAAAATGTTTTCTAGTTACTGCAGGGATTCACTTTTTCCGCCCCGTTTCCATGTTATGAGTTGGTTCCATCACCATAGAACACGAGTGTCTCATGAGTGCAAGCGCACGCCCACAGACGACCGCAGTGTCCAGCACTTACTGGGCATCTGTCGTGTGTCAGATACTCTCTGGGATGTACCACACGGCTTACCACCCATGGTCGCCCTGTGGTAGGCAGCTGGCCACAGATAGTCTCAGAGGAAAGTATTCTAATATGTCGGGTTGGCCAAAAAGTTCATTTGTGGTTTTTTTGTTTTTCTTTTCCGTAACATGGTTCCAGTAGCACTTAGTTGTCTTTAACTTGATTCAAAACAATTTTGTTAGACTGCATTGTGACAGCTGTCCTATCAGCATGCATTTAAAACAAAATTATGAAAATTGGTGAATTTTTGTGTAGCCATTTTAATATTGAAGATGGAAGAAAATAAGCGAAATCTTTGGCATATTATGCTTTATTATTGTAAGAAAAGTAAGAATGCACCTGAAATGCAAAAAAGAGAAGGATTTGTGCAGTGTAGGGAGAAGGTGCTGTGACTGATCCAATGTGTCAAAAGTGGTTTGTGAAGTTTTGTGCTGGAGATTCCTCGCTGGACAATGCTCCACAGGTCGGGCAGACCAGAGGAAGCTGATAGTGATCGAATCAACCTTATTGAGAACAATCACTGTTATACCAAGTGGAGGTAGCTAACATACTCAAAATATCCAAATCAATCAAGTTATTGGTGGAAATGAAAGATGTGTCTTTTATTTTACTGAAAAAACCACTCTAACTTTTTGGCCAACCCAATGTTTTCTTTAAGTGGGGAAATGTGGCTGGGATAATTCAAGTTCTCCTCCTTTCATTTGCCCTAAGACTGATCTCTAATAGAGTGTAAATATATTTCTTTTGGGTGGAGTCCATCCCTGAAATACATCTGTAGTGTGCATCATAGCCTTTTCTTGCTGCTTTACACTAATGTACCATATTTGTGATTTCATTACAGGCATCTGGTAAACCATCTGCTATTTATTTTATACTCTTGGATGTAAACACTATATGCGCACTTTCAAAAATAAACATGGAAGCATTAATAAGTGATCATTTTCTTTTAACTTTGTTGAAAAATACTTGACAGATATAATTGTAGGTATTTAAAGTGTACATACATTGGAATGATGGGATAGACACATGCATTGTAGAATGACCTATCATCTCACATAATTCACATAGTTAATGCGTTTTGTTTTGTTTTTAAACACTTTTTAAAAAGATTTTACTTATTTATTTTTAGAGAGGGAAAGGAGGGAGAAAGAGAGAGAGAGAGAGAGAGAGAGAGAGAGAAACATCAGTGTGCAGTTGCTGGGGGTCATGGCCTGCAACCCAGGCATGTGCCCTGACTGGGAATTGAACCTGCGATGCTTTGGTTTGCAACCCGCGCTCAATCCACTGAGGTACGCCAGCCAGGGCTGTTTTCTTTTTTTTAATGTGGTGAGAATGCTGACAATTTACTTCCAGCATCGTTTATTTATACGAGACCATGTTATTAACTGCAGTTACCACGCAGCACATCAGACCCCAGGGGCTTCTTACAACTGAGAATGTGCACGTGTGACCTGTACCACCCACGAGTCTCTCCCCCCAGCCCCTGGCAACCACATCCGATTCATTCAATTCCCTGTTTCTGTGACATTAGCTTTTGTTGTTGCTGTTAAGGTTCCTCATATAAGTGAGATGACACTATTTATCTCTGCCTGGCGTATCTCCCTTAACATTAGCATGCCTCTCAGATTCAGCCATTTGGTCACAAATGACAGAACTTTCTTCCTTTTTAATGACTGAATGTGTTCGATGGTGTCTATGAACCACGTTTCCTTTATCCACCCATCTGTTGAAGGGCATCTGGGTTGTTCTCATATCTTTTTTTAAAGATTTCATTTACTTATTTTTAGAGAGGTGAAAGAAGGGAGGAAGAGAGGGAGAGAAACATCAATGTGTGGTTGCCTCTCACGGGCCCCGTACTGGGGACCTGGCCCGCAACCCGAGCATGTGCCCTGACTGGGAATCAAACCAGCGACTCTTTGGTTCACAAGCTGGCATTCAACCCACTGAGCTGCACCAGCCACGGCCAAGTCGCTTATGAATTTAAAGCTGTATAAGAGCAAAGAAGAGAACAAGTGCTCAGTGCTATACAGGCACCTGAATCTACTGAATTAACAGTGTAAGGAGAAAATCTTCAAACATCGGAACCAGCTCTAATTCAGTTCAACAACAACAAAGAACAAACAGGAAAAGTTTGTCTTCCTAAATGACAGGTTTGTAATTATTGACCGACATTGCTAAATAATCAAAATAATCTGGGCAAAATGGGTAAAACTTTACCAATAGTTAAAAATTCCAGGCTAGCTGAATGCAAGTCAGTAAGCCTGTTTGTACCATGCAGTCCTATCGTACAAAACAAACGACCTCTGTCATTAGAAGAGAATACTGAACTGTCTCAAACACCATACACTGGCTATTGTTTTCTGACGTACATTCAACATTTAATACACATTCTTTACAAGTGCGGTTTTTAATTCAACTCTCATTAGCAAAGTGATGAGGTATGGAGCCACCTTGGACCCCAGTGGGACACTATTTCTACAGTGTTCGAAACGGAACAATTTTTGTTGTTCTAGAATGCCTTTTAAGCTTAAAAAAATAAGGTCAATGACCTATTTGAGGGCAAGTCACACTAGAGCTTATGAGGCCTTCTCAGGCGAGGGTATTGCAAACATTCAAAGTAATCTGTTTTCCCGTTACCTCAGTGTCTCCTGCTACTTGATTCTTAATCATGCCTATCTTAAAATTATTATACAGAGAAAAGTTAGTAATTTAATAGACTTGTAACATTTACAGTATGTACACCAGCAGCCATGAAGACTATCGATGGGGAAAAAAAAATTCATCTTTTTTTTCAGCCATGTCTCATTGTCTTGTGTAATCCTAATATTTAATTTATTCTATTTTATGGTAGGCAGTGTCTCTATTGTTTTACCAAATTGGGTCAAATGCCTCCTGTTAGTCATGTTAATCCTATCAAAACAGAAGTCTGTATAAACAAGGATGCCGTTTGTCAACTCCTGTTTCTCCATGAGGGACAGATGATGGCACTGCAGAAGGAAAGTTACTTCCGCAGGCTCCTGCTATGAGAACCCCAGCAGCCCAGAAGAGAGGAGAGAACCATTCATGTGTAGCTACAGCATTTCCTGGATTTTTCAAGATTTTATTTATTTATTTTTGGAGAGGGGAGGGAGGGAGATAGAGAGAGAGAGAGAGAAACATCAATGTGTGGTTGCTGGGGGTTATGGCCTGCAACCCAGGCATGTGCCCTGACTGGGAATCGAACCTGCGACACTTTGGTTCGCAAGCCCATGCTCAATCCACTGAGCTATGCCAGCCAGGGCGCATTTCCTGGATTTTTATTTAAATGCTCTTTCTTCGTGATCCAAGTGTGTACATTCTGGAATCAGCTACATGTATGTTTCCAAGAATCTTTATATTTGGAATATTTTGAATGCACGTCGTATACATAAATCATATTTTTTTCTTAGAAACTAGTTTCAGGATAAGAGCATGAATAATTTAAGAAAAAACAAACATTCTAGTCTAGCTCTTGTACTTTCAGAAACATTCTATGAAGTTAAAGGTCAGTGTGTGTTTGCCTCTCAAATGCCCTCCTGGAAGAATAAATTATAAGGGCATGTGGTAGTTGTAACTGTTCAATATGCTTTCAGCCCCAAAATTTTGGAGCTAAACTTAAAATACTTTTTTTTAGATTTTCTTTATTCATTTTTAGAGAGGGAAGGGAGGGAGAAGGAGAGAGAGAGAGAAACACCAATGTGCGGTTGCTGGGGGCCATGGCCTGCAACCCAAGCATGTGCCCTGACTGGGAATCGAACCTGCAATGCTTTGGTTCGCAGCCCGCGCTCAATCCACTGAGCTACACCAACTTACAATACTTTTAAGACTACCAGGCCTATACGCATTCTGGCTTTCTGAAACACGCATTGTTTTCAGATTGTCACTTGACATAGAGGCTCTGTGTTCCCCCCGGGGGACACGCTTGCATCCTCCAAAGGCAACGCGTCATCACATGCTATGACGGAGGGAACGGCGTGCGGAGCTGGGGGCTCAGGGAAGAGCCGCCCGCCCCGCAGGTTGAGGGGTCGGAGCAGTGAGGCCTGAACACGGTGCTGGCGGCCGGAAGGAATCCTCCGGGCTCCCCGCGAACTCCCTGCCGCCACCTCCCAGCAGACTCCCGCCACGCGTGGACCTCGCACCGCCTTCCCGACCTGGGGCTCAGAAGGCCTGTCTGTTCCGTTGCTGTGGCCCACTGGACCACATCCAAATACTGTCCAGACCCGAGCACAGCCTTAGTGGTGTTGTTTCGGGAGCCACGCCTCGGCATCTGGATGTTAACCGCTGGTCCTACGACTTGGCTTTGGAAGGAGAGCCGCCTGGTGAGCCGGGAGCGCGCCTCCCAGGCCTGCCGCGTGTCCGTGTTTCCCAGGGGTGCGCCCGGCCCGCGCCAGCAGCCGCTGCCTATCCCATAGGCCCATTCTCCCAACCCCACCCCCTATAAAAGCCGCTGTACGCTGATCAGACGTGTTTAAGAGAAGCACATGGCTATCCCCTGCACAGAGGTCAGAGTGCAGGCACAAGTGCGTTTCAGAAACGTCTCTCTGCCTGAGAGTAAACGTTGTGCCGCTTGGTGCTCGGAGCGAGCGCTGAGCCCGCACCCGCTGCGTCCTGTTTCCACGCACACACCCGCCGCATCTGTGGCGCTCAGGGCTGCCCACGGCCCTCGGGCCTGCACTCTGCATCCTGGCCATCACTCCCCCAGACCACCAGGGCGGATGTGCATAGCGGGGTCACGGAGGAAGAGAAGGGGATCCCATGTGCCCGGAACCCCCAAACCGTAAGGAAATGTATTGTCAGCATCAGTAAGCCTGGGGTGGGACCTGAAATTCTGCGTTTCTCACAAACTCATCATCGCTGAGGGCAATGATGAATCTTCAGACAACACTTGGAGTAGCAAAACCTATGCCTCTGTTCTTACGGAGAATTAGTGAACACCTGAAAATGTGAAAATATTTGGGTTTATGGTTCACACATTTATGAGGAGAGTGTGCTTAAAGAAAAACAAACACATCGGAAGATGGCCTGGCGATCGTATAATACACGTGGAAACCGATGCCCGATGATGCTACTCCACAGCAGCGATGCTCTGGCACTGCCCGCTGCAGCTGTTCTCTCAGGTTCAGTGTGCTACATGTGCATCCTATAGAGATGATTTTCTAAAGAAAAGAAATCACGTTTGCATTCAAATCTTATACAAAAACGTTACGTTTTTTGCTTTTCTGAAAGCTCAACTTTGGCAAAACAAATTAAGGATAACCAGGAAACAGCTTTTCAAACGCCTTCCTAATTGACACCTCGGGCCAGTTTCTCGTCTGTGTGATTGATTGTTCTATCAGGAATTGTTCCACAACACGTCATGAAAGGGGTTTCCGTTTGTTTGCATATCACTAGGCAAATATCTGTGCAGGGCAGAAAGTTTTATGGTATGTTTTTGGGAAATGACCCATTAAGATCCGGTAGAGAAAAAACCTGTAGTCACATACAAGGACAAATAATTTCCTGGTTGTAATAATCTGTGAAGCTTGGGCTTTGTTGACTCACTGCTCGAGTGTCTGCAAGTTAAAAATTAACTCTGAAATCAGCAACCTCTAAGAAACACATCTACCCCTGGGCAGGTTGACTGGAGTTCCGTGTGATGCATGCTAGCTCTGCTCCCTTGTGACAATCGTCAAGGAAGCGTCCGGATGTCCCTTGGGAGTCCCTTCATTTCCAGGAAGCATAAGCATTTGTGAAATGTCTAACATACGTGAGGCGCACGCGGTATTGTATCATCCTTTCTCTGGAGGAAACTCGGACCGCGCAGGGAGGTAAGGAAGACACTTAATGAGTCAGGATGCAGAAAGTCCGGGCGGCGCTGCCTTACTGCCAGAACCGAGAAGTCGCAGGGTCTGGAGACGCAGGCATAGACACGCAGCAGTGAGGCTGAGCGCTGACACGGAGGTCGTGGGGGAGGCGGGCTTTGAGAAAGGAACGGCGAGCAGTCTCATCAGCGCAGGCCTATTCATAGCACAAGTCCTAGACTCTGAACCCTGAGCCACGAGAGAGATTTTTACCTCGCTCTCAAAGGGACAGAAACAAAAAGCTCATATCATGAGAGATAGCATAACATGGATTGCCCTCCTTGCCAGAAAAGGCTTTGTCTTTGTTTTAAATAATTTTTAAAAATATTTTATTTATTTATTTTTAAAGAGGGGAGGGAGATAGAGAGAGAGAGAGAAACATCAATGTGTGGTTGCTGGGGGTCATGGCCTGCAACCCAGGCATGTACCCTGGCTGGGAATCGAACCTGCGACACTTTGGTTCGCAGCCCGCACTCAATCCACTGAGCTACGCCAGCCAGAGCTTGTTTTAAATAATTTTTTTAAAAAAATTCCTCTACACGTCTCTAGGAAATTTCAGAGAACGTTAAGAATTAGATTAAGGTCTATTTTACTTCCTAATACTACTTAAGCTGTTCTGCACAGAAGAGTTTTTAGAGGGTGGGCTAACACTAACGTACTTCCCTGCTTTATTGCACGCATCACGTAGTTCCCTCAAATGGCAGGTGGCTACACTCACATCATCACGTTTAGGCCTCAGCTGTGTTACTCACGGTGAGTCCGGCACTGGGATGACTCATAACCACCTCTTCTTTGTCCGCAAACCGTCATTTTCTTGCACACAGCTACCATGAGTTTTCCTTTGCTATTTTCAACAAGCCTGACACGCACCTTTGCTCATTGGGAGTGCCACTGGCATGTGCATATTGACAAACAGGTTCTGTTACTCGTTGCACAGTGATTTTAGGTGATTCTAGGGCACATCTCCAGGCACACGTTCAGAGAGGGCCTCACGGGCAACGTGATTTAAATAAGTGAAAAATAATTCAGAACGTAAATGTTTATCCCACCAGGAAAAGTTGGATTGAAGAGATGTTATTAGTGTGTGCATTTTTAATTTTTTATTTTCTTGTCGTGCTGCATGAGCCGCCGACGCACAGCCCGAGACCGGAGCGTGTTGTAACCCTGTGTTTCCTTTTGTCAGCCGTCGTGTTTCTGGGTTGCCGGACTCTTGCCCGAGACGGCACTGAGTAACAGACAGTGAGATACGCAGACAACGATGTCAGAAACCCTTCGGAGACCGAAGACCTCCCCTTCCATCTGCCCTTCGAAAGAAGGCCGCCACTAAACTGATTTGGGGGGGAAAAAACGGAAAACAAACTCACCATTAATTCTGATTGATGTTATAAACTCTACTAAGACGTCTGGGCTGGGAGAAATTTGAAACATTTGGCTACAATGAGATTTGAAGACAACTGTCAGATTCATTTTTCAGCTTTCGGCCCATCCTTCATTTCCGAGCCTCAGTGCAAACTGATTATATTACTGGGGGAGAGCATATTTCTGTAATGAAGAAATATTATAGCATCCTTTGGTTCTTAGTCCTGCAGGGAAAGAATTAATAACTAATCGCATAATCTCTTCTATAATTTATTCTTCATAATCCTTAGCGTCTCGCATGACTAATAATGTGAAAGGAAGTGAAAACCTTAAGACTATTAATATTTGTTGTTTTCATTACACCCTTCTTATTTGGGTTTGACGGTGACTAAGGCAGTCCATTTGAAATGTATTATAAAATCTGAAATCTATTAGGCCAGATTTACCTAGTGGATGTGTGGAAGAAAGTGACAGAAAGAATTTTGATTTGGAAAAATAAACCCTTTGCCTGCTTTTTGGACTTCTGCCAAAAACAAAGCAATTAAGAATATAGGAAAAAGTTTTGCCCTGGCTGGCATAGCTCAGTGGATTGAGCTCGGGCTGCGAACCAAAGTGTCGCAGGTTCGATTCCCAGTCAGGGCACATGCCTGGGTTGCAGGCCATCGTCCCCAGCAACCGCACATTGATGTTTCCCTCTCTCTCTCTTTCTCCCTCCCTTCCCTCCCTGAAAATAAATAAATAAATAAAATCTTTAAAAAAAAAGAATATAGGAAAAAGTTTCAGAATGATGATTTTTAAAGTTCCTTTATATGGGGACATTGTTCTCTTTCCTCCCACATTGCAGGGAGTGGAATCAAGTGCGGGGACTTAGAGTTGCTGCAGAATAGCACCATGTAGCACAATAGAGCCTGCGGTTCCCATCACTCTGGGGACACGAAAGACTAGACTGGCACTCAGGGACTTTCAAACTTAAGTAAGTCAGCAACTAAGCAAAATTAAATGCCTTTCAATAGAAAAAAATAATAGGACATGCAGCAACAAAAGAATTTCATTGACAGAACGTTACATATGATCTCTGGACACTCTAAGCCAGTGTGCCAGGCAAAGTCCTGAATACAAGTTAAATTAAAAAAGGAATAAGGGTTTCTCACTCGTGAAATCCTTGTCCCTCCTCCGTATTGATTAAAAGGACAAAAAGAACAAAGGTGGAAAATGAGGCAGTTACTCTCCTGTAACCTGCCTCCCTAGGTATTTGAAGGCCCAGGGCTGGGTTTGAAACAGGGGGTTTGCTTGGACTGCGCCCTCTGCTGGCAGGCCGCTGGCCCCCGGAGGAGTCGCACAGTGCCCGGTGACCAGGTCCACCTGTCTCCCCCGGCACTCCTCTCCTGGTTCACCTTGCAAGCAAGTATAAACACGGCGAATACAGCGCCTGCCACTCCATTTTGCTTTAATTTCATTTTGACTTTTAAATATAGCCTCTTTTGGTTTTCTCATAAAATAAATTCCAACTGCATGAAAATGGTGGGAAAGGTAAGCGCAAAGCTCTGGCCACGTGGCTCAGTGGGTGGAGCATGGCCCGTGCAGGACCAAGTGCCGTGGCCTCGGTCCCCGTGAGCGAGCTCACAGGAGGCAACGAATTGAAGTTTCTCTCCTTCTCCCTCTCCTCCCCCCTCCCCTCTCCCTCCCCCTCCCTCCCTCTCCCTCTCTCTCTCTTTCTCCCCCTGATTGGCTATTCAAGGGTACAGCAATGGCAAAAGGCACAGGTTGACTGACACATGCCCGTGACGGACGCCCTGAGGAGGAGTGACAAAGAAGTGAACCTACAGGACGTCACTGATGAGTGGGGCACCTCATGCGACTGTCGGGACCCTTACAGAGAAGACTGGTGCCAGCAAGGCACTCCTTGGCAGGGGCCTTGGGCCACGTGACACCAGCCTGACCTGTGGAGCAGCTGGAGACTGAGGTCAGCCCCCTGGATGCTCAGCCACGCCCACACGACTGACCCCCAGTAAACCCTCGGACACCAAGGGGTAGGTGAGGGTCCCCGGTTGGCAGTACTCCATGAGTGTTGCCATACATTGTTGCTAGGAGACATAAACACTGTCTGTGTAACTCCCCTGGAATTGAAGGCGTGCTCTTTGGTGGCATTTGTTAATTTTTTATACCTGCGTTGATCGATTGGGACTCCATGCCTGGTCTCTCCGGACCCTTCGTGTGCCCCTTACCCTCCCCTCCACTGACTGTAATCCACACCCCCTAACTGTCACAACCCCTAACCCCAGTAGAACAGCGTTGCTCCTGGGGTCACCCTGCGGCACCCCCAAACTCACAGATGTTCTTGAGGGAGGTGCGGGAAGGTGCTGCCTCCCTGACTTCAGCAGCGGTGGCTTCACTGTCCCCTACACCGTGACAACGAGGCTGTCTGAGGGTGCACGGAGGACAGGCGCGCATCCGAGCAGGGGGCAGGCATGAAAGGCAAGAACTCCCCCAGGGTCCGAAGTCAGTTTACAGATAATCTTATACACAGGTTCTCTACGTTACACAGATCTGTGAAGTTTGAATATCTAAATATACGTATCAGTGTTTCATATAGGTAATATTATAAATGTTATATATATATATATATATATATATGTGCACAAAGCTCTAAAACACCACTGGAAAGAAAGGTTCCAAGTGCCGTCTGAGGCAGTGGCCCCCGGGCCGCACCAGGACCAGCCCGCCGGGTGGCACTGAGTGTCTCTGGTGGCCTTGCTCCGCTCCGGGAGCCCACGCAGCAGCACGTTAGCAGCCGCCCCGCTAGCAGCAGTGGGCACCGAGGAACTTCCCATGGAGAGGGGCAAGTGCCCGTTCCCGGGTGAGAAGGACGACCCCCCCCACGTGACCCAGGGGAAAGGCGAGGTCACCAGCCTGAGGAGCTGGGCTGCCGTTTGGGGATCGGACAGGATTTATGGGTGTGGGGTTGGCTTTCACTGTAACCTCAAACACAACTCCCTGCCGAATGTTTAAACAAGCAAACACGTCACTGGTAACCACAGCAGACCGACGCATGAAACGCCGTGGTGGATGCGGGCTCGTGAGCATCTGAAAAGCGGTTAGGAGACAGCAGCCGTCACGCCCCGGCCACCAGCCTGGCTTCCAGATGGCATCCCTGGCGAACAGACCCATCGGACTTTCCGGAGGACAATGCAACGCCGGTGACACCCAGATGACATTCTGCTGTTTAGACCTTTAAAGGGCGCCCCCGTGTGGCAGGGGAGAGGAAGAGCTGTGTCCAGACGCGGTCCCTGGGGGCTGCTGGCATCGAGCGGGCTGCGCTGGGGAGGGCTTGAAAGGCGGGTGAGAGGCACCCTGATTTGGTGGTCCATCCAAGGCGCTCTCTTGGGTGGCATTTGTTAATTTTTTATGTGTGCATTGATCAGCTCTCCATTATTTGGATCCTTTTTCTCCATGAGGATAATGGTATCAGCTGTCTTTACCCCGAGACTGAGCTCCTTGAACAGGGAGGGTGCAGGGGAGGGGCCATGGCCCCAGCACCCCTCCGCGCCCCTCTGTGTGCGGCCGGCAGCAGGGCCTAACTAGGCTGGGGTTCTCCAGAAGCCCCCGGGGGCTGTGGGCACACGTCCCCTGCCCCCGCTCACCCTGCCTTTGCTGCTGTGGAGAGGACGGGCGAGGGGCAGCGGGGCTGGAGGTCGACCCCCCCCTCCCCCGTGTAGACAGGAAAGGCCTGTGTCCGTAACCTGAGCTGTCCCCACGCCCCAGGAAGGGGACTAGCGGGGCTGTCTTCGCGCCTCCCAAAGAGGACATGGTGCCTGCTCTTCAGCCAGTGGAGCCTTCCCAACCCCTCCGGAAAACGTCACATTACCTGGGGGTCACAGAATAAACCTGGGTCTCGAATTAAGTTTTCCTCCGATGGGGGATGGCAGAAAGTATGGCCCAGAGCCCCCATTTGTTTACGTCCTGTCCTCGGATTTCATTACGGCGGCGTGTGACAGCGACAGCACCAATGTGGCTGCAGAGCCTAAAATGTTCGCCTGCTGGTCCCGGATAGAAAAAGGTGACTGGTCCTTCTTGCGTGCGGACTCGTATACCTACCTGCCTGATGGGCAATATTGCTCTGAGAGGTTAAAGGCCACGACACAGTTACTGTGGATAACACTGTGATAGATGTAAGTGCCTTTGAGATGAATGACAGGCAGGCGTAGATAGTCATATCCTATATGAATAGTGTATGTTCCCCTTACGTCAAAAAAAAATCAGTCAACTAGAAGTTACTCCCAGGAAACCAAAAAATACAGAATTTTTTTGCAATTAACTTTCAAAAAATTATGGAGAGTATGAGGAATTAATTTTCAAACTAGAATGGAAACGAAAAACATTATATGAAAATATTTAAGGCTTGAAACCAAATTTATTAGTTTTAGTTCTTTACAGTAAAACTTGCATCCACTACAAACACAGGTTTAGTTTTCCTCCTCACTCTCTGCCTCTCTCTTCCCTCCTCCCCCCCTCTCACTCCAGCGTAATGTAGCACTTGTAGCAATGATGCGTTGGCACAATTTCCCTCCCTAACAGGAACTTAAGACTCTGGATCTATTAACAGTGCATCCATTATTAATTAACTTGCGTCAGGAGTAACTTTGCAATTGGCAAGCTTCAGAGAGCTGCAGAAAATGATCCGAGCATCACCATCGTGTGTATTATTTCTCAGCAGCCCGTGGCAGATAAACCCACTTAAAAGGCAGCCTCCCCTTCCGTCGGGGGGAAATGGAAAGCATCCCAAATTGCCCGTTTCACACACTGTTTCCCGCCGTCCAGGCAGCAATAAGCTGCACATTAGCACAAAGGCTTCAGGGTCCACACACATTGACTTCAGATGCTCTGGAGGCCCCCAGGCATCAGACTACACGTTGGCTGGGGGACACTGGACGGCACGCTAGCCCGCGGGCTGTTTTGTGTGGACCTCGGTGGGTGGTCTGCAATGGGAAGCCACGGAAGCACCGTCCGGCTACACAGTTCCTTCTGTGCGTGATAACCGATTACCGACAGGCATAACTTGCAGCCCTGGGCTTACAAATGCACTGCCTGTTTCACCTGCCTCTACTGCCCTTTAGGGAGCAGCCAGCGATGCTCAGGGTTGGGACGTCATTTACAGTAGACAACAACAATCGGAAACAAGCCATGTATCCGATAAATTGAGTGTGTGTGAGCATGTGTGTGTGTGCATGTGTGATAGGTGAGGACTGATATGGCACGTGAGGAGCATGGCTAGACAAAGAATGGCAATCAGGGGGCACAGGGACAAACGACAACCAAGAGATGGTCGCAAGGAAGACAGTCTATCTCAGGCTGAAGAATGCAACCTGACAGGCGGAAGAATAAAGCATTTGAATTTGTATAGAATATTTTTTCTCCCCAGGGATGAAGTAGGGTCCAAATATTCCATTTAATCGTAAGTTCTCAGTCTCGCATTTATTTTACTAAAATGGAGCACATCTGACCTCATTGGACTGATGCGTGTAGGCACCTTTCTTTTGATTAGCTTTGGCACAAAAATAGAGAAAGATTTTTTAAGTCTCCCTATTTTGTTTTGCTTTAAAAAGGAACTGATGTCACACAGATGAGGAGGGCATACTTCGAACCTTTGGAAACAGACAATAGTGGGAAACGAATCCTATTTTTAAGGCGACTGTTTAAAGTTTTTGTCTAGGAAGTCTAATTTAGGTTTGACGTTGTATGAAAATGCCTGCAGGATTCACGGGGCTTTTAGGAGCGTGTTACCTTAGTGATTTTATTTATCTCACTGATACCGTCTGACAGTTGAAGTCTGCTTGATTATGCCTGCTGACAGTTACTAGTTTTACACTACAGAAAATTGAAAGCAACTCGTTTCTAGGACATTAAACTTACAATTTCTTTCCTATTTTGGCAAACAGGGCTCAAAAAGCGGAAGTAATATCATCGCAAGGTTTCTGTCTTAATATTTAGAGAAGCTCCCCATTAAAATCAGCACTTTTACAGGTGGTTAGGTGGATTTAGGTACAGGCATGCATAGACCTATAGCTACACATACACACACACACACACAGAGCTTTAGAAAATAATGAACTTGTGCTATGAATCCAGAGGCTAAATTACAGTTGAATGAGGCCAGATTTACTTTATGAAATGGAAAACCACAAAAGGTGCAATAAGCGCAGAGTAAATTTCCACAATCAAAGGAAACCTTTTGAATGGTCCAAGTTTCATCAAACCAGACCAATGCAATGAGTCATTAATATTTGCCTTCCCTATGTAAGCCCTGAGAGAGGAGTCCAAAATTCTCCCAAACCGAGGTGCTGAGGCCTGAATACCTGTGTCGCCCACAAGGTCGTATGTTGATATCTTAGTGCCCACCGGGATGGCGTGACGTCAGGACATGGGGCCTTCAGAAGGCGCTTAGTCACGAGCGGGGTTAGTGCCCCCTAGAATGACCCCACGGAGCTGCGCAGCCCCTTCTACCAGGACAGGTGGGGTACGAGGAGAAGGCACCTTCTGAGAACCAGGAAGCCCGCCCCGGACACCGAATCTGCAGCGGCCCTGGCCCTGGGCCTCCAGCCTGCAGAACTGCGGGAAATACAGAGTTGTCGCTTACGAGCCACCCAGTCTGTGCTACTTTGCACTGTGAACGGACTGAGACAGGAGGGAGGTCAAACGTGTGACTTTTTTTAAACTAGGATTTGTCTGCTTCTGGAGATTAAAGACTGAATTCCCTCCAAAAAATTCATTCCATAGTCTATGGAAGTTCAAAATTCTTCTTAAAATTTCTGTGAGTCTTTAGAAGCTTATATTCCAGCAATCAACTCTTCTTCCAAATTCTTGCATGCATGGAATTACTAATTTAATTATGAGCCATCTCATTGCTGATGTATATTTTCAAGAAATTAGAAGATATATATGATACATAATACCACAGTACTTCTAATTTTTTGAAGTATGCAAAGAGCAACACTTATTTTCTAGGGCCCTGCTTATTTAAACCAACACGGAGAGCACAGGATCTTAGACTCCGAGGCACCAATACTTCAAAAACATTTCCGAACACCAATGTTAACCAGGAGGGCTTAACTCACAAGAACAACAAAACAAGTGACAGTCGGTTATAATATTACGTTTAGAGAAGATGCAACACGGTTGGTCAGATCTTCATTCAGAATCAGACATGTTCGCGGGCTGCAACGGGCTCCAGGGAAAACTAAATGGCGATAAATCCTGGAATGTGGCCGAACCCAGGGAAAATGGGGCAAAGAAATGGGAGAAAGAAGAGGGCAACTGTGCTGCGGAGAAGCGGAGAAAACGGTGACACAAGGAAGAAGCTCCCCATCCCCGAATGCAGGGAAAGAGGGCTTGTGGCAGCATCCACACCTTGAATCAGTGGCATGACCTCTAAGCCCATCGCCAGGGTTTCTGTTGACGAGAGAAAGCACCCCCGTGACTTGATTCCTGTGCTTTTTGTGAAGAGTCCACGCAGAAAGGACAAATCGAACCACCCATTCTACTAGCTCACTCATTTCTACGGAGAGAACTATCGGGACGAGTCTAAGTGGGTTGCAGCACACTTTCGACCGCACGGACTCTCCCAGTAAAACGCAACGAGAAGGGAACACAGGAAGCAGCGTGTCCGACATAACAGACAACACGGACAATTTACAGGACTGAAAGTATCTGTAAAACATTTCATTAATATGAGGAACAACAGGGCCACAGAGTGTCAACGCTAGCAACTACCTTCCGTGTCACAGGAGATGAGTCCCCCACATCTTTCTGGTCTTACAAACCGGTGACCTGACTCGCTAGAGCACGTTTTGCTAATAATCTTCACGTGAGAGGTCGCTCCCTGAACCTCGTCTTGGAGGCGTTGTGCTGGCTAATGTTGCCGAGTCTACCGTCGATGTTGCGGACTCCCAAGGCTGGGGAACGTCCGGAGGCCCCCCCACATTCTGCAGTATATTTCACTGGCGCTTGGTGGTTGTGGTGTCACGCACGTGCCTGGGGCGAGTGAGACGTTCTCATTCATGAGAACCGAAGATGCACCGAACAATTTTTTAATTCCTATGCACAAATATATTTTCAGGACATTTCTAAGTCATGCTGCTGCGAGGGATGACTAGTAGAATACTTTAAAGTACGATGGCAAAACTACGAAATTGGACACAAAAACTGGGATTGTATTAAGCAAACTATTTCTGACCAGAGTGTAGATCTTGACGCGTTTTTAAGTGTTTAGTATCTCCCGCTTCCCGAACGACTGCCGAGTTTGCCAGTGGCAGGCATCAGTGAATTAATGACAACTTGAATTTGAATGGCTTTGCTGTGGGTGATGAGGTAAGCCTAATAAAGTCCATGCTAAAACGTACTTGGTTATTAAAATATCATTATCATCGAGTTTTTGAATTTTGCCACTTTCACACACTTCTTATCAAATACAAGCATACGTTATATTACCGATTACCTATGTGTGAAAACCCAAAGGGCAAGACATTTTCTGAGGGTAGGCATGCCAAAGTACAGGGAAGAGTGGTCTTCGACAAGGACGCATGTTACACAGAGCAATTATGAGTAATTTTAATCAGTTTCCGTCCTTTTCTCCTCACAATATTATGAACACTTTAAATTTTTTATGTAAGAACTTCCATGGAATATTACATTTAGCATTCACATTCTGCAGAGCACATCTGATTTTGTTCGAGTCAAGAACAGCGGGTTAGTTGGGTCAATACTATCTGCGCTAATAAACTCCAAAATCCCTGTACTCCATGGTTTCAACATGAAAAAAAAGTTTACTTTTCTCTCACATAAAGTCCCAAACAGATGTTCTTGACCAGCAAAGATGTTTTCCTGAAAATGGTAATTCAAAGACCCAGGCACTTTCCATTCCATGGCTCTGTGACCTTCAACCAAGGTGTCTCACCTGTCTCCAATAAACGACCGGAACAGGGGAGCAAAGGCGTGCCTCGCGGTCCCGCACACACCACTTCCATGCAGATCCCAGCGTTCAAAGCCACTCAGGTGGTCGAGGTAGTGGCAAGAGCAATTGGGGACTTGTTTGCTAGTGCGTCTCTAGCAAGACATCTATAGTATCTAAAAGAACTATGTGGGGGGAAAGGTGGGTGATCTTCCAAAAATGAAATGTAAATGTTCAAAACTGAAGCCGGATACCCCATTAAAAGTGAACTGTGAAGTGAAAGCATATAACACGGCATATTCTTGCCGCCCTAGAAATGCTCTGTGTTCTACCTCCTCCTCCCCTCCCCCCCCCCCCCCCCGGTCCTTAGCAACCACAGGTCTTTGCGCGGTCTGCACAGGTTCGCCTCTCCCAGGATGCCATCGAGTCGGAGTCACACAGTACGCAGCCTTTTCAGCTTCATAACGTGCATTTCAGGCTCCTCCTTGTCTTTCCGTGGCTCGATGGCTCGCTTCTTTTCGGCACAGAACAGTGTTTCCTTGTTCACATGGACCACGGTTCATTTATCCAGTTTCCTCCAGACGGGCATCCTGGTCGCTCCCACGTTTTGGCAGTCCTGAATAGTGATGCTCTAAACCTCCACGTGCAGGTTTTTGCGTGGACCCAAGTTCCCAGCAACGCTGGGTAAGCCCCAAAGAGCGTAAATGGCGGATGGGGTGGTAACAGCGTGCTGAGCTTTGTAGGGAGCTGCCACACGTCTTCCAAAGGGGCTGACCCGTGCGGCGTCCCCAGCGGCAGTGAATCCCTGCGGCTCCACAGCCTCGCGGGCGCCGGGCGCAGGCAGCGCTCTGGATTTTGGCCCTTCTGACGGGTGCGTGATCGCGTTCCACTGTTTGGAGTTGCATTTCCCGGAGGACACAGGATGTGGGGCATCTTCTCATGTGCTTGTTGGCCATTTCTGCGTCTTGTCGGGTGAAGGGTCTGTTCACCCGTTTTCACCTGTTTTCAGATCTGCTGCTCGTGGGTTCTTACTGTCGAGTTTTAAGCGTTCTTGTGTATTTTGGATAACACTCTCCTAACCAGGTATTGAAAAATGTGTCTCCCACTCGGTGGCTCGTCTCCTCAACTCTCTCGTCAGTGTTCTTCACAGCAGAAGTTCTTAAGTTTAACGAGTTCTCACGGATCACCCCTTGGCTGCAGGATCTAAAGAGCTGCCATCAAACTCAACGTCATCTAGACTCTCCTCCTTGTTGTTGGCTAGCATTTCAGTAGCTTAGCCACCGCTTTGGAGAAGTTTTGCTGCCAAGGGAGCAAAGAAATGGGGCGGTAGCCGGAAGGGCCAAATACTCCGAGGGATTGTGCGGAAAGCAGGGATTGCCGAAGCCTCTGCCCAGGTGCGTGGGAGGGGCGGGAGCCTGCACACACAGACGGGGGCAGTCGCGGGGTGACCGCGGGTTGCTCCTCTACGTGAGCAGCAGGAGCACAGAGTACGTGGGCACGGCTGCTGGACCCGGGGGGATGTGGTAGTAGGAGTCTGCAGTTTCTATTCTGAAGCCTGACTTCCTCAGGGAGTAGAAAACCAAGAGTAAACGTGGGCGGAGCAGCGTTTGGGGTTTGGGGAAACAGTGGGTGAGAGCGAGAAGTCAGTGAAATAGGAAAGTGGACAGGGTCGCCAGGTGCCATTAGGGCCAGTTTGTAGATCTCAGGGAGGAAGGCCCAGGGTGAGTCCTGGGGGCGGGGGGGTCGTGCTCATTTCCTTAGCAAGGCTCGCTGTGGGGGTGCAAGCAGTGGGGAGGGGGTTGGCTCCCACGGTGGTGTTTGCAAGTGAATAATAAAACGAGGCAGAGTGTGGAAGTGAGTAACTGAGTGACCACAGGACTTGAGCCAGGTAGCTCAGGGCAGGTCGTGCAGGGCATGGAGTCCACAGAACGCCCACCCAGCAGGGCTGAAAGATGGTTGGAAACAAACTGCTGAAGAGACTGGGAGCTGGCGGTCCGGAATGGGGGGCAGGGGGCTGGGAGGTCAGAGGCTCTGCTGCTGGTGACACAATAGGCGGGAGGGAGTCACCCGGGTGGGGGCGTGTCCACAACACCCAAAGAGAGGATTCCAAACAAGTAGGGTGCTGACCAGGCTGCAGAATCATGCCCACGAACATCCGCATTGCTGCACGTAGAAGTCAGGCAGCTTGTGGACAGAATGGCAGTGAGTCAGTGGCTAAAATCACCAAAAAACGAGGGCGAATCTCCAGGGGATCTGGGTACGACAGCAGCAGTCAGAATGGCAGTTGGTATCATCAGCTGGGCCGTGCTCAACGCTGCAGTGTGCTCCGGGAGCCGCGGTGTGGGCCAAGGAGGCCTCCCCCCCAACCCCCCAGTGGACAGGCTGTGGGGGAGGCGGAGGCCAGGAGAGCCAGGAGAAAGGCCCATGTGCAGAGAGCAGGGACTGGGGTTTTCCGGGGGCCAGGGGGGCATCTGGGGTTTGGGGGCAGTGGGAGAGCAAAGAGGTCACGGAATATGCAGTGCCCAGGTGCTCCAAGACACTATTCTTAGGAGGCTCACTTTATCTGCCAGCTGACACGGTGGAAGCACGCAATTCAAAAGCAGCCGCTGGGACACAAGGGAGTGAGCCGAGGCAGAAACCAACCAGCCTTCTCCTGGACAGCGGCGAGCGTGCCCTAGCCCTTGTCACGCGGGCCTGAATCAGTCCCTCCTAATATTTTTTTTTTTTGGCTGTCAGTTATGTTATTCACCCAACGATATTTACGGAGTACACACAATAAGCCACGAATTAACTGGGCATCCGCCAGAGAGCAAAGTAGACACAAATGCGTCAAAGCCAAAACGACACTGAAATAAGACTTACAACGAAAACTAAGTCAGGATTCAGCACAGTCGGGGAGCATTTGCTTACGGCCTCCCGTGTCTGTGTTTTCTTCCAATGGCCCTTCGTCTGTGCGGCTCGCTCTCGGGAACTGGGCCCCCCCCCGCAGTTTTCAGAGTGTGAGCGCCCCGCTGTGTAGGGGGCCACCGAGGGTCCCTCCCACCCAACCGGCCTGCGTCCGCTCATGCGCTTCGCTCCAACGCCTAGTAAAGCAGCTGCCCCCAACCCCCCCCCCCGCCTTCCCGGCGTCAGAGGAATTATCATTAATGAGGAAAGAAACACAGATTCTGCATGCTGTTTTCTTTCTTTTTTTCCTGAAGGAGCTTTCAGGATTCTGGGAAAATTATTCTGAAATACATTTCAAGAGTTTTAAAGATAATTATTTCTGCAGACTCAATAACTCTATAGCCAAAAAAAAAAAAAGTACCAGACTGTTAATTTTTAAAAATGAGTTAATTTGAACAAATTAAAAGTGCCAGGGTATTAATTTTTAACATAGCTCTACAATTATTTTCACCCCAGAATTATACATGAAATTTTAGAAGTGGGAATACCAAAAAGAAATTGCTTTGGCATATTGTGGTAAATCCATAAAACACAGTCATCAAAAATTACACTATAGAGTGTTGGTGGTAGAAGTATTTACATAATGAAATATCAACCTAAAGTATAATTTTAGTATTATATAAAGTTACAGAAATATATATATGGAAGAATAAAAACAAATGTACTAATATGCTAGCTTGTTCTTAGAGCATTTTGACTTTCTTATATATACTTTCTCTTTTAAAAAAGGTATTTACAGTTGCCGTTAGTTTTATAATCATAAAAACCATATATTTTTAAAAGTGTCTAGGTAAGGAGAGAAACCTTCTTACCAGTGTAATATTTTACTCTAAATCCGTGTACATTTTTATTGTAAGAGGGTATCATGCTTATGACTTAAGTGAAAGAAACGAAGATATCTGAGGAAAATCATAGTCTGAGCCCTGGCTGGTGTAGCTCAGTGGATTGAGCACAGGCTGTGAACCAAAGCATCACAGGTTCGATTCCCAGTCAGGGCACATGCCTGGGTTGCAGACCACGGCCCCCAGCAACCGCACATTGATGTTTCTCTCTCTCTCTTTCTCCCTCCCTGCCCTCTCTAAAAATAAATAAATAAAATCTTAAAAAAAAAGAAAATCATAGACTGAATCACCAGTAAGTGCATGCTGGCCTCTCTTTACCACAATGAAACCTCCCATTTGAACACGAGTTTCAGCAACAGGGAGAAACAATTGCGTTATAACCAACACCTAAATGACTCGATCCTGTTTTGTTAAATTAGCACTTTGGTGCTTCTCAGATGCATTAACCACGGGAGCACTCCTCCGTGGGAGGGAGCCCAGTGTGAGAAAGGCCCCGGGTGGCCTCTGGCCTGGCCCCTGAGGCTCATTTCATTTCTGAGGTGTCTCGCTGTCACGACACAGGGTCATCACCACTGATTCCCTTTCCATTTCGAAAGTACACATTTAAAAACCATTCATTCAAACGTCATTTTCGGGGTACAGTGAATACAGTCATCGATTGGTACTAGGCATTGTCCTGTTCGGTCAATGTCGCGGCACAATGGGGTGCACAGAGCCAAGCCGGACCGTTTCCCAGTGCAGTTCCCACTGCTGACCGATGACGACGTTTCGTGGTGAGCGCACCGGCTTTGCCGTCACACAGACCTGGTCGCTCTGTCCACCTGGTGTCTTCTGTTCGGGGTGCCTGAGCCACTTGGGTCACCCTTTGGAGCTTCAGTTTACTCGTCTGTGAGACGGAGACTTCGATACCCACATTGTTGTTACAGGGACGCAGCCGGCATCCGCTTACCGTGTTTGAAATGTGAATGTCAAGGCTGTCCTCCTGTGTGTTAGCATGTCAGAAATTCACACAACCCCGCTGAGCTCGGGGTCCATTGACTCTTCCCAGGTATTTGCAAAGGAATTGCCAGTGGGCATTTAAAGACACCGGAACGTTATTCAAGGATGACAGGATGGGTGTATATAAGATGTTCTCCACTTCTGCTGGGCTCCGGAGGGCACCCCTCGGCACCTCCGAGGAGGAGCAGGGCTGGGAGTCGTCTGGTGTGGGAACGCAGCTTCCTGCTCTGTTGAAGACCGCCCTTCCTCATACTGGGGGGGGCTTCTGCCCTTCTGCCCCTGCTGCTCATCAGCCTGGCAAGGTTTGTTTCGGAGAAACCTTACAGTCCAATCGCCTTTCCTGATGTTTTCCATCTAAACCATTCTGGTTTTTAATTTTGAAAAGCCTTATGAACAAGCTGCTGCAGAATACTCCAGTGTAGAAGGACACAATCCTCAGATTCCCATTCTCTCTCCTACAGAAATTATTATGTAAAAATCGCATTGTAATATATACCTAGGGAACAATTAGAAAATAATCCATGTAGAGGACACTATAATGAATGACATTTCTGAGAGTTTATGAAACATGGTAAAGTTTCCTTTAAAAGGGAGCAAGCAGGAAACACTATTTTAAATGTTATACTTATTTAAATATGCTTCAAAATACTTTCGGAGAGGTCTTTAAACTCTTTTCCTTATGAAATAGAAAATCACGCAGAGACGTGCACTAGGAAAACACATTCAGCGTGTTGAGTTATCACACGGCCAACACGTGTGTAACCGCCACCTGGAGAAAAGGCTGGAAAACAACCGGGAAACAAGCGCAGGGCACGGGCGTGCCCCAAACATCTCCTCCTCCTCCTCCTCCTCGTCGCCTAGAAGCAAGCCCTTCACTGGGTACCAGGCCACCAGCTCACTGCTTTGCTTTTTACTACCTACGTTTACATCTCCGTGTACAGTGGTATGGCTCTGCCTGCTTCTGAATTTTATATAAATGGACTCATACACACGTATTCTTTCTTACCTGCCAGCATCTGCCCACATGAACTGCTGTGTTTTTAAGATTCATGCTTTGTGTAACCATATGGATCATTCATTTCAAAATTATAAAGTGTTACGTTGTGTGACTATGTCACAATTTATTTATCCTGCTACCGGTGACTGACATTCTGATGACTGTGGGATCTGGGAATCTGGGATAATAACACTAAGAAGATTCACGCACACATCACTCTCCTGGTGCATAGTGACAGGTGTCTCTGGGGTGTGACCGAGACTCCCACGCAGCCCGGCTGCAGGCCAGGTCCCCAGAGCCCCCTGCTCCACTCCGACCTCTGTCTCCTCCCACCCTCAGCCTGCCCAGCCCAGCCTTGGCAAGACTCCTGTTGGTCAGTTTAGCGAGAACCGCCTGCCCCCCGCTTTCATGATCCGATCGCCCTTGACATCTAATGAGGTTCCTCAGCCCCCACCTTCCATGTCCGAGCCCTTGGCCTGCCTGCAGCGAGAAGCCCGTTAGATCAAGTCAGCCAGAGGCCCTGCCCTTGATGTCTCCTCTCGGCCATCTTCCATCCCCAGGTCCCCTCGCTCTGCTAGTTGCCTGTCAACCCCCAGCTGCCCTCAGTGTTTCTGAACTTGGCGAGTCTGATCTCTCCCCCCTGCTGCAATAGCCCAATGGCGATAGCTGTGAGTGAGTCTCCCTGGCTGTTGGGCGAGCACCAGAAGAGCCTTGTTCTTGGACAGCGTGCTCTGAAGAGTGAGTTGCTTGGTCACAGGGCAGGAGCATCTCAGACTTGGTCGATATTTCCTGTTTACTGAAGCGAATCCAACCATCAATACTCCCGCCATCCATATACTAGTGTTTCTGTGGCCCCCATTTGTGCTATCACCTGGTTGTCGGAATTCTAGCCGTGCTCATGGGTAGATAGTGCATTGCACACTTGCTTCCTTGGGATCTCCCTTGTCACCGAGGGTAGACACATTTCCACGTGTACACTGGCCACGTGCATCATTTGTAGCTGGCTTTACGTCGTCCATGATTTCAGAGGCTTGCTGGCTATTTTAGGCCCCTTTCTCGCGAGTGTTTGGTCTTTCTTAATAAAACGTAGACTTTCTCTGTATATTCTCAAAATAGCACTTTGTCATTATGTGTGTTGCACATAATATCTTTTGCATTCTTTTAATGCTGTGCTTTGGTGAATTAAAAAAAATCTTCAGTTTAATGCCACTCATTTTATTTCTCTGCATGGTGGAGACTTTCTGAATTCTGTTTAAATGTTTTTCTGTTCTGAAATCATATACTATTAATTGAATTAAATGTATTTGCCTGTTTGGTGTGTGTGTGTGTGTGTGTGTGTGTGTGGTATCTATAGTTACAATCCCTGTGGAATTATTTTTTGTGAATGACATGCGGTAGGGATCAGTGTGATTTTCATTTTTTGTGTCTTTAGGGAGGTTGTCCTCACACCATCTCCTCCACGGCTCTGACGTGCCATTTCTGTCCTAAACCAAGTGTCCCTGTGCATGGGCCTGTTTGAGGCTATTTTCTCCTGTTCTCTGGCTCCCCTTGCGTCAGAACCATATGCTCAGAGCTGGGCTCTATCTGTGGCCGTTCAAGTCCTCCCACAGCCTTTTCTGTCAAGGCTGCTCTGGCTATTTTGGGTCTTTGCATTTCCGTGTACATTTTAGAAACATCTTGTCAGGCTCCATCTAAATTGTTATCTTTATGGAGATCTCATTAAACTATGGAGACGATTTTGATGATTTGACATGTTTGCAATGTTGAATCCTACAGTGCATGAGCATAGTATAGACCTCAAATCGTTAAACCTGTTTTAAGTTTCTTAACATTGTTTTAAAATGTTCTGACATTCTGTGCATCTTTTGTTGGGCACATTTGAATATAGACATGATTCTCATTACCCACAGCAGTTGCGCTTTGTGAAGTCACTGCAGGGACTGAGTTAGCGAATATGGAACCATTGGTTCTCGGTGCTGGTGAGCTTCCGGCCACAGCGTCTGTGTCAACTGGTCACGACATCACCGGGTGTCACGTGTGTTTCTGGTGAAAGACACTTGGTTTAGTGAGGGTGGTAGGGCTCCAGCTTCGTGTTTCCAAAGGCCGTGGAGTCCTCTGGCTGTGGCGTCTCGGAGGTCTGAACGTGTCTTCCTGTGTGGGGAAGCTTTGGTGTAGGAACACGTTCCCGGGAGTGACGTCATCTCCCCCACAGACCCCACACTGTCCCTCCATGCGCCACAGGCTCCTGGACCATCCGCTCAGACACAGCCGATGGCTTCTGCCGGAGCATCAGACCCCTCATTCGCCCCTGTCTCTTGCATCTTCCAGCCTCTCTCCATCTCCGTGGTGTATTTGTGTGCTTTCTCCGAAAGCATCTGCACTCATACTTTCCATCTCCCTGTGTCTGTCAGAAAACCTTGTGTTACTATTTTGCCTAAACGCCTCGTTAAGTTGGTCAATGCAGTTTAACAGGTGTTCCAGAATATTTCAGATGACTCCTATTTTGCCTCATGTGTATATTTGTATCATGATTTAAAAAAAAAATTCCTAAATTGCTTAAGGTTTTGAAAAATAGAAAATATATCCTAAATAAATAAAAGAAATAATGAAGCCCTGGCTGGCGTAGCTCAGTGGATGGAGCACGGGCTGTGAACCAAAGCATCGCAGGTTCGATTCCCAGTCAGGGCACATGCCTGGGTTGCAGGCCACGCACGGCCCCCAGCAACCACACATTGATGTTTCTCTCTCTCTCTCTCCCTCCCTTCCCTCTCTAAAAATAAATAAAATCTTTAAATTTTTTAAAGGAATAATGAAATAATTTTAAAATCATCTTATACGATGTTGGACTATATCCATTATCCTTACGCTTTTCAAATAGAAAGTCAAATGCACAGTCACAATGAAATCTAAGAAAGTAATTCCGGGCCGCGGCTGCAGGTTGGAAGCCCGTCCCAGCCCATCCCACCGGTGTCTGCTGTCACCCCCGGGGTGGGACTCGGGCCTGTCCACAGCGTCTGGGCGACTCCAAGGCGCAGGCAGGGCTGAACCCACCGGTTTCTCACGGGCAAAGCTCTTGCTGTGCGCAGGGGACGCCGCTCAGACCTCGGGATGGGTTTTCTCGTTGGTGCAGGACACCTCCGCATAGCTCGTCACCAGGACCGGCAGGCCGGACACCTGTGGCTTCTGCCAAGCCCACGGGCCTTACATTTGTCCCACGCACTAGGCTCCAGAAGCCGGGCCTCTGTCCACCACACACCAGCGCCTGAGGTCAGAGCTCCCATCCCCGCACGCTGCGCCCGGGAGACTCCCGCTCGTGCAGTCGGGGGTGGCTCTGTATCCACTCAGGTCCCCGCCCAGACACCTCCGCCGCCGCCAGAACTCCCCCACCCCCTGACCCCTGAATGCCCCCTCTCCAGCCTCTGTGCGTCGGCGTCTCCACAAGGTCCACCATTTACGTCATCGGGTTTACTTATGTAAGTGTGTACTGCTTATATACGCCTTTATAATAAGAGGACTAATGTCATCTGTCTTATTAGCTGCTATATCCCTAGTAGAAAAACAAAACAAACAAAACACTGCTTGGGACATAATAGGCGTTCAATAAATAGTCTTAACATAAAATGTTAACATATAAAACTTAAAGTATTTTTGTTTTTCCTCTCCGTTTTCTTTGTCTCACTGTTTCTTTGTTTTGTAACTCTGGTTGGCTTCTTCCTTCTTTCTGTAATTTAATACAGGGCATCGTTGGAGCACTGGAGTTCAACAGGTAAAGGCGGGCCACATTGTCCTGCTTTTCTGCACCAACGTTCCTATGTCCCTGACTTCCCAGAGGGCACGAGCCAAGGGCAGGGCAGACGAAACCTGCCTGCCCAGTGAGAGGCCCGTCTTCCCAAAGAGTCACCGAAAGAAAATAAAAGTAACGGCTCGGTGTTCACCCGTCTTCTCTCATCTCATTATAATTCATGAACAGTTAAGCATTCATCTTAAGCCAAACTCCAACATTGTATCGATCTGCCCCGCACTATTCATGAGGATCATTTGTCCTGGCCCAGGGCGTTAATGACTGGTGTTATCAGGTGCAAGTGGAATCCGGCAGAAAGGAGAAAAAGAAGGCGTCTATTGGCGAGCAATTACCATATAAATGGACATTAACTATCTAAGAGAGTTCTCCAACGTCAAGTAAGTGAAGCTGCTCTCTGGGGTGTTCTTTCTGAGAGTTTCGGCTGCAATGGTATTTCAACACTGTTTTTTTCTGCACTGCCAGAGGAGGGGGGGCCCTAAGGAGAGGTTAAAATCTTGAGTGTCCAAACGATAGCTGGGAAATAGTTATATTATGCACTTGCTCTCCCAGTCACAGTGTGCATGAAGGTGAACAATTACACACAGCGCTGGGCATTTGTGTATGGGAAGGCCAAGGGCGTGCCACCAGGGTTCAAACGCACACGGCCCATACACGAGGGAGGTTTAATAAAGTGGTGTGGACTCAGAAATGCGCCAGGCTTTAATTGATTTTTATGGGGTATTTTTACATTTGTAGAGGCATTCCCTAAATCACTTTGACATCAAGTAGCAATGTTTGCAAGATAAATAGAAAATAGGGAAGAAAAGTAAAACCTAACTGTAATTCCTTGTGGAAGTTAACACACCTACATTGATTTGCTTTGCTGTTCACTCGATATGTAACTAGGGATACAAATGACATCTTCGCCTTATCTAAAAAGTGAATTAATTTTCTCACCACCATAAGATAAAATTTAAAGAAAAGAAAGACAGAGGATAATTATTGCAGTTACATTTGACTCGACTTATGTGAATGCACAAATACATATATTCTGTAGCCAAAAAAAAAAGTAAATTAAGGATATTTAACTATAAATATAGCTGGGAAAATGACTATCAAGTTATTTACAAAAGTGTTTTTCTCTC
This sequence comes from Phyllostomus discolor, assembly GCF_004126475.2. Taxonomy (NCBI): domain Eukaryota; kingdom Metazoa; phylum Chordata; class Mammalia; order Chiroptera; family Phyllostomidae; genus Phyllostomus; species Phyllostomus discolor. Next base: position 3,256,663 of record NC_040911.2, on the reverse strand, counting down.
TTTTACTTCCAATTTCTGTTTTTTATAGTTTACAAATCGCATGATTTTTTGTTTTTGTATAATTGCTGAAAATTCAGGCAACCGTAACTTTGTCTTCAGTGAGGATGATTATTTGCATTTGCTTCACTAGTGCCTCACCTTTCACAAAACTGTGTGTGGAACACAGTCACTCCACGGAGGAAGCACAGGTCGGTGAGCACGTGACATGCGGTGATCGTCCTAGAGTTAACTGAGGGGAGGGCTGGGAGTCTAGGCTGAGTCTTCGGGCTTCTCCCCACCGTGTCCTCGCCCCTGTGGGAGCTGCCTCTGATCTAACGGTGCAACTGACAGGTGTTGAGATCAATGACTCGGGCTTTCCATGAAAGTGTACACGTCATCTAGCATAATGCACAGAAGCCAGGACAATGGTCACCCTTGCCTCATAGTCTTACAATCCTCATCATCGAGACAGCATTGTATTCGAATAGGACTTGAGACTTTATAAATGGCAGTTATGTAAGTTGGCATATTTTTAAGTATACACAAATGAATGGCTTAGTCATTCCCTGCATCACCTCACCCCAAATTCGCAGAAGTACGGTTTGCAAGGGTGTGCGTCATCGTTATCGCAGTCTTCGGAAAATCAAACGAGGGGGAGGGGCCCAGGGAGCTCTGCCCCGTCCCTACGCCAAACCGCCCACCGAGTCTGAGCTCTCAAACGCTTCTGCATCTCTCCGGCTTCAGGTCTCAGTCACTCATTGACTCTAAATGGTTCCAATGCAGTCACAGAAATGTACTTTTTATCAAAGTGAAATGCACACAATCACATTAATCCTTGTAAAGGGGACAACCCGGTGGCAAGGAGCTGAGGCGTGGACTGTAGGTGAAGAGGCCGTGAGGAGGCAGAACCCGACAGTCTCAGAAACCGTGACCCAGACGGGAAGGGGCTGTGAAGACAAGGGCACCACGAGACACGGGAGCCACGGCTGTTTGGACACTTGTTCCTTCAACACTTCAATAGTATCAGCCATGGCCAATGAATGCGAAACTGCTTTAGACATTAATGTGCCATTAACAAGTAAATGAAATTGTATTTGAGTGGAATAGACTATAATAATGACTGGATATTTTTAAAATATATAAAACTACAGCAAACAACAGCGGCAATGATGGAAACCTCTGATTAGAGAAAGATGGCATTGGGGCGTGGATTTTGATGGCGGACGAATGAGCAGGATAATGGAATAACTGGAATGCTGTGAGCATTCCCACACGTGAATTACCCAGTCGCGTCACCTACAGTGTGATAATGGACCAGTATTTCCTTCAGGCGAATAATGAGTTTAAGTCCTAACCTTCTCATTTCTAATCGGCTAAGCTGCCACAAAAGCAAAGCATGAAGGCCAAATAAAATAAGATATAAAAACAAGCATGTGAATAATACACCAAGAGATCACTGTCACATGTATCCTATATAATAAGAATTATTTCTCTACAGAATGCCACTTTATCATTCGTTACCCTGCTTCTGTGGCTTGCTGGAGACCGGGAGCTGTGCTGTGTTCAACGGCTCTTTGGTCAGTCTGGTCCATTTTTAACTGAAAACTTGTGTTCTCTGAATCAAACCATCAATATGCCAACAGCCAGTAAGATAGGCCTTTGACTAATGACTTCTTTTTTACCCAAGTATGTTTATTTTTATGCGTTTTCCCCTTCAAATTTCTGGCACTCTATGAAAGCAAAACTACCCTTTGTCGAAGTTAAGTTTATTTGGAAAACATTTGAAAGGCGTTATTGGACAAGAACGGTGTTGGGGTCCCCCAGCTGCAGAGCACAGGGGCTGAGGAGAAGTCTGTCGTGGCACTGATGTGTGTTTAACGCCAGTCCTGGTGGGGAGGACACGAGGTGTGTGTATCACACGCCACAAGGAAAGGCTGGAGAAATGAGTTCTGTTTCTTTCTTCTGTCCTGGTTCTCCTTTTCTCAGTCACATTTCCCCTCTCCTTGCAACACACTTTACAATTTGTATTTAGATCGTGTAAAAACCTTTTTTATTTAAATCCCCCAGGTCTATAAATAACAAAGCATCTCTTCACTGGCATGAGGCCATCAGTGCTGGAAATTACTGAGGTCCTCAGAATTTCTAACCAGCCCACTGCATTTTTCAGCTTTTAATGCAATGAGTAATTTTTTTTTAATGAGAAGCACAATCTCCATTACGAAGTAGGTCGCACGCTGCAGATCAATAAGTGAACAGCAGTCGCGGGGCATTCCTGAATCACTCAAAGACTTCAGATTTCCTTAAAATGCGAATCCAAGCATTCACATTTTATTTTTCTGCTCTTGCCTTTGGTCATAAAAATTAGACCCCTTGTTTCCCCAAGCCGTTCCTCAGGTTCACCTCTGACCTTCATCACCAGTCATCTGGCTGAGTGCTTTCCCACTAGGTTTTCTCTGTAAAACGTTTTGCAAGCTAGGACTTCTAATACCAAATAACCTATCCATGCTACCACCAGAAAACCGGAATTTAGTTACAGTCCACCTAACAGAGTCGAATGGGAAACCCAAAACAGAGAAAAGATGTGAAATAAATATTTCAAGGTATAATAATGACTTAGCTATCCATGGGAAAAAACAGCCCCCAGAACTCACTTTCCCTGAAAAAACAAGCCTTGTTATTATTTTCTGAAACGTCTAACCCTGCCTGCACCAGTGGGTTGCTAACTGTGCTGCCCATGGGACCACACGGGGTGCTGGGAACGGCGGACCCCAGGCCTGCAGCCCACACCGACGGAACCAGTAGCTTGAAGACTGGCTTAGGAGACACTCTCTGAAGAGGCGCGGCCAAATTTAAGAATCAGTAAGCTCCGTTGACCGACTCCTCTTCAAAGTGCGGTTCAAGGCCCGCTGGTGCCGTGTCTCAGCATCGGGGACCTCACTAGACCCGCCGCGCGCCGGGTCCACTCCAGACCTGCCGAACCGGACCCTGCTTTTCAGCAAGACCCACGGGTTACTCGCCGGCTCTCACTAAACCACAGCTTTCTGCCTCTGCTTGTTTGGGTCACGTGCCTTCTGCAATTTCTTTTTTATTTTCTACAAAACGAGGACCGGTGAACTGCACCCTTCAAAAATGTAAACAGTATCGCCATAGATCCCTGCATTGCTATATCTATCTTGCATCGTTCAAACGCTCTGTCTGTCCGCCTACCTGCACAGCCAGCTTTGTAAGGTGGAAACACGTGTTTGGGGACCCAGAGTCCGTCGGTTGCGTTCTGTCCCGAGAGAGCTCCGCCCTGTGGCTGCACCAGGACGAGGGGCAGATGCCAGGCTAGAATGGCATTGCTTCAGACCTGGGCCTGCCACAGACCAAAGGCATTGGGCAGGTGAGAGAAAAACCTTCTAGGAGGACGTGTCACTCCATTTCGTGTCTAATTCAGGTCCTCGTCACATTGAAGCACTTGACCCTGCCTTGACAATGAATTAACAGCATTTCCTTCCTCCTTTCTCAGAGAAACTTTGTCATTGAAAGTAATTCATAGCCAAGCAACATACAATGCTCCACCCACTTCCTCCCCTGCAATCGTCCCTTGTGCTGTAACGCCACACGTGACCCTGGTGGGAAACGGGGGCGTCTTTGATTTAATGCATGAGTCTGCACTCTCCGCGGTCACCCGTCCCCCAGCCCCCGCCCGCCAGGACGGACGCTTCACGGTTTCTGTGCAGCCCCACGCGGAGGGAATGAGGCCCTTCTGGTGGCGACGCCCGGGGGTCAGAAGCTTCACCCAGCTGGCCTCTGCCGGCTCCTTTTCATTCCCCGTAACACATGCACAGAGATCATAAAACACGTAGTTTGTAACGTAAAATTGCATATTATTAATAGACTTTTCACATGTGCAAATGACACCCTTTCACACTCACCCTCTTCTGCCGTGACTGCTCGGTGGCCACGCCCAAGTCAAACACAAAGGCATTCGGGGACGGTTTGGAGGGCCCCTAAGAGGCACCAACGGTACGAACACCCCTGAGGCGACTCCCAGCTCACGTGGCGTGTGGGCGGGCCAGGAGCTCATCAGCTTCCTCTTCCTCAGAGTCGCCACCGAGAAAACCGTGGCGCCGGGGCCCCTGCAAGACCCGCCTCGCCATCCGGCCTTCCTGCACACTCGGCTTTCAGGTTACTTTTACTCCCACCTTGCTGCACCTCAGTGCGACACACCAGTTCCTTGCACAGCTACAGCGGACACTTCCAGGGCCCAACTGTGGGGCTGTGGCTAAACCTATGTATGTGAAGGACATCACAGTGCCATTCCCTTTGGATCACGTGTCAAAGCAGTCGGTCCTCCCACAGTGGATGCAGGGGGCCGTGTGGACCTGACCCACCGGCCCTCCTGGGTCGGTGCTGCCTGTCACGTCCCCGCTGTGTCCTTGACACTCTCCCCAGAGGTGAAAGCATCACATGTTCTTAGGACACCTCTAGACACAATGAGAACGGTTTCTTCTACCTTTTTCCCTTGAATTTTCTCCAAGCGCTTGCCCAGTACAACCTTAATACTTTCATTTGGCCCCTTTGTGCTTTGACAGCCACTGCATCACTTTAACGTCAGAGTGTGCAAGGGCCGCTGTGCGTGCTGCTCCCCGGGACCCCCCCTGCCTGGACTGGACAGGCCGGCGGCTTGGCTCCGCCCCTTCAGTGGGTCTCTGCTGAGATGGATGTCCCTCAGAAAGCTCCCCAATCGTCTTCCCTGGGAACACGCACGCCCATCACCTGTCTTCTCGTCTTCACCTAGCCGCCCCCCCCACAGCACTGCTCGCCCCCACCCGGCATCACACCACACAGCCCAGTGTCTTCGTGGTGGCCCTCTCTCCACTGGACAGTGAACTGCCCAAGGGAAGGGCCTCTACCTTGCCCACAGTGACAGCCGCGGCACCCAGGGCAGTGCTGGGCACACGTCTTCAGAAGGTGCCTCCTCGGAAGCCTCACACGACCCCCTGGGAGGAGGGGCCCTTCCGGAGGAGCGGGGGTCTGACCCAAGGGTCCAACAGACTCACCCGTGGCAGTGAATTAGACTTCAGTGATGGAACGGCTTATCTAAGCCTGTGAAGGTGTCCCTGAACGCGTCCATGTGTGTGCTGTGTGTCCTCAAAGAACACGAAGGGTCCTCCGTCCCCAAATTCAGTGCAGACCCTCAGACTGATGTTCATGGGTCTTCGCAGAGCAGTCCCAGTTTTCCCTGGGGGCCTTAACTCTCTTGCAGGAGAGGCACAGGGCTGGTCTTCTTCTGTGCTTGATGTCTTCCCAGAGGAAAAACCCTCCTCTCCTCCTCTCCGCACCACACGCCTTCCAGCCCCTCTGCCCCAGTTCTGTCCGTCACTCTAGGTCTAATTTAAGTGGCACTCATGTTTGCAGAGAGACTTCTGGCCTGCCACCCACCCGCCCCCACCCAGAACTGCACAGCCATGGGTGAGTCCACTTGTTCTCCCCCACCCCCCGTGCAGGGTTTGCGTCCTGGTTCCGCATCTCAGGTGTGTGTGTGTCCGTGTCTTGCTGGGCTGCCTTAACAATGCACCCCCGGCAGCAGCTGCCACACCAGAAATGCACCTTCCAGCCGTTCTGACTGCCTGTCCGACATCCAGGTGCCAGCCAGGCAGGTCCCTTCAGCAGGTGTGGGTGTTGCCGGCTCTCTCCCAGCTCTGGGAGGCCTGCCGGTGACCCCCGGGTGCCTTGGCGTCTGCCTCCAGGTTCACATGACCTTCTCCTTCTGGGTGTCTTTGTGCCCACATTTCTCCCATTCACGAGGACAGTCACATTGGATGAGGACCCACCCCACTCCAGGAGGACCTCAGCTTAACTAAACATAGCCACAGTGACCTCGTTTCAGAACGTTCAGGATGCCAGAGCCCTCTGGGTCCTGGAAATGAGGAGTTCGAAAAGGGCACTCGGGGGGTGGGGCCATCGGCCTGTCATGGACCCCTCCACACAGCCCCTTCCTTCCCCTCCGAGGCCACAGCCCTGCCCAGCTCTTTCACATCTCAGCGACTTCAGACACACGGGGTTGATCGAAGGACGCTATTCGCTCTGTCACTGCAGCGCCCCTCCCAGTACCCGGCCCCCGGCTAGAGCCACACACTGTGTTTTGGTCCCTTCGGCCACAGGGATGTCGTTTTCCCGTGCTGTAGTTGCAAGGTTATCCTGCGAGCCCTTGTCCACCCCGGTGCCACCTGACCCCGTGACTTGGGCCTGCGTGAAGCCACTGCTGATAATAGCCTGACTCTGAACCAGCGGGCGGCCAGAGGAGGCTGCGACAGGATGGGGCAGGAAGGGACGGGAGGGGAGAGGGAGAAGCACGCCCAGATGGGCAGACAGACCTCCTGTGGGACGGCGTCACTGCAGGGCTCCGGGGCCACGGTCTCCGGCGGCCGCCCTCCGCTCCTGTGCAAGTCTCGTAGGTCCCCCACTTGCTGACTCCAGGAGTGAAGTGTCAGGTTCACATTTCTACACCATAGTCTCTCAAATTCATATTATCGTCTCCCTTTTCAGCGTCCTGTGGAATGTGGGGTTTCTGTTTAAAGTCTCCTCTGAGAGCAGGTGCCCTCCAGCCCGGCCACGTGCTGGCAGGTTCCTTCTGAGAGGGTCTGTGTTCTGTTCCTCCCTGTCCCGGAGAGTTCCAGGTGGCCTCCAGGGTCATGTGCTCCCTATTCCACAGCTTTTAGGGCCCGGGTCATCACTTGCAGCTTGTGGCACCACTGACGGCCACTAGGACCGATTGCCCAGGTCAACCGGAGCCGAGCTACTCCGAGCAAGCGACACCTGCTACCTTCCGCCAGGAGCGGCACCTCTTGCATCAAATGAAAAGGTGCCTTCCACTTAAAACCTATGTGTGGATTTTAACACACATGCCAGATCAACTCTAATAAATTAAATAGCAAAGTGATAAAGAATAACACACGGTAGTAATGTTTGTGGTCTCTGCTCCCATATATCACCTAACAATTTGCACAAGATCTAAATACAAGGATGGCTTGTTAGAATTTACCAGGTAATATAACGAATTCTGAAATTTGATTTTTTTCCTTTTAATTTCTTCTCTTTTCTTTTTTGGGGGAAAGGTAGTAAAGACATCGTTAGAGAACAAATTGTGTAGAAAGTGGGAAAACGTGTGCCATTGGGTTTGGTGGTTTCGGAATTGCATGTCTCACTTGAAAGAGCCAAAAATGTATTTTTAAATTTGCAACATTCATATACCGTATCCGTAGTAATCTAACTCGTGGCTTTAAAATGCAGCCCATCTAGCATTTCATGGTGTCAACCGAAAATACAAGTCACCGATTTAATCTGAAGTTAAATATAAAGTGGTTTTGAGACTTTGACAAATGTTATGTGGTTAAATATGTGTTATTAAATTGTTCTTTTGTATAGAGTTGGCTAATTTTTCTTGATAGCTAAAATATACATTCACCAAGCTAACATAACAAGTTCCAAAAAAATACGTCTGCTCTGGGTTTTAAACAACTCTTTGTTAACAGTGACTCGGTTCAAAGCAACGCAGCTGTGAGTACAAGGACATTTCTCTTGCTCTACACAGAACGCATGCGTGCCGGCGTGGGCCCCGCTGCTCTGACAGTACAGTAAACGGGTAGTTTTCCTGTCTGTCAGTTAACCGCTCAAGGAGACGAAGAAAAGTCTTTTAAAACGTGAATTAGAAATAAATCAGAATAAATGAATTCTTGTTTATTTTTTTAGGTATTGAAGTACAAGTTTGTATGCACAATGTATATGTTAAGTGGTATTTTTTGTCTTGTTTTTTTTTTTCTGATGCTCATCTACAAAAAATGACCAGAGCCACAAATTTACTAATTTCATGATGTGAAGCGAGTTTCTGCAATGTAACAACAACGACAATCTAACTAATAACTCCAGGGAGAGATAAGGAGACTTAGGCCCACCCGCAGGGACTGATGATTCTATGAAGTTGTCATGTAAAATGTAAGATCCAGTTCTGTTAGTTTTAAATATTCTGAGAGCACAAATCTCCCGTGTTTCTGACTCTCCTGCCCTATGCATGACCTATTTTTCAGCCCAAACATCTCCTGGTGATTCTCCACAGTGGAAAGCCTTTCAGAACGCCTCTAGAAGAATTAGATTTTAAGTTTTCTCTGGTTCCGATACCATTGTGCCTAGCCTTTGTGAACTTCACCAGGGCTCTGTGCTCCAGGGAAATAACCAAGATTAAGAAATCACCCCAGTTTAGACCGATACTAAACTGAGTTAACTAATGCATATTTATTAAATACCTAGACCATTTTTAAGTAGAATGGAATATTAAAACATTAATTACTAAGACACTGTAAGTGCACATGTACATTTTAGCTCTCATTTTCATAGCCACAGAGAGTGGGTATTCATTTGTACCTGTTTACAAACGTGGTCACTTTTGCATGTTGAGTTGTACTACGAGGGTGACCTAGGGATGTGTACTTACGTCTATAAAAAGTTGTGAGATGCGTGTGTACCCATGAGCTCTGCCCAGCCGCTGTGAAGGCTGGTGTATGTGACAGTGACAGACATTTACCAGCCTCCTGGTTTCCTCTGTGCAGTAACAGGAGGCGCTGCGATGAAAACATCGTTATGTGTGAGTGAGGCTCCATCAGCAGTGCGAGCGGCAGGGAGATGTAACTTTGTATGCGAGGTGTGCAGGACGAGTTGTGGTTCAAGAAAAAGACAGTAATTTCATGCTTACATAAAGTGACTGGTTACTCCAGAATGAAAAACAAAACATGAAGAGAATAAAACTTCAAAAAAAAGTCACCAAATACCCAAAGAGGCTGGTATGAGTCCAGTGTAGGGGCAGACACTTACTGGAATCTCAGTGATTAAATGAGAAGCTGATACTGGGCCTCACAGGCAAGAGACCGACCTGCCACCACGTGCACTCCCAGAAGAGCCGGAGCGTCACGAGAAGCGGACCGCTGGCTGCGTCCTGACGCGATCTGACCGGCTGCACAGCACGTCTCCTGCAAGTGTCCTTGCCAGCACGCTGCACCTGACCCACCCCGGCACGCTACCGTGAACTGGTAAGGGAAACACAGTGAACAGATCAAGACAATGGTCCCAAGGAACCAAGCTGACAAACCCAGAATGCAAGACACCTCACAGGGCAATCCAGTACATCTGACGCATCAATGGCATGCCCCCCCCCAAAACTGTTGGGGGGGGGTGAAATACTACCAAATAGATGAGACTGAAGAAATAATTTAAAAAGCAGGGTGTAGATGTTGAATTTGAATTCAAACAAACATATTAAAAAAATAGACTGTCAAGACTGTGAAATCCCATTGTTAGTTTAGCATTAGATATTTATCATCAATTAGATGATAAATAGATTAAGAGTCAATAATTAGATCAAATAGATGAAGAGTGATTCTTTTATTATGACTTATTGCAGTCATCACGGTATTTGCATTAGATGTGAAAGTGGCATATGTTTTAAAGACCTCTGATAATAAACTGTGTAAATGGCACTGGAAATATTTCAGCAGGTAAAATTTAAAAATTAAAAAAGAGGAGAAGCAAATTTGCCAAAATCTTGAAAATGTCGTATCTGGGTGATGAGTGTATGGAAATCCCTTACACAACCTGCTGTAGCTTTTGAAATCCTGAATATTTGCATAATATGTTCAAGGTGATGACCCCCGGTCAGAGGAGTCATTCCACAGACGTGTCCATCTCATGTTCAAGTACTAACGCTGGCTGTAATGAGCCAAGCACATTCATCCAGGCTAATGCCCTAAGTGACTAGTGATTTGATAACGGCCGCTAACACATTGACACCTCCACCTGCGTGTTTGCAAAGCATCTCACAATCAATGCAACAATCCCTGAACCGAGAACCTCCCGTCAGCCTCAAGTACAGTTGCTCTCTGCATTTCTTGATATTAGGAGGTACACCATGACTCATCAGCTGCCCAGGCTGAAAAGCCAAAAGCTGTCATTAGCATCTGCCTTCCTTCCAATGCACCTCCAAATTCTGCTTATTTTGCCCATGAGAATACTTAAAATCCACCTGCTTCTTAGAATTGTCTCTCCTCTTCCCACATTCACTCTTGATCAACTATGCTCCATTTTTAGAAGCAGTCAGGTAACTTGTTAGGAATAGGAATCTAAAGGTGAATATGAATATGAATATGTAGCTAAAAATGTTCCCATTTTTCTTTGAACAAAAGCAAAAGCCCTCATGGATCCTCCAGGGAGTGTCGGACACAACCCTCGGCCTTCCCGTCCCGCCGACATCGGACCGCCCCCGCCGCAGTAAACCCCTCAGTCCCTCGCTGTGCTGGGCCCTCCTGCCACGGGGCTTTTGCACGGTCCTCTTCTCCTGGTCCTGAGAATGCCCCACGGCCTCCCTGTGTTTGAGTCCAACACCTGGTTCAGATCTCGTCTCTCTTTATTTTCTCAGTGAAGCATTTTGGTTTCCTGGATTAGGAGCGGAATCCCCATTACATGTTCTCATGAAGTCACGTTCCTCTCCTTCTTACCACACACCGTTCCTGTAGGGGCTTTTGTTTGTTTGTTTGTTTGTTTGTTAGTGTCAATCCCTAAGTTGTCTTCACCTAGATTTTAAGCTCTAGGAGTTCACAGACCATAATTGTTTTCTGCTCATTCTTGTATGAGTTGTGCCAACTCAGTGCTTGGGACACAGCAGTGTCTGTCTATTTCTTAAACAAATGAATAGCATCATAAATGAATGAATACGAAAGTGATGCAGTAAATATATAGTCTCTTGTTTCTTAGACCCAAACTGAAATCTACCCCAATGCTAGCTAACCAACAGCAAAATGGATAAGTAGATATATTTTTAATACTATTTTATTTATTTATTTATTTATTTATTTATTTATTTATAAAGAGGGAAGGGAGAGAGAGAGAGAGAGAAACATCAATGTGCAGTTGCTGGGGGCCGTGGCCTGCAACCCAGGCATGTGCCCTGACTGGGAATCGAACCTGCGACACTTTGGTTCACAGCCCGAGCTCAATCCACTGAGCTACGCCAGCCAGGGCTTGAATACTATTTTTGATCATTTATTTCTTGAGAAAATGTAGTATGATGCACACTGTAGGATACATGTTATTTTAGAAGATTTTTAAAAAGAAAGTGAGTCAGACAAAGCCACATGCTTGTATGAGTTTCATAGCATCACCACAGTACGTGGCAGTCACACGATGGTTGCTGTCATTTCTGCAGGAAGGTGCTGAGCTGCGCGGCTCTGCCAGGACTCCGTCTCGCTCAGACTCTTTCCTGCAAGGGCCGCTGCGCTCCCTGGTTCTGCCCGCTCACTTTGGACCCTGGCAGCTTGAACTCGATGGCCATTGTCTGTGCACTAAGTCTCAGGAGTCCCCTCGGACCATCAGCAGGGCCATGGGGCCACGGGGAGGATGCTGTGACTGGAGACTCCACGTTGCTAACGAGAGAACGAACGGAGAGGCGGTGAACCTGGCCCATGGACACAACCACAGGCTTCATGTTGGTCTTCTCTTCGAGCAGGCTTCTGCACGCCTGAGAAGTGAGTATTCATATGCTCAAGGCATGTTAGAACATTACAGGGTGCGGGTGGGCCGCCCCTCCCCACCGCCGTCTCGTCAGAAGCTGTGCACGTCTTCAGCCAGGCGAACCAAGAAGGGTTCTCTCCACGCAGCTGCGGCGTGGATGCTCCGGGTTTTGTTCAAGTTAATAGTGTGAGTTTCTGTGCTGTACGGTGCATGGTTCGAGTCGGACGCTGGAGCCAGATTCTTGTTGGCCCCACTCTGGCTCTCCTAGGGCTGACTAGCGTGACTTTTTTACATCTTTCTCTGCCTCCGTGACCTCATCTGCAAAACTGCAATGGCCATGGCTTATCTGTGGGCCGGGCTGGGGGCTGGGACGGCAACTGATGCACTGACACAGGCAAAACAGGCGGGCGACCCTCGCCCACATTAGCGGTCGTCGCCACGCTGGTTTGCGTAAGGTCGGCGCCTTCCCCGCAACTAGAGAGATTTCGGTCAGGGGCTGCAGGTGCTTGAAGTTCAAAATTTAAAATAAAAGTTGTTCTGTTCCACATATTTACCACTTTAGCTATTGCTGGCCTATTTTCTACTGAAATGAATGACATTAATTTTTTTGGTCAGTATATTTATAAAAACCCTACGGTCAGTTATTTATTAACAGAAATATTTGCTGATTCTGAGGCTATAACACCCCTTGTATGTTTTATTATCTTTGAGTGACATGTTCCGGTAAATCACAACAGGCATGATTTTCTAGTCTCTGAGTTGTTGATGGAAACAGTCGTGTCTGGCTCTGTGCACGCCCGGACCCTGTGTCACCACCACCCACGAGTCCCTGCACGTGTTTAGCGCCGCACATCTCACTGTGAGACTTTTATTGCTTTTCAAAGACGATGCCTGTGCGTTTGCCTGTCCTGCTGGGCCCTGTGAGTTACAGAGCCAGGCCCCACAGTAGACAGAAGACAGAAATCTGGGCCGTAGTTGCCTTCTCCAGGAGCAGGGCTCTGGCCTGGGGGCTGGCACCGAGGAGAGGGGCTAAGGAACAACCTTGGAATTGGACCCGTGAGACGGAGGGAAGGAAGCCAAACTGGACGGAGCTAGAAACTGGGGAGTCATCCAGGCCCGCCCACAGCCCCAGGGACCCCACAGGGCACTCGCTGGGGAGCTAGAAGGACCCTTTAGAAAGGTCCTGAGTCGGACTGAAACGGCCAGGCCCTCGGGTCCCCCTCCCCTTGAACGTCAGCTCTTGGATCTGGCTGCCCCCTAGAGGGGCGAGATGGGGGTGAGTCTGCGACGAGACCTGAAGGGATGGGGAGCCGGAGATCTGGGTCAGGGGCCGTCACGGGGTCCAGCACACATAGCCTGACGTGGACGGGGACCCGGGCAGCGCATCCCCCCTGTCCCCTGCAGTCTCCTGCGCAGTCCACGGGCCCTCCGTCTCCTGAGAGCCTGGGGAGCACCCTCAGATGCGCTCTTGGGACCGGAAACCTGCCCGTTTGTTCGCTGTCCAGCCATTCCTTTGTCATTGCCTCACAATTTTTGTTCCTGGTGATGAGTTTTCAATGGCTCCATCCAGGCATTCTCGTTAATTCCTCCTGGCCCTGCGCAAGGATTCGCTTAGAAAGTCAGCCCGGAGCAATGGAACGGGGTACGGCTAATTGACGTGGAATCGAATCCATGACCTTGACCTCATTAATGGGCTTCTGAGACCACGAAAATGACCCCATTGGCCTTACTAAACTAGGCCGCTCTGGCTGCAAGCGAGGGCCGTGCGACCGCTCACTACTGTTATAAGCATAGCTTCCAGAGGGCCAGTGTGAAGGCCATGCATTGGCCATCCATTTTAGTACAACGAAATCGATCCCTCATTATCGATTAATAACAAAACGAGTCAATAAGCGCTTAAGTGTTTTAACTGTACAAACAAATTAGCACAAACTGAAGTGCAAGCTAATCCTTCCACTTTGGTTTGCTTTATTAAACCGGAGACAACATAAGCATACACACACACACACCCATCGCACACTCAAAAGCGTGCACCAGAAACTAAAACACCGAACATTAGTTGCTACTTGAATTTTGCTGACATCTCATATTGCTGAAAAGGTGAAAACATGTGGTAAACATCAAAGGAGACGAGCGAAGGAAGTAGACGGGAGGGGGCCGTGGTGATGGGATGCCACTGGGCAAAGAAAATAGGGGACGTGTTTTCTGAGGACATTTCTGAGATGCTAAGCGAGGCGGGAAGAAGGTGTTTAACTCTGAGATCCTGTGACAGCTACTGTTTGGATTAGGTTCTAATTTTTTAAAATTGAAACAAAACAAAATTATCTGATTGTTTGCAAATGCAGCACTGAAGCTCTTACCACCTGGAAGGTGTGAATATTTTCTAGGAGCTTGATTCCCTGAAGGATTATATAAAACGCCGTTTAGGACAGAGTATGTAAATAACTGAACGGAAAGATGGGGAAAAAGCAACTGTTGGCTGGATGTTCTGTCCTCCTTAATACTAATAATACACAACCCAGTGTCTTCAGATATTTCTGATAACACACTTTTTGATATTGGGTTAGATTCTAGAGCTACTTGAAATCCATTTCAACCCACCTGCCTGTCTCCCAACCTAAAGATATAAAATCGTGTGCAAACAAGACCGATAAAATGGCCTTGGTCCAGGCAAGACAGCGTGAACTGTATAAAACAAAGTGGAGTCACTCATGTCAACCCAGACGGCTGCCAGTCAGCCACGACACTTTGGTGCAAGAGGGAAACTGCCTAAGTCAGAGGAGAACACCTGGCAAGGAGGCACACCTGGGATATCTGCACAGGTGATCGGAACAGCTGTGCCTGCAGAGAGGGACCACCCACAGACAGGCTCCCAGGGAAAGTCCCCACTTGGCGTCAGGGTGCCAAGGCACTTATCGCAAAGACCCAGAAGGGCGGAGTCCAACACTTTCAAGGTAAGACTGAGGCAGGCTCCAGACCACTGCTGAGACCGCCGAGCCCCACGCCCCAGAGTGCTGCCCACACCACGCTGATCTCCCTGGGCATCGGCCGCCGGAGGCTCTGCCCTGCTGGACTGAGGACTTCACCTGCCCTGCTGCCCACCTGGCTCCGGAGACCCTTCCTTGCAAGATGCTGACGACTCCCTCGCCCACCATGCTGTCTCCTGGGCCCGCAGACTGAGACTCTGGGACTGGGGTTCCTCATCCCCCATTGATTGTTGTGTGTGTGTGTGTGTGTGTGTGTGTTATATTCTCTTAGACTGTCAGAGTGTGAGTAGGACATTAATGTATGTCGATGCTCTACTCTGAGTGACCCTGCATTCAATAAAACTGAGTGAACAGCACAGTCACTGTGTGTGACTCTTGTCTCTTCCTGGGTGCCGGGCTGCTCTGTGGGCAGCGAGCTGAGCCATCACCTGGATGACTTACGCGGGACAGACGATGTCAACCATACGCTCGTGACAAACTGGAAGTTGTCAAATTAACAGACAAGCTGCTATTCTTTGAAAAGGGAAAACCAACTCTTACATGCTATATAATTTTAGACATACTAGAAGGGCCTGACTAATCCCAAACTGCAAATGTATGAGTTCCATACCGTGGGCTCAGACACTAAGTTGTTGTACCAGGTACAATTACTAACACCTTAGAGGACCACAGAGCAGTGTGTCCACCGCTTTCTGTGCCACATGTGTGTAGAGAGAGGCTCTGGGAATACGGAGAGGGGGAGGGAGTCTCGGTGGCTCAGAGATGGACTCAGGGCCAGGTTGCCTGAGTGAAACACTGCGGTCACTCCTGTCCTCCGCCCTAGCGTTACCACCGCCTCTGAATATCTTAATTACCTGCTTCTCGGTTCTCTCTTCTATCACGCTGTGAACTCTCTGATGTCCAGGGTTTTTGTGAACCTGAATTTTCCCACCGCAGTTCCAGTTACAGTAAATTGTCAATGAATGATCGTAGAAGGAAGAGGGACAGAACTGGTGAACACCTGATGCTCCAAAACACATCCGTGTCCATACATGTACACATACATATACATGTGCACACTTGCACGTGTGCACACTTTGCACATGCACATGCACACACCTGGGCTTTCAGCATGAAGATAGGAAAACTGAGACCAAAGACGTTTAATTGACCAGCAGAAGGACTCTCAGTGTTGACAGATCCGATTACAACCCGGAGCCTCTTCACGCTTGTCCAATGTCCTTTCAAAGAAACTAATTCTATTTTCTTCCGCGACCTCCTGAATGTCTGTTGAACTCTTTTGCTGTTTTCCTTCCTGTGGGCCCAAAGAACACAAACAGCCACACACAAAAAAGTGCCCTACTTCACTCAAACACACAACAATGTGCCCATTCCCATCTGAAATTAATGACGCCACATTCACATGCTGCGTGAAAATGCCCGTCATTGACGTCTCAGGCACAAAAGACTAACAGCAGGTATGAGGCTGTTTCTGCCTTAAGAGGGAAAAATTTACAGTAACTAACATGAAATTGTTACCTGTCTAATAACAGGCCCCTGGTCCTCTCTACACAGAACTGGGTGAAACAGGCTTTCTGGCGGAGGACTCTGCAACACAGACATGCCAACAAAGAGGTTAGCTCCTTTGCGCATTTTAGTGAGCAGGTTGCCCATTTTTTTAAATGGGCATTTCTGTTTCCTAGCAACTGGAAAAGTCTACCCTAATCCATACCTGCCTTCTCATGGGAATAGATCAGCTCAGGTGCTATTTATGGCAATTGAGCTTCGGGGGAAAAGGAAACAACCTGAATGGAAATTATTATTATTTTGTTTGATCCTGAGAATTGGCTGAAATCATATGGTCCTGATTCAACTTTCTTGGGTTTATAAATTATAGCATTGAAACCAGATTGCATAGGCATTCAATCGTAATTAAACAGAAAAGGCTAGTGTATATTTTAAATGTTTTCCTACTTTTCTTAGTCCGAGCTAGTATAATTATTTACTTCAAACGCTACTCCAAATCTGGAAAGCACTTTCTGGAACCATGTACTTGGAAAACATGTGTCAGGCCCCGGGATAGATGGCTCTCCTTCTCCCCACATTAATGTTACCAAAGGACTTTGGAAACGGCAAGTCACAGTGACATGTCCCATCTTGCTTATTTATGCGAATCCGGGGTGGAAGTCCGGGGATTGGAATCCGCAGACCATCCTTTGTCACGGCTCATCCTTTGTCACAGCTCATCCTTTGTCACGGCTCATCCTTCACTCAGCCTGACACCGCTGTGTTACACTCAGCCTCGGCAAGACGTCTCACCCACGGCAGACTGCAGAGGTCTGTCTGAACTTCGTTCAGGGAAGACTGTTCACACTTGTAGGAATGTAGGCTTTACACAGTGCACTAGTTTGAATCTGCACCCTACAGATACTTTTTAAAGATTTTATTTATTTACTTTTAGAAGGGGAAGGGAGGGAGAAAGAGAGAGAGAGAAACATCAATGTGCAGTTGCTGGGGGTCATGGCCTACAACCTAGGCATGTGCCTTGACTGGGAATCGAACCTGCGACACTTTGGTTCACAGCCCGCACTCAATCCACTGAGCTATGCCAGCCAGGGCTTGCACCCTGCAAACATTTGCATACGACTTTATGGGAACAATGTTATCATCTGATTAATAATTGTGATAGTACTGAAATGCTTCTTTCTAAATTAAAATTGGACTCATCTCCCATTCAGGCTATTCACTTCTTTCCTACCCTATCATGTTGAGCCAGTACTAATTTAGAAACTATGATTTAACTAATAAATGAAAAAATAAAACAAAAAACAAAGCCCCCCCCCGGAAGGCAACTTTGCCTAAACATAGGTAGGTCTCTATGAATAGCGACCAAAGGGTAGGTTTGAAGAGCTGATTTGTATAAAGCTCATTTAGAGAATATTTTCTTCTACTGTGGTATCCTACAAATTTCTCTTTAAAGTATTATGAATTTAAAATATTAATAAATTATTTTAAAAAACACTACACAATTTAATAATCTGAAATGCAGTGAAAGAAGAAACTATATTTATGCGCAATAAGGCTTTAGACATAAATAGAATATATATTTTTGTGATCTTTAAAACCAACAGTTTGACGAATGCATTTCTGGACACATATTTTTAAGATGTATAATATGCAGTGATTTTGTGAAAAGCAAATCATGATGGGCCCTTACCAATGCATACAAACATGTCAACACGGATGGGACCGTGCTCACCGCCTTTTCACTCCTTTTTACTAACCTGCTATTATGACCAAGGATATAATTTAACTCCATTAAATGTCATTCATTCTTTACGACGAGAACGCATCTATGCAATATTCATGATGCCGGGTATACTCAGATAAATTAGATAGCATCCCAGCAGTCATTAAAATTACAATCTAATCGAAGTTAATTTTTAAAGACCGCCTTTCGCCCGTTGAGGGGAACAGAGCGTGGCACCCGCCGAGTGCCGCTGGGGCAGGTGCACTGTTCCGAGATGAGGGCCATCCACACCCAGCAGATGCAAGAAGAGCTTTGAGCTTCTCCTGCTACGGCTGAGAGTGTAGGTAGGTCTAGCAGAAAGACTTATCCACGGAGCATGGCAAGCATTCACTCCCTGAGTATTTTCCTCCTCTCGTCTCCCTGTGAGCTGCCTCCTCCCCTTCTCCTTAGCTCAGGACGGGATCTAAACCTCAGCTGCCTCTCAGTCTCCCATGTTCATGGGGCTGCCGTACACAGGAAATGAAATGTATTTCTCCCCTATTAATCTGTCCAATGCCAATTTACTTGTTACACCAGTCCAAGAACCTAGAAGGGAAGGGAAGTCATTTCCCCTACACAATCGTTGATTCATTCATTCATTCGTTCGTTCGTTCCACTCAGTGTTGGCTGAGTACCACACACAGTGCACCCGTGCTGGGAATGCAGGAATGAATAAGGCCCGAGGGGTTTACGGTACAACAGTGTGATACATGTGTAGACAGATAGTTCATAACACAGTGTGAAAAATGTTCCACACGTAGTATACGCGAGTGCTTTCAGAGCACAGAGGAGGAGCAATCGAGAAGACTATTCGAAATGATCGATGCTCTTTTTCAAGGTGGGCTGTCATCCAGGGCTCATAACTGTCGTCTCGGTGGCTCCCTGTGGCCATAGGTGTGTTACCGTGGAATAGCCTCCAGTCATTCTCAAATAAAAACCCTTAGCCAGTTCCTGTACACCTCCGTCCTCGCCCCAGGATACAGGGAACTGCAGAAAGTAGTCTGGAGGAACACCGCTTGCTTCTCACTGGTGTTAACCTAGAACGCTTGCTTTCAAAGATGTAAGCAAGTCGACTAGAATAAGCAAAACCGATGATGTGGCGGCTCTTTTCTAGATGAGCCAGTTCCTTCTTTTTCTTCGTTTCCATTTCCTCTGTCCATGCCATGGTTTGAATTTGTTCCTGCTGGTGCTTTCATCGGGGCCTGGGTTGTCCCTCAGTTACCTGCATGATCTCTTTATATTTGCCTGTTTTCCCGAAATCAGCCAGCATTAATCCCGCTCTGGTATTTAAGATTTCATTTCCAGGCATGCAGCCGGCTGTATATATGGAAAAACACCTTAAATCTTCATCCCATTTGGGTGAATAAATCACAACACACTCGATGCTGCGAGCAAACAGAGCCGCAGCGAAGTGCAGTGGAAATGCGCACCCAGCTCCGGGCGAAGGGCGGGGGGAAGGAGAGAGACGGGGCGTCCTCCCCATCCGTGAATTATCAACCTGAGTCAGCGATTTTGACAATCGGAAAATATATCTTGTATGTGTTTCCATTCTCTGGAAGACAAAAAAAGTCATTTTGTGACCCGTGCCAATCCTGGTCCCTATCTCAGAGCCGACCGAGCCAGAGCACAGAGAAACGGCTCTCAGATATCACACGATCTGGTTAGCAGCGGCCACCTCTGAAGAATAAAACGGCGAAGAATTGGATTGTGAGGCCGGTCGCTCAGTGACAGCGAGTGGGAAATGCGGAGACTCTGATTATGTTTTCTGAGGCGAGCCGCAGCCCCGACGGCCAGCCCGGCTGCCAGGTGTTCGGCGGGGCACCGGGCCAGTGTGAACTGAAAGAGACAGCAGTGGGCCATATGTCACCTTTGAGTGCACAGCTACCGTGACGAGAAGACCTTTCTTGTCAACACCATCACCGTGGCTCTGGGAGAGCCCAGGTCCGTGTTACTGTCCCCTGGAGGGAAATCGCACCTGCTAAATAGACTTTATCCAGTGAAGTCAGTGCATGTGTTTATTAAGTGTGTACATGCAGGTGCTGTGGTCACTCTCAGGGAGGCTCCCATCCCGCAAGAGCGGGGGAGAAAGGCCCCGACCTCAAGTCAGGTCCAGGGTCTGTGCCGTGAAGGGAGCCGGGCACCGGGGCAGCCCCGGGCGCAGGAGCCAGGCAGCTGCCCTCGTTATTAGCTGCAGACACGGCTGTGCAACGAGGACGGGTGGAGGAATGGAAGTTTCCAGGAATGCATCATGGCATTCACTTGTCATGTAACTGAGTCCATTTGCCATTGTTTCTCGAGGTAAAGCGATTTGGATCAGAAAAATGCTACTTTGTGTTCAACCACCACTTTCCTGATCTTGTAATGCCTGGGTTGGGGAGGTGTCTGGGTCGCGAAGGGTGTCTTCAGGGGAACAGAAAAAAGTGCACCGAGCATCCCCGGGAGGAAGTGTGCGCTGCAGACCCCACACTGGTGCCGCGGTGCCACTGAGGCCTCCAGTTGGACGGGGGGACCCAGGAGGACAGCCACGATCGAGTGGACTCTCACTGAGTCCCTACAAGAGACAGGATATTTCAAAAGAACGGCACCAACCCACCGTTATCCAGAATAATCAGGCATCTGCATAGACATCAGTTGGCATTCCCGTTATCTGCAGAGAATCTGGACGTGCTCAGCTACACCTGCTAAGAACCCGCAGCAGCAGCAGCTCTGTCCAAGGCCAGCGCCCTCGTGGGCCCGGAGGGACACAGAGCACCCACTGCCTCTGCTTCTGCGCTTGCAGAACGTAGGGCACTCGTTGGAGCTCCCCCTCGTCGGCCCGGACAGCCCAGGCTTTGTCTGTCGTGGAATTAATGGGACCCAGGCACAGACACCGCAGCACCAGGCACGTGGACACGAAATGGGCAGCGAAACTGCCCACAGCAGTGTCCGCAGTGAGTCTCGGCCAGGTAGTGTTTGTAAGGGGATCTCGGCAATGGTCGTGTTCGCAGGGATGGCTCTCATTGACGCCGGCACAGCTGAGGTAGGGTCACAGCCCTGAGGTCCCGGTGCAAGTGCACGACCTACCTCTTCACAGCAGGAAGCTCGCAATGGAACCCTCGAGTCAACAATTCTAAACAGTTTTGAGTCTCTGGATATACTGTGTTTCCTTTAGAAAACAGCACATTAGTTTTACATCCTATATTGAAGAGTAACGTTTCTTTGTCTCCTTGATCACATTGAGTAGTACTTTAATTCGCCTTTGTTTATGTGGTGGGAGTAAATACTTTTCACACAGTTTAAATCATTTTATATTCCTATTTTTATTTATTCAAAATAAATAAAATAAAAGTATAAAAATATTTATTTATATATTTAAAGCATTTTATATTTATGACTCTGAATATTTACTATCTGTATTTGTTCGATGCCACTTACATTTTTCTTTTATAATCTGTAAGTTTATGTCAATAATTTTTACCTGGCTGGCGTAGCTCAGTGGATTGAGCTCAGACTATGAACCAAAGCATTGTAGGTTTGATTCCCAGCCAGGGCACATGCCTGGGTTGCAGGCCACGGCCCCCAGCAACCGCACATTGATGTTTCTCTCTCTCTCTCTCTCTCTCTTTCTCCCTCCCCTCTCTCTAAAAATAAATAAATAAGTCTTTAAAAAAATTATTTTTAAATGGCTGCTTTGGTAGAAATATGTCTATAAGAGATTCCTAAGAATTAATTCTTTTCCCATCATTTTTCATAGGCGTATTTTTTCAAATTTGTCATGTGGTCCAATACACTTTTTCCTGGTACTCTGCATCAGAAAAGATGACACACTCGAGTTTTCTACCCATAGATGCCGCAGCAAGGACGGGCCACCGTGAAAGTTACACCAGACCAGCAATGAACGTGCAGCCGAGACAGACAGCCAGTCATGTCCAGGTGACGGCTCTCAGACCGAACGAGATGCTGTGGAAGAATATCTAGAGAGAGAAGAGGAAATAGGGTGGAAGTCGGCAGGAATCCAAAGCAGAGGACACGGGGAGGGGAGGCGTGTTTGGGGCCAGGGAAGGGGGAGGGCAGCTGGTGAGAGTGGAAATCCCGGGAGAAGGGCAGGAGCCTTGGACAGGCAGCACTGTGAGAAGAGGAAAGATGGAGATACAAGCACCTGAGTGGACCTTCTCTCTGTGAAACCCTCCGCTGCCACTCAGGTGGCCCAGGATGCCGAGAGGAGCCCGGAGTCGATGACTACAGCCACCCTCGGCAACGCAGCAGCGGTGTGCGGAGCGGTCCAGGCCACGCCGTCCTCAAAATGACGGTCATCACTCCATTCCCCGTGATGCCGAATTTGTTAAAGAAATACCCTGACGTCGGGAGGATGGTGGACATAGGAACACAGGCCGGGAGCGTCCACACTGGGACACCTGTTTGTGAAGCTGTCCTAACACTTTATGGAGAGCTACCTTTCAGAATGCAACTTCGGGAAGCATTTTGCCGGAATAGGACATCTCCCGAGACAGCACCGACTGTCACGTTTCTGTTGCGTTTGGGAAGCATGTGGTTATCCACCCTGAGGAAAAGCAGCAGCCAGCCACCACACGCTCGCCTCGCTGAGCTGTGTACAGTCCACACCCGCCCCCACAACATGCCAGCCCCTCCTGCCACAGCTTACCAAACCCACTGCTGAGCCACAAGCCACTGTCCCACAGGTCACCGAATCCTACACACCGAACTTCTGAAAACCCATCGGCAGCCATCACAGTTCTTCACGTTCTCAAATCCCTCCATGCCTTGAAAATCTGGCTTCTGTCTCTGAGCCTCTCACACTGCCCCTCCGCCCTTCAGTGGGTCCCCGCCCACGTCCACCTTCTCACGTCACCAGTCTTTCCGAGGTCATCGTTTCAGCTCTATTCTCTCTCTCTCTCCCTCTCTCTCTCGGTGCACCCCACCTCACCCCCTGGACAATCTGATACACCACAAAGACTGAACTCTACGATGTCTCCGTCAGGGTTCAGGAAGAGGCGACAGGGGAGATGGCGACACTTTTTAAAAGGAAGCGCCTTAAGGGGCATTTGCTTCTTGATGGGGTCATTCTGGATCCAGCACCTGGTCTGCCGTGTTGATATTTCTTAAAATATATTTTTATTCGCCCTGGCTGGCATAGCTCAGTGGATGGAGCACGGGCTGCGAACCAAAGCATCGCAGGTTCGATTCCCAGTCAGGGCACATGCCTGGGTTGCAGGCCATGACCCCCAACAACCACACATTGATGCTTCTCTCTCTCTCTCTCTCTCTCTCTCTCTCTCCCCCCCTCCTTTCCCTCTCTAAAAATAAATAAATAAAATCTTAAAAAATATATATTATATTTTTATCCACTTCCCAGAGACACGCACAGCCCAAGGAAGGGATCTTCTTCGTGGGTTCACGAGGTTTTGGGGAGCTGAGTGGCCAGCGAGGCTACGTCCCCCACGGGAACAGAACGACGGCCGGGAGGCAGCTGGTACAGCCGAGGGGAAAGGAGTCAATGGTTTCGAAGGCGAACGTCAAGCTGTAGCGGGTGCAGGAGTCACGTCGCTCTGTTTTCTGTGGGTCAGTATCTGGACCATCGGAACCGGTTGTTAGCTTCTGAGAAGTGTCGCGCTGACAGCCAGCAGGGGAGGGACCCTGACAGGCAGAACCTCTCAATTCCGGGCTTCCTGCTGCTCACCTGGTGGGGGCGCTGCATTCTCCCGCTGCCCATGCCAGCACCGCCCCCACTGCCCACGCACGGCTCTCTGTGAATGCCGTCACGTTTGCACTGGGATGCTCTGATGAGCAAAGACATCTGACTACTCACCGAGATCATAAAACTACCCCCTCCGTGGCCACAGCACTGACGATCGCGCATTCCACGGGTCACTTGGGGAGATGCCGATGAAAACCGCTCATGGCACTCGCGCGCATTGATCTGATCGGTCCGTAGTTGCGTATTTTTGCTTTAATACAGATGTTCCCAGACACTCTCACAGGCTCCGTGCAGGTCACTCTTGTTTCTACCTGTCTTGTGATCTCCAGACTGTCTATTCAAACAGCTTTGTCACATCTCCCGCACATCATCATAAATGACCATTTAAACTAAGGCACGTGGAAGTCAAGCATATGGTTGCCCCCTGACCCCTCCCTCCCTCCCTCCCAGGGTCTAACCATCCGTATCCACCGCCTGCCTTCCCTTTCCGGCATACTATCAACACCTCAGTATGCCCTGAAAGATCACCCTTGTCTTTGATTTCCAGCTGCCTGTTCGTAGCTGCCCTTGACATATTTCTAAACCCACGACTTCTTTCGTGGCCCAAACCCTCCGTTCTTGGACAAAACAGTGCAACGACTCTCTTCACTGGGCTCCAGCTTCTACTTTTTTCCAATCCTACTACCCAACATGCTAGAACCAGCAGGATCTTCCTAAAGGACGGTCCTGTTCATGTTACCTTCCAGCTCCAAAGTCTTCACTGGCTCCCCCTGGATCTACTGACCCCAAAGGAATACAAGGAAAATAGTGAGAACTCAGGCTCGGCCAGACACAGCCGGGTGCTGACCTTCAGCTCACACCTGTTAGGCTGTGCCTGGCCTCAGCCCCGCATTTGTCAGATTCAGGAGTAACGGCTCTTCTCATCCTGTGGTTTAGGTAGAGCGTCGCAGTGGGAAAACATGGCGTGTTTAGTGCATGGCATGGACTGACCTTTTATTATCGTCATATGATTATTTGCCAGAATATGGAAGGCATCTGGTGATTTGTCTCCAAACAAAAGTTTAATTTGAGCACCCTCGATCTAGACTTGAACCAAACTGACCCCTCAAAAGGTTCTCAACACTCATTTCACTTCCCTGTCACTATAATTTTATTGCTAGCTGCTCATTTTCCCGGGAGAGACTTCAGGTGTCTGCTTATTAAATTCTACTCGTTCTTCCAAATCCAGATTCATTACCACCATCTTTAAGAATACAATTTCCAGTGTCGCAGGTTTGATTCCCAGCCAGGGTACATGCCTGGGTTGCAGGCCATGATCCCCATCAACTGTACATTGATGTTTCTCTCTCGCTCCCCACATCCCTTCCCTCTCTAAAAATAAATAAACAAAATCTTAAAAAAAAAAGAATTCAACTTCTCTCTTCACTTGAGACGGCACAAAAGTGATCCTATTGATAATAATTAATGTTAATTGAGCAATGAGAACCTGTTTTAAGAGCTTTACATATGTTGCAATGGAGCCTGCTTTTCCTAGAGTCGGCATTCTGACGACTCTAACTCATGCGTAGTGGCAGAACCACAAGTCCAAACCACTGTTCAGATGACGGCATCTGCCTGCTCAGAATCTGTCCCTGTATCCCTGTCACACCCAGCTGCAAAGATGAGGCTAGAATCCATCCGCCGCCGACTCATGCCTGCTCCAGCCCTCCTGTAGTCTCATGCCTCGGACATGCGCACAAGCACAGCTCTCCAATTTGGCCGTGCGCCAGCCTGCTTGTGCTTCCGGCTTCCCCGGCCTGGACACCCCGCCCACTTCCTCCCTGTCTTTCTCTCCCCAGGGACCATTCTCGGTCCCGTCCTCCAGAAACCAGCCATAATTCCAGCCCCAGTCCCTCCTGATCTCGCTCCCTGAGGACGCAAGCCCCTTTGGCATCACTCACTTGGACACTCACAATGCAAGGAGCTTTCAGTGAGTTTCGCTTTGTGTCTGCTTCTTGCGTCTGGAGATAATTCAAAAGCTATTCAAGGACAAGGCATGCGTTTTAGGCTTCCTTGTCAAATGCAGATGCTACTTGAGGATGACAAAATGATACTTCATCATTGCCACCTGCGGTTGTCCTCCTTGTAGCCCCCCTCTCCTTGTCTAAGCCAAGAGCTGGAAGATTCCCCCCAGACAGAGAACGTGACGGTCACCAGAAGGGTCACAGATCAGCACTGAGCCACTGGGAAGACCGTTGGAATCCTACACCAGACAATAACCTCCAGGGCCAAGCGCTGTGGAAATAAGACCACGGGCTTCTCCCAAGGCCCCCCAAGGAAGGCTTGCACTCCCTCACACGCAGACTTGTGGTGCGTCCTCAGACTGGTGAGGAGCAGCGGTGTGCCACCAGCTCCTCCGTCCGGACACTGCCCTGCATCCCCAGACAGGACAACATCCGCGGCATTTTTTGACCCCAGACAGAGGTCCTGGCCCAGTGAGTGCGTTCTGCCTGTGAAATGTTGTGATAGGTGCTCCCCGTGCACCTCTGATCTGTGGGATACGTTTGTTCTGGGGGCCGGAGGCTTCACTCTGACTGCAGCAGGGGCGAGTGTTTTCCAATGGTGTCGCCTCTGCTGTGTCCTTTCTCATGTCTGCCACGGCCTCGTGGCCCGCCGTTTACGCTGGCTGAGGTCCTGGGAGACGAGAGTGGGGTTTGGCGAACTCACAGCCATTTAATCACATCATCGTGCATCCCATGGAGAATTGCCCCTGACAACTGGTGGGGAACCTCAGTGCAGCAGATGCGAGCCGACCCCACTGGAACGAAACGGAAAAGTGGAGGTTTCGCTGAGCCCCTCCCACCTCCGTCCTCATCCTCATCCTCTTCTCCTTCTGCGACACTCGTCTGCTTAGCTTCACCGTGAAGACTGGTGGGAAATAATTCTTCTCCCCCAGTTTCCGTCGTTCAGCTTTCCAGAGAAAAACAACCTTCTTTTCATTCGGAGCTTCAGTCCGCAGGGCCCAGTCGAGTTCAAGGACGGTATTTTATAAAACACCAGATGCGCTTTAAAGGGATACCCTGAGGAAGAGCCGTGACTTCGGAACTGATTCTGCTGTTCAAGTGGCGGCTCCCTGCAGAGGGACGATTGCAGTTTTCCACTCCTGGGCCGCAGTCCCTGGACTAATTGGGCATCAGGATTCCTGGGGATGCGCTGAGGAGCTGAGGGGGGGGATGGACGCCCCAAGACCAGCCTCACGCTGACCCTCCCTACTCACGGCTCTCTTGTGCGCCGGCAGCAGCTCTGAATCACGAGACGGCACGTGAGTGTGTCAGAGCCCTGCTAGGGGACACCCCACACGCACACTTCCGCATAACGAGTCCAGTGTCCCCGAGGCCGTGCAGGCTTGGGGTTTGCCCGTCCACCAGCACGCACGTCCTGCTGCAGGCGTGCAAAGCTCACGCCAGAGGCAGGGAGCCGATGTCCCCTTCCAGGGGACGCCCAGGGAGTAGACGGCTGCTGGTACTGCTGAGCAAGGTCAGCGGGAACCAGAAGCTATGGGATGGCAGTCCCACACCCTGACACGTCAGACATACCGGGCCACGGAAACTTTTCTCTGTTGTTGTTCTTTTCTGTGATTTTTTGAACAGTGACATCTGCATCCAGAAGACATTATAGAGATAAAGAAATATTAGTGTATCTGTTATCTAAATGCCAAGGTATCAGGTATCGTAACATAATAAGAGATGGATGCTGCAGATAAGCTCGTCCATAGGAAGTCTCCGCCCACGGCATTGTTTCTTCGTCCAATGAAATTATGGCATTGATACTACGTTCGCCTTCTGAGGGCTGGGTTAAATCCTAGTTGAATGCTTTCCCTTCGGTCAGTTACTTAGGTGGGTGATGTTATAATAAAAGCCCAGTGGTGGAATTTCTGGTACTTCTGACACAAACCACACCTGCTGAGTCCCTCTCTGTGTCACTGAACTCGGGAAACCCAACACGGGGTCCTCACACATGTTAAATATCATACAGAAAATGACACGCACATGAATATTCATGTGCAGTCTACTGATGCGGGCAGAATCCTTCGCTGACTTTGAGTCCACTTGCTGAAGGTGCATCTAGTCCACCCCGAGTAAATTACAGCTGTGCAGCTTCTTTTGTCATTGTTACTTTCACTTTCTGTCGT
Source organism: Phyllostomus discolor (assembly GCF_004126475.2). NCBI lineage: Eukaryota > Metazoa > Chordata > Mammalia > Chiroptera > Phyllostomidae > Phyllostomus > Phyllostomus discolor. Next base: position 3,229,022 of record NC_040911.2, on the reverse strand, counting down.
GCGGAGCAGGAATCTGCAGAACTGTGAAGCGATCCGATGTTAGACTCAGAATGAATTTCTACATGCTTTTTTCCATCTTCGCAATTTCTATTTATACATAAAGAGTGCTTTTCCCACTTATAAAGTTTTTCAAAACACTTCAACATAATTTTTGCAGGAAAAAAAACTCCGGATTCGCCTCTACAGTTTGTTTCCTTAAGTGACACTTGATTTCATCATCTAATGAGAATAATAAGCTCAGGCACCACCAATAGCATTTTGAAGAAACAGAACACCATCTCTGGGTAAGCACACGGGTCCACTGCAGGAAGCAGGGATTCCAGACTCCATGGACCGGAGAGGGCTCCGCCGGCCAGGAGCCGCCTCGGCCATGGGCCGGCATCAGCATGTCTGGGCAACGGGAAAATAAAATAAAGAAGCGACTTGAGTTGGACAATAATCCGCTACAAGGATGTCTCCATCAACTCCAATTCCATTCTGAAATAATTATTGCCTTAATCTCTTCCAAGAAGCATAGAATAAAATTCACATTCACAAAACCACGCAAACCATGCTTCACGGGTAAGGGAACAGAGGCCCCAGAGGTAGGGCAGTAGGTCTGCCTCTCGCGCGCGCATGCGCGTTCCTGAGCGCCCCGCACCTGCCCAGGGGTCACCAGAAAGCCGCATGGACAGGCACGTGACACAGACGGTTTGCAGTCGCTTCTCAGTTGCAAACAGAGTGCTTTAGTAACAAGAAGTGAATGCATCAACACACTCGAAGCTAACCATGAATTTTTCATCTGACTCGGAAACAGGACGTCAAGATGGATTTTGCAATTAATATTGCATTTATTTTATTTGTGATCGATGGGGGGTGGGGGTCTGTGAGCGGAGCGAGGAAGGTGGGAGCACCTAGGCGTACCTATGAGTGTCTGGGCCGTTTCTCCACCATTTCTGGAGGCAGAGAGCGGGAAGGGACAGGCATTAGCACAAAATGTTAGGTCTTCAATCGCCTTTAAAAAAAGCAGCGCACACTTTTACGATTTTAATGCACCGGATGAGGTCCAGCATCGAAAGTTGCCTCGTTCTTTTCTGCTGAAGGAACAGTTCGTGTGAAGTTCACTTGCCCCCTCTGGTGGCGCCTTGGGGGTATTACCACCTCTCCCCTTCGGAAGGATGTTAGGGCGTTTTCTATCAGTGGGAAAATCATTTGGATAAAATAATCGAGAATATGTTTTTGTCCCCATAACCATAACCTATTTTAAACTTTCCCAAATAAGTTATATGTATGCCAATATTAATAAAAATGATAACTGTCCTTTAAAAATCGGCCCCTCCCATACCCTTGACGGATAGATGCGTCTGGATGAAGCCGGTTAACACCCTTTGCGCCTCGGGCCAGCCTCGGGAGGAGAGCGGAAGGACATCGGCGGCCGTCTCCAGATCGTGCGCTGCAGAGGCTGACGCGGCGAGACAAGTGTCCCTGCGGTGCTGGTGTCCGCCCCGCCGAGCAGAAGGCTCCCCACATCCCCGTGAGCGCGCACAGAGGACAAGGGCACGGGAGCCACGCCTCCCGTGGCACCTTAGGAAGGGCGCACGGAACCTGACCCGAGACCCCAGGCCGCCTCGTTCTCCTCCGCTGGACAGTGACACACAATGGCTCAGGACCTGGAGACTGTCACAGGTGTCACCTCAGAGATCAGGGCGCACACAGCAGCCAGTGAGGGAGAGCTCCTGCGTGACATTTGGCAGGAGGACACCGTCGTGGCACAGGTGGCCCAGCGCATTGGCGTGGGGACACGGAAGCAGCCGGGAGGCAAACTTAACCTCAAAAGTGAGCCTCAAGGCTGGACGGAAGTGTCTCTCCTTAATCAGAGGTCCAAGCCAGCACACCACCACCATGGGTACGGAGCTTGGATGGTATTTCCAAAGACTGCTTTAATGAGACAGTGCACGTGGTCTTCAGCATGTTATTTGAAGAAATGGTCGTGCTGACGTCACTTAAGTTTGTAGACATGAGGTTGGGGGACCGGGGGAAGGAATGCAAGGAAGGAAGCCCTTTCTTCTCGAATTCACGAAGTACCTCTGGATGATCGCATCTCGACAGCAAAAATTATACGTAGAATGTTTGTAGCTTCTTCATCCAAATATAACCCCCCAAATTCACTTGCAACATAACTGACTTTAACTCACCCCAAGTCCAGAAGCGAGGTCAAACCAGAGTTAACAGGCAGTGAAAATGCCAGCCTGTTCCTCCAGGAGGTGCTGGGGCGCATGTGGTTCGGTCAGAGAGCTGTCTGTCCACCCCCCGGCAGGGCGGCCCCGTGTCAGGGGCTGCTGCGGCCCTGACAGCCCTCTCACAATTCGACGGGTCAGAGGTGGGGGCGCAGAGGGCTTAGCTGGCTGCCTGCTAGGGTCTCGCAAGTTCGAGTCCCCATGTAGGCAGAGACCCGGCGAGAGAACCTGCTCTGCGTCTCCCTCCACGGCCAGCAGGCTCCTGCAGAGGCGGGTTGGGAGCTGAGTTCGACTCCTGGCTGAAAGTCCTTCTCCGCTTGAAGACCCGCCCTGCGCCCCGGCTCAGGGACCCTCACAGCTCCCCCCCCATGCTGAGTGAGTCCTTCACAGACTGCAGAGCTCCCTGGCGACCACTCCTCGCCCACACCCTCTTCTGCCACCTGCCCCGCCGCCTGCCTTTCCTGCGGGGTCACTGACTCCTTCTGCCTTCCTCTTCTTCACCTGATCACACCTGGCTCACCCTCAGGGGCACTGTCTACACGTCAAAGACAGCTGATTTGGGAACCTTACTTCCACCTGCCTTGTCTGGGAGACATGTGCCTAGACCGTGTTTGGGTGGACGACACGACCGGACTGGGGGGACAGGCATCTTCGGAAGTCTGCCCGTCACAGTCCCGTGGCTCAAACATCCCATCCCCTGAGGTCGGGTGGGGAGGATACCGCTGCTTTGGCCCTTTGGACCCAACGGATGGCCATTCTGTGGTCCTCGCCCACCCCCGCCCGATACCTACCCCACATTTGAAAATAACCTTAGAGGGACGACCACACAGCACACATTTCCATTCCCCTTCTTTTACCCTCAGGTAAAAGGGTTCCTGGCACAGGTACGGTGCGGCCCAGTGAACGTCTACCGGCCACAGAGGGAGTCAGCATGTGCTTCACGCAGACACAGACACAGGTCACCCTGCCCCCCCCACCCCCCACACGCAGGAACCTGGAGTCCCAGGTGGGGCCTGGGGCCGAGGGAAGCGCCTGTGCACACGCAGGTGTGTCCGTCCCCGGCTCACCTGGCCAGCCCGTCATTCAGTTCCTGAGTGGACCGGGAGCACGCAGCCCAGGTGGCAGCCCCAGAGTCTGCCTGTGTCCCAGGAATTGTCTTCTAGGTGTTCCATTAAAGGGGAGCTGTCACCAGAACAGCCCCGGCCCCTGCCGAGCCCTGCGGGGCCGGAAAGGAGCTGGGCGTGTCTTGTGCTGCCTTTTATCACCTGCCTTTACCCGTTCGGAAGAAGGCCTGGTGAGAGCTGCCTTCCCCTGTCCGGGCACCCTCTCTCCTGTCCCTTCAGCTAATCCAGCGTCAGCAGGTGTGACAGCTTCCTCCAGGTGGCAGACCAAGGCAGTGCCCAGGCATGAGGGTGCGGCGAGAACGGACTCTGTTTGAAAAGCAGGAAGGGCGTGTGCACCAGGCACCGAGCCGGCTGACACCTGATCTTGGATCCCCAGCCTCCGGCACTGTGACCGACAGATGTTTGGTGGGCACGCCCCCAGCGGGTGGTGTTCTGTCCCGGGAGCTGGATCTCATCACCGAGGTGCAGCCAGAACTTAGTGGAACACGGCCTGTGTGTGTGTGTGTGTGTGTTGTCACGGCACTGCACTGTGCATCCCCAAGAGGGACAGGTCCCCAGCACACGCCCTGGCTCACCCACAGGGAGAGCTCTTCCCAGCCTGTGTGTGCCGGGCGGGACTTGTCGCACGGGTACAACTGGGCGTCCAGTCTGATGTGACTTCCGATCGCCTGCAATGATCCACCCACAGACCCCGCAGGGGTGGGGCAGCAGGACCTAAAGCCACACCTTGTTCTGTTCTGGGAACCGATCCGTCGCCACCTGGGTGTCCAGGCCGGCCTCCCCTGTGAGTCACGTGGGCAAGCGACACCTGTCGGATTTACCGAAGCGGCTTCTGTGTTGAGCTTCTGAGCCGGACGCAGCCTTCTCCCGGACACGGACCACGTGGTGCTCACACGTGTCCACAGAAGGAACGTCCGTGACCACGGAGACGTGCTGGTGTCGAAGCGCGTGGCACAAAATCGCAGGGCAGTGGAAATGCCGTTGCAGCATTCTCCTGCAACTGGAAATTCGTCTGATCACAAGATACGGCCTGTTCTCCCCAGTAGGTGTCTCCCTTATATTTTCTCCAGGAGCTAGAAAATCCAACGGGCAATGACTTCTTTAAAAAAAAAAAAAAAAAAGATGTTTCTATAGATGTTTAGTGATGCGTGCCACTCTCTTAGGTTTGTGTTTTTGGAAGATCCGCGCCAAGTCACGCCATCATTAGGCAGATGTGTTCCAGCTCTTGGCGCATCACTGAGATGCAGCTGGAGGGTGACTCGAGCCCTCACCGAGGCCGGCAGGGCCCTCACGGACTCCTTCCTCGCTGGCGCACGGCAGAGGTGTGCTCTGCAGGCCCAGGTGTCTGGGGCCTCCGTTTGCACTCCGGCCGGGAGCATGGTGGGCCCATCCGCATGCGGGACATGCCGGACACCACGCCCACGTGACGGGCAGCCCCCGGCGTGGTCAGGTCCCGGCGGAACGTCAGGCTGCTGCCGTGGGCAGGGGCTGAGCTTTCCCTTCAACCCAGCGACGAGAGTCCGGAGGTCAGGGCCCGAGTCCTTCTCTCGAAATGGTGTCCCTTCATGTTGGTTCCCCCCGAATGTCGGGTGAGTGGGACGATGCAGGAAAAAAATGTTTCGAATTCCTCTTCCCCCAAGAAAGGTTATTTCTAGTCACTCACGTCTGGAAAACCCATGACCCATGTCCCCCTTTTTACAAGAGAGGCCACCACGTCGGCAGAGGCTGAGAGACTTGAAATCAAACTTCTAGGCCCTGAAGTTCAAGGTCACGTCTGCCTCGCTCCCGAGTCAGACTCGTTCCACCACCGCCCAAAGGGTCCCGTGCCGCAGCCCGGGGGGAGCGGCCCCACAGCCGAGGGACCCGGGGCTTCTGCGTGCGTGTCCGTCACGTGTGTGTGGGTCAGAAGTCACAGAACTTGTATGTTCATCACTTAAATGTTTTTTATTATTTTAATCATTGTTCAGGTACAGTTTTCTCCCTTTTACTCCCATTCCAGCCCACCCACCCACCCACCCCTCCCCACCTCCCTCCCATTACCACCCTCCCCCCAGTTTTTGTCCCTGTGTCCTTTATATTTGTTCCTGCAAACCCTTCCCATTCTCCCCTGAAATTCCCTCCCGTCTCCCCTCTGGTCACTGTCAGCCTGTCCCCTATTTCAGTGTCTTTGGTTACATTTTGCTTGTTTCTTTGTTTTGTTGATTTTAAATGGTTTACCTTGAATTTAATAAGCCTTTTTAAATGCTAACCTTTTTAACTAACCTTCTCCAGAAGGAACATGAAAACAAAAATTAGACAAGGGTTTGGTTTCCGTGAGATCCCTGTAACCTCAAAACATGGAAAGGTTTCTGATCTTACTTATCATGTATGTCTTTCAAGTTAACACAGCAACGTTCCTTTGAAAGCTTTCTGCAATTGTCGGTTTTGCCCGCTGAAATACGTCTTTATGAGGGTGATGAAAAGGAACAACAGAAGTAAAGTGAATTAAACGCTTCTATCTAATGGGCATTGAATGCTAATGCACAGACACTAAATACTCAATTAGACTGTATAATGCCATCGTGCCTCTGGAATAAAATGATATTGATGGTACCTGTTTCACTGTTAAGAGTTCCAAATGACATTTAACCTCCTCAGGAAAGGAAGTGAACTCCACACGTTTGATAAACAGATCCTGCACTTCTGCCTCAAGCAGCCCAACGCTGGGAACTGCCACCCCAGCGAGGCCCGCGTGGCACCTGCGTGGCACGGGGTGACCGTGAGAACCGGACGGGCCGTCTACGGGGGTGCGGTTTGGTGGGCTCCTGATACTCCAAGGTACTGAAGCCAGCTTCGGAGACACATGGGAAATAGTCACAATAACCATAATAACATCTGGGTCAAGACAGTATTATGTCTCCAGTCACACTCCTCAACGTCGCGTCAGCCCCAGAAAACCTTGTGAAATGTGTGCTAGAGGGATTACTTCCAGGGGCGGTTTTAGAGTATGACTCCACACGTCACAGGTCCCCAAGTCGTTTCCTCTGACACTCGGCCCCTCTAAACCCGGGCTGTCCCCCCAGAAACTGGGCAACCCCAAGCTCCAGTGGGGGATGGGGTCCTCACCCCACCCCCACTGCTGGCGACGGGAGGGATGACGCCGCCCTCCTTAAAACGGTGTTTATTTGTCGGTTACAGCTGACACTCAGCACCGTGTTAGCTTCAGGTGTCCACCACGGGGATCTGACATTACATAAACCACCGGGTGCCCCCGCAGGAAGTCCGGTCCCCGCCCGAGCTGACACTGGACACGGCTGGCGTGCACACCGCCATTTCTCTGCGGCTGGACAGTTCGCCTTGCTCACCAGTGGGCGGGGCGCCAGGCCTTGCAGACGCGCTTCTTAACGCACTTTACGGAGGGCTCCGCCTCGGTACAGGGCTGCTCCCCTTGCCCCCCTGCTACGCCCTGGCACGACTCCGAGCATCGCACGCAGGGCCAACAAAGACGGCTCCAGAGAGAGGGAGTTCGAGCAACCGGAGCGCCGGGAAGGAGCCCACGGCTGCCGCGGCTTCCTTTCACCGCACAGGTCCCAGCCCCGGCGTCTGCGAGGGGCTCCCCCGCCACCCACAGTGTGTGCGGGCACAGGCAAAGGAGCCCCCCAAAATCCCGGGGTCTGGAAAGGGGTGTCCTGGGAAGACAGAACATTTTAGGCAACAACCTCTCTCTCCCAGCAAACGCCCCAGGAAGAAACGAGACTCCACCCCACCCCACCCTGCGTCCGAGGGAGCAGGGAGCTGAGGTCCCTGCCCTCGCCTGGTTTACAGGAAACCCGCGTTGAATACGCGGAGGGGCGGGTTGCAAATACAAGGCTGGAAAACGGTACACCGCGCGAATGTGAGTGGAAAGGAGGCAGAAACGGCCTCATGGAAGCCAGAGTGTGCTCATGGGGGCAGGGGGGACGGGGGAGGTTAGACAAAGAGAGGGGGGGACGATGAGTCTGCAAGCCAAAGGGAGCTGGACACAGACTGTCCCTCCCGGCCCCCAGAGGAAACCAACCGGCCTTCACCTTGATCTTGGGCTCCCAGCCTCCGGAGCCCTGAGACCACGAGTGTCTGTCGTTTCCACCACCCAGTGTCGGGCGCTTTGTGGGGGCAGCGCTGGCATCTGAGTCTGGACATCTGACGCCTGGAAGAACTGAAACCCGCAGATTTGTTTCTTGTGCCAACAACGGTACATGACGCAAGGGACAGGCAGTTTCGAACTAGGAAATGAGACCGTGGAAAACGAACATGAGAAGGGACAGCGGATCCCTGTGACGTCACACACACAGCGATTTCGTTAGTCGAGGCGGGCCCCTCCCGCTGCAGGCTGGTGGGGGGTGGGGGTGTGGGCGCCGTGTGAGGGCGCACGGCTTTGCACAGCGGTGGGATTCGGAGGCTCCCCGTGCAGGTGGGTGGGCGGGCTGCACCTATATGTCTGTGCATCTTCGACTCCAACCAGCTACCCCGAAACGCAAGTTAGCTCAGGACTGGCTGCCTTGGGCTACAAGCGCCCTGCAGCTGAGCTTCCGCAGCCTGCCGTGAAGTGGGGGGGGGGGGGGGGGGGGGGACAGGGTCCCCGAGTTCAGAGCTCGGTCTCGCCGAGACACCCGTCTTCCGGCAGAAAAACAAAGGGTGAGTGCCCGACTCCCAGGCCTGTCTTCTGACCCCAGGGCAGCTACTTACTGACGCTGTTGTTCTTGCAAACACGTGAGGCTCCTCTGACCCCGCCCCTGTTTTCCTGGGGGTAAGACGCTGCAAGGATTGAACTCTGTAGCAGGTAAACATGTATCCCGAACAAGCAGGCATGACAAGTCAGAGCTGGCGCTATCCTCCCAGGACTTTCTCACTGGTTCCCACGCAGCCCAAGTTTCCCGGTTCTAAATAATGTAACAGTTTGCAGAATAGCCCTCTCCGAATTCCTTCCCGGGCACCTGTCTTCCTTACCAGCGAATCGACTGCCAATAAAGCACCCATCCCCTGGCCTGGCTGTCGGTCTGTCCCCACGCACACCACACGACAGGTCCGATGTCCTGAACCCGGTGCCCACCTTCTCCACCACCGTGCGCCAGCCTGCACCTCGCTTCCCGGGTCAGGTCACTCTGTCCCTCCCTGTTCACCTGCGGGGACCTCGGCCTCGTTAAGTGCCCACCCAGAGGCCGCGTGTTCCCTCAAGCCTCGCTGGGGACAGCACAGAACTCGGGCCCCGGCAATGTCACATCAGGGGTCACGTTTGGGGCCTGTGCTGAAATGAAAAGACGTTTAACCCAGGGGCTGGTCACCACTGAAGAAACATCCAGCATAGTTCGCAAGGCGGTTTCCTATTATACCGGATACACGGTGGAGGTTGGTAACAATCAGCCTCTGAATAATACCTCCCACTGTGTGGAGTGACTGGGATAGGGAACTCAAGATGTAACAAAATCTAGATTTAGCTGGAGACATAACTTTGAGAACAGTCTCATTAAAAGGAAATCGATCACTTGGTTCCCATAAACAGTGATCCCCGCCTCGCCTGCCTTTAAAACGCCCTTCACTGCAAAGTGACTATTTCAGGGGTTCAGAGGAAAGAAAGACACGGATTGTTGACTTAGTACCTTAGGGAGCCGGCTGAGTCCTCAGGGTTGTCACAGCAGCACAGCCTGTCCTAGAAACTACCTGGGTCAACCTTCTGAATTCATGTCTAGGGGAAAAAAATTGCATTTACCCCAATGTTTGGCACAGCTTTTATTTTTAAGTAGAGAAGTCTTATTTTTTTGCCTTGTGGGCTGTTGAACTAAGTTATCAACCTGAACCCAATAGTTCTCTGAAGTATTATGGTGGTATCTGTACTTAATTAAAAATAAACTAATTAGTAAATATACCTGGGGATAGTGAGAATCTATGCCTCTAGCTTTCATCGACTGTAAACAATGCATAGGCGCAAACACAGCTATAAGCCAATGGCTTCAGTACATAGTAACATTTCTACTGGAAAACTGGGGACTGGACAGCAGAAAGCACCGTGCATACACTGTTGTTGTTGGTCATCGGTTGGAGTTTGATGGAGTCCAGGCACACTATCCCCATGCCCACTGGGGGTCAGTAATTAATTAACAAACCCTCTGCTGTCGGTTATAGTAACTGTAGCACACTGCGTTGGTGGAATTAGTTATAGTGCACAATGGCCTGGAAGCTTTCCTAAATATTATCCAACAGTCTCCCCCGTGCTCTGTAGGTAAGACAGACCCACACACACAGAGGCAGTCAAGTAGCCACCAGTGAAATGGAAACTATCAGAAACAAGCTTGATCAGCAGCAGGTGTGTCTGCAAAGTATCTAGACTTGGGTGGTGTTTGAAAGGAGAAAAACCTGAGATTTGGAACAGTTGCTGGTTTGCCGGGCCATAAAAATGCACACGTCTCGCGCTGTGAAGAAGGAAAACTCACGCATACGGGGCACCCACATACGTCAGTCATTTCATTAGACGTCTCAGAATAAGCATATTTAATAAACTAAATACGATTATTTAGTTTACGATGTCTGGACCAGCGAGACATAGTTCTGTTGCACTCTTTTCAGACATTTTGTGGTAAATCAGAATGTGATTTTCTCAACTGTAATTGCTTGGTAAGATTTTCCCAAAGGATGAGATTTTTCTCTCCATCGTAAAAGTCAAAAGCCCAGTGCGGACCCCACGGGGGCTGGCTGGAATGGAGCAGCCTGGGGCTCGTGGCCTCCCTCCCTCCCTCCCTCCGGCAGAGTGGAGCCGGGTGGAAGGGGGCGCTTAGCCACGGCCTAGGCTGCTCACGAGCAAATCCTTAGAGCTGATCACTCACGACACCCCACTGTGTCATGCCTAAGCATTGTACCTTCCGTTCTTTAGAAGGACAACCGGAGTCTGCAATAAGCCTGCAGCCCCCTGGGGCAGTGGTTTTCAAGGCTAGCTTCAACTGCAGGCTTACACACCGTGTGCAATCAGGCTGGAAAACCCCAGCTGGAAACGGAGGCAACACCCACGCGACTCAGCACCCACAAAGACACGCCGGGCCTCGGCGGCAGAGCTCTGGAGTCACAGACGGAGCCGCTCTCGCGAGACCTTCTCCCCCACCCAACGCCCAGGCCTTGGAGGCGCCGGCCGGCTGCAACACCTCCAGGTCACCAAGGTGCGGTTCCAGGGGGCGTGTCCTATCCACAGTGTCAGCCACGCGTCTGCAGAATCACATCGTTTGATCCACGAGCACTTTAAAATGTCATCCCCTTATCACATCAAGTTCAGAGGGCATTTTCAAAATCATAAGGAAGAGTATGAGCCAGAATCGCAGAGATAAAAGTCTTGTATTAAAAGGAAGTAAGATCACAAGACATGGGCAGGATATTGTGGGAGCTTTGGGGTTAAACTGATGGGAATCTCAACCCAGGCGAGTAACCTTTGGCAAGATTCTCACACTTTTTAAGCCTCAGAACTTTTATCTTTAAAATCATAATACTTACTCCACAGGGTCGCTGTGGGTCTGAGGCAGGGAAATGGCCAGCGCAATTCCTGGCAGACAGTAAGCACTTGGTAAATAATAGCTATTAGAAAATATTGAAAATATCATTATTTCATATCTCCAAGCAACAAAATGTGTAAGTCTCAATTTCAACCCTCTTTAAACAATGGTTGTCTCTAAGATCTATGAAAATCTCAACCTAATTTTTCAAAGAGATCAATGCAGACTTTTTGGTGCATTTTTATGGTGTCGTACGATGTTAAGTTCTGTATGTCATACAAGTACCTGTAGTAAAACGCCTCTCATGAAAACGTCCTGCTTCTAAAAGGGGTTGTTTATTACATCCACACAATGGTGGCCTATTTGTTCTTGCCTAGCACTCAATATACAGTATATCTTTTAAGAATTAAGTCATGAAATAGTAAATGGTTTTTACATTTTAAGCTGTTTTTTTTTTCCTGTATGTCACTCCACCATGTATTACTAGGCCTGAAAAAAGATATCCTTCCTGGTGAGAACAGTGACATGACCACAGAGATGTGTATCATTCACATCAGTGACATTTTCAATCCAAGTTTGTTTCCTAAAGCAACATACACCCCTCAAATATAGATAACTCTGTATCTCATGCCAAAGTAATTGCGTAATAAAGGAAAAAATGCACTTACCTAATCAGAGGAATGTGTAAGAATTTCAGGTTGAAATTGGAGCTTTCTTTCTCACAGACATTCAAAAGCACGAGAAACAGTCCCTTATTTTTATTTATTTGGTCGTCTATTATTTCTGGAACAAAAAAGAAGAAAGCGGATGCCTTTCTCTGTCCTGGACTGTAAAATACTCCCGACTCCAGTTCTAAAAGAGAAGAGCTCAGCCCTTCCGAGGGGCCAAGGGACCAGGATTCACGCCGCTCCACGCTCCAAAGCCCCCGTAGGCGCCCTTCCGGCCTCGGGTGGGCTCCGCTGCGGCCCGTGCAGGCCAAGGATCGTGGCTGCGTCCTAAACTCTGAATCACCCCCTTCCTCGTGTTGCTCTGACTGCAACACCTGCAGATGATTTCACCTGCAGGGGAAGGCAGAGTTGGGGGGGGGTCCACTTTTAAGTAAGGCACCCTCTAGCTGGGCGCTGGGGGCGCGTGCCACGGGAGGAGTTAGCGTGTTTGTGCACGAGGCCCCGCCCGGGCGTGCTGCTGTTCGGCGGCCACGGGCGCACAGCCGCGCGCTGCCGCTGGGTGGCGCCGTCATCCCGCCCTGGGACACCGAGCTCCGGTACTAAGCTACACGGTGGGCACCGAACGGAGTTTATTCCTGCATTATATTTATTAGTTATCGTGTTATTTCCCGTGGGAACACCCGCAAACCTACTCCTGCCCCACCATGCATACCCTGAGGATGGAAATCGAAGGCGAGCCTGCGATGATCAACATTCAGATCTACTTTGGTCTAGGAAGCTAGAGTTTGCAAATCTCAAAGCCAAGATTTGCCATCTTTCTCAACAGAAAACCAACGACCACAATAACGCTGCCATTTTACAGCATTTCTGTGTTGTCTCGGGCAGGCGATATCATAGTCTCATCGACCTTTGAAGCCATGCCCAACACTGTCGTTTAACAGAGCCAAGGTCAAGGCAATGCCGAGATACAACCCAGCACCTTCCCGACCACCCAGGTTTCCCACTAGGCGACCCCTCAAGGTCTTCTGCGGTTCTACTGATATTTCAGGAGCCATTCGTGTAGTCTCTATCTGCTCTTGGTAGTAGAAATCTAATTACTAAGGCCTGAACAGAAATTTTTAGAAATAAAAAACTAAGCTCTGGCTGGTGTAGCTCAGTGGACTGAGCGCGGGCTGCGAACCAAAGTGTCTCAGGTTCAATTCCCAGCTGGGTACATTCCTGGGTTGCAGGCCATAACCCCCAGCAACCGCACATTGATGTTTCTCTCTCTCTCTATCTTGCTCCCTTCCCTCTCTAGAAATAAATAAAATCTTGAAAAAAAAGTGAGAGAGCCTTTACATGAGCCCAATAAAACTACTTTATTGCAAAGTTTTATTAGGTATATAATATATAATATATATATGTAATCTGGTTGTATTATTCATATATTACATGAATATAATACGTTCATGTTCATATGTTTGTATACAACAGTGTGTTATATATTTACATATAATTCTACTTTAAAGCACTTCCAATATTCACCGTAAAGATTTTTATTTTGCCAGTCGGAAGTCAAATTTAATAAACACACTCGGTGTTTCACCAGCAGCCTGAGAAGACCTGCAGAAAAGTGTCACATGGTCACGAAGCCCCAGGAAATCCCTGTGCACAGCAGGATTGGTATGGATTGCTTAATTAACGTTTCATATTTTGATTTGAGTCTAGATCCTTTCCAGGAGACATTTGTCACATTATTTCAAGCTGACAGACAATGCAGGCCCTTCACGGCTCTGAAGGAAGGCAGGCAGGAGACGAGAGTCTTCAGGAATGAAACTGAAAAGCTGAGTTTCTCGCTTCTAGCAACGAGACTCTTACGTGAGTTTCTCAGTACCGTCCCCATGAAGAAGGATTCAGGAAAGAACTGCAGCAATGACAGTGACCTAGGAGGTCCCTGCAGGGACAAGGGAAACGCAGAGTCCTCCCTTATTTACCCCCAACACTGTGGGAACACAGAGAAGGCATCTGAAGCTGTGGGACCCGGAGATGGAGATCAAAGCCCCGGATTTTCACCAGCCGGCTGATGAAACGTTAGCTAGGGTGTCTCCTGGTAAAATTGCTAAGGGAAGGCCCTGGCTGGGTAGCACAGTTAGAGCATCATGTCGATATGTCAAGGTTGCAGGTTCAATCCCCAGTCAGGGCACATACTAGAATCAACCAATGAATGCATCAATAAGTGGAATAAGAAACTGATCTCTCTCTCTCTCTCTTTCTCTCTCTCTGTAGTTCTCATTCCCTCCCTCCCTCTCTCTAAAATCAGTAAATAAGTAAATGCTAAGAGTAAAATATAATCCTCAATAAATCCTACTTTGAATTCACAACAGCATTTACCCACCACCTGTGTTAGTTACAGGTTGGCAGCATGGTGGACGACTAGTCAGTTATTGGGTCACATGCTCACACATGTGTGAATACCTTGATGGTAAATCCGTTCAAAAATAGCTCCAGAGAAGTGTGATGCATAAAGATTCTTCTATCCCCCAGAGACAGAGACAGAATGAGAATAAGCAACACCTGTGGTGGAAGGCACGGTCATCCATCTTTATTTGGTGGCTGCTGATAGATGGGTCCGTGTCTCGTGATGTTAATTGCACTGAGCACTTAATAGCAGGTTTTATTTTCAAAGGACGTCCTCCGCATTCATCTTTATGACAGCACCAGCGGCAGCGACCGTCGTTTTACGTGCTTAGGTCGGTGTGCTCCGCGCACAAGAGGAAGCTGTTCCATTCCCACCAGAGGGAGTCTAACAGGCTACCACCTGGTCCTGAGCAACAGCTCACGTTTGCGGTGGAAAATCCGCAGCTTTCTAAGTACATGCTCACCTGAACGCGACGTGCTCCCGTTCTCGTGCCGTATTTACAAAAACGCACAATTTCACATTAACTCGATGGGCTCGACATCTGAATGCACTAAACAGAAAGTAACCGTCCATATTAATTTTAAAAAGTGGAGTACGCTCTCTAGAATACAAATAAAAAATATATAGTCCATATGTGCCAAAATCACGATCAGCACATTAAATCCTTCACTTCACCCCTGGACCTTGGTGAGGGCGTCGGTATTGCGGCTGGGTTTACGAGGGTCAGGTCCTTGCGTGCACGTGTGTGTGCAACCTGCTTCGTGTCCAAGCCAACGCAGGCCGTGGCTCCCCTCCCCCAAGCGCCGCCTGACCCGGGACAGCGATCAGGCTAAAGCATTCGCCTCATCCCTTCCACGGGCCCCTTTGCCCGTGTCACACATTTCTCTGATCCGGTCTTCCCTCTCCCCCAGAGCGGCCTGGGTAGAATTCAACAGATTTATTGCAACACACACGATTTCTTTATGTTTCGAGTGTGTTCCACCCAAAGACCGCTCTTTCTCCTTGTTGCCTACCCGCCCAGCAGCGCGATTTGGATTAATTAGGCCGCAGGACCGGCCCCCACCCGGGGCGGGCGGGCTCGGTCAGGGAGACAGAGTCTGCGCAGCGCTGTAACGCAGGAGGAACAGACTGCGGGAACGTGCCTTGCGCGGCTGTGGGAGGAGGTGGGCGGTGTGAGCCGGGAGGCACAGCTGTCGGACGGGGAGTCCTTCGTAGGACCGGTGACGGACGCGCGGGGGCTGCACAGGAGCCACAGCCCTCGGGACGCTGGAGCCACCGCACGTGGTCATGGCGATGGAGAACAGAGAGCTTGCGGAGGGGGCCAGGAGGCTGCTGCCTCTGCCCCCCGTGACCTTGAGAAGAATGACGTCCAACTCCACGGTCCTCACGAACCCTGCATGGATTCCTGTCGCTGACACGCTCCACCCGGAGCCAGAGAGGAAAGGAGTGCCTGGGAAGTGGAGGGCCAGGCCTTACAGTGAATTAGCTACATGCTCTCCAGACTTTTTTAAACTCTTCCGGGCCTCATCGCCTCATCCGCAAAGCAAAGCTGATGACAACACCTCATAAGGTGGTGGTGATGGCTACTCAGGTAGAAACCTGTAAAATATGGTGCTTAGCACGCTGCCCCCTACACACTGCGCACTCAGCAGTGGTGCTTATATTTAATACTTCGGTGCGAGCAGGGGTTTTGCTAGTTCTCTCTCTTTTGAAACAAAGCCTGTTCTTTTTTTATGAGTCTTCAGAAGTGGCCAAACTTTCTAAATTTACTAAGAAAGCAGAATACAGCCCTGGATGGCGTAGCTCAGTGGATTGAGCACAGGCTGCGAGCCAAAGTGTCGCAGGTTCGATTCCCAGTCAGGGCACATGCCTGGGTTGCAGGCCATGGCCCCTGGCAATTGCGCATTGATGTTTCTCTCTCTCTCTTTCTCCCTCCCTTCCCGCTCTAAAAATAAATAAAATCTTTTAAAAAAATCAGAATATATACATGTGAGTGTTCTAGGAAAGATCCCTATTTTAGCAATTTCAAGAATATGTTTTGCACAAAACGAGTTTATCATAGCCAGTTCTAGTTTCATCTGATTAATGCAGAAAAATGGGTCTTTTCCCCCTATTGAATCAGAAACGGCAAGAAACCACAATTTAAACAGACCGCTGAGAAGCTCAGAATTACTCAGTCCACTTCTCAGCGGCCTGCTCCTCTGAGCTAGAAATGTGACAGTGGTTGACATGAGAAAGATTAAAATTCTCATCACTGGGTGGTGAGATTTGAAGTCACTCCCTGTGACAAACTGAAGTTTTAAAATTTTAACTTTCCAAGTCCCACGGCTGATTAGTTAGAATTTGAGTTTTTAACCCCCCTAGGACATGCGCCGGAGCTGCTAACAGACAAGGGCGGGGTCTCCGGGCCCCTGGGGAGGCATGGGTACACACGGAGCATGCGCTCATTATAAGCCTACTACAGATCGTGACCACATCCAACTGAGTATCTCCTCCTACGGAACTGATATCCCAGGAATAACTCGAACAAATACGTTTTTATATTATGAAGTTTAACTTGGCAAAGTTGCATAAGCAAAGCAAAGAATTTCTAGGTAGCATCTACAAATGCCCTGAGGGACTTCATTCTTCCCGACCACTCGTTACCGCTGGTGCGTCTGCACCGTGTCGTTCTCGAAATGAACTTGGCACATGACTGAGGAAAACGATTTATCCATGGTGCATTGGAGCATGGAAACACCTTCCAGGGTGTTGTCCTTTGGTCAAACGCAGCAGGGTAGAGAGACGGGGCTACAGCACGTACTTTTACAGACAAGGAGACAGAACACATTGGGGTGATGAAGAGTCAGCGCCAACCCTCCCGGCGAACCACACCGCGCCGGGTGCGAAGGGCCGCAGTGCGCGTGCTGAGCGTCGCTAGCCAGCTCTGGGGTTGATCCGCTTGGGTTCAGAGCTGGGCTTCCCCCGTGTGGAGCAGTCTTAGAGCTAAGTTACCGAAACTCTGCAGTTTTCTCCCGTGTACAGTGGGATTATAACAATAACCGCCACCGCCACCACCACAAGGCTTGTCATTATTCGTCAAAGAGTTGCTAAAACGTCTGGGAGAGTATTTACATGTAAAACACCCACACGGGACTGAGCGTGTAATTCTTCATATGTTGTCTAGTTAGTCAACTGTGCTCTTAAAATGAGAAAATATGGCAGAAAGAAAAATGAGACAGATATATCTAGATATCTAACAATTCATCAGTTATTCTTTTTATTTTTTTGATTTGGAATTTTTTATTTTAATTGCTGTTATTCTTTTCAAAGGTCTTTTTTTCTGTAATGTTTTCTTTTCTTTCCTTGTTCCAATCTCATCGAATTTAACCAAACACACTGCTGTCCAAGAATTCCACTGAAAGTCCAGTTTTTAAGACATACTTTACTAAGAGACATGCAAGTATCCTCCTTTGAATACGGTGTGAACCCCTTTGGGCCGCATGGCAGGGCCTCACGAAGGGTAACGTCAGCCTGCTCTTCCAACTATCTTCACTGTTACTCCTTCCGTCGGCCCCTCGGCTGCAGCCAACCCCAGCGCACGGCCCCCCCTGCTCCAGTCTCCCAGGGGGGAAACCTGGCACTGTTCATCGATGGTCTCCAGCCTTCAGGACCAGCTCAGGAAGGACAGCCATACCACTAAACCTCTCTTGATCCCCTCGAGAATATATTTTATGCCCGCATTTATGCTACTGACTTCTACATTAGAAAACATGACCTGTATGATCGTCTCCTGACAGCTGACTATATTTTATCTTCCATACAAAATTAGAAGAAATGAATGAGCTTTTCGAGATGGCAAACCTAGCCGATGGCTTTGGGCTTCATGGGCCTTACCTAGCGCTTCTGAGCACCGTTCCTCTATGGGGCCCACAGCCCCGGCCCCCTCTAGGCTGCCGCCGCTTGGTCTCATGCCCAGAGCACTTACAGAGAAGCCTCATCCACAGACTGCACAGGCTCGGAAAGGTTGGCTGTGTTCATATCAAACTTACCTCCTGAGACAGTAAATGAAGAGCACACTTTTTATCATGCAATAACATAAGAATGTTTTCTTTTAAGTAAGGCACACACGACATCTTCTGGTCACTGTCACATCTGTGCCCATATCTGTGACTACTAGGAGGAGGACAAAACAACTCCCCAAAGAGTGAGCCAACGTCAAACGTGCCTCAGGGTTGGGACGGAGAGTAGGAGTCAAAACCAAGCAGGAGCATCTGGCTGCGATTATCACTCGTGAACAGAAAGAAGTGGTTTAGCTCTCGATCACACGGGAGCAGCAGTGAGAACATTCTGGAGACCACCCCCGGTTGCTGACGGGAGTCTGAAGCAGGTCGGGTCTATTACCCACTCCTCTGAGGAATTAGAGACCGATTCAGGGGGCTCTGGCTCCTTCAGCAGCACATGAGGCCGCACAGAACCAGAGCCCAAGGCACGACATCGGACGTTCGGAGCGCCTGACTTCCGTCACCCGGGTTCACGTTCGTTACCCTGCTTGATTCATCTGAACAATGTTATTCAGTGAAGGAAACCCACAATGCAACTTCAGTTCATTGATAAAATTAATCAGGGTAGTTCTATAGTAACAAAGAGCCTCAGATTTCCTGAAAAACAACTAGAATAAGGCACACGTCTCTGGATATTTTCACAATATATTTTGCTACTTTATTCAACCTTTCCGAGGGGCGTGAGAAATAGCAATTAAGTGGAAGACTTAAGCAATTTAAGCCTTGTTTCATTTTTTTGACTGCTGAGCAATTTCTTGGCGGGGACTTCTGTGTCATGAAACAGCCAGGATGGGGCACAGGGAGGGAGGGTCAGGAAACGGTGTCAGCTCGCGGGCTGGCTTCAGCCAGGTTGCCCCAACCTGGCACTTACTGTTCAAGTCATATACATTTAGGACTCAGGTAATTTTAAAGATTTCATTTATTAAACTTACCCCCTAGAGTTGGATTGTGACAGAATTTTCATCACTGAAATATACCAACTTCCTAATAAGATAAAATGGTTTTGTTTATTTTATCACCAGAACATCAATGAGTTACTTGCTATTATTTTAAGAAAGATAACAGAGATCAGCATCACATTGTGCAATTTATTATGATACTCTGGGGTCGAGAAAAATCCATTCATGGAATTTTTTTAAAAAGCTATCCAATTTGAGGGAAACCCAAATTCCTAAGGGAAAAAAATGTAGGAAAATCGGACACAATAGCTTAAGTGAATATTCAGGTAATCTCAAAGATCTAATTGTATTAAACAGCAAGAAAGACAGTTTGCAGAGTCAGACCCACTGACATAACTTTAGTAGAAAAAAAAGAATGTGAAGCAGAAAAGCTAGCAACCACCCAATGGGGATAACGGGGATTGTTCTTTAAAAGTCCAAGGCCACTGACCTACAATTAGGTTCATAGCCATGTTTTGATAATCCAATCAAAGGGAAGTTAATTATGGCAAAGCAAACACTACCTGTCTGTTTTGCAATGTGATGCATAGAACAGCATGCGTATAAAATCAGGTACAGAAAAAGCGTGTTTCCAAGTCAGCACACCCGTCTGAATTAGCCAGTAAAAAGCACTGGGACCGAAGCAGAACACTCACCGGTATTTCACGTAATGCTACACCTCCCAGATGCGGGAAGGACTTCAAATGTAGAGAGATAGCGTGAAAGCGGCTATTTTCAAATTAACTAACACAGGGTGTAACTACATTACTGAAAACATGGAATTAATAACACACTTGCGTAAATGCTATTGGCAATCACTTTATCAAAAATATAATTATTTCTTAAAATAACATGATTTGAAACAGGTAGAAACATCTCAAAAGGCTTGAAAGATCTCCTTCCTTACCTACCTGCGTCCGCCCAACTGAATGTAAACGAGAGGCTGACACCCAGGTGGTAAGGTCTCAGAGAGTCGGTAAGCAGGAATCTCTAATACACGGATAGATTTCAGCAATGGCTTTCACAAAGCCTCCTATCAGAACCATCCCCCATCGCCCCTTCCCAAGGTCCAGCGTCTAGAGCCACGCCAGGGCCAGCGGACCATCTCCAGGGGCCTGTCTCAGCGCTGCCCTGCTGTCTTTTCTGATTGGCCGATGCTCCGTGGCAAATAGTTTTGAGTCTCATCACTCAAGGGGCCTGTTCATTGTTTGAAATAGCTCTGCATCCCCAAGGAGTTGTTGTGTATTCAGTACATGCAAGCAGCCCGCCTTTGCCATTCTAGGCAGTGTGCTGGGTGTTTGTCTGTCTGTCTGTGTCAGGTCTCCAACGGTGGCTTTCTGGTGGAAACATCCTTCAGTGTCCAACCAGCAGAGCAGAAGGAGCCGGTGCATTTGGGGAGACCCGGAGGGCCTGGGGCCGCTCCCAGACGGGTGAGTGTCAGGGTGAGGGTTCACCTAATGCATTTTCCCGCCTTTTTGCTGTTGTCAAGGGTCTTAGCATGTGTATCATGCTTTCCTGGGATTTTTCATCCCAAATGTAAAGGGCCCTATGAAAATTTCTAAATAAAGCAATGCAAAATATGGCTAATCACTTCAAAAAATAATCTCTGCAGGCATATAGTTTGAACTAAAGGGCATAAAAATAGTCCTGATAATAAATAAATCACTCAAGTCAATGAAAAAGTCTAAATTTTAACATAAGCAACGTGCATAAAAATATGTAGCAAAATAAAAAATATCTTTATTATTACGTTTAATTTTTTTTCAATTTATCAGCTTATCAAATCCATAAGAGTGACTATTTCTGGAGATCCATACTTTTTCAATATGGACTATTCAGAATTGTCAGGATAATTTTTAAACTTTTCTGTCACTAACGTTTTCTTTTCTTTTCCATCTATTTGCCTTTGCGGCATATATAAAATTGAATTCCTAACAGGGGCATATGCAGAGGGCTCGTCCGGTGGGTGTGGTCTGCTGGAGGTGCCGGGTCTGGCCTGTGACAGGACCGTCTGCCTCGTTGTCTGCGGGACAGAATTCTGTAGGACTCGGGGGTTTGGGACATGTTCGTAAGCACATTTAGAGCAATTCCGGCCGTTAGAACTTACCGTCTAAGGATGCATGTTCCATATTTCAAAAGCGCCCAATCACTAATTCAAACCTGATCGAGTATGCATATGACCCAACAGCAATTGCGTGTATGATATGATTTTATTTTATTTATATTTAAACACATCCCATCATATGTGTGCCTCAGTATAAAAACAACTCAGAATGGTATAATTTGGGTCATAAAATGGCCTGAAGTTTTTTAAAGCATTTAAAAAAGACTTCCCTCTTCTAAAAGGAACTCGCGCCTGCAGAACGCAGGAGGCACAAGCCCCCACGGGGACGGGCACCCGGCAGCCTGCGATGTGGGGGGAGTCGATAGAAAGTGGGTACGTCCGTTTTTCATCACTCTGATAAAAGAAAACATTTCTCTTAACTCCAGGTAGGAAATTATTATACATTTTTATATATCTTCTGTATATAAAAAAGTGACAGGTAGCAAGCAGATGGCACAAAGAAATGGAAGAGACAGCAGTATTGGAGAATGCATGCTTTGTACAATGTGCCCGGGAGAGAGAGGGTGTCTTTCCAACCGAAATATCCAGAGCTGACATGCAGGGTGTTTTCTGTAACTGCCGACTCCGTCGTATTGCTAAGTGCTTAATCAAAACACATCGTAACCGAAGGGTGCCAATGGTAAAATGCCCGGTTTCAAAAACGATTTCTGAAACTGGGTATTTTCCTGTGATATTTTTTTTTAAAAAAAGGAATTTGGGGGTACAGGAAAAAAAAAAGACCAAAACATGAGATTTTTCTTATTGCCATCTAGTAATTGTCCTCGTGACTTTTGGCTGCATCGAACCGTAACACAACAGATGCTCCGGGCAGTCCGCAACGCCTCCGGCGGGCGCGGCCACGGTCCGCATTTCCACTGTCCCGGGAGCGTGTTCCAAGTCCCGCAGGAACGCACGGTGCCCCGGCCGTCTACACAACGGAAACAACGCACAGGTAACACAGAGTTCGTCCCCGGGCGGGCTCGTTCACAAGTCACACAAGGCACAGTCATCGCACAGAGACGCGCAGCGACACGCAAACGGAGCGGGAAGGAGAGGAAAGAGAGAGCCGGGGAGGTCTGACTCGGGAGCTAGCTGCTTCTTCAAGTTTCCGGTACATCTCAAAATGTGTTTAAGTACTAAGGAGCACTTGGTGGCCGGCAACCCAGTTACGAAACGAGCACGTCACTGTGCAGCGCGGGGGCGTCTTGCTGAAGGAATAACAAATGTCTGGAATTCTTAAGTTTGGATAAAGGCAGTGGAATGGATTGAGAAATACGTCCACTTTTCACAATTCACTACAGAATTTCCTTTGCACAGTCCCCATGTTTGTATAAACAGTTCTTCTCTGAAAATAAAACACAGTTAAAACAATTTTCTCCCAGTGAAAAACGCACACAGATTCACCCACTTATCAAGGCAATCTAGAGCGTGGAAAGGTATTCACCGAATTCAGAAATAGCTGATAGGTCTGAGGAGTTCGTAAGAGATTAGCTGTCAATTCCATCGGAGGCAAATTAGTCTAATACGGATGTGGACCATGAAGTGCCAACAGCAAAGCACCGCGATCCTCAACGACCAATCAGATGCACACAGAGACGGCTGGTACTGACGAAACGCTTTACATCATCAAGCATTCAACGTCACATGCTGCATTGAATTTTGATGAAATAAGCTATATATTCATGCAAAAACACAAGTGCGCAAATCGTGTAAGTACCACGAAGTTCTTAGTGTACAAGTTTGGGATCAAATATAGCCAAATTAAATGGATAAAATTGTTATCAGTTTTATAGATTGATTTTGGTGATATCGAGGCAATCTTCAAATCTTTAATTATGAAAACCTTGGGTTTCTTCTGGCATTTCTCAGAGGAGGTCATGAATTTTTGCATCATAACCCCAGAACATGTAACATGGATCTTAATCGAACACCCTTCCCATAGCATTGCGGCCCAATGCTTGATGGTGAGCATACTGATACTCGTTTTAGAGATACGTGTACTAAGAACCATCCTTCCATCAGCATTGAACCCGTTCTGTTTCTACGAGAGAAACAATGAACAAGTAGCCCATTCCCTAAGACACTACGGAACAGCTGCGACAAAACACAACATGACAACAGAGTACACGAAGTGGGAGAAGGGGCCCAGGGCACCCGCTTACCTTGCGCTTTCTTTCTAGACCCTAGTTGTGTTGTATTCAGATTCATGTTTGCTTAGAGACCCAATGAGGCAGAACCTGGAACGTGATGTCTATTTCATTCACCAAAGTACTGTTTGCACGGAACATACATACGCACACCAATATCTACTTAAAGGCATTCCCGAAATTTCATAAAACTATGGGAGTAGGTCTTGGCCATCAGCATGCAAAAATTTTAAACCAACTAAAATAGTTACGGTTTTGAAAATGTATGGTGGATTGAGGAAGTATGTACATTTATAAATCAAACCAAACACCGGTAAACATGCAAAACAAAACATATGTAGATGGGATTTGGGGATTTAAAATAATTTTTTCCCTAAATTTAGATTTTCTTTCCCCCAAAGGTTTATTAATTTTAGGGCTAGTGATACAACACCGATCATACTGTCTTTATAGTAAAAGGAAAATGAAATGTTTCTACTAAACTTAGCTACATTTAAATATATATATTGGAGTATTTTAGCATACCATGCTACCCTATACAATTTGTAATATAAGTATTATGTAATGTGTAGGAAAAAGTGTTTTCCTTTTCATACCCAAAATATAATACATTGTATTGCAAAATACGCTATTTCTACATTAAAATTATTCAACAAGATGGGTTCCCCATCTTGGTAAGGCAATGATTTCCAAATATCATTTCATATACTAAAAAATATAAATATCAATCGGGGCAACATCAGTGGCCACGCGGAGGCAAAGGAGCGATGTGAGTGTGCAGGACACATCACAACCCATGACTGTAGCAATGAGTGTCATATATGTGTGGACATAAGTAACGTGTCTTTGGCCTGTATGTTCTCACACATATATTCATGAACAGATGTGGGGTTTGGGGGCACATGGCTGTCAGTGGAAAGCAAAAGAAAAAAAAGAGGAACAAGTGGAGACACTGGTGTGAATCCTTAATCACAAGAGAAACAGAGAAACGAAGACAGCCACTCAACACTCGGGCAGCCTTTGGGTCCTCGGGGTCGTAGCTGTCACCGAGAAACCTATGATACTGACCGCTGCACGGCGTTCTCGTGGCGCGCCAGCCGGTGGCTCGTGGTGGGCACCTCCTCGATCTCGTCGATGTCGCACGCGTCCGCGGCGTCCGTGGAGTAGCTGTGTTTCATGACCAGGATGTTCCTGCGGCTGGCGGGCGGGGCCAGGGGCTTGGCGGGCGGGGCGGGCAGCTCGGCCAGGACGGACGCGTCTCTCGTGCTGAGGTTGCTGCGGCTGCCTTTGGCGCTGGACAGCTGGGACCCACAGTGGTGGTCGTGGACGCACTTGGACGAGGACCTCCGCAGCTTGTGGTAGTTGTCGAAGTCGTCGGCCACGTCGGCAAAGTCTGCCGTGGCCCCTGCCCCTCTGAGAGCGCACAGCTCGTAATGAGGGGACTCAAACACCTCCTGGAAAACTGTCTGGTCAGAGTCTGACTTCCTGTGCACATACTTTTTACGAGGCTGTTTGATCTGCACAATGACAGAAATGATAATGAGGATGATGACAATGCAGGAAGTCACGCCAATGACAGTCCCACTGGTGTTGGTCAGCTGGTCGAGCAGGCTGGCTGTCCTCTTCTCTAGGGGTCGGGGGGAGGGGGGAGGACACAGAAAACAAGACACACCCACCGCGCATTAATTCGGGAGTCAGAGCGGGCACCGACGCTTGACGATGAAGCAGGCTGAGTGTGGGGGTTTTACAGACTAGCCGGATTTAGCGGGCCCTGGCCGGGTGGCTCAGCGGGTTGGAGCGCGGTCCCCATACACAAAGGTCGAGGGTTCAATCCCCCGTCAGGGCACACACAAGGGTCAACCAATGGACGCACAAATCAGTGGAACGGCAAATCGATGTTTCCCTCTCACTCTCTCTTCCTCTCTCTCTCTCCCTAAAATCAAAAAATAATCATGAAAAAAGTATTTAAAGTAACGTAAACCTTCACGAGGACCCTGTGTCCCAGCCTCAGGGGCAGCCCTCCCAGCACCCAGCTTCCCTGCTTTAAATGCAAATGTGTGTTTGGGGAAGGTCTTGTGAGACTTTCTGGGTGACATTTGAGAATGATGGCTTAATTTTAGAGACTGTGTTTTTTGTTTTTTGTTTTTTCTCAAAGGTTGAGAAAACCTCCACACTCAACCGTTGGACCCGTGGCTGCATCCATAGCTTTGTGAGTTTATTTCTGACATGGATAACTGAAGTCAAGCTATTAACAATAATCTGACCCCAAAAGGTAACTGAACCCCAAGACAGACACTTCTGGAATGGTGGCAAGAAGGCGCCTGTGGGCCACTGCCCCAGTGAAACAACCCTAACTGGTGAAAATCATGTTTAAAGCCCCCAGCCGTGTGGAGCCTGAGCACTTGTCCTAAGGGCACACAGCACACGGAGGCTGGCTTCTTCCGAAACACCTCTCAGCTCCCTTAGGTCAGCGGGAGCCTGGGGCTCTGAGCTCCCGCGGCGCCCAGGACACCTCAAACAAAGCCCTCCTGCTCAGGGAGGCTTGGGGGGACAGCACAGGGACCCTCTCCCTCCGGCTCCCAGCCGGAGTGACAGCACCTCCCCGGACAGCCCGGACAGCGGCACGGCCAGCACGGCTCCCCCACCTGCATGAGGATGTTCCGCCCAAGCAGGGCCACCTGGAGCTCGGGGGCTCTGCTCCAGGTGCTAAGAGTGGAGAAGGTGGGGACCCGGTTCACTCCCTGCCGGCAGGTGGGGGCGGAGGCAAGGGGCCAAGGACCATCTGGGGAGGCCAGCTGAGAAGCCCAGGTGTTACCACCCTGCCCAGGGCCTGTTCCTCAGAAGGACAGGTGGTCACTGGCCCTGCCCCAGCACGGGACCGGAGTGGGCAGTGCTGGAGCCTTGGAAATGGCCCGAGTTTTCACACAATAGTTGGGCAAGCATCCACTCCAACGTGGTTCCTCGGACAGGAAACCGGTCGTCGCCACCTCCCACCTTCCAGAGGTGGACGTGGGTTCTGCCTTTCTCACTGACCACCTGAGCCCGGCCGCTGTGGGCTGGGGCCGGCTCCTACCCGTTTCAGTACATGAGACCGGACTTGGAGCACAGGAGTGTGACCCGCCTGACCTTTCCCTCTGCAAGCCGGGTCCTGCCGAAGCTGAACAAAAGGGCACTCGCGAGGGCTGCTGAGAGTCCCCTGGGCCTAGATGCATGAGGACGTTCTGGCCACAGCCCCCGAAGCGGCAGGGAACACGGCTTCCCGGTTGACCCTGCAGCACCCACAGCTCTGAAAGCCACCCTGCTCTCTGTGGCTGAGGCTGTCTGAGACCTGTAACAGTGGCGGGAGTGTCCTGGCCGCCCCCGGGCAGGGGGACCGTGCCCGGGTCGGGGACTCGCCTTTACCTTTGCAGTGGTTCTCGTCCCAAGGATACACACAGTTCTGGAGGCCGTTGCAGACCAGGGAGCTGTTGATGCACATGTTGCTGTGGCAGAAGAAGGTGCTGCCCTCGCAGGGGGCTGGAAGCAAGCAGAGGGAGACAGGGGAGCTGCAACCGGCGCTCAGCGCAAATCACTCCGCCCGCGCGCCCGGGTGCAAAAGGTCGCGGTGACCATGGGCCGGCAGCTCGAGTCCCACGGCCCGGCCTTCCATGCTCAGAGGTGTCGCCGGGGTGGGAATTATGTCTCGTGTGGCGATCAGAGCTGGCATTCCCCTAGAGCTGCTCAGCTGATAAAACGGGCGCAGGAATGTCCATGGTGAATGAAAATGAAGCCCGCTGGCATACAGTTCTTCTTCTTTTTTTTTCTAACTCAGTGCGCTCCTTTAGCAAAACCGAAGTGCCCACCTCGTACATTACGTTTCCCCGTTCTATCTGTATGACCTTAGCTGCATTGAGCCAAAGGGCATCACTGAAATATTGAAATAACTTTGAAAAGCATATGTTTAAAAACACTAATGGGCCCTGGCTGGCATAGCTCAGTGGATTGAGCGCGGGCTGTGAACCAAAGTGTCACAGGTTCGATTCCCAGTAGGGGTACCTGCCTGGGTTGCAGGCCATGACCCCCAGCAACCGCACATTGATGTGTCTTTCTCTCTCTCTCTCTCTCTCTCTCTTTCTCCCTCCATTCTCTCTCTTAAAATAAATAAATAAAATCTTTAAAAAAAAACACTAATGAAAAAGTTCGGTCTTAGACCAAACCCTGTAATACTATTTAAGCATTTGGGAAAAAAACACACAAAACAACAAAAAACAAAACAAAGGGGCTTATGCAAATTCAGAACAGGAGAAAACTTGTCCTGATCAGCCTAAGAAAAAGGTGGGTTATCCCCATCGACTTTCAACATATACAGGTAGAGGCAGTGGCAGAGGCGGAGATACATGTGACATGAGTCTACACGGCACGGATTTCACACATGCCAGTAACTCTGGTCCACGATTCCCAGGTCACAGCGTGCAACTCCAACAAGATGCACATGAGCATGAGAAATTGGGCTGCATAAACATGATGAGTAGTGAAAGGCTTAATGTAGGAAAGAAAGTGTTAGACCTGACACCAACCCTCGGAGAAACGCATTCGTTTCGTTGCCAGAGCACCGGGATTCTTAGAAGAAGCCGTTCCCCGGGCAGTACCACATTAGGGATTCCAGTGTGGAGGCAGAGCTTTGGAGCTAACTTTGGTTTCGACCTTTGTGATCGCCTGCAGGCCTGGTACAATGCAATCTTGGGGTTTAGCGTTTTCAATAATGTTTCTGTGGCCCTTGCAAGACGAGGCATTCTAGAAATACTAGGTACAACACCTATCTGATACAACACATAACTTAAGAGTGGGCAATCAGTCAGCAAAGCTTTGTTAATGATCAGCATTATCCAAACACTTGAGTCACGGTATAGTGAATTTTGCACCTTCACACTACATATTGCAGATACTTTAGAAAGTTACCATGTTTAAATGTACGCTGACTTTTGAACTGCATGGGTCCAAATATGCATGCTCTTTTTTCAATAACTACGGTAAATGTATTTTCCTTATGATTTTTTAAACATTTTCCTTTCTCTAGCTTACTTTATGAGAGGAACCAAGTATATAATGCACACAGCATAGAAAGCTGTGTTCATCACTGTTCATGACCTCAGTGGGGCTCCCAGCCGAGGGCAATTACCCCGGGGCAGGCAAACCGGGGAAGGGGGAGGGTGGTGGGCACACACCCCATGTTCTACTTACTACATAAATCAAAATGATCAGGAAAAACCTTGCATAATGCAAATTAGTATAGTTTAGCACCCTTAGAGGAGTTCTTAAAAGAGAAACAAAACCCAAACACTCAAGTCTTGAAAAATCAAACAGCAAAGCAAAGACCTGGCCAGCAAAGTGAACCCAGGCCCTCTCCCCTGGCCCTTCCCAGAAGAATGAAGTTTCTTCTTCCTCTCACCTGGTTGGACTTTAGGTCCCTGGTTAAAGAGTAAAAAGACGTAACAGTCATTTTGAAAAAGAAAAAAGGATTAAACAGTAGAGAATGTTCAATAGTCGTCTGGAAATGTTTGCTGCTTAACATTTTATTGGACTAGCGGATCATTAGCCTTTTACGATGTAAAATTTCATGATCCAGGATATCACCGCCCAAATCTGCCTGTTCCTAAGAAACTGCATTTGAATTTCTGTAGTCAGCCATCCTGACTACTGCAGAACTCGTGCAGTCTGTTTAGTGGGGGATGGTTGTTGTTAAAATGTGCCCAAGTTTGCTGCATCAGATCGATTAGGGTGGCTGAGAAACGCTTAGTAAAAGTATCTACAAGACACATTACCTAATACGTTGTGGTCGCTTTGAGAGTACAGTTATCCACCAAGTAAAGAACACCTTTAAAAGAGCATAAATACTTATTGGCCTTCCAGAATGAGTTGGACACATTGTTATAATTACTACTAAACAGAATGGGTTGGTTTATAAACATGAATACATAAAAATGACTTTTTGTTTTGCAACCGAGCGAAATACAATCGTGTGTTGGTAAGGGTACTGAGATTTGAATTCCAAATTCTCCAAGTGTGACTTCGTTCCAGACTCTGCTGTTCTGTAGTTGTGACAATGTCTCACAAACGGCCAGTGTCCTGCATCGGTTCCTAAGTGGTGGTGGTCAGATGGGAAGGCGGCAGGTGAGCTGGGACCATCGACAAGGGACATCCTGACCCACCTCCTTACCCCCAGGGACCACGCAGGTGTGCCGGTCCACTGGGGCCATCCCAGGCACCATTCCCCGTTTCCTCCCTACCTTTGCTAATCTGTTTCGAGCTGCTGTGCAAACAACAGTAACACCGACAAACGAGCAAATCTTGCCCAGGCTAAGACACAAACGTGCGAAGACTCACGCTCCTTGAACAAAAGCCAGTTTCATTTCACAGACACCAGAAAGAAAATCTACTGGACTCTGAATGTTCCTGCTTCTGCCTGAATGTTTACCTCCTATGAATCCAGATAGGCAATGGATTATGAGAGTCTCATTTCTATCTTGCGCTAAAAAAAAAAAACAAGGCGTCCGGGCTTCCCAAGCAAGCCGAGTTCTCATTGGTCCATCCAAAAGGTCGGTGCCCACGCCCCTCAGCCAGCACCCTCCAGGAGGCTCCACGCCCACACGGTCCCTGTCCCCCATCTGTCCTCGAACGCCCCTTCCGCACTCGGCTACCCAGTCCTGTCAGACCTCTGTCACCAACACGGCTTTGACATATTCCAGTCTAACAGACAAGCATCTTCCCCTCCGACCCTCTGTAATTTTTCAAAGCATTCAACACTTAATACATGCTCACCATCTTCCTCACAAGTTCTCTGAGGCTAGAGGCAGGATGTTTTAAAATTTGCATTTTAAGCCCTGGCTGGTGCAGCTCAGTGGATTGAGCGTGGGCTGTGAACCAAAAGTGTCGCAGGTTCAATTCCCAGTCAGGGTACATGCCTGGGTTGCAGGCCATGGCCCCCAGCAACCGCACATGGATGTTTCTCTCTCTCTCTCTTTCTCCCTCTCTTCCCTCTCTAAAATAAATAAAATCTTTTAAAAAAATAAAATAAAATAAAATGTGCATTTTTAAAAACTGTTGCATGGCTTCACATTTTCAGGCTTGTCGCGACTGTTCACTGACCGTTTGCGCTGACGAATACCACGGAGAAGAGTTAAACTCCGCCCCGCCGCACACCTGAGTGTCCCCCGAGCACTGAGCACCCTGACTGGCGTGATCCGGGTGGAGAAGGGACCTTCCAAACACAGCGCCAACCGAGATCTTCTCGGAGGCCACACTGCAGCCTCGTGTCTCCGCTCTCTCACTGCTGCTGGAAGCACGCGCTCCACCATTTTGCCCAGGACGAATTCGACTTAGAAACTCAGGACGCAGAGGTCAAAAGCTATTGCCTCTTTAGAACCAGCCCCCTTAGTTCCTAAGGTTACGTGGGAGAAACTCGGAGTTAAGGTTTACCTGCAATAAAATGGCAGCCAGGTTTACTAGTAACGCAAAGGGAGCAATACTCAAAATCCAGAGTAACACACAGGCAGTTTCCATGATCATTGCTTTCTCTAGGATTTTCTTTTTTTTTTAATTCTCACACGTTCCCACTCTTACCACGAGGTGGCAGCATGCACCATGTTTTGGGGAAATAGTGGTTCACTCTTCACTCCATCAGGATGATTAAACCATAAATGCATATAAACGATGTTCATATCTCTATATTCCCGATTCTTAAGAACTAAGGGCTTTAGCAGGAGATAACCAAAAGAATTTTGAGCATATCTGAATCAGGTTAGGGAGCACAAGAGTAAGAAAGGCAGCCGCAACACTCAACACAAAGAAGTTTTATTTAAAACTTCAGTAAAGAATCACACAACCTGTATGCTATGATGTTAGAGGTTTAATCGTGATGGATCATCACTTTTCAGCATCATGTCATGTGGTTATAAGTGTTCCAATTGTGTAAGTACAATAAAAGGCTTTTGATTTATAATTGTCATTTTAATGCTAAAGGTGCTAATGCTTATTCTAGTCATCATTTTCCTCTCTCCATTTCATTTTAAATCCAGCAATCTATTAAATTCTATCCAGAAAATATTAAAACGAAATGAAAATAAAATGGCAGATTTATCTCTGAGATATTGATTGTTGAAATTCCTGTGCTCTGTGGTTAATAAAACTGT
Source organism: Phyllostomus discolor (assembly GCF_004126475.2). NCBI lineage: Eukaryota > Metazoa > Chordata > Mammalia > Chiroptera > Phyllostomidae > Phyllostomus > Phyllostomus discolor. The sequence continues at coordinate 3,197,726 of NC_040911.2, read as the reverse complement.
CATTGGTAGATTAGCTCAAAGCCAAAGAACAGAGTCTTCACCAGGAAAATCTGGAACTAGAAGTGATGCCTGAGCCTGTTTTCCTTTAAAAATCGGTGCATCATCTAAACACCAGCTGAGGGCTTTGCCTGCAGCCCCCCAGCCCATCCTGAATCTCCTCTCCACACGCTTTCTCCTTGCCTCTTGCTTTCCTCAAAACCTTCTCTTTTCACTTCTTCAACTCAGATTTGTGAAAAGTTCACCCTCAGCCCTGGCTGGTGTAGCTCAGTGGATTGAGCATGGGCTGCGAACCAAAGTGTCGCAGGTTCGATTCCCAGTCAGGGCACATGCCTGGGTTGCAGGCCATGGCCCCCAGCAACCGCACATTGATGTCTGTCTGTCTGTCTCTGTCTCTCTCGCTCTCCCTTCCCTCTCTAAAAATAAATAAATCTAAAAAAAAAAAAAGTTCACCCTTGTCTGTGCTGACCTGTGTGTATACAACCTTTCATACAATCCACACTCACATGTGTGTGTGTAAATGCACACAAGACTCACACATACTCACAAATGTGTGTGTAATGCACACAGGGCCCACACACTCATATACACACTCACACACGTATGCATGTGTAAACGCACACACAAGACTCACAATCACATATGTGCGTGCATTTGTAAATGCATATAGGATCACTTGTACACACATGTGTCTAAATGCACACAGGCTCACACTTATATGCACATTTGCATGCATTTGTGCATGTGTAAGTGCACATGGTCTCACACCCATATACACACATGTATGAATGTCTAAATGCACACAGGCTCACACTCACATATACACTCACACATGTATGTGTGAATGCACACACAGCCTCACACACACATATGTTCGATCTCCTACATCTGCTCATTTCTATTCCTCATTCCCAATCTTAAACGACAAAGGAAGGGGTCAGAGGAGCGTGGGGAGAGCAGCCCTGGGGAACATTCCCAAGTCTTGCTTCATTTCTTGACTTCGACTCCTATCAGCTTTGAAGACTTTGATTTATTAAAACTTTCTGATACTCCAGGCACCATAGCATCCATCACTCTCTTAGCCTAAGAGACAAGATGGGAGCAAAGCTTAAAATTATCGTAAGTGTGTATAGCTTGCTGCTAAGCATCCTTTTTAGCAGTAGTATTCTAATCACCAAAATAGAAAGTGTGAAAAACTGATATTCAGCCATCGGAAATAACCCCAAAATAAATGTTTTGCTTTGTTCTTCCCAAAAATAAATGGAAAAATTTCCCCTGCCCTCTACTTTAAACTCAAAATGGCCTCTGGGCTATGTAATAAGAAGAAATGACATTTTACTTGAAAAACGACAGCCAGATTTGAGGCCAGAAATAGATCTGTGCATCTCCTCTTCATCTCCTCTATCATCTTCATATTTTTTTTTTGAAAAAATCAATACCTGCCTCTAAAACTCTCTGTTCCAATGTGACTTGCTTATCGGTCAAAATACCCAGTATTATCGGGTAAGGTATATTTCCATCTCTCTTTTTAATATAAGAAATTCTATTCACAAATTTCAATTTAACACTACTCACATTAGATACCCCCCCCCATATTTCTGCTAAAATTGTGTATTCATACTGTGGCAAGAAAAAGTCATACTAAGAAAAGAGCAACATCTTCATGAGAAAATTATGTCCCATAGGTAGAGCCCACTTCCTTCCTGACACAGGGCATGAACCACATCACGATTAAACCGTTCCTATTTGAGTGCAAGAAATCATTGCACATTTTATACTATGATTATGTCTGCCTTGGGTCAGCTGCACGATTTATTCCTTGTGCGCAACTGGACGTGACTGGGCTCACAATGAGGAGGAGAATGTATCTCTTTGGGGTCTGTACTCTGATTATCATCGGAACTTGCTTTGTTTTCCTGTCTGGTGGACACATATCTTCGACAGTTGTTAGTGCAGACACACTGTTCTGCTAAAGGTACTATATTTGGTTTCATTGTTGAGTGTGCCAACTCCCCGAAGGAGGACTCGCAGTAAATAAAGATGAGAGCCCGGCATAAACAGACCACCCTCGGACTTGGAGTTCTGCAAGTTCAAAGACTGACAGTTCAGAATAATTGTCTTCTATCTTCTTACAACAAATGTACACTGCCTATTTTTGGCAACAGACATAAAGTACAGAGGCTATAAAAGCCAAAATCCAAAAGATCAATATAAATGATGCCCAAGAATCCCACCAAATATTACAAGGAATGAACTGCCTCCAATCTGCTGCCTAGGCCCCCTGGCAGACCCCTGCTTTACTGAAGATAATTTTGATCTCAAAAGTTCAGTGAGCCCTAGCTGGGTAGCTCAGGGGGAGAGTGTTGTCCTGATAGGCCAAGGTGATGGGTTTGATCCCTAGTCAGGGCGCATATGAGAATCAACCAATGAATGAACAGTTAAGTAGAACAACAAATCTGTCTTTCAGTTTCTTTCTCACATCAATCAATCAATAATTTCTTTAAAAGTTCAGTGAAAACGTTGCAAACTTTCCTAAGACATTCTAAATACACGTAGCAGCCAAAATTATTTAAATCAAGATGACTGTTTTAGTCTAAAAAAAAACCATACTTGACAAAATTGAGTTTAAATCCAAACTATTCCCCTAATCTACACACCCATATGCATAAAATCCTTCAGTGACTGGAGTTAAATGATCAAGGCAGCGATAAGTGTCCAACAAAAACTAACCTTGTATGTTTGAGGTGTTTTTGACAGGTAATATCTTGCGATCCCTTTGGACCAATTGAATGTTCAGAAGGCAGGAAGGACTGGAGGGAGGGAGGCAAGGAGGGAGGGGAGCCCCTGGCAGGTTACATGATTTTATGTCCTTTTCTTTTGTTCTAAAGCCGTACCACCTCCGAAGGCAGGAAGCACTCCCTACAGAAGTGTCCGTGTGCTGCCACACCGCGAACAGACAGACGGGAGCCCCACCTCCCGGCCGGGCACTTTCCTACAGACACACCCACCTGACCCTCACCGCTGCCCCGGGCCACGCCCCCATTCTCTGGAAAAGGGCTGGAGGCTTCAAGTCAAGGTGTTACGTGCAGAGAAAGTGGCAGGATTAATGGGCTGATAGCAAACGTGTACTCTTATACACCTTTTCATGCCATTGCAGATGTTTTAAAAATAATTTTTCCAAGGGACTGACTTGTCACATACATAGATGGACATTTGGACTGTCTATCACATGAAATGAACGTCCTAGTTTTCTACTGTTGATTGACACACGATTGCAAACGTACTGGCTTAAAACAATGCCCATTTCTCACCTCACGGTTACGCAAGTCAGAAGCCTGGGGTGGGGGAGTCCTGTCTCTGGAGCCTCGGGAGGGGAAAACCAAGGGAGCATTGGCAGCAAAGAGCCCTGGACCGGGTCCTTATCTGGATCCTGGAGGCATCTTCCAAGCTCATCCAGGCTGTTGAAAGAATTCACTCCCTTGGGGGTGTAGGACTGAGGTTCCTGCCTTCTTGCTGGCTGTCCACTGGGGACATTCTCAGCTCCTAAAGGACACCCACAATGCCCTGCCCGGTGACCCTCTTTACAACATGGTGGTGTGGTCCCTTAAGGCCAAAAGGAGTATTTGCTACAGCGAAGAATTCTGACTTCCTCCATCCTGACCTTTATTTACACCTTTTAAAAGGGCATAAACATTATTACCAATATTTTTGTGTATGGTTAGACCAACCAGGAAAGTCTCCTTTTTGAGTCACTCAAAATCAAGTGACTAGGGGTGTTAACTACTTGTACATCCGCCCTTTTGCCTTATAGTGAGCGTAACAGGACCATGGAGCCACACCCCATGACAGTCACGGATTTGTCTTGCACACACAGGGAGGGGCATAATTAAGGCTTGTACGCTGGGAGTAAAAATACCGGGGTCATCACAAATCTCTGCCTGTCACCGTCCGTCTGCTGGCCCCCCTTGCTCTCTCTGCCTCACAGGTGCAAGATGCACTCACGCTTTCCCAGGGCTCAGAAGAGTGTCACCTCATTACAGCATCAACCCGAAGTCCCCAATCTCCTCTGAAGTCAAACCAGATCAAAGCCCAAACCGCCACCACCTCCATCACCCAAATATGGGGAAAGTGAACCTCCTGAGAGCAGACCTTGAAGGAGCCTCCGCGTCAGCCCCTGGAGGGTGGTTGCTCCCCATGCATGCATGCAGTCATGAAACCAAAGAGACAGGCCATGTGTCCCACTGCTCCCAGCACGCAAAGGCGGGACAGGCAACAGAAAGCAGGCGCAGGGACTCTGGCTCACGAGTAAAGAGAACGGAGAACATGCAGGAGTCACTGGCCCACAACCATTTCGAAACGCAGCAGGGGGAACTGCTGGATTTTCCCTGGTTGTGCTGCAGGTTCTAGGACTTGACCCTCTGAAGCCGTGGGTGGCTTTGCCCTCCAGGCCCCTGCATCTGCTCTCAGAGCTGTCCTGGAAAGGTAACAGGTGTCTGTGGCTGAGCAGCTGTACCAGACTGCTCCACACCACGAGGATTCAGGGTTTCTGACAGCCTCTCCGTACTGGGTGCCCTCTGCCCCTTTCCATCCGAGCTCACGGTGTTTCTGCTGAAATAATTTTCTCAAGAACCTCCTGGGCCTTGCTTGAAATGCACTAGGTTTTGCTGGCGTACACGAAAGTCCCGCCCATAAATCTGTCTGAGATCCCTCTCTCTCTCTCTCTCTCTCTCCTTGGCCCCTGCTGTGATGGCTGAGGCTCATTGCCTTTAATTCTCCAGGAAGCCCGCTACTCTGAGAGCAGACCAGTTAGGGATCATTTCAGCGTCTCAAAAGGACCTATGAGTCACTGACACTGTGATCTTCGGGTGCTCCTGATGGTTAAGCAAAGGTTGGGTGGTTACAACATTCAATACATTCTAGTCTTCATTTCAGGATACATTTACACATTAAATAAGTTATCTCTGTTAAAGAATATACATCAAATTTAAGATGTAAAAACGGGGCCCTGGCCGGCGTAGCTCAGTGGATTGAGCACGGGCTGGGAACCAAAGTGTCGCAGGTTCGATTCCCAGCCAGGGTACATGCCTGGGTTGCAGGCCATGACCCCCAGCAACCGCACATTGATGTTTCTCTCTCTCTCTCTATCTCCTTCCTTTCCCTCTCTAAAAATAAATAAATAAATAAAATCTTTTTAAAAAATGGGGAGGTCTCTTTTGGGGTGCCCCTATGTGTGCCCACCTCCACTGGACACATACGAAAACCAAACCATGTAGGCAGAGAGACGCGGAATGACCTTGTCTCAGTCAAAGCTCAGTGTGACTGTGTGAGACACCCGCCGAGAATGCCTGTGTAACGTTCACCGTGCAGAGGGGAGCAGTCAGCGTCCGCTGTGCAGGAATGTAAACAGCAGGGCGTGCCCTTCCTATGGAGGGAGAGCGCCCTGCTTCTTCTGGTTAGTCACTGAAAGGTCCACCGGCTTGAGTGACGTCTGCAGACCAGTTACTTGTGGGCACGGGAACTTGTACGTCTTCCCTCAAATAGAAATGTTCCCCAATGGTATATGCACAGTGTGATATCACTCACCATTTCTTATATAAGAAACAAATGTAAAGAACCACAGATCTTCATCAGTCTTAGAGTTGGAAGGGACCTCAAAGGTGAGCCAGCCCTTTCCCCAGTCCAAGAAACTTCCCTACACTGTTCCCAGCAGATGATAATCAGATCGAATCGCCCCCATAGCCTCTATCAGAATGCATTCAGTTTTGGAATGATCACAGCTCCTATGAGATAGACACTATTTTTATTCATAAACTGGATTCAAATATTCTCTTATAATGAATTTAACAAACATTCATTTTACCATTCAGATATTAATGCATGTCCCCCGATACAAGTCTAAGATAGTTACTACATTTTGAACAAAAAAAATTCTCTGAGGAAAACATTCCTTCTCCTTTTGGCCCTTTCTCATGGTTGCGGATGCTCCTGCATCCTGGCCAGCCTCTTCACACAGTTCCCCTCCTCCTCCTCCTCCTCCTCCTCCTCATCAGTATCAGCCGGGAAGGAGCAGCTACCCAGCCTGCATCTGGGCCGGTACGGCTTCCCATAGGACTCTCCTTTCTGAGCTGTTTATTGCCCTTCTGTGATATAAGCTAATACTGCGTAAGATTTTTTTCTCAATTATGTAAAATGGCTTACATTGGGTTTGATGAAGTAAACACTTAGGGGGTCCTAGGAGTCGGGGTTCCCCTACACTATTTCCATTTACTTGATATTTGAATTGTAAGAGTATAACTTTTCATTGCACTCTACTGTAGCGTACGGTGTAGCTTTGACAACTATTTCAGACTTGTTTGATATTTTTAAAACTTGGTATCATCTAAAATATTAGTGAGCCCTTCTATATTTGTCATTTAGACTGGATATGAGTTCTCAACATATTAATGTCTAAGAGTAAAAAGAATATGAAATACACGTGAACGCCTTATCGCAGGCACATCTGTGGGGGATGGTAGAGCAATCAGCAGGAAAAGCACCAAATGTGCTGTGATAGCCTGAATGTCTTCATATTCTGCTCCAGAAAATGACAAGAACGTTTTTGATTTTTGGCCAAATACCTTGCTGAAGTAAAAATGAACTACTTCTAACATTTTGATCAACTCATGACATGAATACATAGATAGCAGCCCACTGTTAACTCTGCAATAATCCCGAGTAAGGTAGTTAACACTCTCTCTGGTGGCATCAAGATTTAGAAAGACGGAGTGACATTCAGGACATCTGGTGTTCCAGAATTCTCCAACTGGGTAACGAGAGAGCAACTGGAGACCCAAACTGTTTATTCACTACATGAAAGAACTGTCTGATAGATTTAGCATTCACGAATTTAAAAATATTAGCTGCTGTGCCTATCACTGAGAAACTCTTGAGATTTCAGATGTACTTAAAAATGTATAGCTTCAGATTACAAGGTGCCAATTTGATAAAGGTAAATTTCTCAGGTTTTCTATTTCTATACATGTATTAAATATAAATTATTCATGGTTTTTAAAGAACATTCTAAATATGTATCTACTAATATGACGCATTATTTGTTAGAAAAGAATTTTCTAAAATCGCTGTGTTTTGTGCCTATGTCTGGGTATCACCCATTGTGCCATTTTAAATATATCCTGAAACTTTTTTCTATATATGTCCTCCCTTTCCCAGCCATTCTCTCTCTTTGCCTACTCTCATGGAAACTACAAGAGAAGCGTACTGAAGAGAAGCAACCCAATGTTCCTCTGCAGGTTGTTCATATCTGTCCTCACACATCACCAGAAACTGCCGTATCCGTTCTGTAAGCGTTGTAAGAGTTCAGCCCAAGAGAGAGAACTCATCATGTCCCAGCTGAGCGGTGGGGACTGTTTCAAGCAGGACTATGAGTAGTCAGAAATTCAATATGGAACTCTGTCTGGACCCAGCTATTCCACCTCCGGGAACATATCCGAAGAATCCCGAAACACCAATATAAAAAGAACTTATGCCCCATGTTCATAGCAGTGCCAGTCACCATAGCCACGCACTGGAAGCAGCCCAAGTGCCAATGAGCAGATGAGTGGATAAAAGGGCTGTGGCACATTTATACGATGGAATACTATGCAGCAGTAAAAAGGGAACTCCTCCCTTTTGGGACAGCATGGGTGGACCCAGAAACTAGTATGCTAAGTGAAATAAGCCAGGCAGAGAAAGACAAATACCACGTGATCCCATGTGTATGTGGGATCTAATGATCAAAATAAACTAACGAAGGTAGAAACAGAAGCACGTTGGAAGACTGACAGCAGCCAGAGGAGGGGCGGGGCTTGGGGTGCACTGGACGAAGGATGGTGAAGAGATTAAGGAAAGCACATCAGTGGTGACCCAGGGACGGACAAGGAGGTGGGGACTGATTTAGGGAGGGGACAGTGTGGGCCTGAGTGGAGGGGGGGCTAGGGAGAGAAAGCGGGAATGTAGTGGCATACACAATACACCATAAAAATAGAAACACACAGAATGTTCTAGGTAGCTCTCTGCCGTCACTGGTCCCAGTGAGGGCAGGGGATGCCCCGTGATGCAGGGCACAGCCTGTGCTGCCCGAACCGCCAGGAGGAAACAACTCGGGCACCCGTGGGGCTGGCCCGGCCCTGCCCTCAAAGGCCCCGCAGCCCGAAGGGAGGCTTACGTTCTTGAAAGGACGTGAAGAGCATCTGGAAGCGGCTGTTGCGGCTGCCCTCGTCGGCCCACAGGCGGATCACGCCCAGGCCCGTGCGCAGCATGACGTCATTGGCCACCGTGCTGCAGAACTTGGCCTTCAGGTCCTGCACCGCGCTGCTGCCGTCGTACACGGCCACGAAGTTCCTCTTGCACTCGTTGGAGTTCTGCATCTCGTAGTCCAGGAACCGCAAGTAGATCTGCAACAAGCAAGGGGGCGATCATTTCCCAGGAGCGAAAGAAGAAAGCTCCGTCAGTGCCGGAAGTCCCTCCTGCTCAGCCTCACAAGCCCGTCCTGATTGCAATCAACCTTATTATTGTCCCCCGGGGATGGAGAGAAGGAAGGACGGATGAGCAGGCTCACATTGTGGGGAACGTTCTCTCAGATGTTATTATCCTTTCTTTATGTAAATGTACCAGTTTCCACGGCTGAGTATTTTTACCCAAATGGTCCTATTTCTCCTCCTAACTTATCTGGAATGAGTTATGAGTTTTCCTCGTTCTGCTGTTTTATTTGGGTCAGCACAAACGTGTGAGAGATGGTCCTGACACAGTCCTGTTAAACACATTGTGTGACCTCCACTTCCGGAAATGCACGGGAGAAATAATTTGTGTTGGCACCAAAGGGAAGCAGAAGGGTATCAAAGGGTGGCTGCTAACCGGACTTGGATGAAGTTGTTTCACATAACTAGACTGCTTCGCTTTTGAGATAGACTATATTTTTAAAAAATAAAAGGCAGCTAACCTGCTATTATTTTCACCATAATATAGTCAAGCCACTTAGCTAAGTCCACATAAATACCAATCGCATCAACATTCAATGAGTAAAACCTATTGTACAAACGACTTTATAGATTATTTTTAAAGATTCCAACAACTCTATAAAGTTTTATTGTCGTAGTCAAATGAAAAACTCAATGTAAATTTGACATCAGACATGAGGCCCCCCTAACCCCTGACCCATAACCCTTCCACTCTGTCACACTGCTTCACGATTCTTCTTATCACCCACAGTTCAGATTTGACCGTGTGTCAATGTGCATTAAAAATGACAAGCACTTAATTCAACCAAAGGTAAGTTTAAAAAGAAGTCATCTGTCCCTTTTCCCACTGATACAGCAATATCTAGGCCATGGCCTCTTCCTCCGACTCAGACCAGATTCGGGGCTCTCTGAGGCCACGGTGGCCAACACAGAATGAGGCCCGGGGTGACCACGGGTGTCCGCTGAGTCACGGCACAACGACGGATGTCAGACTGCGAGCGGTGAGGACTCAGGTGCCACCAGAAGGCCGTCTGGGCAGGTTCTGGGATCCAGAAGGTGTCTCCTAAGCCTTTTACTTTTTTTAAAACAGGAATGCCTATCAGCTATTTCCTCTTAAATGCCCTTGTATGAATGCATCTCCTATAAACTGAAGACATGCATTCAATGAAAAATTAAACTGTTGTATCACCCCACATTCCTGTCTTTCTTATTTATTTTATTATCTGTGAACCTCATAAGACAAACGTTTCCCAGGTCCAGTGTGCCTGCCCCTGCATTAAAAAGTATTATTATTTCAGTTGAAAGAAATTTCTCCCCCCCCCAACCCATGTTCTCACTGGATGGGGCACTAGTTCTTGGGAGTTTCACCCCCAGGCTCGTGGCTTTCCATCCCCACCGACACTTCGGTGGCATTCCAAGTTCCCCAAATGTCCTGGGTGTCTTTCCAGTTCACTCCCAATGCCTGTCCCAGTCAAAGTTATATGAATATTTCTAAAAAGCAAACCTAATAACCATACTCAAATCTTGAACTGGCTTCCAAATCGTTATAATGAAAAAACTTCAAACACCACAAACTGGCAAAATTTCCTTCCTCTTATCTCTGGACATCACACAATGATTTTTATGTACATAAATCAGTTCTCCATGAAGTAGGCATCTCCCATTCTCTAACTACCAACTTCTTAAGAAGTTTCAAGGTCTAGTTCAATGGCTGATTGGAAACTCTGTCTTCTTTATTGATTGCATTTGTTCAACACCAACCACATACTTATAGGACACCTATCTACCTGCCATTGTTTCAAGTGCTATACATAGCGATAGTTACATAGAATAAATGACATTTTTATTATTTGTATGCAATGATTTTTCAAAACAATGTATTTATAACCCTTAACTATAACATAAAAGCAAAAGACAATATGTTGCAGAATTACACAGAATACTTATCATAACCATTTCAAAATGAAAAAGGAAAGAGGTTCAGACAGACAAAGTCACTTTCTCAGAGTGACACAGCCCCTAAGATCGGCACCGACTCAGATCATCATGAAAAGTCCGCCCCTCGGTATCACACTGCTCGGCCTCACGTGCACTTGTAACACATTCTCCCCGGCTTCTATGCCACACAGAACGTTAGAATCGTAAAGTGAACGCGCTGCGACAAAATTAATAAGGGAGCAAAGCCATCTCCCTTTTCCTAACGGGGCCAGGAAACGAGTTGACGATCGAGATATAAATGAGATTCCTGGAAAATAAATGTGTCGCTCTGCAATAAATGTTCTCCAAAGATGAAGCGACTGATTGCAGAGAAGGCTACGGCTGTGGCTAGAGAGGCCATTTGCATACCTGGCCCGTGCTTTCTCGCTTGGCAGTCCCAGAGGGGGTCCGCGGTCTCCCCGAAGGGAGCGGATTTGCGTCCTTACGTGAACTGCACAGCTGAGGTCTGAGTGTTCTCCGCACTGAACGGCCCTTTGGATTCGGCAGGACACTAGTTACAGAGGAAGCGAGCAAGGGGCAGGGCCTAGATTTTACTGTTCACTTCTGAAGTATTCAATGACTTTTTACCTTCTTCTTTCTCATCATCCAAGGAAAGGAATAAAGCACACCCGTGGGTATTTAGCTTTCCCGGGTGCAGGGCTGTCCCTGCAAATGCCAGAAAAGTGACCCAGCTTCGGCACGCTTGCTCTGGTGGTAGTCTCACAGAAGCACCCCCCATCCCCCCGCATTTGTGACTTCAGTAGCATCTCGGCAGCGTGAGGCTTGTGCCATAAGGCCGCTGTGGGGAAGGAGGCCTTCTGGCCACGTGTTTACTTAAGGGGGGAAATGGCAGAAAGCGCTTCAGTCTCTCTGCGGAAGAAGAGAGAAAAGGGGCCGCAGAACCCTCTATCACTCCCCTGAAATGGCCCGATTGCCATCTCCCCTCACGGGATCATTCGGATGCATTCTTCTTTCTAATCAATCACGAAGTTTGAGCTGACAGAATGATTTATTAAACAGGACTTGGGAAGCTTCGGAAGATACGAGCAATTTCTAGTAATATCTGTCTTCCAATCGCACTAATAAGGGGAGGAGGGTGCTGTTGCATACTCACAGCAAGGCACTCGAGCTAACAACGTACTAAGTGATATATTTACAGACATTCAGGAGCGACCATGCAACCTGGTGCCTCCCTTCACGTCACGATGATGCGTAGAAAGCAGACCCTGTGTGGAACGGTTCTCGCCACGATAAGTACACATGAGGTGCACCACAGTCCGAGGTTTCAAAACTTTACACTTGGGTCAACAGAGCCACACCCTAAACATGGGGGAGCCCAGGGCTCGCACGGCTGCTGTCTGACGTGTGACTGGACATGCCAGGTCTTGTTGCTTTAGGTGGGACGCCCTGTGAATCTGGAAGGCAGCTGCACCCCGAAGAAAACCAGGACAGCCTCTTCCTTTCTGGGGTGTTGAAAAAAGTGCACACCCTACAGCAAATCCCGACATAACAACGTTAAGATGACTTTCTGATAGACAGACAAGTATCCAATATTTCAGAAGTCCATCCGAGTAGCCCTCCAAAATCGGCCAGTACAAAACGGAGATATCATTGAAAAACAGAGTTGAACTGTAACGTGTTCATTGGTAGTTACCTTGCCAGTTAAATTTGTCACTTTGTTTACCTGATTTTTTTCTTATTTCTTTTTCAAGACAATAAGGGCAAACACAATCTTCAGAACCTTAAAACGTACCATTGTAATCAATTATAGTTACTACCCCTTTGTCTATTGCATTAGTTTTCTCCTTGCTCCGTGACAAATTACCGCAAGCTGAGCGGCTTGAAACCATACCCATTTATCATCTCTGTGGGCTGGAAATACCCACAGCCTGCCCCGGGTGTAGCTATGCGACAGAAAACCCAGGTCTCTGAAACCTCTGTTTTCCTGGTGACTGTTTACCAGGGCTTGTTTGCAGGTCCTGGAAAAAACAGCCTTCATTCTTTGGACTCTCTGGCTTCCCCTTTGCCCACAGCCAGAGAAAACGCTGAGTTTTTACCAAAAAAAAAAAAAAAAAAAAAAAAGCTCATGTGATTAGATTAGGCTCACCTGGATGAACTCTCTTTTAATTAACTCAGAGTGAACTGATTGGGAACCTTAATTGCATCAGCAAAATCCCTTTTGCCAGGAACTTAACATAATCAACTGTGTGATATTTATCTTAGACACAGTCCTAAGGTCTGGGCTGGAAATCTTAGGGGTCATCTTTAAGATTCTGCCCACAACAGTGAAGCTCAACATATAATGAACTTCATTTTGAAATATAGTAACACGACTTCACTTTGAAATACTGGCTTATTATATATGTTTTAATTGGATCCTAATTTTATTCAAAACATTTTCTAAATAAGTAACAACATATTCACAATGTATTTCAAGCTTTAAATGATGCTTGATTACTAAAAGCTAGAGTTTTATTCTCCCAAGACCTAAAGTCATTAAATTAGCTACACTTGTGCATTTATATAAGTGTTTGGTGTATCTATTTTCCTGGCTTAACAAATCTGAAAATGTCCCCAAACTGTGGTTTTGTGACATCACCCTGGACTGAGTCAGGGGATAAGATCTTGCTTCGTCACTGTCCCTAACCAAGTATCTGGGCAACCCTTTATTACAGACTCATCAAGTTTCGGTCTTGAAAGGGGTTTAATATTATCTATGCCAAAAATTTACTTGGCTTTTTAATTACTATACAAAATCCCTGCCAGACTCTTCTTGGATTCCTGCTGCGGAATTGCATTTGATCTTTGGGCAGCTCGATTTTATTCAAACAAAACCCGAAAACCTTATCTATATTGAATCAAAAGCTATATTGCTCTGGTTTCGAGCATTCAAGTAAATTGCAGTGCTTAAAACCAGGCGGATTTCGCCGTATCCTTTTCTTCCTGGGTCCTATCACAGCCCTTCAACCGTGTGAGGATCAATGCCGTGTCCATTTCTCCAGATGTGCGTCGGCTCCTTTTCCCCATGACACTTCTCTGAATGACGGAGGCTTTTCTTGGCACCGACAAATAAGCCCCACTTTGTGGAATTAACATCCAGGCAGTGACCATGATGTGGTCACCCAACATGCACGTCTGGACCAGACCCAGAACTGGACAGCATGCGATCCTTCCACCCTCCTTGCCCTGGAATCTGTGCGAACCCCCAAGACTTGCTCGCAGGGGCACGCCCCCACACCCCCCTGCTAACCCACATAACACTCTACCAGCCTAAGTCAGCTCACCCATCTGTCCAGTGAGCTGACGAGCAATGGATTTCCAAAGCTCTTCCTGCCTCTGGCGTTCGCGACTCTAAAAAACTGGATTGCATGGGGTCGTCTATATTACTACTCTCACCCTAAGCAGATATCAGATATTGTAGGTGCTACTGGTGAAGAGGCCGGCTAGCAATCGGTACTTGCCTTAAATGACCCCGATAAGCATGAGGCTTCCGTCAGCCACCACCATGCACATTTTCACCGGGAGCCAGTTCTGGTTTGTTGGTTCGTGCTCCGATCCAACCTGCGCTCCGCCCAGCTGTCCTCCCAAGCCGCGGGGAGCTGCGCCGAAACAGCAGGCCCGCATGGGCAGGCGGCTCAGGTCTCGCTTTCCGCCAGCTACTCAGAGCCACTTCCCACCCTCAGACCTTTCCTTTCACAGAGGACGCCTGTCACAACGGGGCCATCTCTGCCCAGCCCCTGCAGGCGGCTTCCCCTTTGAGTCTCAGAATGCCCGCTTCTGTAACAGGCAGGTACACGGGGCACGGCTGTTTCATTTCTGTACAAAAGACAATCTACTAATGAGCTGGCAGACACCGTGTGTGTTTACACTCCCATAAAAACCTGCTCTGTGATAGTGGCGGTGACAGAGATGCTGCCTGTGACACTTAGGTGGGACTCATATGTGTCCAGCGGAAAAAGCATTCTAAAAGCCTTTCATTCATAGAGTTTAAGGAAAATGAGGAGCACTTGCCTGTTGTGAAAAAGCAAAAGAAAGAACAATCTCCCTGGCTGGCCTAGCTCAGTGGACTGAGCTCGGGTTGCGAATCAAAGTGTCGCAGGTTCGATTCCCAGTCAGGGCACATGCCTGGGTTGCAGGCCACGACTGCCAGCAACCACACACTGATGTTTCTCTCTCTCTCTTTCTCCCTCCCTTCCCTCTCTAAAAATAAATAAATAAAATCTTTAAAAAAAAAAGAACAATCTAGCTCCCTTAGAATTGATGGGGTGAGTTGAGTGTTATGGTTGGTACCAACAGCCTTTGATTTTTTTTAAAGGAGAAATTACTGCCTTGCATTGAGATACAATTAATTTTTTCAAAGACTTGCTCAGACTCGAGGTGACTGCAAGGGACAAGCCCAGAATGGGGGCCATGTCGCTGAATCTTCCCATGGGAAGTTCGGGGACAGTGTGCCGCGCTTCCAAATTGTATGCAGACCCCAGGCAAACATATTTGTGAAGAAAGACAAAAACATTTCCCGAAACACCAACGTCCTCAAAGGGGACTCCTACCTGCCCTCGTCCTGAATGCCCAGCCACCGCATTCCGTTGTACCTATCAGTGCCTTTGCCTCATCCATCCACCAGCGTAACCAGCCGCACCCCCCGGGGTGTCCGCCGGCCTTCCCGGGGCTCTGCTGCTCCCCGTGCCGACCCCTCTGTCCTTACTGCCCAGGGAGAAGGACCTTCCAGAATCCGATCATGTCACTGTCCTGCCACACACACTTCCACGTGCCACTAATACTCCCCTGGGTGCTGTTGCCCCCTGGCACCCAGCCTCCTCACGGGTTTGTTGAATGTGCCCGAGATGTGTTGTTTTGCAAGCCCTGGTCCGTTTATTTCCTCAATGCGATTCCAGGCTGAGAAGCATCAGTGCAATTATAATACTTAGAACCACCACTGAAGGACAACAGTTCAACCCGTTTTTTCCGGAGGACTGGAATTACAGAAGAGGCTCTTGTCCAGGTTACCCTGTGATCTCCGGCAGCACCCCCTCGTTACGTGTGACGTGAAGGTGACCCGGGACAGGAGAAGATGAGGTGCATTTCAGAATCCACATACAACGACAGCTTCTGGTGGCCCTGAGCCCGTCCAGTTTGCTGCAAGCTGTGCATGCTATGACGCTCCCTAGGCGGGCTGTCTGGTCTGGGTGTGACCTTTAGACTGACCTTGGATCGCGGAGGCGCCCGGATGTACCACTTGCAGTCCACGGCCTCGCTGGCGGAAGCTTTGCCCTCCTTCACGATCTGCACGGACTCCACAATTCCTTCGGGGCCACCCGTCTCAAACTCGCACGCTGGACAACAGGATGCCAGACAAACACAAAAACGGGGCTTGAATCACACACCGAAAGTACATTTCGCAGCAGAAAACAAAGACCTCCGAACACGATTCAATATCTGTTTTACCGACCTGGTAATGGTTTCAAAACGCCAAGGTCCTTAAAGTCAGGATCTTAAAAATTGAGAAAAAGACAATTAATCTTATTCTGCATTTATTAGTTACAATGATGTTGAGTAAGATACCGTTAAATGATTCAGGAATCTGACTGAAAATCCACATTAGGGGAACGTAAATGCTTAAATAAAAACTCCCTGACAATACTAAGATGGAAACGCTAACTTACATAACATTTTGTTATCACTACAGTTTCTATCAATACAGAATAAGCCGTTTTTTAAAACCATCCAATGCCAAGTCTTTTCCCTAATCATCAAATGTGAATCTTACTCATTATGTCTAACTCTGTAACTGGACCACAGATGACTTTCTAAAATATCTCCATAGATAGGTCAGGGTTTGGACAAACCTTCCATCTGTTCTAGATGCAACTCTTTTGTCTGATTTAGCAGATTCTGTAAATTGTTGAAAGATCATTTTCAACCGAAATACTGGAAGCACGAAGTTCAGATGTGACACCTAAGGCTTCTCTCCCTTGGCAGACCGCACAATCGTCTCCTCATCAAATCGTCCCCCTGACTTTTCCTTTCAAGGTCCCCAGAATTCTGTGTCCACCCAGCACCCCCCCCAGCACCCCCCCACCCCCAGCTTCTCCACCTGCGCCGGGCTCGGGTATCGGCCCGTCTGCTCTGCACATAAGTGTGTTGCAGAAACTTGACTTCTCGTGAGCCTCGGAACAGCCCTCGCCGTTAGAAGCCGGCGTGGGGGCCGCTCCCTTCCATTTCCCGGGACGGATTTTGAGGGAGGCGTGCAGCCCACGTGCTCGAAGGCTCGGCCTGTTGGAGGGCTCAGGGCATGTCCCGTTTGTCCTGGGCGCTCTTGCGGGATCACCACGTGCAGTGGCCTCGTGACGGTGACAGGTGAACTCTGACGACGAGCAGAATGGGAACCTGGGGCTGAGTGAGTCCTTACCTATGTCGCCGGGAAATGGTAGCAACGGACTCTGCAGTTGCTCCCCTCTGGAGTTTTTTTTTTTTGCTTTTGGGACAACACACGTCTTTCTAGCCTCAGGGAATGTGAATTGGATTTTCTTTTATTTATGGGTGAAGGCTTCAAAGGTTATAATTTATCTTGGAGGCACACGGTATCCAATTTCAAAGGTGATTATGAAATTTAATTTTATTTTACTACTATGGTATTCATTATACAGTTAAAGTCTTATGAAGTTAGGAATACAGGGTGGGGTGAAAGTAGGTTTACAGCTGTGAGTCCACGAACACAGAGTTTATTCTTGTGGTGCTTGCTCAGTCTTGTACGACTTTCCACACGAACAACTGTGAGCCTACTCTTGCACCCACCCTGCATGTTTCAAGGCACTGCTCAGCCGTGGCCCAGGGCTGAGGTATGAGAGGAGGGTGCTCTTTCTGGAGGGAACCAGCTCTGGAGATTAAGATGGTGGCTGCGTGGATGTCCGTGGGCCGTAAGAGTGCTGCTTCGCGTGTCTGCGAGCTCGGATGCCCCGAACGCGTGGCCGCAGACTGGCCGTCCTCGTCCTAGGCCATTGTCTGTGGGTCTGTCCAACGGGGACACGCACTGGCCGGCGGACACGGGGCAGCCTGCGCAGCCATCCGTGCGCTCACATCGCCTGCTGTCCAGACGCGGTTTTACCGTACAGGGCGCTGTTAGAAAGTGGTCTTACGGTTTGCATCAAGATACAAATTCCTTTGCAAACTCTTTTTAAAACAGTTCTTCTGTCTTTTTTTGGGGGGGGGGGGATAAATACCTGTATGCAATTTCCACGAAAGAAGCAGAAACAAGAGCAACACAGCTCCCTAGGAGTGGGACGCCCTCCCCTGCCCCGCACCATCTGAAGCAACAGACGTGTGTGCATTCTTTCAGGAGACGTGTGTTTAGTTCCTGCTGTGCCCAAGGGAGGAAACCACGTTGTACCGAGTCACTCAGATCGGTCGCCACCACTGGCAGCCGCGTGGTGCTGAAAAGGCCATCCACATCTTTCCTTATTTTCACATCCAGCTTGTCCACCTTGGCTATCCGGGTTCTCTGTTACTCATTACAGCTTTTCTTACTGCTCTAAATAATGCTTGCTAATAGACATGGCCATTAGTCACTGTCTCCTTTGCAATCAGAATGTTTCAGCCTCGCTCGCCGTCGTTGTGGAAATGTAGCCGGTATTCTGTTTTCGAGCTGGACACTGACCTGCGTCATTTTTATAACTCACGCCGGACAAGGTAGAGAGAAAGGCCAGCTCTGGCCACCAAAAATGTATCTTTGTCTTTGTAGTAATGGTGAGAGCACTGATAGTTTAACAAAAAAACTTTAGGGAAGAAATGTTCCTGCAACTCCATTTGAATTAGCCACCAGTCTAATCACCATCACCACGATAAAGGGTCCGTTAAGGTCTGCGGAAACACACCGAAATCAACAACACCGTGATTTTTTAAAACGGCCTACACTGAACTTAAGGACACTCAGATCGATTCATCACCCCAGGGTGTTCAAGGTCAATGCCAAACTATTATGCAGAAGCACAGTGATGTTCACAGAGTTCGTCCTCTTCTACTCCAGAACCCCTCCCCGCCACCAAATCTGCCACACTAAGCAACCTGAATGCATGAACAAAAAATCCAAATCGAATCATGATACTCACCTGGTGTTCCATTCCTTTGGAACAAAACCAACGCCCTTTGTCACGGACCATAACGCCCTGTGCGCTCTCGCCCGACCACCTGCTCCCTGCGCCCCACCCCCCCACCCCCTCTGCTCTCTCCCCTCTAGCCACCCCGCCCTTTCTCTTTCTGCCGCAGCGCAGGCCGCTCCCATTCTGCGCACTTTGAACTTATTAGACTCTTGACTGTCCGCGATATCGTTCCGCCAGGCCCTCGCGCAGCCGGATCTGCCTCATTCTTCAGTTCTGGGGTCACGTATTACATTCTCAGACACGTCTTCCTGGGTGGCCCTCTCCACAGAGGGGTCTGTGACCCCTCTGCTGTGACCACAGTTGACGATTATTTTGCTGCTCATTTACGTTTTGATTGATGGTGTCCTCCCGCCAGACTAACAGACTCCCTTTCTCCGCCACCCTTACACTGTCTGCCTCTAACGTTGTACAGAGGGATGAACCTGAGTATTTCAAAAAGGTCACCTACTTGCGGAAAGGAGAAATCTATCTAGTCCAGACAAAATGGGAAAGGGGAGAAACAAAAAAATGACCAATGCTCTTATTCCTTCTGCTCTATAGATGTGAATAAGTTGCCTTACTGTGACTTAGGCACAGAAAAAAAAAGATTTTCTAGTAATTTTATCGTGACGGTTTGATTGCAACATTATTTTGAGACAGATCTTGAAGCATCTTGAGTATTTTAAATGTAGGTGTAATTAACTCTTTACAAGCTAAACACCCCGTGTTGCTGCCCCAGCCGATACGAGAAGTGCCCATTAAGATGCTTCTGCAGTTTTTTCCCTGCCGGTTTGAAGCTCTAACAAATGTGTCTTTTTGAATTTTAAAGAGCTCATTATATCCGTGTTTGAAAAGTTCAGTTCTTTTTCCGTAAAGATTGATCTCAAAATGAGGCTACAATCGAACTAGAGCTGGTGTGATAACACCATTCAAAAATGTTCTGTTGCGTAACACACATTAAGTTAAATGTTAACATCCATGAAGCCCGGAGAAGAATAGATGTTATTATACTTTCGTTTCTTATTTAGAATCGTGTCATTTTCTTTGAAGTAGCTGCTTCACTTCCATGAGTCAGAGGACTCTGCTATGCCAGTTTCTTTTCAGCCTTTTTAGATGTTAACCAAGGCAGCTGGCTTAAGAAAGCGAGTCTCTTCATTTTCCTTTCAAAAGCCTGCAGTGCCTCTTTAAACATAAAAAAGTACATATATAACTTGTCATTTATTTTATAATGAAATAATAAATGTCAGTATGATTGTATAAGTATATAACATGTTCTATAATTATATAAAATAGTTATATATAGTTTAAAGACTTTATTTACTTTTAGAAAGAGGGGAAGGGAAGGAAAAAGAGGGAGAGAACCACCAGTGTGTGGTTGCCTCTCACGCGCCCCCTACTGGGGACCTGGCTCTCAACCCAGGCATGTGCCCTGACTGGGAATCGAACTGGCGACCCTTTGATTCATAGCCCACACTCCATCCACTGAGCTACACCAGCCAGGCTATTTTTGTTTGTTTGTTTAGGAAATTTTTGGAAAAAGATAATATTGCAAAACAAAACAAAAATGAATAAATACAAGCTTAGCATTGTCTGTTGCACCTGTCAGAGTGAAAAAGACAGAGTCACCGACAGCTCTTACAAAGCAAGTCAGTGCGCTGCCGTGGGTGGAGAAGCCCACGGTTTCCCAGGGAACCAGGAAGGCAGTGCATTCGAATAAACAGCCCCCATTGTTAAATGGCTACTGGAGTAAATAAATGAACAAATAAAAAGAAACCCAGGGCGCTGCTGCTTTGCAACTTTGCAGCAGCTCCCCGACTGCCACGCGCAGGTGCAGCAAGCAGACCGAGTTCAGGCCTGCCTGCAGAGCTTCCGCCCGACCAGCAGGCAGATGCGCGGGCCGGCTGAGCCAGCTCCTTCTGCTGGAAGTCGTCCGGCCTCGGCACGGAGCAGTCTCCGAAGACTTCTCCTCCGCGGCGCGTGCTCGGCGGCGCACGCAGGCAGGGGGGCACGCTCGGACCATGGGGTGGCTGGGACCTCACGACTCGGGCAGGAACATCTGTGCTGACGCCGCCGCACGGTCCGTGGGGCGGGAACCTGCTGACGCCGCACGGGATTCTAGACCAGGCCGCGACCCCTCGCCGCTAGCGTTCCCCGTGTAACTTGCCCCGTGCACGCGCGGGGTAAACCCGTGTTTTGTTTTGTTTTTTGAAGATTTTATTTATTTATTTTTAGAGAGGGGAAGGGAAGGAGCAAGAGAGAGAGAGAGACATCCATGTGTGGTTGCTTCTCTAGTGCCCCCTACTGGGGACCTGGCCCGCAACCCAGGCCTGTGCCCTGACTGGGAATCAAACCCTGACCATTTGGTTTGCAGGCCAGTGGTCAATCCACTGAGCCACACCAGCCGGGGTGTAAACCTGTGTTTTTTCCGAAGAGCACCCCCTGATGAAGCCCTAAAAACGACTCACCTTCTAACATCTAAAATTTCGAGAGCATGCCTTTGCTTCAGGCCAAACGCAGTGAATCTGTTGGCTTTGAGGGGGACAAGTGACACTTCTGGTGGCAAATGATAACGTCCGAGCTTCCGGCAAAGGGAAGCATGTCCATCACCATGTGTTTGACAGCTGCTCGATCCTTAGGGATTTTTAAGTGTGACTGTTACTATGAACAAGTGTGATTTTTGATCCTAAATCACGAATGGCGTCCGCATTTGGAAGGTATGTCTAACAGCGGTTCAGTGACTGTCAGCGAGTAATAGAGGACATTAGCCACCAGAGGGTAAAGGACTCACTCTAAGAGTGACAGATACACTGATAGATGTTAATGTAACAGGAAATAAAAATTCACTGATACAGTTTCACATTCCTCATTGCAACCAACCTTTAAGAAACCATCGCTTTGGAGGTTTGAAGTAGTCCCCATCCGGCAAGCCTACAAAAACACGTTTTTCTTTCTAACCACA
The DNA here is from genome assembly GCF_004126475.2 of Phyllostomus discolor. Lineage (NCBI taxonomy): Eukaryota > Metazoa > Chordata > Mammalia > Chiroptera > Phyllostomidae > Phyllostomus > Phyllostomus discolor. Next base: position 3,176,163 of record NC_040911.2, on the reverse strand, counting down.
TTATCTCTGTGAGGCCGAACTTCCTTCATCTACTCTGTCCGAAAAGACACACTGCGACCGATTTAATGTGGGAGCAGATGTGAGAATCCGGTTGTCTTCTAATAAGCCAGGCATTAAATAAATGTACAGAAATGTGAAACAATGTAATTATGTAGTTATGATGTAACATTCATTAATTGATATTTGAATATTAATTGGTGCTTTAAAATATGATTATGTTAACACATAATTGGTGAAATTTTTCTATACATTAATAGCTACTTAAAATTTTTCCATTTAGCTGCATAATAGGATAAATGTTGAATGATACAGCTACACAAACCAAAGTACTTTGAGGTCTCCAGTATTTTTTTAAAAGAGAATAAGGGTTTGGAAACCCAAATATTTCAGAATTTCTGCCCTAACCAATCCCATCTTTGCGTCTAGATACGTGCCTTCTCCCAACAAAACTCTGTTACAATTTCCTAACTCCGGCTGGTGCGACGCCTGTATTTCACACCTCAGAGCGGTCTCCACAGTGCTGGCCGTGCTGCGGGGGGACCGGCCACACACCCCCGCCCACCCGCACAGGCGGGGACTGAATGCGACCAGAGCACCTCCATTTCACGAAGGAGCAAAAAGGGGGTTTGACCACTTTAGGAAAATGCAACGTGTTTCAACCTGTGACCTCAAGAGCTGACTAGCCCTCTCTAGCTCTCAAACCGCTGCCTATTTCTGAAACGCTACTGGATTCGCTCTAATGAGGATGGTGTTGGTTTAGGCTTTAGCAGCTCGAGGGGACCCCTGTGCTCCAGGGCACGGGGATGCCCTCCGACCGGCTGTTCACAAAACCCTCTGAGTATGGGAATCAGCTTGGGTCCTCTGTTAGGTTTGCCATGCACAACTCAACTACCTGACAGCTAGTCTTAGAGAAAGTCAACCAATATTTTTCTCAAACTTTCATACTCCCCCATCTCAAGTTACATTATGAGCTTCATAACATCTCCATTTCTTGTCTCCAGTGACGTCTGGAAGCCTGCGGTGTCTGCGGGGGCATCTCTGAGAACCCAGCCCTTGCAGCGGCACTCACTGTCCCTGGCCGTGGCCCCATTGCCGGTCCCGCCCTTCACCTCCCTGCAGCCCCTCACGCCGTTGACCCCTTGCTTCCTGCTCAGCGTCGAAAAGCATTACGTCTGTCGTTTTTTAAATCAGTGAACTGAATCTCATTTAGAAATATAAATGCAAGGATCACGAGAAAACCCCAAAATCACAGCTAAACAAACGCACTGCGGGCACGGCGCAGCTGGATTGGCCGTGCAAAGGTAGCTGCAAGTCAAGAACTTTCGTGCTTCCTGAGCTGGATGAGCCTCACCCCTTCCGAGCAGAGCCGGGCCAGCCTTTAGCTGGCAATGCAGGGACTGCGCTCTGTGGGTGGCCTTGGCAAGGACGCCAGAGTGGATGTGCCAGGCACTAGCAGTGCACGGAGGCCACAGAAGTCTCCCAGGGATGGGGCGGGGGTGGGGTGGGGAGGGGAGGTAAATGCAGATGTGAAAAGCCAGGTGCTGCCCCGCCGATAGGTCAGCGGGAAGGCACCTGGGAGGCGCCTCTTGACAAATCCTGGAGAAACCCATGGAATGCAAGAATCATCACGTATCAGTGTCCTCCTCTGGCGAGTAACCTTGGCCCACTTTAAGTACAGGACAGTTAATATTTACCAAAAATATTTCAAAATCCTCTCCTCTGCATGTGACGCATCCCGCTGGTGGCCCTGGCACTCACACCTCCCATACTGCGGTGACTCAGAAGGCGTCAGGGGTGTCTGAGGACCGAGTGCTGTCCGTGGGAGTTCCATGACCACTGTGGTGCCCCTGGTTTTAAACCACGTGCTGGAAAAGACCAGGGCTCCTCAAACCCCTCTGCCTCTGAGAAAGAAATATTTTTCAGCAAGTGTGACGTCCCTCTTGGTGGGCTGGGGAGAAGGACAGATGCCGGAGCTCCGGGTGGGGCTGGACCGCCGGGGTCCATCCACACGGACCCCGAGTCTGTCCTGTGAGCAGTGGAAGAACCAAGTCCATTTCCCACCTGCAACACATACAACTCAAACGGTTCCCTCACACGTGTCTGAGAATTTTCAGTAGTGCTACACTCACATTCCTTTCCATTGGCCTTTCAAAGTATCTGTGTAATTGTAAAAATCGTGTTGCATGATAAAAACCTTGGATGACTCGCTTCTCTTAGGCTGCAGTTGAAGACCGAGCTATTTATTAGACAGTTGTTAAATCTGGACTTCCTTTGCCTAATTGTCTATCATTCCCATATAAGAGCACCTCAATTATTTCATCGAGAAGTCTGCAAATAATCCCAGGTTTCCCCAAAGGACTGGCCTGAAGCAACATAACTCAATGTCATGGTTTTTAGGTCAGAAGGGGAGAGCTAGGTCACTCTCTCCTGCCTAGTCAGAGAGTAGGGCTGATGGGAACCCATCAGCTAAATTCCCTTAGACTCTTCATTTGTATCTGTCGTCAGCTCCCTGATGATCTGAGCTGAACACTTCAGCATCAAAAGGAGCTTGACTTCTTCACACTTCCCTTTCATCAAAAACACACCAAGGGCTTTCAGTTATTCTTTGTAGAGTATCTCGCTACTGACCTTCCTTTCCAGGCTTCTACGGGCTCCCCAGTCCCAGCCTTGTCGCCGTAGGGCATCAGAATCCATGCAGCCTCTTTGCCTTCGTCCTGCCTTCGCCAGTGCCTTGCAACTAATTCCTGCGCTGTTTCCCTGAGAGGCGTGTGGCCAACGCCAGCGGCCCACCAGGGGAGTGCGTGAGGGCGCTGGACCGCCCTGGGCCGGTCAGCACACGCACTGTCTGCCGGCAAAGGCATGAGATACATAGGCTGTGTTTCTGTCTGAAGGCACGGCATTTTAGGTTTCTTTTAACCCAACAAATATCAAAAGACAGATGATAGCCACACACCTAACACAGAGACTGAGAGAGCCTCTAAGACGGCCTTCAGTGTCCCCTTCCTAGAAACTGTGCCCCGGTGCCCCTGCTGCTGTGTGGCCCCGTGACTCACTTCCAACAAGAGTGACTCACGTCCAGCAGCAGTGACGACAGGGTGAAGATTTCTTACAGGGACAGTGACTTCAGTTCTCTCTCTCTCCCTCTCCCTTTCTCTCTCCCTCTCTCCCTCTCTCCCTCTCTCTCTCTCTCTCTCTCTCTCTCTCTCCCCGCCATTTGCTCTAAGGAAAGTCAGCTCGCATACCACGAACTACCCAGCAGAGAATCCGGCGGGGCCAGGGAATATTGTCAGGGCCCGACAGCCAGGGACACCTGGGCCACAGCCAGGGTGACGCCAGCGAGCCGGAAGTGTGGCCTCACCCCGCGGAGCCCTGGGACCCCTGCACCGAGCTTGCACCCTGAGCCAGTGAACTCGGGTTTTTTCAAGTCTTAAATAACAGCAGCCTGTGGTTGGGATACACTAAAGAAATGAATCCCTTGTACTTTTGGACTCTTAGTAGTTACTATTAATCAAAAATATCTTACAATGATCAAAAATAAAACTAAAAGAATACATGCACATTTAGCAGTGATTGTTTGGAAATGAACAGGAATACTACAGAAAATGAATCTGACCATGCCATCTGGTCACCTTTTTAAAATCACATTTTCAATTGATTTTTAGACATAGAGGGAGGGAGAGAGAGAGAAACATCGATTTGTTGTTCCACTTATTTATGCATTCATTGGTGGCTTCTCGTGTGTGCCCTGACCAAGGATTGAACCCACAACCCCAGCTCATCCAGCGATGCTCCAGGGACCTGAACTGGCCAGCCAGGGCGGATTTATTCTCTTTTAGAAGACTTCTGAAGGCAATGCAATTTTCAAGTGAAAACATAGAATTCTCTCAAGTACTCACCTCTTGCAATTTTAAGATATTAAAAAATATATATTGACAACATCGTATATAATGGACTCCACCTCTGACTGTATGTTTCTCCGAATTTAAGAAACACTACGAGACTCGCTTGGGAAGGTCTGCCCCAGAGGGTCCGCACCGGCACCGGCACGGTGGGGGCAGGCGGGATGCTACCTGTACATAGACCGCTGCCTCAAGATAAAGGCGCACGACTTCCATTTTCAGAGCAGAGAAATTCCCTTATTCCCTCCCCAGTGTAAGCCCCGTCTTTGAAAAACAAGACTTCTTCATCCTCGTGTATTCAGGTGGTAAAGCTGACACGGGGCATTTTTATTCCAGAGGAGCTGTTGCCGATCGGGATGTTCTGATCAGCTTGGTGACTAAACACTTTATGTGACAATATTATTACTTATATTATGACAGTTCCTTGGGAGAAATTATACAATAAAATATCATGCTAATTATAATTTATTTTAAACATTTTCTTGTTTATCTATTAGTCAAATAAAGTAAACAAACAATGCATTTTTTTGAAATACCCATGATAGTCATGGCAATTTTATTATATGTATAATTTTCTAATATTAAGGGCACAAAAATTAAAAAGTAGCTAAAATATAAAAGTACAAGTGTGTGCGCCTGTGTGTGTGTGTGCACATAAGCATTGTTTTCTTAAGACACACAGACATGCCTCTCTAATAAATTCTATTTTTCCACTGATTTAGATGGAAATGTGGATAAACTCCCTAGAGCTGTCCTTTCTCCTTTGTATTTATTTTGCATGCACTCATGGGGCCCTGATGAATCCAAATAACTGCTCCGTTTTCTCCCTCCTCCTTTTCCTCGTTCTTTCTCCTTCCTTTCTTTTTCTCTGTGTCTCTGAACCTCCCTTCCAGTTGATGGCGAGGATTATTCCGGAGCGCGTGGACACAAGGCCCAGCCATGGCGTCCGGTTCAGCGGGACTCACAGAAGCCGCCGCATAAGACGGGGCCACGGGGAGACTGGGGCGCGTTCCATCCCAATGCCATACCCACACTCACAACAACCCTCAGTTTATCTATGTGTTTGGTATCGCTGGCTTGACAGAAACTGATGCCCTTCTACAGAGCTGTATAGATGCTGAGATATTGAGAAATGATGAACACTTTTCAACTAAGTAATGCTCTGATTTCAAAAATATTTGACATCAATATTGGATTTATTTCAAAGTGAGATACTTTCATTTGCATTCCTATTATAAGTTTTTCCTTACAATAAAGCTTTTAATTAAACTTAAGAATGCCAACACTAAAATATATAATGAAACCTGGATTTAAAGAAACTTAAAATATTTGAAAACATGCTGCCTTTTGACCCAGCAACTCCACTGCTAGGACTATATCCTAAGAACCCTGAAACACCAATCCAAAAGAACCTTTGCACCCCAATGTTCACAGCAGCACAATTTACAATAGCCAAGTGCTGGAAGCAACCTAGATGCCTATCAGTCAATGAGTGGATCAAAAAACTATGGTACATTTACACAATGGAACTCTACGCAGCAGAGAGAAAGAAGGAGCTCCTGCCCCCCGTGACAGCATGGATGGAGCTGGAGAGCATTACGCTCAGTGAAACGAGCCAGGCGGTGAGCGACAAATGCCATATGATTTGGCCTGTAGGTGGAACCTCATCAACAAAACACACAAATGAGCAAAATAGAACCAGAGACGTGGAAATAAAGAAGAAACGGATACTGGCCAGGGAGGCAGAGTGGAATGGCAGGGGAAAGCGGGGGACAGGGCAAGCAGAGGAACGTGAGTGAGGACTCGCGGGCACGGACAACGGGGGGATGGACTGCGGGAGTGGGGGATGGGGTGGGGGAGAGCAAGGGGATAAAGGCGGGACAACTGTAACTGCAAAACAATATTTTTTAAAAAAAGAAAAACTATGAAAAAATTGGGGCATAATATAATTGAAATTTCATTTGTTAATTTACATGTTCAACTGCCACTAAAATTTCCTCCTGAGAGATGCAGCAAAAATACATGATATTAAGCATGAAAAGCGATGTTAAATGTAGAGACATTTCTAAATAAAATACACTGAAAGTAAAAGAGCCCGCTTTTTCTTTAAAAGTACGAAAATTAATTTTGAATTATATTTGATGTGAAAAAGACCATAGTCTCGTGACGTTACATTGAAATATATCAAGCCCTGTTTCTCTTGGCTTATCTTAAAGAAACCACTCACGGTCTCTATTGTAACCCTTATCGTGTTGGGGAGAGACGCATACAACAGAAGCTCACACGTGTGGATGGCACTGTTCTGGCCCCAGAGAGATGAGAGGGGCTCTGTCTTTGCTTTTATACTACAAGGAAACGAAGACTGTGTTTCACCTTAAAGCTACGTAGGTGGAAAAAATCAAATGTATAAGGTACCTTAAAGATGCCTTTTGAAATATGGAGACTTCTTGAATGTTCATTTAATTCAGATATAGAAAATGGGAGACAAATAAACGATGTTTTACTTTTCACGTTCCAGGAAGGAGCCAGAGTAAATGTGTTAGGATGGAATTTTACAAGCTCCTGTTTCTAGAATTGCAGCTCACGGCCCCGGTTGTCCGTGGGGAGCAATGATTAGCAGGTTGGAAGGCCTGGGCCCGGACAGGGAACCGCTTGGGGAGCATGCGGCCCGCATTCTCCTTGCCCCCTCTGCCTAACTACCCGGCGGGACTCTCTCCCTCCCACCCAGCCCACACACTTACGATACAGTGTAATTTATAGATCAGGTACAATACCAGGTTAAATAACTAATAACTAATGATAAAATAGAGCAATTCTAGCAATAAAATGAGGTTTACTCAAACACACGCCTGGTGACACTGAAACCCTGATAGGTGCCTGGGGGGTGGCCAGGGCTCCAGTCTCGAGAAACAAGAGGGACAGAGAAAGCTGAGCGGCAGAGGGGTGGCTGGTCATGAGGCACGCAGGCGTGCTGGGTGGGGGGCCTGATCCTGTGGCCTCTTGGTGCCAGAAAAGTGCAGACTGTCCAGCGTGCCATACTGGTGAGGGAGCACAGGGCACAGCCAAGGTCACCAGAGGTGGCACAGATCACAAAGAAATCAGGGTCAGGACACTACTGTCCCCACGTCCCCTTGCGGGACTTGACAAGTGGGAAGAGAGCAGGAATCATTTGCAGAGAAGGCATCAAATGGAACTGAGTTGCATCTTGAATATGACTTAAAAAAAGAAATTTATTGGATAAAATGTAGTTGCCTATTGCCAAGCAAAACTATGAGTGACAGTCAAGAAAGTTACTTATGATGTGAGAGCAACATTTTTCTGACTTTTGTGCGTCTCGTAGCTGTGAAATAAATAATAATGGTGCTACTATTATCAGAACAACACGGACTGTCACAGGAGTAGAAGCTGAAGGCTCAACCCCTGGCAGACACCGGAAGCTTTTTATGAATTAAATTTGCACATATAGTCAGGTTTCAGGAAAACAGGGTAACGAAAGCAGCAGTAGTAATAAATTCTCCAACCTCCCTCCCGCCCTCAAAAAATAAAAGAATATATTCGAAAACGCACCCACCCAGGCCGCCCACCGATGCACATTCGAGGGCTGCTTCCCCCCCTACAGGCGCACTGAGCTAGTGCCACAGACACAGGGTGGCCCTGGTCTCCCCCCTCGGACCCCTGACCCAGGAGCAGCCCGGCAACGGGAGGGCCGGTGGAAAAGAGGACCAGTGGACAGCTGTGGGGAGGACGGACTCCGACTCTGTTTTTAAAAGTCTGCTCTGGCCGCTGTGTGGGACGCAGTTGCCGGGAGCAAGGGCTTGAGTTTATGACACAGTTTTTCGTCTGCAGCGTAACGGTGTGTCCTCACCCAAAACTCCGCACGGATTCGACGCACACTTTGGAAGCAGGTAGCGTTGTGTGGGGTGTTTTCACCTCCGTAACTAACGTTCTCACGATTCCTGACACTTAGTGGGTGCTCACAAAATACCTGTTCAGGAACGCACACACTCAGATCATGCGCTGGGGCTTCGGCAGAAGGTAATGCTATTTCCAATCGCATTCCCACGGCGTTCTGCTACGAGCACATTCTCCTTCTCATAAATGCCCGTGAGCCTCCACCTGAGAGCTACGACCTCAGACTGGAAGTATGACTATGTGGCTCTGTTCACGCGGTCCAGACGGACGGGGTGTCCGTTTTGCCCACTAATAAGCGCTCCGGGACATGCTCACCGCTAAGGACATCATGCCGGGAGAAGCCTCCCCAAGGGCCGACTGCCTTTCCTGCGACTGGAGAAGCTGCCCCCCTGGCCCTGCCCGAGAGGGGCGGGGGTTAGATACAAAGTTACCAGCTTCGTTTCAGAGTAACAGGACAAGAACAGTTGTCAAATGTTCTTGTGGGAATTCTGGTAAGGCAAGGCAAGGCACATCCAGCCCCGGACTCGGCAGCCAGCTGTAGCAGACGTGGGGAGAGACCAGCAGCGGATGGCTCTCTGGGGGTCCGCACCTGTCCGTCGTGTCACCTTCCTCGACGTGTAGCCTCCCTGTGCGTGCGCATCTTACCGGTAGGTGTGCGTCTTGGAAGCATCGTGATGCTGCACTCTTTTCCTCAGTCTCTAACTCACTGCCCGTGGTTCTTTAACTGGTGGATTTCTCTACTTTCATTTATATTGACCAGTAACATACTGGGGACTATTTTTACCAACATACTCTGTGTCTCCTTGCTGCTCCTTCGCATCCCCATTTCCTTTCCCCTGTTTCCCTGCCTCCCATGTGGTTGTTAACATTTCTGTGTTCCTCCAGAATTCTTTGATGGCATTGAAAATACAGGCTGCATTTCCATATAGCTAGTGCTCTTCTCAGATGTGTGAGTGACCTATTCGATGGTAACCTGCCGATATTGGTGAGGCTCAGCCGCAGGTTTGTAGAATTTCAAATAGACCCCTACACATTTCATTAGATGTTTAGTATATTCATAGTAAAATAGTTATTTGAAAATAACTCTTTGGATTTCCGTTTCTTGTCACAGGAATGACGAGGAGCTCTGAGAGGCACCATAGACACACACGTGCACATAGAGCACACACAGGCACACATGTAAAGACACATATATGTAGTGCACACATACATAGACACATGCACACACTTGCGCACTAATCTCTTGATGCTCACACTCACGTAGGTCTCACTGGTCTCCATGCCACAGGACGGTTGTCAGGCTCACACAGCCCACGACCACAGGCTGAGCCCCTTCTGTGCTGACGGGACCTGGGCTGGAGTGGCCTACGCTGGCTGGGGCAGAAACAGCTGGAATCGGGGGCAAGAGGACAGGCCGAGGGCAGGAGGGAGTGGGGGGGGGCAGGAGTGGGGGAAATCAGTGTGACTGGGTGAATGATGGGCACGCTGGGAGGGAGGGTCCTCACATGTGGTGAGTCCCACGGCAGCACGTCTGTGGGATTCTGAACGTGGGGAGGGCACAGGGAAGCTGGGCCTGGGATCCTTTCCACGCCACACGCTGGAGGGTGCTGGGGGCATCGTTCAGCTGTCGTCCTGCCCGCCTGGCAGAAACCAAGTCAAGGGACATCCAGTCGTCTTGGGAGGAATGTCCCCAAACCGAGTGGACAAATGGCAGGAGATTAAAGGGGCAAGCGGAGCACTGACAGAAAGGAGAGGGAGTAGCCCCGTGACAAACCGGTGGGGGCAGCACGCCAGCGGTCCTAGAGTTCGGCATGTCAGCCAGTGCCTCGATGTCCTGTAGGAGTATGCACGCTGTTTCAGAACGAGGCATTTGCAAACATAAATGCGCAATAAGAAAGTATAAGAAACACAAGATTAGAATGGAATTTCCATACATAATCTGGTAAAGAACAGAATCGAAAATGCACAATATTTACGGAAATGATCGCCACACGATTTTCAGGACTGATGGAAATATGCGGCCACTGATCTAGAGAGTATAATATCTCCCACCAAAAGTCCCAGGGTGAGGGAGTGCTGAGCACAGAAGAGGAAGATACAACCTTGAAGGGCCAACCAAAAGAGGCCACATCGATGAAAGAAAATGACAGGACGACCGCGGATAGTTCGTCGGCACGGACACGAGCCAATGGTCACACGGCATCCCCTGAGGCCTGGGAGAAAAGACCTGCCACCGGAACGGTCAGTCAGCAGGGGGCTCCTGCAAGGATGGAGGGGAACGAAAGTACCTGGAGAGCAAGTCAACACTGAGGAATTTCATCTGCAAGAGGCCCGTTCTAAAGGAGAATGGGAGGATGTCGTTCTCAAATAAAAACGGTCTGAGAACAGCCTCAAATGCAAGAAAGATCAGCAAGCAAATGAAACAGTGGCAAAAGACTTCCCACGTTTCCCATCGCGATGCGGCTGGCATCGGAAGGGCATAAATGCACAGCTGCTTCAGGTAGAAATTGAAAACCACAATCCTGGCAAGGAGAACGGGTCAAAGGAGAAATCTTAAAAGCTGTAGAACTGAAGGGCAGCGAAAGGCACGAGGCGAGCCCTAAGTGGCGGAGCAGTCACACCGTGTCCACGAAATACCAGCTCGACACGTTGGAGATGGAAGCTGTCCTCATCAATCCCATCAACAGGCCAGCCACGGCCTCAGCAGTGATTTTCTTTAATGGGATGTGAAAAGCTGATTCTGTGTGTGGGGGGGAGAATCAAGGGGCCAAAAATACCTAAGACACTCCAGCCAGTTATAAAATCTTAGTGTAATACCATTGATTATGTTTATTATTGTTGGGGTTTCACAGTTCTAACACACTCCCGCCATGCCCGGTGTGAAACCTAAATGTACGTGTTAGCATCCGGCTTCTCCTTTGGCTGTTTGAGCAGAGCTGTGTTTGTTTCACCCCAGCAGAGGTGCGCTCTGGGGGATAAAAGCAAATAAGTTCCTCTTTGGCCGAAGGGTAGGCCGGAAAGTCAGTGGAATCGTAAGAAGGAGCAGGAGGTGCGGGGAGAAGACGGTGCTGGGGTCGGGCAGGCGGCCACGTACGGGCGCTCTGGCCCTGCTGTCCTGTGACTTCCGTCACACCCCGACGGCTCTGAACACAGTGTGGTCCTGTGCGGGGAAGACCACTGTCCCACTCTAGTTTGACACTGAGTTGCATTACTTTAGGACTGACCCAGGCAGGTGAGGACACTCTGAATATATGTGGAGTGTATCCACAGGGGAAAAAAAATAAGCGTCACTCTAGGGAAGGGGAGACTTCTGGTTGTACAAAGGAAGACGGGTGCGTTGGAAGCAATCAGGGCGCATATCTCAGAGATTGCACCAGTCCTGGTCCCCAGATGTACGCATGGGGCAGACGTCAAGGAGAAAGTCCTGGAAGGTGGGTGGCTTTGTCATCCCATCCCATGGTGGGGGAGGTCACGTGCAGAGTCAGGGCTGCCGCCACGGGTGACGAAGCAGCCTCCAAGGAGACAGGACCAGCCGTGCTGGGCTGGGTGGGCAGGGCTGGTTGCAGAGAGCGTGAACAGAGCTGCTGCTGCTGCTTCGGTCCAGTCCCACACGCCGGCCTCCCGGGCGGTGTCCACACACTGGCACTGGGGCGGGGGGCGGGAGGCAGCCGGATATGAACTGCAGCACCAGCAGTGGCTCCGCTTGTGTCTACAGAAGACCACCGTTACTGGGCACTGGAAGGGGCCGGGGGCCTCTAAACAAGGGTCCCAAGCAACAAGGAGAAAAACGGCAACCGTCACGAAGGCCCTAGGGGCTGTGGGCTGGCGTGCATTTCTCCACAAGCAGACATGTATAAAGAAGGTGGCCAGAATCGTCCAGGGACAGGCTTCAGGATGGGCTGGGGGTAGGGGTGAGGCAGGTTGCACCAGGTAGAAACCGGGCGTCGGATGCCTTGGGGAGCCAGTCCTGGCCTGGCGGAAGCAGCAGGTTATCGACAACGTAAACAGCACTGCCTGGACGCTGCAGCGCCCCTCAGACCACGCCGCCCGCCCTGTCTCTGTCCCCCGTCACATCACTGGGTTTTTTTTAAGATTTTATTTATTTATTTTTAGAGAGGGAAGGGAGGGAGAAAGAGAGCGAGAGAGAAACATCAATATGCAGTTGCTGGGGGCCGTGGCCTGCAACCCAGGCATGTACCCTGACTGGGATTCGAACCTGCGACACTTTGGTTCGCAGCCCGCGCTCAATCCACTGAGCTACGCCAGCCAGGGCTCCACATCACTGGTTTTCCAGACAAGGTGCCGGAAAGACTGTTCTGCACGCAGGGGCTCCAGCTGCCCAGATGTAGCCACTTCTTTGTTCCCCGTGGGCTGACGACAACGAGCAGGGTCTGACTCTCATTTATTCGTTCTCTTCCGAGACTTACGCATTTGGCCGTAAATGAATGAATGACTGACCGATGAGCTAGGCAATGTCTTTACAAGTCCTGCTGGCTGTACACGGTGTTTATTCTTAAATTTTAATGCAATGTCAAATATTTTGTAATTTTTAGAAAATTATAGTCACCTGTCGTCCCTCAAGTTGACTTCAAAAATTATTTCACAATAACTGAGAAGTTTCAGTGTGACTCAAAATATTTACAGGAAGAACATTGCTGTTGGCAATTGTTGAGAAGTGTCAGGTTTGAAGTTAGAGACATGTGTATCGCTGTCTTAAAGGTCAAAGTTCTTTCGGGACAATATAAATACTTCAGGTTTTATTTAGCTACCTTTATTCTGCAGGAAGAGCCACTTCTAAATCATATTGCAAAAGAATGAAGAAATAGCCCAGTGGTCTTCCTTGGGCTCTGATTAACCCACACATTACAGTAGGCAGATCTTACCACTGTCGCTTGGGCTCCTACGGAAGCCCTGGTGGTTGAGGTTTCTAAGTCTCACTTCACATCCTCTCTGGCTTCTCGGCGTCATCCGGAGGGATGGATGCGTGACTGGGCGAGCCTGATACACTCCGCTGGCTGCTCTCGCTTACACGGTGACATACGGGCCCAAGGCTGGGCTACTGCAGTTCCGTTTTCTATTTAAAGATGCAGGGTTTGGGTGCTACATACATAGTTTTACTCATAGAGCAGCGTAATAAAAAGCTGTTCTCACTATGGCTGTATTTTTACTAGCCAGGGATCCTACTTTATCCTATTTTTTATGTGTGATGTATAAAGCTAGTAACTTGAAGCAAATTAGATGAGCGAGAGTTACCAATGCTGTTGGATCATCTGAATATTCTTTAATGGAAAAAAATTGTTACGAATTTAAAGATTTTAAAAATCTTTGTCCCGCCTTAGTTCCTCCGATCATCAACCTATCCTCGTTACTGAATATGTTGATTCTTCCAGACCCCGGGCAGACACTATGCGGGATGCAGGCTCAGCTCAGGGAGCGTCAAGCCTGCCCGGGGGGGGGAACATTTAGCGCATCAGACAAGAGACCCTACCAAACAAAATGCGTTGTTAACAGCTGCTGCCAAACGGGTGGGTACAGCCTGGAGGGGGTGCTAGAGGAGTTTCCAGCAAAGCCCCAGAGTGGGAGGATTGGAGGAAGAACCATCCTGTAACTGAAGTAGAACATTTTCTCTCAACAGGAGGGAATGCAGGGAGAGCTGCCCTTCTGACGATTACTGATGAGGCATCGGACAAAATTACGGCAAAGAGTGGTGCAGAGTGGCTACTATTTTGTCACTTCCCTCCCCTCGTTTTGCCTCTTTGAAGGCTGCGTCAACTACCAACTCAATTTTGATGTATGCACTCAAGAGAGGATAAAGTAAGGCGAAATAACGATTTAATGGAATGACCAGTTCAATCCAAATGGGGAATTTGCAGGTTGCATTTAGCCTGGATCTAAAAATATTTTCCTGCCCTGGAGACAGGTCTCCCGAGGCCGGTTGCGGAAATGTTTACTGAAGACTCAAGGGTTGAATATTTGTATTGCGTCTAGGGAGGAATAAAGATTGCAATGAATCATGCACCCCACGTGTTCCACGCCTAACATTTTAAGTTGTTGCAATAGCCCAATGAGTTTGATACCATCGTCCCCACTTTCCAGAAGAGCAATCTGACGGTCACCAGAAGCCGAGTGAGGACAAAGGGACGGAGCAGGACTGCAGCCCAGCTCTCCGAGGTCAGACACATTCCTCTGGACTCCAGGTCACGTTCTGTCGGAGCCACGCCTTCAGGGTACCAGCTAAAAGGGTCTGAATAAGTGTAACGTCACGCCCCTTCCCTAGCATTCGATACTAACCACATCCACATGAACACGGTCAATGCTCTACAACATAATACGAAAAAAAATACTGGGGTCCAAGCTCAATTTCACTTTTAAGTTACATGTCGACTAACTACTCTGAGCATTCATTTCTTTAGAACATGGAAGTAATACAAATGTTGCCGCTTTCAACTTCGTAACATTATTTTCAGATCATAATGAGGTTGGAGCTGCAGAAAATTGATGTTTGGCCATTCGTTAACTGACATGTCTATGTTTGGTCCTGAAATTACCTCCAAACTTTGTCATTTATTGGAGAAATAAGATACTATCTTGCATTTTTACTGGTAATTGTTTGGGCAAAAATATGAAAAATACACTGTAATTCCCAGGCACTGGTCATAAAAAAAAAACGAGGCATCATTTCTGGGCTGAAGAACTCACGACATGCTGGGTGGGGGCGGGGGTGCAGTGACCACTGGGATTATAGGAGAGAGACCGTGATGCCGGAGCAGGGACACACACAAGAAGCACCCCACAGAAGAGGGGTGTCTCCATCTGGGTTTTAAGCTGGGAGCAGGAATCTGCCAAGTGGAGGAGAGCTTTGGAGATGGAGGAAACAGCATCTCCAGTGACACCAGTGGTGGTGCCTCGGGTATTGAGACGCTTGAGACTGTAGTTCCAGGCACTGGAGCGTCCCCGATGAGCCCGGAGAAGGGAGACCCCACAATGCCCTGCATGTCCCGCTGAAGGTCTCAGACTCTATTCCGCAGGCAAGGAGCCACCGGTGAGGGAGGTCACCCAGGCCAGCGTCATCACCAGCTGAGCATGCGAGGGAGCCCGTGCAGGCAGACAGCTGGCCGCCGTGGCAGGGCAGTTCTGAAGCGGGAACACAAGTCAAAGGTCTGTTCCAATAACCCGGGGAAGAAATCGGGGAGGCCTGGAGTTAGTGCTGACGTAGAAGGTCAAGGCAGAGATTCCAGAAGTCATCAAAAGCACTTCTGGAGGACGTGGGGGTTCAGTGAGAGAGAGGAATGATGGGTAACTGCACAGCTCATTGCTCGGGGCACTGGGGACGCGTGGTGTGCCAATGCCCCAGATATGCAACACAGAAGGAAACGGGATTTCGGGGGAAGGAAATATTGATATTTCTTGAACTTGAGGAGGAAATGGGACACGCAAGTAAAAAAAAAACAGCAGTAGGTTGAGAAGTAAACGGTGAGAAGGAGGTGATACGGGAAGTGCATGCTTCCATATGCCGGCACCGTGGCGAGCGTCTGGAGCACAAGCATGACTCACAGTTACTTCCTCGGGAGTCTCAGGTTCAGCGGGAGAGCAGGTTACGTAAACAGACAATCACAGTGCAAGAGAAAGAGCACACACACACACACCCCCCACACCGACAGCACCGAGAGAACGGGGTTCCTATTCTATTTGCCTTGAGAGTAGAAGAGGGAAGGTCCAAGAGGGAAGAAACAACCTACAGGCAATATTTAGGAATGGAGAAACAGCAATTACACGAGGGGGAAGGTGTCAGCTAACCTTCCAGTGGCAATAGCTTCCCCATACACGTGGATTAAATCAATGCGTTGCACATCTGAAACTTACACAGTGTCACATATCTCAATACAATTAATAGATAGATAAATAAATGAAGTGTGTCAAATAGACCAGGGAGCCAGAATGATCTCTGTAGGTATCAGAATACAAGTCCGGCCCTCCCGTGTTCCCAGCCTTTCAACGCATTTCCGTTTTGTGAAGATCTGAACGAAAGCTGTTCTCCCCCTGCAGAGCCACGCAGACCGTGGTCCGGGCCCCCCGTCTCCGGCTGCGCCCGGCTCCCACGGTGTCCCGCCGCCTTGCACCTCTGCCCCTCTGCACAGGCCACTTCGTTTTCTAGAAGGCTCCCTTCTTGGCTGCCAGGCAGGGTCCGCCCTTGCTTTGCGTAGCTGACCTTTCTTCAACCTCAACTCACAGTTTCTTTCTCGGGAGAGCCCTGTCGTAAACGAGGTCAGGTCCGCTTGCCAGGCACTTTTTCTAACATTCTCTTCTCCTTTCCCCCCGACCTGTTGCCGCTCACCAGCCACTCGCAAGGGGTCAGTTCAACCCCGTGCCTACACAGGTAAGGTCTTTACCTCCAAGGTCCGCGTTTGTCTGGATTGTCGCTGGCTCCCCTGTGCCCGGCACGGTAGAACCTCAGAGCCAGTACACAAGACCAACTCCATTAATAAAGCCTCAAATAAATGGATGCATGGATAAGGACATCCCAGGCAGGAGAAACGTGTGCACACGCACAGAAGATTGTAACTGCAGACAGTTCTGCAGGAAGGGAAGGCTTCTGCTGGAAGGAGAGTGGCGGAGGACAGCGGAGTATACAGACAGGAAGCAGGCGGGTGGGGCCCTAACCACCATGATACCAAACAGCAGGCTAAGCCGCTGAACGCTTGCAACTGGGGGATGGATACAACCTGACTTCCGGCCATCATGTGTCAGGTAAATGGGAAAACGTGTCTGAATGGAGAAGATCGGCGCTTACACCTGACCAGACGAGACTTACTGAGGGAGCAGCACCAGCAGAGCGGGAGCAGAAATGGAGAAAAGAAAAAAGAATAGGAGAACTTTCGGAGGATGATGATGAAGACACAGTGAGTCAGAAAGAGACAATGAAACACGTGGTTTGGGCTTGAGCTTCTGGGTGGACCATGGTGCTGTTGATCAACAACAAACAGGACCTAGGAGAAGAGTTAGGCTTGGGGGAAATCTCAGGATGTGGTGTTCATCTGGGGATGTGGCGCCAATGAATGAGTTCAAGGTCGGCGTCATCAACATAAGGTCTGGAGCGCATCCTGGGGATTCCCCGTGCGTCTGAGCACAGCCCCGAGTCCCCGAGAAAGCAGAGTGAGACGAACGGGAGAACCCCCAGCAGCCTGAGATCCAGAACGCGTGACTGTTTCACGACCCAGCGGAGTAAAAACCGAGTCCCGGTGTGGCTCCTCCTCACTGTGAAGATATCCGTGACTAAATTTATCGTTTTAATTTTCACAGAAATTATTGCCTAGGGGGGAAGAGCAAGAGCTTAGGGTCAGACTGCACGGGATTTTAATTTTTCTGCTGTAATTTGCAAACTGGGTGACCTTGGGTAAGTTTTTAACTTTTCTGAGCTTTTTTTTCTTCTTTCTAATATAGGAAAGCAGTTTTCTATCCAAATGGTTCACCAGGTGTGTCTCTATGGGGTTCGAACAGGAATAATCTCACTTTACTTCCAACTCTCAGCTTGGACTGGAGAGTTTCTCTTTCCTGACCTTGACTGAGAGCTTTGGAGGACCCTGCAGCTTTGCAATTCCGAAGAAACTTCTCGTTACAGCCGCTGAGACTCTCTTCCCGCTGTCTCAGCTGTTTGAAATGCCGCAGCTGCACAGCACCAAACGCCCCCCCTCCCGCCCCCATCCAGTCAGTGCCTCCAGGGACCCCAGGAGGGAAAGGGGAGACGCATCTTTGTCTTCTTCCCGGTCTACTCCTCCGCCTCATTGTCGAAACCACCTGGTTGAAGAGCAGGTGAGAGAGGGAGAAGCCAGCCGCTCTGCTACGGACTGAATGTGCCCCCCGCCAAAATTCGTCAGTTCACAGCCTAATCCCCAGGACAACGGTGTTTGGAGGTGCAACCTTTGGGGGGTGATCAGACCACGAGGGGCAGAGCCCTCGAGAGTGGGGTTGGTGCCCTGAGAAAGAGAGCCCCGGAGAGTGGCCTTCCCCTCCCCCCGTGGGCAGGCCCAGGGAGGAGACACTGTCTATGGTCCAGGGGGACAGGCCTCGCCAGACACTGACTCTGCCGGTGCCTTGACCTGGGGCCACTGCTCCCCCAGAACTGGGGGGGCGTAAGCTCCCGTTGTTAAGAAGCCACTGAGTCTGCGGCGTGTTGTTACAGTAGCCTGAGCAGACTGCAGCGCGGTCCGAAGTTCAAGTTGCTCTTCCACAAAACCAGGGAGCAGGGAAACAATGCAATTTGGTTTTGAAAGATCAAGGGATCCTTGCTTTTCATGCATTTTTTGTTTTCATGGAACAGTAGGTGATTCTACAATTTTCGTGTCTGGAGCCATCAGGCTCGATGCGGTCCACGTGGGCGAAGGACTCACCCAAGGTCACGCGGCCAGCTTTTAATTCAGGGCCCACAGGACCCCGGTGTTCTGGAAGGGCCTTCAAGGTGAGAGAACGTTCCTTGCCGCGGAACACCTCGAATGCTGTGACAATGCCTATTTTTATTTCTTGTCACAGAAAAGGATAGCGTCCCCCTCTGGGGCAGAGAGCAGAGCGATGAAGACATCCGTGCCAGAGGCGCAGGAAGGTGGGGGACGGTCAACCGCCTCTGAGGCCCCGGCATCTGAGCACAGCCAAGAGAGGTATTTTTATCTTTGTTGTTCTTAATTCAGCCAGAGTCCTTGGTATTTACCGTGGTGATTTTATCCGTCTTTTTGTCTTCTGCTCCTGGAGGACCGCCGCCTGGAGGACAGGGACAGCCTCTCGCTGTCATATCGGAGGCTGACACTTGACAGGTGTGCAGGAGCACCTGGCCAAGGAAGGCCCGGAGCCGGTGAGCGGAGCTTGGCGCCAGCCTCTCCCGGCGAGAAGTCTCCGTGTCTGCGTGGCTCGTGCCACTGCCTGGGCGTGGAACCTCGTTATCTGATTCTTTTGAACACAGCGGGGTTTTCAGTTCTTGAGAGTCATCGTTAAACACCTAGATGGCCCTGGCCGGCGGGGAATGGTAGTCCTGGTCCCCTAAAATTCCTCCTTGGCGGAGACTGGGTTATCAGGACCGCTCTCCAGGCAGGACACTGGCTCAGAAGAGACATCTGCGGGGGGGCGGGGGGGGGGGTCCGAGGGGAGCCTGGAAGGCGGACACAGCGCGGCAGAGGGAGGGCGGAAGGGCAAACACCGGCGGCACTCAAGGGCTACGCACAGTCCCCCTCCACGCCTTCCTGGACCAGCTTGCCTCTACTCTCACGTGTGCATTCTGGGTGTAACAACATTCAGTCGCTACACGCGGGTGGCTATTTGACCTGGACGTGGCAGCCACCCCACGTACCGTCAGAGGGCCAACGAAAGGCCCACAGACGCCCCAGCAACGCAAAGCATTGGGCACCAGTCCAGCATGTCGTATTACAACAATCAGTCTTGCGGGGGTCTGAGCAATAGGGGGATAATTATTCCAAATGATTCATAACGATCTCAGAAAGTCTGCGAGCGGCCTAGAGAAATTTTTCGCTAATGTGCATTATATCATCTAATGATCTATTTGAGTTTGTCTCAACAGCACATGCAGAGGTAAAGGGGGAAAAACAGACAAGCGAACAAACAAAAGCTTCTTAAAGTCATGCTCTGGCATTCAGCCAATGAAACAGGCAGAAGAACAGGGCTAATTTAAGTTTAGAGGACGGTGACCCTCCTGGTGAGGTCACTGTGTGTTTGGGGATTTGAGGCAGATCACAAACACTGGGGAGGGTCACGAAAGCATCGCACTGACCAGCTACGTGGACACTAAGTCAAGCAGATGTAGGACGACAGCCAAACGGGGTAGAAGTCTGTTGGCCACCTCTCTAGGGCACCCACATCGTCCCGGCTCCGTACCAAGAACTCTCCAAAGGATGGAGCCCCTTCCTCACCTGCAAATTGGGGAAGCGACTACCATTTGTCACGGAACTGTGGGCAAGCTTCTGCATTGGTGACAACGCGACCAGCTGGTCATCCGGGGGATGGGGAAGAGGGTTTGGGAGGCAGAGGCTGACGCCAGGCTCACAGGAGGATGGAGAAGAGTTTGAGGTAATGGGAGAAGAAAAAAATATTTGGAGGGAAAGCAAATATTTAAATGAAATAGGATGGAAATCTGCTTTTGGAAACTTCACATGATTCCCTAATCCAGCTCCTTGAAACCATCAGCAAATCTGTGTTTGCATCCATGACGCTGCTATGACGTTTGCGTGTTTGGCGTGGGGGGACGGGATGGTTCCCCGGATCAGTCCCCACTCAGACCCAGAGCGGGAGAAGACGCAGCGCAGGACCCTATGGGACAGGTTCCACCACGCACATAGCATCTTCCTCCACCCCGGCAAAACCGGGCTGGGCAGTCGACACAACGAGCACTCGGCGAACCTGAAATCTAGGACTCAGACAGGGAAAGGGCTCGTCCTAGCAATGCAGCTGGGAGACAAGCCGGCCTCACTTTCCAAATCTGGGTTCTTGCAGCCCGATCTTCCCAGGCTTCCCACACCTAAAGGCCCGGCTGCCGGCGGCTGGCCCCACATCTGACTCCACTCCACAGGGCCACCTGGCTGGCTCGCCTGCCACCACCAGCTCCAGCGAGGGGCTGTGCCCCTTGGACATTCATGGGCAAGAACAAGGGGGTCCCAGAAAAGACACTGAGTTCTTTCGAAATTTAATAAAAAGGTAAACCTGTCTTACGCTCTTTGTATGCTTACAGTGAAATAAAACGATGAAATGAAATGTGTACAGCAAAGTCTCAGAGGTCAGAGGGAAGATATTTTCATTGTACTTGTCGATTTGCTCTGAGTGTGAAATTGTTTTGAAATTAATTTTTTAACAACTCCATGGAAACATCAAGTAGCGCCTGTAGGACAAAATACTCGAAAGGAAGATGCCGAAGTCCACTATGATTTCAGCATTTGAACTTGCCATTGACCTTTTTTTAACTTGTTGGCAACCACAGATTAAGTAAATCAATTATTTTTCTATGGCAAATGCATATTATAGGGTGCTTAAAATATGAATATTATTTTATAGGTTTAAAATCGATTCATAAAATATAAGCAATGTTATTATCATCATTATCGATTACTAATACTGATGACTAATATGATGTTGATGATGCCAATGATGAAAGTAAAAAATTGAATTAATATTAAAAATCCAGAGGAAATTGTTTGCTTAATTATGATATAGAGACCAATAGCGCACTGTATAACAGATGTTACAGCATAAAAACGGTTAAATTCTAGCATCACTAAGAACATCTGAAAGCTCAACAGTAAAACCACAAAGGGTGGAAAACGCCCTCCAGGAAATATGTGCTTAGTCATTGAGAGCGGGGCATGGCCCTAAATATCCATCCTTCCTGCGTTCAAGTCGAAGCTTGGGTAGGGCGATGACCTTGAGCACATTTAAACAGTTTAAATTTATTTTTTAAAATCCAGAACAAGATTGGCAATGACATAACAACTTGTGAGAGCCGTAACATCAAATTAGATGGTGTACACACGTGCTTAGAATGATGCCTGCATGTACGATAGTAAGAACGCAGTAATTCACTGTTTTTAATGAGGTGAGTATCTCATTATGAGACGGTAGAAAGCAGGAATCCCGTACACGGGACACACCCTGCGTGTACACGCTGGGTCTCCATCCTTTCCGCAGCCCAGCCTGCAGCGTGGAATCTGGAACGACTGTGGGCCACAAACCGTTTACGGGCGTTGAGCGAGCCCACGAAGCAGTGAATCATAGCTAGACTTGATCTCAGGGAATATTGCGTCACCTGTGAAGTAATGTCAGTGTTTTCACCGTATGTTCCTGCAGCAAATTCATAATGATACTGTGCCCGGCGCTGGTCTCATGAGTAAACGGGAACTCGGAGAGATTACGTAAGCCTCCGTTGCCAAAAGTCACATAATAAGAGTGTTTCAAAGCCAGGACTTGAATTCAGGCAATCTGGCGCTGTGGTCCATGTGCATCACATTTCAGGAAACTGTGCATTTTCCCACGCCGCCCCCCTTATATGAAACTATGAGGAAACTATGAAGCGCTGAGAAAAACTGGTTTATGCAGAAAACAAAACAAAACCGAAGACCTATCCGAAGAGACCACAGCAACCACTGAGCACGTTGCCAGTGCCCTCTGAAAGGCCTGCGAGTCCTCCAGGGCACTTCAGAGGAGAGGCCTGGATAGACTCTCTCTAGTGGCACGTGCATTATGAATGAGGGCCTCAGGTGACGAGTGATTCTTTTCCCCGATGAAGATACGCAGGTCACAGTGAACACACCTTGGAACCACTGAAGAACTTTTCTAGGCAGTGAAGAACATCTCATCCCCAGGTAACGAGAAGACCCTATCAGATCACACGCTTAGAACTATTTGTACGGCAGGTTAACAGAAAGCTGAGCCTTATGATCTAGAATAGAACACGTAAGCTGGTTGCTAGAAAAAAACATACATCCGATTCAAGCTGGAGAAGTGCAGCCCAAGGAAGTACATGCCAACGCAAACATTTTATGCAGGAAACGAAATACCCTATTATTCATACACTGGCTACACTCCTGTATTAAGGGTTCATAAATAGTTCAGATGGCAATGGCATCTGTATGTTTTTCTGGAAACTGGGGGAGCAGGACAAACCAACGAGAGAAGAGGCCGCCAGAGCCCACAGGCACAGCGCACGGCCTGGAGCCCCGGCAGCCCGCAGCAGCAGGACCGCCAGGCCCCCACCACCTGGGCTCTTGGAGGACTGAGGTGGGCAGCCCTGCTCAGGGGGGCGCTGGAAGCAGCTGGGGAGGGGAGGGCGGCAGGCGCCAGCAGGGCCAGCACCCAGGAAGACAGAGAACAGAATAGACAGGATGGAAATAATACCAAAGGTAAAACAGTTCAAAGAAAAAACAGCATGGTGGTATATGTTTTTAAATGACCTCTTCATTTTCATTTAAAAGTAAGCTGCAGGTATTATTTCCAGGTGAGGAAGGATAAGGGAAAGGGGGTTCAATGGTGACGGAAGGAGACCGGACTCGGGGTGGCGAACACACAACACAATCCACAGAAGACGCATCATAGAAGCAAACACCTGAAACCTCCATGCCAACGCTTCTAGGAGCCAATGTCACCTCCCTAACTCAACGAGAAGGGTGATGGTTAAAAGAAAGTCACCCGCACATGCAAAAGAGAGGGCAGCAACGTTCTTACCCGCCAACCAATTACCCACAGCCGCAGGTCTCCGCGAGGCTGACTCGCGTTAAGCCCACGGACACCCCCTGTGTCAGACTTCACTCGTCATTGCCATGACAACCCTGCTGCTCCCTGCGCATTCATCGGCGCGGCACGGCACTGGCCGCTCCCCACCTGCCCTCCTGCTCGCCCGCTGCAGCTGCCCAGGGAACGCTCTTCCCTTCCCGACAGCCAGCGCCGGCGGGAGCCCTAGAGCCTGGGACGCTTTCAAGTGGCCCTGATTCCTCCCGGAGTCTCTCCGAGAAACTCCTCGGGGCTTTGAAGTGCAAATTTCAGAAGAGACGTTCCCAGGGAATAGAAGCCTTCTGATTTGGCGTATGATGGATGGGGAGCAAAACAGAAGTGGCATATTTATGACTAACACGCACTCCTGCTCAAACAAGTCAAGTCGAAGTCTTTTGCGGGTAACTGCCCGCTGATGGTGAAGAGCTCGGAGAGCTCATCGTCATCATCACTCTGATTCTCACGGCCCGTCTGGGCGGGGGAGGCGTCTGCGAGCTGTGGCAAAGGGGCGGACGGAAGCAGAATTTCAAGCAAGTCAGCATCGCCGCGGACGGGTGGGAAGCCAGCCGACTGAGCGAGCCAGGACGCACAGCTTAGCTGCTCCGAAGCCGGGGCACCAGGCAGCTATGCCGCGAGGAGACGGAGGGTTCAAGGGCGCCGGGTTCCACAAGTAGCTGCCACCGCCACAAACAAAAACACCAGCGATCCACGCGCACCTCCGGGCAGAACGGCGCGTGGTTATTTTGTTGTGGTCGTGGACATCTGTATACGTAAAGATGCTCACACAAAACCAAATACAGATATAGATGATATAGATATAGATAGAGATAGAGATAGAGATAGAGATATAGATATATAGATACAGAATCCATTTCTGTGTGGGAAAACCCAGCTAGGCAAAGTGCCTGTCCTGCATTTGGAACAAGGGTGTTCTCGGTTCTGGATATGAAGTCTGAGATGGGTCCGAGTTCAAATCCAGACTTGCCAGGGTTGTGCTTTTTCCTGCAGGCTCTCGGAGAGAATCCATTCCTTGTCTCTTCCAGCGTCTGGAGGGTTCTCACACTCCTTGGCTTGCGGGTCCTCCCCCCACCTTCAGAGCCAGAAATAGCCGTTGGAGTCCTTCTTACATCACGGGATCTGACAAGGACTTTCTGCCTCGCTTCTCCAGACCGGAGGGCTTTCGTGGTTCCATGGGGCCCTCCCAGACAACCCAAGCTAATCTTCCCGTGTGACAGTCAGCTGGCTGGCAGCCTTAATCCAACCTACGATCTTAATTTCCCACGGCCATGTAACCGAATCTGTTCAAATTCCAGGACTTAGGACATAAACATTTTGGGGGGGGGTGTCTTCCACATCTGGTTTCTTCTTTCTTATACTTTATGCAGTCTGTGTGGGCAAGATGGGCCTTGTGTACACTGTATTTCTACAGTGTTAGCATAGCAGATCAATAAATATTTGTTGAACAAATGTAAGCCTCAAATACACCCTCATGGAAATTAAGTTGTTCTGTGCATTCACTTTAAGAATAGCAACATGAACTATACTCACATCGCTATAATGGAATGCGAATTCTAAAATAAGAAAGTGCTTTTGGTCAAGAACAAAACAATGTGAGTAGTTTTCCCTGATAATCCCTTGATTTATTTTGCACATACATAAAATAACAATAAGCCTCCAATTATCTGTAAATTGTTCTGAAAGAAAATGTTTTTTTAAAAAATGAAAAGGCTAGACTATTTTATTAGGCAAAATATAGAGAATGTTTATAATTTGAAAAGCATGCTTCTTGCATATACAATAAGTTAAATGCTAGAGTTCTCTAAAAGAAGATTACTGAGAAGCCTAGTAACTATTGAAACTCAGAAAAAGGCAAGTGCAGGCAAAATGGACAGAGAGCACGTGCAGTATCTCTCTGTTTCGTTTCTTGGATATTGTCCTTGCTCAAGTGATGTGATTTCTCCTCAGGACCATGTAAGTGAAGGGTGGTGGATTCTGGTCCTTTGACATTGGGGCTACTACGTGACCGGGTGCAGAGGTGACATTCTGGCTGAGTCATGGCCTCGGCGCGTCCTTACGTCCCTTCACGCATGTTGGTGAGCAGTGCCCAGCCAGCCCCAGGAGCAGGCACGGATGTGGTCTGCCCCCGGGCTCCCGACGGGAGCAGGACCGGCCCTTCTCTCCCCCTCCCCGGAGCACCCCCATGCCGTGCTGCTGTGCAGCAGCCCCGGAGGGAGGGAGGGTGCTGGCCACTGGAAGCAACTGGCCTCACAAGAAAAAGTCAGAGACGTGTGTGACGAAGGAGGAAACACTGTGAGATGTCTAGGAGAAAGAAATGAGAGTTTCCCCTTGAGCATTTCGCCATGCAAGCTACAGGTTTCAGGTCATGGGGCCAGGAGCCGCAGCTGACCGAGTCGGCAACACGGATGCTCGAGGAGCACGGGGAGTGGACCCTGGACTTCCCGAAGGCTCCCACGGGCCGCGAAGGCAGAACTCTGTGTTAGAGGCAGCGGGAGGGCGGATTGGCCACCGTGAACTGAGAGGCATCACAGACAACAAGGAAGAGGTGAATTTCTAAATGCACATACCAGTTAATGGTGAGATGTGAGTGAGCTAGTATTACCCCTTAATTAAACTTCCCAATATAACTGTCCTAACAGTACTTGCAATCTGTGATGTAATTAAAGTCCCGATCTCTCCCCTGTATGGAAAGTGTGTCAGCCCGGGGTTACGTAACCACCGAGGTACAAGCAGGAGCTGAACTTCTCCTACGCGGGGTTGACACACCTGGCCGACACTTCTTCCCTAGACCTCCGTGGCTTCGTCTTTACAATGGAAAGGTCAAAGGAGATGAACTTCAAGGTCTCTTTTGGCTCTAAGGAAAATGCACGTCTACAAGGCAAATGGGCCTGAGACCCTGTGCGGTCTAGTCCCGGGGGCACCATCCTCAGACACACGTCGTCCAGCCACGAGCCGCTAAATCAACAGGAGCACGCCCAGCGCTTTCCTCCACCTCCGCAGGGCATGACGGGACGAGGAAGGCACGCGTTCTGTGCAGGGAACTTCTTAAAAACCGTCCTTCTCCTTCGTGGCTGCTTTCATATTCTCTGCACAGATGGAAGCTAATCCGGGAAATTTTCTCTCCCACTCTCAACTTCTCTCCTGAACACCCACCTAGACCAGAGCATCTCTGTCTCTCCCTCTCCCTCTCTCTCCCTCTCGCTCTCTCTCTGTCTCTTTCTCAGCCCTCTGCCTGCATCCTGTATTGGATACATCAGACCCACCAAGTCGGGGGCTGGATGAAACTGTCCTCATGTGGTACCAATCGGATGTTGATACATTTGTCCCTCTGCGACTCTGAAATTTTTTAAAGGGTTTATTTATTTATTTTTAGAGAGGGAAGGGAGGGAGAAAGAGAGACAGAGAGAAACATCAATGTGCGGTTGCTGGGGGCCGTGGCCTGCAACTCAGGCATGTGCCCTGACTGGGAATCGAACTTGCGATGCTTTGGTTCACAGCCCGCGCTCAATCCACTGAGCTACGCCAGCCAGGGACTCTGAAATTTTTAACTGCGTTTCTTGAAGCATTTGCCTCAAGAAGACATGTGACTTTGCAACCATACATTTCCCTTTTGTCATCCTTTGCTGGAGCTGAAATGAAAGTATGTTGGGTCTACAGCAAAGGTCTGATAGAAAGACAATACCAACTACCTGACCCAAATGTAGTCGATACTGTATTTCTCTGTGAAAAACAAAGTCACCAAATACAGGCCTTCTGTTAACCTCAGCCTCTCAAACTTCTAGCCTTTCCTTTTTCTAGAGCAAAACCCAAATGAAACTCCAGTTGTTAAAAAATGGTGCAGACACGTGCCTATTTTTTCCTCTTTACCAGGGCACGGATCAGGAGTCTGATTTCTTGACAAGAAAATGTAGGCACTTTCAGCACGGTTACCACTCACACATGCATTTACATTTTGGATTTTTTTCTTTAAAGAAAGGAAAAGTATTGCCCTGAATAATTAAACCTGTGTCGAACCCATGACAATATTTTACTAAATAATATATTTGATTTAACATGCAGAGAAATCTCTTTAAAACCCTCCGTTGAAATCACCGCACTGCAGCGTATTTCCATCGCTTTGAAGTTGATCAGAACTGAGTCGGAGAGGCGAGGAGCCGGGGAGAAGGCTCCTCACACACTTTGAGCTCCTCAGATGAAAGGTGCTATTTAAGTACAAAGTAACATCAGAAATCCAACTTATTTAACAGCTTCATTCACTTCCACGCCGCCGCATCTAACTCCACCTCACCTACTTGGTGCTTTACATCACAGCTCCCCAACAGGCTGTGTATGACTTTGTTTCGCAAAACGCGTTCAGAAAACGTATCGTCCAAAGAGGAAGGTTCCGGGGCACCTCATGCTGTGTCCCCGCACAGCAGAAAGTCTGTCCATCAGGGAGTAGGAGACGGGGTGGACAAATGGCATTTGTCCCTGAAGACACCGAACGGGTTACTCTCCCCGAGAGCGGGCAGTGTCCTGGGTGTTTCTCTTTCTTCGTATGGAACCAAGTCCCTGGTTGTGTCACTGGGATGGAGAGGGACAGGCGCTGCCACACGTTTCCTCTCCAGTTTGCATTTTCCCCTGTTGGAGAACCGTGAGCATGGAGGCCGCTGGCTGGCGGGGCAAGTTATTTTCTGCTCAAAAGTTGTTCTTCGAGTATTAAAAAAAAAACGGCAGAATATGGAGAAATGGTATTCTCCCTTCTAAAAATTCCTTTAAAAAGTGCCTATTCTAGTATTTTTGCTTTTTAGATATTTTACCCTAAGCAACTTTACTGACACCAGTAACACGGTGTCATTTCCCAAACGTGAGGGCATCACTGATGATGCCGATAGATGCTCGGTGTTTCTCGGTCTCGGTCCCCGCAGGTCCCTCCCTCCTCATTCCTTCATGGCTGCTGCCTGGGCGCTCATATTTGGTGACTGTTCTTCTAGTATCACTGAAATACTTTCATCGCAAATATTTTCTATTTTTTAAGATTTTATTTATTTATTTTTAGAGAGGGGGAAGGGGAAGAGAAAGAGAGGGAGAGAAACATCAATGTGTGGGTGTCTCTCGTGCGCCTCCTACTGGGGACCTAGCCTGCAACCCAGGCCTGTGCCCTGACTGGGAATTGAACTGGCAACCCTTTGGTTCACAGGCCTCGCAGGCCAGCGATCAATCCACTGAGCCATACCAGCCAGGGCACAAATATTTTCTCATTACTCCTTTTTATATAATAAATTGGGTTTAAATCTTTTTTAAGAAAACAAAATTGTTCTAAGATGAAAAAAACAATATCATTCTGCTACCCTGAGCCCTTTTAGACATTTTCTCATTAAATTACCTGTGGGCTATCAAATTTTCCATCATCTTACTTCTAACACTGTCAGTGATCCTGAAATCACGTCTCTTCTCAAGACTAGGAGAGGGTACTGTTGAGGAGACGTCTCCGCACGACTCTGTTCATAAGGAAAGAAGAGAGGTTCCTCCCCACCGGGGCTCTGGGCCCCCCACCCTTCCCTAAGCCTCACCCCACGCTTCCCTAAGCCTCACCCCACCCTTTCCTAAGCCTCATCCCACCCTTCAGCTCTTCAGACCCCAGGACTGACCAGCTGGCTGCTGCCTACCGCTCAGCCTCGCTCTGCTTCTGTCGTCTGGTGATTCATCACTGCCCGGTGGACTTGGGTAATCACAGGGTATCCAAACCCAGCACAATTCCTGAGCTCAGTGAGGCATCATCAGAGTGAGTCAGGAGATGCAGGAAAAGCCCTGTGTTTCCGCAACACCTTCCCTGGCTCCGCCCTCCTCCGTCCAGGTCCAGCTGGCTGGCTCCCCTGGCCAGCAGCTGCGAAGCTGAGCTACTGGCAACCCAGGAGCCAGGGAGGGACGGGAATTTGTTTTTGTTTTTAAGTTGAGTAGAAAAGAAAGTCAAAGAGACATTGTCTGATGTCACTAAAACACGAAGAATCAGAAACATGTTTTACGGTAAGAGCTGACACGAATGAGCGTCCTGGTCAGGCCAGGAAGAAGCTGGAGTCTGGGAAGGGGCTGACCACCCAGGCCGAGACCCAGGGCGCCACTGGACAAACGGACCCACGCCCTGGAGGAGCGTCGGGCACCGTGGCTGCGTGCCGTCCCCTGGGCTTCATCATCTGAGCTTCGGTGATTGCGTTCCACCCGTGCCATCAGCCTCCTGGTTATCCTCCGCACACCTATGTGTGGTTGCTTGTAAGAAGAACGGAGCTACGCAATTCTAAGAATTCTCACTGAAACGTGTACCTGTTTATGTATGTGCATATATGTATATGTATCAGTGTATACGTGCCTACACGTATAGTCAGTCTTTGTAGCTTGGGTAACTGGTGTGAATCACTCCTACGGACAGGTGCATTTTCCGAGACCGGGGGATGAAGATCCAGATTGCAGCCTGTGATTAATTCACAAAGATAACGAAGACCACCTGGCCTTCCCACGGCCGCGTCTGCGTTGACACATCTCGTGACTGCCATCGGCAGCCCCTGGAACCCCCACACACAGTCCTAGACCCATTTAGACAAACCTGACGGGAAAGGGTGGCATCGTGGACACAGGACTTTGGCTAACAGGGCAAGAGCTGCTGTAACTGCAGAAATCAGGGGCGCTCGTCCGCTTCATAACCTGTACGGACCAGGCCTCCTCTGCTTTTAAAGGGCCGGTGGTCCAGTTAGTGAAAGGAACAGTGACCCCACAGCTCAGGTCACAGAGGATGTGAATAGACTCATCATTATGCATTGGTTGACAACCAACGCACCTTCCTGCGACGGTCAATATTATCTCGATTGTGCAAATAAAAATTTGGCGAGTAAAATACTGAGGCAGAGAATGTTAAGGATTTTGTGCAAACTCTATAGCGAGGGAGGAACAAGAAAGCCACGGGCTGGCAGCCGCAGCTGGGTCCACGCCTCCCAGCAAGGCCAGGCCACGCAGCAGCCCCCGTGACTTCGGCCACGCCCTGTAACTTACGTCATGAGGTTCCTATAACTTACGTCACGACATTGACTCGCGAGTGTCCTCCCCGGGGAGCTTCCCCAAACTCCCGCCCGAAGCCTCCTACCCGGGAAAAGCGTAGCCAGGGTGAACCGGCCCTGCCCGACTCCCGGTTCCCCAGCTGCCGCCTCCGTCACCACCCCCCACGCCCCTCCCCCACGCCCCTGCCCCACGCACTGCCTACGGGGCTCCCTCAGCCCCGCAGCCGTCTGGACAGAACCCGGTGCAGACGGCAGGGCCCTCGGGCTGCGGCCTGGGGCCGCGGAGCACCAAGCCCCGCTGCCACGGAGGTTTACAGATCTCCCCGCGACGGTCCCACTGTTGCCTGCCTCCTGGGCCCGGGGTCCACTCCCCTCTGTGGGACTGGACATGGAGGCCTCGGTCACTCCCCCACGCGTTCTCAGTTTCACGGAATCGTCTCCTCGTGTTTCCCCCTGACTCAGCCGCGCCTGGTAAGGAAGCCTCCTTCTCCAGACAATTCGAGGTGCCCCTAAGGCAGGGGTGTTCAGCCTTCTGGCCACACCGGAAGAAGAAGAGGTGTCTTGGGCCACCCATTACATACACAAACCCTCACAAAAGCTGATGAGCAAAAAAAAAAAAGAAAGATTTTAAGTTAAATGCATGATTTTGTGTTGGGCTGCATTCGCAGCCATCCTGGGCCATGGGATGGACACCCCTGCAAAGGAAGGGGGGTGAGGAGCCCCCAGGGGCCGCGTGGCCATTCCCAACTAGGGGGCGGGGCCCTGTACCCTTCGGGGGTCTCAGGCAGAGCCCCAAGGGCTCCTCCCCCCTGCCCCCCTGCTCCGTATGCTGATACATGGGGCTAGTTGACCCTCGCTCCTTTAGGAAACCACAGTTTTTAATCCTGGACACTAATCCCTTCGTCCCCGACTCCAGGATGAAAATGTAACTTCCAAAAGCTTAGACCTCTCTTTAGGCCCTGGTTCTACTCAAAATGATCAGTTAAGTGAAAAATACATCTATTTCCGTTTGCAGCTCAGGCGCCAAAAAAGTCACCCGAATCTCCTCACCTTTTTGGAATACATCCAGTGAGCTTGAGCGCCCTGGGTTCGATACCCATGATTTCTGTAAACTACACAGTATTAGCAAAGCATGATTAAAGCCACAATCTCCCAGTGGTATTGTAAAAATGTCCCTAACGTTTCAGTTGAGTATACATGATACAGTTACCTTCTAACTTATTCAACATAAAGCATACTCTCATAGAGAACGTCATCGTTAACTTTGTATCATTTTCACAATCTCAGTGCTGGAACTGGGCATCCTCGCCCCGCTCTGAGCTTGCCTTTCTAACATAGAATGGAAACTTCAACAAACCTTACAAACCTTCTAACTTCATCCATCACCTGTAATAACCTAAGTAAAACAGGATGTACACACTGGGAAAACATGCAATTGTATATAAATGATGCGCTTTATGTCATCGGATTTATTTTTCCATTAAAGAAAAAAGGACTTCTCTTCATCAAGTGTCAAATTGCTCCAGCCTGACATTCTCGCAGTTCAAAACCGTGATAACCGATTTTCCTTGTGTTCAATGATAACCCATCATAAGGTGAGCCCGTGCACATCACAGACCCTTTTCAACATCCGCAGGGTAAAAGGAGAGCTGACACGGAATGTGCAATTAATATAATTGCAGATAATCACCGCCAGGCCCCGCAAACGAACATTCCACTGCTCTGGGCCTCGGCTTTCCTTTCATCCCAACTCCCGGTGATTTGCATTTCTATAAAGAGATTAGACTGCTTTGTCCTAAGATCCATTTGCTTTAAAAATTATGATTTTTCAGAACAAACGGACTTTTCACTCAACGTCCCCAAAGATCATTTTGATGGATGCATTTTACAAAGCTGCAATGGCCTTTTCCAGTTTATTGGGATTTCATGTGTAATTAGTTTCTTTATTGCAGACGGTCTCCGAAATGACACATTGCAGAACAATGGAAGTCCGTGTAATTAACTGTCCTTCTCCTGGCCGGCCAGGCCCCGAGTCACAGCACTTAACCTCTCCTGCAGGCTGCATGGAAACTTACTTCCCTTTCGGAATTGGTGAGGCGAACAAGAGAGCATGACAGGTTTGCTTTCTGATAGAGCTGGGAAATTCTTTGAAAAATGATAAAGCTGTCTGACAAAAGTTCTTATACTAGAAAGATACTCAACCAACAAAGAACAAAATGAAAGGAAAAAACAAGACCTTACTTACCAGGTGTGAAGTTGTATCGAGCTGAAAATCCCATCGATTCCAGCTCTCCATCGGCAAAAAATTTAATCCATAGAAATCTTCCACTGGACTTTATTGTAGGTGGGTTTTGTTGTCCACAAAAACGTCCAATTATTGGCGAAAACCCAAAAGGTCCATCGCGAACTTCAATATGATCAAATTTACACTCCCAAGACGGTTCAATCGAGTACTTTTCGTCAAAGTGAAGTTCAATGCACTGTCTCGGGGCCGCTGAAAAATAGAAAACGCATGTCTAGAAGGTCCTTCGTTCGTCTTTCAGTTTTCTGATTCCACTGCCCATTTTACCTGCACACCCATCACACTTGGAGCGTGAGCCATTGGATACACAGAGCAAGTGCACCGTTATTAGCTCTTTGAGGATTAATGCTTCCATGGAGCTGTCTAAGGGGCGGCCCTCAGGCTTGGCAAAAGCTATTCTTCCAATACAAAGTGGCCATTTCAATGTCTAACACGGAACTGAAAAATCACAGTATTTTCATGAAAGACTGCCCGCTCGGGCTGAGAAAGGAGGAGGCATCGCTCTACTGTGTTCTCCGCCTTTCCTGGACTACCCAGTGAAAGGTCAGGTACCCCCTGAGAACGGTGTGGCGGAAGTTAAACCACCATTCGAATAATCCCCACCAGATGGCCCCGATAAGGGGAAACTGTACATACGAGTCATTAAGAGCAATTTTTCTTTGAGCACAAATCTTATCACGTCCCTCGCAGGTGCAGACCTCCTCAGCATCCCTCTTATCAGTTCCGGGAGACTGACCCAAGCCCTTGACACCTGAGACCCTTCAGGGCCCCTCCGCCCCCACTGCCAGGCCCTCCCAGCTCTGCCCACAGCCCAAGCTCAAGTCACTGCAGAGAGACCGTCTTTTCTGAGCTAACACGCTCTTTCGGGCCTCCCCGTGTTGTCCCACTCTCCTGAGCATCTAAATACCTCCGACTCTGCTAACTCCCGTTTGTACAGGCGAATCTCGCTTAAGAGGGGCCTCTCTAAATCAGTGACGATGAGACTGGGTCTGTTCACCTTTTCCCAGCGCTCAGCATGGTGCTTGTTAGTAAGGACCTGTCAAAACGGCCTTTGTTGGGGGAACTGTACACGAGCTTGCTGTCTCCACAAATGTCTCCACAGCTCTCTGAGGCATCACGGAGGAGCCGTCTAGGGCAGCTCCAGAAAGCTCCGCATGGGTCCGTTTGCCTAGTGCCCCTTTATTCTTCCCTCTTGACGTCTATCTACACAGTTCAAAGTGCAGGCACTCTGGAAGGACACCCCAGGCAGGATATCCCGGAACAGGCAGAATAGTTGTTGACATGGCCACACACATTTTTCTCAGTTTGCAAACAGCTGTTGACTTGAGCCCTCTGCCTGCTTCTCAGCCACCTGGCCCCCTCCGGGACCCCCCCCCCTGCAGACCCCGGAGAGTGAGGTCCTGGGGCAGCCGGGCCTGCCCCACCCCCCACACGTGGTCAGTAATCCTCCCGCCTGACTGCTGTTCTCACCGCACTGCGCCTAAGCTCCGCGTCAAATATCACCCTCGATGGCTTTGCGATGACAGCTTTGCCTGTGTGGGTGTGGACAATGTATGTGCAATTGAGGCAGATGATGACTTGGAAATTAGAGACTTACAAAATAAGAATGTAATCCTGGTGCTTTCAGAAGATAAAACTGAAGCTCAGTGGGTTAAAGGTCGATGCATGTCTGACTCTTTGGACATTGAAAAGAGACATTTATTATCCTTACAAGTGAAACCCGGAAGAGTTCTGTCCACCACTAACGTGTCTCATGAAGGTCAATACCATAACCATCGACTTGAGAAGGTATCAATGATTGTCTTTAAATCTGCAAATTGGAAAATATCTTAAGAAGTTATCTAAGCCCTGGCTGGCATAGCTCAGTGGATTGAACGCGGGCTGGGAACCAAAGTGTCCCAGGTTCGATTCCCAGCCAGGGTACATGCCTGGGTTGCAGGCCATAACCCCCAGCAACCGCACATTGAACTCTCTCTCTCTCTCTCTCTCTCTCTCTCTCTCTCTCTCTCTATCTCCCTCCCTTCCCTCTCTAAAAATAAATAAAATCTTAAAAAAAAGAAAAAAATTTTCTAGAAAAGGCTGCCCCCCCACAAAGTATAATAACAAAAAGGCAAATGCTTAAGAAACTAGATCTATTTATGTATTAGCATCAAAGTATCATTTGCGTGTATTATTATCCTGTAGAACGGGCCTGATTTTATCTCTCCTTGATAAGCCACTGTAAGTTTCATGAGCAAGCAAACTGTCAGAATAGTAGGATTTTTTAGAAGTACATAGTGTATATTTAGGGAAAGGTAAGGCTAATTCAGCTAAAACTCTATCAATAACACACAGCTACCTCTTTCCCTGTTAGGAAGTACATGGCCACCTGACACGGATTCATGTATTTGCACCTTCATTTTCATCATCACCTAAGTGCTGCCCAAGGTGGATGATGCACCCACCCATGCATCATTGTTCCTCCAGGACACGAGCCGTCACCGTGGCTCTGGGCGGGCCACGTTGCATGTGGGCAGCTCATTTTCCTCTGGTCCCGAGTGGTGACATTAACTGTGCCCACCCGCACCTGAAACGCCAACTGACGCTGAGAAAGTAGTGCATAAGCGTGTCGCGTAGTTTTTGTCCCAGACGCAAAAGTGGCGACGGTGCGTGTCACCCATTGGGAGCTCTCCAGAGCCCACTCCCTGAACTTCCGCTTCCTTCCCCTTCAGGTCTCTCCCTCACAGCTGCCTCTCCCTGGAACGCTTTCTGTCCGCCACCTAACAGCCTCCTTTCCAAGGGCTCCTGACCTCTGGGACCGTCTTCAGACACGCTGAGAACCCTGAATGCTTTCACCTAAACGCGGCACAGTCACAGGCACACTGCCTCCTGCTGGAGGGAGTCGGGGGACATCCTCATCCCTGGTGACTGGGGCTCTACCCGTATCCGACACAACTCATCTTCTTACCTTAAGAAACCTGACCAAGTCTATCCTTCTTTGTCATGTATTTTATTTTCTTTTTAAAAAAGATTTTATGTATTTACTTTTAGAGAAAGGGGAGAGAAGGGAGAGAAACATTAGTGTGTGGCGAAAGACACATGGATCTGTTGCCTCTCGCTCGCCCCCAACTGGGGACCTGGCCCATGGCCCAGGCATGTGCCCTGGCTGGGAATCAAACTGGCAACCCTTTGGTTCGAAGACCAGAACTCAGTCCACGGAGCCACACCAGCCAGGGTTGTCTTGTCTTTTAAATGCACCTTTCTCTATAGAACAGGCAATCCTTTACAGAATCAAGTATGACAATTTGCTCCATTAAAAGAAAAGATGGCAAAGGAAAACGGAAACTGCATTTCCACAGTGGGTCCATCAGTGGTCCCAAGGGTGCTGCCCACGCCTGCAGGCTGCAGCCCCCCCCACACTCTCAGTGAGAACATGCACGCTGAGACTGGGTCTCTGTGCTGTAGCAGGTGCTTCTGGGGCTCTTCCCTGCTTCCTGAAACTGTCCACTCTAGCTGCTCGTGGCCTCCTGGCTGCCTCTCTAGTTCCCCTCTCTGGCTTTTCCTTCTCTTACGATGCCCAGCCCTTACCCGTTGTTTTCTAGCTATCCCACGTCTTCTTTTCTCCCTCTGGGGACCAGAGCCCTGGGCGCCACTGCCATCCCCATGCAGAGCTATTGTAATGCAAAGATGCCCGCAGCTCTGAGACCAATGAAATCAAAAGCTCTGGGGAGGGACCCAGGTGTCTATTTTTTGAAAGAGTTTCAAAACAGTGCTCCAAAAGCTCTCTCTGGATAATATTCTGCATACTAATACCCTCAACAACCATCTCTATATTTACAACCTACAAATATATTTTTTCAGCCCAGAATCCTTCACTGAGTTAAAGATCCATCTATCCAATTTCTTTACCAGATGTCTCTGTAAACACCCAGATTGAACACACTGTTTTTCCTTTAAACCCTCTTTCTCTCTACCTCTTCCTCGCCTGGCCCAACAATTCCGTCTAACAAGTCACCGAGCCAAAACCTTGAGGGTATTCCCAGGGGTTCCTATTCCCTCATTCCCACATCCGGCTACTCAGGGTTCCGCTTCCTGAACACCACTCATTTCTCCCTCTGATCCGTCATCATTGTTACTCCCGTGGTCCAGGCTCTTACTGTGACTCATATTGGGTTGGCCAAAAAGTCCAGTTAGTTTTTTTCCACAAAATAAAAGACACATTTTGTTTTCATTTTCACCAATAACTTTACTGATTTGGATATTTTGATTAGGTTGGTTGTCTCCTGCATGGTATAATGTTGATTGTTCTTAATTAATGTCTCAATTAGATCACTACAGCGTCAACTGGTCTACCCGACGAAGGAGCATCATCCAGTGAGAAATCTCCAAGCACAAAACTTCGCAAACCATTTTTGACATACTTGATCAGTCACGGCACCTTTTCCATACACTGTACAAATCTTTTTTTTTTTTTTGCATTTCAGTGCATTTATACCTTTGTTGAAATAATAAAGCCTAATGTACCAAAATTTTTGCTTATTGTCTTCCTTCTTCAATATTAAAATGGCTACACAAAAAAATACGCCAATTTTGATACGTTTTTTAAATGCACTCTGATGGTGCAGCTGTCAGGATGCAATCAAACAGAATTGTTTCAAGTGATGTTCAAGACCACTAAGTGCTACTAGAGACATCTTACAGGAAAAACAAAACTTTCTGGCCAACTCAACATTTACTTGGTCTCTCACAGTAAGTTTCAACTTATGTTCTTTTTCTTTAGTCATGTCATCAAAATCTCACCCTTTTATGTCTCTGAATCAGTTCAGTGGCAACCCATTGTCCGCAATTCAAACCCTCCTGGGAGAACAGAGCGAATACCCTGTTCTGCCCTGCCTGACACAGCCTGCCTCTTCAGCCCCCGGCCTGGCTCCCGTCCTTACCCGCTGCAGGAGCCTCGTGACGCTGCACTTGGGTCCTGAGCACTCCGCATCTCAACGGATGCGCGTGCTGTCCTGTAGAGAGGATGCCCATCTCCTACGTGTTCTTAAAAAATGACTTGTGAGCATCTTCCCCTCCTTGGAGCCTTCTCTTTCCCCCCTCTTCCGCACACTATACTAACATGGGGACTTCGGACTGTTCCCTGGGAGGGGCGTAGTTCCCAGGCCGTCCGGAAAGTTCCACAAGGCATGCGTCACGTCTGTTCTGCTCAGCACTCTCTAGACTCTACCTAGAACAGAGGCTGCTTCTTGGTAGTCATTTCAATAAATATTTGTTAGATTAATGTATGAAGAAAAATGGCTAGTGTAAAGTATGTCAAAAAGGCTACAGAAGAAATATGATTAATAGTAACAGGAGGTTGTAGTTACCAACTGTAACTTTTGTCCTTCCCATCGCTAGGAATGAATGCAAATATGTGTGTGATATTAAAATCACATGTGAGCACTGCTTTTTAATTCTAAATAACAGTAGACACAAAAGCTCATTGACTTGTACAAATTCGCTTCTGAATGAATTCTTTAAATGAGAGAATGAGTTCATTATATTTTTAACACTTTGAAGTTTAAAAGACTGTTGCTTCAATACACGAATTATGTGAATTTAAGCCTCAGCTTCCTTATCTGTGAAATAGGCATGACAGACATACCTATTTCCTATGACTAAATGTTCTAATTTATGTTATTTGAAAGTTCCTAACGCGTATCTATTGAATAGGTTTGTACTATTGACTTAATGGAAAGAACCACCAATTTTAACCCAGGATTTCCACAATTCAACCTCCTTTTCAATCACTCCTAAGAGTGATCTCAGCCCTGGCTGGCGTAGCTCAGTGGATTGAGCGCAAGCTGCGAACCAAAGTATCGCAGGTTCGATTCCCAGTCAGGGCACATGCCTGGGTTGCAGGCCAGGTCCCCAGTGGGGATATGAGAGGCAACCACACATTGATTCTCTCTCTCTCTTTCTCCCTCCCTTCCCCTCTCTAAAAATAAATAAATAAACTCTTTAAAAAAGAG
Organism: Phyllostomus discolor; assembly: GCF_004126475.2. Lineage (NCBI taxonomy): Eukaryota > Metazoa > Chordata > Mammalia > Chiroptera > Phyllostomidae > Phyllostomus > Phyllostomus discolor. The sequence continues at coordinate 3,137,759 of NC_040911.2, read as the reverse complement.
TTAAGAAAAAGAACAAACTAGAATATTAAAAAAAAGAGTGCTCCCAGCTAAACCTTCCTCCTTCCTCTTGTAGAGGTGCCTCTTTGCTGAAAGTTCAACCTCAAGTACAACAAGGAGAGAGGAAAGGTTCTGGCCCAAAAATGACAAAAAAAAAAAAAAAAGAATCACTCCTAAATAGAAATTCTCAAAATTAGCCAAACATAAAGACATTTTCTTTAAAAGGCCAATCCAATAAATGTGTTCCTACTTATAAGCAAATGCTGAGCGTACACATATTTTCATCAAGGCCGCCCTGCCCGTGTCTGCCGGCTGTCTGTACCAGGATGGGGATGAGGCTGCCAGTTTGGGGTTATGAGTTACTAACCCTTATATTGAAAACCACTGCTAGATAAAATGTTCGTCTACATTTTTGAAAACCTTCCTTAAAAGGGATGTGTCTAACGAGAGTGATGGCGATAAAATGTTCACAGAGAAACTAGCCTCTTTTTCACCACTATTTATCTTTCCAGCTGGGAAAAACATGATGAAAGTAGCCATCATGATTTGGAATCTGACTCTGGTGTAAAGTTATGATAATGTCACCCATGAGCATGAACGAAGGTGACCGCCATTCAAATTGATGTTTGGAAAATGTGATTAGAGATTTACTTCTGGCAGTCATATGTGTTTTGTGCTTCGTAGCACTAAAGAGAAAAATAACAACTGTTCAGGTTATTCTCCTAACTGTTAAACTAGTAAAGTACTAGTGGCATGCTAGGTAATATTAGGCCAACGATGCGTCCGTCCTATTAATTTAGAATTCCAAATTAAGTAAATCAGCTGCCAGGTAAACTAAGTTGTACGTGTGTTTTTAATTCCCGGAGTGTACTTGTTTTTAATCCATCCCTACTAATTTCAAGAATCAGTTTAACCCCAGAGTTCACAGTGACGTGACGCGCGCTCGCTGCCCGCCCGCCCGCAGCACCCAGGGGCCGGTCCACCCCGCCTCACCTTCTATGATGTAGATGCACTCCCGGTCGGGGGGGTACTTGCTGGGGTAGTTGGGAGAGGTGAACACACCCCCCTCCGCATGTTTCGTCCAAGTTCCACACTGCACCGACTTCTGGGTTTCCGAGGTGGTTTGCTTTTCTGCAAAAAATTTTTTAAGAGAGCTGTCATCCAATTTTCTACAGAACTAAAAATAGAGAGGACATTCTTATAACATCCATTAGTAAATTAATGTCTAAGTGTTGTCTTAGTCAAAACCAATCTGTTATGCACACTATAAAGTGGCCAGATGTTCCAAAATATTAAGAACAAGAGGGAAATGGGGAAATGTAAAGAACGTGGGGTGTCCCACCCGCAGTCCTCCTGAGAAACGTACCTGTCCCTTTCTTGGTTGCCCCAGACGAATGGAGGATGATTAAACTTGCTACAACTGAAACAGGAAAGAAGCGTTAGAGGCAGTATTCATATACACCAAAATGATCAAAATCTATCACCTAACTTAATGATAAAACACCAAAGCAGATCAATTTTACGATTGTTCACTGTTCCAAATTGACTCAGAACATGCACAGACTGACCAGATAGCATCAATATGCAATAATCAGCATCTACAGCAACCAAAGATCAAGGCAGACGGATATTATTATTGTTCATGGTTCCAAGTGGATGCAGAACTTACACAAACTGATTCGGAATGCACGCGTCAGGGAAACTTAGGAATCCCTGTCGGAAGGAATGCCAGCGAGGCACCGACGAGGACCCACCACCTCTGGCCAGGGCCGGCTTCAACCCTGTGAGGCACTGGTACTAATGACCTACTGACGTCTCATTACAGCAGGACTCCGGGGCCCACGCTGTCTCTGAGCTGAGCTGCCCTCTTCGAGGAGCTGTGCTAGTAAGCCTCTCCTCTCCACAGGGCGGGAGGGAGGGAGGGAGCATGGCCGCAGGTGAGAGGGTACAAAGGAGTAGCACACGGGGAGCAAGGACCAGACTCTGGGCCTGACCCTAAGGCACTGCCAGTGCCTTGTACTTTAGAAAACAAACACTCAGATTCCGGGGTGGGCGGGGGAGGGGAGCGGAGGCAGATGAATGACTGTGGATTGGAGGCATCCAGCAGGATCACAGGAATGCTCCTTACAAAACTGTACTGCACTGCCAGGTAAGCGCCATCCTCAGCAGCTTCTGAGCTACCCAACCCATCTCTTCGAACCTGGACTTTGGCTTCAGATGTCGTGTTTTCCAGAAATAGATGATTAATTCGATACAGGTGATTGCCACAAGCATGTCACGGAGTCAGTGTTTCCGTCTCAAAGAGACCCTGCTCTGTCCTTGACAAAGACCACCACAACCGGAACTTCCCTGAGACTCCGAACAGCCCGGGCCCACCCCACACCTTTGCAAAACCTGACACTAGAAACGTGTGAGAGTAACGTGGTCTTCATCATTTCGGAGTTTTCCTCTTCTGCTTTATTTTCATTTTGTTTGCCCAGTCACCTCAAACCTCAGAGTTCCATGACATGTATACTCATGTTGCTATTTGAAATGCATTTGGGGAGCTGGGCATGCAATTCACAATTCCCTAAGCCAAGCCAACCCCGGGAGCTTGTCACTGTATGCTGACCGACTCTTCCAGGGGGAAGAGGTATCCGGGCCTGGATTTTCGTGTTTGAGAACCGCACCAGGTACATGACTGTACTCCAGCCTGCTCATCCGCTTTAGGAAGGAAACATTAGCTACTGTTGTGTGTGTTTACACAGAACAAAGCCTTATTTTAACTTGCTAAGATTGTGCACACACACACACACACACACACACACGAGCACCCGGGGGCACGGCCACCAGCATCAGGACAGATGTTTGGGGTTTTGCTCCCTCCGGTTTCCCCCGGTCTCGATGGCCTCGCGCTGTGGGACGCGTACTACTACGGTTACTACGGCCAGCACATCAGCGGGGCTGGCCTTTCAACTGCGTGGCCCAGGATCGACTCTCCGATCCCTGCTTCCCAGCCTGGAATCTCCACCACACCTGCCTTCCGTTGCTTTCCACTGGATGACTTTGGATGCTATTTCCCTCCGGTTCCTCCCCCATCGCCGCTCGCAAACCTCACACTCCCCGAAGCCAGAGGAGTGTGGTCTGTTGTGCCACAGAGTTGAGGGGCCCCCCACCCTCCTCCCCAGCGCTGCGTCCAGGTGCACCCTCAACTACCTACTGGGGAGACGTGGGCCCGCTGAGCTCCTGCAGCCCCCGAAGGAGGACTGTTCCCCAGCAGCCCGCAACTGTCGGCCCCACGGTCCCCTCTTTCCACCCGCGCCCTCCCTCCGGCCCACTCCCCAGCGGCCGCCACACGTGCGCATCCTGGAACTCCTCTCCGTCCTCGGCCCCGGGATTATCCTGCGCACCGAAAGGTTGCTTCCCCCGGCGGACGCTGAGATCCAGGGAGGACTGGCTGCGCCGCCCCCCCGCCGCCCCCCACGCCCCGCGCCTATTCTGCTGCAATACAGAAAGTTTACACCTGCCCCGGACTCGCCGGGATGCGGGGTCGCGGGAGCGCGGCGGCGGCCACCGGGGACGAGACCGGCGCGGCGGGAGCCGTACTCACTGTGGAACACGCTGCGTCCATAGATCATGTCTGTGCGTTACACCAGAGGCTCCGAGCTGCACTAATTCCATTTAGAGACGGGAAGGCGTCCAGTGGCGGGGAGAGGACGGAGTCGAGCGATGTGGAATATGCAGACCCAGACCAAAACGCAGGGGGAGCGAGAGAGGGGCGGGACGAGACCCGAGCCCACACCGCAGGAGACCCGAATCCGCGCGTCCGCCGCCCCGGCGCTCTCTCGCCGTCACCGCCGGGAAGCCAGCATCCCCACCATGACGCTGGCATCACACCCGGGCGCCGCTCGCCACCCTCCGCGCCGCCGGCGGCAGCGCCCTCCTCCTTTGCATCATCGCCGCCGCCGCAGCTGTCAGGAGGGCGCGGGCAGTGGGCGCGGGCGGAGGGCCCCGGGGCGCCCAGAGCCGGGGACCGGGGACCTGGGACCGACGGCAGCGGCGGTGGCGGCGCGGCGCCGGAGGCAGCGGGGGCGCTCAGTCCCCGGGCTCATCCACCCGGAGCAGCAGGTCGGGGCAGCCTCTCCCGGAGGATGTCCAGCAGCAGCCTTCCTCCGCCCGGCGCTGGGGGGTCTTCCGCTGAGGCATTGGAGACAGGAGGGAAGGGTCCGTCAGCGGCCGGCCGGGCTGCGCGCCACCTCTGCGATCTCGCGCGGAGAGGAGAGGGCGGTGGGCGTCAGGGAGGAGGGCGGAGGGTGGCGGAGGGGCGCGGGGGCGGCGTGGAAGGCGGGGAAGTGGGGCGGGGAGGGAGCGCGAAGATGGCAGAGTTACCAGGTGGGCGCCTGAGTCATAGCCCGGGGCTGCGCGACCCTCCGGGAAGCCCGGGGCCGGGGCGGGAAGGAGCAGCTGCGCTGGGCCGGCGCCCCCGGGGCTGGTGCATGGCGGAATGGGGCGCGGCTGGCAAGGACAGCACACCCGCCGGATCCCGGGGGGAGGAAGGGGGAGGAGTGAGGGCCGGGCTGGGATCCGTCACCCGGCCACCGCCGGGCCGGGGGGCCAGAGGGGGGCCTGAGCCGGATCCCCGCGCCGGAGGAAGGACGGGCGAGGGGGGGGGGGGGGCCGTCATGTGAAAATCCCCTCCGGGGGTTAATTTTTCACTTTGGAAGGATGAGAAGTTGCAGCCGGTGTCTCTGCCACCCCCTTCACTCCATCTGGAGAGCAAGCGGTTTCGCCGTGTCCTCGGGGGTGGCGGCTTCGCGGGGAACTCGGGTCTCGCGCGGGGAGACCGAGCAGGGGCGCGCCCGGAGGCCACAGCGGCTGGAAAAGTTTCGCAGTTTCGCAGTTTATCTCCGGGCCTGAGGCCGAGGTCGCCCCCACCAAACTGCTCTCGCCGAGACTCGGGCTCCTCGCAATCCCTCTCCACCTTCCGCGGAACTTCACACCCCCAGGACACACACAGACGCCGCCTACCCACCCCCACAGGGTCAGGCTCGCGCGGGGAGTTGCCACGCGGAGCGGAGGGGTGTGGGGGGGGAGAGTTGCCGGGGAAACAGCCCTGGAAAAGCCCCGGGTCATAAACGAGAATAAACGATTAGGAAGGAACAGTGGCTGGACTGCGCAGAGGGCCGGAGAGCGGGGGCTCGTGCGGGGCGTCCCTCCGGGCCCAGCGGCCGGCTCTCCCGCCGCTGCAGCTGGGCCACGCAGACCCACCGCCAGCCGGACCCTGGGCCACGCTTAGGCCCCGGAACCCCGGGCCTCAGGGGCGCTCAGGCGAAGACCCCGCGCCTCTGGCTCAACCGGAGAGGGGACAGGGACGGATGGACCAAGGTGGGAAGCCGAGAGACGCGGCGCTGCGAAGAATGGGGTCACCTCCAAAAGCCACAGGGTCGAGGAAAGGGCCGCTGGAAGGGACCGGAGGGCACTCAAAGCCAGGCCCGTGCCTCTCAGCCTGGCACCTGCTGCTGCGGCGTCAGGGGCCCTCATTTCCCCCCCTCAACGCAGCGGGGACAGGGTGGCGGTCTCCTGCTAACCACTGGAGGCCAGGGGTAATGCGGTGACCCCGGTTCCGGAGGGGTCACGAACCCCAGACGCAGCCTCCCAGACCCCTACCCAGGTTTGGGTTCCTTGATCCCAAGCAGCTGCAAGTCCCCTACGGTGCAGCGAAGTCGCCGAGTGGAGAGGGGCGCGTTCGGGAGCGCGTGCGTGCGTGAGTGTGAGTGTGTGAGTGTGTGCGTGTGTGTGGGTGTTCACCCGGTTAAGGGAAGCCGGGTATGTCCAGAGGGGCGAAGGGAGCACTGGAGCGAAAGAACGGCAGCGGGACGGAGGCCGGGCGCCCGCAGAGCCGGCTCCGCCAGGGCCCGGCGCCGGCGAGAGGAGCTACAGGCTGCGGAGCAGCGCCGGGGTGCGCGGGGGACCCACAGCGAGCCGGCAGCCGCGCCTCCGACGCTGCGCGTGTCTGCCCACGTACGTACTTGCCAGACGGGAAACAGGCGGGAGGTCCCGCGGAGTCGTGCGATCCCGTGCGCTGGTCGGGGCAGCGCAGGGGTCGGGGTGAGGGCGGAGGGGCGGGGGCGAAGAGTTGAAGAAATGCGCCAACGGCACAGAAGCAAAAGCGCCGAAGACGTGGGACCCCCGGACAGATGGGCGAATCGATGCCACAGAGTCCATGAAAAGTGGCCAGTGACGCCGCAAGACAGTAGAGAAATGCTGAGATCTTTAGAAATGCTTGGTAATTATTTTTACCTCCCAAATACAGCTTTACGAAAATGATAAAATCTTTCCATGAAACAGCGATGACGTTAAGATTTATCTTAAGGAAAATCACTGCGTTTCTCAAGTGCAGTTTGGCGATAGGATGGAAATTCGGTGTCCGCTAAATCCATCCATTCAAGTGCGTCTGACCTTTCCCCTCCTCCGTGGCCAGGTCAGCGTCCCAAGGACACAGGCGTTGTTATCTGACCAAGTGAGCTGCAGGCTGGAGGAAGTTGCGCTAGACAAGGGGCCCCTGAATCGTGAAGGGGGTGGGGGGATCCAGGAACCCCAGAAAGGAAGTCCCAGAGGAAAGAAAGAGGGGCAGGGGTCCACATCTTTTGCTCATGCCCTCATGCCCCCATAACCGGGAGGCCGGGAGGCCGGCAGACCTGCGGTTGAATCCAAGTCCCATACACACTGCGTCTCTGACCTCGGAAGCCAAGATCCCAAGATCAAATCCTGGGCAGTGCCTGCGGCTTGCAGGTCGTGCCGCCACTCAAAGCTCAGGCCCGAGGTTGCGAGTGGGCAGACCCCACCCGCCCATCCCAGGGTCACTCTCAAGCACTGCGGCCGCTCACCAGGGGACGGGAACCCGCAGGCGCCGAGGCTGCCCTGCCAGGCTAGTGCCGCGGCTTGCTCCCCGAAAGCCCCACTCGTGTTCCCTCGCAGACACGCGCCCGCACTTTGGACCGTCCGCCGCATCGTGCTCTCCCTGCAAACTGCCTCCTTCGAAGTTTGGGGTTGGAACCACCACTTACTGAGTATTGCTAGTTCCCGGGGGCGGCGGGGGGGTTGAGGGCACATATTTTATTTTCTTCCTGAGAAAAATCAACATACGGGAAAAGTCCAGCTTGTCCAAAGGAAGGTCAGGCACACACGCGGTCCAATTTCAAGGCCTGGTTATTTCGAAAGGGGGAGTGTGTAAGCCAACAGCTTACGTCAGTTCAGGGTACCGTCTAGGAGAAGGCGCTTTGCCACAGCGCTCCCAGGCCAGCTCTGAAACAGGGAGTGCTCACCAAAGCTGGGTTCTTGAACCCAGTCAAAGGGACGCTGGTTTCCTTTAAGCGTGTACCTCGTGACGGTGAAGGGTAAGGAGGATTTCCAAAGTCTCAGAAAGAATTGGTGGAGCCTGTTCTCCCAGTGCAAAGGTGCGTAGTTTTTGTCTGCACATGCATATCGCTGAAGAAGGTGATTCGGTTCCAGGTGCCCGTGGGCTCTTTCATTATGTTGTCGGCACAACTGGCTTCTTCTTCCAGGTCGTTTTCCTGTGGCTGTAAGAGGGGGTGCTACCAAAAAAATGACTGAAATAAAATAGTGCTTCTGATGCACTCTACGTTGCATTCATTTCTTGAAGATTTCTAAATACGTTTTAATTTACTTATCCAGTTGGGAGGCATGAAGCTCTGTTTGGTGTTTTATGAACTCGACCATGTACAAGCCACAGTATTAGTTTACCAAAAACGTGCGCATAAATCACTCGCTGGCAAACACTGGGATGGCTCTAAAAATGATCTGCAACCCTGTCACACGCCACCGGCTCTCCGCGACATTTGTGGGGCCATTTATCTCCCTCCCGAAATCTGTGCATGTGTTAGGACAGAGTGGAATGAATGTCTTCCCGACACAGAAGAGTTCACATCTTTGACGTCCTCTCGTCAAACCAGACGCAGTAGCTTGTGAACCTGAGTGGGGAAATAAAACACGGTTTTCTGGGAAGGACAGAGACGCTGCCGTTCCGTTCGCTCTCCCAAGAACATCAGCATCTCGCAGGCATGAGCCACCCCAGAGCCTCTCTCTTGGACCTGTGTCCACTGGGACTCACGCACCCACGGCTGCCGTCTTTGTCACTGAACGACGTCTGTGCCCCAGAAGCAGCGTAGTCTGGCCTTGTTTGGGGAAATGGGAGGGGCGTAAAAATGGTTCCAGGATCCACCAATCTATGCTGAGCTTTTAGAAAGACTGTATTTTGCTTCTGATTAAAATCTAATTGCCAATGGCTTCTAAAAAAATCAAGATATTTTTATAACCACCAGCCTAACTAGTAGCTAGTACTCTATAAACTGTCGTAAAGGAATATCAATAAAGGTGCATCCTGGGATAGAAAGGGGGTTGCTCTGTGAAGAGTACTAAGTACTGAGTGCTAAATACTGAGTGTTAAGTACCATGCCACGATGTTTACTCACTGTCATTTTGGGGAGAAAACAAGTTTCTAGCCCCAGGTGAACAACAGATTTCACCATATTTGGAAAATATAAATTAAACGGAAGGATGAATTTATATATTCTATTTCCAAACATCCATTCATCAATACAAATAAAACAACTTAGAATTGCTAAATCAGACACGTGAATATCACCTATGGGTTAGATTTAGATTTGTATCCTTAATTAAATAACTTAATACCATTACCTAATTTCACTTGCTTTCTCTTGTTAGGGCATATTATAACATTATTATGATTTGCTGGGAGGTTTATGGATGATTTAGAAGGTAACAAAAACCAAGGTTTGCTCTTTGTAAACAACCCTGAATGGTAAGACAGGACAGGGCTTGTATCTGACTCATGAAATACTTCTGAAGAGACAAACTCACTTTAGCTCACAGACATACATGTTGAATGCCAGCACTGCGTTTTAAAAAACAGCAAAGTCATTTCTCAATTCTTCTTCCTTTGTCAGTTCTTCCTTACACTCGACGTGTGTAAGGAACTGTCCCAAAGGCTCTCACTTCCTTTTGCAACACAAGAAGATGAACATGAAGCAGCCACTCCCCCCACCCCCCCCACCCCAGTTTTAGGGAAGACCAGTCGCAAACAGCGAGCTTCAGAAAGAAGTGATATTGCAGCAGAATGTTCGCCAAGTAGCCGTGTCGCCAGTACGGTTGCGATGATATTTTTAAAATCGAGGGGAAATGTCATCAATGCGTTTAACAAAATGCCTCAAAATTAGTTTTCTTTTTTTAAAAAATATTTTATTTATTTATTTTTAGAGAGGGAAGGGAGGGAGATAGAGAGAGAGAAACATCAATGTGCGGTTGCTGGGAGCCATGGCCTGCAACCCAGGCATGTGCCCTGACTGGGAATCGAACCTGTGACACTTTGGTTTGCAGCCCGCGCTCAATCCACTGAGCTATGCCAGCCAGGGCTCAAAACTAGTTTTCTAATTGACATATGTAGTTAATGTTCCCATACATTTCTCTGGGAAATCAAAGGGTTTATTTCCGTTATCCCCGGGCTATTTATAACGAATGAGTCTGGTCACAACCCCAGCCCCTCATACTCAGTCCTTATTTGCCTCAGCTCTCTGTGCCCAGGACCAACCAGTCCTTACGGACCCCACCTTCTGGTTTTCATGATGGGGACGTCAGATGAGAAGAAGTGCGGTGACATCTCCACTGTCCCCTTCCCCATCACACAATAACGGAGGGAATCCCAGATCTTCTCAGGACACGAGAATCCGCGTTTTATGCAAGGTGTTGCAGAAAATTACAGGAGAGGAAAAGGTGCACATCTCATGTCATGAAGCTCCCAGAAATTTGGTCCCCAAAGCAGATGCAGCACGCTCCGGCGCTGGCGTCCCGGCAGTGTGCCCTCGGGCCTGACCTCGGTAGTGAGTACCCACCTTCTCTCCGAGGCCAGCGCCCACACCGTGCCTCCAGGGGCCTCCTCTAGCTGGCGGGCAGCTCCGAGCAGGCCCTCACCCGCAACAGTGCAAGTCACCTTCCCGCTGTGACTTCCGGAAGTCGGTCCCTCCAAAGTGGGTGCCGCACCCAGGCTCCCAGACCTCCCAGCGGGGCTGAGGGCCAGTCGCCCGCCACATGGGTGGCCTGTGGGTAGCACACTTCCCTGCCTGGCTGCCTTTCCTTCCTAGTCTCAGTTCCCAGCGCCCCAGCAGCATTTTCTGGAAAGACCTATCCAATAACTCCCTAGCGTCAGATTCTCATCCTAGGGGTCGTTTCGTTTTGTTTTCTGAGGGAAGGCAAAGGAAACCAGCAGCCGGTCCCAGTGCTCCCAGGATGTAGTCCCCAGGGTGGCGGGGGTCTGGATCCTCACTGCGCACCGGCCCCGGGGCAGCAAGTACTCCGCAGGTGGGGAGAAGTGGGCCCACAATGCCCCAGATTGTTATGAAGCCCCAGCCACCAAGGCGTGCCCGGGAAAAGCTGGGAGAGAAGAGAGTCAGCGCAGGGTGCCCTGGGATATGCCGCCGTCCTTCTGTCTCTGCACTGACGTCGGGCTGCGCAGGGAAGGCCCAGCAGGACCCAGAGACCTGGGCGGAGAGACCCCAAGGGCTGGGCTGACGGAACCCTCAGATGGCCCTCACCCCTTGCGGCTAGCGGGAGAGTCTCCTCATACCTCCTGGAGAGGAGCAACCCCCTGGCCCCGCCGCTGCACCCCCCACCCCGAGGCAGATGCCACCCGGGAGGACCCCTGCTCTCCCAGGTCTGACCGCTCCCTCGTCACTGGTTCCCGTCCCCACCGGGCCCAGCGGGGGAGTCCCGTCTCTGTCTGGAGACAGGAGAGGTCCTCAGCAGGACCTGAGCCTGGGTGTCACGGCTGTCACGTGCCCCCCACAGCAGCGTCTCCGCGTGAGTCACTGTAAGCCGCTATTTTCTCGAGACTTCGAGGAGGCACCTCAATAATTAGTTTATTTTTAGTGCTTGCTTCGGATGTTCTTGTCAAATCATCCCATCCCAAGTCACAGGAAAGTTCCCCCATGTCAACATCGTCTTACTGATCGTTCCTATCTTGTCCTCAGCCCGGCACCTGCTCAGGGGTCTCCAGCCAGGTCCTGCTAATAATTCCGCCCCCGCCCCCCATAACATTACCTGGGCTTCCTCCACTGGGCCAGGCTGACCCCGGACCCAAGCATTGGTCTAAGGTCAGCGAAGGAGGGAGGGGACTGAGTTCTCCATCATCAGTTACGATCCCTTCTTCAGCGTAGATGACAACCGTCTCCCTGTCGTTGAGCCAGTGAGCGAGCTGGAGGGATAGACAGAGTCCGGACAGATGGATGGACGCGGGGAGGAGGAGCCAGCCCTGCCTGCGCGCCCCGGGGACGCAGCCTCTCAGCTGAGTGGGCAGCTGGCCCCGTCGGCTTCTCAGAGTTATTTCCGAATGCGAATGGGGCCTTTCTCATGGCGCTCACAGAGCTACTCTAAAAATGAGAAAATATTCCTTCGACAGCCACCCCAGAGGACCCAGGAGGTGCAGTCAAGTGCACGCCCAGTATATTATCTGTGCACATGTGCGGTCGTGACAGTTACCGTGGTGAGGAGACATTTATCTTGTTCTGTTTGCTTGGTTTGGGAGTTTCTCCCAAATCAGTTTTGACATGACAGGGTCCTCCGGGGAAGGCCATAGCTCTCACAGAAAGCCTCCTCTCTTCCAGGCTTTGTTTTCCTTTCCAAGAGGGTTCTGTGCGGGATGAGCACAGAGCAGAGGACCCAGGGCGTGAACGAAGGTCAGACTGACTCACGGTGATCCCGGGCACTGAGCTCAAACAGTGCTTCTCGGGCCCCGCGGGGGGGGGTGGCGGGGGTTTGTACGACCGAGGCCAGCGCAACTAGGCAGCGACACCAGTGATAAAGACTACTTTAGAGACGAAAGTTAAATGTTGATCCCCCCAAAGAGTAAAAACATTCAATCCATTAAAATAGATCTTATAGCTAGATGATAGATACATACGGAAAAATGAATATTCATCTTTTGGACTTCTATACCTTATTTTTATCTTTCTATTGCTTACTTTCAAGCACCACCCCATCCATCATTGTGAAATAAGGGACTTGCCTCTCCTTTAAAAAATCTATATATTATTCTAAAGATGGAACACATTATTCTTGTTACCCTTAGCAATGAGACTTTTTTGTCATTTATTCTCGGTCTATACCTTTGACTCATATTCTTTTATTTCAGGCACACAGCTCAGGATGCAAAACTACATACATATGGATCGAGGTGCTCGAATGGGAGATTTGCGTTTCCGGAACACCGAGTGCACAATTAAAGCCCACCACGGCGAGCAGAATTGGGAGACGGGAAACGCAAGACGGAACTCAGGGTTTAGAGGGATGATTCAAGTCTAACAAGGCTGCACATTGCTTAAATCATATAAAAATAAAACTATATTGCTCCACTTCTGCTTCCAGGATGACAGAGTGACTCAAGGTCAGCCACATGGAACTCCAAGTTCTAAGGCCGAAATAACCCGTCAGGGGTAAATACGTGACCAAATGAAGCAACAGGAAAAAAAGATGACACGGTTTCTGCCAAAATCCAGGTCGAGTCCATTGATCCGGGTACCTGCACGGAACAGGAGCTGAGGGGAGGTTTGCTTTAGGGCTTTACCAATACGGCCAAATGGTCCGTGGAGTGTTACTGAACCCGCTGGACGACTCAGGAATGCCCAGTTGACGCTAACAGACTACGTGTCTGCATCACAGACAGCACAGACGCGCCGGGAGAGAAGTGGGCACACTTTCAGCGTGGGAGCGCTGCCGGAGACGAAGGGGTGCGGGGGGAGGGTGGGGAGCCTCAGAGAGAAAGCCAGCGGAGAGGAGAGAACAGAGGCAAATGACCCCACATAATGTGAGCTTCTGGATCAAACTGTGCCTAAAGTACTATTCCTGGGTTTTTCCATTTTATGAGTCAGTAAGTCCAGTTTTTGCAGAAGTCAGCTGGCATTGATGTGTTGTCGTTTGCACGGAAAAGGAGTCCTAACCGAGGTAACCCAATTCAAAGTAACTTTGTCTAATGAAATGCTGCCCAGTCAGGTTGGAGGTCAGGCACAGCAGGACATGGCCCAGACTTCGGGGTTCGTCTCGTCAGGAGGAGGAGTTGGGAATGGAAAATGCAGGTCATCGGTCGACTGTTGCATTCCTTGATGGGAGGGAGCACCCAGAGCACACCCAGTTCTCCTGGGTTTGAATTCATTGACCTGTCTCTTTCTTAATGACGGTAATGAAGGCGTAACGTGAAACCTCCCCTCACTGAGTTTTCAGTGTGCAGGGCAGTGCACGTTGCTGCAGAGCGGGTCTCTCTGGCCTTGATCTTGAGTGATCGAGACGCTACACCCATGGCCCAACGCCTTCCCAATCCCACCTCTCGCCTCCCCAGCCCCCGGCGACCACAATCCCACCGGCTTCTGCGAGACTGACTGATTTCGCTTCCTCCTGTAAGTGGACATATGTGGCATTTGCTCCCCTCTGGCTGGTTTATTTCATGTCGCATAAAGAAATCCCTCGGGAAACTGGAGGTCACATGGCGGGATTCACTTCTCTTTAACGGCTCGTATTCCCTCGAATGCCCAAACCACATTTCCTTTGTCCCTTCGTCCCCTGAGGGGCGTGACGTCTGCTTCAGCCCCAGGGCTGGTGCGGGGATGCCTCACGGACCAGGTGAGTGTAGCAGGTGCTCCTTCAAGAGCTTGATCTCGGTTTTGGGGGGAGCTACACGCTGAAACCTGGGGCTGTTGGATCCTTCGGGAGTTCAGTCATTTTGACATTTTTATTTATTTATTTTCATGTTGCTTTCTTAATAGTGTTCATCTTTTAAACATATTTTTGGTTGAATCTTTGAGAAACCCCACGCCGTTCATTCTCCATAAAGGCTATGCAATGACGTATGCCCACTGACCGTGTGTAAGGGTTGCGGTTCCTCCACACCTCCGTCTGCACCGGTTATCCTCTGCCCTGGTTCCCCCTCGACGGCCACCCCGACGGGCGTGCGGCACCTCGTCCGGGTTGGGTTTACATTTCCCTGGTGACCAGTGGCGTCGAGCATTTGTTTGTACATCTGTTGGCCATTTGCTTGTCTTCTTTGAAGACATGTCTATTCGAGTTCTCTGCACATTTTAAATCAGATTATTTATTTATTTATTTATTTAAGTTTTCTGCTATTGAGTCGTAGGAGTTCCTTGTATGTCTGGACATCCCATCCTTATCAGAGTCACAGGTTTCATCCGCTCTCTCCCGATCCACGGCTTGGTCTTTCTGCCCCGTCACCGGCTTCCTTCGCTGCACAGGAGTTCTCTGTGTGTGATGTCAGCTCACCTCTCTGTTTTCGCTTCTCCTGCCCGTGCTTTTCAATCAGACAAAAACAGTTCACAGTGGCACTTACAAACACGGTCTGTCTTTGCCTCCCGTAGTGTATATTTATTTCTTTATTTCCATTTAACATTTATTTAGTACTTTTTGGGAGACATGGAGTCTTCTAAGCAATTTACATGCGTGAACTCACATAAAACTGATAACCCTGTGAGACATGTGCATTTTATCCCTTTTTTCAGACGGAAAACTTGGGCCCAGTGAGATCAAATGATGTCCCAAGGAGCGGAATCAAACACAGATGATTTTCTGTCAAAATACATGTATTTAAACATGAGACCATGATGCCCCTCCACTATGTTATTGCTTACTTAATTAACTAAATAGCTGTCTTACTGGGTGAATGAATCAATGGTAAAAGAAATAAAAAGCATTGACATGACAATAAAATATAGAACTGAGAGATGATGTTCATCTTTTAAAATAATCAATGACTACAATTGCCATTTAGAAGTATTTCATGAGGAAGACGTAACTTTGGAAAATCAAAGTAACCAAAATGCCCCTTAGATAAATAAGAAAGAAGTTCTAGTATGTGCTTATTTTAAGAGATAAAACATCTTCTTTAGTCTTAGTCAGTTATTAATAAAAATTTATTTTTTTAGGAAAACCCAATATTGAACAATAAGATAGTGTGATCCGTTCTTTTTCTTATTGCATCAGCCTAAGGACAAACCCACAGCCGTTGTAAGTGCTTTCATATAAATCTTCATGAAGACGTACTTCCTGGAGAGGTGTAAGGCGGCAGGTCCACAGCCGCCCTGACCACAGGGGGACACGCTAAGGCTGGCAGTGCCGCCACGCGGAAGGTGGCGGGATGGCAAGACCGAAGGAGACTAGTTGGTGGTGTCATCGGGCCGTTGACTTGACCTTCAGAACTTTCAGTAGGTGAATAACCTAGACCGCTATCATTTAAGTTACCCTATTTTCAACAAAATGCACAACTTGTTTTCTCCAGTACACACTAAAATTTACACTCTGAGCAAACAGCTCTTAAAATTGTGTTTAGATTTGTCTGTATTGACACCCAACCTCCACGATGAAAAGACACTTTAGGACTACAAGTGCCCTGAAGAAGTACTGCACGACACGCACAGAGAAAAGGATTAGGTGTTAGAGAGACGAAACATCCCGTGCGTGACCTGCAGCTAGTGACACCAGAGCATCCCTCATGGCACGCCCTTCGCCCGAATCAGTTTCAAGAATTCTCAAATGCAGAGCTATTGTTTTGAGTCAAGCCGTTCTCTCGGGTTGTGTGCTCCAGAGGCTTTCTGGGGGAGGAACCAGGTGCCTGGAGAAACGGAGCAGGTGGAGGAGAAGGGGGTGGAGCCCACCAGTCCAGACCAGAGCAGGCTCAAAATACTCACGCACGTATGTTCCGGAGGAACACAGGTGGGGCGGGAGCAGGCTGCAAGGCGCTCCCTCCCTCTCCCGTGGCTTCACAGTCACTCTCGAGCTGTGTGCTCCTTTTGTGACGTAATGCGTCCCTATTTCCCCCTTCAAGGTTGTCGGATTTGTCCATCTAAGATGTATTTAAACTGTGGAAAAGTGAAGGGGAGCAGATAAACTAATTTTGCTCTATTTTCTTTCTCTGTCACTGTTATTTACCTAAAGGCAACTTATAATATTGGGTGGGAAGGTGAATCCTAAGACATTTATTTATTAATTTCCCAGATGACAGAAGAAGCCGTGGAAGGACCCCCACCCACCCATTCCTTTTCCTCCCTCCGATTGCTGACCCACGACACTGCAACCTGGACTGCACCAACTTTGGACCAGAGGGAATACCAACCCAACGGTCAGAACTTAGCGTTAGTGGGATGCGAGAAGGAAAAGGATGGTTTTCTTTCCAAATTACTTCTTGGCCATCATTTGTTCAGAAAAGCCGATCCAAGGAAAACAGAAGTTCACTCATTACTGACAACCCGATAATTCTTAACCGGAAATATGGTGTGGACTGAAGCTGACATGGGGCCAACAGTGTCGCCTTGAGCTTACCTTTCAAAAACAAAGTTAGCTTTGTCCAAGAATACATACATGTGGGTAAAAGTAAAGTAATCCCGAGAGACTATTCATGGAAAACAAACACCTCATCTTCTCGTTTCTTTGCCCCTTCCCCTCCAAGGCTACAGGTTCCCGACCCTCTACAGGGATGGCTGTAGCTGCCCGAATAACAAGCTGAAGTTACTTAGAGTGGTACGTCTTGAGTTCTCAAAGTTAGACAGTCATTTACTTTCTGTTATGAGATCCAAAGATTCAGCCACCTTTCATCCCACCCGGCGTCATCATTCGATGAGATGCACAGCACATGTACGTAAATAAAAGTGGGTATTTAGTGTTTACAGCAATGTAATCACACGGTGTCCGCTGCCAGGTCAAAGAGGGTACCCTGATTACATTCCTTTCACTTAGAAGTTTTGATGTTCAGTGGAGGTTCTGGCTTTATTTCCTTATTTTTCTCTCCATAATGAAATGCTTTCTAAAAACTGTTGGTCCAGCAGGAGTTCTAGCGGAACTACCTCCCATCCCCCACCCTGCCCCACCCCCCCCCAGCTTTCTCTAACCGGAATCTTCTGTCCCAGCTGCAGGCTGGTCCCGCGGCCCTCCAGGTTATGGATCCTGAGATTTTCATTCTCCCGTTCGTTTTCAAATGGATCAGCTCTCCTGGTTCCTTACATGCCATGCACATTTGCATTCGTTGCTCTCTGAGTGTCCAGGCTCACCCCTGCCCCCATCACTGTGCCCCGGATATATCTGGGGGAATTACCCATCCCTCCCCTAGATAATGTGATTTTCTTGGGATAGACTTCTGTGACAGGAGCTGGGTCCTGAGTAGTTTGCACCACTTCCTCCAGCTAGCTCCTTACATCCCGGTCTTGCTCCAGGAACTAGTTTCGGCCAAGAAGAGCAGCCAGGCCTGGCAATATTGTTTATTTCCCCCCCCCCCCCCCCGCCCCATGCACACGAGGCTAAGAAGATGTTGTGTTTGGGTCTGTCGCATCCACTTGCAGTCGACAGAAGGGAGACAGACTTGAGTGGACGAGGGGAAGCCTGACCTAAAAGACAGAAAGAATCGACTGTGGATGGCATCGAGGCTACAGCCAGCTATGCCCCTGGACTATGACACAGAGGAGTAAAGATCACCACATTATTATTATTATTATTATCATTATTATCTTATATTAGTTGTTATTGGCTTTCAGTTATTTAGAGCTAAAAGTAATCAGATTCATACACCAGATCTAACACTTCTGGGGGCTTGATTCTCTGTTTGGCTATAATACACTGTCATGTAATCTAAGAAAAGCCTGCAAAAGGAAGCAAAAGTTCTCAGAAGCCCCCCCCCCCCGATAACTGGAAGTCTGCTACTGAACTTTTATTTAACGCATAGTTTTGTGAGGTATAAAATTTTCAGTTGAATATAGTTTTACCTCCTTGTCTTGAAAGCATTTGAAGTCTGGCACTGAGAATGAGAAGTAAAAAAGACATTGTGAGGCTCTTTCCTGTGTCACCTAACTGCGTCTTTATTTTGGGGGGCGCTCGGAACATGCTCGTTATCCCTGATTTGTGGAAACGTTCTGAGCTTTCACCTCGAGGGGTGTAGCTGGTTTCCTCTTGTTCACCTCGCTGGGAACCTCGGTGCGTGCTTCGGATGAGAGCCTCCCCGTGCGTTTCTCCAGCCTCTGTTTTATGTTTCTAAGAGTGATGTGATGAAAAGATCATGAGCAGTTGGGTGGTACATTTGTAAGATGTGTCCCTTGTCAGAGGCACTTAAGAATACTTAAAAGCAAGCTAGGGGAAATTGTTCCGGGAGACAACCAGATTCCAGAGCAGGGATTTTTCTCCCATGAAGAAAGCTCTGTTTCCTAAGGGATGCAAGCTGAGACCTCGTCCCTGGGCACAGCGGGGCAGGACGGACGCTGAGCAGGCGAATTCCGTGCTGGACGATGGGTCGGACGGGGCGCAGCTGTACATGCTGACTTCCAGTTAGTTACCCTCTGTCCAGCCCCGGGGACCGTCCTCCCTCCTCTCCCTGCACCTCCAGCACGGAGCGAGGTTGAAACGCCAGAGCCGCACAGCAAGTGCAGGAAGAAGAGAGCATGCTGGGGTGGGCACGTGTGTGTGGCCGGGACACCTGCAGACGGCGACACTCCCCGAGGAAGCCCAAAGAACACACTGCTAACTGTCACCGTGAGGAAGGAAGAGTGTCAGGAGCACTAGGACCTCTGAGTGCTCGCCGGTGGCCCACTGTTTCCGCCATGCTCAATGGAAAGGGAGGTCGTTACAGAATTGGGCACAATCATGGCAACGGGGACCACAGGACCCTCAAATGACGAAGGCCAGCCTCTGCCTTCACCTCCTCATGATGGTCATCCTGCGTGTGTGTGTGTGTGTGTGTGTGTGTATCCAGAGCCGGCTCCGTTCATCTCTCCTGGAAGAGCACCAGTCCTGGCGGCCTCCCGCCCTTTGCGGTGGGACCCTGTGCTAAGGAATCACATCCGCAACGGCTGCGTTCGCAAACAAGGTTACAGTCGAGATGCTGACGGTTGGGATTTCCTCACAGCAGTTCTGGGAGGACGGAGCTCACTCCGTAACACTGAAGAAAGGGCGAAGCCAAAGTATCTGGAGGGCCACTGGACACGGGGTTCACGGTGACGTTATCACCTGAAGATCCGAAGCATGATCGCGTCCCCCGTTGGGACAGGAACACGCGGGAGCCAGGTAGCAAACCCCTCTTCCTGCGGGGGGGGCTAAGCAGCAGCCCCTCCACCCCAGGCCAAGGTGCCGACACATGGCAAGGGCGCACTGGGCTGGCAGCGGTGACAGAACTCAGGGCCACCCTCTGGAATCCAACTCAGGGACGAGCACACTGCAGCCCAGCAGTCACATCCAGGTGGTGACCTGTTCTTATAGGGCCCAGGACCGAAGAATATTTTTTTTTATATTTTTAAAGGGTCCTGAAAGGAAACAAGCAACAGGAACACGCCGCAGAGACCAAGGCGGCTGACAAAGACGATGGGAGGGGCCAAGTAACCTTCACGGAGAAACTACCGCCCTGACCTGAATGACTCCGGCCCCCGGGTACTTCTCTTTAACGACCATTGGCCATGCTGGCCCCTGTAGGAAGAGGACGGGTCCTGGAGGGTGACCTTGAACGAGGGCAGTAGTAACCCCACGCACTAGGGCAGACAAACACGGCCTCGGTGACGTGCCATACAACCACTGATGTGCTGAATATGCTGGTTTCTGTCCTGTTGGAAAGGAGGACGCTGTTAGCTGACAACACGCAGATGTCAGCTCCTCCGGAGCTGGCCTCAGGTCCTCCCTGGCTGCTGCACCTGCGGAGCCCGCAGCCAACAGAAGGAGAGTCAGGTGACAGAGGCAGGGCCATTCCGGGTCCTGCTCCGGGTCCCCCTGCGGGGTTGGCTGGGGGTGTGCTGGCCCTGCCCAGCAACATGCCGTTCCCTCTGACGGTCTCGCTGCTTCCTCTCCGGTACCTGCAGTCGCTGATCCCAAATAACATCCCTCAGGCCACACATGACGATCTCAGCTTGTGCTTACAGAAAAGACAGCGTATGACAGTCGTGAGCGATGATGGAACCTCTCTTCCGACTGTTGTGACCCAGCAGTTGGCACCACATTACTACAATGGCTCAAAACACAGTCCTTCGGTGGAAGAAGAACCAGCAATAATGGAAAGGCAGGCACCGGGGGAGGCCCAGGCGCCAACACTCCTCAGGCGCGTGTGCTCGCCTTGACGGAGGTCCGACCCTGACCTCGGTACAGCTGAGTGACCCTTTTCCTGGAAAGCCTCCCGATTCGGCAGGCTGCCTCCAAATCTAAAATGCACACTCCCACCCTTCCCATTTCAGTTTGAACAGCGAAGCTCTCTACCCTGAACGCCAAGATTCTATGAGCATGAAGCTTCCTGCTGCCACTTGATGAATGTTAATCTGTGGCCGCAAACGTGGGGTGTCGGCGCTGACTGCAGCACCCCTCGTTTCCAGGTGTTCCGTCTCCGATGCGGTGTGTACGGAAAGCACGCTGCCCACGTGGGTGCCGTTCCTGTGCCGCTGTGGTCAACACCCTCGCAACCAGTGACCATGACCTGGAGAAGCAGCACAGATACAGGCCTGGCTCACGGCGTTTTCCTAAGGGCGCACCTTTTCTTTCGCAACCCCAGCCCGTGGGGACCGAGACACCGTGGACGGGGGAGACACACTCACACGGACTGCCGAGTCCAGCGGAGGAAAAGGGCAAGCGATGCGGCTTCGCTCTCCAGGGGGCAAAAAGCCTCGGCCTCCACCAAGACAGGCCTTTACTTCTCTCTCTGGGCACATTCCATGATGGTCCTCCTTTACTCTGCCCAGGTTCGCTTTAGGTGGTTACCTTTTACAGAAAACAAAGGAGCTCATGCCGCTAATCACATCACAGAAGAGGGATGTTTGCAAATGAAAAGGGAAAAGTGGTTGAACCGGTTACACTCATCCTTGAAAGGTTTAGCCTGGATTTTAGGAAGTTACTTTGCAGTAAATGCCCTCAGTTCAGGGTGAGGGAGTTTTTTTAGCAACAGCAAGACTCAAAGCAGCCTAGGCACATTGCAGGCCTGATTCCCCACGGGAGAGCCTATCCATGGGTGTGGGTCCTGTGCATCTCCCGGTGGGATCTGGGTCTCCTACAGTTTGGAACTGCCGAAAATGAAACTCAGAAGTCATGTGACTTACATGCCAGTTTTTTTTTTTTCCTTCATCTTTGCTTTCTGAAGGCAGTGCCACGAGAATGACCTGGTAACACCGGTCTGCGCCCGGCGGTCCCAGCTGCAGCCACGTGGCTGCAGGACCCCAGTCAGTCCCTTGGAGCCCCACGTGTCCGCCTGACTGCCCACGAAAGCAGAGCCCGAGCCTTTGCTGTGTCAGCCAGACGGGGACTCAGTTTGGGAAGAGGCGCATTTGGTCCTATTGCTTTCCGTCACTTTTTAGAGGTTCTTTATTTCGACCCGACCAGAACCTCTTGGATTAGGATGCGCTACACAAGCGGACCTACCCCATATTCTACGATTCTAACGAAATGCAGTTGACTGGAAAACCTAACCAAGGCTTTATGCGGCCGATGCCATGACCAGAACACTTTCGTTAAGTAGCATGTCCACGGGATATTGATGATGATATTTGGTATTAATCTGAGGACAAAATGACGGCACCTCAAGAGAGCAAAAGGAGTGAACAAAGGCTGAAACTGCCGCTCACTAAAGAACAATGGTGCGGAGTCTGCCCCAGGACGCCCAGCGCCCAGGTGCCCTGCGGGTCAGCCCCAGCCCCCGGCGCGGGGAGGCCACGGCCGGCGGCAGGGGCAGTAGAGGGTCTGTGCGGAGGTGGCTGTGATACGGCTGCTCTGCAAAACCCTCCGCGGCTGCGGGCGCGCTCACCTGCTCGTGCCCCCTGGAAATCCAAGCCTGCAAGACCACATCCTTAGCAATCCCATCAGCCTTGGGGCTGCAGTCTTTTTGCTCTCTTTTATCTTTGCCTCCAACTGAAGAAGCAATGAAAAGAAACAGAGGACCAGCACTGTATTTAGAAAAGCTCCACCCCCCCACCCCCCCACCCCCCACTGCAGGGGCCCTCTCCTTCCTGTCTTACCCAGGCCCACCGCTTTGCCGCGGGAGCTCACAGGTCCTTCCCCGCCACCCCTGCTTCCTCCGTGCAGGGAGTCAGGGCCGAGGAGACAAGCGACTTAATGGTGACAGAGAGAATCGGTGGTTTGAGATATGAGTGGTACCACGGGGAGAGGACTGCTATTCACAGGTCTTCCATCAAATGGTCACAGTTTCAAAGTCACTGTAATTCCCCAGGGTGTCAGGAATGATGAATTGTATTCTAATCTTCCCCCGCATCGGTTTGGGTAAACAAATGGTGTCTTAGAGCAGCGTGAATGGAAATGAAGCAGCCTAATTAGAATAATGTAACAAACTCAACGGAGCTCAAAGTATTTTATTTCTCTGCTCTTTCTCCAGTCTGTTTTGCTAAGAGCCGCTAGAGAGGTAAGCATTATTATTCACACCCAATACTGAACATTCCTGCTCAGAACTTCAGGTTTGCTGGAGTGAGTCTGATGGTAAAACAAAAACTGTGTTTACATGAGTCAGTGAATGTTACACTCTATTAGAATATTATACAGTTATCCTTTAGCATATTACAAAGAAAAGAGGATTTTCAAGCTTCATGCTGTAACTATGGAAACAGTATAGTCTTAAAAACAATAGCAAGAATATGAAGTGAATCTGTCTTATGCTCTAAATCTCTAAACATAATACCCACTTCACAACTCTCTGGGCATTTGTCAAAACTCTACTATATTAATATTGATAATTACATTCCATAGTATCCTCAGGTTGGTGGAATTCTGTCATGTGGCACGCCGGACACTGACAGGCATTCATGAAGATTATAATGCAAGTGTTGACAGGAAGCCAATTCTTGAAATTGATCGAGTTGTTTTAAATATTTTACAATGTATGAAGAATATGTAATAGCGTCTCCCTTAAATTTAGTTCTAGGTACGTTTACTCTGTCTGCCGGTAAGACTTCTGTTAGGAGCCTTCTGTAGGGCAGACTTCTAATTCAATTACTTATGTCTACATTGTTCAGGATGGGTTCGAACATTTCAAAGAACAGAGTATCAACGAAACATTCCAAATGTTTGGTTAGCACGGATTGTTTTTCAGCTGACTCAGCAAAATGTAATGAGGAGTGTGTATACAATATTTATGATATGGATTTGCAAAGGTGAGGAAACTACATTTTTCTTAAGGTAGAATAGAAGGCATTTATTTGGCTCTGAACTATAAATTCTTTGCAACACAGAGGACACTTGTTGGAAGATGAAACACCCTTAGTGCCAGAGAAGCAAACTGGCAATAAAGAATCGATGATACTTTAAGCCCTGGTCAGTGTAAAATTTAGCACCAATAAACCATTAGTGTTAAGTGAGGCCAGATACTTTTATACCCATTCTCGCTGAGCCACTTTTGTTCTAGACTCAAGTATACAGCATTCTCCGGCTCAGACTTTTCTGTTGAAGTGCATATACTCTTGTACAGAGCAATTAGAATTGGACCTATTCAATATATTCTAAAGTTATCTAGAGTGCCTAAAATTAAGCTTTATCTATTCTTTGCTTACGCAGCAAACATTATGCTAGTAAAACTGAGGGGCAGTGCAACACATATTACATCTGAGATTCAGAATAAAATGCTGTTTTAATGAAAACAATTATGAATATTAATGGATTGCTGTTCACTGCTGTGCACTTACCAAGCAAGAGTTCCCCTGGTCGTGAGAAAGTCATTTTAAAAAGCATATTATTGTTGTAAATTAATTGACCTAATAAACCCAGAGGATATAAAACACTAGTCTAGGAGGATTCTGAAAGTGCGGGATATTATTCAAGAAACAAAAGAAATTACCAAGATTTATCATTCAATAAGGAATGCGTATTGAGCGAAATATGGGCTGCAGTCGTTGATGGCAGTCAGACTAATCAGCATATCCATCACCTCAACGGCTCCCTTCCTGTGTGTGCGTGTGTGCGTGCATGTGTGTGTGTGTGTGTGTGTGCACGCGCTAGGAGAACACAAGATTTACGCTACTAAGTTTCCAGTATACAATCCAGTGCTGTTAATTAGAGTCACCACCCTGCGCATTAGAGCCCTAGGGCTTATCCATGATATAGCTGAGCGGGCCCTTTGACCTCCCCACTTCCCCTGCACCCCCAGCTCTTGGTGACCACCATTCTGTTCTCTGTTTCTGTGAGTTAGACTCTTTTTATTTTTTGATTCCTCATATAACGGAGACCACACAGTGTTTGCCTTTCCGTGTCTGGCTAATTTCACGTTAGCCTCGTGTCCTCGGGGCTCATCCATATGTGGTCGCGAATGGCAGAATGCCCTTTCCAAAAAGCTGGGCGATATTCCACTGCATGGGTATACCACATCACCCATCTGTCCATGGGCCCCTAGGTTGCTTCCAAACCACGGCTATTGTGAATGACACTCGGAGTGTCCCCCAGCCGGCACTCTCCAGCGAGCCTTCACGGGCCTGCCACGGCGCATGCCCACGCCTTCATCCACTTGCCACGCCCCTGCGTGCTAATCCTCCCTGCACACCCTGGTTTCCACTGAACAACGGGGCGGGGCAGGGGTTCTCGGCATTTCTGCTCTTACTGCGTCTGGCCAATTTCATGTTAACTGAACTTCATCTGTCTCTCCGCCCCACACCTGTTTCTCTCTCTGTGAGTGACGTCACTCTTCCTTGGCTCGGGGCAGGCTTAAACATTCAGAATCACGCCCCTCACGTGTTCGGCCCATGTCTGATTACCCCGCGGTCCTGGTCTTAAGCGAATGTCTGGTCGTTGCCCTTGAACCCGGACAGTGAGGTCAGTAACAGTGAGCGTGCCCTGAGGTGCTTGGGCTGCGAGTCACTGAACTTGGAGTCTTTCTCCATTATTCCCGGTGAGACACGTGGGTTTAATGCATGATGGTTATTAACAGTTCAGAATCTGTATAGTGGGGGGGGGGGGGTATCTCTTTAACATCGGACAGATAGAGTGTATTATTTGTGACAAATATTGCTAGTCTTTTATTTGTCTGGTGTATGGAAGTAGAAACAGCTCACCCTGTGTAGGAATATCTGATCTCAGGAAAAGTCACTATGACATTTCATAGAGCCATGAAGTGTCAAAATTGATGGTCCCAATTCTAGAATCTGAGGTATGAGATAGTCTAGTCTCGTGTAGAATAGTATTTTCTCACTTACTGACTTCCAATGGAACACTGTCTTAGGGACCCCAAAAATATTCTAAAATGCATTAAATAAAAAGGGCAATTTGCTAAACAAATGAAAGTATGAGAATGACTCCAAATAATTATTAACTCATCTTCATTTTCATCACCAGAATGGCACAATTTACCAGAAAAAACTAACTCTAATTATTAACACTTACTTTCAGGAGGAATATTACAAACTAATTTCAATTACAGTTAATATTTTGTCTCCTATGTATGATTAAAACTCAGGGCATGTTATTATCATGGATAGCTGCAATCTCCATTATAGAGACAGAGAAACGTGTCGGACAGAGTAGGATCCTTAAAATACAATTGTGACTTTGAAATAGTTTTAGAGTCACAGAGAATTTGCAAGGACAACCCAGAGACTCACTATATGCTTGTCATCCAAGGTCCCCTAGTGTAACCCCTTGCATTGCCATGGTACAGGTATCACCACTAGGACACCCACATCGCTCCCTCTCAGCCACTCTGGTCCACACTGTAGCTCCTGTTCAGCCCCGCCCCCATTACAGCCTCTCCTCTTCTCCCCAGGAGTCAGTCCGGGACTCCGCACTGCGCTCAGAACGGCGTGACGTTTTGGTAGGTACATTCTCAGAAGCAAGTTTAAAACACATACGCTTTCATAAAAATTGACTGAAAACATGATGGCATTATATAGAAATTTAAATAAAACAGCACAGAAAGGGAACTATTAGGCTGCCTGAACTTAAAATATTAGTGAATAAGATTCTTCAAATAATTTCCAATAATTTTAAAAATTTCTTTGAATAGGTTTTATCATCGCCTTTATGTGCTTGACATTTCTTTTTTGGTAGTTTTTTCTTCTTAACTATATTTAAGTGTTTTGATATACAATCTAAGTGATTTTTGGGAAAATCTGTGAAACTCAGGGGAAATTCAGTGGTTTAACCTACAAAATAAAAACTATTTTTAAAAATGTATATAATTGTAGCCCTGGCTGGCATAGCTCAGTGGATTGAGCTTGGGCTGCAAACCAAAGTGTCCCAGGTTCGATTCCCAGCCAGGGTACATTCCTTGGTTGCAGGCCAGAACCCCCAGCAACCGCACATTGACGTTTCTCTCTCTCTCTCTCTCTCTATCTCCCTCCCTTCCCTCTCTAAAAATAAATAAATAAAATCTTTAAATATATATGTATAATTGCTTTAATACAAAGCATTTCCTATTGCTGAAAAGCACTAATTGTGGCTACAGTATTCACAGAGAGGCGACGGTCAGCCCCAAACCCTGCTCCTCATGTTATACATTCCAAACATGGCGTACAGTTGAAGCTAGGCATTATTTTTTTTAGTTCTAAAAGGCCTTAATAGAAACTCTGTCTCTGCTTTTCAAAAGCTGGTAGGAAGACTGTATTTCAGAAAATCAGACTAAGATATTATACAAAAGGAGGCATTTTGTCTCCGTCATTCAATCTGAGTGCACAATTGCACCTCAATTTAGAACTAAGAGGTTCTCTTAGTTCCCGGGGGGGATGGGAAGGGCCAACCCAAGACAGAAGCGCAAAGTCGATCAACTTTGCGGTCTTGGATGAATGCATGTGTGTGTTCAGCCCTGAGGCGGGAGTGCAGCACCTGTTTTCCTGTGCAAAGGCACTGGCCCTCCGGCCGGGGCGGGCGGGGCAGCCGGACGTGGGGGGGCACTGCCTTCCCCTGTCTGCTGCACGCCCGCCCCTCCCGCTAGCTGAGTGCCAGCCAAGTGCAAATTAAGGGCTTAGAATAGAAGGAACGTTGTTGCAAAGCGGGACCACGCCAAGCTGTCAGAGAATCAGAAAGGTAGAGGTATATATAGGTGTGTGTTTAAGATCTGTTTAGTGACTCTTCGCTCTGCACATAACAGCATATTTAAGGGCGAGTTATATTGCTCTGAAAGGGACCGTATTTATTCCCCTCAAAGAAAACACAGGACATCCTCAAACTGTTGCTGCTATTCATTTGTTCCTTTCAAGTGTGGAAAATGGAAGGAGTTAACATTATCTCCAGGGCTCACCTCTGTCACCTCATTTATCCTGTCCCTCCAGAATTGTCTAAAAGGCACATTACTTGAAAGGAAGGCTTACCTAAGTTGTCTTTACACTTCAAAGGAGAGGGAATGCAGGAGACTTCCTATTTTCACCTCGGGCTCGTCCTGGAAGGCTCCACTGTTTCTTTTTTATGTGTTTCCTCTAAACTGGCTATTAGCAGTCTGCCCATGAGCCTTTCTGCCTTAATGCCACCAGCATGTGGGGCCAGGACCATCCCCGCCTTCACCGAGTCCCGGGAGGCATTCCGGCACAGGCCTGGGTTGGCGGGGGAGTTCTCAGCCTCCGGTCCCCCTGGGCATGCACCAGCCATTCTTTGACGCAACTCTTTTCAAGCTTGAAGCAACCAGATAAAGCTGAGACACCTCTCGGTGATTCACCAGACTCCAGAATAATGAGCTCCAGGGGCCCAGAAAAGACTGCCTGGTTGTCCACAGCCTTGTAGCAAACACAGAAAACAAAACAGCCAAAACACAATGAAGCACCAACCCCCTTTGGTCGGTGGGAAGCTATGATGTCATATTTCAGGTGCAGTTACTTTCTCCTCAATGCCACGTTGCCCCAGAGCCGGGGCAGCATAATCCAGAATTGAAAGATGCCATTTCAAACAGAACATGCTTCACTTTCCTGACTTCTACCGTTTCCCAGGGCTACCACCTTGCCACACCTGGTGACTGTGTGTGGGGAGTAGTTCCCACGACCCCACCGAGACGTGGACACCCAGCCAATACCAGAGCTCTTGGGCGCAGAGGGCTATTTTAGAATCGTCTTTTTAGATGACTAGGGCATCACTACTCAATGTGCTCTCAGATGAGAAATGAAACGTTTAACATACACGATGGCTCTTGCTAAGGTATCATTCATGGAATGATGCCCTCACATTTCAAGCTCTTCAGATGTTTTCCCCTTGAGCGCTCTTCCAGTGGTTTCGTTTCGGCCACCGTGTTTGGAGAGAGGGAGTGCTGGCGACGGAGAGAGAGGCTCCCTGCTCACGCCTGAAACCGGAGAAACGCTGGCGATCCGAAAACATTGTGGGAAAATCAACACGCCTCTCTCCCCCCCGCCCCCACACACACACGCACGCTCACGAGTCCCCAAGTTTTAATATTAATGCACACATCCTGTACTTTTGACAAAGCCGTCTGAAGGAAAACACAACTGTTGGAGCTCCTTGCAATCTCTCTAATAGTGGCTCTGGCAGAGCAGCGGAGGCCAACGTGATAATGAGGCGGCATCCGAACAAGCCAGCCACCTTGAAGTTGGAGGTTGTTTCATTGGGAATCACTTAAAAGGAGCTGGAGTTGAAAGATGGTCCTTTGTTCATAAACCATGGCTCCCTGTTATATATTCTATAGATATTTAATCAATAAATTATAATGGTAAAATAGCTGAGATTATTTTAGGAACAAGGAATGGCATGTTATCCTGAACAGTGAATTAAATAGGACCTTGGATTTGACTATCGACCTGACTCAGAGTGTAGTATGGGCCTTTTATTCAATTTGTTTGCTGGCACAAGATTTAACAAGCTTTGTATCTTTGGCTATCTTTGTTTTATATCTTTGGTCGGGATGAGAAATATGTAAGTAAATAAATCTTTTAAAAAGTTACATAATAAGTCGGCTACATTAGTAAAATTATACATATACGTAAAGCTAGTACATAAAATTAAGGTCTCCTAGCAACCAGGGCACAAAAAAGATACTCTGTAATTCAGTTACAGGGAGAAAATCATAGCAGGTTATTTAGGGGAATGTTTCTCTCCTAACTTGAACGTGGTGTTTTACTTCAATCACACACAAGGACGTGGTGCGAATTCGCAACCTCCTTCACCAACTGACTCCACTTATTTGTTTTATGCATTAACTTCCCGAGGAAAGCTATCTGTTAAATTCATTGAACCTGCCAAAATGCGCAATTTATCAGCCTTTTGATGTCATCATTTACACTGTGTTGAAATGTGCCACTTAACTACTCGCTATCGGCTGTTATAACCTTGTGTCATTTAAGAGGCTATTAATGTGATAAATTAATGCATTTGTCTCAAATCACATGGTTTTAAGTCTGGAATGGACTTTGGAGCCATACTTTCTCATAAACGACTTCATTTCGAAAAGCAGAAATTAAATCAAACTCAGTTTGTGGAATATTGGGAAGCTAAAGCACGGAGCGCGTTTCAACCTGCTTTGACGGGCTCGATCCGGCACGGCCGCATCCCGCGAGAAGAGCACATGGGATGGAACTGAACACGAACCACACTGAGAAAGCTGTTTCTAGGACAGTCTTTCTCTCATCAAGTTTCACGCTAGCACCTGGATTAGAGGCGCCAAAACGTGTGTTGATGAATAAGTCTTAGAAAGGCAAAAACGGACCAGACTAAATGTCGGCAGCTTTCTCGCAGCCATGCGTCAGCAGCAGGATGTCACTCGGTCCCAGCAGAACATCTGTGCTGAGACGTGGTCCTGAGCGTGTCGGCTTGGCAGACTTGGCTGCGACGGTCCCCGCGATAGTGGCGACGTCGGGACCAGTGAGATTCAAGTCAGCATTTCCCCTTGGTTTCAGGTCCGAAAGCCCTCCGCTTCCTAGGCCACAGTCAGTCTTCGTTCTGCGGACTATTCTGAGGTTACGAGTGATACCCACATTCCCCCAGTGCTTCCCCACCCCCACTCTCTCATAACCCTACCCTTTGGGTAGGCCCTTCTTGGAAGCTGCGTGTGGACCCGCAGGACGGTGTGCCGAGTGAGGTAAGCCAGTCAGAGGAAGACACGCACCATATGATCCTGCTCGTGCCATGGCATCTAATGACCACACTGCGTGAACAAGCAGGACAGAGACAGACCCGTCGCTGGAGCGCAGACGGCAGCTCTGGGGGAGGGGCGAGGGGGCGGGGTGGACGTGGAAGAGGGCATGGGGAGATAAGTGGTGATGGAAAAATATAATAAAATAAACTAATGAAGAAAAAAGTCTTTTCCAGTGGATACTAACATGCAAATAATAAAAAAATGCCCCTTATTTCTAAAAATGTTTTTACAGCCTGTCACTTTCTATTGTAATTTCTTTAAAAATCAAGGAAAACTTGCCTTTAAGACAGTCGCTTCTACTAATAAAGATCTTTCTTCCTAAAACTATCGGAATAGGATATTGTAGCCTTTCATTTTCTATAACTTAAAAAAGAAATATATTCTTCCTAAAGACTGCATTTCCACAAAAAGATACCCAGTCGTTATCTCAACTACACAAACTAGCTCTTGGTTACAAACAATTACTATTGCTGGAATTAGTTATCATTAAATGTCTGTGTCACTCATGTGTATGAAACAGGAGCAATGCCGTTAGAGTACACACTGTTTTTCACTTGTTGTTAACTCTCTGAAAATAGTCTGATGTGGGTATCACCGAGGCTTTGCGATGTCAGCCTCATATTGAGAAGCATGAGGTGTTGCACAGCCACGTGAGACATGCTCCCGTGAAGCTAGAGAGGCTGATGGAACTGAGAATAAGAACCCTCCTCAAGTACAAGTGTGAGATGCTAAAAATGTTCAGGAGAAAGAGATTGTCAAATTTACGTAACCACTCGACATGAAGTTGATGCCAACTGGTGTTCTGTACCGAGACAACAGAACAGACAGGAACCGCAGTCAGAGGGAGGCATTTCAGCTCTCTGCCCGTCCCCGAGGGAAAGGGCGGGAATCAGCCAGCTCGCCGCGGGGGTGTGCAGTGGGACCCCCACGAAAAGGCAAAGGAACGACTCTGACATCTAGAGGAGCGGTGAAGATACAGATATCGTGACGGGAATTACCTAGGAGCTTGGCGAAATGACAAGTGGGGAAGCAGCAGTTCACGGCACTGCCAAGGGAGCTGACAAGCAGAGCCAGTACAATGGCTGGGCAAAGGTCACGGGAATCTTGATACAGACTTGAGAGCCGAAGAACTCCATAGATAAAAAACAAGCAACCAGTCCTTTGTTGATCTTCTTGGAAACAGATAAGAGATGCCAGTCAAAGTTTGAATGACGCCCACTACCCCCGCACTGGGCAGGCCGTTCTCCCATTGTTTAGTCAGCCTACAACCTGCTCAGAGTCGCAGAAGCAAGAGGAAATCTTGTTCTGAGAAAAGCTGTACTCCTGAGTCACCGTGCTTGTGAAGAGGTGCTTAGACGCCAGTGGAAGCCGTGGTTCTCAGATCCTTTTGTTCTAAGGGATAACCCACCACGGCTCAGTGTCACGGCCTCGGTGAGAGGACTCGGCAGTCAGCCGGCAGCATTTGCTGTGCGTTCTATTAATAACAAAGAATAATACATCATTTGGGAATGCAAAATAAAAATGTGTATAGCAATATAGGTAGCCCTACGTAGTTTTCTTGCCAACTGTGTTTCACTTGTGTTCTAAAAATGAGGGGCAAAAACAAAGCAGAGAAACACCGAATGTGGGGAGTTCTGCAAGACAAGTAACCCGGACTCCAAAAAATGGTATTCTCATAGAAGACAAAAATGCAGAGGACTTCTCCAGAGGTGGGTAAAAGAAAGAGACCTGAGAACCGAGTGTCACGTCTGAGTCACGAATTGAAGAATATGGTAGGGTATTTTTTAGACAATTGGGAAAACTTGAATGTGAACCACGGGAACAGGAAGGACCAAGCAGACACCCTGCGATTCAGCCTCCCCCGACCAGCAGGAGGCCAACGGGCTGGTCTCCTTGCAAACATCCATTTCCAGATACTCTGGAAATAAGGTGACGGTTTTTACCGGCAAGGCTTCTTATCAATAGCACGCTCGGGCAGGATGTACGTGCCTGTCCCGGATTCCTTACAATAAGCAAAGTGGCACTCCAAGGGCTGGGGAGGCACGGCTCCTTGGAGACCGTCGCATCAACTCACGGCAGTCACTCGGAGTATAAAGTGTTGTCATGACCAAATGACTCTCTTCCACGTAGGCAACGCGAACTTCACAACCCGAGGGGCACCTCTCCGGTTCTGCCAGACCCAAGGGACTGTCACGGGGAAGAGCCAGACCCTGGGGACGTGAGTAAAGGCTTCCGATCGTGTTCTCCTTTGCTCGAGTTTCTTGCGTGTTTCTGTCTTCCAGGCCATTAGCACATCTCCTTAGCAGCAGACTGATGGCTCACTGGTTTTTCCCCTCGTTTGTAGTAAGTATTTCCCAAATACGTAAAAGTTTCCTTGAATGTCTGTTTTATGAACAAGGATGTAAAACTATTATATCTTCGGTGTTTATTAATCACACAGTGTGAAGTCATGGTGAATCATCGGCCTGCAACACTACATACATGCAAATCATCGTACATGCAACACTAGTTTTCATGTGAAATATGTGTTGCTGCTATCGTACAGATTTCAAAAATTCAAGTGTAAATAAACTGATGGGCGGGTGTTTCCGTGGTGGTTTGCCCTGGTTTCCCCCAGAGGCCCCCCTAGATGGTGGCTCATTCCCGGTCACCCGCCGAAAGGTGTGCGCTCCCCAGGTGTGCGGGAGCGGTGCGGACTTCTCTTGTGCGGGTGTACTTTGCTCAGCGCCATCAATGAAGTGTGATTGCTATTTGCTCAGGAATGAAAGGCTGTGATAACACATTCAGATTATTCTCTTCCTGGCACATAAGGATTCTCACACCCGATGGAGCCGAGCATAATAAATAGTGTCGCTGATGAAGCTTGCCACATTTCAGGCACCTGCCAGTCAGAACACTTCAGATTCAACGCAGGGACCCATCCGCGGGACAGGTGTGCAAATGTTCCATAAGAAAATGCGATCCGTGCAGGGAATGCGTATTTCAGGGCTTTTGTGGGCAATGGAGTAGTCCGTGAAGGCCAGAGGTCACACCGTGGAAACCAGATTGGGTTTCTGGAGCGAGGGGACCATATAGGGTGATCTAGCCCCATTGTGATCAAACACAAGGTTTTGTCCCAGCAAAGTGATGCGGCAGGGCTCCCTAATGACGATATGAGACAACAGTAGATACTACAGAGTCTTATCTGTGAAAGTAGTGTGGCAGCCAGGGGGCTGGCTTTCCACCCTGGGGGGCCCCTCCCCCGACCCCTGCCCCGGACGCCTGCCCTGCAGGTTCCGCGGAAGGATTCTCGCTGCCATGGGCGTCTGCGGCCCACGGCCCCAGACGTGCCTCCCACCCCCTGCGACTCCGCGTTTGGATCATCCCGAGGACACGGACACAAAGGACATTTTTGTAAAAACGATAAAAGCCAAGAATAAGGAAGCTTAAATGCCAAATTCTACATAATGCGTGTGAAAAAGAAATGAGAATCAATCCTCTTTTGTTCCTTTCCTTGACCTAAAATCAGGAAGCTTGTGCCTTTATTTTCTTCTAATTTTCCCCTTTGCAATAGTTGTGACTTTTTCTTAGCCTGCAGAGCCATGAATCAAATCCTTTATATTTTCTTCTTCCTCGAATTACTTGAGCGCAGTGGCCGGCTTTGGCCATTTTTCAGGGAGTGGTGTATGAGTAAGTCTCCAGGGTCTCGGTGCGGCAGGCTGCACAGGGCCCTTGGCTGGGGTCCTGTCCCCCGGAGCTGCCCGCAGCGCCCTCCCGCCCTCCCGCCCTGGAGTGGGGTTCCTCCCTGATGCTCTGGGAGCCTGTGAGAGCACCAAGATGCCTCCCTCTTTTCCGCGTGGTTTTTCACGGTCATTGTTTTCTCCACGACATCTGTGGGCTGTGGACATTTACAAACATCCCAAATAGAGATGTATTAGAAAAAAGCTAAACAATTGCCTGGTCCTGTATTTTCATGGAGTGTCATATACTTTTATTTTCTACTTTTAAATTGTACACCTGAAACTACTATAAAATAGTATGGAATGTCAACTGTAATTGAAAAATAAAAGCAAAGGAATAAAGCGTGGACTGGGGAAGGGAAAGGCTGACAAAGAAGCCGAGGCGTCTGCTTTAGGTGACGCTGGACAGCGGTGCCGCCTCAAGTACGAAGGAAGGGGGCTGCGCTGGTGAGTCGGCCGGCAGAGGCGCACACCCCGAAACCACGGCGAGACAGCACCTCACGCCTGTCAGAGCGGTCGCCATCGAGAAATCCACGAACAGCACGTGCTGGCGCGGATGTGGAGAAAGGGGAGCCCTAGTGCACCGTTGGTGGGACTGCAGACTGGCGCGGCCACTTGGAAAACAGTATGGGAGGCCCTCAAAAACCTAAAACTGAGACTGCCTTTTGACCTAGCGATTCCGCTGCTGGGAATATACCCTAAGAGTGCCGAAACGCCGATGCAAAAGGACCTATGCACCCCTGTGTTCAGAGCAGCACTATTTACAGCGGCCAAGTGTTGGAGACAGCCTAGTGCCCAACAGTAAGTGAGTGGCTCAAGAACCTGT
Organism: Phyllostomus discolor; assembly: GCF_004126475.2. Lineage (NCBI taxonomy): Eukaryota > Metazoa > Chordata > Mammalia > Chiroptera > Phyllostomidae > Phyllostomus > Phyllostomus discolor. The sequence goes on along the minus strand of NC_040911.2, from coordinate 3,103,144 downwards.
GGTACATTTACACGATGGAACACTACACAGCAGAAAGCAAGAAGGAGCTCCTGCCCTTTGTGACAGCATGGATGGAGCTGGGGAGCACTGTGCTAGGTGAAATAAGCCAGGCAGTGAAAGAGAAATACCATATGACTCACCTATAAGAGGACTCTAATAAACAAAATAAACTAATGAATAAAACAGAACCACAGGCATGGAAACATGGGGCAGACTGACAGTGAGCAGAGGGGGAGCAGAGGGGGATAGGGATGGAAAGAAGGGGGAGGAACTAGTCAAAGAACATGCATGAACGACCCACAGGCGTGGACGGCAGGCTGGGCATGGACTGTGGAGCAGGGGGTGGGCTGGGCGGAGAAGGGCAAAGCGGGGGGAGAATTGGGCCAACTGTAAAGGAATAACAATGAGGAATGAGGACGGGTGTCCAACGGTGACGGTTACGAGGTCAGATGCTGATCGGCTCTAGCAAGCAAACAAAGGACACAGGGACGGAAGGAGCAGGCCGGTTGAATGCCAGCCGGAGTCCCAGGGCAAGCTTCTCCAACGTGACCCTCCGCTCCAGTTCCTGCAGGACGGCGGCCTGATTCGGGGAGCGCTCCCTCCCGGAAGGCCAAGGGAGACCCGGCCTCTGGAAGTCTTGTGTCTGAGAAGGTCACCTGCTCTCTCCAGACACAGGGCACATTTTGTCTTAAAACTCACAGTGCAAGTGACCACTAGGCTCCCGCACTAACTCACAAACTGTAAAGTGTCACTGACGTCGCTGCGTTGGTGCTCCTCACAAGGACCCCATGGAAAGCGTTGTGAATATCACGTATTCTTAATGCCTCATACAGCCGTCACCTGGGAAGGGTCAGCCCAGGCAAGCGGACTCGACAACCGTCTCACGCCGAAACAGGAACACAGGTCATGCTCCCGATGGGAGGAAGACAACAGTGAAACCGAGTGGCCCTTCTCCTGCCCCCGAGGGGATAGACCCCTTTCACTCTCGGGATCTTGTACGGGCACCCCGGGCTGTTTTCAGAGAACACACCTGACCCGTTGGGGAAGGCTCACCACAATCAGTTTTAGGAAGCGTGTCACCCCTTCAGCGTGGGTGGGTGGGCTGGCAGAACTCTGGGGAAAGCAGCCGCCAGGAGGGGCTGCCTGTCTCAGCACACGTGGGCACTCCCGCCTCTGGCTGGGCTGACAGCGTGTCTTCTGCCCGAGCCTCGAAGTGCCGCCCTTCTCCTCATCCCCTCCCACGGCCCTTCCAGGTGGGGTGAGTTAGAAGCACTCCTGCTTTCCCAGAGGGTTGTACCCTCGTCATCTGTGCGAGGACATCTGCTCGGTCAACACTGTCCCCAGTGTGTAGGTTTACAAGTGACCGACTAAGTGAGACAAGGTAAGTAAATGAGCAGATGTCATAGCGGCTGTAAGTGTCGGCACTCAGGGCTCAGCCACTCCCAAGTATGCAGGCATCCTTCCAAGAGGGCGGCTCCCCACATTGAATGTGCGCGGCAGTCCCTTGGGGGTTGGCTAACCCCAGATCCTGGCTCAGTAGGTTTGGGTCAGGGCCCAAGAATTCACGTATTTCTGGCAAGTTCCAGATGCGGCTGATGCTGCCAGCGTGGGGACTCTAGTTTGAGAGCACCGATGGGTTGGTTCCATGCTGGTCTGGAGGCTCAAGGTTGCTTTTAAAGATTTTATTTATTTATTTTTAGAGAGGGAAGGGAGGGAGAGAGGGAGAGAGAAACATCAATGTGTGGTTGCTGGGGGTTATGGCCTGCAACCCAGGCATGTACCCTGGCTGGGAATCGAACCTGGGACACTTTGGTTCCCAGCCCATGCTCAATCCACTAAGCTATGCCAGCCAGGGCTCAAGGTTGCTTTTAACGTGAAATTTGAGCGTGGATGTTTCCATCTTCAGTTTTGTCTTTACCTTGGGCTGCCTAGTGCGCTGAAAGGAAAACAAGGTGGAGGGCTCAGGGACCAGCTTCACTCCCTGGAGATGCGCTGTCTTCCCGAAGGGGCTGGCCTGGCGCAAAGACAAAGGTTGGGGAGCAACAGTAGCTTCTAGAGTCACGACCCCGAGGGAGGGGAGCAGCTCTGTCCCCGACAGCGGCTTGTGCGGTCCACTCAACTCGTACGAGCAAATGGTCTCAGATAATCAGCACCGCGGAGTCGCTCTTGCGGAGTTAGCTCTTTCCACGTAACCTATTTGAATCTGAACTTGAAATACCGCCCTGGCAGCCGGCCAGGCCACGGCATTCTACAGCTCTTCACCATCTCAGAAGACACTTTGCCAAATCCTTTTCATGAGTGACTTACAACGGTTGAACCCAAGAGAAAATGAAAAGAATGAGCCTCTTGGGTCTTTTTTTTTTTTTTTTTTTGGCTAAAGCATCATTTGCTGAAATGTCTCGTCAGCGGATCGGCATCTTTCCTAAGAACCTGCAAGGCTCCTCCTCTCGTGTCCGGCAAAGAAACAGGCATCTGTCCTGGGTTGTGGCTTATCCATTATGAGTTAGTTCATTATACCTTGTAGCTTAAGAACTTCCTTAGCAACTCCTGAACAATTTGCTTTTCCTGAATCCCTCTGGGTGCTTATTTGTGACCTGCCCTTGGGTGGGCCCAAACTGGAGGTCATCTCCGTTTCTGCAGTGCGGCGGGAAGGAGGCAGGAAGAATGGCCGTCCAGGTTGGGCGGGGAAACGGGCCCTGGCACCGAGTACTTCAGCATCTTCCCGAGGCTGCGGCCCGGGTTCCTAAGAGGCGCAGAAACCTTCGAACTTCTTAATTTTCTAGACCAGTTATTTCCAAGTATCTTTTCTTAATTTCTTTGGAAATGTATGTATTTCCTCTCACACTTAAATGGACATATTGGGCTTTTTATCACGAGTTAAAAGAGAAAGGATGTAAGTTGCACTGTTGTCAATACTGGCATCATGCACGGAAACTACGGCCTCTCCCTTAGATACGTGCCGTAGACTATAGACTCCAGCGCCATGCACCACCCACCGTCGTCCGTGTAAACCACGGCAGGAGAGTCTCCTCTCTGACAGCCATGGGGTGTGTTCGCATCGCTGCATTTCTGTCTTTGAGTTCCTACTTGCATCTGACCCTCCCAAAGTCTCCCATTCTCGTGTACTGCGCTTGTATTTTCGAACTATTCAACTGAACTCCCATAGTGCTTCTTAGCAGTACATACACTTATATATACTTGTAGATAATATATCATCTTATATGATAAAATTTCAAATAGTGTAATCTAAATTGCTGTTGGTGTTTTTAGCCCCAACTGGCACATTAATGTAATTATTATTGGTATACAGATAATCAAAATGATACAAGTGTCCCTGGCTGGCGTAGTTCAGTGGATTGAGCATCGGCTGCGAACCAAAGTGTCGCAGGTTCGATTCCCAGTCAGGGCACATGCCTGGGTTGCAGGCCATGACCCCCAGCAACCGCACATTGATGTTTCTCTCTCTCTCTATCTCCCTTCCTTCTCTCTCTAAAAATAAATAAATAAAATCTTTTTAAAAATGATACAAATGTACGATGTATATATTTGAAATATATCTTCTAATGAGATAGGAGAAATAAATATACATGTATCTAAATTAAACTCATTTTTTAAAAACTTTCTGGCCCTCTGGAGATGTTTCCTCCAGGAGACAATGGCCATCGTAAGATTCAGGAGACAGATGACCTGGCGCCACCATTTGTTGTTAGCTGTGTGATTTTAGGCAAGTTAATCAACATCTCTGTGCTTCAGCTTCCTTATCTACAATTTGGAAATAACAGCAGTACTTTTGTCACAACGTTGTTATGAGTGCTATATGAGTTAATTTAAGGAAAGAACTTTTAAAATGCCTGGTGTACAGTATAGGTTAGGCACGTGGGTTTCAGCTGTTGGTATGACTAATGCTGTTACGGAACTTCTAGCACAGCCTCACCTGACTGCAGCCCACTTCTACATCTGCCCCTTGGCTAATTACCACCCTTCACTAATATTCCGTCTCAAGGTTCATTTTCCTTAGGAAGCACTCTCTTATTTATGTCTTCCCCAGCCTGAATTCTCCAACTTAGAATATGGATGAGTTTTGTAATGGTATAATTAAAAATTATTCTCCTTCGTAGGAACTTTGTCTTGAAAACGTGTGCCTCCTTCCCCTCTCCCTACAGGGAGGAGACCTTCCGTATGAAGTATTTCACACGTATTTACGTAATATGTGGTCTGCTAAAACCAGCTGCTCTTGGCCTTGGTTGATTTCTTCTTAGCATTTGCCTCGCCATGTTTTTTTTTGGTGTCAAGACTAGTTGAATAGGGCCATTGTTATAACATAATTCTGAATGTGTTTCATGGCTTTTTGGGGGAAAAAATGATGGGTTCCTGAATCATATCATATGTGTTGGTCTGGTAACTTTTTACAGACCATTGTATAAAGCAAATCAGATAACAACTCCCCACCCCTGGCCAATAGCGTGCCAGTTCTGTGGTAAGCACTTGGCGTGCATATTTCAGTTCTTATTTACAAAAAACACAGATCTGTAGAAAGAGATCATGACATTTAGAGGTACTTCCTTAAAACCGCACGGCTGTGCCACAGGCTCCGCCTGCCAACCCAGGTTGCCTGAACCCCAATGCTGAATGAAAGCATTCTGCTTCATGTGGACTGGTTCCCAGAGGGCTTCTGGATTTAAACACTGATTATTTCACGTAACAGCAGTCACACTGACTGATCTCCTTTAATTCTCACAGTCAGCCTGAGGAGGAAGTGGCATTACCCTCCTTTTACGGGGTGGGGGACATGAAACCCAGGAGGCTCAGGGTCAAAGTCGCAGCTCACAGCCACATCTGCCCACCAGCCAGCCCCTCACTGCCGCCAAGACCACCTTGCTGCCCCGGGCCTGTCTGCCTCCGCGTGCTGGGCGATCTGCCTTCCCATCCCCCTCTTCCCTGAGCACCCCACTGCTCCCCAGGGCTCACATGTTTGGAACAATGACTAGAAGAGGCTGCTCCGAGAAAATACCTTGACCTTTAAATCCAGGATGTCTTTGATTATAATTATTCTTTTCAGGCAATTGACATTGAGGTGGCGCTTAAAAATTCAATGGTTTCTCCAGCAATGTTACATCTGAGCAAACGTTCTTTTGGCCCAAAACGAGACTCTAAATATTCACAAGAGTGAAGCGCGAGCGACAAGCACCAAGCTGGTTAGGAGTACACGCGACAACACTCGACATCACGGCGCCGCACGCCGGAGCCGGCGCCAACAGTGCGCCAAGAGTGCGCCGAGAGTGTGCAGGTACACGCACCGTGCACGCCATGTGAGTCCACTGGTGCGAACTGCAGCCTGAGCTGTAAAAACACAAAGAGCAAACAGTGCTTGCCTGGGGCCGGGGCAGAGAGGGGGACGGACTGCGAAGAGCCGGGAGGCATCTTTGGGGGGCGATGGGAATATTTAGTGTTTTCATCGCAGGGGTGGGTGTTCGGGGGAAACGACTCTCGAAACCCCGTGCACGGAAGTCTGAAACGGTCACTACCTGCCTCGCTGTTACAGAGTTCCAGTGGCCTGCCGTTCCAGCTCTCCGGGGCCATGGAGACCAGTCCTCTGTCCCTTGTGCTGACCTGCCTGCCTGTCTTCCTGGTGAGAGTCTGAGCAGGGATGGGGGCTCCTGACCTGTCCACACTCACACTGGACCCAGTGCCTTACCGTGTAAGTTTTGGGGTAATGCTTGTGGAAGCAAACTAGACAGTCGGGGACACGCAAGGCAAAACCCGTGCCCTTGAGGAACTCGGAGACTGACGGGAGAAGCCGCCGACGCGGGTGGGGTAAGCGCCAGCTCGCACGGAGCTCGGCGTAGGTGGTGAATGACAGCAGACTGCAATGACTCTTCAAGGTCAAGCTCAAACCCGGCTTCATTCTCCAAAGCTTCGCGGAGTCGCTTAGGGGATTTCTTTCCTTTCAATTTTTATAGCCCTTATAGATTACAGCGTATATTTGGCTGTAATGAGACACTGTGAGGAATGCCGTTTTCGCGCCCGCGTGATGGATCTCCCAGACAGGTGTCAGTTCGGGGCGGGCTGAGTGGCTCTCTAGGGTCCGTTGTGTGCCCGGAGGGGGCGTTGGTGCAGTTCAGAGCCACCGTCTGCTGAAGTCTCCGTGCTCCGGACAGGAACGATTCCTCATTTTACTGAAAGGCTCCTGTACGTGTGGAAGGCTACCCTGCCAACACACATTATAAATAGCATGACATATAAAAAGATACATGTGGGTGAAGGGCACAGGAACAGTGTGAGGATGAGGCTTGCCGCCTGGATTTAAGACAAAGGTAAAACCCTCCTAACAGAGCCCGGCCTTTGAATGCATTTCCGTGGTGTCGTTCATGCATAAGTCCACGCTGCATGTAGGTCTGTAGCAGAGGGACTGTATTCAGTCACGGCCTATGATAAAAATACCAACGCCCCTGCACTGATTTTGAAATGCAAATTAAAATTAGGAATCGCTTTGTAAATAAATCCTAACATGAATTATATCTCGTATCAATGAAGGGCTGGATGCTTATTAGTAAGTGATGATCAATTAGGCCGTTTTGAAGACAAAGCCCTTAAGAGAAGGCCCTGGTATTAGGTCATTGCAGTAAGGGGGGTGACTCTGAGACCCGCTGCCCCTGTGGGAGGGCTTCTCAGAGCTGCAGCCTGCCACGCACCGTCTCACGGCATCGCGTGCGTGGCTCTCCCGACTCACTAGACAGTGAGACACGTGCCTGGCTAGAGCTCGGGTGCGTTGGTGGGAATCTCACGGAAGACCTGGACGCAGCAAGAAAAATAAACAAACACTTGGGAAGGCCCAGGAGAAAAACTTTCCCAACGGAGAGATGCGTGCGTGAAAAGATGCTGAGGTTCCCGTGAGACTGGTGCGTTCCCAAGAAACGAAACCAAACGGAAAGGAGGCTGTGGGGGGGAGCCTGGGGCCTGGACAGAGCAGCCGTGCGCGGTCTGGGAGGAGTTTGGAGGGAGGGGCCAGGCCCCGTGGGGCGGAGGCTGGCCGAAGGCGGTAGGAGTGGGGCGTGCCGAGAGCCTCGACTGCCCTTTGCTTTGCTCTCTCTGTTCTGCTCAGGTTCACCCCACAGCCTGTCCATCGCCCACATCCTTCTCAGGAACAACTATTTCAAATTATTTAACCTAATACCCAGATAATAGCTCATGGCCCTCCAGGGAGACTCTCTTCCCGGGAGCCAGCGTCTAATCCCGCACACGCGGCCCTGGTGCCTCTCTGTATTTATGAGGTGTGCCTGCCCTTTTGTTCCCTAAAGGGGACAGAATTGGAAATGACACCGCGCCCACGTAGCTGGAGGCAGAGGCTCGTAGGGGGAAACGGGAGCGAACGTTTCTCAGGTCTCTGATCTTAAACTTCCAGGCAGAACGGCTATACGGGTTTCCTAGTGTTTCAGTTTTACATTCTTTACAGGAGATCAAGTGGCTGCTAAATTATTTACGGGAATACGTCTCTATTATGCATGGCGACGGAGTCTGCAGCTCAGAGAGCGTCAACCCCGGGCTTGACGGTGCGGCGGAACACAGGGCGCACCGAACATCCTTCCTGCAAACAAGGGCGGCAGGGGAGTGGCCTGTGCTCGCTGGGGGTGCCACTTCCTGTGTCCCTCCCCGTAGGCACGTGCTGTTCCCAAACGCCACCTCCCGTTTCCCGGGGAGCCTTCTGTGGTGGTTACTGTTTGCAAAGGCTGTTCCAAGGGTCTTACTTTTATTATTGTTGATCCCTCCCAGCAAACCAACGTGGCCCCTATCACAATGACCTCCGTCCCACAGTGGGGGAAGCAAGGCACAGGGGTCCGGCCATGACCCCCAGGTTTCAATCTCCCTGACTTCCGCAGGTCCAGGGGAGAATGCAGACGTCTCCTGGATCATTTTCAAGGATAGCTCTGACGTTGTAAAAAGTCATAAGCAGCTTGAGTAGTGACAGAGGGCTTAGAGTTGTAATGCTTTGGTGACTTTATTGACAACATAACTTAGGTTGACAGAGACGTGTAAAGTAGTGGAGTCGAAAGTGGTTGGAGAGTCTTACTCAGGAGGCTGTACTACCAAAACAGCCGATGTTTGTTGTTGTTGTTGTTGTTATTTTCCTTATAACTGAAAGGCCACCGACTGGCTCTCTCCAGGAAATTGTGCGTCCTTGCTTCCCTGTCTCAGGGAACAAGGTGCACTCCTCACTAAAGAACCGACAATCATCTTCTGTAGATAGCTGTTTTCTTCTTTCTTTTTCTTTCTTTCTTTTTCTTCCTTCCTTCCTTCCTTTCTTTCTTTCTTTCCTCTCTTTCTCTCTCTTTCTTTTATTCTTTCTCTCCTTCTCTCTCTCCCTCCCTCCCTCCCTCTCTCTCTCATCATTTGAGGATTTGCTTTCCTGTTTGTTTTCTCCCTCAGATTGACATTTCAGCTTTAGGTTGAACATAATAGAAATGGAATGTTAATCTACACATTCATGGGATTTAAACTTAGAGAATGCTATGAACAGCAACCATTAACTCATCAGTTAATTTCAGTAATTTAAGGACGAGGGCCCGTGTGGACATCCCTGTGAGGACGAACGGGGCCGGAGCAGTCTGGGGTCCACGGGGCCAGAGTGGGCCTGGTCCGTGGTGCCCAGGAGGCAGAGTGCCCTCCACCTGCCCGTGCCCTTCCCGTGCTCACCCCTCAGGGTTCTAATGTCCTCCTGGTGCCTGGAGCTACCCACACGCAATCACCCCGATCCACCTTCCTGCTGGCAAAGCCCCTACTCAACCGTGTCCCAAAGATGGATTCCCTCAGACACAGGGACCGATCGGTGAGAGCAGGACATGGCAGTGAGATGGACATGTGAATTTTAGACACACTCCTTGGAGAAAGGATTCAAGTGGGCCAAAGTCGCAGCGCCTTCCAACATATGCCAGGGAGGTGGCCTTCAGTGCACCTCGCTCAGCCTCCCAGAAGAAGGACAGCTGGACCAAATTAGGACGTCCCCTAACCTAAGAAGTCCCCAGACCTGCATGTCTTCAGGTCCCACCTCTTGCTTCCGTGACCTTGGATACGTTAGGGCCTCTGAACATCAATGTCTTCATTTCAAAAAAAATCACTTTCCCTACTAATTTCACCAATTTTTCATCAGGATAAAAATATATTTAAAACAAAAAGTATGACAATGTATGTATTAAAAACAAAAATATCTTTAGGCTCTCGGGAAACAACCGTTTGCACCAATGACATTGCTAGCCAGAGACGCAACACAAATGCATTTCGCAAAGTCAGACAGCGTAATCCGGTCATGCCTACAGCGGGGACCTATCAGATGAAATGCGTTGGTTGGCGTAATACTGACAGGGGATAAGTAAAGCACTTACATAAAATGTGTATTTTTAAAATGGATTCACAAGCAATCACAGCCCTTCACACACACTGTTGAAACAGCTGACTCCTCTCGCCTCACCCTCAAACAGCCCACACTCTGTCCTTCCTCCAACGTCATTCTCTTTCCTTTAACCATGGATGTAATGTGTTAAGTCTGCTAATGCCTGCGCTTGCAACACAAATATGTTTGGAAGTGTTCATGGCATTTCAGATGCAGGTGGCCTGGAATGCGAGGACCCAGGAAAGGTCCTGGGAGACTCCTCCAAGTCTCGCTGACTCTCTAGAGAAGGGGTCAGCCCGGCCCCATTCACCCATGCGGCGCTGCAAGGCGAACTGAGGAGAGAGCCCGGCGCAGTGGCGAGCATGAACCTCGGCTGAAGCCACGGAGAGACACTCCAACGTGAGCTCAGAGTTTCCTTTCCTCAATTAACAGGAACACACATTTAAGTCCTTAGCGGGGACGGAAATTCAGACACACTCACTGCCAAGATTTACCATGAAAACTTCTAAAACAGAGAATGACACTCAACGACGTCTTAAGAACTCCTTACACAGCCCTGCCCTGTTTGTCAGATCCCAGATCTCCACCAGGCCTCCTGTCTCCCGAGTGTCACCCAAGTCTCCTGTGAGAGACGCCGGTCCCTGAGCCCCGCCCGCTGAGGTCTGACCCAGGAGCCACCTGCATCACAACAGCAACACTTGTCCTACCTTTCGTGCAGGAGATTGGAGAGTTACTGACATCGCTTTGCCATCTTCACGCGTGGATTCAACAACAAAACGCAAATAGCGGCTCTGCCATGCTCACTGCAGCAGCTCAGGAAAACACCTGACCCCCCTGGGGCCCAGCGTGCTGGCTGGGAACAGGAGAGAAGATCCCTCTCGCCTAGCACCACGGCGCTGTTTGCACGCGTGATGCCTGGGGAGCCTTGGCCGTGTTGCCTGCTGCCTAGCGCGTGCTCAACAAATGCAGCCGCTACTCTGAACCCTCTTTTGGTGGCATTTACGATTGAAGTAAACACTAAAGAAAACCAGTTTATTCTCTGAGCAAACAATGAAAATATAATGAAATAATGCCCAGTGCGACGCTCTTCGGAAAACACTGAGTATCAGCTGATGGTGTTTCTAATGTGATTCTGTGATCCCCTGTGAAAGACACCGCATGGGCACCACTGGCTGGTGAGATGCGCAAAACTTCTGTCCACGAAGTTTACTTTTAAACAAATTTTCAAAAAATTGTGCAGGTGTTCCTTCACGTGGGCTTGTAGGAAGTCTGTGTGCCTCCTTAATATGCTCCATCTCCACCTCGCTGACCTGGGGTGCGATATTCTCTCCAGGGTCACTCCCCGCAGCAGCCCGCACAGCCGTCTGTGGTCTGCGGAACGGCATCTTTGTGTCCACGGGCCTCCTCCCTGTACCTGACGGGGGACACAGTCATGAAACATCCTCCCAAGTCCCCTCGAAGTTAAAACCACAGTGACGTGCAGATCATCAGTGGGATGATAATGAAATCATATACGCACGTTCTTTAAAATGTTACATGAGTCAGATCTGTGCAAGGCATTATTATCGCTTCTGTTATTACCACTTATACTGTTAACAGTAATTACAGGCACAAAGTGCCGCGTGAATGGGAGGCAGTAATAACGGCACTGTCTTTTATTAGGAGCCCACTCGGAGCCCGGCTTACTCTGAACACTGTAGGTGCAGAATGGCATTTAATAGTCTCAGCAATTGAGTGAGGTTTGCCGTATGTCCATTGTGTAGTGGGGTGAAGCTGTCCCTTTTCCCTTTGTCCTGTGCCCCCGTTTCCCACCCCCTGTCCCCTTTGGCAAGCATCAGCTTGTTCTCTGTAGCTATGGGGTCTGTTACTGTTTTGTTCTGTTTATTCATTGGGTTTTGTTTTTTTCTTACATCCCACATGTAAGTAAACTCATACAGTGTTTGTCTTTCTCTGTCTTCCTGTGCCCACGTGGAAGTGAAGAGCCTGAAACCTAGCGTTGCTAAGCAGCGTTTTCCCAGTTCAGAGCCCTGGCAAAGTTGGGCAGGGACCCGTCTTCCTCCCTCCCCCTGTGTCGTACCCCCCCGGAAGCCTCACCGGGGTCTGCCCGTGGTAGCTGCTCAGCAACAGAGGAACACAGTTGAGGGTCAGCTTTCTGCGCTCACCTGTCCAGGTGCCACTTCTGTTAGTCTGGGTTGTCCAGAGAAACAGAGTGACTGGACCACACACACACAGCGAGAGACTCATGCTAAGGAATGGGTCCACGCGATGTGGGCGATGGGAAGTCCCACACCCACAGGGTCGGCCAGCAGGCTGGACACCCAGGGAGCAGCCGCTGTGCACGACCAAAGGCCACCTGCCAGCACCTGCTTCCCGACGGGTCTGTCCTACTTCTGTCAGCGCACTGAGTGAGGCCCACCATGTTCTGGAGGGTTGTCAGCTTTTCTCAAAGCTTACTGATTAAACGTTAATTGTCTAAATCGTCTAAAACAAATGCCTTCACAGAAACATCTAGAACAACGTTTGACAAAATATCTGGGTATGATGACCTAACCCAGTTGACCTCTAATATTAACCATGACAAGACTGCAGCCATGGCCCCAAGGGTCAAAGCATTGCCACTCAGGGATGACCTTGACTGTACCGACACATTTGTCTTGGGGTTGACTTTCAAAGAGCAATGATAGATTCTCCAAAATCTAACCTCTTCTCTCCACCTGCAGGAAGCATAAACCTCTGCTTCCTGCTTCTACTGTTGCTCCTGTGTGGTCTTCTGTCAATAGGGTAGAAATGCAACATTAAATATGAAGTTGCTCTGCTTAAGACTCCTGCGTTGGCTTCCCACGCCAGGGAAAACGCCCAGCCCTCACCAGGACCCCGTAGAGCCGATGCAACCTGCTCCGTGCTCGCTCTCCCCTCTCCCACGTTCCTCCTCGCTCCCTGCGCTCCAGCCTCCTGGGCCTCCGCGCACCACCCCCTGGCTCCAGGGCCCTGCCTTGTGCTCTCGCACGGGCTGCGCCTTTGCCTGGAACACTCTCACCCCCAGTGTCCACGTGCCCGATCCCTTCACCTGTGTAAATCCTTGTTCCAACATGGCCTTCTTAATAAGCCCTGCCCCGGCCACACCTGTGAGAACTGTAACCCATCCCCGTCTGTGCTGGTTTTCTATGCTGTGTCACACGTTATCCTACATGTAGCGGCTTAAAACAACACCCGTGTGTGATCTCACAGGTCTGTAGGTCAGACGCCCAGGCGGACTCAGCCGGGTGCCCTGCTTAGCATCTCACAAGGTGTCGGTCAAGGTGCGCCCTTCTAGGGGGCAGCAAGAATAGTCAACCCTTTCATGGGTTTTATGCAAACAGGAGTCAGCCGAGTGGCAACTGCAGAAGAAGAAGAGGTCAAGGAGATTTTCGTTTTAATGGTGTGAGATCCCTGTCACGATTTCACGTTAATGACAATGATACAAAAGAGAAAGTGCGTGGGTGCTACTGAGAGACAGGGCGATGTCAGGGGGTGACATCACCCGGTAGTCCGCAGTAGTGGGAGAGAGGGTGCCGGGTGGGAGCTGGCGGAGGGGGACAGATGGGTCCGGAGGCAGGGAGGGTGCTGGGACGGCCGGAGGGCATGTTGGAAATTCTCTTTTGATTCCTCCTCCTTTCTCAGTTGAGAGTGAAGAGGAGTCACAGAGGGCAGGATTGTCAGAGGTGTGCAGGGAGACGTGAACTGTTTCTCCAGTTTAGTGGGGCGGAGAGGCGTGTTGGGAGGTTGCCAGGCAGCGACAAGGTTCCGCTTGAGGCTGGCGTCTGGGAATGCGAGGTGGGGCCGTTTAGCATGGCGGTCGTTTTTGCTGGCCCCGGTGGCTGGAGTGTGAGAGGAAAGTTAGATTGAAACATGGCTGGGATAATCAAAGGAAAGATCATTGGAAGAAAAGGTGGAAATCACTCAGAACCAGCCTAAAACACAACTGACTAACCAACCAACCCACCAAACATCCCTCTTGATACATGCATAGATACACACAAATTGTTATTCGTCTGACCCAAATTCTCTCCCTTTTGCAACTCTGCCAGCTGTGCCTTGTAAAATTCACAGCTTCTTTGTTATCAGCTGTTTAGGAGAAAAGTGTTCTGGGGCCAACCACACAGAATTAGAAGGGAATGTTTCTTAACAGAATTTCTTCCATTTTGATAAATCACGTGTGTAGGCTGTGATTCTCCAGCCAGTGTGCACGGACACAAGATCCCTCACGTGACTGTCACCACGGGAAACTCTGACCTCACCGATCTCGGAGTGCATCAGTTTCCTGGCACAGCCTTTGGAAGGCTCACAGATTCACACCAAATCATCGCCCTGGATCTCCCAGCACAGAAACGATGCTATGTCCTCAGAGTCGCTGTCCAGCGAGTGTGGCAGATGCGGCACCCAGATGGAGCACGGAAAGGCCCAGCTCCTGAAGAATCCCAAACCTCGGAAAAGCAAAGCGCGAAGCTCTGGCCCTTCCCGCTCCGCCACGCTTACCGATGCTGATCGTGACCTTGTCTTCACCGCTGCTTCCGAGGCAGCAGGGCGCGATGATCCGGATACAGTTACCAGGGGAAGTGACCTCACCCTACCTCCGGAGTCCTTACCGAACCCTTTGTAAAGCGGGGCTCACTCGTTCTTACACCTCCTCTGGTCATGTTCATGAGGTACCCCTTTAAACAGCTCCTTTCGGGCTTCGGACTGATGGCTGACACGAGTGCGAAGGACCTGGCTAGTGCAGTCAAGGTTGTGTCCCTGAAAGTGGGCAGAGACCGTCAGTCCGACCCCCTCAGCTTCGGTGGTGCCCTCCTCTCCAGTGACGGCGCGGGAAACCGCGCCCCCCGCCCTCAGGCGGTGCTGGTGGCAGGTGTGCGGCCCCTGCGCCCTTCCTCCTGGAGGCGTGTGACTTCCGTAAGGAACTGTCATCCTTCCTAAGGGCTCTCAGCTCCGTCTGCATCCTCTTTCCTATCATTAGTTTATTTTTAAAAATTCAGAGTAACTGCTTTTCTCCCTAGATGGTGGCCAGCGTCTTCCTGGTAGGCGGGGATTACCCTCTGGCCGTCTGCATTTTCTAGCATCGGGAACACCTCATCATTGCACACCTGGGCATACAAGCAGGCTTGTCATCTGATGTTAAAATGAATATGTTTTATTTGCTCACGTACTCAACAAATGGTTTTTCTTCCAGGCAAACTACTTCTCTTCAGATGTAACATCAAAAAACTCTTTGAAAATGTCCTTAGCTTCTATTAAGAAAAACATACGATGGAAAAAGTATACAGACACGGAGAGCTAAATATTCTCACAGTGTCCAGCTTACTGATTTAAAATAAACGCCTTCAGAAAGGACAGCAGTCTAATCTGCAGTGAGCTGGCTGTGGGAACTGATGAGTGGTTTACGGTGACGACCGTCTTGTTCTTGGATGTCACCTTTCTGGCCCACGCTCTGCGGTTGTTTCTCCCTTTTGCTCTGCAGCCGCTGAGCGCAGGTAAGCTGCGTCAGGAGCCCCTGACACCGCCATAAACTCAGCCAGTAACTTCCTCGGCGAGCGTGCGTTCCGACCAGGGGCCGATGGGGCCGGGCGGAGAGGACTGCGGCCCTCGGGCGAGCCCCCGGCCGCCCTGGGTCAAGGGCAAGCACACGAGTGCTCACTCTGCTCCCGGCCCTCCTTGACTCTCTCCTGCCCACCAGGCCCCTCGACGAAAATGTGCCATGTCTGTGTGAAAAAAAATGCCAAAACTCAGACGATGATTCATTCTAAAATGCTGTGTGCTCACCGTGTATCTATTTCATTCTTACAAATGTATCTTTATGCCCTCCATGGGCCTGAATAATTGTCTTATGAAATTTCATCGAAAGAGAACACTTTATGTGCCCCAGGGAGTCAAGGGCACAATTAAAAGCACTGACACAGAACGTGCTCTCTCGTTGAGTTTATTTGGGCTGTAAATGAACCTCGCCTGGACAAAGCGCCGTCATGCCCCATAACGACACAGGGTGAATAACGCACACCATAAAGAGGCCAAACCATTGAGACAGTTTTTTCTCCAATATAAAATGTGTTGAAACCTACACCTATTATGTACTTACAAGAGTGATTCATTCATTTTAGGAGGAAATAATGAATTTCTTCAAAGTTTTTCAGCATAACATATGAACAAAAAGATGGGATAAATAATGGTGGGTTTGTTACGTTTAACGTGAACGGAAAACCTCAGAAATGTAACTTACTACGCGCACTGGAGTGTTTATTTTCAGATGCCGCTGCAAACAGCACGGGGGCATCACAGGGTCAGACGGGCGGTGCGTCCTCCCCTGGACGCAGCACTTCCCCCGGAGACGTGCAGGTAGCGGCCTGGGCAGTGGCCCCCCAGGTCCCACCCCAGACACCTTTCCACGCAGGCCACGGGATCCACGAGTCCATTGGGTACAACCGGGACATCACGGCGAACCCCACGGAAGACGGCCTGACCCATGAACCCCACTCCTCTCTTCTGTCCCACCCAGACTGGGCCTCACAAGTCCGCATCCCCCTGCCCCACCCCCCACAGTCAGCTATCAAACAGCGCCCCAGCACGCGGGGACTTCTCGGCCTACGGACTCCAGACCCTGAGTCCGACCCCGCCCACGGGCCTGTCTGTCCTCTGAACGAGCCTCTCCCAGCGTCACTCGCAGGACACACACCCTCAGGAGGGCCTGTCTCGGGGATCCTGTGGCTCTGAGAGCTCCCTCCCTACCTGGGCTACTCCTCTTCCTCAGAGCACAGGGAAGTGCAGGTTCTCAAACTCCCCAACATAGCGTATAGTCACTGACAACGGAGAGGATAGAAATGAACAGTGACGGCAAAGAAAAAACATCCTCCCCAAACTAAAACCACTAAAATTTGCAATAATTGTCCCTAAACGGAGCATGAGTTACAATACAAGCCGTTTCGCTGCCAACTGATGTGTAAAAATGCCTCCAACACGCACATCTTTGAAGACCAACAGCGGACTGAGTCTCAGTTGTGAGGACTGGCCAGGCCCCCCTCCTGCCTCCTGACGGGGGTGGGGGGACAGCTCAGGGGCCTTGGGTGCCTCTGCAGACGCCGGCGAGGTGGCGCTGCTCTCTGGCGGGAGCTCTGCAGGGAGGCTTCGTTGGCTGTTTGGGCAGCCCCACAGCACGGGGCTGCGTCCTAAGAAGGGATTTCTGAGAGTAGGGATGTACCTTCTGCCAGTCACCACTAGCCTGGGAGTCGGGGATGTTTGAAAGCCATTTCTTCTTTTTTTAAGATTGTATTTATTTATTGTTAGAGAGAGGGAAAGGGAGGGAGAAAGAGAAGGAGAGAAACATCAATGTGAGAGAGAAGCATCGATCAGTTGCTTCTTATGCATGTCCCAACCGGGACCCAACCCACAACCCCGGCATGTGCCCTGCCTGGGAATCGAACCTGGGACCCTTCGCTTTGCAGGACAACACCCAACCCACTGAGCCACACTGGTCGGGGCTGAAAGCCACTTCTGCTGTAATGCGTTTGTCCAAGGAGTCCCAGGGTCAGCACACGCAGAGAGGGGCATCTCCGGCCATGATTTAAGACCGTCTACCCCAGAGAACCCGAGAACCACAGTTTCCCAAGCGATCCCTTCTGAGGAAGTCCAGTTTCCCCCCTCAGGCATGTGTCACGGTCTAAATGACCCTCGTTTCCTTCAGAGCCCAAAATGCACTTCCCTCTGAAGGGCTCTGACTCTCAGCAGAGCAGGGCGGTCATTGTACCGCCCACAGAGCAGCGCCTCTCCTTTGGGTTTCAGCGAGAAAAGCCTACCCCCCAAATACCCTTTCCTGCGCTATGAAAATGTTATCCTGCTACAAAATGCTAAGCAAACACAGCGTGCTCTCATTATCTTGTCATCAAAATGCCTTTATGTCTTCCTTTTCATCAGGACCTTATTCGTGAGATTCCTCAGCTATCAAATGCCTTCTAATTAATTTGGGGATATTAATTGGTTTCAAGTACTCTATACCTATAATAAGAAGAACACAGTTCTTTATTCAGCATAATCCCTTTTCATAAGTAAATTTTAGCAATATGTCCATGTTGATCATAAATATGTAAATATAATATGTAAATATAAATATGTTAGTATCATATGTAAATATAAATACAGCTAAATACTTAGCTATAAATATGGTGGCAGACAGAATTAGAATGACAATACAGATATTTTAGAAACTCAATTTCTACCAAGCTAAGTTGTAATTGGAATCTTTTTTTTAAGATTAAAGTATATCTTCATACTTACGGTACAGTCATTCTAGAACGATTTCTATTAAAGATTATGAAACCTCATCCATGCTTACATGCTTTGTAACGTCAGTTTAAATGGCCAACATGTCGATCTGACCTTGCCAACACCCAGCTGCCTCTTTCCCTGGGGACCATGTGCCATTGGACCTCTGACTGGTCAGCCTCAGTGGCCACCACGCCCAGCTTTCCCTTGTCCACGGCCGTCTGGGCACTTCCGACCAGGACCCAGCCGTCGCCTGTGCTCCCCGGCACCTCATCCACGCGCTCCGCTGACTTTGGACATAATCCTGCCTTGAGAAAATACACACACGAGCAGCACACAGGTTGACGGTGACCTTTTGCTAAGTCAACACTGACTCAGACGCTGAGCTAGAGTGCACGCGGGGATCGCCCTGAATGCTCCTCGATCCCAGTGCAAATACACAGAGAGGTATCTGCTGTAAGCCAGGGAGGGGGAGGGGAGGACACTATCGAACAAACGGGGCTCGCCTTCAGGGGCATGTTTTCCTTCGGGAACCTCCTTCACGGAAGCCCCAACGCACACCAAAATCCAATGCACGCAACCTTATAAAGTCGCTGAAGTCTCCAACAAAGTCTGTTCCCGACTCACGAATAAAACGCAGAGGCCAAAGCACTCTGACAAAGTCTAGTCACTGAACATGATGCTCACGTCCCCAAAAGAGCGAGAGATCGGGGCCGCCCTGCCTCGGTGGGAAGCTCAACACAAACCCTCACCTCTCATACAAACAGTTCCTGAAAGACCTGTGAGCAGACGCCGCCCGGGCGCTGGCCTCTCCCGGCACACGTGTGAACCACCTGCGCACACCGCACGTCCTGACCCTCACGTCTGTTCGGGGCACGAGAGACCTCCGCCACTTTCCATCTCTAGATGCTCTTCCCTTGCAGGGGACTTAAAAATGCCTTTCCCAAGTCACCCTCCCTCTCCTCAGAGTGGGTTACTACAAGAAACTGTTATCATTTTATGTAAACCTTGGACAATGCAAATAAGATAAAGAGAATTTGAAAAGTAATTGTCTGAAATCCAAACGAACAGACACGTGGTCAAATTCAACGGACATGTGAAGTGTTGACAAATGCTTTCGGAGTCCCCCTTGTGTGATTTTTTAAAAAATGTGAGTAATGTCCAGCTCGGCTGGTTTCCCCGGAGCAGCCCGTTTGCAACTAGATGGAACAGGTGTCCACGCGTGAGTGGCTGGGCAGGAATTAACACCCGAGGCATCGATTAAATAGCACTGAGCCAAAATGTGCTATTAGGGACATTATCATCTGCTGAGGCTCATTCTAATGACAAATTCGCAGCCTCCTCAACGTCAGACCAGCCTAATTCCTCCTATCTTGCACACATACTTCACGTTCTCCACACAAAGCTCCCCCTGCCCCCGATCTTGACAACGTCCTCCGAGAGCACGCTGCTCCACGGTGGCACCGTGAGCACACGATGTGGGCCAACAAGTGTTCTGTCGTCATCAGTGACAGCAGTGCCAATGGCCGTCTATTACCCAACCGCAATAATGCCACGTGACCATCGCCAGGAGCGTGCCGCCACTCTGCCCTGCTCTCAAATGGCGCCTGTGACAAAAGGCGGCGTGAGCTGCTATAATCGATTAGCTTATTCCGACCGCCAGCGTATACACTGTGTATTGCACACGGTGTCTAGTAAACACCGGGTACAATAATAAATGATCGTTTTGTTGAAGAAAATATCAGTGCACCGAGGCGTGGGAAAAATAATGGGGACTCAACGTAGGCTCATAGCTCTTACTCTTCCTTTAGTGGCTGAGAGACAGAGCGTTGAGGCGAATATGCACATTTCAAGTGTCAATTATTCGGAGTTAATTATAAATACGGATGGAATGTCCTAATGCTTTAGAATGGGATGCAGGTGAATTCATATCTCTTTCCAATCATGTTCAAATGGATGGTCCAGTCTCTGTCTGCCCAGAGCAAGCAGGAAGTCTACACTTCCTTCCTCAAAGTCTGTTCTAGCCACTGCACAACTTGTCCAGGAAACTGGGACCTCCTCAATCCCAAGAGACACGGCATAATTTAAAGCAAGAGCGACGTCTCAGTTTGCTCCAGCTGCTCAGACAAAATGCCATCAACTAACCGGTGCCTTCCAGACCACAGGCATTCATGTGCCCCAGCTCTGGAGGCTGCAAGGCCACGATCAGGGGGCCAGCGTGGTCGAGTTCTGGGGAGACCCCTCTCTGGGTCCCAGACAGTGGTCTTACCGGCCGTGGAGGAGGGGCAGGTGGGTCCCTTTCAGGAGATCCCCTGTGTTTGTCACTTCTCAAGGGCCCCAGCTGAGAACACGGTGGTGATTAGGTGTTTAGCATATGAAGGGGGTAAGGGAGAAGATTCAATCTATAGTCACCGGAATCCTGCGAGAATGAGATTTAAACACAAGGAATCGTTTGTCCCACTAAAACACGTTCCCTTTCTCTGTCCAGGCTGTTGTCTTCAGAGCCAAATAGACGCTGAACTTTACGGTGAGCAAACCCAGCTCGATCGAAATCGTCTCATTCAAAAAGTAAATGTTTGACCTATCTGTTTCCTGCGTAAGCCGGGAGACCAAGGCAGAATTCGTGTGAGGTCGAGAGGGACACGGCTGAAATGAAGACCGGACGTGCCCAGCCCTCCGAGCTCACGCATCTGGGTTTCTGCATTCATTTTTGAAATAATAAGCCATCGTAATACGATTGGCACACATTTAATGATGCTTCCAGAGCAAAGAATGACGGTGGATTACGTACCGATTTTTTAAAAAAATAGGTTCATTTAAACCTCCTTTAAGACGTTTATAAGATTGTTTTTCTACCCGAAGTTTTATTTGTTTGAATAAATAGAAAATCCATGCTTGGAAGATAACCCTGAGAGAAAAACTGAAAACTAGAGATAAATGTATTCCAATGGATTAGAATTGTTGCTGGTTTGCATTTTTTTTTTTTTTGGTTTTCTGCTTTTGGTTAAATACCTCGCACTAGAACATGTTTACTGCATTTTTCTTAACTTTTCAGGATTAATCACTATTATTGTTTTAAATTAGGTGTGTAATCCTCCAGATGAAGTCTCACATTGATTCAGGGTGCGTTTATCTGATGGCATGGAAAAAAACTGGGAGAGCTGTAATTCAACAACATAAGAAAACAACCATGATGGGGCAAATAGTTCCTCTTTCCGTGTGGTTTCGGAAAGTTTTCCTGCACGTAAGACGGCGGTGTGGGTGACGCCGGCCCTCGCATGCAGGTAGCACGGATCACTGCGCCCGTCGTATGGTAAGGGTGGGTGACGGAAAGAGCGAGACCGGAGGGTTGTGATTACGTCAGAACGAAGCTGTGCGAGGGGAGGAATGCATCGTGTTCCAAACATTTCAGCCTCGTCCCTGGAGATACAGGAGGCGGCCCTGGGGACTCGGGGCCCAGTGACAGGTGCCACTCTGTGTGCGGTCCTTCCTGCGAGTCTGGAGCCTGGCTTTTGATTACTTGAGTAGTATGTGGTTCAACTTTTATTCTTGGGAGATTTTTGCTTTACATTATTCTAGGAAAAGGAGATTGAGTTCTGAAAAATAATGGGGCTGTGAATGTGATGTGAAGTGCAGAATGGCACCTGCATTTGTAAGGAGAAGCCGTATAAAGCACATGGAGAACTGTATGGGGCTTACACAACAGAAATTAGTCCCGGGGAAAAGCGTACAAGTCTGCATGCAAAATAAAAGGAATATATTTATAAACCAACGATTGTTTGTGTTTCCTGACTCATTTTAAAGCATCATTATTAATAATAGAAAGAAAGTTGAAAGAAAAAAAATAAACTTGATAATTTGCATCAAATGTCTCAACCTGTTTACAATGAAAAAAACACATAAGAACATCATCAATTTTAGAAATAGTGTAGAAAATTAGAAATAGCATTTAGAATAATTCTAGCAGGTCAGAAGCCACATTGACTAATGATAATTTGGGTGGAAAAAAATAACAAAATATATAACTGTCATTTGTTTCTCAGTTTATCCTCATAAGACCTACAATAAGAGAATGATCTAATAAACAGAGTGTCTTAAGTTACTATCTACTTCTTAAATATTCCATTAAGAAAAATTCCTAATAGTAATATTTTCTGTTTGTCCTGTTTTCTGCTCTGAAGTGTCAAGAAATGTCATATCCTCATCAATATGTTAGAAGTGACATGCGTTCTTCTTATTATCACTAATACTACTATTGCAACTACACTTTGGGGTCAGAATACATGAAAGTTTGAATAAATTAATTCCCATCATCTGTCATGATTCAAGTCAAGGATGAACTGGATTAGTTCACGGATTCAATATCATACCATCAAATACGAGGAAAAGCATTTCCCACTCTCACACTAAGAACTTGCTGCTGTCTCCAGCTGAATTAGCAGAGAATGTTTTTTTATGATTTTATTTATTTATTTTTAGAGAGGGAAGGGAGGGAGATAGAGAGAGAGAGAGAGAGAAACATCAATGTGCGGTTGCTAGGGGTATGGCCTGCAACCCAGGCATGTACCCTGACTGGGAATCGAACCTGTGACACTTTGGTTCGCAGCCCGAGCTCAATCCACCAGAGAATGTTAAAATGCAAACAAAAAGTTCATGTTAGGAGTTTTCAGTAATCCAACCAGGGTAAAATGAAGCATTTTTGGGACCCAATGTCATTTAATATTCTTGGCAATAAAATGATAACAAAAGAAGTCAAATAGAATATTTCATGTAGCACTGCATGTTTCTGTATAGAAACCCAGTGATATTCTCAAGGTAGGAGTATCATACAGATTTCATTTAAAATTCTGTAGAGTGACTGGCCCAAATCCATTGAAAGCAGCCACTTTTTCTGCATGTGCACACCTGTCTTGGAAGAGGCATCCTCACCGACTCTTTCTGTTCTCACTTCAGTGGCTGTGTCTTGTTTTTGTGAGATGAAACAATTAAGATAAATAATAGATGTCTCAGGAAAATGCAGGCTTTCTCCTATGACTTGAATAAAGATTCAGTATTCAACATAGAAACATTTGCATAGAACATTTCTCATAACAACAGATAGTCTTGCAGTGCAAGACTGGTCTTTGTCGGTATTTTGAAAAAAGTACATATATATTTTTGTACGGTTGAAAGGTAGGTTCTCCTTTGATGATTTCAGGAAGTCTGCTTTCATGGCAGAGCTAGATTGATTTATGTACATCTTCTCCAAGTGGAGGTGGATAAAGTAACCACGTCTGGAGGTTAAGAGGTGGCTGCCTTTGTGCAGAAGTGAAATGAGGTGTGAAAAGGGAGAGCAAGGCCAAAGACGCCGGTCCTGCGGATGAATCGATAACGTCTGAGGACTCTGGAAGATTCCTGTTTACGTGCAAGAAAAAATGCAAGTATTTCATGTAGCTGTTTTCTGTATTTCCAGTAAGACATTTCTGTAGCCAGTCTGCATGGGAGAACTGTCCTATTATTTCAAATAACCATCCTGGAAGTTAGTAGCATTAGCAAAATACTTTTCTTTGGGAGGTTTCAAACATACATTTAAAAAAGTAACATCGAGGGTTCGGGGTAAGTCTCTATTCTGCAAACTGCATTCTGAGTCTGCTTTAATCGGTCACTGGAGCTGATAAGCTCAGCCGTGATTCTGCATTCTTCCAAACACTCCTTTCCAGAATTCTAAAACAACAAGTCTATATAATCTCTGGGCTTTGCAGAATCTCAAATTGTTAATTGGGGTATGTTCTTCTCCTTCACAGACCACTGAGCTAGGAAGACGGGGCCAGCATGCACTTCACGGTCGCCAGCATAGCCACACCCTGTGACACAGAATATCGTCTACAGCCCACAAATTCCTCGGTGAATGTGAGGACCGTTTTCTTGGCCGGGATCCCTAGAAAGTAGAGCTTGAGACAAGGCTTTCTGCTAGTACTTTACTGGGGGACAAAGCCCCCGGAGTAGCAAGACGGAGAGGCATGAGGCAGGGCAGGTAGGCAGCCAACGCAGGGTCCTTGGTCACTAGGCTGGTCCTGGCACCAGAAGATGCCACAGAGCACCCTGCTGTGTCCCCAGCAAGCACACCTGCACCACTGTCAGAAGCACCTTGAGGAGGGAGACAGCGCCCTGTGAGGGGGGCCTTCCTCTGACCGGGATGGGGGAAGGGGGCCGGGGACCTGGCATGGAGGCTGGCCACCTGCAGGCGGTGGAGCCACATCGGGCTGGACAAGTTAGTGAACCTTGGCATCGGCAAGACCGAGCAAGGTGGCCGCGGGTCAGGGAGAAGCTGTGGCCGAGAGACACTCTGGAGGTACCCAAGACATCACATTAGATTTGGCGATTCGTGATCCTCATGCTCCGCATCCTGTTCCTCGATGTCCAGGGACGTGGGGCGCTCTGTCCCACTTCTGCTCTGTCCGTGTGCTCCATGACCCGGTGTCAGATGCAGCCGCATTGGGCTTTGCACCTGACAGTGGACCAGATTGCTCTCTACCCCGGGGGCTCTCCCGGGCCCTGTGAGATGCTCAGCAGCATCCTCGGCCTCCACCTGCTAGCTGCAGGTAGCTCCCTGGACTCCGCTGTGAGTCCCCATGCATCGCCAAATACTCCTGTGTACCCAGATGGCCCTGATAGAGAACCACTGGTCTGTACACCCCACCCACTGGTCCAGCCTCCCAGTTCCCTCGGTCCATCCTTGCTTTCCACCCCAGGCTGCTCCACAGATCAGCCAGTGAGCTCACACACAGGCAGACTCTAGTGGTCTTGAGCACATTTTGTCTTGCAAGGCATCACCTGCTTCTTGTTTTCCTCCCTCTCGGCTGAGCTCGCTGCTCTAACTTGTGATTTTCTGTCTCCTAGGAACAGAAATAGTGGGTGAGTGCAGCTCCACACCAAACAGACTCAGGTGGCTGAACCCCCCAACGCACACACACACACCTTTCACCAGCACCTGTTCCGCATGGAGGCTCGTGTGTGTGTGTGTGTGTGTGTGTGTGTGTGGAGCTCTGTGGGGTAACTAACATAATACCATCCACTGGGCTGGCTGCCGGGCACACCTCAGACAATGATGACGGGTTATTATTGATATCTGCATGTGCATTCTGACCTCACACGCCCCGTAAAGCACCTCCACTGAGATGCGTTTTTGTTTCACGGGATATTTAAATAATTCCTGAATATGCTCCTCACTCTTCTCCTGAAAATATTCCTCTTTCCACCAGGTGGCACGGACATGTGCTTTTCCTGCTCCCGGTTTTAGAATCTTGGCGATGCGTTTCCCCCTGTCTGCCTTGCCTGGCCCCCCCATTGCCGGTCGTCGGGTCGCGCCTCACATTTGGATGGTGCTTTGTGGTCTGAGAGCATCTTCGATTTGCTTCTTTCAAGCGTCCACGGAGTCAGAAAGGACACGTGCATTCAACATTAACTCAAAAGAAAGTCAGTGTTACTAAGAACTTATCGTGAAGCACAAATCGTTCTGATTTCCGATGAAAACATGGGTCTGCATCCCTGCATCGCCGTGAGGTGTCTGACTTCTCACCTGGACTGGATGATTCCTCCCTCCAGCTCCTGCTGGACAAACTCTCCGACACACACCGGTGTGGAGGCCTAAACTCAGCCCGGCGTGTGCAAGGAGTGCTCCAGCACCCCCGTGGAACGGGGCTGTTCGCTCCTGGGTTTCTGAACAGTATTTTCAGCCACCAAACTGAGCACACAGATCTGCTTACTTTCTCACGTATAATCTGTGTTTATTTCATTCTTTTCCTCCGCACATGTTATTTCTCCCTGGAATTCCACCCTTAGCCCCTTTGGATTGTGTAAATCCCACCTACCGCTTAAGAAAGCCATCCCCCGGGCCCACTCTGGGGGGAGCGGTACTTCGTGTATCTTTTTTACACTGGGAGTCCCGCACTGCTTACAGCGTCATTGTCCTCCGATTACTCCCTGTGCCTCAGTTCTGTCTCCGGCTCCAGACTGCAAACCAGTGAGGGCGGGGCCAGATGGGGGCGCACCCCTGCACTTAGCAGACACTGAGGACGTGATAGGGAGTCTGGCAGTGCCTCCCGGATGAGCCTCTGACCTCCCCGGAGACAGGGGACAATGACTTAGTCCCAGGAGAGGCTCTCCCAGTGGGGCTGTCACGTGTGTTCGTGATCTGGAGCCGGTTGTGTCTCTAAAGACAAGTCACGTGCCATCCGCGTCTTCTCTTCACATCCCTCTGAGCATGCTGACCTCCGGCAGGCATTCCTGCCCTTCCCCAAGGCTGGCCGCCGCAGACCCCTCCAGGGAGGGACCTCACCGTCGTCTGGGCAGCAACCCCCCTCCCTCCGGCCGCGCCGGGAGCTGCACCCGAAACTCCAGGACGGCGTGACGCATTGGCGGCCGGTGCGCGGTGCGGTGGCAGCCCGTGCTCAGGGGCAGCAGAGGAAGCTGCATCAGGGCGCCCGCGCGCAGCCGCCGGAGCCGCCCGCTGACCCGCACACAGACGGCAGCTGCGGGAGGAGTCCACTTGCGCTGCTGTAAACCTGGTCCTGGCGTTAAAAAAAAAACAAACAAAACAGGCACACTTGTGTTCTCCCTGTCTGTAGGGTTCGCACCTGGGCGAGCTGTTGTTCTCAGAAGAAGATGAGAAACATCGGTGGCAGATACGACAGGGTGTGGGTGTGAGTTCGGCCTTCATGGCTGGCGTCCTTGGAGCCGGTCTCGGGCGTTTGGGCTGCCAGATCAGTGTCAGGTTCCTGGTAGGCGCGCGTCACTATAATGCACAAAACAGCCATCAGTGTTGACAGGGTTTACAAACAGGACGATGTCTTATTCTTGTCTTCGATAAAGAATTTGTACCATTCCTCTGCTCTTAAAATACACCTTTTAATCTAATAAAATCGCACGGTTTATATGGGGTAAGTTGACTGTTTTGGAAGAAGAGTACTATATGGGTTCTTAAAACATTGAATTATATTAATTCTACAAAAAGTTTAAAATGAATTGCATCTGTTTCCGAAGTGGGTCACTGAGATGTTTTCCTGAATTGTTCCCAAGAACGGCCCGTCTGGATTTTTGGAACAAGAGGACTCAGTTTCTGTGGGCTTTCTTCGCGGTTCCTCTGAACATCAAAATCAAATTGCTTGGTGATTTCCTCTGTCTTGCGCTTCACGTCAACATCGAGTCTCCAGTTTTCACCGGACAAGACGGGCGGAGGTGGGAGAAGGCTGAGCTCCTCTTGCAGTGGCGGAGAGCCCTGAGCTGATCTCCCTGCGTACGCAGCCAGGGAAGCCGAGGCCACGGCAGCGGCAGAGTCCACTCAAGGGCCCTCCGCCCCCGGCAGCATCTTCCACTGAAAGTGTCCTTAGGTCTCCACGCTTAGTGAGTCTCATTTACAGAAAGTAACTCGAGCGCCGACTTGACCCCACATCACGCCGAGCTGTGCCTTGACCTGCACGTGACCCCCACATCACACCGAGCTGTGCCCTGACCTGCACGTGACCCCCACATCACGCCGAGCTGTGCCTTGACCTGCACGTGACCCCCACATCACGCCGAGCTGTGCCCTGACCTGCACGTGACCCCCACATCACGCAGAGCTGTGCCTTGACCCGCACAGGTGATAAATACGAATTGTCCAGATCGATGACAGGAACAGGGGTGACACTGTGTCCTGGAACTCAGCGAAGGAGCTGGGGGATGAGTAATTCCTTCTCCCCGGAGAACAGGAGGGTGTCAGCCTGGGAAACCCACTCACGACAATAACGTCCCAGAGCGCCGGGCTGCTAGTCCCAGACGGCGCTTAATCAAGCAGCAACAAACACTCCGTGCGAACGTGACTCCGAAACACTGGTTGAAAAGTGAAACATTCCTTACCTGGCCCAAGGTTTTCTCTGTGAGGAATCGGGTGCTGGGCTCTAAGGTCCCTGAGAGCACTCCCCGCTTTGGGGTGCCGCTGACCCCTGAGCCCCCGGGAAAGAGGAGAATGAATAACAGGTAGGACAGTGAGGAACCACCGGGACCCAGCTTTTAACCTCTGCGCAGGTGTGACAATGCACACGTCCCTGCCCACCTTTAGGAACTTGAGATCTCACTGGTGACAGGGAGGGGACACAGCCATGCCATTTCACTTTGTGTCATCAGTAAAGACAGTGGGCAGAAAGTTCCATAGGTTACGGGAACACAGTTAAATAATTATCAGAGAAGTTCGTGGGGGCTTCTAACCTTCTCAGAAATTGACTGGTGGACATTTAGGAGTGACTGCAAACATTTTCACACATTAGATGTTTTAGCAATTGAGCTGAATTCCTCGTTTTGCCTACAATAAAACCTAGAACAGTGATGATTAACTGGAGTGCCCCGAGAATGTTTAAAACATGCAACACCTGACTATTTAGTCAGGGGCACTGACCTCTCTTCCCTGAGACTGTCAAATAAAAAGTGACAACAGCCAGCCCAACAACAGCCATCTGGTGTAAATGAATCAAAATTATATGTATCTTTTGATTGTATTGGCAAAAATATATTTTCTCGTGTGCCACAGAATTTGAGTAATTGGTTTATGTGTGCCGTGAAATGGAAAAGGTTGACAGTCACTGAGACAGACTGTGTCCTCACGTCTCCGATGAGCAACTTACTTACTGGTAAACCCTCAAAGCTGTTCAGTTGTCCCCTCGGCAACAGCTGGCCTCCCTCGCACCGCCTCCCCCTGCACGGAAGGGCTCACTTTTCCCCAGCCTCCGTCCGTCCCCCTGCAGGGCTCCGGCTGGGAATAAGGGTTAGTGCACAGGAACACCACGCACATTTTTGAGACACGGGCTCGCCTTTGCCAGCTTGCTGCACGCAGGCTGGCGGGCTAAACCTTGGTGCCTAGCAGAGTAGATGATTTTTTAAATTAATGAGCATATGCATATTGCTAAACAAAACGTCATCCCTTCCTTTTAACCTACATTTTCGTAACATCATGGGTTTCAGTGTTTCAACCATAATGTCCTGCTTCAACAGAAGCCATAGCCCTGAGGAGGCGAAACATGCGTGCGTGTGTGTGTGCAAAGGAAGCTCGTCCCTGTGCCCTTCACTGGAAGTCTAGGAATCAGTCCATCAACGAATATATTTCTTTAACCTCACCTGGGTATTGAGTTTAGAGAGAGAGGAAGGGGGGGAGAGAGAGAAACATCGATGTGAGAGAGAAGCATCAGCTGGTTGTTGCCTCTTGTGCATGTCCCAACCAGGGAGGGGACTGTCCCCTGCAACCTAGGTGTGTGCCCTGGCTGGGAACCGAACTGGCCACGTTTCGGTCTACGGGATGACACGCCAGCAGGCGGAGCCACACTGGCCAGGGCCCCAGCACATATTTCTAAGTGCACAGCGACTCTGACGCACACCTGCATTCAACGTCAGTCGTTGGAGGTGCACCTACGTTCAATCGTCAGACCTGCATTCAAGGATTAGGCAGTCAGTCCCCAGCTCTTTCATTCCCTAGGCATACAACCCTGGAAAAGCCTCGGCATTGCTCTAAACTTTCGTTTCTTCATCCTCACACAAGAGACGAAAGTGGTGCCAAGTGACTCTTCAAAGAGTCACTGTGATCTTAAATAAGATCATTGGTGTGGAAATTCTTTCTAAAATGAACCACTATAATCTCATGTGCAGCCCTGTAGGCACGGTCTTGCATCAGTAACATCACTGCGTTCCAGTTAGTATTTTAATTGCTATCTCCCCTGCTATAGGGAGAACTTTCCCAAGACAAAGACTTTGTTTCTCTGACATTGCCACGGTATGTGACACGTGGCAGATACCCTGTAAGTATTCGTTGACTGTCAGGTGCACTTGGGACTACAGAGGAAGAACATTAAGGCAGAACGTCGTATTCCAAAGCAGATCACGCAGCGGAAACCCCTGTCCCCTGCGCCGCACGCCAGATTCACAGGGAACAACAACTCCAGAGACTGTGAAAAGGAAGTCGGCCCTGGCTGGTGTGGCTCAGTGGATTGAGCACCAGCCTGTGAACCAAAGGGTCGCCGGTTCGAAACCCAACCAGGGCACATGCCTGGGTTGTGGGCCAGGTCCCCAGTAGGGGGAATGCAAGACAAACCACACACTGAGGTTTCCCTCCCTCTCTTTACCCCTCCCTTTCCCTTTCTCTAATGATAAATAAATAAATAAAGTCTTTTAAAACAAGAAAAAGGAAGTCATCCGTTTTTTGATGCCCAGGAGCCCGGAGCCTGTGCCTGTGACAGCAGAGCTGGATGCGCCGTGTCTTTAATAATTCCCCATCGTCTTCACTGAGTTACAGCCAGCTATATGATTTGTGGTTTATTAAAAATACATTTGGCTTTGTGATTTAATTAGCACGGCACTTTAATTATCCCCCTTCCAATTTGCAACGCCCTTGAGTATCTTTCGCACGAGCTCTGGAAGCAGCGTCGAGGGGGGTTACACGCGCTGATGAAAAACGAAAACCTGCGCAAATGGGACTGCTTGCACAGAGTGGCTGGGTAACAGCTGGGGAAACAGTTGTGGTGAGGAGATAAAGTGGCAGCTGACTGGAAAGAGGTGTTAGAAAAACAGGAGTAACAGAAGCCGGGCTCCCAGGGAATGATGATGAGAAGTAGGTCACTGTGAGTACGTGGGTCAAAGGCGCCATTTCCACGGTCTAAGGCAAACTGCATCGCTAAAGGAGGGGAAAGACGAATCTAGCAAGTGACGACAGTCTGCGGGTTAAGTAAGCCCTTGCAAATGCATCCCCAGATATCTGAGACTGCACTGCATAGTTTACTTGAACGTTTGGAGATCCGACATCTAATTCTTGCTTCTGAACTCAGGTGGCCACGTACATACACACAGTCTGATTCTATTAGGTAATTATTTAGCATCTACTGTATACAGAGGTCTGGGCTTTCGGCATGTTTGGAATGAGACAACGGACACTGTTCTAGTCCTCAAGTGCCTTACAAACTCATCAGAGAAATAAGAGATTGTGAAATCTTTTTGCAAGGGGGTCAGTCATAAATACTGAGGACGAACTGTAGTGAGAAGTGGGGGCAATTGGGTAGAAAATAAGTAGATGATAAGGAGGTTCATGAGGCCATGCACAGGTGTTGACATCTATGACAGTGAGACATCACTGAAGACCCCGGGACAGAGTGCCTGGGACACGACCGTGTTCAGGGACATCACAGGGATGCAGGTGTCAACAGTGCACAGGGGGAGAACCAACTCGGGAGCCGGTGTGACCTCCCAGCGGCTCGGATGAGGCTGCAAGAGCTGGAATTGCTTGAAAGGCCCTGTGTGTGGACGTTATAGGAGAGATTCAGAGAAAGACCACCTGGAGGGTAGGCAAGGGTCTATGGATTAAACTCTCTGCCTTGCAGCTGTGGGTCACTGCGTTAGATCCGCTGGGACACAGGTGTGGGGGACAGAAGGATACGTGCAGAGGAGACACCTCAGATGTGTCTCATACTCCCAAGGTGCTCGCACGAAGGTGTGCGGGAAAAGCTTTGCTGGTTAGCAGCTCAAGAGAGACACAGATTAGAAATAGAAATTAGGACATGATATTTACTAGCATGCCTGGTGAAACAGTGGAGGTAAATGAGATAAGAGATTGGGAAGAAGATTAAAGAAGAAACTTGGAGTAAAACGGAATGAGAAGAAGTGGAGGCCAAGAAGTTCATCAGAGTGTGTGCTTGTATGTGCAAACCAGGATGGTAACAGTGAAAAGTGCAATGAAAAATTTGAATGGAATGAAGACTCAGAAGCCACAGCATTTGCTAATTAGAAGACAAATGAAGACCTCACCCCCTCCTCCCGCTTTATTAAGATGTACCTGACCAGCAGCATGCAAGTGTACGATGGACAGTGCGGCCACTTCATACACCATCGGTCGCACTACGACATGGTTCAGCGGCTACCCCAGTCTTGGGGGGACTTTAAAACTTCTTGGAAGAAGTGACGCCAAGGTAAGATGGAAAGGACGTGTTGACGTCATCAAAGGAAGGGGCCCGGGGGACCAGAAGCTCCCTCAAGGCAAAGGAGAGGAAACTCGTGAAGTCCACTCTGAGGCAGTAAGAACAGGCCTATACAAAATAAAGATATATCATCTAAACCGAGAAGTAAAAAAGAATCTGTTTTTCTTTTTTTAAGAGTTTATTTATTTATTTTTAGAGAGGGAAGGGAGGGAGAAAGAGAGAGAGAGAGAAACATCAATGTGTGGTTGCTGGGGGTCATGGCCTGCAACCCAGGCATGTGCCCTGACTGGGAATCGAACCTGCAACACTTTGGTTCACAGCCCATGTTCAATCCACTGAGCTATGCCAGCCAGGGCTGTTTTTCTAAGTATAACATGTTCATATAAAAAGACTGAATGACTTAAGGAACATGTTATGATCAGGTACAGCTGTTAAACTGAAAAAGTTTATCTTCTTGGAAAATGTTAACCTGAATTTTTCAATGAACTAAGTTACGTTTGCCCTACAAGGAAATGTGATTTAATATTCAGTAAAGGAGTATTTCCTCACTAGAGATGGTTTCTAGAACCAGACCGAGACCTCCAACAAAGCCATCGGTCCCTCACGGGTCAGTCAGGCGTCCTGCGTTCTCCTGTGAATCTGATTCGGAGAGAGACAGCGTCAGAGGGTGGGCTGGGCTAAACCGAAAGGTGAGCACAAGTATTCTCGTCTGGGACGATGATAACAGGCCACCGGGCAGAAGCACAGGCAGGAGACGATGCGCTAGCCGTGCCTTGGAACGGAGCTGCAGTCACAACCCTGCCCCGTCACCATCACCAAGGGGACACGAGGCCGGTGTCCTTGCCCGAGGGCAGAGTGCACACCAAGTGACCGTGCAATAGTCCTGCATCAAGCCTCCCGTTCCTGTGCGCCGTGTCTGGGGCCATTTTCCTTTGACAAAGGAGACCCTTCACGGGTTTAAGAAGCATCACTCGGGGGACTTTCACCTCCGCCTGGCCCAAAAGGAATGTCTTTGCCTCCGTGACGGTTCCATTCACAAGGTCATTGTCAGAAGATGAAAGAAAAAGTCTCCTTAAATTTGGACGCTCGCATGTCTCTTGGAGCAAGACCACAGCGCTGTCCTTCCATTTTCTCAGACTCTGCAGTGCATGCGAAGTCGGGCTCAGTCACGTGCCAGGTAGCGGAAGACCACCCGAGAAGGACCCTGCCCCCCGTTTTCCGAAATGAAACGTCTCAATGAGGCTGGTGGGACGGAAATCCAAGGACGCACTTCTCTCCATCAGTGTACCCACCCCCGAGCAATCCCTCTCTTGCATCCCTCCTCCTGTTTTTCGTGTAAATATCAATAACGCCAGTGCTAGGACACACACGTACACACGCTCTGGAATAAAGTGACAAGTGTGTTCAGAGCGTGTCTGTCTATCTTTCGGGAATCTTTCATAAATGCCAAGTCCCTGGATGACAGCTGGCAGGCCATCGTAATTAAATTAGCTTCCCCAGCCCCTCTGACTAGGATAACCACCTTCCCAGCTGTGGGTGGAGACACATCGCAACTGCCATTTAAATGTCAGGAACAACAGCAGCTCCGTGTGAGAGGCGGCTGCTGCGGAAAGTAGAAGTGATCCATTTTCTTTTCTCCTCTTCCTCTTCCTTCCTTCCGGAACTTTCTCAGAGTAGCGACCTCAGTTTCTCCCATTCCATACATTTAGATGAGTGTGCGATCTCAGATTGTGCGTGATCGCAGGGCAGACAGGACTCCCCTAAATCTATACAGGATGGGGATGGGGAGTCGTTTTCTTTCCACGGGGAAGGGGTGGGGGTGCCAGCCAGCAGCCGCTCTCCTCGGGGAAGGCAGTAAAAGGGACTGCAGCCGGCTCCCGCATCTCATTATCCACCGTCCCCCCCCACCCCAAGTCATTCCTCACCATGGAACAAAAGGAGTCTGTCTCCCGAGACGGTCTAAAGCACCATGCTGTTCGTTAGAAAGGCCGCACAGAGCAGGGCTCACATCTTTATTCAAAACCGACATCAGACGAGTCTTTTAAAAATGTGTTAGAGCCCTCTCTGTTGCCAGGGCCACCGCGGTCCCCTGGCCTCAGCCTCCGGCCGCACGCAGACCACGCTGGAGGAGGAGGTGCGTCCAATCCCCTTCCGTGCAGATGAAGATGGGCTCCGGCGGCCGCGCACCCTGAATGCTAACCAGGCAGGCAGTGGGCGCCGGCGATCGGGACATGGGGGCCGAGTCTCCTTCCTTCCACTGCTAGAGGAAGCAATCTGCAGACAGATGCTGGACAGAGGCATCTGGGCCCGGGAGCCCACGTGGCGAGAGCCGTGCTGCGGCAGTCGCACGAGGCGAGGCGTTGGAGTGGGAGGCGGTCTCGCTCCGGCAGGCTGTGATGAGAGCACGCACGGGGCGGGGCGGCCGAACTCAGTGCCCAGAACAAGGTGGCACTGTTCTTTTCGAGTCCCGAAACTGAGAAGGTCCCATAATAACACAGGGCTGGAATTAACACTGCACTTTCAGGTCGGCCAGAGGAGGAATAGTCACGTTCATCCTCCTGCAGGTGAGCCGGCCTCCTGGGCGGGGTGTCGGGAAGGCCCACCCACGCCCAGGGACGCAGGAGCCGCGGAAGGGGATGTGTTTTATGTAATGGCCTCTGGAAATCCCACCTGGGCAGGAGCCCAAGCCCATCGAAGCACAGGAAGGGTTCACGTGCTGCTCGCAGCCCCCGTCTGGTGTCAAGTTCAGAGGACGCCAGGGCAGAGCGCAGGGTCTGTGAGGAACTCGAGGAAAAAATTCCAACTCAGAGCCGCTGGTTTGCGAGGCTCTGCGTGAATGTGGGCACACGTGAGCAGGGCGTTGTCTTCCCAGTTCTGCAGGTGCGTGGGCTGTGCATGGGGTTGGTGACGCAGGCTCTGACGACAGCCTGCCCAGGGGCAAGGCTGGTCACCGCCCCCCCCAGACTCAGTGGACAAACAAACACCTTTCCGAGAAGCACCTCCTTCTCTCTCAGAGGGGCAGAGTGACAGCTGGGTCCCGCAGGGCCATGGGGACGAGTCCCCAGCATGCAGCACCTGGCGTGCTGCCTGAACATTCGCGCCTGTTACGTGCTGCAGAGTCGGCTCTGACTCCTGGTGGCCCCGCGGACACATGACCCCAGCCGTGTTCCGTCCTCACAGCCCTGCTCGGCCCCCGCAGACTCATGCCCACGGCTTCGTTTGTGACGTCCATCCACCTCGCCCTCGGCAGTCTCCTTTCTTGCTGCCTCCGATTTTTCCCAGCCTTATCCCGAACAGTCCTGCCTCTCACGATGGGCCCCCAGTTGGGTCAGCTTTAGCGGTGTCATTTTTGCCCCCAGTGACACTTCAGCCTTGATGTGCCCTAAGACCCACTCGTCCACCTTCTGCCGGCCCAGGGCACCCACAGAGCTCTCCTCGGGCACGGTGTTCCACGTGGTTCCTTTTTCCCCATCAGCCTTCTTCGCTGTCCGCCTTGCACACCAGCGCGTGGTGATTGGCAACACGAGCGGGTTCGGGCGATCCTAGCTTCGCTCTGAGCCTGGGACGCTCCAGCACGCCACTGAGCGTAGCTGTTGTTATTTCTCTCAGCTTGCTTCTGCAACGATACCTTTTATTCCCTGATGATTCTGTAAGATGCATAGCTCCACGTGGTATGACAGTTTTGAATCCTATTTTTCAAATAGCGCTGTGCATTCTCGACTCCAGTTTTAAACCGGGATTCATTAGTCGTGTTTAAGAGTGCCGCTGAGCCTCCAGAAAAACTAGGGACATGCCTGGTCATCAGTTTCTGTTCCCCAACCGTGTGCACCTGCAATTCCGACAGTCAGTGGGCTCCGTGCCCGCAGCCCCCAGAGCGTCTGGGCCCCCGAGCAAAAGTACCGGAGAATCCCAGAGACCCCGCTCTACCTGCTGCACCGACCCTAATTCTCAAGCACGCCCGAAAAAGAGGTGACGTCATCCACAGGTGACTGGCGAAGAAACTGGCAGCCTGAAATGTAGCCAAGCTTTCAAAACAAATAAGGCTCACCGTCCGCATCTGGAAGCACATGAGTCTGGGTCGCACTTCTGCTCTCACTTTTGCTGGATCACTCGGCTAATCCCTTGCCTGCAAAGGGTGGCCTGGCACCCTGCCTACTGTGTCACCTAGCAACCTCTATGATGACATCAAGTCCGTCCAAAAAAGGGCAGAGTTTCTGAGGAAACAGGCGCGTGGCCGCCCTTCCGACGGCTGCAGGACCTCGCACAGCCTTTCCCCCGGCTCTGTGTGCTGCGAGTCTGAGGCACGTCTCATCCGACCCGGGAAGCACGTCAACCTTCCCGGGGGTGTGGCTAGCCTCCCCGTCTCTCCGTGCCTGGGGTTTCTGCTTTCACCTCATTTGTAACATGCTCACACTCACACCCAGGAGCTTTCCTCTGAATTGCCTGCGATCCATTTGTGCGAGTGGAATGATGCAAGTAAGTTCAATAAACAAGATGAAGACTCTCCAGGCTTGGTTTTCTCCACGAAGAGTGTAATACAATCAAGAGAACGACAATGGCAACAGCAAAACTCACATCAGGTCACTGGCATGAGCCGGCAACATGAAGGAATGGCAGGAAAACCTCCTGCATCACACATACGGAATTGCTACATAACACAGCAAACACACTTTCCTGGGGTCAGAAGCGAGGAGGGAGCTGACAAGGACAGACGAGGGCTGATGAGTTAGGCTGTGCGGTTGGGACGCCAGGTGTGAGCACAGGTGTGTGTCGGGCTCATGCTCGGTTATCCGGAGTGGTGGTTTTCAATGTCCACAAGGACATGAGAGGAAGTTTAAACCCCACACAGGGTCAGGAGTTGGAATAAAGCATTCAAAGACTTTTGGAAAACCATCGGATGCTGGGAGGGATCACACATGTGATAAGAAAGCTTGACATGAACCACATGCATATTTGAGGCTTCAACTATTGATATGCAAACTATTAAATGTAACAAATGTTCTAGTCTATGAAGCCTGAATGGTTTTTTATTGCTATTTTTTAAATTTATTACCAATGGAATCAAGGAAATGCCATGAAAAATGAACACAAAGTCAAGCTCACATTGATGGCAGTCCTGAAGCACCTGGATGAAACCCACCTGGAGGTGCATGGTCTCCAGCTGGGCCGTCCCCTGCATGATGGACGAACCCGCTGCAGATGGACCGCACCCCACCTGTGACCACACACAGAGGCCACGCCCAACAACACGAGCAATGGGCACACTCAAAGATGAAATTAAACAAAGAAACTTCAGGTGACAGAAATGTTTCCATGGAGACACCCAAAAGTTACCATCCAAGTAACTGAGACTGAAAAGAAAACCC
The DNA here is from genome assembly GCF_004126475.2 of Phyllostomus discolor. Classification (NCBI taxonomy): domain Eukaryota; kingdom Metazoa; phylum Chordata; class Mammalia; order Chiroptera; family Phyllostomidae; genus Phyllostomus; species Phyllostomus discolor. The sequence continues at coordinate 3,066,140 of NC_040911.2, read as the reverse complement.
TGTGAGAAATGGATGAGAGACCTTTCCAAACAGAAGCACTGTGTCGAATACAAGATATGTGCTATTACGCACGAGGAATTTAGTGTGAAATAAAAATCCCACCAGTGTAATAAACACTGATAAGAAGGTAATAAACATAGGTGAAATGTGGTTCTCATAGCAGTCCTTCCAGCCCCGACATCCTGGGGTAGGATATTCCGGTCCTTTTCCGTCCCGGCCCCTGACGAGCCACCAAGGACGAAATGAAAAGGCAGTCTGGGGACGGGGGAGATGTGCGAAGCATCACCTGAGTGAAGGAAGGTGAAGTATCTGACCGTGTTAGGAAATACAGTGAACGGATGTGTATGCATACCTGCTATTTGTTATAATCACACAACAGAACACGGTGCAGACAGACTTTTTCCCCCTATCAAGGGAAACATAGAACTATTTTAGGCGTTGTAGGTCATAACGCCTCTGCCACGGCCACTCAGCTCCGCTGTAATGCGGGGGCACCACGGCGAACACGGATGTGTGGGCGTGGGTGGGAGGGACCCCGGGTCACAAAACAGGGTGGCGGTGGAATCTGGCCCCCGGGCTACGCTGGTAGGCACACACGCTCCACTCTCAAGAGGATCTGACAATACATTACCATTTATTTAAAGTTTAAAATGCAAAATAATAAATATTTAAATATATGAAAACTATATATTAAATGCAGGAGGAAAAAAAGAGGAATTTCACGCCGAGGTATTTAATTAAAAATTGCAAACACAGATCCACAAAAGACCGGTAGGAGAAGATGCAGGGGTGTTTATTCATGGCAGCCCCACACCAGGAGCGGCGCACGCATTCATTCAGAGCAGAGATAAACGAACGTGATATATTGACGCTAGACAATGGCCCTACACAGTAACGAGAACTAAACTACAACACGGATGAATGTTCAAATCGTTGCGGTGAGTAATAGGCACCTATAAAAGCGTAGCCTGTGTACCATACGCTTTTGTTTGTGTCGAGTGCTAGGGGAGACCACCACTAAGTCGTGGTGGCAAACGACGGACCTGGTGGGGGCACCCGGGCGGGTGGGTGTGGACATTAACCACAAAGGTCCACCGGGGGCTGCGCGCTGACAGGGGTGCGGTCTGTCTGTGCAGGGGTTTGAATCACACACACTATCCAACTCACGGGAAGATAAAATTAAATTGTGTTCGTTGTATTGTACATGAACTTCACCTTAGAAGGGGAAACTGGGAAGTACATGTGGCACCCCAGATGACATGCTGGCTGTCATTTGCGGGTGTGCTGGTGACTGCAACTTATTTCGAAAGGCATCGAAAACAAAGGTGAGTTAAGGAAGGAAGAGAGGAATGGATGGATGGGTACATACATAATAAAGTAAATTTTAGAATAGTAGGCAATGTAAAGTCTAGATGGTCGGTATGAAATCACTCACTGCAAAATCATTTTAATGTCTGTGTATGCTTGAAAATGTTTATAATAAAATTATTAGAAGAAAAATAAATGGAAATGATAAATGTCATATTGAAGATAATAATGTTTGCCATAATGGTCTTGCTGCCTAAATTATGTTTTTGAAGAAATATTAAAGTATCATAAAATATAAAGATGATATAAAGCTGTAATTTTTCATTTGGTCAAATTTCCATTAATATATTCCAATAAAACCATTGACTATCAATCTCTTCTTCATGGGTTATTCATGGATTCCAGCAAAAGTCTGTTAATTTATGTTTATTTTTAAGCAATTTTTCCTAGATAAATCAGTGCATTTCACATTTTCTTATAATCCTACATACCAGTTTCATTCCTGTATTAAACTCTAATATAATTTGTTGTTTCACTATAATAATTTTGTTCATATTTTTCATGTGAAGTAGGTTATATATTCTACCATGGTCTTTAATAAATGCAGTTATTTGAATATGAATTACTAAAATATTTATATGCCTTTAGCAGTCAAAGTAATGATATAAACATTTCTGGCAATGCAGTCAACATATATTTAAAACAATTGCAATACTTATTTATAATTTTAGTAAACTATTCTCTTATTTCCTTCTGTTTTTCTTGATATTAGAATTTTCATTATTAGAGGCTCTAGAATTTAAAACTTTAGATTCTCTAAATTTGAATACCTCTAGATCCCTTTAAAATATAGAGGTGTCTCATAGCAACAGTTTTAAGGCTGTCATTATTTTGTAACTTTTATATGTCTATTTTAATACTATCCATTAGGTCATATTCTTCTAGATGCTTGAACTGTTTTTTTGCATGATGTATGCATGTGATCACTGTACAGTAATTACAGTATGTCATGGGCTGAATGGCCCCTTTTCCAAATTCACGTGTTGAAGTCCTAGCCTCCAGCGCTTCAGAATGTGACTGTTTGCCGACAGGGTCTCTAATGGGGTCGTCAGGCTGGGCTCTAAGATGAGTCATATCCAATAGGACTCGTGTCCTCATGAGAAGCAGAGACTAGGACTCAGGCATACACAGGGCACGACCACGTCAGGATGCAGAAAGAAGGAAGCGAGCTACCTGCAAGCCAGACAGAGAGGCAGTGACCGGACCGACCAGCCCACCGACCAGACAGCCTGGCCGACATCTGGACTTGGACTTCTGGTCTCCAGGATATTGGTGACAAGAGAATGCCCGAGGGCTGAGCCTCCCGGGCTGTGATACGGGTCACGACACCCTGGAAAACCAGTGTAGTGACCAGCCCCTCTCCAACTATCCCACGAAATGAAAAGTTCTTAAAACACTTTCCATTTTTCTCAGATTTGAATGGGTCTCCATAGACACCCACTGTTTGAGAAGAGATCAAGGACGTATCCAGAGAAGACACAGCCGGAAACAGCTTCAGTCTGCAGTCCTTTCTCGCGGGACTCCGGACGAAACGGGTGAGAAAGGAGACAAACCCAGCCTAGGTTTCCCTGGTTTTTATTCTCGGTGCCACGTGTTTGTGACGGGCCTTTAAAGACGGACTTTAACAGCAGGACAGTGGGCGAGAAGGTTGTGTAAACTCCCTGTCCTAACAGGAACTGTGCCTGGGGGTGAAAACATCCCGTGACAACATCACACGCAGGTTTAAAAAGTGCTGCAAATCAAACTTTGATGCAATGGGAGAAAATGTACTCTGAAAACACTGTTCGATTGCTCACACTGATGCCTTAGATGCTAATCGATACCTTGAATAGAATTATTTTGTGTAAGAATGGACATGTGTCGTGCATGTATATTAACATGCCATTCACATAATGTGTTCATTACAAACATATGATAAAACAAGTGAATCTTAAAAGTTAGATGTTTAACCACTTTGTTGACATGCTCTTGGAATTTACGTGTCCAAGTTCACTGACAACCTGCATGTTAACGCGTACACAGTTCAAGGATTTGAAACAGGCCTGCGAAATATATATATTATACCTAGGCATCCGGCATTCTAAATATTTAATGCATTCTTTTTGCCTTTGTAACCAAGAAAATTGTCCTGGCTAGTTTTTCAAAGAGAAGTAGAAGGAATGTTTCAGCCAAGCATTAAAAAAGCTGCTGGAAGACAGCTTACCTTGTAACACATGGACTCCTTGTCCCTGCATCGGTTTGCAGCTGCCACGAGCTGTGCGAGGGCAACGAGTGGTTCTGGTTTTTTCTCTTGTGCTCAAGTCTACGTAGTAACTGACTCTGCTTCCCGCCCTTCCCTCGCCGGCGGAGCACGAGGCCACGAGAAGAATTCACGGATGCATCGTCCCTGCTGTCCGCTCACTCTGCTTGTCACACGTCCCCCGTCCGTGACTCAGGAACGGGGGATCACGGCAGAAATACGGAGAGGGACAAAACAAGTTGGTGACAAACTTTCCAAAGTGAAGGGCCGGGCTCGAATCACCTCTCTGAGAGCAAACTTCTTTCCCCATCCTGACCGACAGGGAGAAGGTGTCAAACACTCTCTCTGGAGGTCAAGGGGGAGGAGAAGCATGAGCGATTACCTGGGAAGCCCAGGAGTTTGACCTTGACCGTTTGGAAGGAATCTCACACACTCTGTGCCCCGGGCCCAGACACGTGGAGGGGGAATGACACACTAACAGAGACACTGAAAACCCGAAGCCGCTGTCGACCTGCCACTTCTCCTGGCTGGTGTTCGGGAGCAGAGGCAGCTGACGGCCCTGCCTGTGTCACCAGTGCCTTGCAGCTGCAGCGGAGCGCAAGAGGCACCGCAGTCACCGTCACCCATGGCCAGGGGGGACGGCGGGGGTGTCTGGGGCATGAGGCACAGCCCGCGGGCCTCGAGCAGGGGGAGACAGACTCCGGGGTGGGCGAGCGGACCACCATGGGGTGTGACTGGGCGCCACCCGAGAGCAGGAGGGAATTCCTGCCACCGTGCACAGGAAGGGGAAGGACAGATCCCTTTTTAAAACAGAAAGAAAACACACGAACGCACACAAAATAAAACCAGTTAAACCATAAAACCGATCCAACCAAACACAATGCGGAAGCCACCCGGGGCCAAGAACTATAGAACCCGCACCCCAGCCCTGGTCACACCACGTCTCTGAACGCCCCTCTGCCGGCGGACTCAGCAGTGGTCTGCCCAGTGCGTGGGGATGAGTGTCCCCAGAACAGCCCAGCCTGGAGTCACCGCAACCCGGGACGCATCCCTCCGGAGACTCCCCTCGTGTCTCACTGGCGAGGAGTCGAGCGGCTCTGGTGTCCGTGGAGCCCGGAGTCATTAACTGCCTCTACAGCAGCACGGTGTGCGCTCCTGTGGGTGGGGGAGTTGTGCGAATTCTTCTGTTCGGTCTTAATTATTTCCCAGCCAGGCCACAGACAAAGGCGATGCTATTTATAAACTTGCAACTATTAAATGGCACATCTATTTTTATATATGCAAATCCAGCCCAGCTAAACCCGCATCAGCCAGGCAGTTGAGTAAAACAGCTACTTGGCAGACAAAAACAAAAGTACATTTGTTACGGAGGCAAAATGTTGCATTTGTGGTGCAGGGACAGAAGTGTATCCTGTCCTCCAAAGGCTCCTCCTGTCCTGAAACCTGTGTCCACACGGCTGTGGAAGAGAAGCCCATGCACGTGATTTACAAAAGTCATAAAAAATCATTTTCTTTCTCTCGTAGAGCCATTGAACAGACTTCTGAGGCCGTAAAAACTTGGGAAGAACATCTGAACGATGCTTCCTCCGACTGCGTCCCCTTCATCGGTCCAGCAAGCAGTGCACCCCAACGCCTCAGACAACAAGTGAGGGCCGTTGAACGCGGCTCCTAACCCGGGGTGCCCTGCCTCCCTCCCCTCCCCCACCCTTGTCTCAGACCACCTGCTCCCCGTTCCCTCTCTTCCCCCAAACGTGGGCCTCTCTCCCCCCACCCCAACTGCTCTCCTCTCCCCCACTGCGAGTGCTCGCACACACCGTGCCATCTGCCGGAGTCGCTGGGGTCCTGCCCGCCTTCCCAGGCGACCGCTCTTGCTGGTGTGGGTCCTGGAAACACATCATCGGCGAAGGTCTTTGCCTCTCTGCTCCCTGCACCCGGGCACCTCCTGCCACTCAGGGCCAGCGGGGGAGACAGGAGGCCTTTCCTTCTCCGGCTGCCTTTGGGCACCGAGCATGACAATGACCTTCACTGCTGTGAAGGAAACACCCAAGTCCCAAGAACAGGCTCTGAGTCCTATCCTGAGATGCCAACAACAACAACAAAATACATAACGTGCTCAAAATATTATTTGGGTTTTTAGGAGATAGGAAGTAACAGGCCTTGGGTCCTTCGAGAAAAGAACTACATTTAAAGAAATTTAACTCTAGGAACTCATCCCGTTTTCTAATTTTGCCAAATGCTCTTGGAAATAAGAATCATTCTGTTTTGCTTGTTTCCTGATAACCTGGCATTCGTCCAAGCGTTCTGTTCACACTTAAGTGATTTTTTCGGCTTGTGGTCCACACTCAATTATTCCCAGTTTTGGTCTATCAGATTAGCTTTATAGCTACAAATAAATTGCAATGCTAGTTTCAAACTTATACAGCTTTTATAATTAAAAAAAACCCCCAACAACACTGAAGATGAGAATCAAGATTTCATATTAAGCTACAAATGTTGATGTGCATTTCACCTATTTTTAAACTGTACCTTGCTGACCTCCATGATGCTGCAAGGGAGGGGTCCCCCAAATATTAGCAGGAAAAAAATGGGAAGGAATGAGCTTATGAGCTTAAAATCAATATGGATGCAGAGTATAGACACTGTAGTTCTCTGCAATTATCTTTTGTATTTCTCCTTCCTTCTCCTTTGTGCTTTTAACATTACTGGCTTTCATTTACAAATATTTTCTCTAGTCTTGATGCTTCTTGCTACCTTCTGCCCAGGCTCACCTCTCCTGGCACTCTAATCTGACCTCCCTAGGGTCTCAGGGATGCATCAGTTCACGAAAACCAGCGCAGGCCCCACAGCATGTTTGTTGGAACAAGGCGACAGATCAGAGAAGGGCGTGCCGTCCTGTGAGTCAAAGCGGAGTGCTCGGGGGCGGGTAGGGGGGCGGGTCCGCAGCAAGAGCAGAGAAGAGCTCCATCTGGGGCCCCCTGCTGCTCCCACCCCCTTGCTCCCCCGTGGGGACACCACTGTGGCCACAGGGCTTCTGCAAATAAGGCACCCTCGTCACCATCACCATCGTCATTTATTTCACTTGCAAACCCACTCTGATGAGGCTGAGGCAGTTACCTGGGAGGGTGGCACTGAGAATTTAACATTAGCATACACGTTAAAAACTCTTCACAACGCCTAAGAGAGGTATAGAAGTATAAAATACTACTCTTGCAAAGCCGGTTTTTATTACGATACACACAAATATAGAGGCAACCTCACAAGCCGGAGCTCCGCCGCAGGGCAAGGAAAACCACACTTGAACAGACAAGAGTTTCTATGCACAGGACCAATGGGAAGGCCCAACATCAAATCCCCAAGCAGGCTCGAGGTGACCAACCACAAAGAGAGAAGAAAGCGGAGGGGACCAGAAAGCAGGGTCAGGGTGACAGGGGACATTGTTTAATGTCACTCGAGCCAGAAGCAGGTATGCTGGGAAACTGCGGGCGCGCCCTTGCGTCCATGAGGGTCCACATGGAGGGTTCCATGTCAGGACATGTGTGTTCCGATGCTTCGTGTTCTTGCTTCATGTAAATTCCGAGTGACACAAGCCAGTGGCTTTGATCTTGCCCTGGCCGAGAGGCACAAACCGGCGGCACCAGCGGGGAGCAGCCTGGGTGCCTGTAGCCAGAGGGAGGGGGTTGGGGGCCCCAGACCCTCCCCTCGCATCACACAAGGTGGAGGAACACAGAAGCAGCTTGACTTCCCCGCACGTGAGCTCTGGCGGGGGTGCTGTTTTCCTCCCTCCAACTCTAAACTCTTGGGCAAAACTCCCTCTTTCTTATTTTGTCAGCAGCCAAACACACAACAGAACTCAGCAAATAATAACTGAAAATAAGACAGGAACACTCCTGTTTGTGTTATGCAGCAACAACACGGCAGGCTCCAAAGGCAAAAGTGGTCAAGGCCGCATGACAGGAGACATTTTCTGGCAGACCTCAGATTGACTTTTTTCTGTCTCATCCCGAGATCGGGGAAGGAAAATGCTGTGATTAAGAGCCCAGCAGTGGGCAGTGGATAAATAACATCCAGAAGGATTCACTAATGATGATGTCTTGGAATAAGTAAAGGCAATTATTTGTTGGCCAGAAGCCATACCCTGGAATTTATTAGGTTCTTTCCAAACGCTGCGTGGCGTGTTCATTAAGAGCTTTGAGGACGGGCTGTAGCATCTGAAAGCGTGCGTGCTGCACATGAAAAACGGAGCCAATTATTTGACGGAAAAGCCACGCGAGTCAGGCCCGAATTCCTTCGGCTGGAAGTCACTGGCCGGGGTCAAGGCAGGGCTTTCGTCTCGGGTGGCCCTTCGGCTGGGAGACGGAGGCACACTCACCCTGAACCCCAGGAGACCTTCCGTCGGAGCGAGTGTCACGACATGCACAGCTTCTGGCCATTTGGTTGGAGGCATTCTCCTTACCTGCAGGCTTGTGTTTTTAAGTGTTTCTGCACACCGGTTGATTTTGTAAAGCTTTCTTTGTGTTATACCGGCTCTTCAGAGAGACTCCAGGAGAACTACACACACACACACATATATGTATATACACACACAAGAATAGGTGTATATATGTGTATGTGTGTGTGTGTGTGTGTATATATACACATCCCCATATATATATGGAGATGTGTCTCAGCTTGCACCTGGTGGTGGGACCCAAAGTCCCTGCTTGATGTCACCTTGTCTTTGGGTGCAGATGCTCCTTCCGTTTGGCCTGTGGCTGACCCCACGCACAGACTGTGCTCGGCACACACGTTCTAAACAGAAGAGACTCCCCAGAGAAGGAGCTCAGAACATTACATGAGTCCAATGCTAGGACTACGCGCAAATAGACCATCACGTCGTCACTAAGTGATACGAGTTTCGAAGAGGACGTCAGTGTCACCCGAACACGTGACGCCCCTTCCTCCTGCCCTGCCCCTGACTAGCCCTCTCTCAGCAGCAGGGGAGGGCGCTCCTGGACTTCCAGCCTACGGGGGGGGGGGTCTTTTCCTCTTTTTGGAGTTCTGTCTGGCAATAGTGATCCTGGAGCTTTTCTACAGACCGAATATTCCCGGAAAACAGTGTTAGCTTTAGACTTGTCATCTGAAAGATAAACGACAGGTTTCTGAGCCCTGCTAATTCTGTGGCTTTCATCTTAGAAAATCATCTGTTTAAATACGTGGTATATGCAGTGGGCAATGGTAAGAGCCAACGTAACATTAAGATGCGATAATATGGAATGTAACCTGTCAACTTAGGTGCAGGGGACAGCTGAGGGTGGGGAGTGTAAGAGTCTTTTGGGGACAGCAGACTCCGCCTGTGCCTGAGGTCAGCGGTCACTCAGCACTCACTCACTCACTCACTCACTAAACAGTTATTGGGACCCCAGCCTGTTCCACGAATCGTGACGTCATGCCGTGAACTCACACACGGACAAGAACTGACACGGTCCATAAAACTTCCTATGGGGAAGGGGCATAAAACCTCAATAGTTTCTGACATCAGAGAAAAAAAATAGCAGATACTAAGGAAGTTCCAAACATCTTAGTTGCAAAATGGCAAGGATTCTTTAGTTCACTAGAGTCTGGCAGTCTTTTTAAAGAAGTGATATCTTGAATGGAGTGACATCAGTAAGCGATGAAAGAAAAACAAAGCTTTGTACAGTTCAGTACTTCATTATATTTAGCTGCAATGGTATACTATAATAATTTTGAAAAAAATTAAATTATTTTTAACAGGTCTTTTTTTATGTGGTTCCTATACTGGGGCATGCAGAAAAATGAACCTAAAAATTTTCGGCTACCAAAAATATCTTGATTCTTTGTTAAAGACCCTCTTAAAAATATAACACACTATTTACAAATACATTAAAGAAAGAAATTATAGGTTCTGGGTAGCATTTCTCCTGTTGTTAAATTTTCTGTTATTTTCTGGGAAGCACTAAGTCCTATTTAAAGAAATTAATTGCAGCTTGAAAGAGAAAAAAATAGATTAATGGAATGTTTCAACCTGTACTTTAAGATTTCAGGGAAAAAAATGCTCAAAAATTGAGTAGCCTATAACCTTCACATATGAAACAACTTTAAGTTTAGTGATGAAAACGCCAAATCATTCCCTCCCTGCTCTTTCACCTGCATGGAGGGGCCCAAACAAAATACAGAGGGGGCGGGCGAATAGATAAACATCTCCCACTTTAACAACCAGATGCACCGAAACCCACACACACACAGCACAGCACCCCGGCCTCACACCCTGGACTGCTCCTGTGCCCCGGCTGCAGGCTGTGCCCTCGCCTTCTCCCTCTCTGCTGGCTGCCATGGGTTAGCGCGGCAGCACCTGCGACAGACCGACAGCCCATCCCAGAGACAGAGAGCCCGTCCCTCCCTCCCCCCCTCCGCCATGATGGCCGCGGGGATGGGCCCCCGGAAAGGAGAGTCGGGTTTATTTTCACTTTTCTCACAAGTGCCAACTTCTGCTTCTCTGGTCGCTGGGTCCCAGGGAGAACCACACAGCTGGATCACACCTGGGGGTCAGCTCAGCCACAGGTTTTTACCAAAATGAGGTAATTACATGGGCTGGGCCTGGTTCCATCTGCTGCATCCGTATGGGCCAGTTTCACCGAAAATCAGAACTGCTAACTGTCCACAAAGAGTTACAGTCCAGCACCTCATACACACGCATGCACAAATACAAACATATATGGATGTATTTATTGTACACACACTATGCATATATTTGTATAAACATGTATATGATTTTATATTTGTACAATTGGTTATCCATTGAAAGTTTTCATTTATGTAAACAAGATTTAACAAAAGAAGGAAAAATTTTGTTTCTATCCTCTCCAGTCATTCTCTATAAATATGCTTTTAAGTATTCTGAACATGAAATGTAATGTTTTTAAAAATGTCCAAAGAAATGCTTTCAAAATCCCATCTACTGCTTAATGAAGTCCATTTTCCACAAAGTCTTTATAGTGTGAAATAGGCTAATTTCCTCTTATTCTCTCAAATACTATCAACAGTGTTAAAGCTACCGTATGCAAGTATGAAATTGTATTTAATAACTTAAAATTGGACTTCTTCCATTTCTTATCTGAGCTGACCAGCTCTATTTTGTATTACTCTTCGTGGGTGTGATTGGGAGATAAGACTCCCTTCGGTTCCTCTTGGACTTCTCCCCTGTCCTTAGTCTATCTTTGGCGACAAAGCTTACACTTGCAACGCTGGTATCTGCTGAGCTGGATGAAATTGTATTCCTCCTTCAGCAAGAGGGTTTCTTTACAATGTAATTTTCTGCTCATTGTAATTCACAAGGAATTTTGTAAGTTAGAACACTTAAGGATGTCCTTTTGAGAATGTGCAAGATTAGCACTATTGGAAAAGTTTCATCATTAAAAAAACAAAAATTCACCCTAAAACGCAGCTCGCAGGTCTCCAGGCTGTACTTTCCGGAACGGCTGTCTTCCCGTCTCTGTCCTAGACTAAAACCAGGAGGTGCTTTTGTCCTGAAAGCTGGGTGAACAGTGCACGCACTAAAGCCGTGAATGTGACCCCTGACACTGAAAATCGTGGAAGACAGAGGGAAGTTCCTTAGCAATAATCTCTCAGAGATGATACCAAAAGCAAAAACAGCAAAAGCAAAACATAGACGAGTGGGACTGGATCAACCTGAAAGCTCCTCCCAGCAAAGGAAACAACAAACAAAGGGAAAGACAACCTACAGAATGGGGGAGGGCGAACGTTTGCAAACCATACATCGGATAAGGGTTTGTATCTAAAACACTGATATATAAAGACAGCCTACAACCCAACAGCCAGAAAAACACATAACCCAATTACAAATGAGCAGAGTACCTGACTAGGTGCTTCTCCAAAGAGGTGCAGATGGCCAACAGGTCCGGGAAAAGACGACACCCCTGACCATCAGAGAAAGGCAGACCGAAACCACAGTCATGCATCACCTCCCACCCGTTAGAACGGCTGTTATCGAAAAGACAAAAGATGGCCACAGCGGAGGGCGGGGAGAACCTGGCCTCCCGCTGGCTGCACTGCTGGTGAGATGTGACAGGTGCTGCCGCCATGCAAAACAGTATGGGGGATCCTCAAACAATGATAAATGCAGCTCCGGGATGACTGAGCAAGTCCACTTCTGGGTCGTCCCCCAAAAGAGTGGAAATCTGAATCTTGGAGTGCTATTGGCACTGCCACGGGTATTGCAGCCTCATTCACGATGGCCAGGTCGGGGCGTTAACCCAACGGACGAAGTGATAATGCAAACATGGTACGTACACCTAATGGACTGTTATCCCGAGTTTGAAAAGAAGGAGATTCCATCATTTGTGACAACATGGCTGAAACTGAAGGGCATGTGGCTCCCTGAAATAAGGCAATCATAGACAGACAAACACTGCCGGATATCATATTTATATGAAGCACCTAAAACAGACCAGTTCACGGAAGCCGAGCATAGACTGGGGACTGCTGCCGAGGGGTGTGCGGCGGGAGGAAGGCGAGGCGTTACTCACTGGGCGTGAAGCTTCCGTCACACAGAAGGAATCCGTCCCAGAGACCTAGCCCAGTTCCCGCGCGCCATACCCTGTTCCGTGCGCACGCCAGCAGGCCGGCTTGAGTGAGCCACGGAGATGAAGAGCAGAAAGACAGCGCGTGCTCCAAGGGTGAAACCCATAAACGGTTTTAGAGAATTCAGAGTTCTTCTAACGTTTCTCCGCGCCCACGCTCGCTTTAGGATGCCGTCACACAAACCATTAATACAATGTTTCCGCACGAAGAGTGGGTTCTACTATGAAGTCAGTTAGCCTTACGATAGGCGCTAGGTTCACGGCCCATGTCCCGCCCCTTCCTGCTATGAGCCACGGTCGTTTCAAGGTCAGCACCGGGAGCTCCAGCCTGAAACCCAGAGCTCCTCGCTCATTCCCCATGTCCTTCAAAGCCATTGGAGTAACTTAACGGATTATTTCATTTCTCTCCATTTGCTCTGTGCCCATCATGGGCAAAACTGCCACGCTCTTCTTCAAGAACTGTTTCAGTACCTTTGAAAATTCAATTCTCAAAGCTAATACTCCAACTTATTAAAAACACATTGAAAGAAAGTGTGTAAAAATGTGAATCTACTAACACCTATTATGTATAGATACCTGGTTATTTCATGTATCATTTTTTGCACTTTATTTTTTTTTGAAAGTCCCAGTGCAATCTTTTTTTCAGCGGTGTTATTGCAAGCTTATGGGCATCATGGCACCCAAGCGCCCACTTAAAATTTACAGCTCGGTAAGCTTTGACTTACGAAAGAACTTGAGAAACCATTAGCATATCCAAGGTAATGAACATTTACATAAGCGGCAAGAGTTATTCCCCGCTTTTAAAATGTCGTTTTCTATAATGCTAACGTAGCCTACGATTTGAAAATGTTAATAGGATGTAAAGCCGAGAAAACAAAAGTTCTCGTCCTGTGAAACTCAAGTGCTGGACATGGCCTTCACTGACCAGGGCCGCGGCCTGCCCAGGGAGAGGGCGCGGTCAGGACCTCGGCCCAGACGGGGGCTTGACCCCACTCGGAGGGTCGGAGGCTCCCGGATCGCTGTCCTCACTTCCTTCGAGTATCTCGGTTCTCCTGCTGTCCACGCGCTGCCTTGTGCACGGATGGGAAGGACAGGTCCCCACGGAGTCCCCCGCCCCTTGGAGAAAAGTTAAGGACTGCGTTTTCCCCCACCAAACACGACTTTTCCTATTTGGACTTGGTTTTCTGGATGTAGCCTTCATAAAACATCTTTATTGTTTTCATTCTTCGAGGCATTTCAGACACGTGTAATTTCTCCATCTGACATTTCATTAGCTCGGCTCTGCCGTAAAGCGAACCCTGAGACAGGCACGTCTTTGGGAAATGGGGGGCAGGGGCTCTGGGAGGGAGGGAGCCCCGCAGGCTGCACACCGAGCAGCAGGGGCGGGACTCCGGGGCTCCCTGGCTCTGCTCGGCCACGCCCTCTGCAGGCATTAACTGCCCCGCTCCTGGGTGGGTGCTGGGGCTCCCTGGGGTCTCACCCGCGTGCTGAGGAGCCAGAGGCCACAGAGCACTAAGACCCGGCCCCTCACCTGCCGCGGTGGCTGCACAGAAGTGTCCAGGACTGAAAGGTAGCCGCGGGGATAAACACTGCCCAGCTGAAGACTCAGCTCCCTTGAGAAGGCGGCATTTTATTTATTCCACAAATACATACAGACTGGACACTTACTAAATGACGACGTACGATGTCTTATCGCCTTCTAGGGCCTAGTATGTGCTTTGGCCCAACAGGCAGACATATTCAAATTATCCTAACTAAAACCATTGCTTCCCACATGGAACTCATCAAGGCTAGCTCATTTAATCCTGCCTGATATGTATTAAAATATCCATTTAGTAAAATATTTGTCAGATAGTTTTATTCATTATAATTAAGTATATTAATTAAAATATTAGGCAATTCGATTTTAATTAGAGGAAACATTTTGTAATAAATATTCACCACCAGTAAGGAATCATATTAGCAAAAGGAAACAGATGCGTCATTAAGTCAGTTCTTCGAGAGACAATAGTCATTACACTAATCCTAGTGAACACCAGCACAACACTTCATTTGGACTGTTCTCGGTGAGACCTTTCCATAGATTAACTCATTTAACACCAGAAATTCCCTGAGTGTCAAGCAGTGTTAATATCACCCTTTTCAGGATAAGTGAACTTGAAACACAGAAGGGTTAGTAACGGACACTTCAGAAAAAAATAAAATAATAAAGTAAAACGGAGTTTCTTGTAAACCATTCCTCCACCTCTTTTTTTTTTTTTCTTTTAAGGCACTGGAGCCTGGGGGCAGGCGGCGGACACGGGGGTCTGTCTGTCTGTCTGTCCGGTGGCTGACCCACATCCTGCCCCGGCCCCTGCTGACTTAGGCAAGTGGCTATTCATTCCTTCAAAAGCAGTATTTAAAAGTTACATGTAAATATAAATAACGGTTTATGAGAAATAGCTGCGATTTCCAAAACAAAGGCATTAGCAAGAACATTCACACGGTTTTACAGTTTCTGCAACTACCCTGAATGCCTGCTGGACAGAAGACCACTGTCATCGTATGCCAGCTTCTGTACCCAATGTGTTCTGACATTACATCACTAGCCTCTGGAAATCGCCACCAGCACGTGTGAGGGAACAAGGGAAAAGACAACAGAAGTCTTACTGTTATAAGTATACCTTTGACTCACAAGCCCCGGGGGTGTCTCAGGGACCCCCAAACCGTCCCAGCCTGCATTCTCAAGCTGCCACCAAGCACCGGCAGATGCAGCCCCTTCGTACCATGCACTCAAAGTCAAGTCCGAGGGGAAAGTGACCACTCAACTCATAAGGCAATCTACACGATGCCAACAACTCATCGGCTACGCTTTTCTATTTTCCACTGGTGTTTGCCTCTTCACACTCATGTATGTACATCGTGTATGAACACTGAATATGGCCCGTTTGATTTTCAAAAATTAATCTAGATTAGTAACGTTCCTAGAAGAACATAATCTTCTGTGTGGGACATCAAGATACAAGAGCGAGAAAGCCTTCCAAATGTTTGCAGAACTCCACAACACTTAGTTTATTGATTAAAAAAATAACTTCGACATTTCTTTTGCTGTGGAGCAGAAGGAAGGTGGGTGTCAGAAATCCATGCCTCATAGTGTGTGTGCAATAGTTCCTCAGACTGTATCTATGAGAGCCAATTAAATACTTATTATTAAAGGTCAACAGCCGGGTATGAGTCTCTTTCCTGCTCCTCAGGGAGAACAGGTGTTCTCAACCATTGTTAATTGTAAAAGGTTAAACTCATTTTAACATTTAATGCAATACATTGATTATTAAGTTGTATTAATTAATTGATTTAATTATCATCGTTGGCTTCACTTTAGTTCTGAAGCGTGGAAGCAGAGGAGCTGCTCAGGGGGCTGCTTCGCCCACATTCCAGAACAAGGGGCGTCATCAGAGCCCTGTCCCCTCTCCACCCCGGTCCATCCCCGCACAGACCCCATTGCACATGAAACTGCGCTATCGCCGCTTGAGGGAACCTCCATGGCCTCCTGTCTCCGTTCCACTGCACACTCTCTCACTCTCGTTACTAACCTGAAACCCTCCAATTCAAACTCTCCTGTGTAAAATCACACACATGTCACTTCTTCCTGCAGCCCCAATGACTCCCACATTCTCTGTCAGCCCTCCCACGGGGTCTCAATTCCCGGCCATGCCCTCATTTTTAAACTGGGTTCCCTGGCTCCTTCCCCTTCTGTCGTCTCCTTTTGCGACAGTGGGTTCCATGCTGACAATTACTTTCACCAGAATCTCTTTGCACAGGATGCATAGGTTCCCGCTTCACATTCTGTCTTTGTGTAGTTCTCTGATCTCCTTGATTGAAATATAAGATCTGTGACAACAGACTGTGTTGTACTTTTTTGTCTCCTGATTCATATTTTCCCCTGGCACTCAAAAACTACCCAATCAATGTTTTTTGACTTCAATATAGAGATCTATCCCAGATATATATGTGAAAATGAGGCGGCCACAGAAACTGTGTTTTGGTGCAGAGCAAAATTTGAGACAAAATAGATTTTACTAGATCTGCTGGTGTCCGGGTGATGCTGAGACTACAGTGCTGTCAGTAATGTGCTGTGGTGGGGTGTGTCTGCCCCACGAGACACCGGTGGGAACCACATCCAGCTGACAGAATGCAGGCCCCAGCCCCCCAGGAGCCACTGCGCTCCCCAGACCACACCCGCCCACGCCAGTCCTTCCACTCTCCTTACATTCATATTTCCTAATTGTCAGCAGTTTCCCAGGAACAAACATCCCATTCTAAACTCTAACTTCAGAGACCCATAAAGTAAGAAAAGATTATAAATGCACATATTTAAAGTCGAGACAATTTTGTTCACCTTTGATTTCTCTAGGAATTAGAATCAAAATTGAAATGATCGAGACAACTGTGCTTGAACAACACTTTTTAAAAAGACTAGTGTAGGCAATGGAGAAGCCAAAGAACTTATATGCATGACCCATGGCCATGAACTGGGGGGTGGAGAATGCTGGTGGGAATGGGGGTACTGGGAGGAGGAGGGGAAAAATGGGACAACTGTAATAGCACAATCAATAAAATATATTTTAAGCATTGAAATAAGAAGAGTTAGAAAATTCAAATAAAATAATACATTTAGGATAAATTAAAAATACTGTCAAACAAGAACCACCAATCAAGACAAAGAGAATTTCTACAGATAAGCCACTTCAACCTGTAAGATAATTCCAAAATATTTAAACTGTCCTTGAGCACAGAAAATATCGAGTTTCAAAATTTGCTGTCAATATAATCTTGGTAGGAAAACCTTAAAATCTCAGTAAAATTAATAGGTTTCAAATCTATTTTTGAAAGTCGATAAAAATCCCTCAAATATGACACTATCAAATCAAAGACAGTACTACTTCTGAAGAACCACATTAGAAGACACCTTGAATATGTAAGATTTATTATAGGAATGCAATGATAGAATTTTTAAGAACCCTTTAAAGAAGCAAAACCCTAAATTGATTCTGACATTTAATAAAGTGCAATAAATATTACTGATTGAAATAAATATTTAATAAAACAGGAGAGACATATACACTTCCTTAAATGTTGGGCCCACCCCATCTGAAGCAAGCTGCCTGCCTTATGCTCAGTGGTGAAAAGCTGACAGCCTTCTGCTCATGCTCAAAAAGGCATTTTTGCTGTGAGTTCTGTTATTATTTACAAATAATAAAAAGCAATGATAGATATTGTTATCCATCTTGCCGTTTCCCTTCTACAGTTACTAAGCTAAAGCCTTCTTCAGATTGTCCCAACTCGCATCCCTCGAACACCACGGCTGCCAGCACTGGGGATCCATGCATGGAAAAGAGCCAAAAGCCAGAGCCGTGCGCAGGTAACGACCGGCCGGCCGGGGAGTCATTACGCAGCGGCCACGTTTCACAGATGGAGACTCGGGCTTGCGGAGTCTCATTAGCGAGCTCAAAGTCGCACAGCAAGGGGCAGAACGGGCTCAAACCCAAGGCCGTTTAGCTCCTGAGTCCAATCTCTTATGTATTCCCTTCATCTTCTTCCCTCTCCTCCTTGTACATTCTTAGCAGGTTCTGCAAGCTCGAAAAGAACGGCATGTGCAAACCTTTTAAAGCCGTCCATGAAAGCACATGTGTGACCTTTCACATGGGAGAAAGAATAAAAATTAACCCCAAAGACCCCCGAGGGACCGGCTATGGAACATGACAGGCAGAACAGAAGGTGGTGCGAGGGGATGTTTCTCAAGGAGAGCTCCCCACCCCCATCACACCTTCTACTCAACTCCGAAGGAAGTCTTCTAGAGGGGCCATGGGGACGATGCGTCTTGATCACAATGACGGCACTCCCCTCCTGGGAGAAAGGAGTTTATCTCCAGCTCTGTGCCCTTGCCTCCTCTTTGCTGGAATCAGTTCTCCTGGTGCTGATGGTGTATGACAGTCGACATTGAAAAGTACAAATTATGTGAAAGAATGTGTCCTGTCACTACCCAGACATCCTGTCTCATGTTAACCAAGGACGATTCACAGGGCTGCTGCTTTTGGCATTCTGGGGAGAGAAGATTTCTATGTGTTTATGTGCTCCAGATACTCACAGGAAACTCATCTTTGAAAAACCACAGTAAGTGATCTTTTAGATGAGATATCAAAAAAAAATGCTGTTCGTCCAGAAGGTGACTGAATTTAAAAGTTCAGAATGCCAAGCAGAAGGTGTTATTTTTACGGAAATTTCACCAAGCATGTCCGTCATGATGCAAGTCACTAATGAGGCATCTGTGAGCCCCTTATGGTTGGTGAGTGAAGCAAAAACAACTTCTCATTCTTACAGAAAATACAACCTCAACTTCCAAAGAAAAAGTAGCCAAGCCTGAAGGTTTTAAGACCGTCGCAGCAATAAATTTTATTTCTTACGTTTAAACTGCTAAATGTTATTAGTGTTTTTGTCAATTAATAACATCGATTTTAGTAAGTTACTACACCTAACATTTACCTGATGCCTGGTTTGTTCTCTTCAAACATCAGACGGATGCAGTTACCATGTTTACAAGAGCCCAACGCTGGTCCTTGACGAAACTGGGTTTTGAACCCAATCTTTTTACATATTCTGTGCCCTTAACCACTGTACTTTATGTTCAGCATAAAAAGCTAGACCCATTCACTAGAAAACATCTAGCAGAGTGAGAAATCACAGGCCTGAAAACTAAATGACTATGGGCAATTTAAAAAAAAACATAACACTCAAAACCAGTTCAGCCCAAGAGCTGCAAATGCACTGAGTAGTTGACTAACAAAAATATTTTGTTTTACATGGGAAAGTACACCACTTTGTGAATTTGAATAATGAAATCTATTTGGAGCTCTTAGAAGCGTGGAATTTTAAGATATAACTATGAGGATGAAAACAAAATATTATATCCTACTGGGTGCTTACACAGAACACCGAACTGAATTTTTATAGCCTATTATTCCTAATCTTCTCCAAACCTTAAGAGATGGTTATGCTATGAAAGCCTTACTTTATGCAAATGTCAAGTTTTTAAAAACTTTTCATTGAGTTATAACACGCAGCAGCGCAATCCATAATGTACAGCTCAAAGAGTTTGGACTGAACAAATACACCCATGTGACCCGTCACCGTATGAAAAAATGAAACGTAAGCCTCCTACTAGTGGACACCTTGTGGCCCCGCTTACTAGACACCGGCCTTTAAATGTGGTACCACCCTGCCTTCCAGCATCACAGGTGAGCTGTACTGGTTTCTGAGTTTCACATCAATGGAGTCACCTTCTATACTCTTATAGTCATATTTTGCTGAATGTAAAGTTTATAGAGTCATCCACATTTGGATGAATAGCAGTAGTTCACTGTTTCTTATGAAAGAATATTCCAGTGTATGAATTTACTATCATTGACCTCGTCGTGCTAATGATGATGTATCATTTAGTTGTTTTTAGTTTGGGGCTGATTTTTGAATCACGCCGCTGGGAAGACTGGTGTGCATGCCTTTTGGGGTGCATAGGTGAGCACATGTCTGCGTGCTTTGAGGGGAGCCTGGGAGGAGAATTTCTGGCTTATGTGGTCTATTTATGTTCAGTTCAGTGGATTTTTGTCATCACCTGAGAACATACGTTCATTGCCTTTAGAGAGGGAGGGAAAGAGAGAGGACATCGATGTGACAGAGGAACTTCAACTGGGTGCCTTTTCCCATCCCCCCCAACCAGGGATCAAACCTGCAACCTAGGTATGTGTCCTGACTGGGAATGGAACCTGCAACCTCTTGGTCTACAGGACGATGCTCCAACCAACTGAGCCATACCAGCCGGGGCCAGTCCAGATTTTGACAACTAGTCTACCAAAGTGGTTACAGCATCGGTGTCCACCGTATGGCAAAAGCCAACTCCTTTCCATCTTGTTTTCAAGTCTCCGACATGCACAGGTCTCCCTTGCTTCAGTAGGTAATAAATTCAGGTTTTTGACTCAGGTATTAAGCGACAGGTTCTTTGAAAAGTGGAGCCTCCTCTGAGACTTTTTGCAGACTCCCCTGGGGCAGCACTGGGTGGCACACACAGACCGACAGGTGCATCCATCAGGTCCTCTGTCCCCAGAGTCCCAGTGTCCTTCCCGCATGCGGCCAGGAAAGTCTCTCACCAACACGTGTGCTCTGTCTTCATTTGTTGAATTCTGGTTGTTGGGTTTATTTTGTTTCCTGGGAGTCTGTTCATTACTCTCTCTGATCTGAAGGGGCACCCCTCGGTAAAACACTCTTCCCATTAGCCTGTCGAGGCTCCGCCGCTTGCTTCATTCTTGCTGTGTGTCTTTCTGTTTTATTTCCTTGTCTCGTGTGTCTTGTTCTCCGCTGGAAGGTCTTGAGCCTGCCGAGTCTATGGAGAACTGTTCTCTAGGGACTAAGTGGTGGCACAGACCCCATGAATCTCTCCCCCAAACCCAACCCAAGAACTGCCAGCTGTGAGCCCAGTACACGGACAAATTATACAAGGGTGACCGGCCTCAGGTGGGGTTGGGTCTCCTGTGAAAATCTATAAATCTGGTTTTTTCTTCTTTTTTGCTCTGGTTGCCTCTAAGATTTCTTCTTTATCATTGCTTTTCCACACCTTAAATACATTGTATGTTAAAACAACTTGAGTTTCTCTGAGTTTCTTTTAACTGTGACTTGCTGGTTTTTTATTACATTTGAAAATCATCAGCCATTCTCTGTTTAAACATTTTTTTCTTCCCATTCTCTTTCTCTTCTTCTAGGATTTCAATTGACATGTACATGAGATCATGTCCTATTGTCCTATAGCTCATGAAAATATTCTTTGCCTTTCCCCGCCCTTATTCTCTGTGTAGGCTACTTTTCAGTTCGGGTAATTCCTGCATCTTCACGTTCTCTCAGCCTTTCCTCAGCCGTGTCTGGTCTGACCAGGCTGGACCCGTTATTATTTGTGTCTGGTGGCTAGTTCGAAGACATTTTTCATTTCTGTTACCATTTTTTTAACGTCTAGATGACCTGTTTGATGCTCTTTTATCATTTCAATTCTTCTGCTGAAACCTGTTGACGCACGTTGTCCAGTTTTGCTCCGCACACGGTTCATAGTCACTTTCTCTCTCTGTCCTGGGCCTGCGTGGTCACTCGGGCCACGGTTACTGATTGCTTTGTCTTGTTCCCCCGGATTGTTTTGTTTCCTTCCCCTCTGAGCTTGCACTACCTAATTGACATGATCTGAGGCTGAGCGGCAGTGTAGGTAATTTTAGCTTAACTTCGAATGACCTTCACCCACCATCAAGCTTTCCAGCTCCGAGCCAGGCTGGATCGATACGTCCCCCATGGCTACACCGTGGTGAGCCCTCGCCTAGACTGGCGCAGACTTCTCCCTGTGTTTCAAGCGCTTGCAGAAAAGCTCCTCAGGCGTCAGAGCTCGGAAACTGTCTTTCCCTGGTCTCCGAAACTGTCTTGGAAGGTACACTGACTGGTCAGGCTTCAGGGCCTTCTCTGCCCCTCCACTACCCCAGGGTTGCAAGTGCTCTGCGACCCCCTCTGTCCCCTGGAAGGTGTTTTCCTCTTACAGGAAGCCCGGAATGCAGCCCCTTGCCCACGTTCAAAACTGTCAAATCCATCCAAGGACAAATCAAGGGCAAAACGTCCACTTCATCCTACAGATTCTCTCTTCTCTGGATTTTTAGACCCTCTTGTTCTTGTTATTTTGGCTACTCTCTGATGTCTTTAAGGAAATGATCTTCATGTTTCATCAAAGTTCTCAGTTTTTTTTTTTAAGTAGTAACATCAGTCTGTTATAAACTACTCAGTTCTTCCTTGGAACAGAAATTCACAGTACTGTTTTGAAGTAGAGTGACATTAATGGTCTCGTTTTTATGAGAAATTGTTTTAATCATAATATCAGTCCCCCAAACTTGAAAGTCTTAATGTAATAATTTATAAGTTGGTATATCTTCCTTGGAAGTTTTAATTTGTGCTTCTGTTTTTACCGTATAATTGTGCTTCTTTAACTATTAATCATAACTTATTTTTGGACCAACTATTTATTTGCATCAAATCTTCTGTCAGAACTTTGGATTTTATGATAGCTATTAGTATTTAAATTGTTTTAATCTACATAAAATGTCATTCAAACACTTTCATTGTTTATAACTCTAGTGTTAACACTGGCACTACCAAGTTGATAACATTGGAATAGAAACTGTATGTGGTAGAGTACAAAAATATGTCCAAAAAAACTTTCATATTTGTACTATTGTTTCGTAAGAATACAGTTTTAAAAATCTATGAGATGTCAAGAAAATTAAAAATGGCATAAAGATATGCACCATGTTGATAGATTTGTGCAGTGTTATTTTTTATTTATTTTTTAAAAAGATTTTATTTATTTATTTTTAGAGAGGGAAGGGAGGCAGAGGCAGAGAGAGAGAGAGAGAAATATCAATGTGCTGTTGCTGGGGGCCATGGCCTGCAACCCAGGCATGTACCCTGGCTGGGAATCGAACCTGCGACACTTTGGTTCGCAGCCCTAGCTCAATCCACTGAGCTACGCCAGCCGGGGCTTTTTTTTTTATTTATAATAAACTTACTCCTCCTAAAAGACCAGTAGAAAGTTACATGAGTGTTGAATTAATAATATTTTTCAGAAATGTGTATTGTGGAGAGAAAGGCAAGCCAGGTGTTTGCTTATAGGTAAGAAAAATGAAATTTATTAAAATTAAACACCTAGCACATAACAGTTATAACAGATTTCAGCACCCAAACTATCGATCATCATCATCAATACAAGGTGTCTGGAATTTTCACGGTCATGCTAATGGCAGGTGCAAGAGAAGTCTCCTGAGCACCTACCTACGAGGTTCCAGCAGCGACGGCCCTCCGGTGGTGATGCAAAGACGGCTGAGACTCATTTCCGCCCCCATTGAGCCAGGAGGCGCTCAGAGAACCTCAGAGTCTGATACGATGTCAAGGTTTGATCCTGCTCAAGGGACCGTTAAATGCAGAAGGATAATTGGATTTTTTGCAGGGATTTAATTCTGGGACCTGGACATCCACCAGCCCTGCTCTAAAGGTGGCAGTGGACGCCTTTAATAATGATTGAAACTACTCACACACACGATGGCTGGATGTTAGCACTCAAACTGAATAGTTTTCCAGAACACTCACAAGCAAAAATATTTTTACTTCCATTTCATTTTTTATCATTTTACCGAAGCCAGGCCCTTTCAACCGAATTCACGTCAGACCCTCTGGAGTTCCCTCGGTGTGCTGTGGTAACTTGCATCTCTGTGCACCCGTTTCTCCGGCCTCTTCCCAGAATGCATTTCACGTTTAGTTCATCTGGAGAGTGGCTGCCCACCTCCCAGGGCTCCGTCCAGAGGCCACGCCCAGGAAGACTGTGACTCAGCCCCACATGACCGCCAATGAATGCCAGAGAACTGATTCTCCCCCCATGAGCAGGTGCACCCCTTGATTGCACTCTGCTTTCAGGTTTTTCTGTGTGAGCGTGAGGTCCCCAAGAAAACCGTGAAATGTGCTGAGGAGCACGAAAGGGCAGTTTTCTTTGCTCTGACAACTAATTTATTGCATATTAATATGGCCACTTCTTTTCTTTTAATTTATACTTGCACAACATTTTTCTACCATTTTTACTTTCGGCATACCTATATCATTATACTTAAAGGCCTATATTTTTTAAAGGTTTTTTTATTTATTTTCAGAGAGGGAAGGGAGAGAGAAAGAGAGAGAAAGAGAGAAACATCAATGTGTGGTTGCTGGGGGTCATGGCCTGCAACCTATGCATATACCTTGACTGGGAATCGAACCTGCGACACTTTGGTTTGCAGCCCGAGCTCAACCCACTGAGCTACACCAGCCAGGGCTAAAAGCCTATATTGTATGTACTATACAATTAGGTAATTTTCTTTGTCCTAGTCTGCTGATCTCTGTCATTTAAACGCTGCATGTAGAACGTTTACATGTAATGTAATTATTGGCATGCTCATGCTGCAGTCTGGCATTTTTTCTTTCCATTCAATCTGTTTTTGTTTGCTGTTTTTATTTTTATTTTTTGCCTTCCTACGGGTAACTTCAACCACTTTAAAATTTCCATTCCTGTTTTCCCATCATGTTTGTAAGTGTATGTCCTTACAGAACTCATTCTGCAGTTGTTCAAGGCATTGCATGATACAAGCACCGTGTATGACAGACGGTCTACTGGGGTCCTCATTTTATAGCAGAAATCCCATAAAACAGTGCGGAGACTGTGATGAGTAGAAATTCTTTTAAAAATTCATGTCTGAGAATTTAATACAATTACAAAATGTAAGGGCTATCAGATCAAAAATTCTATTAAACTTAAAGCAGCAAGAAAAAAACTAAAACTACTCTTGGATGTGTCTGGGTAAAAATTCAAAGCCTGCAGGACAAAGGCTGGAAGTCTCTCCCGAGAAAGGACAAAGGGCCCGTGAGAAAGCAGCATTTGCTTGTCAGGCGTTTCATTAGCAGTGCGACGAGAGGATGGGATACATATTTAAAATGCTGAAGAAACATAACTGTCAACGGAGAAATCAATACCCAGCCAACTTATAATTAAAGAGTAAGGGCGAGATAAGGACGCCGCAAACCACAAAGGTGAACGGGGCCCTGTGTGCCCGGTTCGAAGTGACTGAAGTTCACGTCAGTGGTAGCCGACACAGGTCAAGTGCAGGCAGGTAGAGGACACCTTAGTGATTCAGGTGACGTAAGGTCTTTATCTTGTTTACGTTCACCTGCAAATAATGTGGGGAAATGTGGATTCCTTCACAACACATAAATAAAGCAAACCAAGACGCATGAATTTGTTTCCTTTCCGTTTTGTTGGACATCCTATGCTCTCTCGCAGAATACTGATGCTACTCTTCCCAAGACATTTTAAAGGTGTATCACCACCTTTTGTAATGACCAGGATGAGTAGAACTACAGATACAGTTGCTATTAAGCTGGGTTTAGAGAAAACGTGTAGAAATTCACTGCAGCATTATCCCCAAGCAGCAAAATACACCTTTTGATTTTGTCAAGACTTTTATAAATTCATTAAAAATCCTTTGTTCCAAAGGATTGCATTTTAACCCTCACAGGCGCAGGGAAGAGGGTAGCTACAGTGAAGGGGGGATGTAGCTGGCACAGCCCCCCACCACAGCCCGAGCACCACGTGCCCCTTTCCCTCTTTTCTGAGGCACCCAGGGCTCATGGGGCAGACGTTAAGGTGGGTCACAAAGTGCCAGTCAGCCTTGCTGGTGTGCGCACGTGTGTGGGTCTAATCAGGAGAAACGGTGTCTAAGTGTACACATCCCGGGGCCACAGGGCTTGGATCAGCCAGGTCACTTGTCTGCTGGTTGACCTTGTAAAACTCACCTTCAATGATTCTCTGTGACTCGGTATTTTCTTTAATTAAATGGGGAATAAAGTAGTATTTTTCATAAGCATATACATACCTGGGTATCACACTGGAATCATATCCAGTTAGAATGCAATAAATATTAGAAATATTTTCATCATTAAGACATACACTGTCTACATGTGTTTGAAAAAGACAAAGTGGAGAAAACCCAAAGTGAATGCTCCTGTACGTGTCTCCACCGGTGTTTCTTTCCTGGCGCATGGTCTCCATCCTGGGGTTCTGCCCACGGCCCTGGATGGAGAGATCAGGCGGCGGTGCGATTCCAAGCCACCCTCCTCCCTTTTGTATACGCAGCGCGCGCGTGCGTGCGCGCGACCTGCAGGGAAGAAGCGCCCGGTGGCGAACGGTAAAGAGAAGCCCAAATCACATCTTGTTGTGGAACAAGGACCCCACAAGCGTTTGATGGCCAAGTCCACCCCCCACTCCGACACCAGCTCTTCGGCGGGTGGCCGCCTCCGCTTGGTTTGGAAAGAATCCCAGGTGCTGCTCGCTCCCATGGGGAGGCCCATCATCGCGTCTACATTCACCCAAGGGTGCATCTTCGAGACTGCTGCTCGGTGGATTCAGCTTCGGGGAGGGCCGCGGCCAAGCGTGACTTTGAGTCTGGTCACCGCTGGTCGGCTCCCTGTCTCCTCCGGTGCTCAGGTGGCCCTCGGTGCCTCGTAGGGATCCGGTCTCCGCAGACTTCCCTTCCTCGTCTTGCATTCACCGCCGAAGGGATTCAGACTCCTAACAATTTTCCTCTTCAGCGCGAGGTAGCCCTGGGCGGGGGTTGCTGTATGGCGCATTCTGTGCGGCTGATGTTCCAGGCTTCCGTGGAACAAAGCCGCCACTCAACAGGACTTGGAATTAGCATACTCAGGAAATCCAGAGCGCCCGACGTCATTAGCATTCAGCTGCTAATTATCGAGTGAAATGCTGCACTGAAGAGGGAAGGGAATTGACTGTTGATTTGGGTGTTAACATGAGGAGATAATTATTTCAAGCCACTTTACTTCAACATTTCGGTTTTGGAACATATGTTTCTAATTTCCCAGGATGCGAAATGTTATTGGAAAGATATACAAGGCAACTATTTCTTAAAGCACATCTTGGTATTGTTCAATACGTTCATTTGAATTTTGTATCATGTCATACACCTTTGCAGATGTCGGTGTGGGAAAACAGCATTCTTTCATGAAGTTAAAGATAACTATTAGGATGCTTTGTAACTTACAAAGCATCTCATAATGTGTGGCACACATGTAAATAAAAAGCTCTCAATACTAGCTCTTTAATGTAACCAGCTTCTTGAATGTATGTGACCTGGCATCTACTTTATCTTTTCCGATTTATCTCTTTACTGGGCAGCACCTTTATTCTTGGAATGTAAATATTGTCGGTGTCCCTGGCCGGCCCTTCCAAGCAGCAAACAATTGTTGTCCAACAACTCCTAGAGCTTATTCTATGAAAAATAAGAGACTTCTTTTCAAAGTTATTATTTTTAGAAGAAAACTGAAGTCGGATCAGTAGAGAGCTGTCTTTGCTTCTCCTGCCCCGCAGGGGGCTGCTGACCATCTTCCATACCGTTCTGGAACACTCGAGACAGAGAACGCCCCGCTCTGC
Source organism: Phyllostomus discolor (assembly GCF_004126475.2). NCBI lineage: Eukaryota > Metazoa > Chordata > Mammalia > Chiroptera > Phyllostomidae > Phyllostomus > Phyllostomus discolor. The sequence continues at coordinate 3,038,860 of NC_040911.2, read as the reverse complement.
GGCTGCGCCTCTCATTGGGCCCATCCTGTGCAGCCTGTGCGGTCCACACGATCGGTTTCCAAGCAACGGTTGTCTTTGCCAGAGTCACATGGTCAGTCATTGTTCACCTGAGCAGGGGTCACCAGGAGGTGTGAGTGGGTTATGAAAGATACGGAAGGGAGAAATAATTGGTCCTGCTAGGTACGGCTGCCCTGTAAAGCTTGTACAAATAATATATATAAATAAAAATACAGTTTATATATGAACACCTATTGAATGAAAATATCAGATAAAAGGAGTAAAAGAGCCACCAAAGGAAGAGAAAGAGTAGCCAAGGAGTAATGAGAAATCCAAAAAAGTAGCACAAGTAAGAGTGAATGGAGGAAGTCCCCCACGGGGAGAGGAGATGTCTCACCATGTTGGATGTCAGAGGGACAGTGACGCGAATCCACGGGGCACTCGGCACACACCTCTGTGCCAGGAAGAAGGTGTTATCCCGCTGGCTCGGGCTCACATCAAACTGCAGCCTGAGATTTCCCACACACAAAGTCATCTGGTCTCTGAATACTGTTCTGAGACAAATGAAGATACCCTTGACTTTTAAATGTTTTATAGTGATTCGGGAAACAAAAGAATCACAGAACTGAAGCAACTTAAAGCCAGCAGAAGGTGTCTTCTCCGAACACGTGAAATAGCTTCACATCACCTTTGCCTGGCACATGAAACTATTAGGGATATGAACTTAATTGTAGCCTTTAATCACTCTTCTAATTGCCCTATTTTTAGAATGAAGACCTTTGAGAACACGTGGTTGATTTTTCTTTTTCTCTTCTCTTAGCTCTTCCAACATCACGATCAGATCTCAATTACTGTCATCAGTTAGTTGAGTCGACCCAGGGCTGGGCTGCCTGCCTGCACCGAGTTGGCATCGGGGCTGCCCCTAGACTGGGCGAAAGATTTCTATGGGCACCATCAAGCAAGTTCGAAAGAAAACATTGCAGTGATTGATGAGAGGCATGATCCACAGTAGCGGGAAGAAAGGGTGAAATATACGGGTCATGAATGTACCATTTGAAGATCAGGGACTGTTACGGACTGAATACGCATCCACCCCCCGTGTGTATGTTGAAGCCCTAATGCCCAGTGCGATGGTGACTGGGCCCTGAGCTTTTGGGAGGCGACCTGGCCGGGTGATGGAGTCACGGGAGCAGAGCCTCAGGAAGGGGGTAGTGCTTTTCAAAAAGAGGAAGAGACACGGGCTCGCCCCCTTCCTCTGCATGCTCAGGCCAAGGAGGGCCCATGTGAGCAAAGAAGGAAGGCCAAGTCCACCTACAAACCAGGGAAAGGCGTCTCACCAGACACAAAGTCTGCTGGCACCTTGGTCTTGGACTCCCAGCCCCCTGGCCTGGGAGAAATAAAATGTGTGCTGGGAAGGGAGGGGAGGAGGGTGCGGAGAGTGCTGAATCTGTCTGAGAGGTACCTTGTGTTCTACTTGGGTCTGAGTCAGTTCTCCAGGGACCTTATACGGCCAAGTGCCCTCTGGACCGCACCCAGAGGGGCAGGTGCTGCATATGGCACCGTTCGAGCTCAGCTGCAGAATGGAGCAAACCTTCTCTCTAATAGTTGTCAATAATTGCAAGCTTCTTCTTTCTTAAAACATATTTTTAAAAATTCCCATTGCAACATGGTGTCTAAGAACCAAAAGCTGAAGTGTATATTTCGTTTCACTTAAAAATCTCATCTTTGCTTTCGGAAAAGATTTTGTGAGGGGGGTCAGAGACCCCCAGGGGAGAAATAAAACAGCCATGAAGAAATAAACTTGATGTTGCCCCGGGCGGTACACACGGACCCAGCTTCTCCCTGGGCCGTGGCGGGTGGCTCCGCTCCCCACTTTTTCCAGAGCCTCAATACTTCATCGTTCAGTGATGTTTCTCCTCAGCCCAGCCCATACCTCTGTGAATACTCTTTTTAAACAGTTATTTTTATTTAAACCCTTTTAAATGTATCAACTACCTTTTATTGAACTGTGACCAATCTAGTAATAAAACTCAATAGAACTTAAACTTTTCAAGCACCAAATATGTGCAAGAGTGAGTGCTAAACTCTAGGCATTTTCAAGAGTGCCGCAATACGTTTTCTACGACAACATGACATTTTTCACTTCGCCTGCCGATAAAATTGTTCTTGTAAATCCTCTTTGCTTCAAATATAATCTATGCAACAAGAATTCACTTCTCTCTGAGAAATTGCTACAGATTTTAAAAATAAACATACCAAAACAAAAAGAGGATAACTTTTTGTTATCCTCTACTTACTATGGAGACTAATATTTTTTATTAGTATTTTGAAAAAATATTTATAAACTTGGGAAGTACCAATTATAAATGTGATTCTAATTTTTTCAAGTATTTTTACCTTTGAGATAGAAAATTTAGATAATAAATATTGTTTTATTTTCTGTACTGGAAAACTATTTATATAACAGAATATTATGTTTGGGGATTTTACTTAGAAGAAATGAGTTATTTTCTAAGATAAGGAGATTTTCCCGTAAACAAACATGAAAGGCTCTTTAGTAGCTCCGTTGTATAGAAACGCTGTTATATAATGGATGACTCATTCTACAGGTGCAGAACAGATACACAGCACTTAAAACACCATTTAAATGAAGTAAATTATTGTCGGGTTATAATAATTAAAAATAACAGCATGAATTTGTGAAATAATATATGGTTTTCAATAGGTGATCTTGACTAAGTCATGCATTTCACGGTGCCTCAGTCTTGCATCTGAAAGGACAGTAAGTCATTTTATATTTGCCATCCTAAATCATGGCATCAGTTTCTTAGCTACTTTGAAATAATTCTGCACTCTGGAGCTTTAGAAAGGAGCTCATGAGTAAGGAAGTCTATGCTCAATGACTGTCTTTCAGAAGTGTGACGGAGGGTTGCATCCCCCAAATCTGTACGAGTTTACAAAACACAGGGCATGTATTCTCTTGCTTAAAAAACATTGTGGACATATTTCAGAAAACCCGAAGTTAATCAAATTTAAGGGAGCAAGTAAAGTGAAAGCCTGCATGTACATTAAATGTTTAGTTAAATATAAATGATTTTTCCAAATTTAAGTATAAAAATTATACCAAAATTGGAATGTTGTTATCTCAGAAAATAACCCCAAACTAAACAAAGGTAAAAAACTATTGAGGAACATTTGGATTCAAGTAAGCCTATGTTACATTACCAGGTTATTATAAGGAGAGGAAACCTAGAATTAAAAAAGAAAAAGGCACACGTATTTGAAGGAAAAAGCAAAATTGCTGGAATTGGTTTTGTGTATCTGGAACTCACAAACCAAAACTATGACACATTTAACTTCATTTTCATAGGTGTTCAAGGAATATCCATCAAATAAACCATATGCGGAGCCATAAAATAGGTCTCGGCAAATCTCAAGAGATTCAGGTCATACAGACCATAATCATTGTTCACAATAGATTTCAACTATAAATCAATCAACTATGACCAACTGAAATTGAAACATTCACCAATATCGGGATATTTCCCAACATACATCTGAATAATTCATGTCTCAAAGATGGAATCATGATGAAGATCATAAAATTAGAGCAAAGTAGAATGACAGTGCAGCATATCATAATTGTGAAATGCAGATAAACAGATATTTAGTAGAAATGTGTATGTTTAAAGGTAAATATTGTAAGAAAATTAAAAGACCAAAATTTTTATCTCAAGAAGCTACAAAAGAAGGGCAATAAACTGAAACAGCAGCCAAACAATAGAAAAATAAAAACAGAACGAGATAAAGTAAAGGCACGTTTCTTTTTTTGTTTGTTTGTTTGTTTGTGTTTTGGATCCCACATCAGGCCAGCTGAAGGAGAGAGGGGACGCAAGCAGACCAGCCCCCCCCAGTGACGTCACTTAAACTCGATGATCTCCTCAGAGGTCCTCTCTCCAAACAGTCACTTCGGGGACCCGGGTTCCAAAACATGAATCTGGGGCTTACACAATTCAGTTAATCTCAAAGACTAACATGAAAATAAACATAGCAGTTTCTATCCATAATAGTTTAGAAGTCAAACCATCGAAATGCTCATTGTAAGAATCGATAAACACCACAGATGTTTACTGGCATCTTCGGGACGTGCGATACTGCACAGCAATACAAAGAGTGGGCTTTTGACACACGTAATAACACGGACGGCACTCGCATATATGTGATGAGCAGAAGTAGCCCCGGACCTAGGATTACCTACTGTACGTGTCCGCAGACTCGCAAGTCAAGGACAGGCAAGGAGAAGGCAAAGGCACCCGAGGATCTGGGAAGTCACTGTAGTGGTAACGATGGGGTGGGGGTGGAAATGAGAAAAGGAAGTGAAAAAGACATAAGAACTGAGAAAAGGGAAGAGGTCACTTTCAGGCAACTACTATTTGGGGGTGCACTGTGCCCTCCCGAACTCACATGTTGGATTCCTTACACTCAGTACCTCGGATGCGACCGTATTTGGAGGCAGCCCTTGTAACGGAATATTCAGGGTAAAATGAGGTCATGTGAGTGGGCCCTGGTCCAGTACTACTGGTGTCCTAGTAAGAAGAGGAGATCAGCACACTCGAGTGCGCGCGCACACACACACACACACACACAGGGAGACCAGGTGGGGGCGTAGAGAGGTGACAGCTGTCTCCGCAGGGAGAAGACAGGCCTTAGGAGAGGCCAACCCTGCGGACACACCCTGGTCTCCGACTCCCGGTCCCCACAACCGTGAGAAGATCAGTCTGTCGTCTGAGCCTCCTAATCTGTGATGCTTTGTTACGGCAGCTCCGGGGAACTCCTATGAACACATACAACTAATAATTTTATTTATTCATTATTCATAATTATATAAGCTTCTAGTAATTGAGAGAGTAGTGATGGTGTAGAGATAAAATACATTCATTCGTAGGAGGAAAAATGAATGCATGCAATGTAGCACTAGTATGAGATGACATTGAACAAATATGACATTGGGTATCAATGATGGAAAACACAGGTATTGACTGAAATGGTCTATATTAATAGAATATCCATAAGGAAAAACTATTGAATCTCTATCTTAAACCACAGGCAAAACTCATGTCCAGGTCCATTAAATATATAATAGTCAATGTCAAAAATATAAAATATTTAAAAGAAAATATGCAAAAGTGGCTATTAGTTCAGGCATGAAAACATCTCCAGAACATGTTTCAATAAGTAGAAACCTGAAAGAATGATAACCTGGAGAGTATTAATGTTCATAAATCCTGCTAATTAAACTAGACCATAGATCAAGTGGAAATAAAAGCCACAAACTAATAAATTTCCACCCCATATAACTGACAAAAATGTAGTGTTCCTCATATGTAAATACTGTCAGTTAGTGTAAAATAATAATGAAAAAAATCACACAGTCCAAGGGGAGAACAGGCAAAGACTTGAATTTTACAGGACGGGAAACAAACATGATCAATGAACACACGAAAAGAACGGTCCCCCCTATTAGTAACCAGAGGGATGCAAAACCGCAGGAGACGTCTCATGTCTCTGACCTCTCAGCTTCCCGAAAGGATGCGGACCAACTGTCACACCTACACGTGGTTGCTATGCGTCTAAGTCACACAGACGATCTGGGAAACACTTTGTCACCATCTAGGAAAGGTGGAAGGGACAGGTCCTGCAGGCTCACGGTGCTGCTGAGTGACACGGTGGCAGGAGAATGCTTGCCACCGCATGATTCGTCAGAAGAGGTGACAACAGTGGGAGTGGGCAACCGTGAAAACTGGCAACAGTAGGGTAGATATAACAAATTTCACATGTTCCTAACACCGTCACCTAGCCGTGAATACAGATGACGCGGGGCTCCGTATATCGGTGTTTTCTGGGCGCATTCTGCGCGAACAAAGGAAGCCACTGGAGAATACTTCTAGTGTGCTTCAAATACTATTAGTGTGAGCCCCGGCCAGCAGAGGAGAGCCAGCTGGGACTGCTGTGCGCACTTAGGTTACTATTTCCACGGGAGGCCCCACGCAGGTGTGCAACTGCTCAGCCAATGTTTATAAGTACAACCTAATTACTCTTCCAAAAGGTTTTTGCAGTGTGCATCCCCAAAGTAAGTTTGAATACAGCCTTTCCCCACACTGCTGTCAACAGTGTATACTATACACACACCAGGCAGGTGAAACAGGGGCGTCCGGGGCTGTTCCGTGTTCCTGCTCACGGGCAAGGGCTCACATGGGTTCACGTGTCCATTGGCCAGCCGGGGACTTTGTGACCTGCCTTTTCCTTTGCTTTGTTCACTTTTCCCTTCGGCGACTTTCTTCGTCCGTGTTTATTGGTGGCCACTATTTGTAACTATTGTGTTTGTCTGAAAAGTATTTTCACAATCCCACCCGTGCTTTTTCAATTTTGAGTTCAATGCTGCAGTCTCGGCACTCACAGTACTTACACAGCTCTATCTACTCCCGCCGCTCCCTGTCATCTCCTGATGTCCCTTCCTAATCCCCCACATCCGGCATGAGGAGAACTGGGGTGTCGTTTCTGGCCCACTGGGGGTGTGCTTGGGGCGGAGAGCGAGGCCGAGAGCTTGTGCAGGGCTGTTCCGGCCCAGACCCCGCCAGTCGGCGGCACCGCCCCGCCACATGCCCCTCGGTGCGCACGGCGGGTGCAGGTTGCAGGGTCGCCTTCCCTACTAGTGCATAAAGCTAAGTATCAGTATGTCAGTATGGTGCCTCAACTATATTATAAAATATTTTTGTTGCTATGTAAACCTTCCACAATATTATTACTATCAGAACTTGAAATCTAAGTTCCAAATAAATGTGTAATGAATGCACATTTTTCAAATTTACCTTAATCATGAGTTTATGCTTAGAGAAATGAATGCATATTAAATGCAATTTTTTAAATTCAAAGAATAGTCTCGTTGGCCATCCAATTTTCTTTAGGGATTTTGTCTTCACGGGGGGGACCCAAGGAACTGTAAAGCCTCCCCAGTTTTAACTGGATGTGTTATACCTTTCTGAAAATAACTTTACTTGTGCATTATCACCTAGATACTCATTTATACTTTTTAAGTTTTCAATGAAGTAATTGACTATTTATTTACGTACAGTCTGGGAACTCTTCTAGGCATTGGAAAAATCAAATACCTAGGTCTAGGCACTGGGAAAATCAAATACCCAGGTGTAGGCACTGGGAAAATCAAAGGTGAGTCAAACTCTCCGGATACGGAAGAACCCCACGCGCCGCCGGAGACACACACAACCTCTCCCACCCCTGGTTTTCCATGGAGAAGGACAACGGGCTCAGCGAAAGCAAAGCAAGGCTACAAGTCCCTTTGTTCTTCTTCTCGGCTGCAAACCCCAGGGGCATAAGTCATCAATACATGTTGAATAAATGGGTACATTACCATGTAGCAAAGGAACACTTTATAGTGCTTCATGATTTCGGCATAATTTGAGCCATCACTAATGTGTGGATTATAACTGAGATATTACATGTGTATCGTTTGTAATTGTTATTAAAAGTGTTCACACATCAACCGAGTAAACACGGACTTGATAGTCCTATCACGGATGAAATGACGATGAGGCAAGCATTTTAAATTTCTGGAAGTAAGGTGTTGGCAGAAAAGGTTATAACGCAGGGTGGGAATATTTTTAGGAGTAAGGAGAAACCTCGGAAGCAGTTCATGCATAACAAGGAGACAAGCTGCACGAGCCACTTTGTCACTGTTATTCTATGTCAAGACACTTGATGTGATCCAGACAAGACTTAATTGCGGGGCTGGCCTGACCGAGACGTGGGATTACTTCCTACTCAGCTGGCCTGGAAGGAAGGGGGCTGGCGGGCAGCCCACGTCCCCGGGGGGCCTGCAGGGTGGCCAGCAGCACGCAGCGCATCCCAGGGGCAAAGCAGAGTTTTTCACGCAATGAAATTTTCAAAAGCAAGAATAGCGAGAGGGAGAGAACGTGCAGATGGAGACAGGGAAGCTGGGAGAGACGGTCCCCCAGGCTGTCCCCACGTGCCCTTGTCATCTGTGCCCTTTGCGTCTGTGGGTCACCTACGCAAGGCCTCGGGGAGGGCTGCCAGGACAGCGCAGGGAAGGACACAAGATGCAGATGCTGAGTGTGGCCCGAGTGTGGTCCTCGGGCATGGTTCTTCACTGTGGAAGCCAAGACAGCTGTCAGAGGGGAAGAGGGTGGCGAGGGGGCTGGGGAGAGGTGACGGGATTAAGCAAAAACAAAAAGGAAAACTCAGAGACACAGACAACAGTAGGGTGGTGACGAGAGGGAAGAGGGCTGGGGGCAGGGAGAAGAGGGTAAAGGGGGTAAATGGTGATGGAAGGAGACTTGGGTTGGGTTGGTGAACACAGCACAGCATACAGACGATGCACTAGAGAAATGTACACCTGAAACCTATATAATCTTATGAACCAATGGCTCCCAATAAATTCAATTTAAAAAATAAATAAATCTTGACATTCTCCAAAAAAAATTAAAAAGCTAAGATTCAGACATACAGAATAGGTATTTGGGGGACATACTCGCACCCCCTTGCTTTCAGAGAGGGGTGAAGCCCCAGCCTCCAGGGCCCACAGGACCAGCCCAGCCTGCCATCGCTCCGGAAAACAAACTTCCGTCGGAAGTGCACGTTTCCTCTCAGGCTGCGCAAGGCTGTTTCGGCCGGGACGGGGACCGAGTGGTCTGCGCAGCCGAGACTCCCTGCCAGCTGCACCCGGAGGGACCCGTCTGCCGCCCGAGGACCTAGCGTGTGAGGCCTACCCGGTGCCAGCTCCCAGACAGAAGGCGGGGGGCCCGGGTCTCAGCGAGGGTTGGGGATGTGAGGGTCTGGGTGCCGGAGCGGGGCCATCGTATCAGGAATTTTGCATATATTGTTTTGAGAAAGAAGAATTGATAAGATCTTAACAAGATATAAAGTCTTATATATAGGTTCCCAGTTATCCCAGGGAAGGTATGTCCCAAGACCCCCAGGGGATGCCTAAACCCACGGGGAGTACCATACCCTGTACAGACAATGACTTTTGCCACACATACCTGTGATAAAGTTCAATTTATAAATTAGATGCAGTAAGAGAGTGACAATAAAAAATAAGAAAACAGAACTATTATAATACACTGTAATCAAAGTTACATGCATGTGATTTCTCTCCTTTTCTCCCCCTTTCTCCACCCCCCCCTCCTCAGGCTGACAACTGAGAGGCTACTAAGTGACCACAGGGCAGGGAGCCCACGCAGGGTGGACGCACTGGACAGAGGGACGATCCATGTCCCAGGTAGGATGGACCAGGAGGCCAAAGATTTTGTCAAGACCCTTGAGACAGTATGTAATTTAAACCTAATAAAGCATCTATTTCTGGAATTTCCCAAGTCGTGTGTTCAGACTGAAAAAGGTGAGGCCGAGGAAAAGAAGGAACCATTGCGACAGGCAAGGGCGGCCTGGTGACGCATTCCACGTCAGAATGCTGACACCCGGGGACTTAGTGTACTCGGGCTGCCGTGACAAACACCACCAACCAGGCAGCTTCACAGAAACAGACATGTACTTCTCACAGCTCTGGGGACCGGAAGTCCAAGATCGGGGTGGCAGCATGGTGGGGGGCCCTCTTCCTTGTCCTCCTGTCCTCACACGGTGATGGCGCATGGAAGGCGTCTCTCTGGAGCCTTGCTTCTCGGGGCCCCCATCCTACCCTGGTGACCTGTGACCTCCCAGAGGCCCCCTCCCGACACCATAACCTTGGACGTTAGGGTTTCGACACAGAGATTCCGGGGACACAAACCTCCCCAAACCATGACCTTTGTGGAACTGAATCGGACTCTCTATCCCATCATTGAATATTCACCAAAACGCATCGTCCTGCAGATCCCCGAGGAAAACGCGGGGCCGTGGGACTCCGTGCACGGGCCGCCCCACTCACAGCTCTGCAGCCCCCCCAAACAAACACGGGGCCGAAACACACAGCCCTCGTTCCCGTTCCTGTTATTAAAGCATTTACCTTTGCTTTGCCCGCGGTGTTGCCGCAGCCACGTGAACGTCGTTACTTCTCTACTTCGGGCAGCATTTGTTTCTCCCGGAGCAGCCATCCATAACAACGCCAGGGGCTGCGCCGAGTTTTATTACCCACGCAGTACGGAGCCGGAGCCATTAGTTTGGCTAACGCGAGGCAGGCATTTGCATGCGTGCTCCGGAGAGCCCAGCTTATTGTGACCATTCATTTCAGCACAACGGGAGCGAGAGAAGCAAAGTGCCAGATGGATAAATAGGCGGTTACAACTTAAATCTATAATAACTTGACAATGGCGTGAAGCGAGAGAGAAGAAAAATACGTGTATACGTATAAAAATGTACCTCAACACGGTATTCGGTTTTACGTATAGTGTGCCAGTGTTCGCAGCCAGTGAAATTTAAGTGTATCCTCTGCAGCAAAGTGCATTTGTCATGATGACAAAACTTTTCCCAGAACACAGCACTTCAAGGACAAGTGGGAAGGAGGATGCTGAAAGTAACGTCCAAACTCAGTGGACAGTCTGATCTGGGCCAGGCGCACGGCCCGGCGATGCGCACGCGCCATCACGTTCACTTGTGATGACGGCTCTGAGGGCAGGCGCTGACGCTGTTCTCATCTGAAAGGGGAGGGGAAGGAGCCCTAGACTCAGGGAGCAGCAGGCCGGGGTGGTGCCGGGGTTCTGACCGCACCTGCCTGATGAAGGGTCTCAGCCCTCTAACCGCCTTCTCGAAGTCTATAGGACGTTTTTCTTTCTTTGAACCAATATATTGCTTAACTGGAAAAGACCACAGAAGCTTTACAAAAGTCACAGAACGTTCACACTAGATACTAAAAATATCAAAGACGTTGAAGACCCAGGTCGTTCATTGATTGGGGTGTATCTGTGATGACCTTGACCTATGGCTCTACGTATTGATGAGCATTTACTGTTCACAATAATCAGTCATTCACCCATCAGATTGCTCACTATGAAGCCAGAGTGTGTCCTTGACAAATTTATCACCACCACCTTTGAATAACCCTTGAAAATGCAGTAGATCCCTTCGGTAGGTCTGAACACTGGTAATTTGGTTTTGTTATCAAGCAAAATATGTCCTTGATAAACAATTAGGGATGGCATTTAATTATGGTCCCCAAAATGGCTTCATGCGAACTATTCTAAAACTAAAATGATCATCTCTGGTTGAAAATGAACAAAATGTAATTGGTTCCTGTGGAATGATTCCATATAGCACGTTAATTTGTTTGGGTACCTGTGGGGTGCACTTCGGTCCTGACACCTTCTGGCAGGTTCCCCAGGAAACTGTGTTGAACTATATCAGACATTTCATGGGAAAATGATGGAGGATTTTGACATCTGCTATGATAATTTTCCAGTCTCAAGACTATTCTGGCTCAGTTTACTGTTTAAAAAAAAAAAAAGTCAGAAGCTCGGGCCATCAGCTGTTGTCACAGTGAAACACACTCAGACTCATTCCTCAGCAAAATCCCAGTTTTTCCCTCAAGTGACATTCATGGAAATCATGAGTTTTCCTGCCCAGTGTTTCTCTCACCCATGAGAGAACAATGAAGAGAAATGGATGAATGCACCTCTGTTATTTATTGTCAGTTTTAAATTTCCTTTGCGGTATTTTTAAGTAGCAGCATCTCAAGCCGGAAGAAGAAAGGGGGCACGAGATGACGACAGCGTGAACTTTCTCGGGTGTCCGCGGTCACTTCACCCCACTGGCGGGCATCGCTCGTAGGGAGTCGTGTAGCAGAACACTTTCCACATCGTTTAGTGCATTGATGATATTTGTGTATTTAAAAATACAACCAAAATCCCGAGTCCTGGAAGTACAGCATCTGCAAGTCCAGCTTGCCCATCTTACTAGAAGTAAATGATCCAGTTTTATTTTGGGAGGGGGAAAAGCTCCTTTGTGGAGAAAACAAATTGAAAATCTTCATTAACTCATGGGAATCATGAACACAACCTTTTTTTTCCTGTGGAAGCAGAAAAACGTAAGTCACTGTCAACCCAACTGAGGAGGCGGGGCACGCACTGTCCAGCGTGGTAAGGACTGAGGACGATGTTGTGTTTTGAGGTTTGATTCAGGTCTAGACTTTTCTGCGGGCCAGTCATGTTCTCTCTCTGCGCATAGATATGTACATCAGCTTTGTTCACTACTGCCAACACTTGTAATCCACCAAGATGCTGTTCAGCAGGTGAATGGGGAAGGAGAACGTGGCACCTCCAGACAATGGGACTGCATTTGGTGTGAAAAAGAAATGAACTATAAGCCATGAAAACACATGGGAGAACTTTAAATGCCTATTACCAAGTGAGAGATGACACACTCTGTAAAATGTAGAAACTCGTACTTCGAAAAAAATACAATGAGGTGTTTCTGCTGCAACGTGCAAAGAGGCTGGAGACTGTTACGCCCACCCTCGTCACAAGAAAAAGAAACTGAAACTGAAAAGCAAGGACTTCCTTATGTCCGTCGGAGGACTAAAGTCAGGGACCAAACATCGCCCCCAAACCCGGAGGGCCAGGAGGAGTCAAAGCATGCAGGAGCCAGGATCAGGGGTGGGGGGGGGTTCTCTTGAAGGGTAGCTTTGGCTAAGGGCTGGGGGCTGAGTGTGGCCCAGTGTGAGAGTTAGAAGATCTGGGGATCGTGTCACTTCCCGCACCCCGTTTTTAGAAAGATCTGAGACAGATTCTCATCTCTCGTGGAAATAACTCTTCTCATGACCAACTTTTATTGTAAAAGGGTTACAAGTTCTGCCTCAACACCAGCACATTGACTGAGCTACTTCAGTAGGACTTGAATCATGTAGCTGGTGGAGGTTTAAGATGACAGAATCCGTTATTTTAAAAGATACCTGATAGGTGATCACCAAGAGTTTTTAGCACAAGTTCTGGGCTAGGTTCTGGAGTGAGCGTTACCTGTTGTGTCCTTACAAGCGGTGCCCTGTCGCTGCAGAGCACATTTAGGATTGTTGCCGAATCCATCCGAGGTCGCGCCAGGAAGGGGCTGAGCTGGGAGGTCAGCCCTGGTCAGCCTGGTCCCAGAATGAAAATGCCCGGCCACGCGGTCCGTCGGCCTGGGGCGCACACCGTCGCTGTCCCAGCGCTGGGCCGAATCCGGGGCAGCCTGCCAGTCCGTGCCTCGCCCCAAGAGCTGGGACCGCGCACGGAGGACACGTGTGGCAGAGATGATCTCCATGGCTGTCACTCTGAAAACCATTTGCCAGGTGGGTCTTACGGAGCCTGGGGCGCCACGACACTTTTACGAGGATAACTGTAAGGCGTTAAGGAGCAGCACATTCCTGATGAGACATTTTGTCCGTCCTACGGCAACCGTCCAAAACGTGTAACCATTAGTGGATGAAAATCTTTTTAGAAATGTACCATTAAAAATAATTGGTAGTGGAGGAGCACCCACACATTCTAGAGACGTGGTTCCTCTTCACTCTCTATGGGACAGCAGCCTCCTCCCGTCTCAGCCACGCCTAAGCCTCTGTCAGGACCAGAAACGCACGTATCTCCAGACACATGTAATTTTTTAAAGAATGTAAAACAAGCCACTATACTGCACCCCCAAACCCAAACTGGCATCTCTGCCGCTGAATCTGGGAGTCCCTCGGGCGTTTAGGTGTGAGCGGCTTGTCGGATGCAGGCCTGGCCGTCGGGATCCCGTAGCGATGCCTGTGCCCCTGTGTCCGCCGCTGCCCCGTTCGCCGTGGTCCAGAGATGGAAACTCTGCGACAACGCGGGTGAGCCTGGAGGGCACAGCGCCAGCGGAGACCAGCCAGACCCGGAGGGACACGTGTGTGTGATTCCACTTACCCGAGGAAGCCAACTCGTCAAACTCGCAGAAGCAGACAGTAGAACAGAGCCGCCAGGGGCTGGGAGAAGGGGGAAGGGGGAGTTCTCGTTCCGTGGGCAGGAAGTTCCACTCATAAAAGATGACTGAGTTCCAAGCCCTGCTGTACAACACGGCACCTGCAGTTCACAACACTGCACCGTGCACTCCAAACCGGTTCAGAGGTTGGGTCTCAAGTTCAGTGCTGCTACCCAGACCAGCCCACCAGCCTACGTGCCCACGCACGCACGCAGGCGCAGGCAGGGGGAACTGCAGGAGGGGATGGGGATGGGCCCACTGCACTGATGCGACCACGGTTTCACGGGCGCCTGCACATCTCCAGACTCATGAGGTAACATAGACAGTAAATACATTCATCGTTCCCTATTTCAGTATCTCAGCACAGCTGGTTTTGAAGCCACAGGAACCAAGACAGCGCGGCGCTGGTAAAAGGAGCAATATGTGAATCAGCGGAGAGGAGCACGGAATCCAGAAACAGATCCAGGCAAAGAGAGCAGATCCGTTCTAAACCACGGCTGACCTTTCTCCCTGCAGTGTGCTAAGCTGGAGAAAGAATCTAGTTCTTCCACACATGATGCTGAAAAAGACAATATGCAAAAAAAAAAAAAAAGAGGTAAAGGCCGTGAGCCAAATCTCATACCATTACACAAAAATTCACTCTAACTGGAGAACGCCTCCAAAGACAGCGTGCAAACCTGGAGTATTTTAGAGGAAGGCACAGGGGAATCTCTCTGTGTCCGGGGGGTCTGGCAAAGAGCATTTTGAGAGGGCACAGAAAGCACAATCCATAAAGGAAAATGATAAATTAAATTTCAAATGTAAACATTTTTTCCCTGTAAAACATACTGTGAAGAGAAAAGACTCTACAGATTGAGAGAAAATATTTGGAAATCATATATCTGACAAGGGATTTTTTTCAGTAGAAGTATAAAAAGTTGATGATTTTGATCTTATCAGTGTGTATCACTTAAGGGAAAGTTGTGCTATAATTCGTGTGTGTGTCACCTGGAACTGTGATTCACCAGTATTAGGATAAGCAAGAGAACTAAATAGAACATCCTGATAAGGCTGATAATATCCTGATACGTCTGTCGGGGACACACTGGGATTATTTGCGCATCACCCAGTTTTAACTTAATCTTGTTCAAGGACGAGAAAGCGTGCATTGAAAGGGACAGACGCGCTGGTCTCTGGCTCAGGTGAGCAATCGCAGAACCACTCATCCTTGACTTTGATTCTCTCTCAACCCTCACCAAGTAGCTCCACATCCTTCAGATGCAAGTCTGGAGTATCCCTGGTCCTCAGGGAAAAGCAATTAGGACGTACGCATCTGACAGCCACGTGAAGGAGCAGCACGCAGCATTAACATTTGTATTGTACTTGCTGTGTACCAGAAAATTATGTTTGCATATGTTGGCTTATTGTTGATTACTGTCCTCTAGACAGTCATTTTTGCGTGAAGTTTTGGCCATGCGGGGCTTTTTCAGGACTCTGTCTGAGGGAGCCCAGGCGCCCACGAGCGGATGCGCGGATAAAACAGCTGTGGTACAGCTGCACCATAAAGCTCTCTGCAGCACTGCAGCAGTACGAAAGAAGAAAATGTTACCCTTCACGACAGCATGCATGGGCCTGGAGAATATCCGGTTAAGTGACATAAGCTAATCAGAGAAAGACAAAGACCACATGATTTCACTTATAGGCGGCAGCTAAAGAACAAAATAAGGAGCAAAATAGAAACAGAAGCATAAATACAAGCAGCAGACTGACGGCGCCAGAGGGGCGGGGGTGGGCGGGATGGAAGCAGGTGAAGGGGTTAACCAGAGAACCTGTGTGTGTGACCCGGGGACACGCAGCAATGCGGGGGCTGACTGGGGAGAGCAGAGCAGAGGGCTGGGGGGAGGCGGGGTACGGGAGGGACAGCAGGAACAAGGGTAGTGGCATAAACAATAAAAATTTAAAGCGATATTCCAAGCGGATCTGCTCAGAATGTTAACTGAGGCCCCTCCGAAGAGGACGCCGTGTCATTCAGCTCACACCCTGCTTTACGAGGCTCAGAGGAGAACGGCGGTCTAGAGGCGTGAATTAGCACGCGCTCCAGGAGGAGACACGCAGCGCTACGTGAACTCAGAAATGAGAGAGGTCTGCTCCCAAAGAACAACTCATAACTTCTAACCACTTTGCGATTGATTTTCCTCGTGGAAATAGTTCAACTTCTCACACGTGAAGCACTTTTGCAGATTTCGGTCTTGCGGTAAAATCAATTTTACTACAAAATTAATTTCAGGAAAACATTTTTCGTGTTCCAAAATTACTGATATCGGTTCTCAGACTTCACACGTCTGATGCATCAGAGGTCGATGTCTAGAAATATGGATAAAATATACATGATAGATGTCTCTGTTAATTGTCAGTATATTACAAAATCACATTGCTTCCTACGGGTCCATCTAAATTTTATTAAATCAGGAAGTCCCTTGCATAATTAATAAGACCAGACTGGTTTGTAGTTGAGTGATTTCCTATTCTCTTTCTAAGGAAAGAACATTTATCATTGCTCCGTAACAATGGAATTGCTGTCTGGTAGGCATGTAAGTGACTTTCCTATTAGCCGTGGCATGTAATACATTTGTTGGACTACAGAAAACAAGAAACAACAGTGTTCATTTATGTCGTGCTTGAAGGCCTAATGCTACTCCCCCAAAGCAGTAAATTATTTACTGGTCTGGAGTTTCTTTAACTCTTTCAGAACAATAACTCAGGATAGGAAAGATCTCTTCCTAAGTGCCCTGCCCCCCAAATAGTTACTGTGACTGTTGACACTGTGGGGAACACGGCAGCCTGTGAACTTCATCTATTCCTCCATTCTCTGGCTTCTTTCGGAAGAGATGCATGCTTGTTTCCTTGCCTCATTTGGGAAAGGCCATTTACATCTGCCCCTTAAATTCTCAGTGGAGGACACGCTGCTTTACTCATAGTAAATATATCAGCTCTCTCATGGCACTAAAACTAACATCGTTTGCCTCGACATCCACCATCAAAGAAAAGTATCGGCGGAGTCCATCCGAGAGGCAGCAGCAAGCAGCCCTGTGACAATACAGTTGGTGGAATGAGCACTTGAATCCCAGAGGGCAGATTATTCGAGAACGTGAGTTGCCCCCAGAAGGCAACACTATTAACACTTGAACACACGTTCTCACGGTCCACCTTCAGTGTGTGTTTATTGTGTTTGATTGTTCAACGTGACCAGTTCCGTTCGTGGCCTTGGTAATGAAAGCATTGTCCTTCTTTATGGCCACGCGAGGTTGCTGCAGGAAAACTGCCCGCACAACGCCGACGTCCGCTCCATCTCTCAGCCACTCGCAGAGCGGGTGCCGCTGGTGTGAACTCTAACTCTATCTATCGTCTGCGGGCCCCAAGCTTCCCCGAGTGGCTGCGGCCTCCCGCACAGTGTTAACATGATTTAAATAATAGCCATTTAAACCATTTTACACTTTTGATATTAAAGTAGGCTTATCATATGGCAGTAAGAAAATACAAATTATGCAATATGTTGAGTGAGAATTTAGAAGAATCTTAGACGTGAATACACCAACTCTTAAATGTTTCATGGGAGCTTGAAGCTGTATATTTTGTATTCCTTTGCAATTATGAATTGGTTAAATGTAGTCTGCAGCTTTTTAATAATTTGAAGCCTTTTTTTGGCCTAACTTATACTTTCTCTGTTTTACCTAATATACATTGAGCCATAGTATATAAAATTTCCATACTATACTATGCTTCTTTAAATATTATAATTTAATTCTCTGTCATTGGGCCTATGACCACTCATATTTTAACACTTCGAATCACTTCAACTTTTATCAGTATAATAATAATATTTTAAATAATACTCTCTTAAATTACATGTAGTTGGAAGTTACTATTGTTAGGTATACTTTCTTTTGCTCTAAGTTTGCCTGTCAATTAAACAACTTGGCAGACGGCTGATAGAGAACAGCTGGACAACAAGAGCGTGCGTTCGTAAGACTGTCACCTGGCAGCTAATGGATGAAGCAAAGGAAGGGGGAGGAGGGGGAGGGGGGCCAAGAATTAAGAGTAAGGACTTTCGCGGAGCCCTGCTCGGTGCCTGGGTGAGGTGGCTTCATAAACAAGACAGGGCTCCTAGTGTCGGTGGTCAAACGAGGAAGAGAAAGTGCAGCTGCGATGGGGAGTGAGGTTGGCAGAGTCGGAATATTAAAGCTGGAGAAGCCGGGGCTGACGGGGGCGGGGGGGAGGATGCTCCATCAAACGGACAACTGAGCGTGCACGCGTCTCCGCGATTTAGACAAGGGCGAGGCCACAGACTCAGCCAGACTTGGCTGTTCGTCACGAGCAGCTTCACCTGGGGAAGATGAGGCTGGAAATCAATAAACGACTCCCCTCCAGGATTCTCCTGCTGGTCTGCTTGTCAAAGACACTCCCGCCACCGCTGCCGACGTGGTCAAACAGTTCTACCCAGGCCCCTCGCTCAGCCACTCCTTCCCGCTGAACCGGAACGCTGCCCCGTGAACCTGCCCAATTCTCACCGTGTCCTCATCAACAGGAATGCCTTCAGCCACTCACTTTTTCTCCCACCAGCATTAACACTGCCAAAGTGGTGTTCCCCCGAAAAAACAGTGAGTCCTTCTCCCCCTCTCTCCCCTCTGTCTAAAAATAAATAAATAGAATCTTTACAAATATATAAATAAATAACTGAAAAAATTCTAATCCGTTTAGCATCTGTGAGCTAGTGATATTTTGGGGAGTTCAACAATCTGCTGATTTCACCGAGTCTGCTCAAGACCCCCTAGCCACTGCCATCCAAGACCCCAAGCGTGTAAACAGCACATGCCACCGAGGAGGCCCCTAGTGCCTCAGGCCCCTGTCACTACCAGGTGGGTCCCACGCTGGGCCTGAGTGCCCCATCTCTCTCCACGGAGCTCTCAGTGGCTCGATCTGCCTTGTCTCCCAGCAATGAAAGCCTTTTAGGAACCTGGTTGGATTTGAGAGCCTTTTTTCTCAGTGTACATCTGTCCCCTGTTTGCATCTGTTGACCCTCAGGATGGGCTTGGAAACCCGTGAAAGGATTTTGATGAGGAGCAGGAGCGGGGGCAGGGATGGATAAATCTGTTCCTCGATTTTGCCCCCGGGCTGAGAAGTTCAGAAAATTTCTCAGACATCGCCTTCCTAACCTCTCCCCCAAGAACTACAGGTGTTGCACTGGGGCCCGGGCACAGGGGCAAGA
Organism: Phyllostomus discolor; assembly: GCF_004126475.2. Taxonomy (NCBI): domain Eukaryota; kingdom Metazoa; phylum Chordata; class Mammalia; order Chiroptera; family Phyllostomidae; genus Phyllostomus; species Phyllostomus discolor. The sequence continues at coordinate 3,019,683 of NC_040911.2, read as the reverse complement.
ACCAACCACCCACCAACCGAAGTCCGAGTCCCCTCTGTCCCTAGTGCTTGCTCTTCACGTGGATTCATGCTAAAACCTCAGTTCAAGTGACAACTGCCACTTTGAGTCACTTGCAGTATGAACAACATTGCTCATTTAACAGAAAGGATGTAAAATCTCAAATCTTCAAGGTGCTGCAAAGCTGGAACCCTCTAAAATATAGATTCTCTGGTAAAATCCTCTTTAGAACACGACGCGATGCTTCACTCCGGTGATGCATTCTGGCCCCACTTCTGGGCTGAGAACCACTTCCAAACAACTTACAAACCCTGCATAAGCTAGGCTAAGATTTACAGAATCATTTAAAATAATTCAAAAACACATAATTCGGGGCTTACAAATCTGCACCAGCTTGTTCATAGGTTCGTAGAAGCCTTCAATGCGACCAAAAGAAAAACCGAATAGGAGAGACAGCGTGGGAACTTCTGTAGGAAGGTGATAGTGGTTTCTGAAGAGGGGAGAAATGTGAATGTGCATTTTTACATGTCTGTTTGTTTACACAATTTAAGTTGTTTTATTCATTTCCTCGAGAAAGTCACTCACACTTTCTCAGCAGCGGTTTCCTCACTCGTGAAACATGTGTGCCTCACAGCGGTGTGTGAGTATCAGACACCGGGGGGTGTGGACTCCGTGGGTGGCGGTGCTTCTGTCAGAAGTAGAATTCTCAGTGGGTACTCACTACCCCGTGACAACTACCGCGTTCTCTACAAAGCCTGAATCTTCATTAACGACCACATGTCTTCAGGATGCTTTTAGGGAATAGGTTATTTTTCCAGAAAACCAAAGAAGGTGTACATGTTTTCATGTTTGCAGGTACAGGGGTGAAACTAGTGATAGCCTGTGAATTTTGTTTTGTTTTGGTTGTTGTTGTTATTTTGTATTTGAGTCCATTTTCCTGAACTCTCCGGAACAGACAAACCCATAGGGACAGGGCGTGGCCTCTGGGGCCAGGTGGCCCAGCTTAGTGGCTGTCTGGGGCTGGAAACGGCAGGTGAGAGCTGGAAGGGACAGCATTTCCACTCGGAGCGATGAAAATATTCTGAAATTGCCCTGGCTGGTGTGGCTCAATGGACTGAGCACTGGCCTGTGAACCAAAGGGTAGCTGGTTCGATTCCCAGTCAGGGCACATGCCTGGGTTGCTGGCCAGGTCCCCAGTAGGGGGTGCTCGAGAGGCAACCACACACTGATGCTTCTCTCCCTCCCTTCCTTCTCCCTCCCTTCTCTTCTCTCTAAAAATAAATAAAATCTTTTTTAAAAATTCTGAAATGGGCCATGGTGACAGACACACAGTTCTGTGGGTGCGCTGGAGACCACTGAATCGTGTGCTCGAAATGGGTGAACTGGGTGGTAGGTAACTCGTACCTCAGCGAGCACGTTACCCAGAAAAGCAGTTTGAAAATGCTTGAAATAAAAGACACACAAATCAAGAGTCTGAAAATAACAAAAGCAGAATTAGAACTCCCGGAGAAGAAAAGGAAAATAAATCCAGCAGTCACATCAGTAAACACAAGTGTCCGGACGGAAGAGCGAATGCCCTCTGACCTTTCAGACAACCATTGGTCTGGGCTGTGGGGTGCTGCTCAGCTACATCTCGCTTCCTGCCCTTTCCTGCTCGTCCTCCTGAGTCCCCTCTCACCTTGGTTTGCGGACTGCGCTCACCCAGCGCCCCCCTCCCTCCCGAGGGGACGAAATCCCCACCATCCTCCCCCCACAGGCTGCCCCAGCTCTCCTCCGTCTCCACTGTCGTTCTGGGGGTGTCAGGTATTCCTGAGATTACCACTGCCACAGTCTCACAGACCTTTAGGAAGTGAGAAGGGTGTGGGACCCGCACTGAGGTCCGACAGGCTCGCCCTCGGTGCTCTCGCCTTGGGGGAAGGCCCTGATACACATCGCAGGCGGGCCCACCGGAGAGCAAGCGAGCCGTGCTGTGCGTGAGACTGGCCGAGCGTCTTGCCCCGGTCAGTGGTGGTTCCAGCGCTGACTTCCCGCACGTTTGCCGCGAGGTTCCCAAGTGTGTGTTTCTCACAATCGCTACCCGAGTGTCTGTTCAGAATCCCAGGTACAACCAACTCTATTCCTTGAGCTTTATCTCTTCTTTTTATAAATGTATCAGGATACTAAACTTCAGTTCAAAAGCTCGGGATCATTCTATGTTTCCATGTTTGTCCTTACATCCAACCAATTGCCAAATATCGTTCAAGTTAAACAGACCAATGACACTGTGATTCTACAGTCTCTGCTTCAACTCTCACGCCCGACCATTTTTACCGCCGACATTATTTCCCTCCGCACCCGCCGCCGTAGGCACCTGTCGGGAGCAGTGTCCTGGCCCTTACCGCTCCCCGCCCCACACTGGGAAAGCACCCTCACTACCTGCAGAATGAAGCTCATGCTAGTGCACCTGGAACTTCAGTCAGTCCAGCACCTGAGTTGCTTTACATTTTATTTGTACGTTGTGTACAAAGTGACAAAGAACTGACTACTCCCTTAACTTGTCTGCTTGTGTACGTGGTAATTCCATAGGTGCTAATGCTTCGCTGATTACATTTAGAATCTCCATGAAACCTATTGGTGATTTAGATATAAAAGCTAGACAATCAATTTGAGTTGGATCTTTATGTACATCTGCAACAGAAAGGCAACAGAATCAGAAGGATTAAACTGGGAACAAGCATTCCAAGAGTTACCAAAACAAGCAGACGGAATTTCTTAGAGCAGCCTTAAGTAAGGGACTAGAATAGAACTTGAAAACTGAAAGTAAATGAAAGGCCAAGAGAATGCTTTCAGGCTAAAGTTGCATGAATAATTTTGTATATTTAATTATATCAAAATTTAAAAACACATTCCCCAATCCACAAGGGTAACAGAAGTTAAAAACAGATTAAATCCGGTTATATCCTACCAGACAGAAAAGTCATAGAGAGGCAAGGAGGGAGCCTGGGAGGGGGTGCGCCGGGGTGCACGCCATTCCTGTGGGCCCCTTTCTTCCCCGGGTAGACTCCGGGGAACATCAGGGTCAAGTACTCAGGGGTGAGTGGAACAATTGAGTAGGAAATAAACTGGAGGCCAACGCTTCAGAGAAAATGTAGATGGAAAAGATGGTCTGATTCTAGGAATGTTGCTGGGAGGGCTTGTTGGTTTGAGGGGGTCCTTGAGGCCAGTCTGGATTTGGAAACAGTCCCTGTCCCCACAGAACCCCCTGTCCTGTTTAAACTGATGCTTTCTCATGTCAACCACAGCGTGCAAAACGAGAGGCAAAAGACTGGATAGATTTTCATTGACTGTTAAATCATAATGATGGGTGAAATTATTGAATGTTACGATGGAGAAGGGCCATCACCCCATCTTTATGTGTGTTCCAACACTTAACTTTTTCGGGAGACCACATATCCCGAACTTTCTGGGACAGCTGAATAACTGCGTAAGAGTCAAAGTCCAGTATAAGTGGTTTTAGCACAAAATACCATGACCTGTGCCAAGGAAAACACTATTTTTTCCTGCCGTCCTATCTCCTTGTCACTCTGCATACAGGGTGTGCACAGCTGTGACTGCACCACATTCACACTGAACACCCGCCGCTTTTTCTCGCGTGACACCCTGTGGGCTACAGCGTATTTCGAAAGGATAGAAGGCTGCACAACCACCATCTGGCTATTTGAATTCTTCAGCAAAGATATTTCGGGCAATGAATTATTTTACTGTCGAGATTGTCCCGGTTCATGAATAAATATCATCAGGGGTTTTGTCTGTGGAGAAGAGTGACCTCTATCTATTATATGAAGTCAATGGGAGTGTCTGATCTTCCCAAATCCTTGACTCAAAACACAATATGAATGCAAATGAGTTCCGAATTTCCAAAACAAGTTTCTTCCAGGACACCCTCTCTCTCTCTTACATTTTTAACATCCAGCCAAAGAGACAATTCAAAGCTCTCCATACAGTGAATTGGATTCCATTCTGTTTCCAGCTGCTGACACATGCTGAGATAAACACAATCTTTTGGAAAGTGCAGGTCGGAGGGAGGGAGAAACTCTACTGTAACTGAGGGAGAGAACAGGCAGAGGTAGCCAACACATGAAGTAGGATGGTTCTCGCCATCCGCAAGAATGCCTGTTTCACCTTGTGCAGGAGAAATACGAATTTTATGAAGTGCACCCTGCCCTCGTTTTCCAGGGACATTGAGGACCAGCCAAAGAGGGGAGCCTAGGACACTTGGAGAAATGAGAGTCGTGAGGAAAGCCTGGGCTCAAAGATGATGTGGACAAACCCTGTGCAGATGAGCACACGGATTTGTGCAGCCCGTGGGGCCAGGAGGCGACGTGCACAGCTGTGGCGTGCCGGGACAGAGGGACCAAACGAATATGGCCCCAACTAGAAAAGGCTTCGTCAAAACGAGTTTTGCTGCTGGCATGGGAAGCATGGCAGTGTTGAGATAAATAGCACAACATTGAGAGAAAATGCACAGTTTTTAAAGGACTTAATTGCATGACACTCAGAAACTTTTTCAGAGGCACACAATGACGGTACACCAGCGATCAGGAGCAAGGAGAGAAAAGGGCACGGGGGGGCAAGAAGGTCATAGATCAGTAGGATAAATGCATACAAAGAAGGCGATGCCTTTTTAAGTCCTTCCCTATGTTGCCTTTAAAAAAACACAAATCCCTAAGAATTCAGTAATTTAAGCAATCAGTGTGACTTTTCTATTCATCGATGCATTGTATTTGTGTGATAAGCAAAAACACAACTTCACCAGCACCTAAGGGTGTTGATGGTCAGCTACACCGCCCCAGAGTGATGCCTTCCTAGCCCATATTTTTTATTTTACTTTTCTTTCTTTCTTTTTTATTGTCATTCAGCTACAGTTGTCCCGCCTTTCCCCCATAGCTCTCCCCTGCCCATCACCCCCTCCCACAGTCATCGCCCCCATTGTCCGTGCCCTTGAGTCCTCCATTCGTGATCCTGTGCTTGCGCCTTCCCCTTCCTTCCCCTGTCCGCCCCCTGTCCCCCCACCCCTCGGGTCTCTGTCCATTTCTTCTTTGTTTCCAAGTCTCTGGCTCTGTTTTGCCCATTTATTTGCTTTGTTGATTAGGTTCCACTCATGGGGTATTTGTTTTTTAAAATAAATGTGTTTGCAACCTACGTTTCTTTATCATTTTAAAGACACAGGATTTTATTATTTTATTTGTTTCTAACCTCTTTGTAGTTTAATTCGATTACCTCGAAACCCTTTTACTTTCTACTTTGCACAGAGAGTACCATTAAGTATCTTGACATTAGCACAAAGGCATGCAAGGAAAATGGTTCCTATCGGGAGCACAGAAGAGAGATACCCATTAAGGTTCGTTATGCTTGTCTCCCGCGATGAGAGCACGCCAGGGGACGCGAGCGTGTGGGCAGCCAGCGCCTCCGCAGCCGCACACTTCCAGGCTGCGGCTGCTCTTCCCAGATGAGCTAAACTAGTGACAGAAGTCAGCCGCGCCGGGTGTCAGGGGCTCGCTTTCCTGCTCTCCTTCTCTCCTGCCCCAGAGAATCGGTTATTAAATATTCACAAGCACAGGGAAACTACAAAGATGCTGATCTAAGAGGTGCGTTTTCAGGAAGAATTGCACATGGTAAGCCATTATTCTGAACACGAAGAGATAAATGTAGAATGTTATTAATAATGCATTTTTCACCGATCCACCTAAGTGAGCATTCGATATAAACAGTATGTTTATTTTTTATAACTACCAACTTATGACCCGGATTCCTTTTACTCATTACTCACTGCTTCTCGGTAACAGCAGAGAAGTTCATTAAGAGGAGTAAGTTCTGCGCGGCATGCAGCACACGGAGCTAAAAGTCCCTGGCACGTCCGAAACCCTCCGCCAATGGTGGCCTTGACAGTGAATGTTATTTTCAATGTTCAGTATGCTGGCTAGCATGCCATGCCAAACGCCTCACTCCAAATCCGAAATACTGTTGTATTTCCTTCCTTTGAATATCTACCTTGTCTTCTCGTAGGTACAAACCCCACTCTCTTGTGCCTGGAAAAGTTCCATCTGCCCATCAACCCTCGACTCAAATTTCACACTCTCTTTCCCCCTTCCCCCCATTCATCTGCCCTCCCCTCTGATAACACTTCATATCACCACCATGCTTACCTTCGCAGGACCAAGGCTCCGACCGACTTTTGTATTTCTGTTGCATTACTGCTCTGTAGAGTAAGTTCTAGAAAGAAGGAAGCATGTTCTATTTATCCTTACAGCCCAAAGTCAGCTGAAGTTCTTGCTACATGGCGAGTGGTTAAAAGATAGCTTAGAGCCATAAACAATCAAGTATAAATTAATGCAATCAGTACCACATCACTAGCACACAGGAAAAAGATTTGCCAGGGAACAGAATATTATCAAAAGATGCCTTTAAGGAGGAATTATTTAAAGCTGGCTGGGAAGACCAGTGTGGTGCGCATTCATTTGCAGCTTAAAAAACGGATTTCTGAGCACAACTGGACTAGTTTTCTGTTGCCACACAACGAATCACTACAAGCTTGCCGGGTTAGACGGCATGCACTCATGACCGAGCAACTTCAAGGGGTCAGGACGCTGGCACCCCTGTGAGCATCCCCCTGGGTTGAAGCCACATCCCAGAGGGATGTGGTGCTGGCCCTGCTCTGATGGCATCTGAGTGTCACTATCCTCTGACTGCTGGGCTGTGGCTGAATGCAGCCCCGTGCGGCTCCTGGCGCCTGCCTCCCGTCCTTGGACACGATGCCCCCTCTCTGACAGGAAGCTCACGGCCTCCCAGTGGGCGGGGCGGGAGGGCGCCTCTGGCTTTGCGTCTCATTTCAGGAGGGCCTGGTCCTCCCTGTCAGGGCTAAACTGAAGGGCAGACCATGCAAGAATCTTCACCCTTTTATGTCAAACTCCACTGACCGGTCCCCTGAGCTCGGGAGTGAGATTCCCTTACAGTCACCCAGCCCACAGAAACTCGTGGGTGGGGACCGCAGGGTGGGTCCCCCCAGGGTCGTGGATCGGGGAGGTGATTGTAGCACTCTGTCTCCCCCAGGCCCTCCGACTCCCCACAATGCACAGCCTTCTCAGAACTTCATCTTGGGCAAGGCCCCGAAGAACCTCACTCCCTTACGGCCGCAGCTCTGAGCCTCAATCTCACCATCAAACCCAAACTCTAACCGTCCCATCCACTGTAGGTCCTAGAGGCTGTGAAACCCGCATCAGCCCAAAGTGCAGGGTCGAAACGAGGTCCAGGTGGGGGCGAGACTGCTGCGCATGTGCATTCAGAGTACCTGTCCTCCCAGCTGTGGGCCCCTGAGCCTCGGCGGTCAGTCACCTGCTCCCAGCATGCCCACGACACAGTGGCAGGGCCGCCCGAGCGGGGGCGGCAGCACGGGCGGCCGTCCTAACCCGGGTGCCATGGGCGGGAAGGACGCCACCACCGCCGTCTCCCCCTCCCCCGGACACCAGGGTTGCCTCTGGAAGGGAACAATGGCTGCTCTTACGCCAACGGGTGCTTTCTAAACTTGCAGCAAACATACTGTACACTGACTCCTTCAAAGCTCAAATTCCGTAGTTGTTTTTAATCACGATCTTGTTTGTCCCATGGGTCTGACGACCTACATCCAAACCTAAAGTGAGTGAAAAGACTTTTGTATTTTAAACTGTCACCCAGCCCTTCCCCAATGTGCTGAGCCCAGAGATCCAAGGTTACTGTTCCAACAGGAGTGAGGGATCCAGGATAAAAGGGAATTAGGAAGAATCAAAACCGCTTCAACACTGAGCAAGTGATGTTTGATCAAACATTTTATGTTCCTTTATCTCCACTTCTTTTTTCCTGTTAGATTGATTTCCCTAATTACTTTTATTTTTTTGCCTTCCATTGGGATCCTTTTTATTTTTAATTTACTTCAGGGTTTTATAACATTTGTTACATTGCTTGGTGTAGCCAAATGTAAAAATTCACTGTACTATGGTTATGAGATTATTAAAACGTTACCTAATAGCTATTAAATTTATAGTGCTTTCCGAGTTTGACTGCTTTCCACGTATCTGGTGCTGAAACACTCTTTGCTTGCATATTTGATACATATACACCAATTGCATTACTTTATAGATTTCTTTTTTTAACAGAACTATGGAATTTTTTTTGAGATTTTACTTATTTATTTTTAGAGAGGGAAGGGAGGGAGAAAGAAAGAGAGAATCATCAATGTGCGGTTGCTGGGGGTCATGGCCTGCAACCCAGGCATGTGCCCTGCCTGGGAATCGAACCTGCGATGCTTTGGTTCACAGCCCGCGCTCCATCCACTGAGCTACGCCAGCCAGGGTACAGTACTTTAGAGATTTCTAATGTACTCTGTGACACATACACACATGAGTACCTGATTCTGTCGTTTCTCACATGAACCCACAGTCTGCAGCCCGCCTCACCCAGCACGGCGGCATCCTTGATTCGCCACAAAATGCATCTCTAAGTTGTTTGAAGACATTTCTTACAGGACACTTAACCATATGTTAAGCAATATAAATTATCATTTGAAGGCTTACAAACCTCCTCTGAATCATTGGATGCATATAATTACACTTGACATTAATCATAAAAATATCGCTGCCACTTGGCAATTTTGCACAGAAAATGCATCTACTTTCCTAATTTTAGGAAATGCGTGTATATCTAGACACAGAACTACCCATCTCAGGAGATCTAGTCATGAATTTTAATGGCAGCAATGAAAACAAAGTCCTAAACATTACATTTAAATTGGAATAAAATAAGACGGCCTTCCATTTCTTTGAGCGGCCCTATTGATTTTCCCTGTGTTCATCACTTTATTTCACTTAAACCCATAATGATGTCTTTCAGAATCTGATAGAGTTTCAAGTATTCAAAAGCCTTGACACAGACGCTTATTTTACTTTCAGCCATGTTCTGCGGCACAGCAGCTGAAACCAGTAATCGAGGACGTACTCTCTGTGCTGGTCCCTTGTTCTATTAAAGGATGTTTGCTGTTCCTTAGGCTCGGAGTGAGGTTCCCTCATGGGCCGTCTCACTCCTTCAACCGCCGCGCTGGGGCTTGCAGTCGGCTCCTCAGACTGCCCAGGTAGGCGGGTAGACACACAGATATACAGACATAGAACCATGAACTCCTGAAGATTATTTATGAGTTTTTTAAGCAACTAAGCATATTTCAAGTGAATAATATTTTTAATATTCCTTAGACCTGCCTTTACTTGCTCTCAAGCTAGTAAGCCAAACAATAGGATGTATTCATCTATTTCTCTTTCACCATTTATTAAGATGATCACTGATGCCTGTTGGAAAGTCTACCCATTTCTGAAAGCTGCAGAGTGTAACCACGTTGCTGGAGCTGTGTGGGCCGAAGCCACAGGTTCTGCATGCATGTACGTATGATATATCATGTAGCTGTTTGTTACACCTACATACGTGCACAAAATATCACACTCATGTCATTCGGTAAGGAAACTACTGTTGATGCGCAGCTGCTAATCAGGCATTTTGCTGAACCCTGGGACTGTGGCAGTGAGCAACGACTCTCTGGAGATGAAACACTGTTTTCTGCCCCATGTCTGCAGCCAGGGGGACTGAGGTTTCATTCCAGACACAGCCCCTGGGGGAGAGGGGGGTGGGGAGCTGCTCCCCACCGGGCGGTGTCTCTTGGGTTTGTAGAAGGCTTTGGGGAGATGCGGGGGCTGGGAGGGACAATATGAAGGGATGGTGAGTTCGCAGAGGGACAAAGACACTCCTTCGAGGCCACACGATGTTCCCGTGTGATTCAAGCTTAGCCGTATCTAATTTCTGATCCTTGTTAGACCGAGTGCTGGAAGGAAACACAGATGCAGAAAGGCCTTATACAGAATGCTCTTCCCGGAGACCCTCAAAGCCGTCGCCGTGGGGACCCAGGACGGGTGCTCTGGGAGTGCCGGCTCCCACCGGGCAGCCCCTGGCCTCCGCTCCTCTCGGCATCAGCGATTGGCCCGTTCTCCTGAACGTAAGATCACATTTAAATGCTTGTTTATATTGAGAGATGGCAAAACCTCCCTTTAAATGTATAAGCCATCAAGATACCCAGATTGCTTGTTCAAGGTTCTTTCCGATCCTCTGGTCTAGTCCTCAGAAATGTGTATGGAATGTTGTTCACATCCTAGTTTCCTTTGTCTTATTATCCAGGTTTCTTCTTCTAGAACAGGAATGAAAGTGAAAGGAACGATCTAAGAAAATATAAAGTATCAATTGAAAAAATAAGGTCCTAAGCCCTGGCTGGCGTAGCTCAGTGGATTGAGCGTGGGCTGCGAACCAAAGTGTCGCAGGTTCGATTCCCAGTCAGGGCACATGCCTGGGTTACAGGCCACGGCCCCCAGCAACCACACATTGATGTTTCTCTCTCTCTCTATCTCCCTCCCTTCCCTCTCTAAAAATAAATAAATGAAATATTTTTAAAAAAGAAAAAATAAGGACCTTTACTTGACATACGTAAGGAATAATAATACTGATGACATAAGGCGAGTGTTCACTAGCTAGTAAGTAAAGATTGCTGAAAAAATAGCCTAGGACTGTGAGCACACAGTCTAAGACAACAAGTGCCCCTGACCCTGGGGAACCAGAGGAAGGAAGCCCACCACTGTTTATGTACTTAGCGCAGCGAGAGAGACTGACGTGGGTGCTCCACGCAGTGAAAGACAGTTTGATACACCGTATTTAAAGACTAAGCTAACACCCCCTTGACTCTGAGCCTGAATTATCTGTTTTTTTAATCTTAAATCGACACAAATGCTGTCCAAAGAGCAATTCATCATTGATTTGTTCCTTCCTTATTTAACCTCAAATTGATCAAGGCACACACATTTTTCCCCACTCATCATCCACTGAGGACAACTGAAAAAAAAAACTAGATAAAATATGAAATATAAACTATAAACTGTTTGAAGGCACCGGAGGGCTGACTACGCGTGAAGCTACTGGCGAAGATCCAGAAGGGCCCAGACTCCAGAGAGAGGAGTCTCACTCTGGGGCCACTGTTATCCTGCGGTTATTCCCCCGCGGAGAGGGGATTGAAGCTCTTTCACGGCTTGGAAGTTAACGGTGGCGTCCAGGCCACGTGACCCCATGTCCTCGCTCTCTCACCTGAGACAGGAAGCTGAAGGGGGCAGAACCCACCTTCCCTGCCTCCCTTTGTGGCCCGAGCTCCCTCCGTCGTCCACCCGCTGCACCCTGACTAGCCCTGCCTGCCCTCCGTCTTCAACTTGCCTCTGGGACAGAACTGTGGAGGGCGACAGAGACCCCCAGGTGTGTGAGCCAGGAGGGGTCTGGTGTCCCGGGAGCACTTCTGAGGGCTGAGCATCCGTCCCCTTGGGACACTTTGCTGGTGGGGCCTCCCCCCAGCCCATCTCTCCTCGGATGCCCAGGGCTCTGCGTCTCCCTGGATCCCCACGAGCTCTCCTGCCCTCCTTCCCCTGAGCCAGGGCCGCCCCCTGCTCCCCTCTCCCCTCAGTGCTGTTTTCATTCCGTGCTGCTGGCCGTCGCGCTCCCCGCTGCCCCCTGCCTGCCCCCGCGGCACCAGCACTCACCCCACCTTGGCCGCCCGGCGGTCGTGAGCGACAGGGGGCTAACTGGTCGTGGAATCAGTAGCATCTTCTCCAGGACCAGCCAGGGAAGGGAGGAAGTTAAAATGGGAAGTTACGTCGCTGGTGGGTATGAAAATAGTACCGCGTTGGAAGCCACTAGAGAGGGGAGTTTGGCAGTTTCTTACGAACTAAACATACTCTTACCATATGATCCAAAAATCACGTTCCTTGGTATTTACCCAAAAGAGTTGTAAATTTATGTCCGTATGAAAACTACACATGGGTGTTTATAGCAGCTTCATTCCGAATTGCCCAAACACGGAAGCCACCGGGATGTCCCTCAGCAGGTGACGGGGAAACACGCTGTGGGCCCTCCCGGCAGTGGGACATGCTTCGGGGCTAGAAAGAAAGAGGCTCTCCGGCCATGAAAGGGCATTAAGGAAGTCAAATGCGTGTCACTGCGTGAAATAAGACAACCTGAAAAGGCTACACGTGATTCCAACCGTACATCGGACATTGCGGGAAAGAGAAGCCCGTGGTGTCCAAGGACGTGGGGCGGCGGGCGGGGAGGGTGAGGGGTAGAGAACGGGGGTCTGTAGGGAGGTGGGGTACTCTGTGTGGCGCTGGGACAGGGGCTGTGGCCTCCCACACCCACGGGCTGCACGACTCCAAGGCTGAACCTCACTGTCAGCTGCGAACGCTGAGTGACGGTGCCGGCGGTGGCTCACCGTGGTAACACAGGGGCCATTCTGGCGGGGGATGCTGACCGTGGGGGGTGCATGTGTGGGGAGAGTGAGTCTATCAGAAACATTTAATTAAAAAACTAAACATTCCACTCAGTCTAGCTGTGAACCTAGAACTGCTCTAAAAACCAGAAGTGTATGTAGAAACATCAGTGCTGCCTGTAGGTCGACTAGAGTCGCTTGGCCATCGCTAACACGCAATTCTCTTCGCCTGGGCTGGCTGTCTCCAGGGCACCTCGCTGCCGCATCGATGGCAGCTCTTCCATGCCCCCCCCCCCCCCGCCCCGTCTACATCAGCTCTTCTTGCATTTCAGTCCCTCCTCTCCTCTGTGTTGAGTGACAACTCGGAACCCGGGTGTGCACCTACAGCCTTGTGTCAAATAACAGTGCCTTAAAAAGAAACTAAACTAAACTATACCCAAGCAGGGCTTCATCTTCTCGAATGCTCAAATAAATGAAAAATTTAAAAAATAAAAAACATTTGTGAGGCATCTTCTTTAGGTCAATTTCCCAGCTTTTCCCTTAGAAGCATTTTTTGTCTTTGAAATAGCTTTTTAATTTTTCTTGCCCTGGCCGGGCAGGTAGCTCAGTTGGTTAGAGCAGAGTCCCGGTACACCAAGGTTGCAGGTTCGAATCCTAGGTCAGGGCACATACAAGGATCAATCTCTCTCTCTCCTTTCTTTCTCACTCTGTCTCTAAAATCAATGAATTAAAAAGTGGTATTTTCCTTCCAAGTACCTCAGCATCTATGTAGACCACAATAAACCTCGATAGCAACTTTTTCATACATTTTTATACCCACTAGGTACTGCATACACTAAAAGCCAGAGCTCCAGACCCTACTCTGTGAGAGTCTGAATTCCACATCCTCTCACCCACGCAAAGACGCCGGTCCCTCCAAGCCCCTGCCCACGAGGTCTACAAGTGTTTTCTCACAGATCTGAAGGAGTTTCATCCTTGTTTCCCTTCACGGTAAAAGTGCGCACGTGAATTCTGGGTTATCACCGCGTGAAACTTCAGAGAATTAAAAACACCCTCACCCAAAACGGGCTGAGAGGGTCCCGCAGGGCCGCCCAGGCTCGCAGCACGCCACGTGGGCGCGAAGCCAGCGGGGGGCCGTGACGAGCCCAGCAGCAGCGTTTCTGGCCGGGAGGCGCGCGCGCGCGCGCGCAGGCAGGCGGGCTCCCGGCGGTGTCGGGGTGTGCGGCCCCCTCTCAAACGCCTCCTCCTCGGTGCTCAGGAATGGAGCAGCAGAGTCAGGGGCGAGAAGCGCCGCTGGGGCGACTTTGCGGGAAGCAGAGCAGGTTTCGCTAAACACGGTCGTGCGTGATAGTCACTTACAGCCACTCCAACCCCCGCGAGGGCTGCCCAGCCCTTGCAGGGTTAATACAAAGCGTTTTGGCCGCCGCCAGGCTGCTGCGGCCTTCCTCCCCACTGGGTGTGCCGTGCAACCTTCCAGCAGCGCGCCCTTGCGGCGTGGGCTCTCGGCGCTGAAGGACTGTCCCCATTGTCCCCGCCGATGGGCTGTCGTCAGCCTCGTTTGGTGTGGGAAATGCCCACCCACGCCCTGGGTGCGTGCGCTCGCTGACTCACAGGGGTGAGTGGTCCCCGCAGAGGAAGCTACCCCCTGGCCCCTTCGGGCTCCCCCGGGCACCTGTCGGTGTGAAGACGCGTTCACACACGCACGCACGTTTCTAAGATGATGCTATTTTTCCTTTTAGGACTGATGCCGGGTTTCAGCCTGGACGGTGGGTCACCCATAACCAACGACGTATTTGATCAAACCAACAGGGCACGAGGGTACACACGCCACATGATAATTCCTCTGGTGTCAGTACTTTGAGGATAGATTTTTTTAATTATGTAAATACATATACACGTACCAGCTATATGTGTCCGGTTTGCTTGGGGAAATATCTGTGGACAAATGTTGGAAATATTTTGGCTTTGTTTTCATTTTCTATTTGTTCTGCTCTAAAGCCCACGGGACCTAGTTGGACACGGACGTTCCAGGAGAACACAAGCGCATCAGAGCCCCCGACCCGCGTCCCAGTGAGGCCGCACGCACACGCACACGCACACGCACACAGAGTTACTACAGCTTGTTCTGCTCCGTGCTCCGCCACTCACAACCGAGCCGTCGCCTCGCTCTGCCAGCTGCCCTTCGGGGCAGCCTGACGCCACCCCCGCACTCGCCCCCCGCCGTCACCACCCCAGCAAAGCTGCTGTCATCGCCCCCAGCCCACTGCTGTCCCCTTCTGAGAACGGCTCTCCTCCACCCACGGCTGGCCACTCTACTGCTCTCAAGGTCGCCACAGTGACCTCCTTTAAGCTGTAACCCTGGCCCCAGGGCCCCTCCCCAAAAGACGGCCGCTGCTTCCCGTCGTCACACCCGGGGGGACGACGCTGGCTCCCTCTCTGGGCTCTGAGCACCACCCGCTCACCCTCCGTCCCGTTCTCACCACGGTGGGCAGTATGCACGGGTGCTGGCGCCCACGGGGGGAGGGCAGGCTCTGGAACCCATCCCTCGTGGGCTCTGAGAGACAGCTTCAGTCTGGAGGGGATCGAAAGTAGCGTGCGGGGTTTTGACAACACAGAATCCAAGTCCCCAACCCCCTGCTGGGCGAGGTCAGCTGTACACAGCACATTGGGGGTTGCAAAGTGTTGAGCGGGAGAACGGAGCAGCAGACATGTGAGGGAGGGTTGGGGGGGGGGAAGGGCTGCGTCCTCAGGGGAGCCAGGTCCACTCAGGACTGAGAAAGCCTCCGAAACCCAAGGGGCTATCACGAAGCAAGGCTGGGGTTTGGGTGCGGGGAGCGGCGGCTGAGAGCTCATTCCAAACAGGGCGCTTGACTTGCGCTCGCTCTGAGACTCACTCGGTGGGGATAACCGGGAGACTGTGGGACCGAGACAGCAGGAGGTCCCTGCCCTGTGAACTGCGTGCGAGCGTGGGAGCAAGGTAAGTGACATCTGTGATGCTCGGTGGTTTCACCTGGGATGTGAATATGGGACTGTTACCGATTCAAAATGGTTTTCTAAGAAGCTGATTACCTGGCAACTCATAAAAATGGACATTGGCTTACAATATGTGCAGAAAGCTGAGGAGGTAAAAGTCAAAACAGTAAGATAGGAATATAGAAAACTATTAAAGGAAGGGCAAATGGTATTAGGAGCCTAAGAGAAAAAAACAATTCAGTGTAATTTTGCTTTTCGAATAAGATAAACACGGCTTTTCATGGCTTTCATTCAAACACACACACACAGAACATGCTAAGGAGATTCATACGGCATTAAATGTAAAAAAAAATTATTGTGTATATTCTTAAAAGAGACATTAACCAGCATAATGGGCCATGTCTCTGTCTGCAGTTTTGCTGAAGGCGTGCAGGTTTCTTACGGTGGCCGTGTCGTATAACGGCCTTCGGTAAAGGACAAAGGCACGGCCTTCCATCGCGGCCCAACGAAAAAGGCCCTCCTGCAGGGGAACAAGGCAGGGTGGCCCCGACGTGGGGCTTCAGGCACAAAGTTGGGTGGAGGTGCAGCCTCAGAGGAGCTGTGTTCCAAGACCCGCTGGGCCTCCGCCTCTGCTCTGTGGCATCGCTTCCCCTCCTGTTCCGTTCCTGTCCCGGCGACTCGGGCAGAAAGCGTAGTTGGCACCCTTGGGGCACACTTAAAGGTAAATGACTCATGGGTATCACCAGCTCTCTATTCCTGCGAAGACTTATTTTCTTCTTCACTTTCTTGCAAACATTTAAGCAATCAACTCGTTAAGATGATTGAGTCCCCCATTGAAGACAAATACGAAAGCTTGCTGACTACAGTCCTTACAAATGTGGGGGATCTGCAGTGTCCACGGACACACCTTTCAACACGGAAATGTGAGTGGATGCACGAAACTGGCAGGCCCACGCGGGTGGGGGAGGGGCTGGTGAGCGAATCTGTCGGTGAGGGGAGCCAGTCTGGACAAGAACCTTCTGGACTGAGCGCGTCAACTGCCGTAGCAATGACCCCCGCCCCCAACGCCCCTGCCAAATTATGAACCGCCTTCAAAATCATGATACGAAGGTAATTTTTTTATCCGGGCCCCAGAAATTTGGAAGAGTGGAGAGAAGATGTCTTTCCTCCCATCCCCAATAGGCTCAGCGAGGCACGTTTACATTGGAACCTCTCCCTATGGAAGGGGCTCTGTGTCTGCAGAAGTCATCTGGACACAGCTCCTTGCTGGCTGCGGACAGCTTGCTCGAATGGTGACATTTCTATGACCCCAGCTTTTAATTTTTCCATTTCAGGATCACCTGGGAGACTGCGGGGAGACACTGTAATCTGGGCTGGAAGTGCCCCCATTCTGTCACCCCGACGTACGGCACATACACTGCGGGGTGACCCAGCTTCCAGCTCAGACTTTTAAGAAGCAGCAGCCGACACTCTTCTGTTCACAGCTCATCTATCTGTCAATAACAGAGAAGTCGCCTCATACTTTTAAAAGT
The DNA here is from genome assembly GCF_004126475.2 of Phyllostomus discolor. NCBI lineage: Eukaryota > Metazoa > Chordata > Mammalia > Chiroptera > Phyllostomidae > Phyllostomus > Phyllostomus discolor. The sequence continues at coordinate 3,002,835 of NC_040911.2, read as the reverse complement.
GTGCCTTCAAGAAGAATTCTAACCTTCACTTTTAAAAATATGTTATTGGAGCATTATCTCAAAGACAGATGCTTCTCTAAACTTTTAGTGTATGGTCTACTGAAAATATTATAAAGATATTATTGAGGTTAAAATCGGATGACACTTAAATTTCAAAATGCTATTATCTGATAGAGAATTCTAATTAATATCTTCCATAAAAATCATCCATTTGTATCAGTTAACCTTACAGTCATAGGATAATCTAACTGAAAAATGTTCTAAGAATCTTCATGTGTGCTGGTCCCATATTTGCACAAGTGACCTAAGAACACACATGTCCAGAGAAAGACATCATTTGTGATCAAGTCCATGTGAATAGAATCACTCTTTTTCTAGAAACTCCATTAACAATAAAAATAAACAGAACTATAAATTGCAGGAATATGAGATGTATCTGTTTTGGAAACCTACCCATCACTCCTGAAGCTCAAACTCATCGCTCGAACTTCCTGCTTTAAGTTGCTCTCCTACCTGGCTGCCACGACCGATATCTAAAGAGTCTACATGAGAAAAACTAATAGAAAATAAGCCCTGGCTGGGGTTGCTCAGTGAATTGAGTGCTGGCCTGTGAACCAAAGGGTTGCTGGTTCCATTCCCAGTCAGGGCACATGCCTGGGTTGAGGGCCAGTTCCGCAGTAGGGGGTGCATGAGAAGCAACCACACATTGATGTTTCTCTCCCTCTCTTTCTTCTCTTCCCCTCTCTAAAAATGAATAAATAAAATTTTTTTAAAAAGAAGAAAATGGAGACAGATCTGATTCCCTTTGAGCAGTTAAATTCCAGGCTTTCTTAGTGTGGTTAAAATATGGGGGGGGGGGGCAGAATATAAAATAGATACGGAAATGTATCGTAATGATCAAAATTGTACAATTAAAATGAAAAGGAATTTTGGGATGCCATAGCATATTAGAATCAATGATCTGATGAAACTATTATTAATATTTACATTTTAAAAGTAAAGGCAATAGTTTTGTAATGATTAAGTAACTGAATGAAGTAATCTAAATAAGAGGCTAAAGTTAGGCCTGTCGTATGAAACATGTTATAACTGTCACCTATTATTCTTACCATCACCATTGTCTTTACACAGTTATAAACTGACTATCACTTATAGAAGTGAATAAACTTGTAAATATTATGTTTGTTTGACCCTACATAGGTCTGAAAAACCAAAACTGTCCAATCAGCTAAGCTAAACATAAAGGCAGCTATACAAGGTCCTCAAGGAAAATCACTCTGTAGCATGAATTTTTCATTTGCATAGGAAACATGGAGGATTACAGACGTTTTCGTCCTGCTCCCCACTAACTGCTAACCTGCAGTCCGTTGTTTAAGGTTCTGCCTCACGTGGGCATCACGGCAGACACTCTCTCACAAGGATCCCGGTCCTGGCAAAGGCCCTGGCCTGCCCTCCCCGATCCTGTGCTGGGCTGGATCGAAGCATCATTTACTGATGGTACTGACAAGACAGTCCCCGCTACCAGGTCACACGTTCCCACGGGGACAGAGGTGACTGCGTGTTCCTTTGTACACTCGCCAGCACCTGTTTTCACAGTGTATTTAGTTTTCAGTACATGCACAAATTAATGAACAATAATAAATAAAGGATTGATGAAATGCAAGAGTTAGAAATACATTAGAATCCGTTCCAAGATGTGCTCAAGTTTTACAGGAAGGGGTAGCATAATACGGCATTAGACCATCAGAGACAGGCAGTGGTTGAAGTTGATGCGGACTCCGGGTAGGGCAAGGACGGCCAGCTCAGCCAGCCCTGCAGGCCAAGGCAGATGCAGGAGCAGAGATAAATGCTGTCATCAGTCCTGTGCTTAATAGAAAACTCCTCTCCAAATCCTGACATTTGGGTTCGGGAGATTTTAAGTCAAAGGTGTGGCTGAATCGTAGTTCTGCTGCTGAAACAAAGTTATTTTCAAATAAAAGCATTTCAAAAGGCTGACAAAAGTAAAAGGAGCCATTGGAAGGGGGCATTTCCTACCCCCCAGACTTGTCACGGTCAGGTCACACTGTAAGGAATGCCACCCGCCGCCCCGCATACCCTTCCTGTCCATCCCAGCCACACAGGTCTGCCTCCCTCTGGCTCTGAGCCTCTGTTCCCGTGGGCCCGGCCACCCACACGCTATGGCCCACGGCGGGGCCCAGTCACTCCTGGGACTGAATCAGCAGTTGGCATGTGGCACAACCTCATGGATTTAGGAGAATTTTACCAGGAGACTCTACAACTGCTACTAGAAAGTGATGCTTTATTGATCGATCCTCCATGGCTAAGTGAGAAGGAGGTAGGACGGGGCATGCCTGTGGCCATGTTCATGACACTTGGAAGGAGCCTGAGAAGAAAACCAGCCCTGGGGGTGAGGAGGCCAGGGGACGGGTGGGGGTGAGAAACACAGAGAGAGACCGAGAGGGATCGGGGAGAGGGAGGAAGAGAGGGGGCAGAGAAAGAGAATAGAGAGATGAGAGAGATGGGTGGGTGGGTGGGTGGGTGGATGAATGATCAAGATAGATACATTGACAGATGATTGATGATAGATAGATAGATAGACAGATATAGAAAGACATTAAATTACTGATCACACTGTACATTCCTTGGACCTGTGGGCACAGATCTTCCCAGGGTGAACCTTATTCCTGTACTTTTTGATTTCACGACTCAGTAGATTCCATTCTATGGTTTAAGCAAGACTTTCTATTATTTGCAACTGAAAAAATCTCATTTTTTTGAACAAGGGCTATATATAAATACATGTGCTAGTACTTCTATGAATGTACATGGATCAAAACTAATCTCACAGGAAGTTCCAAATAGAAACACTTAAATAAAAGAGCATCTATTTCCCCCAAGCCAGGTGGCTCAGTGGGTTGGAGCATCACCCTATGCACCAAAAGCTTAGAGATTTGGGGAGCATGCAAGAGGCAACCAACCGATGTTTCTCTCCCACATCACTGCTTCTCTCTTTCTCTCTCTCTTTCTCTCTCTCTCTCCCCTCCTCTTCCTCTCTCTCTAGAAAAAAAATGATAATTATTAAAAAATATCCTCAGGTGAGGATTAAAAGAGCATTTATTTTACTTTTTCAGATTATTGGAATTTTTTATTAAGAGGTTAAATATGTCCGAATCATATAGATATACCATCTGTCCCATACAGAACTGATATCTACAAAATAATACCTTTAAAATGTTTGATATTGATCCATTTAATCAAATACCTTTAAGGAGCTACTGTGTGCTTGGCTCATGTATTAAATACACTGACAGCCAAGTATTGATATGTCTCTTACCCTTATAGATTTTATAGTTTAGTAGATGGCACAAATACAATAAAATAACCACCTGTATACATGAAAAACTGCAACTTTGATTAGGATGGGAGGATTTCATCTGCTCGTGGCAGTCGGGAGAACATGACTTTTCCTGACAGGCAAACATAAGAGCTAACTGAACAGTAACTGATATAAAGAATGGAAAAGAGAATTTCCATTCTTTGGAAACGCAAATATTCAATGCAGCAACTAAAGGCTTTGGCACAGAAAAACTCTTTGAACATTCCAGCCAGCAATTTGTAAATATGCTCTACAACAAACTATATTATTCCAAAGCATCTGTATTTCTTTTACTTTTTTTATCTTCATTGACTGGTTGATATATGTAATTTAATCTTGTTTATAGTAAATCCTTTTTCTCTAGGAAGCCAGAACCTTTCCTACCAATGTTTCAGAAAGCACCCTGAGATAATCTGCTCAGAAGTCCACACTAGATTCCGAAGGACAGGAAGCTAAACGTCTGTATCACCGCCTCTCCTCTTAGAGCCTGTCACACACACACACACAGGACGTGCTCGTAAACACATTCCAGCCAGAGCCATGGCATGAGCTTCCTCAGGGAGGACTGCATGTAAAAAAAAAAAAAACTTGCCAAAAGAGTGGAAAGAATGGAGTCAGCAGAGAGGGCCAGAAAAGGACTGCTGATAGTTACAAATGGCCAGCTGGTTTGGGAGACAGAAAGAGGGTTTTTTTATACAGGGAGAAGGATTCTGCCAGCTCATGAATGAGAAGCAAGCACCGGTGGCCCCAGAGTGAAGACGACGGAGGAGACTGCAGTCTCGCGTGGGCCTGAGGCGCGAGCAAGAAGGTCTTGTCACGGGCAGAGCCTCCGGCATTGCTACTACACACGCTGTGAGGCTTCTGTCCTGCCGCGCATCCCGGGCTGACGTCATCCTCGCTCGGGTTCCCAGGGCCCGCCTAGGCAGGCTTGGGATTTAGGGGATTCAAGGTCACGTGGTAAATACGAAAAAAAATGTCACTGAAAGATTGTCAGTGTTTTGAAGATTAAATAACACACTAAACAGAATGGAAAAGTCTGCGAAGCCTGAGAGTGCGAGGCTCAAAGGCACAGAGAGTTCTTACAAAGTTTATAGAGACTGGAAATGTGAACAAGAGCCACTTGGAGCTTTGTCCTAAGAACAGTGTGTGACACATTTTAAAAGGAGAGACTTGAAAGAACAAAAAGACATTTTAAAAAGTGAGGAAAAAAAGAAAAGAATAAACAAGAAATAGAACAAAAAAACAAAAAAGGACAAAAAAGAAAACCGTTGAAGAATAAAATTTTAAAAATATAAGTCACGTGTCCAAGGAGCATCAGGCGCTGTTTGCTGGCCAATCAGAATGAGAGCAAAGGGGAGCTCTCGGCCTCACGGTGTGGACCCTCGGAACACGTGGGAGGAGACCATCACTGGGGAAGGGATGCAGGAAGTGCTGAGACAAAAAGGGGTTGGCGACGTCAGCAAGAGTGGGAAACTCGGGGGACAGCCGAGGGGTCAGCGGGGACCAAGCGAGGCCTCCGTGCTTCTCCACGGACTGAGCCATACACGGTGAGGATAAATCCCAACTGCCTGGAAGCAGGTCGGTGCAGCCACCGAGCGAATGCAATGTGGCAATCGGATTTGCACTGCAGCCACTCTCATTTAACGTGGGGGAGAGCTGAACTTGAACTCCCATCTGCTTTCCAGGAGACAAGCGACTGAGTGTGGCATAGCCAGTAAAGTAACCCTTGCTGAAACTGTTAGTGCGACAGTTCTGGCGTGTGAAGAGCCACAGCCATGCCACCTTTCTAAAAGCAGGATTCACCTGTGAGTCTGGGTCCAGCTCACAGGCAACGGTCTGGGGACATTTCTTTTTTTTTTAATTGTTGCTCATACAGCAGCATTGTGATGCGGTAATCAATAGCCAACGCGTCACCGTTGGGAGCCCCACACCTGTGTTTGGTGTTTGCATTCAGGAGCAGGGGCAGGCTGTGGATGGGGATGCCTCAGGTGAGTTACTCCTAACCCGTGTGCCGTTAATTCATGAGACGCCTGTGAAACTGGGCACGGCACGGGGCATGGAAATGCTCATACACTGTAGCACGGCGAATAAAAATAGAGGCTATGGAATCAACGTTCGACCCTGCCATTTACAGATCTCTGAATCTTACGTGAATGTAGCTTAAAATTTCACATGCAACTCATATGGCTGTGAATTTTTAGAACCAAATAACTTACATTGCCTTGTGACAAGGAAATCTGTTAATAAATATACGATGGCAAATAAAGGAAAGTATGTAGGGCCATTTTAACAGTTACAAATCAAGGGCAACTGCCTTCCCATAGAAAAGGGAATTCAGATTGTCAACATACAGAAGCGATACTAGAACGTAATGAAACAACCAGAATGCCCCGCCACTCGCCAGCCCTTCATCAGGAGGTAAAAACCCCAGACATAAGTGTGGTAGTGCAGGCCATTATTATGTGACTTCCCATGGGTAATAACACTCCTAAGTTGCAATCAAGTCTAATGTTGTGCATTTTCTAACCTCAGCTATAGATATCTCCATGAAGCAGAGAGAAACTGAGTGACTGAATAGAGTTAAATATGAGATAGCCTGGTTTCTGATAGAGTTAAAATTTTCATAGTTGCTCCAATACATAACAGATACTCCTGAACATTAGCAATATTGACCTAGATCTTTCTATTATAGCGAGCAATTACTGTGCGTGAGTGAAACATTCCTGAAACATCTTGTTCCCCGTGAACAAACCCTCTCTACTCAGAGAGGGGGGCGGGGGGTGGTGGCTGGACTCCAAGAGGGACTGAAGTCCACTGATCCATCCAACCACAGAGAACCTAAAAGAGCTTGTTCCCCCACGTTTGGCCTTCCCCAAGGTTCTAGACGCCCCCTGGGTCTGACTACACCAAAAATGTTACCCTTTGTGACAGCATGGATGGACCTGGAGAACGTTATGCTAAGTGAAGTTAGCCAGTCAGAGAAAGTCATAAAACTATATGATTTCTCTCACATGTGGAATCTAATGGACAAACTGAACTAATGAGCAAAACAGAGACAGACTCATACAGAGAGAGCAGGATGACAGCCAAGGGGGGTGGGCGAAGGGAGGGGTGGAGGGATTGAGCAAAAGGAAAAAGGACTCATGGACATGGGCAGCAGTGTGGTGATTGCTGGGGGGAGCGGGTATAAGGGGGCTAAATGGTAATGGGAAAATACAACAAAGATTAAATAAAAAATGTATAATAAAACTGGTTTTCATCTTGAATTCCATTCACAAACCAAGATGACTAGTAATGACAAAGATTCAGGAGTACTACTGCTAGTGATAACAATGGTAACATATTCAGTTGTTTCTACTTCCACGGACTGTTCTTTGCTCCTTACATGTATTCATCCACTGGACCTTCTCCACGAGACTGTGATGTAGGTATTGTTTTACTTCCCACACTTCAGATGAAGAAACTGGGGTCCAGAGCATGTGATCACTTGCCCCACTCAAACAGCCAGTGGGAACCAAATCATGGCCTGTGGTATATCATTCGCAAGTACACAAAGTCATTTTCTCATCCGCATCCTGCCTATGTTCGCAGGTTAGAGATACACAGATTCACAGCTGAAGGGGGCCATTCCTGAGTGAAGCATATTCCTGGCATTATTAACAATGTCTCAGAAAAAGAAAGAAGGAAAATGTCCATAGAGATTCGATTTAGAAAGAAACTCGAGCAAGTCTAAGTGGAGAGGCAGATTCGAGACCCTTCTATTCAAAAATGCAGCCAAACCACGGACACATGGGGCTGGACAGCAGCGCGGGGACAGAACAGCGAGCTGCTGAGCGTGCAAACGCCTGCAGACAGAGGGGACGGATCTGGAGCAGGCAGGCACGGACACCCAGCCCTGCAGCCTCCAGGTGCCGCCTCCCTTCCGGTAAAGGGTAACTGGCACTTCCTTTCACAATCTTACTCTCCATCCTTGATAATAGAAATGTATTGAATCCGAGTTAACGTAAAGCAGAACACATATGCTTTTTTATTTCATCGTGGAAGTTTGCTCATTCTCAACACACCCTGATGTGGTCTCCAGAAAACGCGTGTCTACGGAACACCTCTCGCTCTTGCTCTGCCTACACGCCTGACACCGGGTGACTGCAGTGTGTCGGGAACAGGCAGTGCGTTCAAGCCGGAGCTCGGCACATGATTACATTCGCAACAATGCCTGCAGAACTAGAATTGTAATCAAGACTGTGATGTCCAGCAAAGATAAAATAATCGTGCCTCCTAGTACACAATAAACGAGCTTTCAAAGTTTGCAAAGCAAAGGATTCCATGACACCTCTCCAGAGGTCAGCATGCCGCGTCACCGAGCAGGCACGGGAGACTGGGGAAGGAATCTAGGCCAGCGAAGGGCAGGATAGAGGATGACTCACATGGGTTATTTTCCATTCTCCAAGTTCTCTATATGTGTAGGTAACGTTTTAATCCAGAAAGAGATCAGCCATGGAGTTTCTGTAGGAGACCCTTCCTTCTGCGAGGTGTGGGCCCAGCTCCCACTGGGAGATGCACAGGACCCACGCCCACGGATAGGTTCTCCCGTGGGGAATCAGGCCTGCAATGTACCTAGGCTGCTATGAGTCTTGCTTTTTGCTAAAACTCCCTCACCCTGATTTGTAGCAAACATTTACTACAAAGTAACTTCCTAAAATCCATGCTAAACCTTCCAAGGATGAGTTTACCTGGTTCAACCACTTTTGCCTTTTCATTGCAAATATCCCTCTTCTGTGACATGATTAGCAGCATTGGCTCCTTTGTTTTCTGTAAAAGGTAACCACCTACAGCGAACCTGTGCATAGTACATGAGGACCATCATGTAATGGGTGGAGAAACCCAATAAATGCTGTCATGGCAGAGGCCGTGGCTTTTGCTCCCCTGGAGAGAAAAGCCATGCCGTCCCTTTTCCTCCACCAGACTCGGTAGTCCATGTGAATGTCTCGTTTCATCCATAATGACTCAGACACTGTGGGCTGGTATCTGCATCAGTTTTAATATCCAGAGATACGGTCAGAGAAATAAGTCCTAGGATTCACTTATATCCATCTACCTATCTATCCATCCATCCATCCATCTGTCCGTCCATGCAGCCATCCATCTATCTATCCGTCTATAGATATATAAACATCTGTACTTATCTAGTCACCTATAATCTATACAGCTATATCTATATAGAGAGATGATGTAGTGGATAGAGATAATACATGTTATGTTCAAATATATTACGTATTATACTTACAAATAAAAATATGTAGAAGCAAACCACATAGGAATGTGTGTGTGTGTGTCTCGACAGAGTGTACAATGGTTTGAAAGTGAGTTACAGACAAACGTATGTCAGTAGATCCTTATCATAAGGACCTTCCCTTCGTAACCTCAGCACCACGAACACATCTGACAATTACCAATGATATTACAACATTAGCTCCAATGAATCCATGATCAGGTTTTCTCGATGGCCCAATACACTTGTGTAACTGTTTACATTTGATCCAGGATGCAATTTAGGTTCGCCTGGTGTATTTAACTGCTATGCCCAGGTGGTGATTTTTAGTCTCTATGAGAGTCACCCAATCTTTGTCTTCCACGACAGGTTTTTTTTTTTTTTTGAAAGTCAGAACTATACTATTTTGTTGATTTTTTCCCCATACTTTGGGTTTGGCTATTTCCCTCAAGGTTAGGTTTCAGATCAATAATCCTTCTTCAACAATACCAGGTGATAATTTGCTCCTTTTATTACATCACATTAGGATGATCGTCATCTTGAAAAGTCGGCCATGCCGATGGCTGGCTGGGGTAACGTGATGACCCAGCGGCTCACCACTGGTTCTCCCCCGTGTCTCCTAAATGTTTCCCTTTGGCATTTGCAGTGAGGGAGCCCTGGGTCTGATGCTTGGGCATCTTTCTGCTGCTGTTCAGTACCTGCTAATGATCTTCCTCTGAGTTAGTTATTTTATTGGCGCTCCAAGATGATTTTTCTAATTCTATCATGACTTCTGCGTTTAATAGGTGAAATTATTTTCTATAAAGAATGGCTTTCTCTTTCTCCCTTTGTCTACTTTTACGTCACATGAATTTCTTAAATAACCTAAGCTATATTCCACTCTAAATAAACATGCTCTTTTTTTTAGAAGAAAGAGCAAGGTTTTCCAGCACTTGAGCGGTTTGACATGAAACGGCCTCCCTGAAGGGGTCACGTGGCACTTGACAGTGTGACTCGGGAGAGTCAATGGAAAAGATCCCAAATTACTGGTTGTATACAGTCATTTAAGGGAAACTTTTAGCCAAATTTACACGGAGAAACGGATCTTTTAAAATGGTTGTGAATCATGAGCTGTTAAAATAAGAACAAACATTCCTTAGACAATTCAACATGTTAATTTAACGGCTCATTCTTTTTAGAAACGTTTATAGGGAAATCTCACCCACTGAATTACTTCGGTTATTTCCAACAATGAACTTTCTAAATGCGAGTTTTCCAAATGGATGGTTTGCAGGCCCTGAAAGTTCCTGAAATGTACCAAGTAGAACACATTATGGTGCTAAAGTGGTTCCTACATGTTTAGCAACAAAATAAAAGGAAAGGTCATTCATCACAACTGTCTTAATTCATATTTTTGCTTTTGCAACAATCTTTTTAATTTCAATCATTTTTTATAAAATCACGTATTTCAATAGTACAAAATTTGAGAGGAAACTTTCTTCTCAATCCTTCCGCAGGCCTTGGCTGCTCAGCTCCTCTGCCGGTGGCAACCTCCCTTGGGTGTCTTGAGGAGGCTCCGTGTGCGCAAACTGAAATATGTTTGCACGATGTGTATGAACACAAATGTGCATACACACCCACCCCTATTTTTCACAAGCTATGGTACAGGCTACATACTGTTCATCATCTTGCTTTTTTAACTATCAGCATATCTGAGAGATTCTAGGAGAGTGTATATGCCTGAAGCTTCCTTATAGTTTTTAATAGCTCTTGGCATTTTATGACATCAAATGGCATTGTCCATTCAACCACTTTTGATAAGGTATTTAAGTATTTATAGGACTCCCAATTTTTTCATGTTTTCAAGAGTGCTATCATAAAGGGCCTAAAAATAAGTGATCAGAAATGGGAGTCCCGGTGAAGGCACTGCCACTGACCTGCGGCACGTGTCAGAATCACCTTCCCGCGGAAGTAGCGTTATGTCGTCTTCCCGCCATTAAAATACGAGCCTTCTGGCTTGAAGTTTCTACATATTACACTTTTCCCCTTTAAGTAATTATTCAAATGCTGCATATTTTATTAGTTCGCATTAAAGGTTATTAAAATTTCACCGGAAACCACCGGACGATTTACTCGGTGTCCGACATGCGGTAGCGACAGCAAACACACACGGGTATCCTATGAAGAAGAACACGCAAGGGCGTGTGCCTGGGAAGACTGGCCCCAGTTGGGGCACGCTGTCGTCAGAGCGACATCGGTCCCACGGGGCCACAACAGCAGCGGAGAGGAGAGGGACTCAGAAACAGTTAGGACCTAAAGCCAGAGCTCTGCTCCTGCGCACAAGGCGCGCAGCTCCCCTGCCCCGGGTCCCATTCCCCCGCCGCCCCTTGCAGCCGGACTGGAGGGGCCAGGGTCGGGTCTCCCACTCCCCTCCAAGCCCTGCGGGGACCTCTTGGGAAATCACACCGAACTTCCTGGAGGGTCTGGACTGAATCTCTGTCACTGCCGAGCAATCCTCCCGCACACAAAACCCCTTTGCCCCCTGGGGCCCCCCCACCAGCTGGCAGCAGGGCTGCAGTATCCCGTTCCCACCGCCGTGGCGGAGTGTCCGCCCCCGGCTCCTACGCCAGGGCAGCGGGCTCTGCAAGGCCCCAGGAGACCGTCTTCCCTGACGGCCTGAGGGCAAGCACGCACCACGCTTTTTAGGGTATTGAGCATCCTCTCTGAAATACTGGAGCGTGTTAAATTGTAGCTTTTGCGTAAAATCTGCATTCACAGTTAATGAAACACAGTCACAGGAAGTCAATCTATCAAGTCCTATCTGGAACCGAGGTTGCTTGGGAAACCGGGCAGCATCGGGCCGTGAGCACGGCAGTCCTGCTTAGGCACCGATGTCAAGAAAGGTAGGGGTGGGGGGGCTGGGGGAGAGACCATGCTCAGGACCACAGCAGGCCACGCCCCAAATGAGGGGTTTCCGGTACAAATCCGTTCCGCGCCGTGCCCAGGCCCGGAGTGATCGTCACCCGGTTGTAGAGTGTAATGTGCAGAGACAGGCTAGTTAGCGCTCCTCGGCCCTGAAAGTGCATTAAAATCCCCCGGGGAGGTTGGCCCTGCCTCTGATCAATTAAATCAATCTCTGGGTGTAAGCTCTGCAGCTGATCCAGTTTTCTGAAAGCCCCCAAATTGACTGTAACTTGCTGAAAGGTCTGAGAACTGTTTTAGTAGGATGGCTTAAAAAAATACAATGAAAAAATAGATAAAGTGATACAACACCTACAGGGAGACTTTTGAAGGAATTAAATGAGAAATTGAAGGCATCTTTTCAGCATCGCATTCCAAAGCTGCATTTATCGGACCTCGTCTGATCTTAAGGGGTCACCCTCGTCCCAACGTGCAGATGGGCGGGGACAGAGGAGGCATTTCAAGGGGATCACATCGTTGTGGCTTTCTTGGCGTCTCGGGGAATGTAGCTGAATCTGCAGGGCTACGTTTTAGTGGAAAATATCTCCATCGCTTCCTCTGAAAATGTACCCACTCCATGAACAAATAAATACCGGTTCTGTGCAGACGATTGTCGCTAAATCCTCTTCCTGGGCTTTGCAAGGCAAGTCTGGACACAGGGCGAACAGCAGAGGGGCGTGGCCTGGGCCTCCTCACCCCAAAGAGGATGTTTCGTGGGCCTGAGTGTAACCGTATGGACACACTTTAGGTTTTCATCAACAGGCGGTCAACTTTTCTTCTAAATAACAGTGCTTTTGTGTAAGTCATTACACTTTTCACTCGAATAGCTCTGTAGCTGAAGCTTCATCCACGTCCTCAAGGGTCTCCTGTAAAAACAGCTGTGGGGGGCGGAGCCCACGCTGGTTTGGGGCTCCGGCCTGCGCCGCCGCGGCCCCGCGGAAGGAAAGCGAAGCTTGTGCTCGGCAGGAGCCGAGCTGCGGCCGCTGTCTGCCCTTAGTAAACAATTTGCTGGTTGAGTTGCGCTGAGCAGTGCGTGGCTTTATTACACATGCGCCATCCGGCAGCGGGGAGATAAAACACGCCGCCGGGACCGGAGCATCAACAAGTTCAAGGGGCTGTGGACCAGCTCATTTTCCGGTGCAGCGACCAGAGGCCGCTCATCAGAAAGCGGGGGGAGGGGTACTGTGTTTCCATATTTTAAAAAGTAGCCTCACACCTTTTTTCCTTAAAACCAGTATACATTATAGGGTTCCCGATTTGAAATAAAATGTATTATTTTGCACAGGATCCTTTGAAAACTAGAGAAACAAATGGCAGGAGGAATAGACTCCATGTCTTAATGAAGGGTGGGGGATGGGGAGGTGAGTGGGCTTTGAAGACAGGCCATTACAAGTGTTTTCTGGAAAAAAAAAAAGGAAGCAAAACTACCAGATCACGTTCTGGAAGAGTGAAAACTAAGCCCCGAGGTTCCTATATAAAATCCCCAGCGGAAATGTTCCCTGCAGTGGAGCACGATTTTTCACAATCTCTTTAGGAAAAGGGCAGGGATGAAGGAAATGTTAAACATGGCCGCAGCCACAGACGGGGCCGAAGCACGCACCTCGTGAAGCAAGTCGCTTTGCGGGACTGTGGTCCCCAGCTGCCCAGGCCGTTGTCTCTACACGGGCCTCGGTCGCTTGGAACGGCGTGACTTCAAGAGGAAAGGGGACACTCCTGTGGAATAGCCGGAGATGGGCGAGGTCGTGCCCCAGGCAAGCCCTGCCGCGTGTCAGCCGTGAGATCTTGGAACCGCCATCCCTCTCAGCTTCGTCTCCCACAAAATGAGGATGAGGGTGCTGTCTCGGTGGTACGAGTCACGCATATACATCACTCGGGACACATTGCACGTGCTCAATAAATAATACTTAATGCTTTGGGATAGAAATTGTCCAATGTGCCAACCTTTTGACGTGTCTGTCTCAGGTATCCTGAAATGCCTGGTAAGACTTCGCATTCTCAAGCCTCAAATCCTTGTTGGAATAACAAACAAATAAACTAAAGACTTTCCTCTGCCAGGGGTTCCGTCATGTACTTCGTGCTAGAATGGAAGTTGGGGCTGATACGTGTACAGCTGGGTAATATTCACTTCCTTTTCCCAGTCACACCAGGTCTCAACCCCTTTTTTGGGTAGAAATCACTACGTTTCGGTGTGCTGGCATCATGCTACGTTTGCACCACCCTCCGCCCCACACCCCGCCTGCAGAGTCCTCTGCGCGCCCTTGAGGCCAACCCTGCAGACCCCTGGGGGGCTGGCTCCTGGCTGGGTTTGACCGTGGGAAGCAGGGGTGGGACCTCCAGGGCGGGAGAAGAGGGGGGAGGTCTCTCCCCAGCCCCTGTCACTCTGTCCCCGTCGGTGGCAGGAGCCCCATCTTTCTCTGAGAAGGGACGTCTCCCCTGCTGCCCCGCTGTGACGGGCTCAGCTCACGCAACCCCGTCTCCTCGTCCTCTTTGAATTTCACTGATTTTCATGTGCCACGAAGCAGTATTTTCTGTATATTTTTCGACCATTAAAAAAATCTAACAACATTTTTTAGTCCATAGCCCATACAACAGAGTGGGTGAGCTGTTCTTAGCTATGGGTTGTACAAAACCCACGAGTCCACGATAACATGATAAGGAGAGCAAGAACAAGAAAATAGGAGAGGAAAAGGGGAATAAAAAACTCCTATTTATAGAAGAACGCAGCTATTACTAGAAAAACAATTGCCAGAATGGAAAACAATGCCGACACCAAAGCGAACAGCTGAATCCATTAAGAGTCATCATTGCATTGTTACAACCCACGGCTACAGCGTGTTCACGTCACCTCAGAGTGTCACGCAGGTTTACCTTGACCATGGAGAGGCCTGGCAGTCACCAAATAACCAAGAGACCAGCTTAGAATGAGCAAGAACAGGATGGCCCGATATTGTTTGCTTGGTAATGGAAACGAGCATTATTGTCGATGAGGCATTCTTGCAAAAAGCAAACTGTTTAACTAGGTCTAACGATCCTGTTGAATTAGAAAAGTTGTTCTGTACAGAGGCACTGCCTCAGACCATTCAAAGGCGACAGTGCATGAGAAATGACAGTGACACGGGGGAGCTCTTTCAGACTGAAGGAGGTGAAAAGACGGGGCGATGAACTGCAACCCGTCAGCACTGGCTGGCTCTGGGTTGGAAATGCACAGCCTTAGAGATAATTTTGCAGGAAAAATTGGTAAATTGCAATAAGGACAATCTAGTAAATAACAACATTGACCTCATATTATGTATCAGGCATGTGCTAAAGGTTGTGTGGTTATGTAAGAAAATGCCCCTATTCTCAGGCAACAGTTGGTGAACCGTTTAGGTGCTCCGGGTCAGATGTCTGAAAATTACTTTGAGGTGGTTCCACCACTGAACGCCAGGCTGGAGATGGGAAAATGGGCAACCGAGCCGTTCACTCAAAAAACTGAATTAGAAATATATGACAAGCCTCAGCCCTGGCTGGCGTAGCTCAGTGGATTGAGCGCAGGCTGGGAATCAAAGCATCACAGGTTCAATTCCCAGTCAGGGCACATGCCTGGGTTGCAGGCCACGGCCCCCAGCAACCTCACATTGATGTTTCTCTCTCTGTCTCTTTCTTCCTCTCTTCCCTCTCTAAAAATAAATAAATAAAATCTTTACAAAATGTATATAAAAAAAGAAATATATGACAAGCCTCAAATGAGATGACGTCTGTCACAGAAAGAAACTATTTTGGCCTCCTTTCTCTTGTACTTTTTACTTGCTGCACGATGTGAAGAATACAACAATAATACTGCATTTCGTTCATGGAAAAACGACTTATTGCTATTTCGTTTTCTCATCTACTTGAATGTTTAATGCTGTCCCCTGCCACCCATCTCATAATGATGGAAACGTCAATCCAGGACAAGTTTTTAACTAAAGAAAAACAACCCACTTTTACCTTATTGTTACTTCGTACTGACATCTGCAGTGACGCGGTGGGACCCCAGGACACACGGGGTACACTGACTTGGACCTCACTGTGATTGGAGTACACGTCTGGGGGGGACTGTGTCCACTAAAAAGACACGTTGAAGTCCTAATGCTGGACACCTCTTTGGAAAGAGGGTCTTTGCATCTGAAATCAAGTTAAGGCGAGGCAGGACTCTACTAGGGTGGGCTGTCACCCAGTAAGACTGGTGTCCTTATTAGGAGAGGGTGCCGGAGAAAGACAGGGACACACACAGGAGAAGTCACCTACGGGACTCCACAGGCAGAGACCGGGGCGATGTCTCTCCAAGCTAAAGAAGGGGCCAAGGACCGCTGACCCACACCGGCGGCTAGAAGAGGCAAGGAAGGATGGTCCCTATTTGTTTTACAGCAGGGGTGTCCAACTGTTGGCATCTCTGGGCCACACGGGAAGAAGAAGAGTTGTCTTGGGCCACACATTAAATATATTGTGACACATAATCACACACAAAAAATCTCATAATGTTTTAAAGAAATTTACAGTTTTGTGTCTGGCCATATTCACAGCCATCCTGGGCTGCATGTGGCCTGTGGGCCACAAGCTGGGCACCCCTGTTTGAGAGGAAGCTGGTCCTGCCACACCTTGATTTTGGACTTCTGGCCTCAACAACTGCGACCCAGTAAGTCTCTGTTGTTTAAAGCCGCCCGGGTGGTGGCGCCTCCTCGTGGCTGCTCCGGAAGCTGATGCAGACACAAACCACAACACAGCTGACCTCTGCGTGGCAGACCCCTGTGGGAAAGCTGTGGGCACCCCATCCAGGCACCCTTTCACCCCTTCTCCTTTCCTGGTCTCCCCTCTCGCCGCTTGCACGGGCTGTCACCCCCAGCAAGCACACTGGCGCCCATCCAGGGAGGCTCTCCTGGAACCACTTTGTCCGCAAGCAGGGAGCAGGGAAGCCTGGAATGGCGGGTCCCCTTCCAGTGACTCCAGACGACACGCAATGGGTCTGGTAGCGTGAAAGCTGCTCCCCAGCTCCCTGCGGGGTGTCGGACTACAGCCACCCTCTGCGGCTTGTTTCCAAAAAATCACAGCATCATGTGACTCCTCCTTTTCCATGTCTCGTCCCGTCCCCGCCACCAGTTCCTCACCAGCCTCTTCGTGGAGCCCATGTCATTCCACCACGAATGCCATCTCGCGTCCGCTTCTGGAGAACGCGCCCCGTGGCAGCCCTCGGAGGACCGTTCCCGTTTTCTCCCCCCGGGACCCTGTGACTGTCCCCACAAGGACCCCTGGGCTGCGGGACTCAGCATTTCATGAGCACAGACAGGTTGTGATGGGCATAAAGATCAGCACACAAAGTCGTTACAGAAAGACGACAAAATGGAGATTCATGTGCCACCGTCGGCTATCTCTGTAACTTTCAAAGCCATTCTCATTTGTCCTGGAAGACAAAGAGCTGAAGATTTTTTTTAATGTGAAGAAAATATAAAAACAACTCAATTCTTCTTGTTTTAAAATACGTTTAACAAAAACGTTTGCTAGTCGTGAAAGCCCTGTCTGAGACGCACGTGACGCGTGGCCAGAGAGCAAACCCCCCCCCCCACCCCACCCCAGTATCAGCACGGCGTTCCCGGTGGGCTCGGGGCCACAGGCCGCAAAACCTTCCGCTTCAGGGCGGTGAGTACCGCCGCCCGGTGGCACAGGGCGGTGCGAAACTCTGCACCAGAGCCCCCGAACTTGACCTACATGAGTCCAGACGACAGAAGCACAGCAGTGGACCAGGGGACCGGGAGGACCAATGGAGGCACGACAGTGACCCAAACACGGAAGAAACGACCCAAGTCTTTTGGGTCGCTTGGAGAAGAGACCCAAGTGTGCAAAATCATGGAAGGAGTGCTTAAAAAGTTCCGAAAAACTGGGGCCCATGGTGTGGCTACCGAAACGACATTGGACACGCACAGCCGAGTTTCAGCATCTTAGCACTAAATTACAACATCCGGCCTCTACTACACTGAGTATAGTAGCTAGATCAAAAAAGAAAAATGTAACAATGACAATAAAAATAAAGAGAATTCCTACTTAAAGAGATATCAATCATATTATTATGATTTTTATAACATAGCAATACTGAATTGATGATGAAAAAAAGAATGTCATTATCTTTTACTTAACAATAATCTTCCCTAATCCGCTTTGTACCATCAAATCTTAAAACATATTTCTCTTTCTTGTTCCATCCAAACTTCCTTAAGAGTAGTGATTTTGTTAACTTATCTTTATACCAGTATCTCAGGAGACTAGACAGAGGCCTTCACATCCGCCAATAGATGAACGGACAAATTCACTGTAAGTAATAGCAATGCTAGAGGCCCGAGAGTTTCGGTTTCTGAAGATATAACTTCAACAGGTCTTGCCACCAGATGAAGTGAGAGGAAAGAGAGGAAGGGAAATAGTATAATTTGTATACTTGCCTATATGCACAGTGGGACACTTGCAGCCAGCTTTTTGTCATGGGCTTCACTGTGCAACTAACTTCTAAGCATTTGGGCCCCTCCTGTTCTTAGCCCAGGCCTCGGAATTCCCCGTGTCTATTCAAAATAACCTTGCTGGAATTAAAACATTACTGAGTGTTTCCGTATCACTATCGGAATAAGGCAAACAACCAGGTCAAGACACCTTTTATTCAGGGTTTTTAAATAAAATGATTTGTTTTGGTTTAAAAATCTACAATCTTTCACATTGTATAGAACTTAAGTTTTTTCAAAACACGTTCCCTTTTTTAAAAAATGTAGACCTTGACACAATCTTTTAAGGATAGTATCATTACTGTCACTTGTATAAGTGGGGAAACTGACTTTCTAACATTTTATATAACTTTTCCCCCAAATTAACCAGCTAATAAGCAGAAGGCTAGGCTGATCACTCAACCCATGCACTTTGATCATAAACTCTATTCTCTTTCTCTCCTCACTCAAGCAAACCTTTAAAGTACTTGGTAGGACTTTGGGTTCGAGATGCTCTCCTCCTAGAACTCCAGGAAAATTACAGCAAAAAAAAAAAAAAAAAAAAAACTAAAAGGGAAAGAGACTGATAACAGCAGAGGGAGGGAGAAATCAGCCACATGACGCAGAGAGATGCCCAGACATTTATGAAAAGCCTCACGCAGAAATTCCGAGTTAGTGAATGAGCGTGGAGAAGGCGCTGCGCAGACTCTGTCCTTGAGAACCGTGGAGGCCACGGCCGGCCATGTCCACGCTGGGGCCCAGACTGTTCCCGGTCCCGAGTCTCCGGTTGCCGAGGAAACAACGGAAGCCGGCTGCGAGCAGGGGGACTCACGGAAGCCCCCCCATAAAAGAATTCTTCACCTACTTTGTCTCACCATCATCCCAAAACATTCACAATGAACGCGGAGACGACACGCAGAAGCCCAAAGCTGGCTAACTGGGGTCACGGGGCGTGAGTGGGGCGTTCACCGTCCGGAATACGGGGGAGGAGCTTCGCGGGGCGCTGGAGCTGGGCCAGCGAGAGGGACAGAGACATGCGGAAAGCGGGGCACAGAGACGAGACCTCGGCTGTGGATAGTGGAAAATCAAGGGATGCTTTCTAATGGGGACCTACCAGTAAGTGGAGGATTAAGTGAAAGTTTACAGTAGAAGGAAAATAGTAGAACTAAAAATAATATGACGGGCCAAAATACCAAGGAAGAGGGCGGAAAAGCTAGAGGACATTATGTAAATAAGCAAAACCTTCATCTTTTGAAACTGGGAAGCAATAGGCATGTCAAGAGCTATCTTAACGTGTGTTAGTGTAGCTCAGTGGACGGAGCGCAGACCTGCGAACCAAAGGGTCACCAGTTTGATTCCCAGTCAGAGCACATGCCTGGGTTGCAGGCCAAGCCCCCCCGGTTGGGAGGCATGCAAGAGGCAACCACACATTGATGTTTCTCTCCTTCTCTTTCTCCCTCCCCTTCCCCCCTCTCTAAAAAATAAATAAGTAATCTTTTTTAAAGAGCTATTTTTAAATTGAGGCACATGTATATTATTTAACGTTGATGAAGTAACAACCAGAGAATGCACACAGGGAGCAGTGAAGAGGGGTAGCCTGAAGATAAAGCTAGAGTGGGGAGAAGACAGGAGGCCACCGTTTCTTCCACAAATGTATATTGCACGTAAGAAGATTCATAATATTTCCAACTTTTTTTTCACATGCATGTGTCACTTCAATAAAAATAATTTCTGAAAAAAGCAAAGCATATTGTTCTCTACAAATGTTTCTCCATTTTTTTTTTGGTCTGACAATATCTATTGCTTTCCAACTTTGAGATACACACATTTCATAAAAAGCATAATGCACTTTTTTACATTTTTAAAGAGTCTTAACGTGTCTGAGTGGGACACAAATCCAGCTTTCTGGACCGACGTCCTCTGTTCGGTAGTCTCCATGCATCTGGGTGGTCTCCACCTCATCGCATCGGGTGATGCCCTTCGCACCGTCTCCCTCACACTATTCTCCCCCTCCTCATAGAGCACAGAGGATGCTGGGGTGATTGAAATAAACAGAAACGGAGAAACACACAGAAGCAGCAGCTGAGGCTGAGGCGCCCCGAGGGGCTGGAAGGGTTTCTGGGCCAAGGCTGGACGGGGTCCAGCATCCGCACGCACACCTCCGAGACAGGTGGGTTTGCACAAAACGCGGGCAGCCGGGACAACAGCCTGAGCACAGGCGCTCAGAGGATGGTAGGTTTTAGGACTCGTTATCGGCCTCCTCCATATTACATTGGAAGCTACTTTGGGACAATAGAACAATCCAATCATTCGTTCGGAGGACATGGCTTTAAGGCTGCCACGCCCCAGGCACCTCCTGGGCTCTTGGGACGCCTCAGGGGACGCGTCAGGTGAAGACCCCGTCTTTGTGATCAATCAGACAGAAGGAGGGCTGCTCTGAGAGTCACGGAAGGCAGAGCCTCACAGCTCGAGTCCAGTTGGAATGGCTTTATTGGCTTCGCCACAAACACAGTTACTGAACTATGCGGATATCACAGAGAATAAAGGCTCAGCGCCGTTTAAAAGGCACAAACTACGGCTCCGAAACCGCACTACAGAGCTGGAATATGACCCTCGGAAGGTTCGGAGCGGAATCAGGGCCTGCTGTTCGTGAGTCAGAACAGCTGTCGCCTGTTCCTGGGGAAAGACGAGGACAAAAAAAGAAAACACCAGGGTTCCACCAACGCAGCCAACGTCTCAGCCTCCTCGTCATTAAGGAAACATATATTTTACAGAGCAATTCGATGGCAAAATGGGTACGTTTGTATTTTTAGATTTATTTAACAAACACAGATCTGAGACGGTTTACCAATATTACGGCATCGCCCTCATCACATTCTGAGGACGACGACAAGGTGCTACTGTCATGCCCACGTCACAGATAAGGTCACTTAGAGAACTTAAAGAGCATGACCGGGCCCTGGGCATTGTGGCTCAGTTGGTTGGAGCGCCGTCCAGTGACCAAAAGGTTGCAGGTTTGGTTCCCGGTCTGGGCACGTGCCTGGGTTGCCAGCTGGATACCTGGTCTGGGCACATACGGGGGGCAGCTGACTGGCCTGTTCACATGTTTCTCACGCTCCGCCCCTTCTTTTGTCTCTCTCTAAAACCAGCAATGAAAGGTGTCCTTGGCTGAGGATGAAAAAAATGGACAACTTCTCCAAAGCGCACATCCAGGACATGGGGGCGCTGAGACTGGACCCCGGGTGCACCAGCCCCGCACGCCCCTAACCGCCGCACGGTGCCGGGAGGAGACGCGAGCTGACACCTGGCTGTTGTGAGAACTTGCAATAAGAATGTTGTCATGCGCAGTGACATTTAAAACACACACAGCTGTTAATCCAGAACAGCACTATTAATGAAAATTTATTTCCACAGAAATAATAAACCAAAGAGGAGGATGTTTATGCAACACCGAGTTTAAGGGGAACGAAAAAATACAGTGAGCTGCACACAGGCACACGCGCACCCCGCCTCGGAAATAAGCAGGATGATTAAGAACAGGTGACGCCTGGATAAATTACAGCGAGTCCCTCCCAGACAACTATGCGTCTGTTCAAATACAGCAGTTCGACATAAACGTGTCCCCAAGGGGGTAGTAAGAAAACAGTAAACAGGACACTGATACAGATGTGTCTCCTGGGGATTAATAAGAAAGAAGAAGACAAGACACTACAAAGTAATGTTCAGTACATTCCCAGCTTTTTGTAGAAAAGGAAATACTGTTGGTCCCACCAAGCTGTTAACACTGACTCCTCGGAAAGTCTGGAACGGAAGGAAGGAAGATGAGCCGGTGACGGTGACCAGTGTCGGTAGTGCACAGAGCCCTCGCCACAAGCGCCACACCAGTCTACGGGGCCCGGACGGGTAATAAAGACAAGGACAGTAACCGATGAATTAGCGAAAAGCAACAATGAAAACAATGGACAACTCGCAAAAGTCGTTTCTTTGGAAGTGCTAATAGACAAAACAATAATCTGTGTCAAGGCTAATTTGTAAAAGACAAATCACAAATAAGCAAAATAGAGAATGAATTAGAGGAAATAAATTCAGACATCATGGCAATTAAGAAAATTACTTAAAAATACTGTGTAATAATTTGTGTATTAATGACTTCTGGCACTGGGTTCAAGAACAGGCAGAGGACACGACCAGATGTTTCCCCAAAGGCACGCAGATGGCCAGCAGGATGGGGAGCGGCCGTTGGGCGCCACTAGTGGGCGGGGAGGTGCGAAGGGAAGCCGCAGGGAGAAGCCCCCACACCCATTGGTAAGTCGGCTGGATCCAGAGAACGGAAGACAGCAAGTGCCGGAGAGGAAGGGAGAAACCAGAACCCCCTGTGGGTGGGCCTGGGAAGCGGCGCAGCCCCGCGGAGATTGAAAATAGAACTCCCACGTCATGCGGAGTTTCAGAAAAGCTCTCTGGCGTGCCTCTGCTCCGAACAGTCTGCCGCCGCGCCGTTCCACTCCCGGCACAGATGTGCGGGGAAACCCCCACCTCGAGCAATCCTGCAACACGGCGGGGTGTCCCACAATTGAACTCCGCCCAGCTACTCCCCAGGAACTGGCATGGGCCCCCCATCCCCCACCCCGAGGATAAGGACTCCTCCCCACAAGGCTGCCCTCCCCCCACTCCAGACGCCAATCGCAAGTCCAGGCGCCACCTGGGCTTCCGACCCACTGGCCATAAATAAATCTGAGGTTCCCACACCTGCTTGTTGGGGGTTGATGGATTTGCTAGAACAACTCCGAGAACCCAGGAAAACACGTTAGTTCCTTGTTGCGTATTGATCTGCTATGATTTCAAACCCATTCGTTCTGACCTAAGTGGTTGTGGGCTGAGGGTGAATTGCTCACGCGCAGGGACCCGTGCAGGGTGCTGTCCCCGACCTTGGTGGCTGTCGGTGAGCCCTCCGCAGCTCACCTGGACACGTGGAGGTGAGAAGATAGGAAGAGCAGCCGTGACGTAATGGACGTGGAAACGTTAAAATACTGATCGCCCCAGGGACTTACCGAGAGTGTTGGGTCGGGGCCAGGCCACCGTCTGCTGACGTAAACGGCCCCTGAAGGTCGAGGGGGCCTTGTTCCGCTGCAGCCAGGCTGCCCCAGGTGGGCGGCGGGGTGGACCGTGCAGACCCCAGGAAGGGAAGGGACGTCTGTCCCTGCCTCAGCAAGGCCGCTCCTCAGTGGCACAGCCGTGGGACAACCTTCAGGGCGCCCACCCGGCCTGCCAGCCCGGATGCCGTCCCCCAGGAGCCGCGCGCCCCGACGCCGATGCCCATCTTTGCGCCGGCAGGACCGAGTCCACTGAACCCGCCCAGGGCAGCCACACCGCCCCGAGTGCAGACGCCACTCCTGCGCTCTGCGCTGCGCCTGGGACCGCAGTGGGACTGACCTGCCCCGGACTGGGAGCCTGCTGCCGCCTTACTGGCTTATTAAGAGACATTATCCTGCACTATTTACTGGCTTAGGAAACAGCATGATAAATTATGGTCCCTGCAGCGAACCTGTGTTCCATTATTGACTGACAGCCTCCGTCTCGGGGCCCAGTCTGCCCTGGACAAAGCAACGGAATCCCACTTTCTCACAAAGGATACAAACGAGCAACCCAAGTGGGAAGATTCGTGGGCAGGCACCAGACGGAAGCTGACCCAAGGAGCTCCTGGCCCGGCAGGGGGGCAGGGTGGGGGAAGGCACCCTTCGGGCACATGGATGCATCTTTGTTCCCTGGCCTGGGGCCTCGACAGACCCCAATGTCCATGGGTTTTTACAGAGTTTTCATTAATTCCTAAATAAAATAGCTTTTAAAACATCACATTAGCCCTGTTACCGGCACTGCTAAAATGATTTGAAAACTCCGAGATGAGATGCCTTGGGTTTGAGGGGTCCTCCAGGGGTGACGGGCCTCCCCGCTCCTTAGCTCATCAGCACAGAGATCAGCCAGGGTGTCTGCCGAGCTGTTAACGGACTCCGCCGGAGTCGCAGAGGAAACAGGGGACCACCAGCACTCTGTTCGGGATTCCTCACACGCGGTGGATCTGAGATTAATGTAATGAACAGGCAAAGGGCGGCTCACGGCATTATTCAGTCGAGTTCGGTGTTTCCACATAATGAACTGGAAATCCCAGCCTGTCCCTCGTCTGGCTGGCATTTTCCCTTCCAGCCCGCTGCCTCATGAAACCGCCTTGGGTGAACTAACGCCAGTTGTCTCGTGCCTGCCCACGGCGGGTCCGGGGGAGCAGTTGGACCGTCCCACTGGAAGGCGGGGGGCATTCCCCCGAACCGTGGGAGAGGAATCAGAACGGCTCTCAGCTTCCGTGGCGGCCTGAGGCTGCTTGTCCTCTGGACACAGTGAGGAGAGCTGGGGAGGGCCGTGATGGGCATGTCCATCCAGTGCTAGTGTGGGCTCTGGGGACCCCTGGCTGCACCACTGGTTGGTATAACGTTGGTGCCAATGTCCTTCTCCAACACTATGTTCTCATCTATACAATAACAGCACCTGCCACGCGGGACTGCAGTGAGGACGGATGAGGTTAGTGTCTGCGGAAGTCAGCACAGATGAGCAACATACACACACTCTTCCTCCCCCACCCCCTCTGCTGTCCACCTTCCCTGCCCCCCCATTCCGTCCCTTCCCCTCTGTCTTCTCCTCCTCTTCCTCCTCTCTCCTTCCTCACTCCCCTACCACCACGGTCACGATCACGATCTCTGTGACAGTCTGCTCCCCCGGGAGGAAGTCATCCTCTGAGAGCCCACGAGGGGCTTGGAGGCTGCCACCTCTTCCAGTGTGTCCCAAGGTGACACCAACTACAGGGCACTCATAAGTGACAGCCAGGGACGTAAGTGACGGCCACGGGGCTCGGGGCAGGGGCTCCGTCTGCTTCACGGTGGAAGCATTGTGTCATCTCGTCTCAAGAGCCTCAACTTCCCCAACGGTGACCCTTCACCCCGAACCGCCTCTCCCACACTCAGCTGTCGAAGGTGAGAAAAGACAGCCCTGCTTTGTTTGTTTGTTTTGTCTACAGGCATTTGGTAGGGGAAAGGGTCAGCTTTGTTTTTGAACTTGGAGAAGCATGAGACAGTGGTCCTTGCGGAGGACATCGAAGAGCACAGTGGCTGCAGCTGGGCAGGCCCTCCGGAGGGGTCACCCCGTGTGCGAAGCAGCCTCCTGCCTGAAAAAGACTGCGGGGCAGGACACGAAATACCTCGAGAGAGCAAACAGGAGGGGGTGACCTCCTTTAGCAAACCGAGAGCCTTGCTGTGCAGGTGTGAGAGCTGCCCCCCAGCCAGCCGTCTGTTTGCATCTGTGTGAATTCTTGCTTTGCTGGGTTAGTGCCAAAGTCCACAAGGGGGAACCCCCCCAGAAAACGGAATTATCACATGGAGGGCAGGCCCCTTGTAGTGCAGGATTCCCCCGCTAGCTGAGTGTTCTAGGAACCCCTCTGTATCAGTGAACCAGCTGGCGCTGTTGTGAGAGGCTGTGTTCGGCTTCAGTGAGGGTTTTTTTTAAGACTCTGTCAACGCATTTGCCCATTTCATGGTAGGTGGTTTATGAGCGCACCTGCCCACACTGTGCTGAGTGTGCAGCAGTTTTTGACCAAGAACCGCATAACCCCTGACCCCTGTGCCCCACCCCCCCATTCACCTGATCCCGCTCTGAGAGACATTTTTTTCCTTCCTCTGGATAAAAAAAAAGTCCTCAAAGGGAAATGTTTTGCTGATGTGGAAGAGCTGAAACAAAAAACAGCAGAAGCACTAAAAGACATCAAAATTGATGAGTTCGAAAACCATTCTGAGCAGTGGAAAATGTCTGGACAGGTAGATTACATCAAATGGAGAGCACTTTGAAGGTGACTGAAGTTTCAGCATGTAAAAACACACATGCAATTTTTAAAAATAAACTCCATTTTGAGGGCATTCTCCTTCGTATGTACTAGAATTCTATTATCTCTCGTTACAGAAATGTTTGCCCAAATATCTTTACACTAAACATCAGTTAAATAGGATATATGTCAATAACTCTATAATTTATATTGGTGTGTACATGTTCATATGTGTGTATTTGTATCTACCACTAAAATAGATCTTATTTTACTATAGTGAATTCTATGAGGGATTTGAAAGTAGGTTAAATTATTTTTATTCCTTTGAAATTTTCATTATATTTAAATATCATTAGTTACACAGCATTTTATATTTTTAGATGAGACTAATCTAAGACTGTTTGAGTTCATATTTGATTATTTCACTCATGTAATAAATCATAATGTCAATAACTAGGTGGTTTAAAATAAATGTTAATATTAACTATCCCAATATTGTGCAGGTAGTCATTTTTCTACGCTGCGGCATGAAAACTGAGTGACACTTTGCAGTGAATAAGAAATCAAGACTTCCTGGCTGGCGTAGCTCAGTGGATTCAGCACGGTCTGTGAACCAGAGTGTCACAGGTTCGATTCCCAGGCAGGGTACATGCTTGGGTTGCAGACCATGGCCCCCAACAACCACACATTGATGTTTCTCTCTCTCTCTCTCTTTCTCCCTCCCTTCCCTCTCTAAAATAAATAAATAAATAAATAAATAAATAAAATCTTTATAAAAAAGAAATCAAGACTTAATCGGCTCTGATGCAGAAATACAAGGTAATCCATTGTTTTCTTTTGATTAGTGATTTTTTTACTTCTCAATTTCTCTCTCACAATTATCTCACTCTTAATTTCCATTAAGAAACTCCCGCACCAATGTTTTAGGGCCTCACAGAATAGTTGTTAGTATGTAATTTAGGATTTTCTAAAACAGTCACAATGGTAACATGAACATTTTTTTTAAATAGAAGCCTTAAGAGAAAAAAAAGGTAAAATTATATTCCCTTTATAAGTTTTTCTTCCTTTGCCAAGAAGAAAAATTGCAATGTGAAAATCACGGAGGTATTTAAGGATGTAATTCCATTTGAATAATGTAAAACCTGCTTTTCTAAATACAAAATCTTCGCTCAAAACAAACATTGATTTCATGCAAAGCTGGGTAACTTCCACCTCCAAGATTTTGCATATGCAATTATTCCCAAATGAAATGCTTTTTCCCCTCATCCAATCTGTTTCCTTTGTTCGTGAACTTACTCAAACCCCCCATTAAAAAAAGAAAAAAAAATCTTTCCACAATTTACCCTGAATTTTGTTACCCATCTAGTCACTTTTCTCTCGATGTAACTAATGCCCCTCACTGGCTGTTTACATTAGTTCTAGCTTGGAATTTCAGCATTCAGTGACTATTTCTTGAAAGAATGAATGAAAGAACATGGGTTTTTTGTGTGTATATAATGACCTTCTACCTTATTTTTTTCACCTGGAAGGTGCTTGTCTTACACTGTTACTTTCTGAACTGCCCGTGATGAATTCAAAAGCCACAAGGCTTTGTTTCGCACAGACCAGCAGACCTCCCTCCCCCTGCCAGCTGCCTCCAGCGTCACTGCCCTGACAGCGGGCAGGACGGGGGTCAAACCAGTCGCACTGTGGCGGCTGGGGACCTTCTCTCCATCCGCAACACCGGGACAGGGAGCAGGGCGATAGAGCTGATCTCACCGGCAGCTTCAGACTGCGCGCTCACACCTGCGTGCTGAATGCTCATGAAATCATTTTAGTCGAGATTTTGCAATTATATCAAAATCTTTTCTTGTTCCCTCACCTGAAGACTTTTTTTTCATTATTTTGAGAGAGAGAGATCAGTTGCCTCTAGCAGGTGCCCTGACTGAGACCAAACCCTCAACCTGGTAGGTGTCCCTGACCGGGAATCAAACCCACGACCTTTCATTTGGTTTCTGTCTACGGGACGACACATCTGACCAAATGAGCCACCTTGGCCAGGGCCATACCCAGATCTCCTAAGTGGAGGTATTCAGGATTTCATCATTCTTAAGTATGTTTATTTAATCTCTTTGAACATTCAAAGATAGTTTCTGAAGCTTCTCCAGAGATGCGAAGTGTGACTCCAAGGCTGTGGATGCCTCTGAAGATTGTCTTTAAATATCTTACAAAATGGCACTTAGGCGTCACACGGAATTCTAATGACACAATTAAAATGCCTGCAGCAGACCCTGTCTTCCCTTGAATTTCCATTTCCCGTCATCTCCCCTGACTTAAAACAACAGGATTCCGCTGCCTAAACGCAGGGGCTGATGATGCTCTTGAGCATAACCTTGTCCTCCCGTGGGTCACGTCTCCCACCGGGCACGTTGTCACGGCGATGCCGCCGAAGAGAACGACGTTGCCAGGGCGAGTTGGAACAAGACACCAGCTCCGAAGGCGCTCGCAGCCAGAAGCAATTTTTCTAAAGCTGACTAATGAAAAAGAAAGTCAGAGATGGATTAACTGTGCCAAAGTCACTGATTTTTATCTCATAACTGACCGCGGAGAGGAACGTTCCTGGGCCGGCGAAGCAGCCTTCCTTCTGGCGAGAACAGTAGCGGAGCGCGAGTCTCCGCGGGCCTGGGGCTCTCAGAGGGTTCTGCACCGTCTCCTGGCGCAGGAGGCCCGGGGAAACGTGCGAGTTAGCTAGCGCTCGGGGAAGCTGGGACGCACATTCGGAATAAACCAGAGAGAGGAACTCGATCACTGAGAACCCAGGACGACTGGTCATTACGGTGCAGGGCGCGCCCTCGGCCTCCACGCTCTTCCTCTTCGCCCTCGTCGCCCCCAGCGTTAGATCTCTCCCTGGCGAGCGCACGGTCCGTGTTTGCATCTCTGATGACGAGCTCACCTCTGAGTCCATTGTTGCATCGCCTCCTGCTTCATGGCACTCTCTCGTGCTCCACTGAACTCTCAACACAAGCATGTCCCTCATCTCTCTTCTCAAAAAAAAATATATATATATATATATATATACACGTATATATGCTGCATTCACACAGGGCCTTCACTCATTTAAACTGAACTGCTGAATCTGAAATCAGTGGTAACAGGTCGCCCAAACTGAGAAAATCAAAACCGCACTCTCCCCTCCATCATCAAACGCAGGTGCATCTGGGCTGGCGGGACATCTCTGAGGCGTGTGCGGGGGTCCGCCGGCCTGCAGAAAGGACGAGGGGTTGGCGAGCTGGGCCCAGGCGTGCTGGGTGCCAGCGTGCAGACCTGTGCGCAGGCGTGGGCATGTGAGGGCGCGTGCACCTGGTGACTGGCAGGATGTCTGCCCTCATGCCTGGGCTGGGAGGGTAAGGGGGGACCGAGCCTGCAGAGGCCGCCAGGAGCCCCTTTGTGGTGGGGAGAGATGAGAGTCCCCTCCTTCCTGGGCCCTTCATTCCCAGCATTCCCTGTGCGCCCCACTTGCACCCACACCTGCTCATGTGGACTTCCCAATGCACAGCTGCGGCAACTCTGCCCCCCCAGGTGTAAATCTCTAAGAGCCCATAGAGCTTCCCTCCACCTGCAAAGCATCTGGCATTTTCTGGGCTCCACCTTTTCCTGCCCCTCCCCCCCAGATGTGTGTGGTTGTCACATACTGTCCCCCTGAGACCCTCCCCTTGCCTCGACCACCTAAAATACTCCTCCTCGGGCCACTCTCTCACCTCACGACACATTCTGGAGCCAGGGTGGTCTTTTTCATCATTGTTACCATCACGTAATAGCAATTAGCATAATGTCATAGCTACATGTGCATCGATACGACTATAACCCATCTTTCATAGCTCTTTCTTAACTGCCCCCCCCAAGCTGTTCCTTTCTGAACTCACTTTTAAATTGACTAAACCTTTCATGACTTTGTCATATTTTACTCCATATTTATTCACTTATATTATACTTTTAAATCTGAGGCTGTAGCTGACTTATTTTTAAAAACTCCTTAAGGCATCCAGTGTAAGTCACCGTGCAGAACATATGTTCATTGTATATTTATTGAGTGCATTTGAATTGCTACCCAATTAATATTCCATGCAAAAGCCTGTGGAATGTACACCTTCTGGTAGAACCATTTTCTACATTTTTGGTATTATAGCTGAAATTCCTCTGTGATTTAGACCAGGTGATCTCTAAGAAAAAAATGTTTTAAAGAAAATAGGAGACAAAGATAATACCAGCCTGTGCTTTTAAATATATTTATTATGTAACAAGTTGCAAAGTCTGCATGCATGCACATAATGTAATTTATAAATGACATTTTACCCACACACATGTGTATACATGCCTATAGATCTATACATTTTTAGAAAGTAAAAACCAAATTCAGTCCATCAAAGTGCTGAATCGAATGTGCTCTCAATGAGCAGCTAATTGTCCCACCAAACTCTGAAAGCCCTGTAATACTTTGTCAGCCAAGTTCACTTTACGCTATGCTTGTGGAACATGGCAGTCCTGGAAAGAACCCGCTGCGTCCCACCACCGCCAGATCACCGAGACGGCCGGAGCCGGAGCCGGGCCTGCCCGCGCGCTCACGGCACTCCCCAGGGGGACCTCCTCGGGGCTGGGAGGGGCAGACTCTCCCAGGGCACATGCCAGTCGGCGACTGGACGGACCGAGGAAGGCAGACAGGTTGTTTGTGCTGCGAGGATCATTAGGCATTCTGAGAAGCCAGAAGGGTCCTTCGGCTTCCTTCTCCAGCACATTTGAGAATCCTATTTCCCCATAAACTTTCAGCTGCGCCATTTTTTAAAGCCATCTTGGCAGGAGATCGCACAGCTAAGAAAACACAACGGGATGGGGAGCGTGGGGAAAGAGGAGACTGCAGCGGTGGAAAAATGTGGCAGGCACAATTTAGCAAGAAGCTCTGCCCTTAGACGACCCTGCAGAACTCGCAGTCAAAGGTTTTATATGACTAACAGAGGAAATGCAAAACATTCATCATCGCCACTGCCTCCCTTACCATCCCAAATAAGTAAACACTCTTCCTTCCCCCTTCCTGACACTCAGAGGCAAGGCGGAACTCACCGCCTGGCCGCGGGCAAGTGTATCACACGGTTACCCACCCGATTGTCACGATGCTTTGTGACGGCTGATAAGGAATTCGGGGGAGTGGGGTCATTATGTTAACTGTACATACAAACACACAGAGTTGATCTTTATGTAACTGGTAACTGCAGGTATATCAAACACGTAAAAATTAGGATGGATGAATGGTCTTAGCAAAAATACTTTCTATATTTTACATTTAAAATAATATACTATTTTATACTTTTAAAATTTTGCCTGAAGAGGAAATAAGAGAATGGGGAAATGCACAGTAAATATAATAAATTATAAAAATACTAGTCAGAATACATGAAGTCAGAGATGACTGTGAAAGAGCAGTCTCTTCAGCCCTTTTGTCTGTCAGGAGTAAAGGAAGACCCATGGATTGACACCCGAACAGAATAAGGTTCAGAACTTTGTTAGCTATGACAATATCACACGTTTTTGAGGTCAAGAGACTGACCATTTTCTAATTTCCCACCAAAGTGGCTCAAAAAATGTAAGCAGAATTTTCATTTTTTTATTTAAGAAAATAGAGGTCTCACCCACTAATACGAAACATCCGAGATTTTCATGAGATGGTCAGGGAGAAAAAAGTGAGGGGCATCTTTGGCCCATTCATCAGCCAGTAGTGATTGATGCAGCTTGGTGAAAGGGCTTGTTTCGTACGCATGGCGGGGAGAAAGTAGGTGTTACAGTTGTTCGTACAAAAAATAAGGCAGTAATTCATAAGTAACGACACAAGAACACACTCCGTGTTCTGCATACTCACAACTACAAGCCTGCTGTTGCCCCGCCCCGTATTTGGCCAGGAGGGCAATGGGGTACCAGGGTTGTCACAAGCTCTGCAACTGTGATGTTTTGACATAGTCTCTAGAAAAAAAAAAAGACTCCTACAAAAAATTTGACAGCTTGTATTTATCAGCTGCGTAGACTGAGCAAAAGGTACGTCCACGGGGGGCATCCACACGCAGGACTTCGGAAAAGAAGCCGTGGTGCCCCCAGCCACAGGCTGCCTGGGTGAGTGTGGGGGGCGGGGGGGGGGGAGTGGGGGGGGGCGGGGGGGCGGAGCTCCGTAGACGGGCACGGAACATGCACGGGACCCTCCCACTCCTCTCCCTCCGCAGTTTCGGGCTTCGCTTCTCCCAGTTCCGTGTGCCCGAGGCCGGCACGGAAAAGGTCACCGTTCGGGTACCGTCCTCTGAAGCGCGTGCTGGGTCAGATGGAGGAGTGGTGTGTGTTTTTCTCTAAGCGTTCTGAGACTCCCGTTCTGTTTCTGCAGATTTCTGTTTTTAATGACAGAGAACTCAGAAACCATTACTGGATTATCTTCCCTTTTAGGACATTTATTTTCCGTTTACTCAAAGATGTGACCCTTGTCTTCACTATCCTGTCCTTTGAATATAATATATTTAGAAGTAGGGTTTGTTTTTTTTTTTTTTATAAACGTGCGGTTTTATTTATCCAGCTTATCAAATGGCTTTCATCAGTTCCAGATTGTAGTGAACTCTCTTCTTAATATTGCTTGTCACCCGTCTTCTCTTCCTCCAAAACCGCTGCCAGGCGAATACTAAATCCGGTCCTTCGTTCATCTGGGACACATCCCCGAATAACGCTTTCCAGGCCCTTTTTTGGTTATCAGTTCACTACCGCGCGGGGCTGCACGTACAGAGTCGCTCTAGGCCGCTGTGCTGAACACGGGTGGCGGCAGTGCAAGGCCTCGACCTGGAGCCCGGTGAGCGGGCCCGCAGGGGGACCAGGGCGGCAGTGTCGCCAGCGGAGGGAGGGGTCGTAGTCCGGGTCTATTTCGAATGCAGAGCAGCGTGATCCCCTAACCAATCGGGTGAGGTATCAGGGGAAGGAAAGGGTCCAGAATAACCCTGCGGTGCTGACCTGAGCACCTCTAGGGATGAACTGCTATCCCCTGAGATGGGGGGGGGGGGTGTGATGAAAGGAAAGGAGGTTGGACGTCAAGGTCAGACGTGTCAAGTTTGGAAATCTTTTAGACATCCCTCTGGAGATACTCAGTAAGCCAGAGGAAAGAGAGAAAGAGATCTTTCACTTTCTTAAGTGAAAAGCAGCCAGCAAGATGGTATATTTTTAAATCAGCTGTGTACTGAACACAGAAGCCCACCAGATACCAACTCTAAGGACACAGACTGGCTAAAAATAAAAGGATGGAGAGAAGTAAATCACACACACACACACACATGCACACATGCACAGTGCTGTGGCAGTTATATTAATATCAGAGAAAAATAGACTGTGGAATGAAAAGCTATACTGCATAATGAGAAAGTAATGATTCAGGAAGGCATGCAAACCCTACATGGAAGACATCCAAAAACACAGCCACAATCCACGAGAGGCGCGCTCCGACGGGTCTGAGGGAGGGAAGGATGAGGCAATTCCAAAGAGTCTTCCACTCCTCCCTCAGTAATATGACAGGGAAGTTAAGCTGCATATCATTAACCTAATAAAGGATACCCACAAAAAACTCTACAGGTCACACTGACCTACTGATG
This sequence comes from Phyllostomus discolor, assembly GCF_004126475.2. Lineage (NCBI taxonomy): Eukaryota > Metazoa > Chordata > Mammalia > Chiroptera > Phyllostomidae > Phyllostomus > Phyllostomus discolor. Next base: position 2,969,270 of record NC_040911.2, on the reverse strand, counting down.
CGAGACGGAATGATTTCTCCCCGTGACGGAGCACAGCCCATACACTCAGGGTCACGGTGGAAGACGGTGAAGGCTAATTGTACATCAGCTCGGCCAGGCTAAAAGGTGCCCCGACAGGTGATGAATCATTACTCGTGGGTGTCTCTGGGGGGGTGTCCTCAGCAGAGAGAGAAAGAGAGGGAGCTGGATCAGTGGGCTGAGTAAAGATGGTTGCCCTCACCCCGTGCAAGCCTGCTCACTGGGCTCCTGGGTCGAGTCCTGGCACTGAGAGTGGGCATCACCCAGTCCGTGGAGGCCATGGAGAGACCAAAAGACCCGGGAAGGGCAAGTCTGCTCTCTCTGCTGGAGCAGAGGCGTCCACCTCCTGGCCTTGGCCCCTGGCAACTCCTGGCTCTCAGGCTTCGGACTCAGACAGGGCTCAGAGCGTTGGGCCTCGGATTCCCGGGCCTCCAGACGCAGGGGAATTCACACCACTGCACTTCTGGGCTCCCCAGCTGCGGAAGGCAGGCTAGGTGACTCCTCGGCCTCGATGACCACGTGAGCAAATCCCTGTAACAAATCTCCTCTCTGTGTCTGTCTCTGTGTCTATCCAGCTGTACCTATCCGTACCCTAGCGGCTCTGTCTCTCTGGAGATCTCCGAACATACACAGATCTAGACAGTGGAACAAGACAAGGAAAGGAACTGCAATGAACAGGGGCTGCCAAGGAAGCGCACAGAAGCCTCTGACACGGCTATCTATGCAGAAGCCCCCAGAGTCCATCACAACCCCGAGACTAACAGAGACTACTAAGTGAGCCGAGCGAGCGCACGGTTACCGGGTGGGTACACAGGAGACAGCCATGTTCTCTCAGGCCGGGCAAGAAAACAGAGAAATCTGATGTTTAAATGTCTATGTACAATTAACAACAGAGAGAGAGAAAGCTTGAAATAGTTAAGTTTAAGTGTAACAAAAATATGTCTAACGTGTCTACACTAAAAACTACACCCTGGCTGGCGTAGCTCAGTGGATTGAGCACGGGCTGGGAACCAAAGTGTCCCAGGTTCGATTCCCAGCCAGGGTACATGCCTGGGTTGCAGGCCATAACCCCCAGCAACCACACATTGATGTGTGTGTGTGTGTGTGTGTCTGTCTGTCTGTCTGTCTCTCTCCCCCTCCCCTCCCTAAAAAGTAAAATCTTAAAAAAAAAACTACAAAATATTGATGAAAGAAATAAATGTATAGCTAAATAACTAGAGAAATATGTCACATTTATGGATAGGAAGACTCCACAGTTGTTCAAAAACTTACTCAATTTGATCTATTAGATATCAATATGCTGATTCAAAAATTTATTCAAAATGCAAATTAACAAAAACAACCAAAAAACACTGGTAGACTCACAATGTCCAGTTTCAAGACTTATAGAGCTGTAGTGCTCAAGGGAGTATGATATTGACGAATAAAAGGCATATATGGATTAATGGAACAGAATATAAATCCTTGAAATAGACATACAAAAATATCTTTACGTGGCATCACCAAACGTGCAAAGGCAATTTCTTACCAAATTAAAAAAGAAAAAAAGTCTTTTCAATAAGTGATCCTGGAAAAATTGGACATATATTTGCGAACAAAAAAAAAAAAATAGATACAAATCTCACACTCAATATAAAAATAAATTAAAATAGATTATAAACCTGAGTATAAGATAGAAAAGCATAAAACTTCTGACAACATGGAAGAAAACATGTGTCATCAAGTTTGGCCATGAATTTTTATATATAAGGCCAACATTAAGAACCATAAAAAGGTAGAATGATAATCAGGCTTCCTCAAAATGTAAAACTTTGCTCTTCAAAAAACACTGGTAAAAATTTAGAAGTAGAAACATTGACTGGGAGGTAGCCTTTGCAAACTGCACACCTGGGAAAGGACCTGAATCCAGAATACATAAAGAAATTTCAAACCTCAATAATACCAAACAAACAGCCCAATTCATTAATGAGCCAAACTTTTCATCAAAGAAGGTGACATCAGTGGCAAATAAGCAGAAGAAGAGGTGCTCCACACTACTTGCTAGTTTGGAAATTATATATCCTTGAGACTACTTAAGGATTTTTATACTGGGTCTATTTAAATTATTCTTTATTTCTGGTTAGTGGATGTTTAAATCGCTAACAAAAAGCCAGGTGAGGGACACGTGTCCTTCAAAACCCATCACAGGCATCAAACTATTTCCTCTTTGTCATGACCTCGAATGTAACGGATTAGCCTGGCCCTGTATTTCATCCGACCCCGTGGACCACGCTGCCCGAGACAAGTGCGCTCCAGCGGTTCCAACGGCCCCGGCCTGCTGCACCGTGGAGTCACCACCGTAAGACATTAAGCTGCTTTGACGATGAATCATAACTAAATCTTAGCTCACCAGGCGACTGGGGTGCACCGGAGAATTTCAACATTCCCAAGGAAGACAGTGAGTTTATTTTGCAGTCTTGCCTATGAAAAACAGGTCGTGCCTGTCTTCCTTCCACATTACGTTCACAATCGCCAGGGAGGAGTCGGCCAAGTTCCTCCAAGAGCACAAGTCACTCCGCCGGCCGGATTTCTGCCGAGCGAACGCTGCGCCCGCCTCGGGCAGAGCCCGCGATGAACCCACCTGGTCCAGCCACTGGAGGCGGTATTCAGCCTCCAGGCTCCTCCCCATCCCCCACTCACTCCCCCCGCCACCGCCCCCGCCCCTTCATTTCACAGCAAACTGAGGCAGATGAGTACTTTTCCTTCCATGGTTTTCTGCAAAAGAGTCTCCGTTTCCTATTGATCTTCAGCAGTTTAGTATTCACCGCTAGAAAGAGTTTGGCCAGTTCTAAAGGTTTCCATTTAAGGGAGCATAAAGTCGGATGGAGGATCTATTTGCCTGACATTTGAGTTCTTCTCCTATGACCCATTCTTCCCAGTTATGGATCCAGATGTAGCTGTTGGAGCTATACAACATTAAAAAAAAAAAACTTCTTGCTTTCTAATCTGGTTCCCATCAAACCTGATACCTTCCACCACAGAACCACGCCGCCCTTCAAGGTGGAGTTCCGGCCCTCCGACACCTCCTCCCTGTCCGGAAGCACACACACGCTTCAGCATCAAAATCAAACATTTGCCGAAAGGCTTCTTTCCCAACAGCAGGTCACTCAACCTGAATCCTTGCATTCGGCACCGAGTTTCCTTGGGGGCACGGAACACTACTTGTTAGTTTTGGTGTTTTTCTTTCTTTTTTTTCCAGTAGTAGCTATCCTAATAGGTGTGAGGTGGTGCTGCATTTTAGCTGCAGCTTGTATTTCTCAGTGATTAGTGACTGTCTTTCCCCTCTCAAACGGCCTTGGCAGCCTTGTCGGAAATAATTTGACCCTGCGTGGGAGCTTCATTGCTGGGCTCTACTCTGTTCCACAGCCTGGGTGTCTGTGTGTATGCCGGCACCACATTGCTTCGCTTACTGCAGCGGTTCGAGCTCTGAAGCCAGGAAGTGTGGCAACTCCAACACTCCTCCGTGGGAACTGTTCGGATGACTCAGAAGGCTGCGGCTACGGGCAGCTGGTGACTGGCAGCTTCATCAGGACAATGCACCCACTCATGCATCACGTCTCGGGCAGAGTTCTTTAGTGAAACATCGAATCACCAAGGTGACTCGGCCCCCCTATGGCCCAGATTTGGTGCCTGTGACTTCTGGCTTTTCCCCAACCTAAAATCACCTTTGAAAAGGAAGAGATTTCAGACCATCGATGAGATTCAGGAAAATATGAAGGGGCAGCTGATGGCGATTGGGAGAGCTGTGTGAGGTCCCAGGGTGCCCACTTTGAAGGGGACTGAGGCGTCGTTGTCCTGTGTGCAATGTTCCTTGTATCTTCTTCAATCAATTTTCTATTTTTCATAGTGCAAGGCCAGCCACCTTCTGGATAGACCTCATATATAAAATTTTTGAAGACATATATTATGATTCACTTTAAAGAGCTTTTTCTTGTACGGAAATCAATCCTTTCTCATAACATTTCTTTATTTTTTTATAGTAGGAACATATACTTGAATCTCTACTAAAATGGTAGTTTGATTTATTTTTTAAAAGATTTATTTATTTATTTTTAGAGAGGGAAGGGAGGGAGAAAGAGAGAGAGAGAGAGAGGAACATCAATGTGCGGTTGCTGGGGGCCGTGGCCTGCAACCCAGGCATGTACCCTGGCTGGGAATCGAACCTGCAACACTTTGGTTCGCAGCCCGCACTCAATCCACTGAGCTGCGCCAGCCAGGGGGTAGTTTGATGTATTTAAAACTAGTCTCCCCGAAGGATCCCTTTCCAGAATTACTTTCATTGCTTGTTCACATCGTTTCCTTCCACCGCCTGGTGAACCTGGGTTGTTCTCATCAGAGAACGACGGAAAACAAACCCTTCCTGGAAGTGGTGAGGCTGGGAGAAAAGAGAGACGCCCCTCATCACCAGACAGAGAGTGGGGTCATAAAGGTAAGTCAGTGGCAATATTGGGACTTTGGCAAAATAATTGTCAATGTTATGTGTGATCATTTACATTCAACAAAAATGTCATGAGAATAAAATATAGAGTAGGCATTAAAACTACTAGCTATCTACTAGGCAAAAAATTATCCAGACCCCTATGTAGCACTTTCTAAAGAAATAAAGCCAGATAAACTAAAAATTTGAATGCACAAAAGACTAGGCTATAATTTTATACTACTGGATGAGGGGTGAGCCTCCTCAAGAAAATAAAATACTCATAAAATCAAGGTCTTCTTCATGAACAAGGTCATTGAGAAACAAAGATAACACAAAGACTGAAAAATCGTTGACACATTTGTATACAGAAGGGTAATATAAAAGTGTTATAAAAAGCCCTCTAAAAATTTAAATAGTAGTATATGTGTGTGTGTATATTTTATAGCTCCACATATAATGGATAAGAAAAATATAAAGAAGCAAAGCATATGCATATGTTTTCTCAGAAGAAATATAAATGGCTAGTAAAAATATTAAAGTAGGTCCATCCTTATGCTAACTTGGAAAATGAAATAAAATCAGAATGTGTAAGATTAATAATCATAGATCACGGCGACAATGTGGGAAGGTGGGCACTCTTCAAGCACAAAGCAGCTCTGAGGTGAGGAAGTTAAACCATATGAATGGATACACACGTGAGAAACTCTGAGTCTAATTAGGAAACTAAAACACAATAGTATGTGCAATCCCGATCATGAAATGAGGACACACAAAAACACGTGTGTGTGTGTGGACATGAAGACGCTAAAAGATTCTGGAATTGTGTAAACTCCCCTCCCGACCCTGGCGAGCCAGCAGCCAGGGCCAGGGACCCCGGACTTGAGAAGGGAGAGAAAGGGTGATTTCTACCCTTTGCGTTGCCTGCTTTTACTACAGAAATGCATTAAAATGCAATCGGTTTAATGAAATACGACAAAACCCTTTTGATGATTATTTGAGTAAGTTTTTATCAGAGTCTACATATTTCAGAGCGTTAACACGAGCGCTGTTCTTTTCTCCCATCTGTTAGAGAATTACATTAATCAGTGCGAGGCGTTGCTCCACGGAGCTTTTTGAATTCACACGCTCCTTGTAAATGAGGTGAAAGAATAACAAGGTACCAGTCTGTGGATTACACGTCTTATTTACAAGCCTAGATGGTCTCCATAGCCATATTTATGCAAAATTCAGGATCGGTGAGCATTAATCACTCAGACTTCTGTCTCAGATTTTATGGCCGTTTCATCTACTCTGAGTGAGCACCATGACTGTGTCTGAAGGAATGGCTTAAATATATCGCAAATTATATTTCTCCCCAAAACTGCAAGATGATGTCCTCACCACCAGGATAGCTTCACTTTTTATGACACGGTATTTGACACATAAAGCCTCCATTTTCGTGAGACAATACTGCTGCTAACTTCCTATCAAAGAACTGTCAGCCTTTAGATTTCACTCGGCTAATCCACGAGTGTTTGGTGCGTGTTCCCCATGCCAGGCGCCCCCCCGCCGAAGCATGTGGACCTCGGCTCCGAAGCGGTGAACAGGGGGCTCCGGCCGCAGCACCTCCAGTCCGGGGAGTGGCAGGGAGACCATGAACACTGCTAAGCGCTGGACAATCATAGTTTTGACACATCTATGATGTGTGATGCTAAAGGAAATAAAAGAGTGGATGTGCAACTCGAGAGACATTCACGGAAGGCCCTGGGGAGGGGCAGAAGGTGCAGGCTAGAAAGCGAAGAATGAGTGGAGCCCATTCTGCGGAGCACAGGGAACAGAGTTGTAACAAGAGGGAAGAGCACTCACGAAGGCTCTGAGGATGGGAAGGGCGTGGTGTGCCTGGAGAAGAATAGGTCTTCCGATCAGTCGGGAGAGCAGGGACTAAGGGAAAGGCTGCAGGGATGAACTTGGCGAGCAGTCAAGGGCCAGGGCACGGGGGCCGGGAGGGACCTGGCGTGACCGGGTTTCACTGGAGGTTTAGGAAGGACGCCGTCAGAGAACCTCAAGTCCCGGAGGGGGATGCTCTGTGACTGCTGGGTGGGAAGGAGTTGTCGGGGTGACACGGGGGCCAGGAAGCAGCTTCGGGCACGTCCTGGTGGGAGGTCACGTGAGCTTGGTGGAGGGTGTGGAGTGGGGGATAGCAGGAAGCGAAGGGCCCTCGTTACCTGGTGCCAGGTAACGAGGAAGCAAGAGTAACTGCCAGCGTCTGTCCTGGATGGGCCAGGGGAAGGGGAATCATGGCGGTGAGGCCTTAATTACTGAAATCAGACTGACTTGCCATACTCAGCTAATGGAAGTCTCATAAAACACTTCATTTAAGCACTAACCTTGCCATTCTAAAAAATGGCATGACAACTAAATTCCTGCAAAATAAAATAAAATAAAAAATGTATCTTCTCACCACTAGTCCTTTAAGCAAAGCTTCATTGGAGAAAAATGATTGATTTATGCTACCCTCACATCAGAAGGCTTGTTTTTCTGTGAAATCTTATAAAAATAGTTAGGCTTTAATAAACATGCTACAAAACATTGCTGTTAAAGTATTTAAATATGTCAATAAGTTTACATCTTCAACTCTGAAATATACAGATGTATTTATAAAACTGATTTAAATGGAAGCCAGAAACTCTCTTCAAACTTCTGTCACTCTCTAGGTGAGTGTCACCTTACACTGCTTGGCAGAGGCACCACGATATGCTTCAACGGCAAAGCTGGCATAAAATAGAGACATTTGTAAATATTGATATTTAGGATAACGTCTCGAGGTTTAAAAAAAAGCATTTAACTTGGCACTATATTTCTGAATCTGAGTGTTTTGGTGCATAGCCAAACTTTAAATGAGTCACTGTTCATCCAGCTATATCACGTATTTTAATATTTACGCATTTGATAGTCAATAAGTAATCTAAGTTTCAAAGACATTCTATACTCTTTGCACTTGGGATGAAAGCACACGGCATCTTTTTAGTAAATGTGAGTCAGTGTGTCCCTGCTGTGAACCTCACGCCCACTATCCCTTGCCCCCTTTGCCATGTTTCAGAAAATACTGGGTTGGCCAGAAAGTTCATTTGGGCTTTCGTGGTGCTTAGTTGTCTTTAACTTCATTCAGAACAATTGTGTTAGATTGTATTGGGACAGCTGTCACGCCAGCGGCGTGCTTTAGAAAAAAAGAGTTACCAAAACTGGTGAATTTTGTGTAGCCATTTTAATATCGAAGATGGAAGGAAGTGACACTGTGGGTTAGTGGATCAGACCCTGATAACGACCCACCCGATATGTATTCTCCCTCTCCCTCCCTCCCTCTCTCTCTCTCTGTCTTAAAAGATTCCTGATCAGTTTCCTAGTCACCCACGCATCAGGGACCAGCGGCGCTTCTCCCGACCACACCTTCTCTGTGGAAGTCCCTGAGCTTGCGAGGAATCAGGGAATTGCAGTATTTACTCCAAGAACCAAACTGTAAATTTCTGCACGGATGCTAAACTTCCAAATGATCCCGTTCTATTTTTTGAAGTCTTAGTACTTTTTCCAAGTTTGCTCACCACTCACGTTAACCTTGTTGTTATTTTTCTGTTCTGTGGGAACACGTACATTTCCTTAAAGCCCTTTGAAACAAGACTCTCTTTAAAAGGCAATGATAAGCAGAAGATAATGACCAGCCTGAAGGAGCAGCGAGGGTGAGCACACTGCAGTTCCTGCAGGAGGCGCCAGGGGGAAGGATGGCGCCCGCAGCTCCTACACGCACACGCACACACACACACACACACACACGCACACGCACACGCGCACACCGCTACCCAGTGCGGAAACAGCCACTCCCTCCGCCGTCAGCACAGTCGGACCTCCCGCAGCACCAGCAGCGCCTGGGAGGCCTCACTCGGGCACCTCCAGAACCTGAGTCGTGGGTGCCCCGCTGCATGAATGACCCCCATGCACCCAAATCGCCTGGTCTGGCGCTTGGAAGGGGGCACCCTGATGTTTAAACTGCAACTAGTGGGCCGCGCGGCACATCCGTCATTGCGTGCAGACGTACGACAGAGGTCGGACGAGGGGTGAAGTATTCCAACTATGCAAAACAGCGCAAGGGGAAATGGAACACACTTTACACCGCTCATAACTCGTTGCTTACAACGGGTAGGTGCTGTTTTGTGTGTTTTACTGGTTCCATTTCATGGAATATTTCTGGGCGCCAGGTTCCATAAATATCCGCCAGCTCCATGAAAGGAAGGACAAGGATGGAGCGCCCTGTCTCAAAGAACGCAAGATGCGCGGGCCTGGTTCACAAGCTCCGAGCCCCTCACCGGCGCCCGCGGAGCAAAGACGGCCCGGCCTCTTCTTAACTGGCGGGGACAGTTGGGTTTTTACCGTTTCCAGGTGCGATACTCAGCTTACTCTGAAACAGAATCTTATTAATAAGCAGTGTTCGTTTTTTTAAAGGGTGCCTATTTCAGGAATTGAAAGTGTGACCCCTTACATATGTTGAGGTCAAGAAACAAAATTTCTGGATCTCCTTACGTTACAAATTTGCTCTGCATTTTGGGCTGCGTCCTTAGCTTTTTGTGGACCTCAGCGAACTACGTCTCCTGAGTTGTCGGAACAGACATAGTCACCTGAGACTCGCTTCTCCCTAAGTATGTGGTTCTCTGTCAATGCTCTCCAAATCGGGGTTTTATCCTCTGATTATTCGGCTTGATCTTCAGCACTGTCAGAAGTTAGCATCTTCTTATGGAATGGCTGGGAGCAAAGACTCTCTGTCTTATAAATCAAAACTACATTTCAGCCCTGGCTGGCATAGCTCAGTGGATTGAGCGCAGGCTGCAAACCAAAGTGTCGCAGGTTCGGTTCCCAGTCAGAGCACATGCCTGGGTTGCAGGCCACGGCCCCCAGCAACCACACATTGATGTTTCTCTCTCTCTTTCTCCCTCCCTTCCCTCTCTAAAAATAAATAAATAAAATCTTAAAAAAAAAAACAACTACATTTCATTTGGGGCGGGGGGGGGGTCACTAAAGTTACTCAAACCTAACATGATGCATCCAAAAATACTTGCGGGTCTTTTAGAGAAATGTCTCTAAAGCTAACCTTGTAGAAGGCACATCGGTGTTGACACATGTTGGCATAAATACGTGTTAAATACACGTCAGTATGTTGATTAACAGCCGTGTGCACATGGTGCTTTTTGTTTCATACAGTATGCGCATACCACAACATTTTCCCTTCCGTTCACCATGTACATTAAACTGTCTTTATGATAAATACTCTTGATGCTAAAATTTGCTTCACATTCTTCTTTACGTCCTTGGGTTTGACTTCTTTTTTTTTTTTAAGATTTTATTTATTTATTTTTTAGAGAGGGAAGGGAGGGAGAAAGAGAGACAGAGAAAAACATCAATGTGTGGTTGCTGGGGGCCATGGCCTGTAACCCAGACATGTGCCCTGACTGGGAACCGAACCTGCGACACTTTGGTTCGCAGCCCGCGCTCAATCCACTGAGCTACGCCAGCCAGGGCTGGGTTTGACTTCTTAAAATGGAATGGCTGTGTGACTAGTACGTACACTTCCGAGCCTTTTCATACCGAGCAAAGTCGCCCATCAGATACAGTGCATGAAGTGTCACTTGTACTTAGAGTGTACCTGAATGACAACTACCACTGTTATTTTTATTTTTTTGCATTTTTTGACAATTTAATGAAAAAATGTACGTCACTTGAACTTGCATTTCTTTGGTTTCTAATGAGTTCATCCTTGTAAACAAAATAGGTCCAAAAGGACCTATTTATATGTTTTTTTCTTAAAAAAAAACAACACATGGAACGCTTCACGAATGCGCACGCCATGCTCGCACAGGGGCCGTGCTGGGCCTCTCCGTGGCGTTCCCATTTCAGTGTGTGCGCTGCCCGAGCGAGCCTTGCATCCTTCTCTCAGTTGTTGGAGTTATCACAGTGTATCGTTTTAATTATTCCCCCCTCTAAAATCATAACTCAGACATCTAATCCTTCATTTCTAAATGGCCGTGGCTGGACCCGCATTATGTCTTCTCGCTTCCTGGCCCCCGCGTTCCTGGGAGCGATGAGCTTCGGCGTACATCATACACAAATGAATTGCGAACGACCGTGCAGCTGAGATCAGGGACCCAAACCTGCCATTGTCCCTTTTGGCAAGGGGCGCATAAATGTCCATCATCACGTCCAGTTTGCCAAGCGAGCAGACCAAAACACTCAGAATATAATTACACGTTTATGACTCAGATAACAGCAGGCCCTCCTAGACTGGCAGAGGTCAATGTGGCCAGCCCGTGCCCACCTCTGCCAATGTTTATTTATTTTGTTGGTCGACTCCCTGGCAGTCAGTAAGTGATTGGCTCAAAGTCAGGAAAAAGAGATAGGTATTCCAAAACCCACGTCCCGTGCATGGAATGAGGGGACTGTGCAAGCTGGCAGGTGTCTGAGTTTCAGATTTACGGTGGCTGCATCTTCTCCAACAGTGTCATGCTTTTAAATGGTAGCTTCTGGAAAAGATCATCAAAGCCCGCTCTCACTGTGTCATGAAGGCGCTGGAGTAAATTGGGATAGATGGGAAAGCAGGCAGCCTATGCATCATCATCTGAAATATAAACGGGTCTCCTCCTCCTCTGCCCATCTGTCTTCTGAGGTCACTTTCCATTGTCAAACAGAAAAACTGGTTCATTACCACCACCAGTGAAACCGCCACGCAAAGGAATCACTGAGCCTGTTTTTTTTTTTAATTCTCTCGGTACACAATCAGAGAATTCAGAAAAACCCAAAACAAAACAAAACAAAAAAACATGCACCTGGAATAATATGTAACCATGGACATTTGGTCACACCCGTCTGGGTGTTGCTGTGAAGATGTTTTTAAGGTGAGATGCGGATTTAACTCAGGAGAGTCTGAGTAAAGCAGAGGAACCTCCGCAGTGTCTGTGGGCCCATCCGTTCAGTTGGAGGCCTAGAGAAAGAGGGACCCCCAGCCCCAGGGCAGAGGGGTTCAGCCACCGCCTGCAGTCCCGAGTCCTCCCTGGGCTCCCGGCCTGTTCTCCTCCGCCCTCCTCCTCTCTCTCAGACACGCACGCGTCTTGCGGGTTCAGGTTCTTGGGCAAACCCTGTTTCCTATGACATATGCACAATTTCTAACCCAGCTGACCTATTGACTTCATGTAACTTCAGTACAAATACTGCCAAGGAGCATATGTGTGTGGGCATAATTACACAGAAATCGAGAAGCATATATTCAAACTTATGGGAAGTTTCAAAGGACTTAAGAGAACAAGGTGAAGGAATTTTTCTTAACCTGTATCAAGAATTGATGTGTCATTGTTATGAATTAGGATAATGTGATGCTAGGACAAGGGTAAGCAAGTGGATGGAAAAATAAGGAGCCCCAAAAGGGACAAACACCAAATTGAAATTTGATTAATGCCAAAGCAGAGTTCGCAAGGGAGCAGGGAAATGCGGTGTGTATATTGGATGACACTGGGTCAATTCGGAGCCCACATGGAAACCCCAAAGGGAACTTAAGCCTGGGCCAGAATGAACGCTTACCTCTCAAAATTTCCATTACAAGAACAGTATTTTTAAAGACAACACAGAAACACATCTTTGTGAGCTGTGATAGGAAAGGACTTCTTAAGTAATAAACAATAAATACAATTCACATGAAAACATTTACACGCATTATAATTGAGGGCTTTAGCTTATGCGGAAGCCAGAAATAACATCTTTTAATAGAGCCATTGTCATCATTAGCCAACAAAATGCATAAGGCACCCGACAAATAAAACAATATTTTGTCCTTTTTATTTATTTTATGTATTTATTTATTGAAGTCAACAATATTTTGTCTTTTTTATTTATTTTATGTATTTATTTATTGAAGTCTGTCTGTTCTTTTTCCCTGTTTTCTTTAAGATTTTATTTATTTTCAGAGAGGGAAGAGAGGGAGAAAGAGAGAGAGAGAAACATCAATGTGTGGTTGCTGGGGGCTGTGGCCTGCAACCCAGGCACGTGCCCCGACTGGGAATCAAACCTGCGATGCTTTGCTTTTTCCCCTATTCTTGAAGAGCATTTTTTCAAGGAAGAGGACTGAGGAGCCAGAATGTGCAGGCGCGTGGAGCCAGCAGGCGAGGGACGCCCCTCGCACGCACAGCGGGGCTTCCGGGCGCCTGCCAGCCCTCCGCCAGGTGAAGGCAGACAACTGTTGAGAAGCTATAAAACACCCTGAACTGGGTTTTCTAAATCCTGGAACTGGAAGGAAAGTGTTACTTCTGCCAAGACTATAGGTAACTGGTCGATTGACTGAAAATGATTGTAGAAAAATAGACACCCCCTGCTGGCACTTGGAGTCCTGCGCCATCTGATAATTACTTACTTATATTGGCGAACTGATTTCCAGAGACAGGACTTCCTGCGTGTCAGGAGAACGACACTCACAAACGAAGTAACACGGATTCTGCTCAGTGGGCCACAGCGCGACCACAGGTGCATTCACCCACCGGCACGCACACCTGTCCTTCTAAAAGCACCTGCTGAAGTAGTTGCCGAAGAACCCACACAACTCAACGTCAGAAAAACAAACAACCTAATTAAAACGTGGGCAGAGAACCTGAATAGGCACTTCCCCCAAGAGGACATACAGAGGGCCCATGGACATATGGAAAGATGTTCAATGTCACTAATCATTAGAGAAATGCAAATAAAACCCATAAAGAGATATCATCTTATGCTTGTCAGAGTGGCCGTCATCAATAAATCAAGGAACAACAAGTGCTGGTGAGGATGTGGGGAAAGGGGACCCCATACACTGCTGGCGGGAATGCAGACTGGTGCAGCCGCTGTGGAAATCTATACAGAGTTACCCCCCAAAATTAAAAATGCAGCTGCCTTACAACCCAGCGATTCTACTTCTGGGGTTATACCCTCAGAAACTCCAAACGCTAATCTGAAAGAATACATGCACCCCACGTCCCCTGCAACATTATGTACAATAGCCGATATACGGAAACAGCCCAAGTGCCCACCAGTAGACTCGTGGACGGAAAAAGCTATGGTACATTTACACAATGGAATACTACTCAGTGATAAAAAAAAAAAAATCTTACCTTTTGTGACAGCATGGATGGACCTAGACAGCATTATGCTAAGTGAAATAAATCAGACAGAGAAAGGCAAATGCCTATGATTTCACTTCCATGTGAAGTCTAAAGAACAAAATAAGTAAACAAAATAGAAACAGACGCATTGATGTGGAGAAGAGACGGATAGACACCAGAGGGGTAGGGGGTGGGGAGGCTGGGGGAAAAGGCGAAGAGATGAAGAAGCAGGGGCTGGCAGTCACAGAACAGTTACGAGGGTGTGAATTACGGCGCAGGGAACACTGTCACCAATACCGTAATAACTATGCATGGTGTCAGGTGGGTACTGCAGATACCGGGGCTCCGCTTTGTAAACCACTATAAAATAATATTGAACGTCCACTGTAGTTTAAAAAGAAAAAATAAATTGAACAATAACAACGCATGTGGAATACTCCTTTTGTGCAACCCCCCCAGAGGCATCATTGGTGCAAGGCGGGACAGCGGATGGTTGAGCTGGGATGGCGGATGGACGCGTGTTCGGGCTCCACCCACCCGGGTTGGTTCAGCAGCGAACCTTCACGCGGAGCATTCCGCAAACGCCGACCGAGCACCGGCCAAAAGCGCGGGGGCAGGGGGAGGACGCGTGAAAGAGAACCCTGTCCACACACCTGTGGGGCTGCAAAGCTGGCTGTTTCACACATTTTTCATTCTTTGTATTTAATGATAAGAAATGAACTGGTAACTCCAGGTAACTGTGATTAGGAACGTTCATATTCAGGTGTTTGTCCCATTTCTACCAGCGCTCACGGATCTCAGGGGCTGCTCTGCACACCCCAGCACCAGGCGCAAAGACACCGACCGTCGCTTCTCTCTCTCACACTCGGACGTTACGCAGATCCCTGCTAATTAGGAAGGAAAGTGAGTACCTTGGACATCCCGGAGGACCTCGATCATGCCTCCTCCTCCTCCAGTTGGAGAAGCTGACCTAAAAAACAGGACGTTATCGTTACATATACTTCTCGACTTGCAAAATGTCTTACTTTTCCAAAAGCCACAATGTCACACATTCTCAAAGATTTCACAACTCATTTCTAAATCTCCATGAGCCATAGCTTGAGGAAACGAGTTTGTCTTATTCTCTGTGTAGCAGTTTCGAGTGAACAAATGGTGTTAGTGCCGGGTCTCCTCTCAGGGGGCTGGACCTCGGGCGCCGGGCCGGGCGCCGGGGCCTCGCAGCCTGGACCTCTCTCTCCGTGCATTGCTCAGGTGAGTATCTCGGCCTAGAACTGGTTCATTATAAGTTAAAGGGTATATTTTTGGTAGCTAATGAATGGTTCAATTTTAAATCATCTGAGTCTCCTTAGTGATATCTAATTAGGACATCTGTTACGGGTTCACGATATTACATTCTTCATTTGGTTTTTCCCATTAAATTAGCATTAAGGTACTCTTTTATTAAAAGCTCATTACTAATGTAGATATATATATAAAACATATATAACTTTAATGATACTAGAATATGTCTCCTAAGTAGGCTGAATGAATTTGTTCTATTTTTTTTAGTTCATAATTGGATTAATCTTATTAAGGATTAAGGATCTCCTGTCCTTCCTTCTCAGAAAACCTCTCCGTTGGAATCCCTCCCTCCACTGAAGCTCTGTCATTAAGTAGACGCCTCGGGTGACAATGACCCAGTGATCAAAGTGATGATGTAATGAGGATGCAAATGTCTGATGTCTTTTTTTTCTCTTAAGAATTCTGGTCTGCGTTAGTGTGACTGTGGCTCTGAAGCATCTTCTTGAAGAAAGAGAAACCATTCTTATCTCCAGCTTGTAAAGTGCATAGGGCCCAGAACCTCATTATGAATTACACTGGATGGGTTTTTGAAACATGAGTGGAAAACTCTCTAAGGTAATACACGTGCTTCAGTTCGTGTAGTGGTTTTCTGCAGTCTTACAGATGACAACGCGAAAGGACTCACGTGAAGTTCTGAGTTTTTCACGTGAAGCCACCATATTAGTATTTTCTCTCTCTGAGGCAGACCTTGCGTCAGCGCACCCCTGGTGTGCCCTGGAGCACTGACAGGTCTGGTCGGAACCCACTGCCCGTGTGTGCTTAATTCTCCCAATTAGCGTCACAGGCCTTCAGGATTGTTACACCCTATGAAGTATCCTCTAGTGTAAATTAAGGTCACTAGGAAGCTATGAACTCATTCTGGTCCCTGGTTAATGTTATTAAACAAATATCACATAATCATACATTACCAATTTCTACATAAGTCTATACAAGAGATAAAACAAAATCTCAACAAGAATGAGAGAAATGGTATTTGTTAAAATATCTGTGAAATAGCTTCCTTTCTGAACTATAGCAAATAACTAAAAGAAATAAATGATCAAATCTCAAAGAATCAAAATACAGCGATCTAAGAAACATAACATCCTATATATGGCAGATTTCTTTGTAGTTATGTGAAAATTTCCATATTTATCAATGACCCATGCTATTTCCATCAACGGTTAATCTTCACAAAAGTGATTTTATTTTTCTATTGAAAGTAACCACTGATTACAGTCTTTCTGAGAACTCGAAAGATTTCTTCCATTAAAAATTGTAAGAATATGGTTATGGATCTGAAGAAACTGACTATAAAGGAATAAATCTACAGCAGGTAAACTACTATAGAGTAATACAATGTCTTTACAGCTTAGCTATAGAATAGAATCCATTGTACATGAAATAAGTAAGATTCCACGATAAATGAAACTCTGCCGAAAAGATCAATTATCTTGACAATTCTCTGGCACCTGACGTCCACAGCGAAGCTTCCGTGCGGACACCGGAGATGGCATCGGGACACAGTACGGTCAGTTCCAGGCCGAAGGTGCGTGGGCAGGTGGTGGCTCTCTGTCCCCACGGCTGCGACGAGGGGAGGGGACCGTGGTGCCAGCCACAGCTGCTGATGTCCCGTCGACAGAAACAAGGTATTTGAACCGACAGACGATTGCGGGAAGTTCACGCAGTGTTTCGAAGCATCCGCGTAGGAACCCACGTGCGTTGCCTGGGACGCCCAGGGGCCTCTGCTCCTTAGGAAACTGCGCCGGGCGCTTCCAGATGCGCAGGGAGGCCTCGGGCGCCGCCCGGGGTCCCACCGTGTGTCCAGTTATTAAAGGGTTGTCAAGCGACACCTCCATCCGTCTGCGATCGTATTCTTCACCCCAGAATTTCCAAGCCTTCTGATTAGATTAACAGTGAGAGTAGGCAGATTTGCCAGGGAGATCTCAGCACTGGTGGGTACTACGTGAATCACTATCCAGAGTGCCTTAGACTCTCAGGGGAACGATAAAGAAAGCTCTAGAGCGATTTTTACGATGTTCAAACAAATTGTACTCATCTTCGTCATGTTCTCCGTAGATTCGACTCTTCTTTTGCTGTCTGGAAATGGGAGGGAAACCATTCTTCTCTTTCAGGCTATGCTTTTTTTCAGAACAATTTATTATTCTAGCATTGATTTTATTAACATGTTTGGAGGGATTCCCTGCACCAGGCCTGCCTTAGATCAACCTCTCGGGGAAGCCTGGGCCCAGAGGCACATCATCCGCCAGGCATCTCGGGAGGCCTGCCCGCCGCGCAGGGAGCGGCGGCTGTGCCAGGCAGGTCCCGGGCGGTGGACGCGAAGGTCCAGCAGGTGGCAGAGACGAGGGCGAAGGGCAGGGGAGACCGCGGAAGGATGCGGTGGAACTGGATCGCGTCAGTACAGCCGTTTCAGACGTGAGTTTCAGATCCCTCCGACCCCCAGCCGTCATTCTCAGGTTCGGTTCGGTGCTCAGCTGCACAGAAGGTTTCATGGCCCAGGACACCGACCTTGAGAGACAGCCACCCCAAAGAAGGCCGCTAACTCCGAGCGGTGGCCCGAACGAGACACAATGGCCCCAGCTTGTCAAAATACAGGGTCTGGAACACATAAGGCCTCCTTGTTATTGCAAAAGCTTTTATTACCAAATCATAGGCACATGATTCTGTAACAGAACAGTATCACACTCAAGCACACCATGTGGCATTTTAGGTGAAATGTTCGAATTAAAATGATAAATTATTATACCCATAGTATTACCCCACCAACCACATGGAAGCAGGCCTCACGTCTGCCGGACCCTGTGTTTCTGGTACAACCCAGAGGGGGGCCCTTTCTCAGCTTTGATGCCAGTTCCTTGGTTGCACTGGGGGAAATCTCGAGAGGTTTTCACGGACCTGGAGCCGGGCTTCCCCCAGGCCGGCCGGGTCTGGTTCCCGGGGCTGGAGATGGAGGCCTGGCTAAGAAGGGAATCCCTGTGCAGGACCTTGGGTAATGCAAAGAATTTAGGTATTTATTTCTTTTATTTTGAGAAATTAGAATATTGCCTTCTTCCCCCCCCCCAAAAAAAGGTGGGGAAAAAGGAAGGAAGTCCTGAGTCCTCTGGCACAATGCTTGGAACAGAAGCCCGGAGACAGAAGCGTGTTGGGCGAACGAGAGGAATAATGTGTCACACAACGCTCACACGTGGTCAAAGCCCAAGGTAAAGGTGAGTTCTAGAAGCCATCCCAACCTACTTTTCACAAATGGTGTAACATCGAGAAAAAATGGAAACGATCTCAATGTCAAATGAAAGCACGTGTGGTTCGGCCACACAACCAAATACCACACGGGCATTAAACGACAATACAGATGCAGATGCACCGACAAGAAGATGCCCTGCGGTATTCCGTTCCATGTGAAAACCAAACGCTAGGTAACAGCACGCACAGCAGGAGCCTGCTCTGTAACAAACAAAGGAAAACACACTCATTTAAGTCTTAATAGGAAAGTTCAGTCTTGGAATGCCCACCACAGCGGTCATGGGGTTTTCTTTGGCAGGCGGGGGGGGGGGGGGGGGGAGGGAATTATGGAAAACCTTTATTTTGTTTTTCACACTTTGACTTATTTTTTGATTTTTTAAAATTTTATTTATTTATTAATTTTTAGAGAGGGAAGGGAGGGAGAAAGAGAGAGAAACATCAATGTGCGGTTGCTGGGGGCCATGGCCTGCAACCCAGGCATGTGCCCTGCCTGGGAATCGAACCTGCAATGCTTTGGTTCACAGCCTGCGCTCAATCCACTGAGCTACAGCAGCCAGGGCTATTATTGGATTTTTTAAATGGCTCCTTTTTACCTTTACAAGATTTCATTTGCAAACCCAGGCCCCGTCAGAAATTATAATCGACACCAGAAGAATTGTCGGGGGACTCAGAGGACTCCTGTCGCCAGGGAGCATGGCATTTAGGGCCTCATAGAAACCACCCCCCCCCGCCACCCCCCCCAAGGGCCTGGCTCGCTCCTAAGGGTCACGTGTAGACTTCCGGTTCCAGAAGTATTTCAGTAAAGCCCTTTGGTTTTCCTGCTGCCCAAGGGGAAGACCATATCCCGCCTCAACCCATAGGCCGTCTCCTCTGGACTGCCCTGACTCAAGCACCGGCCGACAGAGGATGCTCATGGGACCGTTAACAACGCAGCTCCGTGACCTCTCCTGCGTGGGGAGGCGGAGAAAAACCGTCGCTGACTAATACATTTCCCCTACGAGTAACTGAGGAGTAGCCAAGTAACACAAGTAGTGAGATCACTTCCATGTTTGCCGTGGGCTTATTAGGGCCTTTTCCATGAACACACATGTTCATAAGTCTAGCTTAAATGTCTGGTTACAGACATTAGAGGTCCTTTGTTTTTGTCAGATAAGTGGCCTGGCCCCTTATTTACTTGGAAGGGATTGATTATCTATGAATTCCAAACCAATAGTCAGCACCAAGGAAACACGCAACTGAAATCGAGTGCTGTGTGTATGTGAGCAGGGTCACGACCGGCAGAAACACATTTTAGTGGGAATGACCAAAGAACAAGATTGGGGGGGGGGGCATTCCCCTAAATCAGTGGTGTGTTTCTCTTCGAGTGGCTCTGAGTGACAAAGGAACGCAGGGAGCAAACGGTGGGGTGGCTGACCTCTTGTCTGACTTTGGACATTTCTGAAGAAGAAAATTGTGTTTCTTCTCCTAGTAAAAAAATAATAGATGTATTAAAACAAAGGAATGACCCTGCTTATTATTTCATGGACTTGCTTATTTCCGTCAAAACATTACTATGAAGGAGGTCCTACCTTGCCACACTTTTGTGCATTACACGTCTCAGCGTGACAGGCAAAAGAAAGGCAGTTCAGAAAGGACTAAATAATTAATCACAAGGGGGCTCTCAAAGATGTACTGTTAGATTTCCCTTTCATTTTTATTCATTGTACAGTTGGTATTATTGTTCTCTTTGAAGCCAAATTTAATAATATGTCCCCCAATTCTTCAGGGTTGATAAATGGCCATATAAAAATGTTTTCGAGTTTTTTATCAAAATAAAACTTACATTTTGATTATTCCCTTTTATTCTAATAAGGTGACTTTCAGAACGCAGTGACAGAGAATAATAAGTCCGTCCTGTAGAAGAAGTGATAAACTTTCATAGGTAGACCACGTGATCCAAGGGGGAGTCACATTTGTCAGAGCTGCTGACAAAGCACGACTCAATGACGGCACTCGGTGAAGGTGACATTCACATACACTTCCTGGTAAAACGACCTGTGTCACTTCCCTCTTCTCCCCTCCCCCAGGACATTCTGATGTTAATGCTAACTGTCCTGCCGCTTACACGTTTCATTGTACAGCAACTCGAGTTACTTCAAAGAGCGCTCGTCCATTAGTCAGGAGACACCAGAGAACAGGGGGGAGGGTGTTCGGATGGGACGCATTGTAAATACCACGCACAGCTCACCAGGGCCTGTAGGGTGGGCGAGAAAGACGGTGGGAAAGAAGCCTTTGAGTTACTTTGCTGGAAGGAGCAAACACATAAAGCATGTGTGTATGGAAACTGGAATGATACATCCATTAGATAAACTACTTCGGGAAGGTTACATGGCTCCCATATCACATGTCACTGTCCCTTCTCTTCCCACACGGTCTGAAGCCCCTGCTAGCCCCGTGAGTTACCGGGCTAACCGGTTTGCTCAAGTCTCTTATCTGCTCTTGTTCGGCTGTTCGGGTCGTTACACATTTTGATGATCATCTCTGTGCGTTAGCATTTTCAGATGGATATCATCTGTGAGACACTTTTGGTGCATGAAATGACTCATGTGAAAACATTTTATCCCCCAAGACCTTCATTTATTTACCCAGCTGATAGGTATTCAAAAATTCAATTACTCTCCATTGAAAAAATCTGTGTGCTGGATACAAGTAAATAAGACATGTTCCCGCCTCTCCAAAACGATTGTATAATCTAGCACAGGGCTCCCCAGAGCAGCCCGGCAGACATTTGTGCCACAGAGGCCGGCACTGTTGGTGGTAGGACTTCTAGCAACATCCACGGCGTCTGCCCGCCAGCTGCCAGAAGCGTCCCCACCCCCAGCTGTGATCGCCAAGAATGTCTCCAGACGTTGTCACAGGTTCCCAGGGCTGGGCTTAGGGCAGGAGGGGGCAAAACAGCCTACCATGGAGAATCTCTGGTCTACCAAGCACGACAGAGAAGAAGCAAACTATTAAAATGCAAACAGCATAAATGCACAGAGGAGAAACTGCAGGTGCTCCTGGGAGGCGGGTGTCGGAAGGGAGGGGGGAGGCCGCAGCACGGCCAGGACCCGCGGAGCGGATCTGGATGAACGGCTGGGCTCCGGACAGGCCGAAAGGGGGTGGGAAGGGCATTGAAGTTACTGCACAAACCTCCAGTGAGGAAGACATCAGTGTATGTACACCCACCCCTGCCACACAGAGTCTTATGCAAGTATATTGAAGTGTTTCATCCTATGTCTTACTTCACTGTGCTGTCGTTTCCATCTTTCTCTAAACCAGCATTCGTACTTCCCGATCCAACACGAGTCCTGCATTGATATTGTTATTGGTAATGTCACAATACTTGCTATGCGTCAACCATGGTTCTAAGTATTTTACATAATCAAATGTTTATAAGATCTATAATTGGGATGCATTGACATTGTGTACCTCTGTTCTACTTATTAGGAAGATGAATCACAGAAGGTTTCATTCGAACTCTCCGCAGGGCTAATAAATGCAGCGTAGGGATTTGAACTCAGGCCCCCTGGTGCCATCAGCCACACCCCAATCACTGCAGACACCCTGACAGACAAACACTGCCCCTGACTCAGCCGGGTCACTCATCAACGCATGGCTCGACCCAGCCAGGTAACGCGGGAGCGGCTTCACATCTATGACTTGGATATCTCATTACATCAATGTGTGAAGGCAACCCTTATTCCAAACGCCATCATTTAGAATTGTTAAAACGAACCTATCTGTTGAAAATCACCTGTAAACCCCCGTATGAATCTCTATCACGGTTTGTGCGTCAGGACTCGTCAAGCGCCGTTTACCCCGTTTTGCGTGCTGCCAGACGGAAGAACAGGGAATGGGAGCTGCCGTCCACATTCTCAGGACCCTGCGTGGAGGAGGATTAGGGCACAAATCTTCCAAATGACATTTCCGTGATGAGCCCGAAAGCCCTGGCCGCCTCCGAGGCTTACCGAACGCGTTTCTATTGCCTTAAGACTTTAGCATCTGGCATAGACTTTATCGATCTGTCCTTTCTCGTTTTATCCGGCTATCATTTGCTCTTTCGGTGCATTTTTTTTTTTTAGCCCTTGGGCTCTGTCTCCTTTTTTGTTTCAGAGCCTTATGCAATCCCTGCCTTAGCAGAAAGCTAGCCGCCAACCGCTCCTGCCTCCCCGACGAGGCCGGCCCCTCCAGGCACACCACTGTCTGTTGGAAGGGCGCGGCCCTGGAAGAGCTGGGGCCACTGGTTTTGTTCCACTCTGTCGCTGAAAGTTTATTTCTCAAATATTGTAAAGATCTACAGACTTTGTCTTCATTTTTGTTGACGATATGTTATGTAATTATTACACTTTATCTCGAGTGGGAAAAGCACCAGCAACGCTCAGCTTCCTGAGCAGGCCATACCTGAAGCCCCGTTTCCCGCACTTCTCCCTCCGCTGTTCCCTCGCAGACACTGGAGGCAGAGGTGGAGCGATCCTTTGTCCATGTGCCCACAGTTCCGTCCAAAACCCGGGGCCTACGTCACTGAATGGTGTGAAAACACACATCCTATTATAAGTACTTGTGCCTAATGTCTAAATGTATATGATGGTATCTTTCACTTCACATAGGAAATTATTTTCGTGAAATTGTTTAAAGTTAACCTGCACACTCTGAACTATTTTTTCACTTATAGGTAGAATGACGAGCTGTGAGGATTTCTGTGCCCAGCATTATAACAGACAAGACACCCTGAGAAGCTCTCCAGTAACACACATGTAAGAAGCTGGAGCCTGCGTGTGTGCATGTGTGCTTGGGCACATGCATGTCTAGCTGGTAGAGAAAATTCTAAGACTCTGGGCAGGCACTGCCATCAAAAAGCAAAAATCAAAGCAGGACCCCGCAGATGCGCCGAAGCACAAGAGCTCATGTCCACGGTAAATGCCTCTGCTGGCCTGTGGTCTTTATTTGGGGGGCGCGGTGGGGTGGGAGGGGTTACAACAGAGACCCTGGCTTGAAGTTATGAAGATGGTAAAACAGGGTCTTTGCCCTGGCCGGGTGGCTCAGTGGACTGGGCGCCGGCCTGCAAACCAAAGAGTCACCGGTTTGTTCCCAGTCCGGGCCCACGCCTGGGGTGCGGGCCAGGTCCCCAGTGGGGCACTCACGAGAAGAAGCAAGCACACATTGAAGTTTCTCTCCCTCTCTTTCTCCCTCCCTCCCCCTCTGTCTAAAAATAATGAAATAAAACCTTTTTTAAGAAGTAAAAATAGGATCTGCAAAAAATAGCCAACAAGCAAGCAGACAGACAAACCTCAAATGCCCCCAAGATGGCCAGCCTCGACCTTGCCGTCTAAATGTGGATCCGGGCTGTGCACATCAGGCTGGGGGGGACTCTCGTGACCCCCGACCTTGTTTTCCGGTGTATATTTCACCTGAACTAGCATTACCCACATTTCTAAAAGCAGGCCAGCAAACAGGAGGTCAGCGTCTGTGAGTCTGGGGCAGCAGGCCTGGTCCTGCACGTGACGGCGGAGACCACGCACCTCTGCAAGGGAAGGTGTACGGGCAGGAGTTCAGCGCAACCCCGTGTACTTTCGGGAGAACCGTTCCGGAGCCGCAGATGAGTAGAGCAAGTGGAACGCCGGAGACGGCTCTGAAACCACTAATGAGGCCCTTTGCAGGGCGACGCCGAATGCTGAACAGCAGGAGCCGGGCGGCAGCTCTCATCAGAGCGGAGAAGTGAAAAGGGAGAGACACGTGAGCACGAAAATGAGAGGCAGAAACGGTATTCGTTGCTCACAGATGACACTCACACTCAGGGGGGAAAAACCAAAACCACGTTTCTGGGGAGGCCGGGAAGGTGCAGATTAAAGTGACCAAGACCATCCAAAATGTCCTGAAATACGTGTGCGAGTTCACTTCTTACTAATCCCAGGCAATGAGACACCACTGAACGATGATACCAGTCCGGAAAGTCAGAAGGATTTGATCTTCTTGAACCGCTGCAAATGGTGACAGTAAGAACGCTGAGCCGCAGGCCGTAACCCCGCCCGTCTGCCAGCAAGGGATGACGGCTCCGTCAACCAGGCCGCGTCAGCCGTGACCAGTTGTGCGTGAGCGGAGTCAAGGTCGGGCTCTGCTAAGACCTTCGCCCCACAAGGGCAGCCAGGGCGGGACGGACGGCTGACGCTGGGCCATGTCACCCGAGTCACGAGCCGTCTGCAGCCTCCTAGAAGGCACCCAGTGTAAGGCAGTCCTTAAAGGCATCCACTGGTTTAAGAAAAAAAGACCCATTTATAACGTAGAGAGGGCCCTCGGCCTGTGGTGGAAAAGAAATGGATTTGAACGTCATCTGGCCGAGGCTGGCATGGAAGGTCTGCCTCTTACTCAGAGTCCTCCAGCCTCCTTGACCTGAGGGTTTACTCCCCTGCCACCTAGGTTAGCCGTTGTGAAGTGTAGATTATACACACACACACACACATGCCATCATATAAAAACCATCATATGATAAAGGCCACCGATAACTGTGTGCACCGGGGGAAGGCAAACTGGAGATGCAGGGATGCTACATTCTCTGTTCAACTCAACAGCTCACCGGTCACGGCCTTGCTGAAGCCCCCTGGTTCTCTGCGTGCCGTGGACACACAGCTTTAGAATAAACTCCCTGATCCCTAGGAGGTGTCCACGCCCCATCCGTGACTTGGGTGCAAACTTCTCTTCGGGAGGCGTGCTGTGCCTTCACAAATGCCCCACTCAATACACGGTCACCAGGCGTGGGGGTGGGGGGGAGAAGGAGGAAAAGCTGTCCTAGGAAGTGTTAAATAACCGGATGCCTACCTGAAGCTTCTGGAATAACAGGTGACACTTCTGAGCATTTGACACAGGCTTAGCACCTTTCAAGTGTTTTATGTAACTTAGACCTCCTCTTTGTAGATCAGAGCC
Organism: Phyllostomus discolor; assembly: GCF_004126475.2. Taxonomy (NCBI): domain Eukaryota; kingdom Metazoa; phylum Chordata; class Mammalia; order Chiroptera; family Phyllostomidae; genus Phyllostomus; species Phyllostomus discolor. The sequence goes on along the minus strand of NC_040911.2, from coordinate 2,944,133 downwards.
ACGGCCTCGCGGGCCGTTGTTTCATCTCCCCGACTTAGCAGACGAGAAGGCTGCCGCCCAGAGCAGCGGACAACGGGTCCCAGGCCGCCGAGCCGGGACGGAGTCCGGCTGTGAGCCCAGCATCTGCGCCCCTCGCGCCCCTTGTGTTAAAGGGGTGCAGAGCCCAGGGAGATGGACAGAGGCACACTCGCCCTCACAGAACACTTGTTGCCCACGGACAGAACGTTGGCAGATTGGTGAAATCGTGTTTTTCATTGATAGTTCCCCCTCTGTCACCCATTTCTCTTGATCTTAGCACCCAAATCATTCTGCACCTGTGGCCTTAGGTGAGGGCTGTATTAAGGATGGAGGTGGGGGTGGGGAGGCAGGGCTCTGGCGTCCTGTGGTGGGGGGGCCGCCTCAGACAGCATCGGAACACCACCTCCTGCCTCTGCCCACCGAGGCCTACTGCAGGGCCTAGCACGGCAGAGATAGTGCCGCTATAAAAAACAATGAAGCCATTTCTATAAACTGCTATAGAATGATTTCTAGGATATATTGTGGAAAGAAACAAGATGCAAAGTAGTACCTACATTATATTACCTTTCACGTAAGGGGAAAAAAGAGGGAGAAAATATGGATGTGCTTAGAGAGAGTGAAAGAAGGTTCAGACTTTGCTCAACTCGTTTTCTGAATACATCAAGGAATTGGTATCTTAGGAGCCTGGTATGAAGAAAAATGAGGCTGTTCCCCTCCTGGTCAGCAGTGTGAACTCGGCTCAGCTGACCGTGAGCTCTAAGGATGAAAGATGTGTTGTTTAGGCTGGCCCCCGAGGGAAAATGGAACGGGGGCCCCCCCCCGGGGCTGAGCACCCTCCTCGTTCGCCCAGTCAGCAGCCCGTGGCCGTGACAAACGAGGCCGAGTCCAACGGGGACGCAGTGAGGCCCTTCACGGAGCACCTCGCCTGGGAAACACGTAACTATCTTCCAAGTCCATCTAAAGCTGTTTTTACTCAAAGTAGGAATTAAACATCCCATCTGGGCCACACATCAGTGGTGGATGTTGAACGAAGACTATAGAATTTGGGGCAAGAATCTATTTAGGTCATTAAGTAAGAGGATTTGTTGGGAATGGAGGACATACCCTAAAGTCCAATGTATATTCCCTCATTTAATTCCTGTAATTATGTCTACTGCGGCATTGTGAAGCCGTCCCCCAATGTAGATGCTCCTAAATCTTTTTTTGTGAATGGTTGGGTGAATAGATAAAGATTATGAGCTAAAAATAGAAATAGAATCCACAGTATATCCATTTACTTTCATATAGTTTAGAAATTTATTAAAAAAACTAAAAAGGACCCAGGCATCGTAGGCACGGCCTGGAGGAGGGAGCTGGAACAGAGGAAGACACCATCACGCCCTCCACCCGCCTTCTTCCCCTAACAAAGCTGCATCTTCACGTTTTCCTTCCTACTTTCTGCATGAAAACGAGAAGCGATGCCCTTTGTCCGGTCCGGGTTCAACCTCTCCTTCCTCTTGCTGCACATTACCTCGCAATGTGTTTCAGTCTGACTGCTCCCGAGCCAGGATGCTCTGAAACGCAGAAATGCCATCTGGGCACTTGATAAATGTCTGCTGAAACAGGCCGAGCAACTTGGTGCTGTGCGCTCTTCATTCACGCCCAGGTCACTTAAGAGTCTAAGAAACACTAACCCCTGTTCTAGATGCTACACAGCAAGGAACAAGACCAACAGAAACACCTACCTGGGCAGCGGAGTAAGCAGGGCATCCCCAGTATAAACAATAAAGTCTTGGACAGAGCCAGAAGGAGTTTGTGTTGGGGTGGAGGTGGGGAGGAGACCATTGCAATTTTAGATAAAAAGAACAGAAAACACCTCACCGATAACGTGACATTTGAATCAAGACCAGGAACTGGCGAGGGAGCTAATGACGGGCTGTCTGGCCGAGCATTCCAGGCAGGCCCCAGGGCCCAGAGGTGGGAGCATGCCGGTTGGTGCGAGCGAGTGCAGGGGGACTGCTGCAGTGGGCAGTCTACGGGGGGGACACAGCATCCTCCGAGGCCCCAGGGCCTCACAGGTCAGGAGCACTGGCTTGTCCTCGGAGTGAGACAGGAAGTCACTGAATGCTGCTGAGCAGAGAAACCTCACGGTCTGACTCCGATTTCTAGGACACTTGGTTGCATTGAGAAGAGACTCGACGAGACCATTGCGGGGGCAGGAAAACAGCAGACACTGCCGTCGTGGCGCGGGGGAGACCGTCCCTGGCCTAGATCGGGACGTGCAAAACAGGGTCAGCCGTGGAGCTGGCAGGGCAATCAGAATCTGACTCTGTTTGCAGATAAGCTCAACAGTGATTTTCTCCCTGTGTCAGGCAGCGATCGGCCAGGCGTTTCAAAGAGAAGGAAGGATGCTACGGACACGTGCAAACTTAGTAACGAAACCACGGGTGCATCGGGAAGACTAAGGTCAGGGGAGGCCACTGCTACCGGTTGCGTCCGTGCTCAGAGGATCAGGAAGTGGCCAGTTCCTTCCTGTCGGGACTGACCAGGGAGCACACCGACGTCCAGGAGGCCCCACCACCAGGGGGTGAGGAGTGGGCACCCCTGTCCCGTGAGGAAGGCCATGAGGCCTTCGCCCTCTCCCACCTTCCAGACAGAGCCCAGGGGGACCTCATTCACAAAGCAGACGCTCTGCCTGGGCCTCGGGGATGCCGGCCACTGATGGACTCGGTGGGAGGGATTGTGGCAAAACAACCAGTAGAAGCCACAGCCAGACTGGAGAGACACTGGAGCAATTCCAAGGTGCCCTGCAAAGAGGAGAAGCGATACAGTACCTAGAAGGGGGGACACGGATTCCAGAGAGGAGGGCTCATTTTCAGGTGTGAGTTGTTTCCTGGGGGGGAAACCAGCAGGTGTCCACGCTAATGGGAGTGGCAGAGGAGGGCGCAAACACGCCCCGGAGCCGGCGGAGGGGAGGGGACCTGGTCCCTCGCTCCTCGGACTAGCATGGCAGGGCTGTGAGCAAGTGCAGTCTCAGGATCGGGATCCACGTTGTACCAAGACAAGGCCTGCAGGCTGCGCTCCTCCGCGGGCTCCCTCTGGGAGACGGTCTGTTCCTTCGTCCCTCCCGGCTCCCAGAAGCTGCGTGTAGTCCTTGGTCTTGACTCCTTCATCCACCTGCAAAGCCGGGGACGTTGGCTCCCTTCTCCTCGCACGGCTTTCTCCCTGGTTTCCTCTCTCCCAACTCCCCCTTAAGAACACCCGTGTCACATGGTGTCCACGCGGGCCATCTCCCAGACTAGGATTCGCCGACTAGTCACAGGTGCCCAGGATTAAGACGTGGACATCCTTGGGGGCCGCTGTCTGGGCCGTCACGAAGGGGTGACGTCAGGAAGCAGCAGAGAATCAAGCAATGGCTTTGCCCACATCATGAAGGGACGGTGGGAAGAAGTTCGGAAGGCACGCATATCCAGGTTGAGTTATTATAGTGGCTGGTCTTGGAATTTCGGGTGAGTAAGGGGGACAGTGGGTACAGGACAGTCTTGAGACGCCCTGAAAGGAGGAGACGAAGATATCGGACGTGGAGTTACCGGGGAATGAGCTGAAAAGGGGTCAGAGGTGGGATGTTCGAAACTGGGACGCAGCTCGTGGCTGCGACGGGACCCGGGGTGTGGCCGTGGGACTGGGGCACGGGAGGAGAGGAGCAGTCGCTGCAGGAGAGCAGGGCGGAGCCCGCGAGAGACCAGCCACGTGGATAATGGCAGAAAAATCACGGGGCGGCTCCTGCCGGCATCCACCAAGGAGACCGTCCCAGCAAGCAAAGGAATCCCGGACCGAAATGAACAACTAGCACAGGTTTTGCACATCATAGGGTTGTGACGCGCGTTTGCGGAACGAATCTGACGGCACGGATTTGTGCGTGCAGAGTGACGCCGAATACGAAGGCGGGGCCTCCCCCGGCCCCTGTCGCTTTGGGAGGCGGGGCCATCGGACGCCCCACAGGAAAGTCTGGCTGGAATGGGCGTCTCTCTCACTGCTGTTCCAAAACACCCACGCGCACGCTAGAACCTTCTGAACTGGGCCTCACGCACGCTCTCCGTGCATTGGTGCGAACTGTTTCCGAGAGGCGGGGCCTGGGGGTTCCAGCTCTCAGGCGGGGATGCTTCCCAGTCGCCCGGTTCTTAGGTGATGAGCACCCGTGGGGCGCGGGCGTGGGCTACCCCTGAGGCTCCTGAAGCTCATCACAGGGCACACTGATTGCCGCTCACACAGGGATTAGAAACGTGTTTTAAACCACAGATTTACGCAATCATCTCTCTCCTACTTTAAAATGCACTTTCTCAACGTTTTATATATCAGTTAAGAGCGAAGTCTTAGCTGAAACACTCCATAGCAGATGATCAATAAAACCATTTTTTTCTAGTACCTTGTATTTCCTACGCAGCATAATGTTTAACACTATAGATTTACAACAGAAATTTCACAACCGTATTTTGATGATTGAAAACAATAAGCTATTTATGTATTTGAATAGTTTATTTTTACCCTATTTTTTCCCACTCCCATGGATCCCCCTTACACCCCCTGCCACCTCGCCCACTCTCGACGAGCTATTTAAAGGACCTGGAGCCGTGCTTTCCAGAGGGATTATTCGATAGGTGTGAAGCAATGAATCAACGGTGCAGGTAATCGCCTAAACACATGGTCGTTGGGAAGCACTCAAATCTTTGTCTTTTTTATGGATGAGAAATGGAATCTGCCAGCTGTTTCTCGGTTATTTTTATTTCATTCAGTGGCAAAAAAGCCTCCATTTCAGAACGATGAGGCGATAAAAGGAACAATTTTTCTTCGCATCTGAAGTCGCAGAACAGGCCAGAGCCGGAAACGGGCAGGACGGCCGAGTCGTGGACAGTAAAAGGAGAGCCGGGGGGAAGGGTGGTCTGGGCGGCCGGCCGGGTCCTCCGTCCGGTGGCAGAGACCTCCCGCGGGTGGAGGTCGAGCCGCCCCACAGTCCCCTGCAGGGCGGCCACCCCAGGCACACGCCTGGAGGGGGCGGTCGCGGGAGCTGAGGAAGGGCGCATTTCCTGCTCGCGGGGAGCCGGAAGGTCGAGAACGACGTGGGAGAGGAGTTGTGGGCTGTGGATTAGGCTAAGCCCCCTCATCAGGTCTCCTGTGAGGACTCCTTCCCTACCGGCTGGTAAGTGCGAGCTTCCAGTAAAAGTAAGAGCCCTCCTGAAGCCGCCGATGGCTGCTGAAAGTGTCCGGGGCCAGTGCCCAGCCACTGCAGACCAGAGCCCTGTCCCTTGCCAAGACGGGCCTGGGACCGAGAAGGGTCCTGGCGCTCTGTCATGAAAGACCTGATGTTCTCCCAGGCCCTGGCTGTCCTGCCGGGGGGAGAGCCTGAGGCCAGACGTCTCCAATCAAAACACCACCTTCCCTCCGAGAGCAGAGCAGGGGTCACAGCTGTGCTTCCAAGTTGAATAAGTAGCAGGTGGGAGATTAAGATGGGAATACTGGGAGGAAGACGGCGGCCGGCGGCGGAGATGAAGGTGGGGGGAGGTGACTTTCTGAGCAGTGGCACAGGGCCACAGGGGGGTAGGGAGGAGCACCCCGAGCTGGTCAGACACACCTGAGAGCTCAAGCACAGCACGCGGGGACTGGTTTGCTGCTGGCTCAAGGACCCGACCACAGGCCAGCCGGCTTCAAACAGCACACGGCGACCATCTTACCATCTGCACTGCGTCTCACCGGGCCGGGCTCCTTTGTGGATGCTTGGGGAGGTGTCCTCTCGCCTTTCCCCGTGTCCGGGGGCACCTGCCTCCTCTCCAGGTGGGGACCAGGGACCGGCAGTGTCTCTGTCACAGGGCAAGGTGGGGGGAGGGGAGGCTCCAGGCCTCCAGCTCCCCACGTGCGGCCTCTCTGCTGCATCAGCCCCACCTGGATCAGCCTCGGGGCGGGGGGGGGGGGGGGGGGGGGGGGGGGGGGGAGGGGGGGGGGGGAGGTAGCTCAGCAGCAGCCTCACCGCCCTTCGCCAGGTGCAGCCGCTCGGCCTCAGGGGCTGCAGACGACCCGCATGGGGCATTTGGGGGAATTCCTTGTTCTGTGACCCGCCCCACACCGCCACCGTCACCAGAGAGATCACGGCAGACTGTCCGTGTTTTCCACTTTCAGGCACTTGCCCCTTAGCTGCATTTTTCTATATAACATTCTCGTTCTCCTTTTAATATTGATTGGCAGACGGGGGCAACCGTATCTCAAAAATAAATGAGGAATGAAAGAAAACTCGGATTCAAGAGGGGCTCCTGCCCAACGGCTGTGTCAGTTGAGGAGGGGGTAGCTTTAAAAACAAATTTAGAGAATTCTTTTGTTCGTGTGTACTTGCTACAAAACATGAGAATATTTTCAATCAGTACTTTTTTGCTTGTCACATCTCATTGAAATGATGTTCCCCAAAAATTGTGTTTAAGATTCTATAGATACTGGTAAAATTATTTATAAAATATTACTACTCTTGATAATATTCTGGCAATAGTCAAATGATCAAGTATTAAGAATTTACTGCTATGAAATTAGGTTTAGATAAATATGTTTAGCAAAATATAAAAATATTTTAAGTAACGTATATCGTTTCTATGTTACACTGAACCTTAATTTACATTAAATTGATGCCTAGTTTTAGAAGATTTATTATTCTGCAGAAACCACTCATCTGGAAATCACGGTAAATCGGTCCCATTTTTCACTCTGTGTGCACATGGCTCTATCTACATCCAGTCACTTAATTATAGAGACACTGGCTTAATAAATCATAAAACGAAGACACTGGGCTGGGATTCTGAGTTACGCCCTAACTGTAACTCCGTGGTACTGAACACACATCACAGACGATGACACGGGTAACAGAAGGCTGATTTCGGTGAGAACGTTGGGAACCCCTGCACCACTGTCTCCCAGTCGGAGGCACCGCTGACGTGCTACAGCCTCTGGGGAGCTCCTGCCGCAGGCTGCTCGGCACTGCCTACCCCAGCGCCTTCCCTTTGGTCCTCAGAACAAAAAACATTGGAAGATGCTGACTTAGATGCGGCACGAAACGTTTCAATGACTAAGTCACTGCACACTCCATCCTTGTTCGTACGACATCGCTACTACTCCCTTTGGTGTCTGCTGCTGTTACTCTGTGCACCGACTCCCGCCCCCCCCACCGGCCCGGGGTCTGTTGAGCCCTGCTCTACCCAGTCGTAAGAGCCCCCCTGCTCCACCCTGAGCTGTTTCTGGGCTCCTGGCTGCCCGGGTGAGCGACAATAGACCCTGCTCCCTCTGTCCACGGCTGGGCTGCGAGCGTCTGGGGCAGCGCCCTGCCCACACGGCGCCGGCTGGCCCGCACTGTCTCTAGTGAGGAAAACGAGACCCCTGGCTCAGACGAGCACCTCGGCCCAACACGCAGGGGCGTCCAGGTGTGTCCCGTTCCTGGGGCTGCCGTCACACAGGACAACGGGCTGGGCGGCTTAAATCACAGGGATGTGTTTTCTTGTGGTTCCACGGGGCAGGAGGTGCAAGACCAAGGATCGACAGGATCGGTTTCTTCTGAGGCCTCTGTCCTTGGCTTGTCTCCCCATGTCCCCCCAGGGTCTCCCTCTCTGAGTGTCTGGACCCTAATCTCCTCTTCCTGCAAGGGCACCCGCCGTACTGTGTCAGAGCCCACCCTAGTGCCTCATTTGTAATGTAGCGGCCTCTTTAAATAGTCTACCTCCAAATATCCTGCACGGACTCTCCTGGAAAACAGTGGTGAGTCCTGGCGGGTAGTACTTGGAAATATGAATTTGGGGGCAGGGGCACCATTCACCCCCTGGCAGCACAGTGCGAGCATGTCCTGGCTCCAATTCTCACACACAAAAAAACCAGGAGGAGAGCCGAGGGGGGGGCTCTGTTCACGCAGGGGCTGGTGTTACAGGAGACGCGCCCTGAGCGCAGGAAAGGCAGAACCGTCAGCACCGTGTGACCTCACTCCGGTGTGGAATCTAATGAACAAGATAAACGGACGACATGGGGACAGACTCACAGACACAGAGAACAGACCGACGGCTGCATGAGCAGAGAGGGGTGAGGGGGCCGGGTGGGAAAAGTGACGGGATTAAACCAAAACCAAACCAAACAACAACTCACAGATACAGATGATCGTAGGGCGATAACTAAAGGGAACAGGGGGTGGGGAGGGGGAAGAGGGTAACCGGGGGGGTGAACGGTGATGGCAGGAGACCTGACTTGGGGTGTGACCACACAGTACAGTGTACAGGTGATGTGTGACAGAGTCGTACACTGGAAGCCTGTATGCTCTCACTAACCAGTGGCACCCCAGTAAACCCTACACACGTTTCTGAGAAGGCAAGAAGCACACCCCCTGTGCTCTGGAGGGGGGCAGCCCGCGTTCTGAAGCTGCTCACTAGCAAAGGCAGCCGTGACCGCGCCCCCTTGCACCGCACGTGCATGGACACGAGAGAGGCAGGGACAGTTGTCCCACGATGCTCGGCGCCGGTTTCAGTGTCTCCGTGGCTTCTGTCTAAAGTTACAGGGAGCACACAGCGCTCCACTGGCTGACGGAAGCTGGCACCAGGCCCCCTCCCTTTGTCTCAGCTGGATTCCCTTGAATCATGACCAACACGACTCCAAGCAGCCCGCTGAGGCCGCCCTGCCGAGCTGACCTCTGCCCTGGCCCCCGGGGCTCCGGACCGCACCAGCAAGGAAAGCCCTATAATCTATTCTACCTTAGAATGCTGGGCGACTTTCTTTTGAGTTTCTATACTGTCCATTGTACTTGACCCCAGACATCAATAGGGTATTAGATTGTTAGATAATATTATCTATCAATCAACCAATCAATCAGGAATATCAGAGACTGCACAGACTCAACCTTGGGCCACAGGGACGGAATCCCACACAATCCCATCCCCCATACGCCCCCTGGGCAGTGAGTGCGCTGTGGCTGACTTGCCCATTGGGAGTGAGGTGGGAGCCGCACCCAGAGGGCAGGTGTCCCCCAGTGCCCTCATCTCCGCAGGGCCCAGGGGAGCGGGGCGCGTGGCCCTTTCTCACGGGAGATTCCGTGGTAGAAGAGGGACCCTGAGCTCGGGGAGCTCAGTCGGTTGACTTTGGCTGTGCAGGGAGAGGTTCTCTCTATCTCCCAAGGTGGTTTACCATGCAAACACCTTTGGAAAAGAGTCCAGAGCAGAGAGAGCACCATGCCCCCCCCCACGAGACAGGTGCGAAGGTAACAGGTCCCCGCAGATGACTGCCGGCACCTCCTCTGTGGCGAGGGGTCGCCCTGTGGGGGCAAGGTGGCCCGTGGACCCCAACGGAAGAGTGTGTAACCTCCACTGGGGGTTCCTCGGAACCCAGATGTCCTTGTCTCCCACGCCCCTCCCCTCTCCTTCCGGGGCAAACGGTGGCCTTGGGCAGCGGGCTCTGAGGATGGCTGGGGCGGCCAGGTCCTCTGGATACAGAGGTGGACGCCGCGTGGGGAAGAGGCCTGTGCTTTCGTGAGTCAGGGTTCCTGCCTGCTCCCAGGGAGCCCACCCTGGGCCCTGATGGGGAGAAGACGAAGCTTCTCTATCCTGGGGTCTGTGTGGTTCCACAGCTTGGCCTTGAACCTTCCTACTGCAAGCATCACCCCTGTTCAAGGTGCAACGGCCATTGGCTACATTGGAAGAAAACTATCTAGTCTTGAAACAATACGGGCTAGACAGTTTAACACACTGGGATAGAAATTTGGATTCCTGGAATACTCCTTAAAGAAAAAAATGGACTTTTTTCCTGCTCTATGTTTGATTTATGTCAACATCTGGAATATATAATTTTAAGAAGCAGAATACACTTACCAAGCATATGTCCGAAAATCAGAAATGTCAGATTTCATTATGGAAACGACGGGGGATAGAAGCGTTTGTGCGTCAGGCACTACGGAAGCATTTTATACCCGTTAGGTTTGTGGGGAAACAGCCAACACAAGACGGGGAACGAAGAACAAAGTGTCACACCCTGTGAACGAGCAAATGCTTTCAAAATGTGTGCTAGGGTCTTGAAAAAGTCTACTCTGGGGAGGTTTGAGCATAATTCACAAAAATGTGAAAGTTTAAACTTCAGAAACAGAAGACCAACAGGAAATACATTTCAGAGAGAGACTTTAGGTGAATAGGAAAAAGAATTAGCAATTGGGGTAAACTTCCCGGGGACATAAGCCAGGAGTGCCCACAAACACAGAGGCAAACGGTTAGAAAAGTGGATGTTCACTTAACTCTAACAGCTGTTCAAGGCAAGAGATTCTTATACACTAAGGCTCCGTGGTCAAAGGGTTGCCCCCCCCCATCAGAACCGCCGCCTGGGGGCGTGGACCCGCAAATTCTCAGCACCCCGAAGCCTGCGGTCTGACTCCCCGAGCCCTTCCCGGGTTCCCACTCGGGCCCGTGTGAGAAGGGCTGGTCGCAGGCATTTCTGTGACGCATGGAAGGAAACACAGGACGTGTATTTCTCTTCTCCGATCAATGGCGTGGTGTGTTTGCAACTTGGTGGGTCAACGGGTCCCGGTGCCCTTGTCGAAATAGTGAAGAGAACTGAAGACATCCATACCGTCACATTAGGAGACATTGATTCCAGCTCAGCTCCAGCTCTGGAGAAACATCAGCGACCAAGGTGTACTTTTACCCTGTATATGCGCAAAGGTTTACTTTTCAGTCATGGTATTTTCCCCTGGAGGGAAATTTGAAATTCAATAAATACATAAGTAAATAACAAAGTATTAACATTGATTTTAGATAAAAATTCCTCTTCATATACGTGTTATTTTTGCAGACATATTGAGTAGCTATGATGGATTAACACCGGCTGGTTTCCCTGTCTAATATATGTTTTTACACATCCAGTTGCTCAGAAACTATAAAAAATCACCAATGTTTTTTTCCAATTATATTCACAGCTGGCGATGCTGAATTTGACCTTTTCAATGACTCTATAATTTCATGTATTTGGTTGTGTTATATTTATGGCAAATATTTGGCTTTCCTTCTTGTCTTTAGCAAATTAACTTTTCAGAAGCTAATCTCGAACACAGTTGCTAGCAAGAGTCTCTCCTTGGTTCAGTGGTTTGCTGGTACAAAATATTAACAATCAGCCGAGGGAATTCTTCTTAATCTAAAACAAAACAAACAAACAAAAAAAAAGTGGTCTAGGAAAAACAGACTGCTGTTCTGTGATAGTTGCCATGGATACTAAGCTCCTTCACTGATTGGAGCCGGGTCTATGAGCAGAAAATATTAGCCATTTGATTAACTTGTGATTTTATTCAGAAACGTGTAGTGCACATGTTTTCTAGGTGCTACCACAGATTAATGTGCTTCCATTCACAGGTAAGACAACTTTGAGAAGCTTCCTGCCTCTTGATTCTGCCTCTTGATTGCCAGTGTCTTTGGAAGAATGGTTAGAAATATAGCAAATAACATATGAAACTTTTTCGTTCCTGCCCCCACAATTTCCAAGCTTTTTTTTCTTCTTCTTTAGCCTTTTAGTATTTTGCTCATTTTATGTCACTTTAGGTCAAAACACATTACCTATACAACTTAGTAAATTATGATTTCTCTTGCTCATGTTTATGTTTAAAAACGACTTAAGAAAATAAAATAATATTTTCTATTATTACCTTGTTACTAAGTTATCCTTTAAAAATATGTTTTAATGTTAAAAAGCAGAATCTTTGCAGATGGGTCTCAGAACCTGGAGTTAAAAAATAATTAGCTTAGAAGAAAAATGAATTATTTAGACAACTTTTCTTTTTTTGTGTATTAAATGATTTTGTATATTATAATTATATGAAATAAATGTTTTAAAAGAAGCTCTTCCCTTATTTTCACATCTATTTATTTGTATATTGTAACATAATAAAGCAGTTGGGTCTGGTATAGAATTGAAATTTAAAAATAGATACGAATTAACAAGCTACAAAACTGTTAGTTACATGATAATTATGCAAATACTGTATCTACATGGAATGGCCATGACTATAAAATTAAGTACAAGGTGTTTTCTAGTCTTCCTAGATTTACTAACACCTCATTAATAAAATCTTGGAAAGAAATATGTACAGTGAAATTTTCCGTTTGCCTTTTGCTGTTTTAATGAAGCAGGTCACGTTAGGTCAGAAAGTCTGGTTTCTGACCTGTACTGTGGGCCTCTGTTGTAAACAAGCCTCACTCACACCCCGCTTACACTAAGAGGATAAGGCAGCCATAGGATTTGACGGGAAAAATACACATAATGCACAGGATCTCCTGGAACCCATTAAGACATGTGTCCAGCCCACGGCCCGTGGGCCGCATGCGGCCCAGGATGGCTATGAATGCGGCCCCACACAAAATCATAAATTTACTTAAAAACCCTTTTTTTGGCTCATCAGTTTTTGTTAGTGGCCAGGTATTTACTGTGTGGCCAAGGCAACCCTTCCTCTAGCGCGGCCCGGAGAGGCCAAAAGGGCGGACACCGCTGAAGGCTAACAGCCAAGAATTTTTGCATTTCTGAGGTTCTTGGTCCAATGTTTACAAAAGAAACAGAAGCAAATATGCTGAGAACTAGATATATTTTCCAAAGGTGAATACACAATATTGACACTTTACCACTTCAACAGAGCAGATAATTAAACAATTGCATTAATTATAAGTTGGCGAAGCTCAGGCGAACCTGATGAATTATTGCTATAGGATGCAAAAATGCAACAAAAAGAAATTTAGTAGAAGTTATTTTTCAGGAGAGCAATAACACCATGGAACTTCCTTCAAGTCCCAGGTAAATAATAATAATGCTCACATTTAATGGATCTCGTAATAATACCCCACTGCAAGATATGAAAGTATCTATTTTTAGGATATTATAAATCTATGCAATGGGAGGTATGTTGATATGACTAAACTACTAAGAAATAAAATATGCAAGTATTTTCTTAAAGTTGTTTTCTTTTTTAAAAGATTTTATTTATTTATTTTTTTAGAGAGGGAAGGAAGGGAGAAAGAGAGTGAGAGAAACATCAATGTGCGGTTTCTGGGGGTCATGGCCTGCAACCCAGGCATGTGCCCTGGCTGTGAATCGAATCTGCGACACTTAAAGTTGTTTTCATATAAGTAATCACTCAGCCCATATACAGACAGCACACAGGGACCGAACTCAAGAGCAGTGAGATATAATGAAGATTTCAGAGCGGCTGCATGAATAAATGTACATTAACAAAACTTACTTAAACACCCATGAGTATGGATCTATGCTGTCGCAGGCTTCCCCCTCTCCCCCCCGCCCACCCCCGAGAGAAAAGCCTAACGGGAGAAGAGCAGCACTTGGCGGAGGGCAGGGAAGCCAGAGAGGCAGGAGCCATGCTCAGAAGCACGCGGGAAACAGACGCAGCAGAACTTCATGATGATGCACTCGGGGGGGGCAAGTGCAAAGGACCGTCTACAACAGTGTCTGCTCCTCCAGAAACACGAGGGACTGGATGCAGGGACCACCATCCATCCTAAGAGAGAGCGCTTGCTGGAGGGCCAGGTGTGGGTCGGCTGGAGAGGGGTGGGGCAGAGCGAGCTCCCTTTTCGACTAGTGGGGTGTGTGGAGTGTGGGGGTGTGCGGGGTGTGGGGGATGTGTGGGGTGTCCTGAAGGGCAAGGGCAGGTGCTGAAAAGGAAAGGACCCCACATGCAGCCAGCCTCTGCCTTGCACATCAGCATCTGCAGCGTGGACAAAAGACAAGGGCAAGGTCAAAGGGGCGGAAGGGAGTGGCAGAAAGGTACAAGAGGGCTGGGGAGCTCGCATCACGGGCGCCAGGGAAGGGGGGAACCGAGAGGCAGGTGCACAGGTAGCGGCTGGACTAGCTGCTCAGGCAGGGCTGGGGGGTGGGGCCTAGAGGCGTCTTCCCCCCCCACACACACCTCTGGTAGACACATCTTCACATCTGCTGCGGTCACCTTAAGACAACTGACTATCCTGTCGTCTCCCTGGTGCAGAGCCGCTGTTTCGAGAGTCAGTTACCTCTCATTTCCTGTTGTATCCCAAGAAGTGCGTCCTCAGAAGGCTGCACGGACTATGTCCGCAGCCCATAGGTATGCAGTCCATACACCTGTGACACATAGGTGCATGTGTCATGTTTTCCATGCTGTACATCAACGAGGAGAAACAAAAACCTGTCACCAAGCGTCTGTCGGTTGTCCGCGAAACCCGGTGCCCGTGCTACCTTAGGACGGAGAGGAGAGACACTACCCTCATTCTGGGAAAACTAGGGAATAAAACAGTTATTACCTATCTAGGCATGGATACACTCAGGAAAAAAAAGAGCAAAACACAAGTGTATTTTTTAATTCCTCCGTCAGACATTTTTTTTCTCCGCCAGCCTTCTGATTTACTCATCAAGTAAAACCTCTTTCTACTTATTAATTAGGGAAACTAAATCACAGCCACACTGGCTCCCAGCGGACCATCTGCCAGTGCAAAAATCTCATTTGCAAAGTGGACCGTTATTTTTCAAAGCAGAATCATTGGTGCTCCCATATGGCGACACCGAGGCAAGGAGGATGGTGTTTTCTCCAGACTTTTCAGCTTCCCCTGTGGTCCCTCTGGGGACGTGAAATACTAAGGGCAGGGGGACAGTTTGACAACGCACCCACGGGACCCGAGTGACAAGCTGCTGAGTTTGCACCCTGGTGGCGGCAGGATGAGTTTAGGCAGATGCCAGAGCATATGGGCAGGGACTACTCCTGGGACATCCTTTCACGGGTGTTTGGTGTCCCAGGGGGAAAGCAAGACGGGTTCCCATTGGCTGTTCTCCAAGCCTGGCGGAGGGAGCACGCGGCCCTCCGGCACCGCGAGGGGCTGCGCGCGCCGGGTCCTGTGGTTCCCGACCGTACCCTGCTCCCCGTTCACGCGGAGCCCCGTGCTCCCACTAGACGAAGATGGAGAGCGGCCGGCATCCCAGTGGGATAAGGGCACATGAGCGGTGAGTTTTCCCTCTCGACGGCAGGCAGGATCTTTTCCTTCTGCTCTAGCAGATGGAGCCAGACCCCGAGGCGGGCAGACCCCCGCGCCTGGGAGCAGTCCCGGAGCGAGAGTTCTGGAGCGCTCGACTCCAACACCTTACCGCGGGAGGGATGTGATGGAGGGGACTGGGAACTTCAGTTAACAAGTCTTAGTTTATCGCGAGGAGAGAGATTCGGGTTTTTATTCCTCTTTATTAGATAGAACGAAACGACGTGAGGAGAAAAGATTGCGTGTCATGTGCAGGCTTTTAAATCCCAGTCAGGCTGCTGTTTCCAGCGATGAGAATCACGTATCCCATCTGTCCTGGTCCTTGGAAATCAAGGAGCACGACATCGGCTGGGTACCCACGGCCGCCCTGGGCGGAAGGTCTTCCGTCGTCTCTCCGAGCGAGATTTTGTCTTGTTCGTAATGCTGTCTGAGGTCTAGGCCAAGGCTCCTTCCCTCTTATCCCGCTGGGTTTTCAAATCGTAACCTCAACACTTTTTCTTCTACTTTGTGTTCATGTTTTAAATTTATATTCACAGAGCCATTTGCGGTAACATTAAAATTCATGTTTATTTAAGAATTTTGGTTAAACCTCGATCTAGTCAAGCGTGTACTGTCACGTTGGGTCACTACCTCATTCTACACAAAGGTAATGTCCTCCAAATTTTGAAAAGGAAGTCGCGCACCACAGTGTGTCTTACACGGCCGGGTCGTGGAATACTGTAGATGCTTGTGTGGCGCACGGGACTGGCTTCGAGGGGGAGCAGGGCTACAGTTTGGGTAAGAAGAGGCTGTCTCTGTGGGTCCCATTGGCTACTGGAGTCCATTTAGACACTTTACTACCCATAAAACAGTGCTAATGGCGGCATTTAGTGTTACAAAAGATTGGTCAGGGACATTTTACGGTTCCTCGTGCAAGACATAGTTCAGTTGTAGAAATATCCTGATTGCTATTACACTGAGCTCTCTTGTTGGTGGAGGAAAAGTGCTGTGTCAGATAAAAGCTTTACATGTTGCCTGAGTGAAGACACCAGAATTCGGATCATAATTTTTTACATCCTTTATGTTCAAGCTGAAACACAACATTGTGCACAATGTGAGGGTCTTACAAACCCTGGAGGAGGGGGTCTTTAGGGAACGAGTCAGGTTCAGCAGAGGTGCCTCAGCTGACGCAGCAGAACCACGCCCATCCGCAGTCAGGTTCCATCACGCTCCCATTGCTGCGCGGCCTCGTTAAGATGCTTCTCATAGAAAACACGTAGCCTGTGCTGTTAGGGAAGTTTGTGCTCACGCCCCATTCTCACGCGCCCTCACTAGAAGCCGTACACTCTGGTGTCCAACGCGGTCCTTTGTACCTGCTGCTGATCACAGACCCTCACCCAAAGTTTAAGAAACAGGTCGCATTATAGATTACTGCTACCAAGCTTTGCACACCTGCATCCTTAGGCCCACCAGAACCTCTGATTGATTGCCTTCATGAAGCACAAAATATGAAACAAGAAGCAGGTAGCCGTCCGAGACAAGGTAAATGCCCGTCTCCTGTGTGGGTGAGGTCATAGCTCGCTGCCTCCGGGAGCATCCTTTATTCTAGATTACCCTGAGCGAACACGTGCCACACGCATTACACCAGAGGTTAGAGCACAGATGGTCTCCGCAGACTGCCATTTCATAATGCAGAATCACTGCACGGAGCTCTATTTTATGAAGCCAGCTTAGACTTGGCAGGGAGAGGGGACGCGGGTTCTCCGTGCCAGCTGCACTGTGCAGCAGAAGCACCACACGGGCTTCTTGGCCAGGCGGGACGGTGAACACGCTTTTCCTTCTGGCCCTGTGCACGTCTTCCTTCCACTCCAGCGGGCCGAAGGTCTCTCGTCAGCCTCTGATCCATGCCACAAGACCCTTTGTAAATGGCACCATGACTGATGATGGAGGAAAAACACAGCTGTGCCAGATACATGTGCCAACATCTCAGAAAATTTCTACAGAACTTTATCATCGAATTTGTGAGTATATTAAGCCACATCGTTCCAGTGTTGTTCCAATAAAATAATGGGTATTAAGCAAACATCATTCCCTCAGGACGATGGTGCAACCTGTGCCTTTAATGAGATTCCCACCTAGCTGCGCAAACAGAGCCCAGCTGCACGGGCAGCCGTGTGTACGATGCAGGACACAGGCAAGCTCTGGCTGCCGTGACTTGATCAGCACTGGGAGATTTAGGAGGAGGGTGAGGACAGGGGAAAGTGGCGTTGTCAGGGCGGGGGGGGGGGGGGGGAATGCCTGTGAGAGGAGAAGTTACAGCACAGATATAAATCTCCTGGGCCTGGACCACGCAGCCTGGGTTGTAGTCCAGGCTACAGTATGTGCAAGCTCTGTGACCCGGGGCAAGCTCATGGCAAAGGCTAAACCTCAAGCACACAGAAGCAAAAGTACTGGCTCTCTTGGGAGGGCTTTGGTAAAGTTAAGCAAGATAACAGTGGTTAGCGATTACAAAACACTACGGGCCAATCCCTTTCAAAATGGTTTACATTCATGAATTCATCAACCCTCCCAATACCTCTATGCAATACACACTGCCATTTTCCTCTTTTACCACACGGAACACGGGGGCACAGCGAAGGTAAGTAACTACCTTAAGGTCCCTTCTGTTGTTGGGCGGGCTGGGATTCTGGCCGCGGAGCTCAGGCACTTGAATGCTGTGTTCTGTTGCTCATCAGTGATCACCATTGGACGATCACCACTGGACGATTGCCATTACAGCTTCCGAGTGGGAGCTGTGTCCTTGACTTTGAAGCACTTTTGAATGCAGGGGGCCAGAAGAGACACACACACAGTAATGCTGTGACATGTCTCTCTGCAAAGTCAGCCTGTGAGATCTGATGGTGCTTTAATACCTAACATTGCAATCCGACCTTAAAACATACGTTAAGTGATAGTCACTTTGTACAGGTTTCTGCCCACATCGGTATTTCCGAGGAACGGAGGTCTAGGAGAGACCCGTCGCGGGTTTTCGCCCATGAACAAACCAACCCCGTCAGCTGACTCACAAATCAATTCATTGCCAAGTCTAAGATGAGGGAATGGTCTGGCTTCTTCAGTTTGAGTTCACAGGTGTATGAAGACATTCAACCAAGGAAATTCTTCGTGAAGCTGAAACCCCGGCAGCCATTACTCTCAGTAAAGTCATCTTTTATTGAAACGCTGCAAGAGGGTGAAATGAATTGCAAAGTCACGACTGACGAAATTCCAAAGAGCGTATGCGTTTAGGCATGGGGCTTTCTCTGGCAAACACAGTAATCACGGCTATTTCTCAGCCAAAGACACAAGGACACTGACGAGGAGTTTCAGTATTGTCTGCATTTGTTATTCACATTATCCTGGACGAATTACTTTTTGCTCCATTTCCTAAGTAAGATAAAAAGGAGACATTTTCTGCTGCCTTTGGATTTTCAGTAATTTGCTGCCTAACAGTTGTTTTTATTTCGCCGGCGGGGAACAATGATGGTGTCAATCACGCAAATCTGTGTAAGTGAGAAATGGAAAGGTGTCTCAGTGCTCGTCTGCACTCGGGGAGTCGGGCAGCGGCATATCGAGAGAGCGCACATCTCCCTGCTGTTTTCCGTGTGGCAGGCGACGAAAGCCGTCACCCTTACGGAAGGGTCAGTTTCTTTCTCAAGTAAAACTTAAAAGCTGAACTGCTCATGCCTGTTGGTATCACACTTTAAAAATCTGTAATTTTTTGGAACGCAAGCTGCATATCCCTAGAGGCTTGGAGCGATCAGGAACACCCGTGCCATAGAGCGGCTGCCTCAGGAGGTTTCAAATTAATAGCAGCAGAAGCTACCTAGCAACACATCGCTGATGGTGGGAAGACTTTTGAGACAAAGGGAAGCAGGTGCGTCTCGCCACGGAGACCGAGGGGACCTGAGAGGAAAGCAGGACCCTGGACTGAACGCTGCGGGACTCAGGAGCGCAGAGGGGGGTGAAGACCAGGAGAAACCGCCTCATTCCCTGGACCACCAGGCTCAGCAACAAGTCCTGCGTGTTTCCAGTGAGCCCAGCTTTCAGGCGAGCTGCCTGCCTCGTCTCCTCCCCCCGACTGCGTCGTCAAGTCTCTGCTGCCACCGAACTGGGACGACGCCCGGGTCCATCCCTCGCACTGGTCTTGGGTTCTCCCGCACTCCCTTCACTTGTCTTTGCTTTGGGGACAGTGAGTGGGATTTTTTTTTTTTCCTCTTTAAAAGGCTAAGCATCCTTGAATGCCCGCCCTGTTCTCCCGGCACCTTGAAAATCCCCAGAGCTTTCAGTTCGCAACTTTCCCACTTTCTTCAAACTCAGAGTATTTTTTAAAATCGTACTCTGAATCCAATGTGAGTGGTTCTGCTCTGATCTTTCCTTAAAACGGCACACAGTAACTCTGCAATCTTTTACATATTTTTTCATCAGTCGAATCCCTCAATTCTCCAAAAAATGGACTTAGTTAAAATCTTTGTTTTTTCATTTTGAGACTCTGGGTGTCATCTGCCCGTCACCCGACAGAGGGAGAGAATGGGAACTCATCACTGTGGGTTGTCGATGCATCGGGAACTCGGCCAAGTAAGTGAAACGTGGTAACTCGCAAGTCCTCCCAAACCCTCTAAGTGTTATCTCCATTTCCCGTGAAATAAAACAGCCGAGGGTTGCTGTAGCTGTAAACCCCACCCAAACATCAGCCAGCATCCTGAGCGTGGCATTCGGCAGAAACGAAGCCAGACCATTTCTGCCCCAGCACAACCCCTCCTCCATGCGGGCAGGACAGACACCCGGGCCGGCGAGTTTACTTCTCACGTTAGAAGCTCTTCCGTGCCGGGGCCAGACTGAGCCTCACGTCCCTGCAGTGTGCACACGCCTTGCTGGACAGAGGACCGGAGCAGCCTTCCACACGCCGGTTTTTGGCAGTTTCCCCTCTTTTGAAACGGATCTTAACATAGTAGCCGCCCCGTAAGGTTCTAGTGAGGAATGAGTGAGGTGGCGCGAGGAAGCACGGAGTCCTGCCGCTGTCATTGTTGCTGTCACTGTACTGCGTTGTCACACTGTCTCTGCTCTGCTCTTCTTCTCGGTCTTCTGTGGCACGGAAAACGTCCAATACTTATTTTTTTTAATGGTTTCTGGTTTTACTTTGATGACAGTCTCTCATTTTCCAGAATATAAAAAGAAATGAAACGATACTTGACTTTAGTTCACGCGCTTGACAGTTTAGTCACACGGAAGTGCTTAAAGAAAAAAAGGGGTGTAGTTAAGGCTGTCAGGGAAAACAGGGGTTGTCACACAGCCTTGGGGAGCGGTGACAGGGGTACGGCTAGTCACGGAAACCCTCTCTCCCTTCCCAAACATCTCAGTGCACTGAGACAGGGCACTTTGACAGCAAGAGCACGCCGGGAAGTGACACGACGATTTCTAATGAATGAAAAATAAATGGGTAGTCTGTGTTGGTAATTAGTTCTCACATGTGACAGCTTCTCAAAGACTGTGAATAAGTTAACACAGTGTTTAATATTCCTCTGAACCCTGAACCCATGCACAGTCTTGCATTATTCCATGATTAAACATGTCTTTGATCAGAAGGTCTCAGATTTATCCCCACAAATGAGGTGTCTAACCACTGATCCCTGGGCTTTATCCAGAACACAGACCAGTCGGGGCAGGCCAGGCCCAGCTTCAGGGTGACCTTCGACACCGAGGGGAGGGGGGCCTCCATCCGCAGCGAACACCAATCGCTGTGTGCGAACCGAGAACAGAAGGGGTTGACTTCGTTAGAGTTGCCTTCATTCTGTTCGTATAAGAACAGGAAACACAGTTTGACGGATGTTAGGACGAAGGTCAGCAACCAAGTGTTCAAATAGACCCATGATGCAGAAAAGGGGGGCTCACCAAAGACACCTCTTTATCTGGTCGTTACATCAAACACACCTGAATACATGCCACAAGTGTTTCCCCAGAGAAATGAGTAACACCCCTCAACGTAGATTGATACCTCATGGTAGAGAGTGAAACGTGAGTGGGCGTGTCTGTGTCATCAATGGCCATGGCGCCCATCGCAACAGTAAGTACATCCACCGCCTTCAGGTCCTCCTGACTGACAATGCCCAAGGTCAACAGGTGTCACGTGGACCACCTGAAAGTCAGCGTGGGGGGGAGGGGTGAGTCAGCTCGCTCTTCCCCAAAGATTACGGGAGCTATTTGAAAACCTCCCATTCTGCACCCCTTTGCAGATGGAGATCAAAGCCGTATGGCAAAGGCGCTCCACAGTGCTGGAGCCCACGGAACGGATGTCAGTTCCACGGGTGACACTGCGGCTGTGCGTCACAGAACGGTCTGGGGGGTGGCCGCGGCATCAGGACGGGTGACACACACGAGACACTCCCGGCTCCATTGCCTTGCATGGCCTTGCTGTGAGTGCTAAAGGGATGTTCCATGTGAGCGTAACTTAGAAAAAGGAGCGTTATAAATATATGTGTTATATTTTTATTCTTTCAGTGGGCCATGCCCATGGCAGAGCAAGGAAGTTTTTATCTGATCACGTAAGTGGTTTTATTTCTAAAAGTAGGCTATTCACAGTGATATAAATGAATTAAATTAGGAGAGGCTAGATTTTCATTTTTGATGAATGAAAAAAGTTATGAATAGTGAAAGAAAATACCATTATCATATCAGATTTTCATACCATTATCATATCATACCTAGATTTCCATGTAGTTTATTTACTACAGTAATTTATACTAATGCGTAGCACTGGAAATACAGGCCCCACTGTGAAGACATATAATATTTAATATAAACCAGTCTAAGGGCAGGTCCATGTAACCAGTGAAGGGACTTGGAGATGCCAGGCTTTGAACCTGGGGCCTCATACATGCAAACCATATGCTCTACCACCGAGCTACATCCCCAGCCACAACACTAGCCTCCCATGTTGATAAATCAATGCAGCCATTCCTGTTAATACGATGAGCCAGACCATTTCTTCCTAGGCAATGAAGCAGCCTTGGATTCCCATAGTCTCAACTGCCTGTCACACGGAGTCCGCAGCAGTCCTCCTGGGCCTGTCCATTGTCCTGCTGCCCAGCAGGTCAGCAGCCCGCTGGTTTCCTGATTTTCAGAGAGAGGAAGAAGCACATTATCCTTCAAAATTCATCATCTTCCTAGGGTCTTCTACTTGTAAGTCCAAGAAAATATTTTCATTATACTCCACAATTTCCCCAGTACTTCCGTAGGAGGAAATAAAATTAAAAAAAAAAAAACAACTTTTCGCCTCCACTCTGGCTGGGGTCCTGCAGCTCAGACTGACAGAAACAGATGGACCAGAGGAAGGCAGGGTGTGCACGCGTGCAGGAGAAACCCAGTTACGGGGAACCCAGAGGGGCGGTTACACTTTGGGCCAACGTGGCACCCTAACAAGAGCAACACATTTGTAGGTGCGTGATAAGACGAGGAAAGAGAGGGGCGTAGGGTTTAGGGGTGAGACGCCACACACGGGGAGGAAACCAATGGAAGGCGAAGACACTCCAGTGAGGTTCGCGGTGGACCTCTGAGTGCCCTGCTGTCTCCGGTGACACGGTCGGTGTCCCCTCCCTGGCCCAGTGGGGTGGGGCCACCTTCACAAGTGCATCGGTGGTCCGCCTTCCAGCCGACGGGGGGCGGCAGAGAGCTCGCCCTGTCTGCTGCTGCTCTCCGTTGCCCTTCGCTTCCAAGAGCCGCTGCGCCGGACGGGCGCTCTCCTGCGGGGGCAGCGTGTTCTGAGCTCCCTCGCTTCCGTCCTGGGGTGCGGGTGCGCGTGGAGGCCTTGTGGTTGCGGAAAACACGTTGAGAAAACGTGACCGAAAAGCTTACTTGTTGCAATAACAAGACTGTCCTCGGGCAGGGACACGACAGTTTGCTCACTGACGGATCTGACCGCCCACCCACCCGCGTTCCGCGCGCGAGGGGGGCCGGAGGCTCGGCACCGACCCACGCGTTCTTTCCTGGAAACACACGTCCGAAACGTGGAGGATTGCCGGCGCTTGATTTTCCCTGGCTCTGAGGATGCAGACAAAACAGTTTTTTGATGACTAACATTATCACAGCGAAAGGACAAAAAAAAAAAAAAAAACCCAGCCGTAAATGGAAAACCTATTTTTCGGTTTCATCTACTGGATCACCACGACCCACGGTGCTGAGCGCAGCACATCCGTTGATGCGGTGCTAGCGCAGGACCCTGTAAATATTTTATGAGCTCGTGGGAGCCTTGCAGAAAATCCAATTTCCAGGTTACCGCTAACGGCACATTCCGGCTCCGACGCCGTTTCTCTTCACTGAGAAGATGCAAACTTCCGAGCACATCTTGGCTCTGTCTTAGCAACGCGCTTGGCCAAGGCGAGGTCCTAGGAACATCATCATTCACGAACCGGCCTGACAACGCGGGACACGTTTATGTCCACGAAACTCGTGGGAGGCATGGTCCACAGTGATGCAGAATAACCAAGAAAAAAAATACCTTTTGTCCTTTTAATTCCGGTTCCAAGACAATGACAGGTCTAGGAAACCCTTACCCTGGTGTTATGGTCTCTATATAATAGTACATATTTAATTTCACACGTGTGCGTGCCGATACTCCTTTGGAAAAAATGTGAAAGTACAGAATCATTTCCATTTTGATGACAATAAGTCCAAATCACAGCTAATTCTTCGGAGCGAGCGATGACTCAATGTGCCTTTCCCGGGAGAACAGAGAAACCTCATAAACAGAGCACTTGAGGCCGTGACATCAGCGAGAGGCCCTGCTTTATTAATTCCTCCACTCTTTCAGGCAGCACAATGGAGCTAAATTTCCCTTTATCACGAGGGAAGTATGCTGAAATTGTTCTTTCTCTCGGAGGCAGACAGTCCAGGGGAAGAAAAGCCTCGCGGAGCAGGGACGCAGGTGCCCGGGGCGGCTGGATGCTCACGGGCGTGACGCACAGGGCGGGCGCGTGAGCACGGGAACGGCGAAGGTCAGCGAGAAGCTCCTGAGAAGGGAACATGCCGGCTAAGTTTTGA
Source organism: Phyllostomus discolor (assembly GCF_004126475.2). Classification (NCBI taxonomy): domain Eukaryota; kingdom Metazoa; phylum Chordata; class Mammalia; order Chiroptera; family Phyllostomidae; genus Phyllostomus; species Phyllostomus discolor. Next base: position 2,920,044 of record NC_040911.2, on the reverse strand, counting down.
GGTTATTACTGTTCGGTGACCGTGTTTTTATGGCGAAGATGAGTCTAAGAAAGCAGCGCAAGTGGGTGGAGCCTTGAGGAACTTCAAAAATGCAGGCTGATGGTCCGATGCTAGCAAATAAGGGGGAGAGAGGTGAGGAGAGAAAGATGTGGTTTGAGATTGTTGTATATCAGGTGGCCGAAGGCTGTATACTGTGAATCCTTCCCCTTTTTTGGAGAAAGGGATAGCAAGTTAGTTAATAATGTTGGAGCAGAAGGGCATGGCTGGGTGTGCACCGAGAGGTGAAGTCTCGGAGGCAGGGGTGTTCTTGCGAACACGGTCAGGCTAGCCCCCGCTCTCCTGTGAGGGGTCCGCACACAAAGGGGAAGCCTGGACACAGACGCGCACAGGAGAGCCCCGTGCGAACGTGAAGGCAGAGGCCGGGGTGGTGGCGTCCCCGAGCCAGGAACACCGAAGACAGCAGCGGCGGTCCTCCAGGAGCCCGGAGGGGGCCCTGGCACAGACCCTCCCTCGCAGGCCTCAGGAGGGCCCAGCCCTGCCGACACCCTGACTTGGGACTGCTGGCCTTCGGAACCCTAAGACGACAGACTTTTGTCGCTCAAGCCACCTTGCAGGCGGCACTTTGCGGGTGCAGGCCTGGCGCACCCATCCGCCCCCCCACACCATGACTCGGCCGTCCTCCCCCCACGGCGCCTCCTCCCGGCTCGTAGCTCGCTGCCAGAACCCATTACCCTGTTTCCGCTCGCAGCCTCCCCACCGCGGTGTTAATGGGAGTCACCCAGAACGGCGGCGTCTCCTCGTCTCAGCGGAAACTGCCTGTTTGTATTTCCTGCACGTAGCGACTTCTTGGAGAGTAAGTACACGCCGGCTGACTAGTCCCCGGTGACGCCGCAGAGCTCCTTTCAGGACCGGCTCCCTTTATTGCCCATGGCGTTCTCCACTTCCACTCTGTTGTTGTTGTTGTTGTTGTTGTTGTTGTTGTTAGGGATTTATCCCCGCATTAGAAATGGTGATGGGCTCTGTGGCGTGATCTCCCGTGGTTTTTATTGTTGTCAATAAATGCACAGTCGGCTGACTCTGTCTGTAACGGCCGTCAAAGCGAAGGAACCCACGGGAGTCAGCATCGGCGCCCGATTTACGTGGCCCCCGTTGCAGGTGATTGTGTTAAGAGCATTCTAGAGAACTGCTGAAGTATCTCCTCCCCACGTAGTTCTAGTCTGGTGTGGGTCACTTGGTTGGGCATCGTCCTGCAACCCGAGGGGTCACTGGTTCGATTCCTGGTCAGGGCACAGGCCTGGGTTGCAGGTTTGGGCCCCAGTCGGGGCTCGTGCAAGAAGCAATCGATCGATGTTTGTCTCTCACATCGAGGTTTCTCTCTCTTTCTCCCTCCCTTCTCCTCTCTCTAGAATCAATAAAAAAAAGAATACTTTTTAATAGGCAAGTTGGATGGCATAAAATAATGTGTTTTTATTTGATTTTATGTGTGGAAAGTTTTATGAATATTAATAGAAAGAAGAATCTAAAGAATTCTTCCCAGTTTATTTTAGCAGTAGCTGTTATATCGTTGTGAATTACATAAATTTACTTTAGTTGGAATTAAACACAGTCAAAATCAAATTAATTTTCCTCTGCTTGTATACATTAGAGCTTTTTTATAACCATGATTTTGTGTACAATATGCATGCTATGATATTTTATGATTTTTCAGTTATTAGATGCTCTAAATAACAGTTTGTAGTCTTCACTTGTGGCTAAAGGTTTTCCAGAAGTTTTGTAGATGTTTCTCCATACCTGGCCTCTTCCTCGAGGTCCATCACAAGCACCGATTCCTCTGTAGGTACTTTTCAAACAATCCTAACAGATGTCAAAACTAGTAATGGCATCTCTTTAGTCAGTTCACAAATTATTTCCTTACGTGTTTTATATGTGATGGTTTTTCTTTTGAAATGTTATTTTACGGTTTGCATGTGAGACCCCTGAATGCAGAGAGCAGGACCCCTGCTTTGTCCCCTGTCCACAAGGCCTTGGACACGGGTTGGCGCGTGGCAGAACAGAGATGGCATTTCCAGTTAATTTACCGTATCAGCCTCGTTCTAGGTCTGCTTTTAAAGGTGCTGCTTCACAAAATGGAGCTGCCTCAAAAGAGTTGTTTTGTTCTCAGAAATACAAAAGCACGAAGGAAACTTGAAATTCATGTCAGATTTCACGCTCAGTTGCAGGCTAGTCAAACAATTTATGAACGTAAATGATTTCGGCACGGCACCACAGTCACAGAGATGTTTTTGTAGCATTTCCGTACATTTAGATTTCTTAAAATTCAATTCTGAAAAAGCACTTTGGCATAAACACTGACATTTGTTAGTCTGTCAAGAAACATTTATTGAACGTGTACAGTCGAGGCAAGGATGTTGTAAATCATTTTCGTGTTTTTCTCAGTAATTTTCTTGACATGGTGTGTTTTCCCCGGAGGAGGAATGGCAGGTCTCCTCTGGTTTCAGGTGGCCCGGCCACACGTGACCAGGGTCACGGTTTTGTGGAGGTATAAATGCTGTTTTGTGTTGTTTTTTCGAGGACACCATTTTTCTCTCTGACCCTGAAATGATGTCTCAGAGTATGATTGATAGGGTGGCAGGAATAATCAAATGGTGACATTCTTTAGTGTCAAATTGAAATAGCAATTCTCTAGGATCAGAGATAATTGTGTAGAACTGTTCTTAATACAAATACAGTATTTTTCTGCTTATATAAGACTACAAAGGCAACAGTGAGTTGGGGATGAAAAGTGTTATTAGCAGCACATGAGTCACACATGTCGTCAAAATGTCACTTCGTACAATAAATGCAAAGGTGTGTCAGGCAGAACAGAGTGGCACACGCCAACTACCAACAGCAATTGCAGAAACACTGGAAAGGCAGAGTCTCAGCAGGAAGCTATCATTATCCCTGAAAAGAAAGTTTTCCACTTCAGGGACTACAATAGGGTTGATTGTGTTAATTTGATCACCTGACGTGACTGATGACAGGTGTACAGCGCTGTTGAAACATCAGCAAGCATAACAGTTCAACATTTGTGACTGTTGACACCATGTAAAACAGAGCACGACAAAAACGGGGCCAGAGACCCCAGGCCGCTGCGTCGTGGCCTCCTGCTCGGGCAGAAAAGGGAGAGACAGGATGACAGCAGATTATTATATTTTCAATTTTGTAGAACAAATTAACAAAATGTAGTTCCACAACCTAGTAATACATTTCTGACAAACTGCTGTCATCCCAACATTTAATGTTATTGAATTTATTTAAATGCAATTTGTACCTCAAAATTTAGCACATTTTTCTTTTTTCTAGCTTTATTGAGATATAATTGATCAATAAAATTGTGTATATTTAAGGTATACGAAATGATGTTTAGAAATATGAGCACATTGCGAAATAATCACCATATTTATTTCCTTCCTTCCTTTCCCTCCTCCCTTCCCCTTCCTGTATACAATGATTTTTCAATAAATTGCACTCAGGAGACATCTGATGACAGGCTTTATAAAAGAAGGTCAGAGCAGCAAGAGTACACTGAGTGTGCACCTAAGTGTGCAGGGAGACGCCCAAGGGAGCAAACAGGTGGGAAAAGCGTCAGATGTACAGTCCGAGGACGGGTTCTAGATTCTGTGGGGTCACCCACCACGTCGGTTCGACTCCCAAGCCAGACACCAAACAACACAGCCCACTGGAGTAGTCCCAGCACCCGAGACATGGGGTCAGCCCAAATAACCTTGGATGGATGGACAGGTAAAGAAAACATGGTGTCCATGTAGATATATGTGTGTGTATATACACACACATATATACCATATCCATAATACACATAAATGCATAGATAATATATAAAATATTAAAGATGAATACATAGCAGTGCAAATCTATACACAATGAAGTATTATTCAGCCACGTAAAGAAGGAGGCCCTGCCATTTGGGACAGCACAGACGGACGTGGGGAAGTGAGATACGGTGACACGTGTGGCGAATGCACTCACACGTCCTGTACAAACAACAGAGCATCGCACTGTGCACCTTCAATACCTGTCTTCGACTTGTCAGCTGCACCTCAACACAGCTGGAAGAGAGCATGGGCTAGCGGGTAAATTACTTAAGTAGTCTACATGGTTTGGCTTGGGAAGATTGAAAAAGTCAGAAATATTTTTAAATATGTATCTCATTATCATCACCCTCCTTTTTCACTACAGAGCCACGAATTCAAAGTCAGAAAGTGAGCTTACACAGAAAGAATGAACCTTTTTCATGTGAATGACACTTCCCGTAGGAAGCTCAGAACCAGCTTGTGCCGACAGCAGCCGCGGGAGAAGTGGGTCTGGAACCGGGGCTCTGGAACTGAGCTTAAGATTTGCACCGTGGTTTTCCAGGGCCTCCCTGACAAATCACCCAGCACCACCATATAAACTAGGAGATTCTGGGTTTCTTCTCATGTGGAGTGTGAATAATAATGATGAGTACTTTGTAAAGTTTTTGAAGAAAACATTGAGGTCATTTGTTACAGTTTTAGTGCAGCAGGCGGCAGAGTAAATACCCACTGAGTATTAGCCACTGATACTATTGTCATTCCTTAGCTGGAATACACCCCTGAGGGGTTTGTTCCGGGTCACTGCCGCTCGTGAACTTTGTGATTGTGTGAAAGCGTCCCCTCCGACACAGTAGCCGCCGAACACACGAGACCGCTCAGCACTGGCTAAGTGGCCAGTGTGACTGATGACGTTCTATTTTATTAATTTAAATAGAAGTAGCCACCTGTGGCTAGGGTCTACTCTATCAGTCCCCGCAGTTCTGGGGTCTTTCCTCATCCTATGCTCTGCATCTGGGCGGCCCCACCTGCACCTGCAGGCTGCGTGACCGCCTGTGTCCCAGCATCCCCCACTCTCCACAACGGCGTGTTTATTTACGGACCACTCTTCAGGGGCAGATGTGATTCCAATAGCTCTGCGTGCAGTCGGTCATCCCAGCCCTCAGCACCCCTGTGACAGAAACACAGTGTTTCTATGTACATCACAGATGAGAAAACCGAGAGCAAGCCGACTGGCGTTTGCATGAGAAATTAGACCCAACAGCCTTCGGGATGAACGTGATGGTTTGAGCGTGGGGACCTCAGTGCAAGGCCTTTTGCCCAAGGGCACGGCGGTTTCTGACAAAGCCAGCGGGCCCTCCAATTTCCTTCCTTCCTCTCTGCCATGCAGGGTCGGCAGAAACGCAAGAAGCCCACCCGAGGGACCACAGAGGCAGGCAGACCCTCCTGAGGAGACGGGTGGGCGCGGAACAGAGATGCGAAGACACGGGTCCCTGTCTGGTGGGAAAGGGGTGTTCTGAGACCAGGTCTGAGTTTACAAAGGACAAAACACAATCCTTTTCTCTGAACCTTTTCACGCGCTGACATATTGTAAACAATTAGAAGGTGGGACTTTTCAGTGTGAACTGGAAGGGAATCAATCGGGTTAGAGCTCAGTCTTTCCTGGCCCGTCCCGACGCGGCGGGAGCGCTGTCAGTCCGCCCGACTGGGAAGACGCCTTCTAGCCCTCCGATCGCCTGCAAGGCCAGGCCCTGCCTTGACTTTGGTCTGGAGAGCTTACGGAAGGCGCTTGAAGAGAACACACAGAGAAATCCAAAGTGAGACGCCAGAGAGGGTACAACAGATGTTTATGTTCTCTTTTGTTCGAGTTTGGAGAACTCCATGTCTCTTGAAGCTATGAGAAAGAACATTTAAAAAGGTCATTTCCCAGCCAGGATGACAAGAATATATTTAATCTCAAAAACATCAGAAAACATAATTTTCTTTGAAGAGCCAGTGCCTCTTATTCTAACCCTAGAGCGCTATTATGCTCATTGGGAAAAAGTTAAATGTAATTTTTTTTAAAAAAAAACAACAAGAAATTGGCTATGGTGTCGCAGTGATCTGAAATACTCAAGGAAGCAATTGCATCGGCCGGATTGATCAACAGACGAACACTGGCTTTCTTTTCTGCCAAACTAACGTTGTAAACCTCAAGGTAGAAATCTGACAACTCTGCCTCGAAATATTTATTTAGAGAAAAAGAAAAGATTCGTATTCTGGAAAGGAAAGCGTGCCTTGAAACTGCAGAAAAATAGGAGTTGCCTGGTGTTTATACAAATTTACGAACTTGTTTATGGTGCCAACACACGTTTAAAAGATCACAGTTTATATTTTTAGAAATGGATTAGCCAGAGTGAGACTTCATCTGTATCACCTTCGCGGGAGACGTGGCTGTAGTTTACAGAGTGCAAAAGCCAGTTGGCGTCATCGCGATGGAGTCAGCCCGGTCCAACTCCTGAGAGCAGCCGGGGTGCCCCAGGCACCAAGCCAGCGGCTCCCAGAACTGAGGTGTTCCACTCACTGACCAGAGTTCGTCATTTCAAAGCGTGCCCAGTGACATCCAGGGGATGTGCTGTCGGTGCGTTAAGAATTGGAAAGACGCAGAAAGAGCTCCTGGGGCCGCTCCCTCCCCAGAGGTCGCTCCGTGTGTGTCTCCTGCTGGTTAAAGCAAGCACGCCAGCGTGACCTGCAACAAGGTCTTTCAGGAAGACTTTCTGACCATGACCATCAGTTTGGGGAAGCCGACCTCCCAATGACATGCTCCGTAACAAACTACCCACGTGTCTATCCCTGCTTTCACTGTCTAACCATCGTCATCGATATCATCACCATCATCGTCATCATCATCATCTCTTCACGTGTCTGCATCCTTCACCAGGCTTGGAAACTTTAAATGGCAGAGTCTGACTGTTACTCATCTTCTAATTCCTGATGCCAAAAAGCTAATTTGACACTTAGCAACTGTAATGAAATTATGCTGGGGAAGAAAAACAATAAATCAATGGAAGAGTAAATGCATGAGTGAATATAAATTTGACTGACATAACAACTAATGTTTAACTTCAGCTTTATGTCAGGGAATTAGAACCCAAAATATTTCATCATCTGTCTTATACCAAGAGTTTCTGATTCTTCCGACAGAGACAGTTTAGACATGCATTTATGTTTTCGACTTTGCTTTTAGGAAATCCATACTACTCCATTAAAAATGATTTGTACTCCTCCCATTAGTTTCCATGACCCCATCGAGAGGACGAGTGTCAGGACTTCTCATATGATAATCAAAGCGTGATGGTTTCCCAGAATGTCCGTGCTGGCGGTAAACCAGAACGTGGCTCCAGCCCGCCCGCGCAACTGAGCCCTGGGCGCTGGGAGTGAGGTGGGAGAAGACGGAGACACGGTAGCGGATTGAACAGCGGCCACCGAGGGCGTGAAGGATGGGAGCAGGAACACCACTGCCTGCCCGAGGAGCAGCAAGAGCAGGGGAGAGACCCCTCTCTTCCTTCGGTCTCCCCTCTTTACTTTGCTCACGACACGTGAGAAGCAGATGCGGGGAACCTGAGAATGTTCTTGGGGTTCACCGCCGCGGTTCTGAGCACCTGCCGGCCGACGGCTGGGCGGTCACGGAACAAACTCAGTTTAAACGACTCCCCAAAGGATACATCTCTGTCCCGTCGAAGAGACGCATGATAAGGGATGATGTTTAAAAGACACAAATTGAAGCAGACGTCTTCTGCAGATGGGGATGGATTTCTAAGCACAAATTCAGGCAAGGGAGATACGTAGACGTGACCATGTTCTAACTTTTCAAGGTCAAAACGATCATAAAAGTATAAAAGAAGACAAATCGGAGAATTATGATTCATGCAAGTATAATTAACGCATTCTTGCAAATAGAGATTATAAAATCAATAGAAGTAATCCATCATCTGCTCATTCGTTTCTCCGGCATGAAATCCGGAAGTCACACTTGACCTTGACTTCCCTCAGCCCCGCAACTGCCAGTGCAGGAGCAGCTCCCTTCCAGCCATCCTCAAGGCCCCCGGTACCAGGGGCTGGACCTGCCCTTCGGATCCCCCGCTTCGGGCGGGGTCCGGGCACCAACCTGGGCTGCAGGAGCCTTAGTCCTGACGCCGCACAAGAAGATCCAGATCCCTCGCTGGGAATCGGCCACAGGGAACCTCCCCAGCCCAGGCCACTCTTCCTTCCGGCTCAGGCGCCTGCCTCCGAGGGCCGGCCTGCCTCCGAGGGCCGGCCTCTCTCCACCACCCCGACCGCAGCCCCAGCAGCTGGAGGTTGTGCGCCCCCGAACAGTGTGTTCTGCTTGGACTGTGCCCTGGTCTTATTATTTGCTGAGACAGGCCTTCCACACACACCGTCTAAGGTTTTCACTTCTCCGTCTCTATCAAAAGGAACGTGCGTTGTGTCATTGATGCTGCATCGCCCTTCCAGAAGCATCTCACATGCACTACTTGCCATCTCTGTCCACCACACTGTTGTCTGCCGGACGCAGGGCTGGTGTCACCTTTTCCTGCTCCATCCACAGCCCCTGGGAGGTGACCAGGCAGGGAAGGGGTGGGCCTCCTTTTAAACAGAGCCTTCTCCTTCTCTGACCCCCCAGCAGCCCTCCTCCAGGGCTGCCTCAGCTTCAGCGAGGAGCCAGGCTCCTCTTGCACAGAAGCCCCTGGCCAGTGGCTGGACGCGGTGGCGGCAGCAGGACCAGGCCGTTTCTGCGCGGTGCATGACGCCTCCAACAAGTGATCCGGGCCACCCACCTGCGTCCTGCAGGTCCTCGCTGGGCTGGCCGAGACTTCCTCAGCTCTGCGTCTGCACTGCACGGCGGTCCTGCCCGCCCGCCCGCCCACCTCTCCCCCGGCTTCCCTTCCCCACGCACCCACCGGGGCCAGGGTTCCAGACCCTAACTGATGTGAACAGCACCTCAGTGAGCACAGGGGTGCAAGTGTTTCGCGATTCTTCAGATAAATCCTTAGAAGTGGAATCACTAGGTCGAAAGGCAGATCCATTTTTAGGTTTTTGAGGGAAGTCCACACTGCTTCCCACAGCGGCCGCACCGGTCTGCGTTCCCACCCACAGTGCACCAGGGCTCCCTTCTCTCCACACCCTCGCTGACACTTGTTGTCCGTGGGTTTATTGATGACGGCCACCTGACAGGTGTGAGGAGATATCTCACTGTGGTTTTAATCTGCATTTCTCTGACGAATAGTGGCATCGAGCATTTTTTCATATGTCCATTGGACATCTGTATGTCCTCTTTGGAGAAATGCCAGTTCAGGTCCCCTGCCCATTCTTTACTGGATTATTTGTGCTTTTGGCATTGAGCAGAATGAGTCGTTTGTAAGTTTTGGGTATGGACCCCTTATCGGCTGTATCACTGGTGTCTGCCTCCTCCCACTCCCACTCCTGCTCTGCACAGGTGTCCGCCCTGATCCCCAACAAACCTGCAAGCCGCTGGCTGCCCAGGCGGTCTCGGCATCGGCTCCCTGGAGAGCATAACAGGCAGAACAACAGGCTCCCTGGGGCACATGACGACCACTTAGTGGCATTTGTGGCTGGGATGAATCAAAACCACTGAGACCATAGTGGAACAAAAGAGAAGCGTGGAAAGAAAATCCACGGCTGCAGAAACATGTTCAGTTTCACTAGGAATCAAAATAAAATAACTTCGAAACAACCACTATAGCAGAATTGCAAAGACCGTCACCGTTGTTTTCCTGGCGTGGAGGGAGGAGATAAGCCCGAGTACGTCGTCTAGCGGGTATTCACAAAAACACGGCTGTTGTTGTCACGCCCCGTAGCTGACTTCGTGGAAGACGTGACGGCAGGCTCGGATCAGATGGGATCGCAGGCCCGGATGCGGGCTCGCGGAAACCGCACAAAAGACGATAGAAGAAATCCAGCCCCCCATCCCTGTCTGTCTGTCTGTCTGGTGTCTCTGTCCCTTGCTGTGTTTTGTGTCTTTCTGTGTGTCTGTGTTTTCCGGACACTATGTGTTGAGTCCCGTAGCTCAAAACAACACAAGGCAGAGACAAAAACTTTGATGAACTGATAAAAAAAATTAACTGTCCATTTCTTCCAATGGTTATGATGAAGCCTTGGAATTCACTTAAACAGTATCCTCGATTTTGAGGAGTCTCGTGCAGCCGAATTCTCTGCGCAGTGACTGAGGCAGCCGAGCCCAACGAGCCGCCCGTGTGTGGGGCCGGCGCATCCCTTCCCAGCCTCCCCGGACGAGGGAGTCAATGGGTCTTCCTGCGATTCTTGGTCGGCTTAGCAGTTGGAAGAGTCTGGTTGTGCAACAAGAAAGTTTTCATTGAGAACACTCTGATCTATTATTTAAATAACCCTAGGACTCTCTGAGCCTCCTACTTCCCAGTTTTAAAACAAGCCTGAAAAGAGAATACTGTGACCTCAAGTGAGACAACCCGATAGAATGTAAATGTGATGAAATATCAGCGAAAGAGAAATCGTAGATTTTACATTTTCCATTCAATGTAAAAGTGGCTGTTTGAAAGCAATACTGTAATGTAGATTTTAAAGTTGCTTGCCTTTTTACTTTTGAATTGTTTATACTTAAGTAATTCAATAACCCAATGCTACAATGCGATGATAAACTCCTGCAAAGTATCAACAAAGTGACTTGACTTTTCTGACCTCAACTTGTTCCAGGGACTATGCGGTTAGTCCCGCAGTTAAAAAAAAAATAGAACAAAGAAACAATAAATTTGATAATGAACTGAAAGGAAAGAAATAGTTAACTTTAAACTTCTAAAATGTTTCTGGTAGAAGAAGCTATTGCTATCTTTTAAAGAAAAAAATGATCGTAATGTTTATTGGATATATTTTAAAACTTTCAAACAAATCCATTTTGGGGGCAAATGCACAAAACCATCGACTCCAGTTGTTGCTGTGTTCCCAATCGCGTTCATCCCACACACGTGTGCTATGTGGGGAGATCAGAATACATAATAGCAGTCTGGTTTCAAACATTAGGGTGAATGCTGTCATTTCTGTGGTAAATTCCTGCGTGGACACTTAAAAATAATTTCAGGCTTTTAAAAAAAAATAATTATAAAGTTCAATGTGAATTTTAAGTGAGCTTTTGTGAACTATTGGCACCCATGATCCTAATTTAAATTAGATTAGCTATTTGTCAGACACGGGAAACGGGGTGCTAGCCCCGACAAAGTGAAATCGATCCAATGGGAACTTGCATCAAATGGGAGGTGCTGTCCACCTATGTGTTACACCGTGGGTGCTTGCATGTACGCATGTGTGTGGGTGGATGCAGGCGGTATGTTCCGTAACAATGTACGTGTCTTTGTCAGCCCAGGCTGCTGTGACAACACACCGCCGACCGGGCGGCTTCCACGTCACGTCGACGCCTCCCTGTCCTGACGGCGGGAAGCCCACGACCGGGGTGCCGGCAGGTCAGGCCCGGTGTCTGCTGAGAGCCCTCCCCTGGGTTCTAGTGGCCACCGTCTTCCCGTGCCCCGCCGGGCAGAGAGAGAGAGAGAGAGAGGTCGTCATCTTGTCTCCCCTCCAGAGCACGGGCCCCGCCGTGATGAGGACTACTCCCATTATCGGGGCTCCACCCGCATGGCCTGAGTATGTCCCCAAAGGCTCCGTCTCTCAGTACAATCACGTGGAGGGTGTTGGGGCTTCCATACATGAACTTTGGGGGACGATTCAGCCCATAGTGATAAATGTATTCGTTATTGGGAAAAATTCCCCGGAGAAGAGAATGATCATCACTGATTTTGACTGTCAATCAGGGGTGTCCAAACTTGCGACATCTCTGGGCCACACTGAAAGATGAAGAGTGGTCTTGAGCCACACATTAAAGACGTTGTGACACATAATCCACAAAAAAAATTCCATAATATTTTAAGTAAATTTATGACTTTATGCTGGGCCACCTTCCTAGGCATCCTGGGCTGCCTGTGGCCTGTGGGCTCTGGGTTGGACACCCCTGAATGGTTACAGTTCCAAATTGTTGGGAACCGCCCTGCCTGCTTTCAGAAGCTGTAACCCCCATGGCTAAGGCTGAGTAAAAAGACTTGGGGATCATAAGCCACTCAGGAGACAAGGCTTATCTTCCTGGCAGGGGCACCAACTCCACCCTCTCTACTTCACCCTGCTTAGCCCCAGGCAGAGGTTAGCCAATGACCGGCAAGATTCCTCAAGGGAGGGACGACCTAAGACAGGCATGGTGGTGATGGGGCCCTCCGGGAAGGACTTGGGGGGCTATAGAAAAGGGGAGTGATGGACTCTTGCCCCTCAGCTTTGACATAGCCTGAGTCCTCATTCTGTCTGTGAGAAGTCTCCTAATCTCTTGGCTGCCTTACTTCCCCCACCTGACTTAAGCCTGAAACAATGTTGGAGGGTGGTGCAGCCCTGTGCTGGAAAGGGCGGGTTCCCCAGGGTGATCAGGCCTAAGAAAGAATACATAAAATCCTGTGAAACCTGCTTTGCTAAGAATGCCCTCAATTTAAATGATAAGGGTCCAAGCATAAAATGAGTTAATTTCCCAAAGTTTTATGGCCCTTTAGCTATCTGACTGTGACTCAGAATAAGCCCTCATAGTTCTTTGAATGTTATCTATTATTTGATCCTTACTACTGGGCAATGACTGATGAGCTTCCCCTGAGTTCCTGTGCAAACTGAACCCAGTAAAAGCCCACTAAGGGACAGGCTCAAGGCCCTTCTCCTCCAAGAGACTGGCCCCTCTCCTCCCCACGCAGATCACGTCTTGGTAGACTTACTCTCATCCGCGACGGCCGGGGGCGCTCTGCTGGACAGGGCTCCCCCACACCAAGTAAGGGTCACACCGTATGAAATATTACCATGAAACATATTCAAAACAAAAAAAATGTTAACCTAAAATCTGTTGAGCTATATCAATGTTTACAAAAGGTTGAAGACTGGAATTATGAATGTGCCGGCGACTTGAATACAAAATATGTTCTTGTGCTCAGTATTTTTCAGAAGAGAAATAGGTGCCCACTTTTTTAGGAAACAACAGGCCCTTTGTCTGTTACTGCTTCAAAAAAGCACTTACAGAAAATGTCTGTAATCATACAAAACAATATTGTAAGAAATTAAATTGAACAATATAATAATTTTCTTAAAAATAAATTATATGACACTCTCTAGACTTTTATGTTTTTCTTTCTTTTCTTAATATTCCTGTTTTAAATCATCCTTGGCTTTAATATTAACTTTTTAATATCACAATAAAATTTAGAATCTTTACTTTTAATTATAAATTTATAATTAGAATCACAAATTCTAAGATTATTTTCTTAAAAGGAATGGCACTTTTTGATACTGGATTCCCTTTGTTTCTTAAAATCAAAAACAAATTCATATTTTCTTAACTAATGTTGTTAATCCATGAAATTTATATTAATCTTATTTTCTTTGTGTACCTGAGAACTACAAAGCAAAGTATAAAGACAAAATCAGCCACTTAATGCTGAATTCATTATTATGTAAGGTGTGCGAAGAATTTGCTCTACATAAAAATTCCACCCCTGAAGTTGAACAACTAAGCCCACACCTAATTCCTAAATGGTTTAAAAACAAGGTTCTGCCCAATGTTCAAAGAGCAGATAGTTCCACCTTTTAAAAGTATTCTAGAGAAACCAGTGGAAAAACACCCACATCACCTCCTGACACCTAAACAACCACGGTGCTGTGCCAGAAATGACAGCAAAGGAAAAAAGACTACAAGTCTAGATCAGTGATGAGCACGGAGACGCACAATCCAACATAACATTTTACCATAATGCATTCAAACATATTAAGATAAAAAAAAACAAAACACTCCATTGCCAACTAGGATTTAGCTCTATAATTCAGTATCATTCCAATTAGAGAATGTGTTACTGTGACTATCTACAGTAACGACAGAAAAACTGTGATCATTGTAGCTGCAAGACAAAGTAAAGAGAACATTCAACATTCAATATGTATCATATCCAGGAAGAATTATTTAAGAAATATGACAAAATAATACATTTTAAAACTTAATGAAAGAATAAAATTTTATGAGAACTTGGATAAAGAACAAAGTATGCGGTTACGTCTTTCCAGATACTAAAAAATCCATATTCTTAAATCTGTATGAATGGAGTATTAATTGAATTATCTTGGTACAATGTGAGAACCGACAATATAAATGGAACCGAGAGCCACTAGGCTAGGCACAGTTATAATTATGTTGGAATTTAGTTTATGTTTCTAATAGTTCAATGTGCATTTGGTTGTGTTTAAGAGAAAACCCACATAATGCAAAATTAACTAAATTAGAGCCAATAGTTCGGCACTGAAAAGAGTGGTTTAGTGGTGCCATCAGAGACTCGGCCGCTGTCACCTTTCTGTCCCACTGTGCATCCTGGTACGTCTTGTCACACTTGGGTCTAAGACATTGGCCCCTCCAAACTCACAGGCAGGAAGACACTGCAGGGCAGAGGCCGAGAGGGTGGGCTGGTTTGAGTGTGGAGGACCCTTCCCGGGAGACCCCACCCCTCTGGTCACTGCTGCAGACACCCAGTCGGCAGAGCCGAGTGAGCCTCGTGAGCACCTCCAGTGGCAGAGGAAAGCAGGTGGGGGAGCGTGGGAGCTGCCCATCGCCTACAGAACAGGAAGCACAGTGCGCAGGAAGTGGTAGCTGGCTTGTGTGGTCCACTCTCTGACAAACTTGACGAAGTCTGGCATTCGGATCAATAGGTGGGGGGCTAATAAATTGATCGCATTTATACTATTGTCTGTTCATATAAAATTACAAGGTTAGAGTCACTCGTCACTCCGTTAAAACACGTTCTAGATGGATTCAAAACAAAAATATAAAAATATGGGGAGACAATATTGGCGTGTTTATAAGCTTAGGCTAAACAGAGATTCTAAAACTGAACACAAACTGAAATCCACGAAGGAAAAGATTGATCCAACCAATTGCTTCAGATTTTAAAATTGCTGTACAACAAAATATATTATAAATATTTTTTAAAGTAAAGGGATAGATTGGAAGAAATTACTGACACATAAAAATCAGAGAATTCATATGCAGAACACTTAAAAAATCCCTGTGTGTCTTTATGCAAAAACAGCCCAGTATAAAAAATAAGCAAAGGAGATAAATAACTGATTCACAAAACACATCACTAAGAAAACTAGATGATGCTCAATCTCAATAATTATCAGCAAAATGCAAAGTAAAAACGGGATATAATTTTTCTCAACTGCCACACTGGAGTAATTAAGAAGCTTGAAGAAAATGTGTTGTGAAAATGTGATAAATGCTGATAAAATTTTAAAATATTACATATCATCTAGTGGGAAGTTTTGCTCAGCCCATTAAAAGCTTCCCAAAGCAGGATATCACTGACATATCATTCAAACATCCAAATATTGCAAAATTTTGTATCGGTTTGGAAAAAAAAAAACATTTGCACAGAGATAAAAGACATTTTTTAAAATATTTTATTTATTTATTTTTAGAGCAGGAAGGGAGGGAGGTAGAGAGAGAGAGAAACATCAATGTGCAGTTGCTGGGGGTCATGGCCTGCAACCCAGGCATGTGCCCTGACTGGGAATCGAACCTGCTACACTTTGGTTTGCAGCCCACTCTCAATCGACTAAGCTACACCAGCCAGGGCTATAAAAGACATTTTTAATGAAGTATATTGTATGATTGTTTGAAGCAGAATAATTGTGAATTACCTGAATTTCTACCAAGAGACTGGTAGACATATTTAAAATATATGAGATTCTATACACAGAATCTCTATGTATATGTATATATCTCTATAGGAAAGATCTCTACAACATAGCATTTGTTACGTGAAAATAAGCAGGATATAATACCATTTATGTTTAAAATGAAAACATAGATTACATAGGTGAGCCGATGATTGACAGATGCAAGATACCTCTGTGATATTCATGTTTTGTGTGTGTATTTGAAAGGGTTAGGAAAGTTACAATTCACATGGTAATAGTGACCTTTCCAGGGAGCGACATCTCTTCATTGCCTGTTTTTCAACAAACCTATATCTATCTCCTTGTACAAAAGAGCAAGTTTAAAAATGTAAAAGAAGCTGGTGGGAACACAGAATAATTTCAACATAGCATTTCCCCTGCAACTTCTCCAGGGACAGAGCGACAGGGGAAAGCCGGTCTGCGGCTGACACTCTGACCCCCGGAGACGGCGTCACCGCGGAACGGTGAGATTCAAGTCCCCACACGAGAGCAGAGGGGCACACGTGGCACGGACGCGAAACAAGACAGCTGCACACTTAAACACGATTAAAAGAGCAAATTGCACGTCATGTGTTTCTGCCATGATTAGAAGTAGAAGCAGAACAAGCAAAAAAGAAAAAGTGGAAAGTCGTAGCTGCGATTGTTTAGTTTACGAACAGTGACCTAACACTGTGGTGCGTGTGTAAATGTGCACACCGGTGGAGCGAGCTGGCCGTGGTGAGAGACGGACACAGAGAGACGGATGGGGTGGGGGGGGGGGGGGATGTGACGGATGAGCCTGGAGATCACGTTGGAATGCTGTACACCTGGCCGTGAGCGCAAGGAAACACATGCAAGATACTCATTGCATTCGTTTAAAAGCAGAGAATGTTCTGGAACCACAACTTCTCATGACTAGGAAGACAGTGACTTAACGTGTGGTGCGCATTCTGAAAAGCGAACTAGACCTACAACGAAACCCCGCCACGCGTCTCCCGGGGGTGCGGACTGGCGAGGAGGCGGAGCCCCGGAGGGGACGGTGGGCGGAGCCCTGGCCCGTTCCAGGTCCTCTGAGCGACGGCTCTGCGCTCCAACTCCATCGGAGACTTCGGTTGTCCTCGAGTCCACTCGTCCCTTTGAGCCCTTTAGGTCGTCTGGTAAGGACACAGCTGTAACACGATTAATTTAAGCCGGCTGAAAGTCGAAGAAAGTCATGCACGGCACGGTGTGCTGACGCCTGCTTCTCTGAAGTTCCCGGGGACTCGAGTGGCAGAGCTCCGTGGTCACACGGAGAACGTGGCAGGGTGCCCAGGCTCCTCTCCCGAAGAGAAATCATTCCAGCGTCTCGTACATTACACGCATCTTATTCATTTAATTGTTTGGTGTTCCTTTCTTTTTGGGAGGGGCGGGTGACTGTATTTTATTCCTGAATAAGTTTACAAAGTTTGTTTTTCTCCTCATATTAACATGCATTTAATTAAAATTACAATAGAAATATGTCCGCGCTGGATATCACTGAGGCTACAGCACTAAATTAAGTGCTTAATTATTTCATTTCGACTTTCACGCTTGCCTGTGTCTCACCAACGGGAGAGCTGAAGCGTGGGCCAGCTGTGATGGATAGTTCTATCGTCAGCTCACTAAGCTAGAATTACATGTCCAAATTCTTATTCCTCTATGGTTCTCAGTAATCCAATGCAAAATGTTACAAATGCTGGAAATTGAAGAGAAAGTTACACATCACACGAATGTAGATAGAGTCGAGATGCCCTGAGGGAATTAGGGAAAGCTTTTTGTCAGGAACTCTGACTGGTGCTGTCTTTAAGAGTGGCGGTTGCCAGGAGCTAGGCGGTAGAGAACATGGAGAAAGATTTTAAAGGGAATCACATATATAACATTTCCAGTATTTTATTTCACTTTGGACTCGATACATAGCTACGGCGACCTTATCTTCTCTATATTGATTTCTTGTTCCACAAGTAACGCTTCTGCCTAATTATAGCATCATCCGTTAGTCTCCGCATAAACGGGTTTTGGCACCACGTCTGAGCTGGAAAGTGCCAGGTGCTCCATAAATGTTTGCGAAATATTAGCAACATACTCTTTTCTATTCCCAGGGAGGCCATTTAACACTTGAGAAGACAGTAAGTCACTTGCGTGGGACGAAAGTGGAATATAGATACTTTGTGGTTATGTTGCAAACCTCCTTCAGTAGACGGAGTGCGCGATGCCAGGCCGAGCATTCCTCGTTTCTGTCGATGGAAAGGACCTCACCTGTCACCCTTTGGCACCCCCTTCTGATACCTTTCTGTGCTTCCTACCGAGACTGCCTCTCACCTCAACAGAGCAGCAGAATTCCATCTTTCAAGACAAGATCACGTTTCCATGGCTCCAGAACCTTCCTTGCTTCAGGGCGCTGCCTACTTTCAGGTTAGGTCCCTGACACTGCTGGTTCTGATCGGGGACATTTGTAGGACTGGTAAAGGATTTAGTCAGAAGAAATTGCTTGCCCTGGCTGGCTGGCTCAGTGGATTGAGCGCCAGCCTGTGAACCAAAGGGTCGCTGGTTGGATTCCTGGTCAGGGCACATGCCTGGGTTGCGGGCCAGGTCCCTGGTGGGTGGGGCAGGAGAAGCAACCACACATTGATGTTTCTCTCCCTCTCTTTCTCCCTCCCTTCTCTCTCTCTCTCAAGGTGGATGGGTGAAATCTTTTTTTAATTTAATTTATTTATTTTTAGAGAGAGAAGGGAGGGAGAAGGAGAGAGAGAGAGAGAAACATCAATGTGCGGTTGCTGGGGGTCATGGCCTGCAACCACGGCATGTGCCCTGACTGGGAATCAAACCTGCGACACTTTGGTTCACAGCCCGTGCTCAATCCACTGAGCTACACCAGCCAAGGCAGATGGATAAAATCTTTAAAAAAAAAAAGAAAGAAAGAAATGCTTTATCACGTGTCTAAGGACTTTTAATGTCAACATTTTCAGGGATACTAAAATACACTCTAATAGGAAGTCTTTATTTGGGCTTATCCTTCTAACCTAAATGAGGGCTATGAAATTACATCACTGGGACTTTCTGGGAAAAGTCAGCTCACAGGTACAGCTGAGTCTCAGAGAGCCCAAATACCCAGGTCCGCACTTACTGGACCCTGAGGCCTCTGGAAAGAAAGCCTTCTCAAACAGGCGCTTGCTTTGGGCCGCCCCAGCGGCTGTGCCGCCATCCGGGGCGGCCCCTCCCGCCCCCGCAGCGGCTGCCCAGGCCTCTCCGCTTCCCTCCACCTCCCCGGTGCGTCCCCTTTGGCTCACTTTCAAGCAACCTTGCCTCTTATTTTTTAAAAAAAACATGTCTTTACATGCAATTTCTTTCCCCTTCTCTGCCCCAACCTGACCTGCTCTGGTCATTCTTTACCAGTTGAGTGACGGACCACCCCCAGAATGCAAACCTCTTCGGGAACATTGTGGGTACCACATCGACTCAGAAACGCCGAAGCCCGTGGCCCCGGGACCCCTGGTCCTGCCCGCCTTCTGCGCTCCCTGAGGAAATTAAACACCGCTCCGAAGTCCAAAGCCGAACTTTTCTGTGCCGTGGGACCCAATCCTTCACCCTTGCCGATAAAGATATCCCGGCTAAACCCGTGACCTTCACCTTCGCCCTTGCCCTTTTTGGATCCCGCCTTCATCCTAATGACCGAGGCTTTGTGCCCCCCGAAATGTGCGCCTCGTCGTCTCGCTGGGGTCCCGCCCCCTTCCTGCATGTCCTCACTCGGCCGCAGTGCAGCCCGCCAGCTCCCCCGTGGCACCAACCTCCCTCCGCCTGAGACACTGACCACTCACCAAGCCCCTTAAACACCGGGCCCCTTGCAATCCGCATGCCACATCCTGCGGGGCGGGGGGGTGGGGGGGGGGGCGTGGGGGGGTGGCTCCCGCCGTTCCTCCGGGGGGGGGGGGGGGGGCGGGGCCGCTCCGAGCGGGATCCTGCTCTCCAGGTTTCCTCCCTCAAAGGTGTTGCTCACTCCCTGGGGTCCGACTGGCTTCAAACGGTCCAGTGTGCCGCCGCCACCGCAGAGACAAAATCTTAGCAGCCTGGTTTATTAGTCCACTTATTAGTCCATGAAGCTACTCGAGGTCTGGCCCTTGCCAAGCCTTGGGACCACTTTTGTATGAGCTTCTGTCGCTTCGTAGCTGTGATGCGACTGACACAACCTGCAAACATCTTACACGCATTTCCGCAAGTCGTGACAAATGACACACCCATGGAGTCTCGCTCCCAGCGAAGAGACAGAGCACCCCACCATTCCAGAAAGCTCCCTGTGTCACCCTCCAAACTGCGCACACCTCAGCAGCCAGCACTGCTGGTGGTGTGCCCCCACCTCGGGACAGCTCCTGTTCTCATTTCTGTTCCCGGAGACTAGATTTGTTATTTCTAGAGCCTCATGAAGCCCTTAAAACTACGCCGAGACCTGGAAGCTAACCCTGAGTGGCGTGGCCGGCTGCTAAAACAGAAGGGTGACGCAGGTACAGAAAGGGTCTCCTCACGTCACGTCCAGAAGGCCCAGAACACGGCTGGAACTTGAACTCCACGCCCAGAACCAGGAACAGCCCGGTGTGAGCGAGAAAGACACCGTCTTACACCGACATGGACACGAATGAGGCGCGGACGAGGATGCTAGCTGCAGCAGCCACCACCGAAACCCTTCCACAGGTAACGGTGCCCGGGAGCCAAGCGGAAAAGTGGAAAATCTCCACCAAGAAGCGAACGCTACAAAAAGGCTCAAAGACCTGACCTAATAGCCTGTGTGGGGGACGGGGTGCCGGCTCATCCGTCCCGGGGGGGGGAAGCTCTGAGACAGGCCAAGGACGCAGGCCTGCAGCACCAGGTCCCAGGTAGGACACGTGGCCGCAGGGTGGGGTGGGCCTCTTGGGGCAGCCGTCTCATCAGCCAGCGCGGCTTTCTTGCCCAGTGACAGGCAGGAAGCCGCCCTCCCCCCGTCCGGGTGACAGGGTGGGACCCCCAGGCCTCCGTGTGAACTGTTCACGAGGGTGGCTGAGGACTTGGGGGGAAAAGGCCTGGACTCAAGTCTGGTGCTGTTCGTTCCCTTTTCGTAACGGAAGCTGCTTGGACTGTCCCCCCATGAGGACCCACTGCAAGGTGAGAACGGCAGGTCTGAGGGTCTCAGTCTGCCCCGGGGGGAGCCGAAGTGTGTGCACCGGGGCGGAGCAGCGTACGAAACGGAAACAGCCCCCAGGGTGGGGAAGTCCGAAGTCCACACGAGTAAGACGCAATGGAGGGGAACCCTCGCTGAGCCTCTAATCGGGGTTCGGGGTGATCGCCGCCACTGACCGCCCGCAGGGAATCTCAGGAAGGCAGAACTCGCTGTGCGGTTACCCGAGGTTTCCTTTGTACGTTAAGCTTTGAGATGTGTTTTTCTAATTTTTAAAATCCTCTTTGAGACTACAAGTGAGAACACACTAGCTATCCTTATGCTAATTGTTTCGAGGATATTTTAATTCTATATTAATAGTGTCAAAGTCCTTATGTTAATAATTTTATAAATAAGCCACAATATATGCAAATTTCTTTCCTTAGATATCTGCCAACATAGCTGATATATTAAAATATTGTCACCAATGGCAGTTAATGAATGCATCTAATTTGAAATGAACTTCACTGTAGTCCTTGAATTGTGTTTGTCACCAGGTCCCTAATTACTGAAGACAAAGTTCCCGCCTGTCCAGGGAGGACCGCAGTCGCTACCAGCTACAAGGAGCCCCCTTCCTGCTGATCACCGTCTGCTCTCGCATCTTGTTCGGAAGATGCTGGCCCTGGCTGGTGGGGCTCAGCGGATTGAGTGCCAGCCGACAAACCAAAGGGTCGCCGGTTCAATTCCCAGTCAGGGCACATGCCTGGGTTGTGGGCCAGGTCCCCAGTAGAAGGAGCATGAGAGGCAACCACACATTGGTGTTTCACTCCCTCACTCCCTCCCTCCCTTACCCTCTCTAACAGTAAATAAAATCATAAAACAAAAAAAAAGAAAATGCTATTTTCTGTTTTCAGCTTTGCCCAGTCAGTCCTAACCAACACAAATTTTTCAGGGGAAAAAAATAGCTTTTCTGTTTTTATTGCGTCTCTCTCGGTGTTAGGCATGATTGATGTCAGAAATATGAGTCTAACAAAACTTAGTTGACATTTTCAAATGTACAACAACAAAAAGTTTTCTGTTTTATCAACTCATTCCCCTCTGTAAAGATCTGCTTGGGAAAAGTGTTTATAAAAGCATTAGGGGATAGTTTTTTTTTTCCTTAAAGTAGGAAAACAGATTCTATTCTGATTATTTTAATGAGTTTCATCACTACTGAATTTCCCTACTTTAAAGTTAAAGTTACTTTTCAAAAATTTATTTTAACAGGACATCCTAAAATTTCATTAGAGTCTATTTTTCTTCTGGATTATCTTTGCTGACGCCATGTTGAAAAACCTAATTAAACTTCTAAGTAGTTCTTTCAGTTACTTAAAACTGCCAGTGCAGAAGTATGGCCTTCATTGAAATCTAAGAGGTCACATGAAGGTTTACAGTAAAATGTATACTGTCCTCGTTACGCAGCTAAAGGTCAGCACGAGGTAGGAGCATTTCTGATACCTCAGCCGCCTGGAAATTACTAAAATACAGCCAGGTTAAGTGGTTCCGAAAGCTCCAAAAGCAAAAGGAAGCTATTTCGTGTTGGAGTTTACTGGGCTTGCCATACAGTGATGTAAGTGGGAGGTATTCCGGAGAGGCTGAAGGAGATGAGAGAGATAACACTGAAAAAGTAAAATATTAGCTTTTTTTTAAAGATTTTATTTATTTATTTTTAGGGAGGGAAGGAAGGGAGAGAGAGAGAGAGAGAAACATCAATGTACGGTTGCTGGGGGCCGTGGCCTGCAACCCAGGCATGTGCCCTGACTGGGAATGGAACCTGGGACACTTTGGTTCCCAGCCCGCACTCAATCCACTGAGCTACGCCAGCCAGGAAATATTAGCTTTTTGGCATCAACATCTATCTGCCACGAGCCAGGGTACCTCGGGATCGGGATGGAAATCAATGTTCTTTCAGTGCCGTGGTTCTGAGGTGACCTGTGTGCATCCGAGTCACCGGGGTGACGGGAAAACACCTGGTCTGGGCCTCAGCCCTGGATTCCTGCGTCAGCGGGCCGGAGTCAGACCCGGGACTGGCATTGTAATGAGCTCCCCTGTGAAGCTGACGCCGCCGGCTGGGATGGAGAGCGCGCCTGTGGGGTGATCTATGCCGGCTCTAAATCACAGCCAGCTAACAGCGGTGGCCACGGCGGAGCAGAAGTGGCACTGGGAGCCACAGGGCTGGGGCCTCCGGGAGCAGCCTGACTCGGCCCCTCTGCCCGCTCCGCACACCACCCCCACCCCCTGCAGCAGGCTGGCTCACTCCGGCGCTGGCACTGCCGGCGGTCATGGAAATTTCTGTCCATTTCCACCCTTACGGCCTCATACTCCCCCCTGACCAGCCACACGAAGGGTGATGGACTGGGAGCAAAGGGAGGGCTCCGCTTCCTAGTGTGTCCATAAATTTGGGAAGAGAGCAGTAAACGTCAGGAGGAGGACGAGAGAGATGAGGCTGTTGGTCCAGATCCAAGTACTCTAGGTCGGTGTCTGACTCGGGCGGAGGGCGAGGTGACAGGGCCCAGGGGCCGAGCAGAGCTCGAGTCTCGGGGAGACTCGGGCTGCATTTTTTAACCCGTTGCCATATACAGGCATCAATTTGTAGAATGAATGAGTTCAATCGGCCAGAGTTGATTGACATTGATAAACAGGGAGTTCTGGAAGGTTGGATGGAGGAACAAGTGTGTGCTCATGGGAAACACCACAGCGAGCCATGCACAGCGTCACTGCTACATGGAGAGCCATGGCCAGGGAGGTTGGGGACAACCACAAACAGGACACCTAAGGGGAGGGGGCGACCAGAGGGTCCGGCCAGCCAATGGGAGGACAGGTGAGCCGGGCTCTGAGAGAGGACCCACCAGGAGGCTGGCATGCATCATGTCAGGTGTGTGAGCCGAGCCGCCTCCCAGGGGTTGATCTGCGGAACACCCGTGGAATTATGGTCTAAAGAGGGGCGGATGCTTGAGCACTGTCTCCACACCTGAGCGGGAGTCTTCCGGTGGGGAAGGGGAGGGGATTAGGCACACTGGAGGGAACGGCGCTGCAGAATCCGAAGGCACACAAAATAACAGGGTCGCCCGGAAGGAGGATAGAAGTCACCCGTCACGACAGAAACCACGAGAAACGTGCGCGCTTCGCTGGAGTAAGTTACAGTCGTGCTGCGGTGAGGGCTCCTCCCTCTTCTGAACCGCTCAGCACCCCGCTGTCCAAGGACCCGGCCGTCCGTTCCTTTGCCTACGCCAAGGCCACACTCACAAGACCGGGCGCAGTTAAGTACAAACGCGTAATCACGTGGGTGTGTCCTGTTTAAGCCACACACACACACACACACACACACACACACACTTCAGGTGACTCCTCCCCGTGTCCTGCTGGTCATCGGACCATCCCCCAGCCGGCGAGCATCTCTGATCCCCAAGATGGAAATTTCACAGCTCCCCGTCTCTCTCCGCCCCACAGCCTCGGTCCTCGCTCTCTCCACCCGGAGCCTAGGGGACAGAAGACATTTGCCCTATTTTTCCAGCGCCTGACCCAGCCCTGCTGCAGACCGGACGTCTGTGACCCCCCAATGCCTGTGTCAGGCCCCCCCACTCGCTGCGAGGGTATCAGGAGGTGGGGCCTCTGGGAGGAGATCAGTCTGGAAGGTGGGATGAGGGTCGTTATGAAAGAGGCCCAGAGGGCTCCCCCGCCTCTTCTGCAGGAGGAGTGAAAAGACGCCCCGCCCTGGAGCAGGCAGCGCGCGCCCGCAGCAGACCCACTGGCTCCTGGGCCCAGACAGCCAGCCTCCAGAGCTGGGACAAACCAACGTGTGGGGTTTGTAAGCCACTCGGTGTGCGGACCGAGCCGCCCCAACTCTTCCGAGTGAAATTCTTCAGCGGCCGCCACGTGAAGTGTGTTACCCTGAAGCAGGAAGCGCTCACGGAGTAGGGGTGTAAATCAACCCCCATCCACAGTTATTGAGTAACTGCTTCACAGAACTGGTCCTCATTGAGCTTATCAAGCATTAGAATATATTACATCATAAAAGTGAAATAAATCGCTCTAATCTAAAACCTAGCTCTTAAATTTTCCTGCTGGCCATTTGAAAAGCTAAACTCTCTCAGCCCAGGGGATGAAGCCAGAATTTTAAGTGTCATCTAATGAACTGCAATTCACATAGAAACTTTTTAAATCTTAAAAAAAAAAGTTATTCCATTGATTGCTACGTAGGAAACAATAAAATATCATGGCTTTCCCTTGCTAGTGTATTTCATCTTGATGCAGGGAGGCCCTCCATTAGAAAAATCCTAATCTCTCCTTGAGATGGTTCTGCGGAAAAGAGATCATTGGTGCCAAATTCAGAGGTGCTTTGAGTGATCATTGAGAAATGACAGGAGAAATTAGTCTAAAATTAACTTACAGAAGTACAAATTGTTCAAAGATTTGTTTTTCACATTAATGATATGTCCTAGACATGGCTCAACTCGCAAATATTTAGGCGAGACCCGTAGAAAAAAAACCCTGACCTATCAAGAATTGTATTTTCACTTAGTTTAAATCTTTAAAACGTCACCAAACTCTAAATACTGGACGAAGCAATGGCAAAGAGACAGAAGCTACCGGATGAGGAGGAGGAGGAGGAGCATCCGTGCCCCTAAGTGTCTGAAACGGCCTCACAGCCCTTTGTCACCTGATACCCGTAAGCCTCCTGGGGCTCAGGTGAGGGAGAGAAAGGTAAAGGACGGGCAGCAGCCTCCCACCCCCGAGACTGGAGTGTGTGATCCCGACGGATCAGTGGCCTGCCCGCACGGACGATGGCGTGCAGTGCAGTGTCTGAGGGAGGACTGACGTTCTTGGTTGATCTTTGTGACAGGACGAGGGGACTCTGACGTCAGACTTAAATTCGGGACTCAAACTCTGCTTCCCAGGCTACACACACCCAACCACGTGGGAAATCCTGTACCGAGAGTTCATTCCCCACCGGGCGTTACGGGAGACCGCGAGGAAGCCAAGACAAGAGGAGGATAGGAGACACTCTTCATGGAAATTCCGTGCTACTAAGGTGGCAGGTGTCCAGCAATTGTTCCCATGTGTGTTTACCCTGCTTAGTATATGTGCATATGCATACAGGTGTATGTCTAACCCTACTTCTGCCTTTCACTGGTGGTGTGCCTGAGCCGACCTTCAGAATCTCTCTGCCTCTTGATGTGCTGACCATCACAGGGGGGCCCATAATAGTCCCCCCCCCAGTGGTTTGCTAAGACTAAGCACAGAATTTTGTGAGGCTGTTATAAGCCAGCCTGGACACCTAGCAACTTTTCAGCAAATACTGTTACCGTTCTATTACAGTGATTATTATTGCTCCACTTATACAAATAAAATACTCTTCTTACATAAACACGTAGGATTCGAAGTAATATATGTACAATTGTTGCAGAATAAATACATACTTATTAAAAGTGTAGAATATAGTTTCAGATGCATTTCTCAGTGGACTGTGTTTTTCACATTCTAAAGAGTCTTTAAGAATCACCAATGAGCCATTCAATTACATGTAGGTTAATTCGAGATGTGAAGTAGGTTTATTTCCTACGCAGGGTCGGTTCTCCTGAAATCCGCGTGGGCAGCGAGCTGGGTGGAGGGCGCTGGGCCATCACCGCCCCTCAGGGCTGGCTTCCTCTCCCACTTGCACCGACAGATCAATACAGCAACTTGTTTAACCCGTGTTTGGTTTAAAGATCCCTCAGCTAGCACACTGTGGATTCGTAAATGTTGAACTCGCCACGCACAGCGCTACAAGCCCCGCACTAATCACCAAGGGAGGGGGGGTCTCTACCCACATTTTCTCCAGCACAGCCCGGCCTTTTGGGCCTAGGAACACTCGCAGAACTTTTAAAGGCAAAATCATAAGCACACACCCACGCACAAGTGAGACGAACGTGACGCTGAAGAGACCAAGACCAGCACACCAGTTCACAGGGCGAAAGCTGGAACCAGCAGGCGGGGGGCCTGGGGAGCCCCCTGCTGGGGAGGTGGGAGTCAGGTGACTGCGCATGCCCGAGAGAAGTCGGCGCGCTGGTGCTGAGTATGGATTTGGGGCTGCGAATAAGTCTCCGCAAGGAGGTGATGCTGCACACACACAGAGTCTGTGAAAGGGGGGTCGACTCTGCCTGCTGGCGGAAATGGGGAGCCGTGGGGGTGCCACAGAGTTGCAGGAGCCGCTGGGCCTTCCCGCTCCCAGAGGGACCCAGGGGAACCGCAGTGCTAGCGGGGAGGGTGCGCTCGTCAACCCTCGCTCCTCCGTATCTCGGCGCAGACTCCTGCGCCTGGGGTGGATGGCCACAGTCGTTCGGTTAAATTTTAAGAAACATCTACAGGTCTCGCTCCCACACTGCTGCAGTACATCTTTACAGTCAACAAGGGGAAAATAGAGTTTGATTTTGAAAAGCATAGGCAAATTTGGGATTTTATTTTTTGGTCCCTACTTACAGAAGCAGCTCGATGTCTTATAAAAGATCGTGGTCATCAACAAGCACCAAACATAATTACGGTTAACCAAACGCTGTCTCCCTGGTCACCGTGTTTTCCCCAGAACTAAGGGCTGCAGCCTGTGGTTCCAACCCCGGGGCCACGGCCAGGTTGCACCGTTTCACGTTGTTATTCCAAGTTGAAAGACTAGAATTCTGCAGCAGCTCATTCATCTCCGACAAGGAAGGAAACATTTTTCAGTGCACAGCGGAAACAGCTCGGTTTCTTGAGACAGAAGTTCGACCCTTCGGTGCATCAGTCTCCGCATCCCCGGGTGTCTGTACATTTCAGGATCTCCCTCTCCCGGGCGTGTGCTGATGTGGGCTCACAGAACGTGAGCTTTGTCTGAAACTCCGGAATGCTAAAGCCTGTGTAATAAATATCTCCCACTTTTGGGTGATTTGCTCATTTCATTCCTAAGGCAATTGTTTTTCTTTCTTTTCTCTTTTCCTTCATTTCTTCCTGTATTTTTCTATTTGTTAGAAAAACTCCTTGGAAATGCAATGAATCTTTCCAGCATGGTATAAAAGATTAAACTGTGGACGTGTGTTTTGTGCATGTTCATGCACACACAGGTGCTTCTGTTCATAACACAAAAAAAATGTCTAATACCTCCTTAATATTCTAAGTTAATGTTGTGCTACAGGGAGGGAGGGAGGGAGGGAGGGAAGAAAAGAAGGAAGGAAGAAGGGAGGGAGGGAGAGAGGGAAAGGAAGGAAGGAAGGAACTGGCCTGAACAGTTTTACCTCAAAACAGAAACTACCAGCCTTTCTTAGAAAGAAAAAAAAAAACAAAATTAAGTCCTAAAGGAAAAAAAATTCTTTCAGGAGGAAAATCCTTCAAACTGTTTAGAAATTTCCTAGAGAAAATGTCACTTTCAAATTCCAAAGGAGACTAAAAAAGTATTCTTCAAGACAAAAAAAATGCTTTTGCTTTTTATTGCTACTTTTCATTACCTTTCTGTGTTATTCACACTCATAGGCATGCTCACACCATCATTAGATGCAACAACTCTTGAGTGAGATCCTTGGTTCCAGTCACCTTCTAGGCATGTCTTCCCCATTCGTTAGGTCCTGCTCTCTGTAGCTGACAATGCCCTCCCCACCATCTGTCCACACGAGTCACACCCGAACGCCCAGGGCAGGCCCGCACCGACGTGCACACAGGGTTTGTACTCAGGCCGGATGCCGTCCAAGATTCAGGTGAGAAACGCACCAGAGGGCTGTAGGGGCCCTCCGCAGTAGTCATTACCGACACGTAAAATGTGCGGAGAGTATATTCACAGACAGCTCTGTCATCCGGCAAAATCGTTCCTCACTTGGGTTCTGGGCTGAGGTTGAGGATAGGGAAGTGAGAGGGGATTAGTGACCCAAGAGGTAACAACATGTTCAAGTTATTAAAACTCTGTTAAAACATAGTGGAAAACTCTACTCTTAGAAGTCGTCTGAGATCAGAAGAAACTGTTATAATATGTGATATTAACAAGGAACTATACATGTCTGTGTATTCATGTACATGTATGTAAGATCTGTCCAGAAGGTATACAGCCATGACATATGAAAAATAGAAACATTTATTGAAGAAGATACAAGAAACATTGTACACAGGACAATGACACCTCAGTCCCCTTCCAAGTAGGCACCTTGGGACTTCACAGAGTTCTCCCAATAGCCATCCACTGCCCCATCATATTTTCCTAAATCTCATCAATGGTCTGAAATCCCCTCCCTTGCAAAGGTGACTTTAGTGTTGGGAAAAGCCAGAAGTCTTGGCACCAAATCTGGGCTGTAGGGGGGCTGAGTCACTTGGGTGATTCGATGTTTCACCAAGAAACTGCATGAGACAGGATGCATGAGCAGATGCATTGTCATAATGAAGCTGCCAACCACCACTTTCCTATAGCCGTGGCCTTCTGAGTCATCTGAATAGTTTTGTTCAAGCTTAATGCAGAATTTGATGCAGGTTTGTTGCTCCACCAGCTCAATCATTTTCAATGTGAGAGCCACACAGTGCACACGCTCACTCAACAGTGTCTACCACCCCCACTGACTAGTACAGTGAAGTCATCATTGTTCACACATGCACATTCCAGTCCACACTCCTTGGCTGCCAGGTTACGTCAATGTTGCACAAACCATTCTCATTATATTAACAATGGCTGGACTTTTTCCAGACAGACCTCATATATTTCACGATATCGAGAGTAATCACACAACCATTTTGATCTACTAGGTGGGGTGAAGTTATAACCACGTCCAACTTCCCCAACAAATGCGATGATATTAAACTATCCATTTCTGACCTAACCACTGCCGAAGCTTAATTGGCCAGACACCTGTTCTTTGTCTTCTCCGTCAGCTGGGGCACGGGCTTGTTGCAAAGGCTCACGCCGCCATGCAGGACCCTGAGTGGGAGTGGTGTTTCTGAACATCTCACGTGCGTCAGGAAACTACGCACACTCCACAGTGGTGATGACAGCTTCCTACCTGGCTCAGGGGGTCGGGTTTGCCAGTTCTACCATTCGGACCATCTCTGTTCTCAGAGGGCACTCCTATCCACTGGTTTCCTGCCCAAGAAAAGGTGTGTTAACCATGATTTTGCATCAACTGTGATTTTGGAGTGTTTTTTCCCTTGTAATTCTGTCAGTTTTTGCTTTATTTTGAAACAGTCTGATTGCGAGAACACACGATTTAAATTACTCCATATTCCTGGTGAAGTGGGATCTTCCTCACTGTGCAGCCGCGTGTCTCATGTCCAGCGGTCCTCTCCGCCTTACGGCCTATTTTGTCAGATAGTGATAGATCTAAACCGACTTTTTACTCAGTATTTTCCTGACATATCTTGGTGTTTGTTTGTTTTACTTTAATTCTTTGTAGCCTTACATTTCACGTAGATCTCATACATAATTTATAGTTGGACTTTTTAACCCAGTCTATACAATTTATTCTATGAATCTTTTCTCTATCTTCCCTCGCCTCCTTGTAGATCATCTTGTAAAAGCATTACACTTATTCCTCTCTTATTTGGAAGTTACCTACATGTGTTTCTGTAATATAAACGACTGACGGTTTTTTAATGTATCAAAATTTAATGCTAGTCGATACCCATACACTCCCCCAGGACACTACAAATTGAGAACACTATGTCCTCCTAACTTACTTACTATTGATGGTGTGGGTTTTAATTCGATATTTGTTAAATACTATAGAGTGCTATTTTACACACCTAAAGTAGTTTAGAGTTACCCACCCATTTGCTATTTTCATTTTTTACTTTCTTTTCAGCTCAAAGCTACTATCAAGTCCAATTTCATCAATATGAAGTCGATTTTTCAGTGTTCATTATTCTTCAATATTCAGGGTAAGTTCTCCCCATCCCCCTCTTTTACTCTCCTGCAGACTTGCATGAAACAATATCAGACATTCTTTAATGTGTATGCCTCTCATTCTATTTGATATAATTTTTTATTATTACGTCTCTCTCCCTCCCTGGGCAATTTCTTTTGATCTGGCTATGTTTCACTAGCCCCCTTTTCATCTGTGTCTAATGTGTTTTAAAACTCCTGTAGCAAGTTTTCAATTAGAGTCTTGCCTTCTTTCTTAGTTTTATTTGAAATTGCTTTATCTACATTGTCTCTTTTCATAATTTTTACTTTGCATGTATATTCAAGCTCACTTTTAATTTCTTTTAACACACTCTTTGTAAGTCTATTTTCTTTATTTTTGTTATTTTTCATCCAAAGGTGCTGGATTGCTTATGGGCCTGCTTATTTCTGACTCTGGGTTAGACGAAAATCATGAAAAAAATTGTAGAAATAATGTAAGGCTCACGAAGTTTGTTGCTATGGAAAATGAGTTGAGTTCGTTGCTGTTGGTGACCCGGGGATATTATTTCAGGACAATCCTAAGCCATTTCAGGATTTGAACTTTTCTAGACTTTCCAAGGCATATACAAAACAATGAGGGAAAAAACCTGTAAAAGGAGGCAGTTGGATTCCAGTTTGCTTTACCCAAGTGTGCACCTCTTTGGGTACCAGATGGAGTAGGGGTGGTAGTGACCCAGCTGTCCCTCTCGGGCCGCCATCCACCTGCAGCCCCACCACTCGGCCCAAATCCTCGCCGAGGCAAACGCCCTCCGGTAAAACGGCTTCCCCCCTCATTTCACCTCTTCGGTAAATTGAAGCCTTCCTACCTTTTGCCCCTGCGACTCCTCCCTGTCCTCTTGGCTTACAGAAACTTCTGAGAAGCGTAATATATTTCCATTAGACTTGTAGTTGTTCTTAGTGAAAACACGTCTCTCACTTTCCCTGGCCACTCCGAGCTGGAGTAGGTGCTCACCGTATCTCCAACACGTGCGCAAGCACATTTCATGGTTTTTCTCCATTTATCAAATAATAATGAAAAGACTTACGGCCCCTGGCCCTTCCTGAACATAAACACGCTCAGACTCACCTGCAGCTACCCTGACTCCAAAGACCTACAGTGAAGGCAGCGCCTCTGTGATCTCCAAAGAAGTTCCCCGGGCACCCTGACATTAGCCCCCTCGGCCAACGCCCGTCAGCAGCACCGGCGGTCGGAGAGCCGCTCAGTCAAACCAGCGAGTTCTGCACGACAGGACCCCTCGTCTTCAGCACACACACTCGGTGCCTGAGCCGCACCCCTCGGGTCCGGCACAGCCCTGCAGCTGCCAGGCGTGTGCTCGCAGACAGGAGGGTCTTAGGGAGAGCTGGGTGCACAGCCCGAACGGGCGCAGGGAGGGTGGCCGCGTCCTCGCCTCCTGCTTCGCCTGCACTGCGAGTGCCGCCCGCCCGTCTCCAGGACACAGGCTGCTTCTCGCGGGGGGGCCGCCCTCACAGGAACCGACAACACAGATGTGGACGCCGTCTCCGTCTGTAAAGATGACGGGCTCTTCCCCCTCTAGCATCCTTTGAGTGGCGTAGGTATCACGCGGTACCCTTTTATCCCAGAGCGTGCTGTGTGCGTACGGAACACAGGAAAGAGATCCTTAAGAGTCCTTGTTTGTCCCCAGCCTGCGTGACGTCCCACTTGAAAATAATTTCACAAAATAACGGGGGAAAATCAGACAGTTTCTATTATGTTCTCATCATGGCTATTAAGTCCTAGGGGAAGGGCAGGCAAATCAAACAGCGATTTGACAAATGAGGCACTTAACAACCCCGCTCACACTCACCAAAGCTCAAGTGTTTGTGGTGGACCTGCCGCCCTTTGTCAGCGGCAGGAGACAGCAGCGCACAGAGCCCCGGGCAGCGGAAAGGTGTGGCCTTGTCCGCCACGCCGTCCCCTCACCCCTAGGTGCACTTCAGGAGGACACCACCGCGTCAGGTGGCAGCCACCTCCCACTCTCGGGACAGGCAAAGGAGACGCAGAAACAGGGCTGTGTCCCAAAGAGCACTGGACAAACGGTGACTTGAAAATCCCCTTTTGTCCTCCTCGGACACTTCTCGGCACCTCCTGTTGTGCTGCATCGTCACCTTTGACAAGGTGTCCCTGCCCTGAGACACAAACTCACGCGTGTCCCTGCAGCCGGCAGCACCCACCAAATAGGACACTGACTCGGCGGCAGGGCGACTCCGCGGCGGCCATCCCTCTCACCCACGTGGTTGGGACCAGGACGGTCGTCCCGGTGATACCGATAATGGCTCCAAGTGGCCCTCCCTCTTCAGACATGTGGCAGGACCAAGGGTTTCATGCCATTTTCTTTTCAAGAAGAAGTCAAGGTGATAAAAAGCACTGAATGTGATGCAACTCTCAAAGTGCTGAAACGGGTTCTTTCAGCTCGGCGAGACGATCTTTAAGAATCCCCGCAGGTCAGCTCAGGTGCGGGCGCTGCTGACGCAAACAAAACCAAGCACAGGTGCAGTGAAGGCAAGGCAGCGGGCGGCTCAGACGGGGTGGGGGCCCTACCAAACCTCCTCTGCGAAACTCATTCCGATGGAGATCGCTCCCTGCGATGCCCGGGGACAGGATGGCGGCAGGGAGGTGGCGTTCTGGAGGGGACAGTGTGGAGCACTGTGAACGGAGGAGTGGGATTTGTAGCAAGACAAGGGGACTCGGCAGGAAACCCGCCGACCACGGGACCAGAGAGAACCGTCCACAGGGCAATGAAAGGTTGAAGACCTCTGCCCCAGGGGGTGCTCGGGCCCGTGCCGGTCTCCTCTGTGCGGGACGACTCCGTGGTGAATCCGGCCAAGAGCCCCAGACTCAGCCCCCTGAAATGCCCGGCGCTAAAACTATTCTGGAATGGCAGGCTAGCCCAGAGCTTTGCAGGCAGCAGGGACGGAGGCCCACACCCGCACTGGGCAGAGAATGAGGGAAATGCATGACTGACTGCCACGGGCAGGCACGAGCGGGAACGTGGGGACCGCCGCTGGCTTCCCTGGAGCGCGAGAGCCCGGGCACGTGATTCCTTGTAAGGAAGAATGGCAATGTGCCCAGGCCGTTTCACAGTTTATAGCAAGTCCCAGTGCCCGGTGGGATGGTGTGTGGAGATGGGACCTTCGGGGTTGATTGGGTCACAAGGGAAGAGCCTCCGTGAATGGGGTCATAGAAGTGACCCCAGAGAGCCCCCCACTCCTTCCACCGTGTGGGCTCCCCTCGAGAAGACAGCGCTCTGCAGAGCAGGGCCGGCAGTGTCAGGAGAATAAGAAGGCAAGCTCCCGACTGGGAGGGAATATTTGCAGGAGACAGATCTGATAGAGAGTTTTTATCTACAATGCAACCATAAAAAGAAATCCAATTAAAAATGGTCCAAACCTTAACAGACAGCTTGCAAATGAAGATACTCAGATGGCAAATAAGCATATGAAAAGACGTTCCACATCGTCTATCCTCAGAGAAATGCAAAGGAAAACCGCAATGAGACATGACCACACACCAATCCGCATGGCCGGAACCCACAGGACGGGCCGCGCCCGATGCCGGCGCGGCCGCAGGAATCCACAGCTGCGGGGAATGCCAGAGGGTACAGCCACTCTGGGAGACAGTGCGGTGGTCCCTGACAAAACTAAACACACTCTTACCATGTCACCCGGCAATCACGTCCCTTTCTGTTTACCTAAGCGAGCTGGAAAGTCACGTTCACAGACAAGCCTGCCCGTAGGTGTCTACAGCGGTTTTATCTGGGACCGAACCACGGGAGCAGCCAAGACGCCCCTCGGGAGGGGAGCGGATCAACGGTGGGCCACTCGGACAGTGGAATGCTATTCAGCGCAGAAACGAGGGGCTGTGGAGCCGTGGGAAGGCGTGGCCCAAACCCAAGTGCGCGTCACTGAGGGAAAGAAGCCAGCCAGGGGAGGCTACCGTCTGCCCACAGGTTCCAGCTCTCCGGCGTTCTGGAAATGGCAGAACCGTGGAGACAGGAAAGCATCAGTGGTCGCCAGGGGTCTGGGTGCAGCAGGAGGTGAACAGCCAGAGGTTGTTTACGGTGCTCTGCATGGCACCACGGTGACGGACACATGTCATGACGCATTTGTCCAACCCCGAGAGTGAGCCGTAAGGGGAACTGTGCACTCGGGGTGACTATGACGTGTCATCGCAGCTGCGGGCATAGTCAGTCATAGCAAGTGCACCACTCTGGCGAGCAACACAATAGCGGGGGGGGGGGGGGGGTCATGCGTGTGTTAGGGGGGGTTCTATGGGAAATCTCTCTGCCTTCACCTCGATCTTTCTGTGAACCAGGAAACTGCTCTAAAAGAGTCTCAGAAAAATCCAATCTCTACATCACGCTGCCCCGTTGCTGCCGAACATGCTGCGACTAATCTCGCCCAGCACAGGACAGGGGCCACCGTGTCCTGTCCTTTCCAAAGCACTGCCAGAGGGCAAAGGTCAGTGTGAGCTCTGCACGTCAGGCAGTGTCCTCGTGTGACACATTGAACATGGCAGGGCGCTTTTTCCATAGAAGACATCTGCTTATGAGCTCGGCAACGGCCGCCTTGTCCCAGTGGACACGGCCGCCTTGTCCCAGTGGACACCGCCGCAGAGATGGAGCGAACCCAGGAGGGCACGGAGCTCTTGGTTTAAGGACCGAAGCTAATCCAGCTGCATTGGGGGTAATAATGCCTGTCTGACCTGCTGGGCCGTTACGATGAATCAAACAAAGCATACGTGAAAAGCCATCACAGGCGGACCAATAAATGCACAGCATGATGTCCGTTTCTTAGCCATGCCCATTATCTTTGGGTTGGTAAATAAGACTACTCATGCCACAGGAGAAATTAAAGATGTGTTCTTGGACGCTCATGTAGACAGACAGCACGAGTTGGACCCCCGGGGTTACCCGCCTGTTGTTGAACACCGCCCACCACACAGCCGCTGGTATGTGTGACCACGCACCCGCTCGTCCTCGGCCTCGACAGGGCAAGGCACGACAGGCCTCGGGAAACCTACGCACAGACAAACGTCTCTCTCACCAACCGCTCCACCCGGTGTGCGAAAACCGTCCGAGGGAGCGGACGGCAGACACACCGAGTCACCGCAGCTCTCGAGAGTCGCTGAGTGTGGCTCCATCCGGGGATAAAATGAAACGATGACAGAGAACGTGCAAGTGACTGTATAAAATGTTCACACAAGGACTCGTGTTTCCCTCTAGTCCTCCCTGGTCACTCGTCTGGTCCCCCACTGTACAGGCGTGAGGGCCCCTGCTTCAGCTTAGGGAGGGCGGTGATGGACAGTTGTGATTCCTTGATCGCTGGGCCTGCGGCCCCTGTCCCAGGGCTAGAGGACACCGGGCGACTGATGTCACGCTTCCAACACACGGGCAACTGTCAGGGTGAGAGATGGTAGGTTGGCGCTTGGCGGCACCATAATTTGGGGTGCTCCAGTGGGGGGGGGGCCACCTTCGGCGATGCAAGTGTGCAGCACCTAATTAATTCAGGTACTTCTGGGTAGAAGTGTGTTCAAATATTGCAAGGTCTACCTAAAAATTATGTATACGTGTGCACCTGAAATTCAGATTCAACTGGGTTTCCTCCGCTTTCCCTGACAAACCTAAACTCGGTGACGTCCAGGTGTGACGTCAGCAGTTCTGAGAAGACACCTTGTGGTCCCTTGGATGACGAACATTTGGGACATTTGACAAATGACGAGAAGGCGACTGAAGCAAAACCTCACGTGAGCTAACTGCACGTTGGCACGAACGAGCACAGACTATAACCTGGTTTTGGGAGAGAGTACTAGGCACCCAGACATTTAAAGTTCACAGTCTGTGTTCCAGCACCCACTGTGTGGGTAATGCAGGCCAACAGCATAATCGTTCTTAGCCTGTTACGCCGTCTTTAATGTGGGAATACCACTGCTAATAATAGCATTTTGTCTTCGTAATTACCATAAAATTGCCCGCTGAAAATAGGTATATTATACATTATTGTCCCACTTCTTTTGATTTTATGAGGACTAGAAGGCGTATTCTAGTCCTGCCTCCAAAACGTATCTGCCTCTGGTTCAATTTCTACTTCAATTCCCACACTTCTCGGCTCTAAAAGATTTCGTCCTTTTGCAAATGCAAGCGGTAGACGCCACCTGCCACCCTGGATGCCGCGTGCGTCTCTAGTGGACGAGGGGCCCCGACGAGGTTCCTGTCCTCACGGGGAGAGTCACGGCCTCACGGAACCCTGGGGCAAAGGAGGAGCTCAGCTGGAGAGCTGAGACTCGGGAAGTCAGGCTTGGCTCACCCTGAGATCCCCACTGGCCCAGGCCGCGGGCCACTACTGACGTGTGTGTACGAAGGGCAAACAAGTTGCTCAGCAGAATGTTATTCTGCAACAGATCGACCCGTGTGAAGCCAGAGACGTACCAAGAGTCTGGCCCGGACGAGGGTCTTAAATGTCACAGACAGGACGGAGGCGTGACCCTGTGTCTTCAGGTCAGCTCCAGGTCAGTGTGAGGCTCGTTCAGTTTTCCCCAGGCGTCTCCGGGGCCGATGGTTGCCGCAGAGTTTTCGGGGTTTCTAATGTACGAGTCGGTGGGGCGGTTCTCACGAACAAGAGAAGTGTCACAGAGGCAAGAGAAATGTTTAAGAAATGAAGGCATGGATCACCTTTCATATCCTTCCTGAGATGGAAGTGCAATATTGTGGTTTCCTTCCTTAATACTTTTGGTTTCTGGAGGGTGAGTACATCCGGGGCCTGGGGCCCCGCACATGATGGATGTCCTAGAGCAGCCTCTGAAAGGTGCGTCCCTGCGACCCCAAAGGGTCCCGCCCACACCGGTGACGCAGCCACCGCTAGAAAAGAAGCAAAGAGGCGGGGCCCTTCAATTTTACTCTACAGGTAAGAGAATGTGTATACCTTTTAGTCTTTAATGCGTGAGAGCTTTCAAAATATGTTTTCTAAGCAATATCAGTCTACACAGGAGCTCGAAGAAAAGATACTGACATATGTATTGTGTACATTCAGGTCGTACTGCTTTGACTGTTTTAATAAAAACAGCCTTACTGTGAACGAATGGGGAGATTAATTGCTCTCTATCTAATCAGGAAGGAAAAAAAGCTTCAACTACCTTGGTTCTTCAGTGACAAAGGTGTCTTTGCTTCTCACCATCAATCTCGGTCGAGCGCCAGCGCCCGCGAGAGGCGCTCTGCCTCAACCGCCGTAGCAGTCGCTGGAGTGAGGACAAACGTTCCAGGCCTTGGATCAGAGGGAAATGCACAGACATCTCATCAGAGAAGACACACAACAGGAGCAATATGAAAGGGTGCTCAAATCACAAGTCATCAGGGAAGTACACATTGAGATCTCATCATCACCTCACACCTGTTGGCACGGCTGTTGTCAAAAAGACGACAGATAAAAGTGTCGGTGAGGATGTTCAGAAGGAAAACCCTGTGCACGGCCGGTGGGAGTGTAAATTGGTGCAGCCGCGATGGAAAACAGTATGGAGGTTCCTCAAAAAATGAAAAATAAAATTGCCTTATAATTCAGCAATCCCACTTCTGCATGTGTATAGCAAGGGAGATAAAATCAAGGTCTCAGATATCTGCACCCACGAGTTTATTGCAGTGTGATCCACAATAGCCAGGACATGACTGGATAAAGGAAACATCACACATCTCACACACACACACACACACACACACACACACACACGAGGCATCATCCAGCCCCACAGAAAGATCCTGCCATTTGTGGTAACTCGGGTGACACTGGAGAACACGAAGTCAAGTGAAGTCAGCTAGACACAGAAAGGTAAACTATACAAAACCTCACTCAGGAATGCCCCCAGAAGGGTTGAATTCATAGAAGCAGAGAATACAGTGGTAGCTGCTGGGGTCTGGCGGGAAGGGGGGTGCTGGCCCAAGGGTACAAAGTTTTCATTACACGTAATAAGCAAGTTCTGGGGGTGAAATGCACAGTGTAGTGACTCTAGTTAGCATCCTGTGTGGTCTGCTGGAGGTTTGCTAAGAGGGTAGACTGTGAGTGTTCTCACTACAGAGAGGGAGGGAGAGAGAGGGAGGGAGGACGGGAGGGAGGGAGGGAGGAAGAGAGGGAAGGAGGAGGAGGAAGGAAACAGTAACTATGTGATGAAACATGTGCTAATTATCTTGACTGGTGATTTTTTTTCAACGCACACCTATTTTAAAGCATCAGGTGGTACACCTTAAATAAACACAATTTTATTTGTCAGTTCTACCTCAATAAAGCTGGGAAAAAGATACATTTACTGAGGTTTGAGGTGCAGCTTAAATTGAAATAAATTCAATAACATTAAACACTGGGATGACAGCGGTTTGTCAGAAATGCATTACAAGGTCTGAAACCATTTTTCGTTGATTTGTTCCATAACACACAAAACAGGCCTGACCCATGGCCACGCTGTCGACTCTAATTAGTCTGCGGAACAACCGGGGACAGGCCGCTCTGAGCATTCTCGTGTTCCCAGTGGGGCACTCACACGAGCGATTTCATCTTCGGATAATTACTCATTTGGCTTTTCAAGGAACTAATGAGGTCAATTTTTAGCAGCGTACAACTTTTCCGTTCCTAGGTAAACAATTATGGGTTTCAGCTGGGGGTCCCCTGTGAAATAGTTTGCATCCCCACGATAACTCGGAGGCACGTGTACGGGTAGAAAACACTGAACTGTGTGTTTATGGGAAAATCCTTGTGGCACATATCCGATTATTCTTCTACGAGAGGTTCTTTGGGTCTTAAAAAGCCAGCTAGTGAGAGATAAATACTTCTTTGCTAAGAAATATATTTTTTAAATCATATAAATAAGGGACGTTACTTCATATTTGGTGGGAGAGTCAACATAGAAGTTGCAAAAAAAAAATGCCCCTTTGTATGAGGACTAGGACAGCTGGCAAATTTCCTCTAGAAGTCACACCTTTTACCCAGGGAATCGAGTTCAGAGACATTTAATCATCTAAACATGGAAATTCACAGCAAGGCTGAATTTCTGTTCACCATTTTTAAAGGAAAACGAGGGTCTTTTACTCCCTTTTCCAGCCCACTCTAGCCCATTCATCATCACTATGTTATTTCTGGAAAATTCAATCCCCCCACCCTTTTTGAAAATCAGCTTAGCACAGCTGTGGTTAGCAGGATGGAATTGAAGCTGCCTCGATTCTGTGCCTGTTTCCCTGGCCAAGGTCTCTGATCAGTGGGTTTCATGGCACCTGACCTCTCCCGCCCCTGGGAGGGGTGTGACCGTGTCTCAGTGTTGCGGTGTTCTGCAGTAATGTTACAGCAAAGTATGAACTCCCAAGTGCAGTTCAGCGAACTTCGGCGGCTTTTTTTAAATGTAAGATCACTATCTATGACTATAGTATTTGGAAAAAATCATCCAATGATAGGTAAGGTTTTGGAGGGCTTATTAAAATATCCTGAATATACTTTGTGTTTAAAAGAAAATAGTTAATAACAGTTTGTCACATTTTAAATAATTGATTAGAGCATTCTCCAAAAGCCAGCATTCCAAATTTAACATTATTTCATTTCTAATCTGCCACTAGTTGTGTCTTCCATCCTCTGAGGTGCTTCAAACATGATGTACAACATGCCAGTGAAACTAACCATCAGTTTTCTCTCTGGCTGGGTTTTCACTTTGTCCAGTCCCAGCCCCGTAAGGGCACGGCGTGGTGTCGCCCCTCATCAGACAGCAACTGAGACCGAATGTTTACTCGTAACGGTCACGGTGGCTTGGACGCCAAGACAGAAGCTATAATTCAGAAACACAGTTTGATCCAAATGGGCATCAGACTCATCAAGTTAATGAGGGCTTTTTTCAGCACCTTCTGTGATGTCTGTCACTTGATGGAAAGTATCTATGAATGATGAATGGATAATTCAATAACTATGACAAAGTGTTAATACCTGCGAGTTGTACACAGAGACTCCAGGGAGGTGTATTGCTAATGTGTCCGTCAGATGAACTTGGGCTGACTTCCGGCTTTGCACCAGCGCCGCTCTGGGGGCTGGGACAGATCCCTGTCAATGCACCAGGGAGTCTGCACATCTGAAGTCACATTCATTGCCTCGGGGGTCCGTGTTGCTGGGAACTGCAACTCCCTGACTCACTGCTCTCCCACAATAACTTCCAATTTCCCTGTTTTCGTGTAGATTAGCCAAACTATTGATAAATGGGATTAAATGACTTCGTTATGAGTGACTTACAATTGCCAATTTTTCTTCTGGTTTTCTGCTCTGTGCCTTGCTAATTGGGCATTACTAATGGAGGGATCCGGGAATGTGTTTGACTCGATTAGAATGAAATTAGCGTTGGGTGGGAACAGCCAGTCTCGGGAAGGGGCCCGCCGGCCAGCTTGACAGAGCGGCAGAGAGGCGGTAACGGCTCGGCCAGCACGAGGCGGAGACATCACGGTGTGTGTGCTCTGCACGCCCCGTGCCAGCCCTTCATCAACGCCACGAAGTGTCAGAAGCATCTGGACTTTCTCTTACCCCCCGGATTACACTCAGAATGTGCATTTACCGCAAGATTAAAATCGTCATTATCTTTGCAATAAAACTGAGTTAAAACCTGGAGAAAATAGTCACTTAACATACAAAATATATGAATAATATGACTCTTCAGTAAAAGTTAGGAGTGTGGCTATGTGGACTTCCATACGTATCTAGGTTAAATATTTTTAACAGTTGGTGATTGCATCATAGTTATGCTTCAATCATTATTCACAATAATGTCACCTTAATTTTGAAACTGACAAACCCTAGTGTATAGTACAATGAAGTGTAGATGTGTTTTTATCTGCCAGACAGTGATAGAAGAGAGGAAATGGGCATGAAACACAGATGGCGATGGTTAACAGGTCAAAAATAAGAAGATGCAGGACCGTTCGCTATGACCCCTCTATTTCCCAGGTCACTCTGCAGCCGTATGGTGCCCTGTGATGGAGCTCAGATCCACAGATCATGTCACCAACGGGTGATGTTGTTGGTGACAGGTGAGGAGCCCTTGGAAGTGTGGCCATGTCGGTGCCCGTCTTTCTCCAGGACCACTAGACCGAAGGCCCGTGACAGGCCATCTTCTGTCACATGGATAGGAACATCGCATTAGGATGGATGACAAGATCAAAAGGGCTTAGATTCCTGATTGCTGGCCGCCTGCCGGAGCTGAGCCGCCACACCGGCCTGAGAAATAAGCATCTTTCTTTCTTTGCAAAACACTGATTGGTGTGCTCCGTCACATTCCCACGGATGCACATCCTGAATATAAATGCACGCCGCCATGTTTCAATAAACATCTTTACCCTTCTCCCTGTAAATTCAGTCCCTAAACACACGGCTGGGCTTGTCAGCCTTATGTGACTCTTTTTTTTTATCAGCTATATCCTGATCATCTTCTGCTAAGATAACCATTAGGTCATTTTTCTTCAGACGGAAGATACAGTGGCTTCAGTAGTGTTGAACCAAAATCCATGCCCACCCAGAACTTCAGCATGTGGGGTTCTTTGGGAATACAGTCTTTGCAAATATAATTAGTGACAGATCTCAGAGTGAAAACATCCTAGATACAGTTTGGGCAATAAATCCCATGGCTGATGTCTTCCTTAGGGAGATGGGGAGAGCGGTGCACGCAGACACCCGGGAAGGCCACGTGAAGACACAGACAGAGACTGGAATGATGCGGCCACGGCCAAGGAGCCGCCAGGAGCCGGCAGGAGCTGGAAGGGACAAGGAGGGGCCCTCCCCTAG
Organism: Phyllostomus discolor; assembly: GCF_004126475.2. Classification (NCBI taxonomy): domain Eukaryota; kingdom Metazoa; phylum Chordata; class Mammalia; order Chiroptera; family Phyllostomidae; genus Phyllostomus; species Phyllostomus discolor. The sequence continues at coordinate 2,877,542 of NC_040911.2, read as the reverse complement.
AGCCTTGGGAGGCAGGGTGGCCCTGTCACCACCTCGATTGTGGACTCCTGGCCTCTAGAACTGTGACAGAAGAACCACCTGTTGTTTAAAGCCACCAAACTTGCAGGGGACTTTTTTGTGACCCACCCAGGGAACTGACAGGAGAGCTGAGCAGACTCCCAAAAGGCCCCTTCCAGCCCTGGAGGTCTGGGGTGCCGGTGGGTCTCAGCCAACAGTGAGCGGCACACTCCAGGGTTAAACTGAGGAAGGTCAAGATGATGAGAATGAGGGGAAGCCACGAGAGCCCCAGGGACCCGCCTCCCCCCCCGCCACGGAGGATTGCTGACGCAGGGAGAATGCATTTCCGGAGGGGCCATCGGGGAGGTCCTGAGGCGGGCAGCCCCCCAGCCACAGGGCAGGGCAGGAGAGGACAGAGCAAGGGTCTGGGTGCAGGCGCCGCAAATGGACTCAAGACAGCAGGGGTCTGAGGAGCCGGCTGGCCAGGACACGCAGCCATTCAGGAGGGCAAACTGGACAGTGCGCCCCTCAAGGGGGATAGACCTCATCATTCTTGCCAACCCAGGAAGCTGAGGAAGTAAAAGGCAGCGTGAATCCACTTAGACAGAGGACCCAACCCTGGTAGTAAACCCTACTTACGGCAACTGCACGTACCGAAAGTTGGAATATACACTGTCACCCTGGCTGGTGTGGCGCAGTGGGTTGTGCACCTGTCTGTGAACCAAAGGGTGGCTGGTTCGATTCCCAGTCAGGGCACATTCCTGGGTTGGGGGCCAGGTCCCCAGTAGGGGGCGTGCGAGAGGCACTAATCTACACACATTGATGTTTTCCTCCCTCTCCCTCTCTTCCCCTCTCTCTCTTAAAATTAATAAATAAAATTTTTATTACCAAATTGCAGGGTAATACCTACAATTTGGTAGGGTATTAAGCACACAGTACATGAAATGAGATGGCAAGTAAGTAAATAAAGCGACTCCCTGTGTGAGGACGACCGGATGGTCCCAGCTCGCACACTAGGAAAAGTGTCTGCACGCATGCGCGGCTGGTTGAACGATTTCTCAGAGCTGCGCCCTAAATTTCTGCACGTTTTAGGGAAAGACCGGGCCCCACTCGCTCCTAGCCCAGCAGATCTGCTTGAAGAACACCCTGTATTTCCTTCTAAGAACTTCTTTCAACCACAAGGAGACATTGTGCACCCACAACTCCCAGAGACCCCGACTTTGCGTGTTCCAAAGGAGCTGAGCGGCAGGCTCGAGCCCCGCGGCGGGAGAGAGCTCCCGCGTGGCGCAGACGCGCCCCGAAACGAGGCGGCTGGGTCTCCCGGCCGCCGCCCCTGGCGGTGGGGCAGCGAAGCGCTGTGCGCCCCGCAGGTTCAACGGAGAGGACGTTAATGGAATGTATCACTCATCTGATACATTAGAATTGAAGTGAAATTCCAACATGTGGAGAGAAATTTAGGGGGAAAGTGAGTTAGAAAATTGGCCAAATACTGAAAGCAATCAAGAGGGCCGCACATGCACCAAACCGAAAACACTAAGTTATTAGATGGATTCGGGCCCGACCCCGCGGGCCATGGCGTCCCAGGGAACAGGGAGGAAAAGGGCACCTTCACGGGTGGCAGCTTCCCCTCCTCCATCCGCCCTGGGAATCTCCTCTGGTGGGGGGGGGGGGGCACGGACCGGCAGGTCGGGAAGGGGAGCAGAAGCTCCTGAGCATTCACAGCCCACGAGGGAATGCTGCCGAGCGTGCGAGGCCCCTGGACGCTGCCCTGAGACGAGGCCCTGCGCAGGGTCGGCCCACACTGACCGAGTCCCTCTTGGGGGCCAACCCGTGGGGAGTGGGGAACGAGAACCTGAAGACACAGGGCCCACTCTGCAGGATCTCTGGCTCGTGGGTGGGCAGGAGAAGCAGCGCATTACTTAAATGTGATCTCTGCGTGTGATAACGTGCTCGGGGGGTACAGGGGGGCTCTGCGTGAGATAACGTGCTCAGGGGGGTACAGGGGGGCTCTGCGTGAGATAACGTGCTCAGGGGGTACAGGAATGGCGAGGCAGCCTCAGGGGCTTGGACGTGCAGCCCAGAAGAGCGGACACCAGAGGGGAAACGCGTGCGCGAGTGGAGGCTGAGCGAACCGGCGTGGGGATGAGGACACGGCTGGAGGAGAAATTCACGCGAACAACGACAAAGGGGCACAGAGGGGCGCAAAAAGGTAACTCAAACAGGTGCGTGGCTACACTGAAGGGGCATGGCTTGGCGGTGGGCAGGGCTCAGCCAGGGTGTGGCGATAATGGGGGCGGGGCCCAGCTGGGGTGTGGCAATGATGGGGGCGGGGCTCAGTCAGAGTGTGGTGATAATGGGGGCGGGGCCCAGCCAGGGTGTGGCAATGATGGGGGCAGGGCTTAGCCTGGGTGTGGTGACCATGGGGGCGGGGCCCAGCGGGGTGTGGCAATGATGGGGGCGGGGCCCAGCCTGGGTGTGGCAATAATGGGGGCGGGGCCCAGCCAGGGTGTGGCGATAATGGGGGCGGGGCCCAGCGGGGCGCAGTGAGGACTGGGTGAGCAAGGCTGCAGTGAACCAGCTGCTGTGAGAGGACGAAGGAACGCGAGGAGCTTCTGAAAGCGGACGGAACGTGAAATCTGTAATAGCGTGTATGAACTAGATAAATGCCCGGCTAAAGAGCGTCAAGCCATTCTGCAGGTAATGGAGTGAGACCAGAAGCTTTGCAGCCACTGTGTAACAAATTGAAACAGAGAGGATCTGTGGGAGGGAAGAAGCTGGAAAACTAACTGATAACCCAGAAAAGGGACAGAAGAGCATGAATCCCAACGGTGGCCCTGGGAATGGAGGGGAGGTGACAGGTCACCATAAAAAGTGCAGCTGCAGGGCTCCGAGCGGTGGGGCATCCCCCAAGCCTGGCATCCTCTGCGCCTCAGGGACCCCGTCCCCTGGCCACTTCTGCTCGCCGCCACCTCTCAAGAGTCTCCCTTCTGGCACCTTTAGCCCTGTTGGACCGCCTCTTGCATGAACTGTTCATCCTCAGAACCCCTCCAGGACATCTCTGGCCTGCCTTCATCAAGACCACCCCGCCTTTGCAGTTTCTTCAGACCCGCCCTCTTTCCTGGTCCCTTCCGTTCCGCCTCTGTCAGTGGGAGGAGCCAGGGGCTGCGCCGCTGTCCTGGCACTCTCCGCCGAGGCGCCCCCTCATCCCCGGAGACTCACCTGCCTCCTCCCTTCAAATGCCACGCGTGGTGTGTACAGTTGGAGAGGCCCATCCCTTCCTGACCCGTGTGCTGACTCCCAAGTCCCGCACAGACCCCCCCCCCCTCCTGGTCGGCTCCTCCCCTGCGCTCTGTCCCCAACCAGCTCCAGGGCTCCACGACACCCCCCTTACACACACACACACACACACACGCATGCATTCAGAGCCTGGCTTATCGGGGAAAGAATCCCGAGTCAGGAGGCGGGGCACCCAGCCCAACGCTCCCTCTCTCTCGCCTCCTGTCTTTGCTTGGTGACTGTCCCAGGGAAGAGTACAGGTTAAAGGGGTTTGTGCTCTATTGTTTTTACTTTGTCCGGGAAAGCAGGTATCGAGACGCCCTTCTAGGAGTGCGAGACACAAGCATAAATGTGATTGGGCGGTTCGGTGACATCCCAAGGGCCATGTTTCAGCCGTGAAACAAGAGGACCAAAGAAAAGCAATCTCCACAGTCCCCTTTGGTTTGGATGTGTTTTAATTTACGATCTCTGAGGGCGAACTTCTCAAAAATATAGACTTCCAGATATATTTTTAGAATTACATCTCCAGAATTGTACACCGCAGACGCCTCAGTATTGAAATCTCTCCACACTTACAGGTTCAGTCTCACCTTCTCTCACAATTCTGAGCCCATAAATCGATGTAAAAAAAAAATCACAGAAGGGCACAAAATAGAGAAACCCGCACTCCCCGGCTAGGATATGCCCAAACAAAAAGCACTTACTGGTGCGAATTTAAACAGTAGAACAAACATCAACTGCCTGAATGAGGGCAAATGTATGGGAACGAGGGCATTGCTGTAACTGAAAATACGTGAATGCGAAATATTCCGAAAGCTGTCTTTAACTCACAGTGAAGCACGTAGGCGGTGGCACTCGACTTCCCGTGACTGCCTCACACCGAGCCGGGGTTCCCACCCGGAGGGGTCGAAGGTTGATGACAGAGCCTTAGGCTGTATTCTGTACAGGGATGTCTCAGAAATCAGTTATCTACTCGTTAAGTAAGCTCCTGTTCTCAGCAATGACGTCTGACTGTCATGTGAAAGGAGGGCCATGTTGTTGAAGGCAGAGTCCACCCGGCACTGCAGGCCAGAGGTGCATCTGTATGATCAGAAAGCACCTGCGGAATGCCCAGCTCTCCAGGACATTCCCTTTTTCCCGACCACCGCTCGCACACATTAACCGCCAGTTGCCCGGCTGGCGGCACCGCGGCGGAGACGGAGAGGGCGGTGTGCGTGCCTCCTGGAATGTGGCTCTCTCCCCTGGGGCACGGCGGCACGGCCTGCTCAGGATTGTCGCGAAGACAGAACAACATGGTTTGCGTAAAACTCCCACCACTGGCCTGACCGGATACTCATTGACCGCAGCTCTGATGATGATGGAGGGAGTGGGACGTTGGGGCACCTTCAAGCCAGACGGTGACGCCCATGGCAATGAAGAAGGGGAGAGTGCAGGGGGGGTAGATGATGATGGGGGGAGGAGGAGGGGGAGAGGGAGCTCCACCGGACCAAACGCAACAGGCCGGAGGAGAAAGCCGCAAACAACGAAAACACAAAACCACATCCTCTGTGTGTGGGTCCACAAATGTCCTCCGAGATTGAAAAGAGGTTAATCAATAACCTGGAGAAAGAGTAGAATTGAAATCAGCCCTAAAGTATTCTGGTGGCAAGTGTTTCACCGTTTTACCCTCGAAAATATCGACCTTGTCCACTTCTTCTCTCCAGGAAGAAGAGCATCAGTGACCGCACGAGATGGAAGCCGGGACCCAGCGCGGGCTGGCCGCTATTTCTATTCCATCGTTGAGTGTTTCCCATGCGCTGTCATCCCTGCAGACTGTGGTAAAAGTTAGCACAAGCTTAGAAATTTGTTCTTTCTGTTGTTTAAAAAGACATAAGTTCAGACAACAAAACTAAAAAGAATGCCATGATCCGTTGTTCGGTTAATGATCATAGACGACAGGACGGAGAACCAGGCCTTTAGGGTCCTCTCAGTGCTCTCATTCAAGAACGATCGTTATCCAGCCCTGAGTCTATTTCAGGCATGCTGCTGGGTGCTCGACACAAAAGTGTTCACACCGAGGCGTTATAATCTGTACAAAATGGTGTTCACTATACTCGGTTGCCTCTCGCTGCTCCTCTCTCTAAGGCACATTTAAACATTGGTCCCTGAAAACAGATCTTGCTGACATTGTCTTGCCCTAGGAAGTGGCTGCGATAACAGGAATTAAAGACCAGATGAGGGCAACGGTGGCAGTTTCGTTCTAAATGCTCGAGGCGGGATATGGAAGGCTGCTGAGGCCGACCGGCGATCTCAGGTCACACCTCTGACGCCCTGTCCTTGCTTCTTTCAGCTTCTGGTGGTTGCCTGCCACCCTTGGAAAACTGTGACTTACAGATGCGTCACTCCAGCCCATGCCTCCATGGTCACACGGTCTCTCTGCGTGGCCCCGCCTTTGTATGGCTGTCTCCTTATTTTTATAAAGAGACAATGCTTCAGTCATGCTGATTGAGGGGCCCACCTTCATCCAGCATGACCTCATCTTAACGCATTACGTCTGCCACAACGCCCTTTCTGCGTAAGGAAGGTCACACGCGGCCTCAGCAGATCAGCCCACACGAATTACGCCGTGAACGGTTGCTAGTGGGCTGCATGTGGTGAGCAGTGCCCATCGGTGCTCTCGGGCACGGCCGGGGTCCTGTGCTCTCTTTCTACCTTGACACGTTTCTAGATGAGATTCAGTCATCCCTGTCTCATATTTGGCATAGTAATTGCAGCAGCTAACATGGTTTTCAGATAGAAAGATTGCTGTAAGTGATTTGGAAACATTATTCTCAGCCACTTTGAGTGAGTTGTGTGTACATTTTTTCTGCAAATTGCAAAATCTATTGAACGGATGTAAAATGTGTATTACACAACCAAAACATGAAAAGTAAAATTGTAGCGGGACTATGCAGGAATAAAACATCCCTCCATTAAATAAAAATATGATATACTGTGCATTTGTCTTTAGACTTTTTTCTACACATGCATGTGAATGTGTGTCTTGCTCCTAAAGAGAATCACATCTACCTTATTTATTATAGTTATGGTCAGAAAACAAATAAAGGCACACAAATTAAAACAATCTATGCTTTGAATAAAATTTGACTTTCCATTTTTTTGTGGAGTAGCGTTTTATACCTATGATGAGTTTTTAAATCAGTAACGCCACTAACACACCTCCTTGCAGCCCCAAGAAAGGTTAATTGATAAAAGGGTTTCTGTGTACTGCGTCAAGTGGCTTCTAGACCTGAGGAGCCCTGGGCCGCTGCACCTCTTAGACCAGCTCCTGAGGTTGCCTCACTCTTAACCCCTTACGTTAATTAAATAGAAACATATTACCAGACCTAAGAGTGCATCTCCGTGCTCACAATGGTGTGACCCTGACTGAAACTCCGAGAGTAATACAACAAATGCAATAACGTAAGTGATCAAAGGGCGTGCAAAAGTGAATTGAGGTTGAAGTGTCGACCGCAGGGTCACCGCTCTCAGAAATGACGGATGGGGAGAGCATGAAGACAGAGGAAGAGCTGGGGACGCGGGGGACGGAAGCCGCGACTAACGGCATGACTTCAGCGAAGCACCTTTGTTGCTTGAAGGAGACTCTGGCTTCATTATGTAATGGGCAGTGATTCGATTAGTGAGTGAAGTCAGCATCGGCTGGGGCGATAACACTCACCAGCTATTCTTTCAACCTGGCATTTTTCTTCTGTGTGTCCCCACCTGAACCTACCTGAACAACAACGAAAGTCATCTTATTCGATATACACATGCACACCACTCCCTCAGGTGTGAGGGCTATAACCAGCAGGGCTGAGGGACGTGGTTAGGGGGCTTCTTCACCCAAATACTACCCAACCGTCTGCATCACAGGATCCCAGGCTTTCTAGTAGCTCAGTCCTTTATCTAACGGTGCAATATTTAGCAGTTTATTATAGCGAGTTTCTCATCTTGAAGCTAATTATTTTTGGGGGAAGTGTACTTGCTTCTTTTAAAAAATTAAATTTGTTGGAACAACATCAGTTAATTACACAGGTAGCCTGAAAAGGAAGCACGGCTAATCATTACAAAATATTAGAATTCAGAGAGGCTTACCAAATGATAAGGGTGAGTTTTCTTTATAAAAGAAACCTATAGAAAAAAAAAAGCCCAGAAACACTTTATCACCTAATTGAATACTTTGTTCATGGCTGGCTGTGTTGCAGAAAGAGTGCCGATTCCCAGTGTCACGCTGCCCCGGGCGGGCGGGCCTCCCCTGCAGACGCCAGGCAGTGCGTCCGGAGCGGGCTGCACAGTGAAGTCTGTTTGAAAGCTCCCGAGGTTCACGCTGGCGTTGTGTCCGGAGTCAGACATCATTCCTCCATCTGATCGAAGTAAATGCAAACCTTGCTGGGATTTATGCACTGTGTTAGCATAAATAAATGACTTTCCTCCTCAAGGAACCGTGTCTATTCACCAGGTGGCATGCCAAACAGGAGAGGTGCCAGGACTCCAGCCGGCGCCCCAGCCACTGCGTTCAGACACGGAGAGGACATCGAGTGTCCTGCTTTCGGCAGTCGGCGTCAAAATGTGACCCGTCCTGCCTGCGGCTGGGCACTCGGTGTCGGAGAGGCCCTGTGACGGGCATTTGCCCTGGGAGAGGCATCAGAGCACACGAGTTCTGGAACTAGTAAAACCGTACACACCATAGCTGCCGAGGAAAAACACAGAGCTCATTTTTATCTCAGACGAGGAATATCTGGGTTCTTGTGGGTTGTCTGGGGCTGAAAGCTTCATGGTGCCAACTGAATTCCAAATTCCTGTCTTCGTGGTGGATTAAAAATGCCAAAGGAGTCTGTTCACCTCCTCCTGGGAAGCAGAGAGGTCTGTTCCCCGCTACCCGGAATGTGGGCTGGCCCTGTGACACACTTTGGCAAAGAGAACGTGGCAGCAGTGACACCGTGGGACTTTTGAGCGTTGGCCTCAGAAGGTCTTTCAGCTCCTGTTCTTACACCACCTGCCACGTCGCGACCACATCCAGGCTGGTCTCAGTGAGCACAAGGCACCAAGTGGAGAGGAAGTTATGCCCCAGACAGCAGTGACACCCTCCAAGACCCGCTGTCCCTAGATGTTAACTGGCTGCAAAGGCACGAGCCAGCCTGGCCACTGCCACCCGGAGACGGAGAGACACCCAGCTGATCGGAGACCCGAGGTCAGCTCAGAGTCGCGCGCCACCCCGCGGCGGCGGTTGGAAGTCCGGTGGAGTGGTTTACCCTGCAGGTCTGGATACCCAGCGGGCTCCGTTAGCAGTACCGAGGCCGGCGTGCTTGCATAAGGCTTCAGACATCCCGACGCCTGTTTGTGGCCGTGAATGAACCCAACCAAGCCAGTAGTCACACGCACACACACATGCGCACACGCAGCACCTACAACTGCCACTTGGAATCCACAGGTGATTCTTGCTTGCACTGTGCGGTCAGCGCCCTCGGTTCACATTCAAAACTCAGGAACCCAAGTATCGGAAATGAATAGTTGCAAGTAACAAGCTCATAAAAAACAGACTAGGATGAAATAAAATCATCGCTAAAGTGAACCAAGTACTTCCTAAATAGATCTGTCAGAGGGGATAGCTGGTCCAATGAGGAGTGGCAGGTCTGGATGGAAAACAAAGCCAGCCGCAGCTCCAGCATCGCCGTCTATTAGCTTCCGAGGCCTCACCTCTACTGGGTGTGCTACTTAGTACCCGTCTCGTCGTTTGTAAGAAGGAAGATTAATACGCCTCCCGCGGAGAGCTCGGTGGGAGTCGGGGATGCACGGTGCAGCAGGGGCCTAACTAGCTCTGTGCCGCAGGGTAACAGGAGAGTAGTTCCACCGGCCCGGCCCGGCCAGCGCCCGCCCCGCTGCTGCCGAGTGCTGGGGGCTCCCCGCCTAATCCATGAACACCGTCCAAAAATACGAGCAAAGAGGGTGAAGATACATGTGAAACACATAACAATGAATGTATCACACCACACAAAATAGGTCAAATATGAACTGATGAAACTATAATGTATTTAAAATACCTAAACAGAGCCCCAGCTGGCGTAGCCCAGTGGATTGAGTGCGGGCTGCGAACCAAAGTGTCGCAGGTTCGATTCCCAGTCAGGGCACATGCCTGGGTTGCAGGCCATGACCCCCAGCAACCGCACATTGATGTTTCTCTCTCTCTCTCTTTCTCCCTCCCTTCCCTCTCTAAAAATAATAAATAAATAAAATCTTGGAAAAAAAGAAAATCATCTGTTCTTTAAAAAAAAAAAAAACCTAAACAGAAAACCCGACTACACCACAGACAAGGCCCTGTCAATAATAAATGCACTGGGACAACGAGAGTTTCGAAGGTTAGCAAGAGCTCGGGGGCAGCGGCTGGCGCGGCTGCCACGTGTGCGGGCGGGGGCGCTGTCGTACCCAGGCCCGTCGGCCCCCCTGCGGAGCCCGGACCCTCCCCCCCCCCCCCCCCCCCCGCCTGGTGCGGGACCTGCAAGAGGGGAGGGGGGCAAATCCGGGAGACCCGCCGCACAAGCTCTACACCAGCGGATAGACCCGTCCCGGCTTCTCATTTGTGTGCCTGCCAAACCCCAGCTCCCCTGGGGTGTCTCCCCAGGAAAGACGCAGCAGGCCCTGCAAACAGGCCAGACCCTGAGGGGTAAGGAGCCTGCCAGGCGTTCCAGGCCCCCGGAAGCCCGGGCGGGTGGGCGGGGCGGGTCTGGCTGTGCGCTGCAGGCCGCACAGTGAAGCGCCGCAGCACGCTCGCTGCAGCCCTGGACCTGAACGGCGCTCACTCCCTTGAAACCCTAGAAGTATGTGTCTTGTCCTCCCTACAGAACTAGCAAACGTGGAGGTCTAGATGTTTTATACAGTGTTATACCCGCACCAAGGAGCAGAGTTCCAGAGGGATGTGCCGCATATTATTTTACAGAAGGGCCAAGACGAGAGATTTTTCTCAGCTCTATTTTTAATCAGTTTCTCAGGACTGTTAACCGCCTTGAATAATCTGCGAAGGACTCAGTCAACAGCTTATTGAACAAATATTATTTGTATCACAGCACCTTATTACAGAAATGATATATTTGTAAATACTAAGCAGCCCTTACCTCACAATAAATTCTGCAAGTTATTCTTAGCTTTTAAAGCGTTTTCACGTATACAGCAGACATATAGCCAGATATGTATGCTAATTTATGCACGTGGTAAAAATGCAAATATACTAATTAGCATGAAAATTACCATGAATTGAGACGGGAAATATATTTTATAACAAGAATTTAAATGCAGCACAAGTTGATAAATGTGTTTCCTATTTAAACATCCCGTTTGAGCACAGAAAGGCGTGCATATATATTGCACAATTTACAGCATTAAACAATTTATCTGTGCAAAATTTGGCTTGTACATTATAAATTATTATTTACAAAGGAAGCATATTTATTTTCCTGGCTAAGTCATCAACATATGCACACAAAATGATTTATGAGCAGCCAGATAGTCATTTATTTCATCTTAACTGAAAAGATACTTCTTTTTATTACCTTTTGTTGCCTTCGACATGAGACAGGAAGTTAAACGGGACTGACCACATTTCACTTATGGGGACATGACCGTTCAGGGTCTGCTCCCTGTTCAGGGAACTAGACCATAGCATCGAGGCAGCGACGAAGCGAAGTTTATGCGCAGAACTTTTCTTGTGGCTCTAATGGAACATCTGCTCTTTTCTTTTTAAAATAGTAGCTCCCTACTGAATGTAAAATACTTGCAACATTGAGACACATAAGTTTTTTAAAAATGTAGCATCATTCTCATTTCACATGCTTAATAAGTTTGGAGCAGTTTTTTTAAATAAGAGTGCTTTTTAAAGATTTTATTTATTTATTTTTAGAGAGGGAAGTGAAGAAGAAAGAGAGAGAGAGAGAAACGTCAATGTGCGGTTGCTGGGGGCCGTGGCCTGCAACCTAGGCATGTGCCCTGACTGGGAATCGAACCTGCAATACTTTGGTTTGCAGCCCGCGCTCAATCCACTGAGCTACGCCAGCCAGGGCTTGGAGCAGATTTTTAATGTAGATGCATGTCATTTTACCGCCCCCCCCCCCCGGCTCTCTAAAGAAATGATGTCGACTTTCTTGTGGCTGCGTGGTAGAAGGAAAACGTCCAACTTCCCTTTGCCCTCCGTGACTGTGGCTTCGATTGTTATCCCCCCACGGGTCTTGGCTGTTCCCATGGAGCCTTATTTTCTTCCTGTGCCTCCAACGCCCCCCCCCCCCTTCCTGGTTTTGAACGAGTGGAACTGTTTCACTGACGTGGTTTCTTGATCCCCCAGGCCAGGCGGTGTCCGAAGTGCAGAGGTTATTCACACAGCCAGGGCGAGCCCACGGGGATCCACAAGAAAAGTAAAAACAACACACGTTATTTCATCAGAAAGACGAGACACAGTGGGTTTCACCACCACGTGGAACACAGGCAGACACTGCCACGGGCACGCGGTTCAAGTCGCAGCTGGGCTCATGCACTCAGGGTATGAGGGGTCCCGGGGAAGAGTGTGAGCACCCAGGGCCACGGGCCCTGTGTGTCTGTTTCCTTAAAGTTCACGGTTTACGTGCAGCCACTTAAGAAAGAGGGTTCAAGAGGCCGTGTGATCCCACGGTAACTAAACCAGTCCCTACAGAACACTGTTCAGTTGAGAAGGTTCTGGAAAAGAAACTGTGGGAGCAAAGGCAGAACATGCGGATGCTCCCCTGGGAAGGACCGAGTCTTCCCGCCAGTCCGACACCCGTTCCAGAGAGCGGGGCCCCCCCTCCCACCATCTGATGGGTTATTGGAAGTGTCACATCGTGCAAGGGCGCAGCTGGACAGACCGACCTGCTGTTTTACCAGGAAACTCACGGGCCCCCCACTGAGGTCACACGAGGCGACAACCTGGACCTTATCGGATCTCGTGACCAGCCGCACTGTGGTTGTGTCTGAGAGGAAGCGTGGGCGTACCCCCTGCATCATTGTCGTGACTGGGCCCCCTGTCTCCGTCTTGTCGTGAGACAGAGCCACCTCACGAGCCATCACAACGAGCACTCGCAACGTGTGAAGACAAACCGCTATAATTTGTTCAGCGAAGTTAACGAGAGCCTGTGGATGTTAATATTAAATGTTTGCGAGTGCCTCCGCAGGCTCTAAAAACACGGCATCGCCGCCCTGCGTGAGTGTCAAGTGCACGTGTCAAAAGGCGGCTCTCACGGGCCATCAGAAGGAACACAGGACAAATCATCTCAGGGACACTGTCCTGCACCGGCGACTGTCAGGCGCTCGGCAGACAAGGTGACCTTGTTAAAAATAGATGCCCAGCCCGCTCGGAGGGAATTCTGGAGCTGAACATCGGAGGATCCCGCTTGGAGAGGTTCTCTCCTTGAAAAGCCTCCTGATGGGTCCGGGCACCACGTGGCTGTTTTTAGGGACAGTGCAGGGGCTCCCGTTGCCATTTTTCTACAGCAAGTCACGAAAGTAGGACAGGGTGTACTTCAGGCTCAGCGAAGAAGGGTGTCCTCATGGACACCTAACCAGGGCAACAGAGGTGGGGGACAGGAGCCACCCAGCAAGGCAGACCGTGCCCGAGGCTCCAGCCCCTCGGGAGGGCAGTTTCCACGCTGGGTCAGGGCACCCCGCTGAGTGGTGAGGGGAGGCCTCCCCCAGTGGCGAGGGCCCCTCCGCTGGAGAGCAGGTGAAATAGCCCGAGGTCGTGGCTCGCTCTGGCTGCGACCCTTCGGAGGAGGTTTTGAAAACGATTGCTTCCTTTCCGTGTATGTCAGAAAGCACTTAGATGCCAGGTGCGGGCTTTAAGGTATTTATCTTTCACATGTCCGTGGGGGACTCTGCGGTGCTACTGGGGGGTTCTGACGCCGTGCGCGCGCCCGCCTGGGCCGGAGTGGGAGGAGCTCTGGGCAGTGACGGGAAGTCCCCGGGTCAGGCCGAAGTTAGACAACAGCCTACAGGTTTGAGAAACACGTTTCTGGCAATCCGTCAAATGAAAAGCAAAACAAAACTAAATGCAGGACCAACTGCATAGTTATGGAAATGACACAGAATTAGGAAAAATAGCCTATTAGGATACCGAAAGGTTAATGCTTGTACTTTTCAGCTTTGCTCTGTAAGTATCCTTCTGAATCTGATTTCCCCTAAAAGGGGGCATGAGTTCGGCAAGTCGCTGGGCCTTGGTTTGCTGGGTTTTCTGTTGAGATTAATAAGGATACCCAGCGCACAAAATGGGTTTGAAGGTAAAATGAGGTCATGTTTGTGAAACTACTCTGAAATGTTGATATGTAAAATATAACATGTACATAAAATGAGATGATTGGGATGAGTCATTTGTGGATTTAAAATACAATTTTGAGCACTGCAGGCTTCATTCATCTCCGTTACGGAACTCGTCTGACTGGAAATGAAAAGGCTGGAATATTATTGCCTGACACACTTTTCTGCTAACTGCGGAACACTCCGTTCCTGTGGTTTTCATTTGTAACCATCTCCTTCGTCAGCTGCAAACACACAGTGGGGAGTACACCTTGTAGGTACTTCAGATTCCTTGAGGATCCCCAATACCTTATTTACTGTTTTTAAAATCACTCTTCATACGTTGCTGAGTTGCTTTCATTATTGCAATAAGAAGCTTTACCCTGAGATTCTGCATAGACTAGTGGATAATGAAAGCGTCTGCTCTTATCAAAAATGTTATCTTAACAGGCAGAAACTATCGGATTAGAAGAAAAGGTTCCTACACCTACCAGTGCCCAATCAATCACAAAGACGATGCTTCAGGGGCCCCGCCCCGTGGCAAAAATTACACATTCTTTGAGCAAATTTTGCATCGTGGCAAAAATTATACATTCCTTGAGCAAATTTTGCATCTATCAGTATTCCAGCATAAATTTCACACCTAAAGCACAGGCAGGTCCAAATCACTGTCACTCATGTGCATGCCGCTGCGTCCCCTCTTCTGCATGCAGATGACACACACATGACCCCAGGTCGCTCTGAAGTCCACAAGGTCGAGGCTGGCAGCAGCCTGCCCTGCACCTGGGACAGGCCCGCGTGGACAAGCTCGGTGCCCAGTCCACCCACCCCATCCCCACGGCGCCTTATCACCACCGACCGGAAGAGGCGAGAAAACCTCCGATGTCAAGCTGTTACCTCGAGTCTGAAAGGGAGGCTGAGACCCAGAATCAGGAGGATTTAAAACGCCCGCTTGTCTCGTTGCTTTCTCTTCAGGTTACACAAAACATGTCCTGCAGGGAGCGGACTCTGCCTGCCCTTTCGTCTGAGTTTGCGCATTTTTAGGCAGTTCAGCTTATGTAGTGGATCGCATCGTTAAGTGACGCAGTTGTATCAGACCGCCGTCTTCTTTCCGGTGATAGGATGTGCCTTGTGAGGCCACTGGCCCGCGCCAGCACCCTTTCCCTGTGGCGAAGAGAAGCCTTCCCGCGATGCGGAGCAGCCCGGCATTCGCAAATCCCACCAGCATTAGCTCCAAAAGAGAACTTGTACTTCCCAGGCCAACACTCTGTGCTGCTGAAATTAGTCTGTATCACTTGGGGTGGGGGGGGGGGGGGGGAAGCTGTCCTGAAACATCCTTCTGTCATCAGTAATGCACGTGACCGTCAGCTCTGCACACGGCCAGTGGGGAGAAAAGTCGGGATCTTGGTGTAAAAAAAACGAAAGGGCCCCGAGGAGTGGGGAGAAAACCTACCTTTAACTGAAGTCGTACTAGGGTTAGGAACCTCTCTGTGGAGCCCAGTCTACAGAACGAAAAAAATCACACGCACGCATGTGCGCGCGCACACACACAGGGGGGCTGGACAGGGGCCACCCGGTGGGCACCTGCCGGAACGCCCCGCCTCCACGGTGCGTCACCACCCCTGGGCGTGGCGTGCGTGGCGCACGATGAGCAACTGCTCCATGAACTCATTAGAAGTAAAGGGAGAGCCCCACACGGGGAAATCGCTGCCTTGAAGGGAGATGTGGTTGTGGGTCTGATGGTGGCAAAAGTTCTCTCATGGGCTCGGGTGGCCCTGCGCTTGTTTCTCTGAACCAGCGACACCGCCACCCCGCACATCTATCCACCTGCGATTCCGCGAAACCAGGGCCCCAGGTCCGGAACACCGAACTGTGCGGCACAGGGGCTCCCCCTACTGCGCCCCGGGCGCCCTGCCAGGGTCTCTGTGCACTTCCCCCATGCGTCTCCCCGCTGCTGCTGCTCTTCCTCCCGGCACCGCGCTGTCCCTCGGACCGGAGCCAGAACCATCCTCTCAGAACCATGCGGGGAACCTCCCCCAACGCGCCCCTGTGCCGCATGAGTCTCAGGTGTGCGGCGTTAACCTCTCCCCAGCTCCTCCTATTGGAGAGTGCCCCTATTTGGCGCGGCGCCCACGCCTCCCCCGCGCACCGTCATTGCTGACTCCCTGGGCTACTTGCGCCGTAACTCCTTTGGGAGCTGAAACGTGTTCGCTGCTGCCGCCTCGGTTTCCTCGACGGTTTCTCCGTGCTTTCTCCCCCAGCCCCGACTTCCTGCTCGCCTGCGTGGGAGCCAATCCATCAGCCGCTGCCATGGCACACCCACGATGTTGTCCCCCGCCGCATCCTGCTCTGGGTGTGAGTCCCGGCGAGAAGTCTCCGGCTATCGTCCAGCACTTAAATTCTTTATGCCACTTCAAATGTGTCTTTCACGCCATTGTCTTGCTCTCCTTGAGACGCTTCGGAGGGACAGCAGGCTGCGGGTGCTGAGATTCACCGGAGACCGGCCGCCCCTGGAGCCGTCAGAGTGGCGTCCACTCCTTCCGGCCTCGCCACGGGTGGCCCTCCACTTTCCTTTTCCAAAACCGTATCTTGCTGCGGAAAGCGCTCCTACCATGGCTGCCTTGGCACTCAGTGACTACGTGTGCGCAGTGCGTGACCGAGTGTGAGCAATAAAGGGGTAAGTGTGCGATTGCTGTTGACCCTCGCACGACCTGGCACAGCGCGTCACGAGAACTGCGTCATTTTGCTCGGCTGAGACGTTGGGCCCCGTGTGGGGAACTCCCTCCTGAGAGAGGATTTAGACTCCCCTCTGTTGAAGCAAGAGAACCCGAGACTCGAACGCAGAAGTGACTGGCCGTGACTGCCCGGTGGCGGAGACGGGAGTCGTGCACAGTGTGAGCCCCGCCCCCCCTTCGGCCCCTCCTCTCACACAGAACCAGGCGGCCCGAGCCCACCCCGCCCTTGGGGGCGCTTTCTTGTACAAGGGGAAAGGCGTGTCATTAGATTCCAAGGAACTTACTAAGGTGCGGTGGGTATGCCTTCCAAGCTCTCTGAGAAAATGTTCCTTTGTTATTTAGAAAGAAAATACGATGTTTTCCCATGATTTTGCAACGCCCAGTTGCAGGGAAGGTGAAGTCAGTCCGGCCCCCTCCCCCGAACCCAGGGAGCTGGGGCTCCGCAGTGGTTCCGTGGCCGTGACTGAGGGCCCGCGGGCTGAGACATAGCTCAAGGTCAATGACTAATCAAGGTCTGTGACATAACCAGTGGAAGTCTCTGCTGGCACCGGGCCGGCTTTGCGTGTACTCGGTAGGCAAGGGAGTCGGGGCTTCCCACGGGGCCACTCCAGGCTCCAGCCACGTGTGGATCGCCCCACCCGGGAATAGAGGCACGTCACGCACCCCGAGGGCTCCACACCTGTCCTTCCCGCTGCCGGAATCCCGTGGGAACCTGCCTGGCCTTGCGCAGCTGCAGGACACCGATGTAACCTGCAGGACAGCTGCAGGACACCGATGTAACCTAGATGCTGCTTTTAAAACTACCTGTCCTTTGGTGGAGGATTGGACAAAGAGGATGCGGTGCGTGTGCACAGGGGAACACCACTCGGCCAGGAGAAACTCAGAAGCACCGCCTTCACGACAACACAGGTGGCTCTCGAGAGTTTCGTTATAAGTGATGTAAGTTAGAGTAAGTCAAGACCCAGATGATTTCACTCACGTATGGGGTATACAACTGAGCGCGACAAGTGAACACACGGAACACACGAACAGACAAAAACTCACAGATGCGCACCGCAGCGTGGTGGTCCCCGAAGGGAAAGGCCAGTCGGGGCAGTGGAGGGGAGAAGGGTCCGATACACAGTGACGGAGGGAGAGCCGACTTCGGGGGGTGGGCGCACGACGTAATGTACAGATGACGTGCCACAGAAATGCACACTGCAACCTACACAATCCTATTAACCAATGTCACCCCAAATCATCTAATAATCCTTTTAAATCTGTGTTTGATGTAGGAAAAAGTAGGGACAAAAATTTCCCTTTGCGTACATTTTGGACATTATGCAGACAAGATACGTACATGGTCAAATGGGTGTTTGGCATTTTGTTTCAATACATTCACTCGAAAACCAGTGTAATAAATGTTGGTAATTCAAGTGACATGAAATGATTTGGTTTCTTCATTGGCATTTCTTCCCATTTAGCCTTACATCATTTCCATTTTGAGGGTTGACGGTTGTTTTAAAAAAATCTCATTTTAAACTAGAAAAATCCCTTTTTCTGCCTAAATTTTATGTGTATTTGTTTGTCTTCGTGCTCTGTGCGCTAATTGTGATGGCTCATAAGCTAACGATGCCTCATGACACGCTATACCCACAGGCCCTGTCGTGGGGAATCTCAGCTGTGAACCCCATTTTCCATCCCCGATCGTTGTGTTTCGGGGGATCCTCAGGCCCGAGAAAGCCTGGGTCATCACCACTGGACCTCAGCAGGGGGCCACTCAAAAGCTTAAACAACTGAAAAGCAAGATTTGACTGTGACGAGAGACACTTGGTCATAGTCAGCCTGAAGTTTGTTTGTGTTTCCGTGAGATGAAATACGCAACGCCTCACTGTGTCCTTCTGTCTTTCTGTTGTGGGTTGTGCCCTCTGCAGGGTTCTTTTCCTTACTGACTCACCAACGGGTCACAGCTGTCACGCACACACTGGGCCACTCAACTCTAACGTCATACTAGCATTTAGCCGGTGCTAACGCAGTCACATCCACAGCCTTCCTCCCACATGGAGGACGCCCGAGACTCAGACATCACTGGCAGGGGTGTCGCTGGAGATGAGTCCGAGTCTCCGAGAGTCGGATTATTAGATGGGGGTCCCATGGGGTGTTCTGTTGCCATGAGTGAGGAGAATGCCCGGAGGGGATGTGACGACATCTTATGCAATTTCTTCCCAGACTTGGAAGTTTGGGAGCCATGGGCCCCTGCCATTTTATAATATATAGGAAATAGCTTCAAGTCAAAGAAAAAAACAGAGGGAGAAAAAGAGCAAATTTGGGAGTCAGGCTAATCTTCACATTTTTAATATGTCTTTCTATTCCCTGGCACCCCACAGTTCACGCCCACGGCCACGTCGCTGCCCACAGTTCTCTGCATTTTTATCTTTGAGAACACATTTGTTTTAAGAAGGCCCATCTTACAAAAGCAGGTACTAAGGGGTTTATTATTCTTTAATTCCATGCCAGTCATAAATAATGTTTTAAGGCCAATAAATAAGCTGTTGTAAAAATAGAAACTTAGAATTAAGAAGTATAGGTATGAGATAATGTAGACATGGTTTTGCCTGAGTTTGTCTGTGTTAATGTGTGGTGTGTGTGTGTGTGTGTGAGAGAGAGAGAGAGAGAGAGGCTGGATGAATTTTCACAGTTAATCTCAAAATTGTGCTGAGAGATCAGCTCTTGAAGTAGGTACTGCTGAACAGGGTAAGACTTCCAAAACCATTATTTTTTTAAATGTATGTGGTTATTTTTTTTTAAATATTCTTCTGTAGTCGAGGAAAAGTACTTTTCTCATTAAAGTGTTTTAATTCACTCATTTGTTTATTCATCTAGTCCACTGTCCGAGTATTCTCGCCCTGTCACCGACACTTCGCCAAGTTCCGCGGACACACAGATGAAGACACTGCTCCGACCCCTTCGTGCCCACTGGGGGGCCGAGAGCGACCTCCAGCCGGGACGCCCGGGCGCTGTGGCTGCCCGAGCAGCAGCAACCCCGACGTCTGAGGAGCTGAAGAAGGATCCGCAGCGGAAGGACCTTGAGCTGCTCTGGCGGGAGGGATGGGGGTGTTCCGGGGAGCAGGAAGGGAAGTGTATCTACTCAAAGGACCCACGTGGGCAGGGGCCCCGGCTGGAGAAAGCCTGGTGTCTCTGAGAAGCAGGACTCCAGCCCAAGAAACGGAGGGGACGGTGGCAGGCAGAGATCTTGAAGGACCTTCACCCCCTCCCGAAAAGTCCTGTGAGACTGGGGCTGGCTCGATTAAATTTCTTATTAAGAAAATGAATTCAAGAGCAATTACAAAATGAAAACGGAGTGCAAACTAGATTGAAGGTGGGGAATTAGAATAAGACACAGAGATTTCTGATTCAAAACAGAAACACTCCGCCACCCTCAATCCTGACGAAATGGCAAAAAGGCAAAAACGTGCATAAATGTGTAGCAGCCCTGGAACTCTCGCAGAGGTTCTAATCAGAATGTCAGCACGGGATTTAATTTCTGAAGATAGGAAGTGTGACGCATATAATTAAATACCTATCAAAGGCCCACTTTCCCCCTTTTCTCTGATAATAAACACCCTTGATTTGCCTGTGAAAGCTGCTGACTGCCCCCAGGCAGGAGTCCCATCGTTGCAGCTGAGGGTGATGTTGGAGAAGAAAGAAAATGTAACTTTCAAGGTACTTTTGGGAAAATTATTATCTTCCTGATAAAAAAAAATACCCTCGTAGTTGGTCTTTTCTTCTCATCTAGAATGTGGACGTGATGGCAGACAGACAGCAGCCATTTTGCCCCCAGACGGAAAAGCCAAGATAATCACAGAGATCCTGAGTCAGCATCATTGAACTGTTATGTAACCTCTGCAGAAGACACTAGGCTTTGAGATAAGGAAAGCCTTACTTTATTAAAATCCTCCACGTTAGCTATTTCTCTGACTTAAAGAAAAAAGCATCCCTGCACAGTGAAAGGGGGAACCGAGTGAAGACACAAATAGCACGGGAAATGCAATCTCATCCATAAGTTAAGGGTATTTCTATAATGAGCTAATTACAATCACCATGAGAAAGTCCACAGTTTTAGCCATCAGCCATTCTACCATTCACGTACGCAGGAATCTAATTAAGCGTTACGTTTAAAGCTAAAGGGAGAGGGGTTGCTGGTTGGTACCCGGAAACAGAAGGAAGAACTGAAGATGAGGGACGCTGTCGTAAAGTCCACGGTGACACGGGGGTGGGAAGTGAGGGGAAAGGAACGTGTGGCAATAGAAAATACCAGACAGAGTAAAAACTAAACTCCAATTTACATATAATAATGAACAAATAATACTCAGGTCCTCTGAGAGGCAAACCATCCAACAGATAAATGCGCACACGAGAGCGATGCACACACCGGCAAGCAAGAACAAAACCGTGAAATGGTGCAGACACGGCCGACAGTCATCTCCCTTCCTCCTCGGCAGCACGGATGTGGCTCCGCTGGGATTCCCACTGGACTTCTTCTGTCTGATAAGTAAACCCCTGTTTGCTTAAGGGACTTGTCTGAGTCAAGGTTTAATCAGGAAAATAGTATTAATTCCTGTTTCAACAAAGAGAATTCAGTAGACCAGTGCCCAGGCCTCCGACAACACAGAGCAGGCACATCCGACTGGCGGGCGGCACATTTGCCAGAGGTACAGCCCTCCCGTGCGGGCCACAGATGGGTTTGGGATACGCACACAGAATGTTGGAAATAATTATCTCCATAGTTACAGTACAACATCTTAACAAACCCTCCTCAAAAAATCAACATGGCAACTAGAAGGAATAGGGAAAACATGAAGGCTTCGGTAACCTACTTAACTTTGGTTTAATAAATACACTAAACACCAAGTTATACACACTACACTAAAAACGCTCATAGTTTTCAAATGTTTACAGATGCGTAAACAAAGTAAGCACTTGTTAGGCCATGAAAAAAGTTAAATTCCCAACAGTGGAAATTGAATCAGCCACGTTCGTAGTTCATACTCTGTGACCGCCACGTGCGACAGACAGGGAGGGAGTCTGACGACAGCTTGGGGAACGACCCCTGGGTGTCAGAGCGTCATGACGGGGACTGCGGGTCACTGAGAGTTGAACATCGATGACAAACCCGCGCCGTGCGGGCAGAGGAGGGCAGCGACCACGCCAAATGCGCTTTTGCCAGAAAACAAGAAACACTGGAAACAAAGTCATTAGTCATCCAGTCCCGAGTTTCCTTCATAATGTGAACCAGAAATAATTAGCTATAAAGGAGAATGCAGCTATGGAAGGAACATTACGATTTGAAGTCATAGAAATTTTAAAAATATCAGTGTTCATCAAAACAAGTCTTCAAAACAACCAATAGAATAGATGTTGATTAATTCTGAGCAGCGAAAGTGGGAGAAAGGACGAATAAATGTTGGAATGGTGAAAACAAGCCAAGGCCAAGATGCAAAGAAGGTTTTGTCAAAGAAAGAAAGCTTTTTATCAAAAATTTAAAAAGCATCTCTTGCAAGCTGGTTTGGTGGAGGTGTGTTCTTTTAGACTTCTTTTGTCTGGGAAGCTCCTTGTTTGGCTTTCTGTCTTGACTGAGAGCCTTGCTGGGTAGAGTAGCCTTGGTTGCAGGCCTCTGGTTCTCATTGCTCAGAATATTTCTTGCCATTCTCTTCTGGCTTGGAGTGTTTCCACTGAGAAGTCAACTGCCAGCCATTGCACTGCTGGGACTATATCCTAAGAGCCCTGAACCACCAACCCAAAAGAACCTATGCATCCCGATGTTCATAGCAGCACAATTTACAACAGCTAGGTGCTGGAAGCAACCTAGATGCCCATCAGTCAATGAGTGGATCAAAAAACTATGGTACATTTACACAATGGAATTCTATGCAGCAGAAAGAAAGAAGGAGCTCCTACCCTTTGCAACAGCATGGATGGAGCTGGAGAGCATTACGCTAAGTGAAATAAGCCAGGCAGTGAAAGACAAATACCATATGATCTCACCTTTAACAGGAACCTAAACAACAAAACAAAGAAACAAGCAAAATATAACCAAAGACACTGAAATGGAGGACAGGCTGACAGTGACCAGAGGGGAGAGAAGAGAATTTCAGGGGAGAATGGGAAGGGTTTGCAGGAACAAGCATAAAGGACACATGGACAATAACAAGGTGGGGGTGGGAATGGGAGGGAGTGGAAATGGGGTGGAAATGGGGAGGGCTGGGGGGATGGGCTGGGATTGGGGTGAAAGACAGAAAACTGTACTTGAACAATAATTAAAATAAAAATAAATAAATTTAATTTAATGTAAACAGCAAATTGATGATTTTTCTAGAAGGATGTCATAAAAATGGTCTCAAGCTAGAAAACCTGGTTAGAACAATTCTCATAAAACAAATTGAAGACATAATTTTCCATTTTTATAAATTTCCCTTAAAAACCCGGCAAATTAATTTACCAAATCTAACAAATCTTTACGGAAGAAATATTTTTTACACTATCTAGAATATTCCAAACATGTTGTCTCATTCTGCTCATGCTGCCATGACAAACACGGCAGACTGGTCCTTCAATGGCAGAAGTGTATGTCCTCAGTTAGGGGACTAGGAAGTCCGAGGCCAGGGTGCCAGCTGGTTGAGTTTCTAGTGAGGGCACTCTTTATGGCTGGTAGACACAGCCTCCTCCCTGTGTCCTCACATGGCTTTTCCTGGGTGTGTGTGAGGACAGACAGAGAGACAGGGGCAGACAGACAGAGAGGGAGGAGGGTGGGGAGAGGGGGAGAGAGCACACAGCAAGCGCTCGCTCCGGCGCTCTTTGTGCAAGGACACTCGTCCCATCTGATCAGGGCCCCACCCTCATGCCCTCCTTTCACCTCACTCACTTCCTTAGCGCCCCCAGCTCCCGTACCGCCTCACTGGGTGGGGCTCAAACAAATGAATTCTGGGGATACACAAACCTCCTGTCCACAACACCTTTAAAAGTAGAGCAAAATTGCCCAACTCATGCTATAAGATATCTAACTTAGAAATTTAGGTGCAAAAGTCACCCAATTAAATATTAATGATTTAACTCCAATATTATGATACATGATTAATGCAAGTAGGATTTATCTCAGGATTGTTTAACATTAAGGAATTTAGAACCCCATACTGTGCTAAAGCCAGGCTCCATATTTTCCCAAAATAGAAAGTTTCTTATTCTCAGACAAGAGCGGGCAGAAGCATCAGGAGGGAAACGGACGAAGTGAAGGCTCCCTCTGCCCGCCACGGTGGCTTCGGCGTCCGCGGAGTCACGCGGGGAGCGTGTCTTAGGTAATTCCTGCTTCGCTGCAGGCTTTTGTCCTCTCGGTCAACACGTTGTGTTTCTGCTGACGTTTCTTAGGAGCAAACGCTTTCGTCTGTTATCAGCACTTGGCTGATATTGTTCCCTTCAAATGCTTACATTGCACTTTATTCCATACAGTGGTAAATTTAGTAGGCTGGCATATTAAGCCAGAATCTGTAATTTCTAATAAAAGATAAAGGCCAGTTAATTGCAGATTAAATGACTTAGCAGCAACTCACTTTACGTGGAATTTGAGATTCTTATAAAGTGGAATCCAGTGTTAATAGAAAGTGTCCCTCTTAAGGTGACTGGAATTTTCCCTGCACACAAAATACTTCTTTCCTGCTAACGATCAAAGATTTCCGTCTACTCTCCAGCCCTGCAGACCCATCCCTGAGGCCCGCAGTAGCCGCCACCCTCCTGGACTCCTTTCACGGTTCCCGAGCTGCAGAACCACCTGGCGCTCTCGTGTTTCCCGTCCCTGCTGAGCGCTGCCTGTGTATTTTCATTTGAACCTGAAACTCGACTTTAAACCAACGGCCCTTTCCCATGACAAATCTTACCTAAATCTACTTGGGACTTTGTTCGCGCCAATATTATTTTTCTGAAGAGTACCCAACAGCTGTGATCTACCGGTAATTTTCTTCTTCACTGTACCCCTGTTTCATCTGAAATAAAATAGCATTGGAAGACTAGAGAAACAAGCTGGGGGAATAACGCACAGCAATTAGTTTGTCCTTAAAGTCACAGAAGAAGTTTGTAGTTTAGTAGCAAAACTGGAAGAAAATCAACTTTTGGAGGTGGAGTCAAGCTGGCATGCGAGGGAACAGGAGGCGTGGTAACGGGATGGCGCGGTCACAGCTCACCACGGGGCAGCCTTGCAGCCCCCACTGGAGGGTGGCAGTGAGGACAGATGGGCGGCGTTACTGGAGCAAAGGCCACTCAGAGGACAACAGTGGCGAGTGTCCGACTTAGTCAAATTCTGGCTCCATCAGGGCTCAGCGGGTCCTCTCCCCTTTCCCGTCTGTGAATGGAGAGTCCCCACCCCACGGCCACTCTGCTGGGGGCAGAGAGCCGGCCTTCGCATGTGCGCTCCGCACGGCAACCACGAGCGATGCCACTGGCTCCTTCTGAGGTCTTACCCGCTGAGCAGGGTCATCTTCACGGTGCAGGTAAGTGCGCTGAGGTGGACTGAGGTTGATTACTTACTTCAGGTCATACCCAATGAAGCCAAGATTTTAATTAAGATTTTTCTCGCTAGATCATTCATTCCCCAAATGGGACCTAGGAATTAATACCTATAATGTAAGGGGGAAAAAACTGTATTTTCTAATAAGCTTTGGAAATCTTGGGATAAACTAAGTTACAAAGGTCCATCCACATGGAGTTTCAAAGCACACTGACTGTGACAATGGCAGCGTGACTCTCCCCGAGGTGGCTCTGACCCACAGCGTCCTCCCCGCCTACAGAACGTGGACCTTCGTCATTGTAAAACACCCACCGGGCGGAGCTGTTCGGAAAATGTTCAAAGCACTAGACCGCACCAAGGTGGACCTTGAAAGAGATGGCAGGTTTTGAGGGTCTGAGGAAAGGAAAGGGGTAAATACATAAGCCTATGAGAGACCATAGTGAAAAATAAAGTTGTATTACATGAGATGACAGGTATTTGCTCAGTGCCGTTTAAAGAGAAATGCTATAATAGAGTGTGTTCAGAGGGGCATTTTGAGCACTACAACTGATACAGAAATCCATTAAGCAGCAAAGAAGACGGTGGAGTCCGCATTGTATTAAGCCAACATATTGGCTCTGTCTCTTTTGGTCGTAGTTAAAGCAGATGAAAAGTGTGTTCGCTGAAAACAGAGGAAGAGCTG
This sequence comes from Phyllostomus discolor, assembly GCF_004126475.2. Classification (NCBI taxonomy): domain Eukaryota; kingdom Metazoa; phylum Chordata; class Mammalia; order Chiroptera; family Phyllostomidae; genus Phyllostomus; species Phyllostomus discolor. Next base: position 2,852,014 of record NC_040911.2, on the reverse strand, counting down.
GGAGACAGGACGTTCATCCACCCACTCAGTGCGTGTTTATTAAGAACCCGTGCTCTTGGCAAAGAGTTCCGGGGACACTGGGCAGGACAGACGGGAGTCCTGCGCTCGTGAACCGTGCCGTCTGCCAGGCAGTGGCAACGCGTCACAAGTAATTACAGCTGCGCTGGGCGTGTCATTGAAATGCAGCTGGTATCAGGGAAGGGTATTCTAGACGGACCCACCTCATTCAAGGGCTGAACGAATCGCGGCTTTATGACCCAACCTCAGTGAGTTAGGGTGATTTACACTTGTGATGACTCATTTCCTCATCTGTAAATGAGATGGACACCTTACAGTGTCCTTACGAGAAATAAGTCATACGTTACGTGCGGTCACCTAATAACACCTGATCGTAATAACTACCACATGTGAAGGGAGCACTGTGTTCCTGGAATCCCTGCAGGTGTCTGAAGCCCTTAGTCCTCACGACAGCCCTGCGGGTTCGGGTTCACACCCCTTCTTTCCCTTTCTAAATCTATGGATTTATAGCTGAGTAACCTGAGATGCTGAGTGTTAAAGGGTTTGTCTAAGATCTCAGATTTGAAAGCAAAGGATTTGGTAATCAGAGGTAGGCTCCTAACCCTACTTTACATTGCCAAGGGCACTTGAACTTGAACTTGAGGGACGCTGCTTTCCCTAACCTTCCTGTACCCATGGAGCTAGAGAAGCTCCGAGAAGGTCAGGGTCAACATGGAGTCCTCAAGAGGTCCAGGTGTCAGCAGCAAACAGTGTAGTCCTTCAGGGATCTTTTAAAAGACACCCTGGCATTGCACTTGAGGGTTTTCGATCCCTTCATTCTGTAAGAGCAGACCCCTTCTTCACAAATAGAAAGTTAGCGTGAAACTGTTGCCTGAGGGAAGCTCCTGGGACAGGGGACCTGGCTTATTAGAATGGATAAAACCCCACCCACACGGGCAGCAAAGGGAGAAATCTACACCACGTGTGCGGGAAACCACACCCATATAGAAAGCGATGTTTTGCACGCCCTTACATGCCCCAGAGTCAAGCTGCTTAGCTATAGGCGGTCAATAACGTGAACTGAACATATCGATAAATTATGATAGAACTGACACACTGGCATCATAATTATGGCCCACTTTGTTACAGAAACGTATAAATGCTTTAGCTTCACAACAGCTCCGTCAGCAGGACCGTGGGTCCTGTGTTTGCTTATCTGTCCTTCTGGACACAGGAGTCTTGCTAGACCGTGTCCAAAGGGTGGGTCTTTCAGCTAAGACTAACGTAAGAACTTGACCTTGTTAACTGCGTGAAGGCACAACTAGATTGATCAGTAAATAAGGCATTTTCAACATTATAGTAATTTAAACCATTAAAAGAAAATAATACGTTCAGAAAATAAAAATCATCCAGGGATTCATGACTGAATTCCCCAGAGGTGTGGACAAACTCACCCACTGTCTAGAGTCATTGAGTGTCACCAAATGTCCTGTCTAGGACATTCACCCACTGTCCTAGAGTCACTGAGTTCGCAATCGGGTCTCTCATGTAGCTGACAGATGCTGAAAGCTCAAACGCACCTTAGAGCCCAGGTGGCCACATTTCTTAACAGGTTTGGGGAGGGTAAGTTTTTTTAATTAAGGTCAATAGGAATCGATGCCCAGCTAGAGAACCCTGAGTCCACAGACTTAAAGCCACACTGCTGGGACAAGAGAGAACTTGATTTGGGGAGAGAGGGCAAGCTAGCTTCCTCCAGGGGCTTAGCACTGACTGGCTGTCCCTGGACTCGGGGCTGCCTTTGATCTATCTGTAATGAAGAGCAAACAACACCTCATTGAAAGCGAGCTGGGCATCAAGGAGCTGACATTTTTAGACGCATTCACTAGAAAAGACACGTGGATTCTAGTTCCGCACCTACAATAGCCACCCTTTCTATTTGCTGTTTACTTCGCACGAATAAAGCCTTCCTAAATTTAAAATTTTGACTTTGTTGGAATGTTCTGAAAAGTCATTAAAGCATTGTACGGCCACGGTTGGAAACGGGTTCAAAGGATATCAAGGATAATTAAGAATGTGGTTCTTTCAAGCCTCTGAAAGAGCCCCGTGGCCCCAGGCAGGGCAATAGGCTTCATGTGGACTCAGAGTCAGGATAAACGATGTTTGCACTTGGGTTGTTTACTTGGGGGAAGAGAGCCAGGATGAAGTATACAAACAAAGTAAACTATCTGAAAACACTCCTCTGACAATGTTACTGAAACGGAGTTAAAGAAAAATTTCGCACACTGCCCAGATTTAGCCAAAAGAAAAAAACGATTCAGCAAGTTTGATGCCAAGACTGTAAGTGGCTTTACATAATTTAATGAAATTTAAATATAGTAAAAGGATAAAGCTTTGTTACTCAAATGCCTATTTCAACATTTTGAGCTGTTGAGTGAGGAAAAAATCCACAACGACCTTGCTAAGGTGTTCATCTTCCTAAGATTTTCCTATTAAATTACTCAGTGGCTGTCATTTATTTGCATTGTTAACACAAATTCAACTTTGGAAAGTATTTGGCATGTTAGTGATTTCTCCGAAGAATGTAAGGGAAAACGGATTCTCCCTAATTTGACATCGTAGCCCGTTCTCATCTTCTCCTTTCCGTTTCTGGACTCCTGCCGAGAGGAGTAAGGTGATCAGTAGTTTGTGTTCTTTTAAAGTAATGATGGCCACAGACACTCCACCGTGACCTGACCTCCTCCACTGGACGCCCCTGCTGAGGCCGCCGTGGCGGGGGGACCCAGAGAGGGAAGATGGGGGCACAGGCTTCCTTTGTGGGTCATATAAAGACATTGTTCATTTTTAAACATTTTTTCTAAAAGCCTACCGCGTGTTTATTGCTTGAAGAGTCAAACAGAGATGTCCAAAGTTAATAAATGCAGGAGAAGGAAGAGGGAGGCATTCGTCACCCACCCGCCCCCCCAGAGAACCCCGCGGCCCCTGCTGCTGAAGGGCACCACTCTCCACGCACGGTGACTGTGACAGTGTCGCCACGTCAGAGGCGGCACTGCAACCCCTGGGTGTCAACGGCGCACTGTGCAGCTGCGCCGTGGTTTCCTCGACCCCCCACCCCTGTTCGGGGACGGGGACCGTCCCCACTTTTATCTGTTGTGAGAAGACCGCAGCGCTTTATTTGCAGCTGCTCTGCCGTGTGGGCATCCCCGGCGGCTCGTGGGACGGTCCCCTAAAGGTAGAAATGCTGCGTCAAGGGGTCAAGCTCTTCGCAAATACTTAAAAACTGCCTTCAGAACGTTCGTGAGAAGTTACAAGCCTACCAGGAGTGTGAGAGGTCCCTACGTCCCCAGATCCTTGTTGGCATTATCATTAGTATTCTTGTTCATTTTCAACATTTTGTCAGTAAAATGTATTTCTTACATTTAGTTTCATTGTTTAACAGCAAGCTTGAGCAACTAACTATACATATTTATTGGCCATCTGTGTTTAAAAGAACCCTGTAGCATATATGCGCTCCACACCACTAACCACGAGGGAAATGCAAATCAAAGCCACAAAGTCATCACCTTGCACCTGTCGGAGTGGCTGGCAGCAGGGCACCAAGCAGCGAGCGCTGGCGAGGATGCGGGGAAGGGGGGCCCTTGGCATGGTGGGTGGGGTCGTCAGTTGGTTCAGCCGCTCGGGAAGACAGCGTGGAGCTTCCTCGGAACATTAAAAATGCAGCTGTCTTACCATCCAGCATCCTCACTTCTGGGCATTTACCGGGAGAAAACCAAAACGCTAGTTCAAGGAGACATACACACCCTTCTGTTCGCCACAGCGTTGCTAGGAAGAGCCCAGATCTCGGAGCGACCCAGACGCCCGCCCATCGATGGCTGGACAGAGGAGACGTGTGCACACACATGCAGTGGCGTGTTCCTGAGCCATAAAATCGAAGGAGATCGTGCCACGTGCAACAGCGTGAACGAACCCCGAGGGTACTATGCTAATCGAAGTAAGTCAGGTAGAGAGAAACAAATGCCATGTGATTTCACTTGCTGTGGGAATCTAAAACAATAAAATAAAATAAATGAATGAAGGAAACAGAAAAAGACTCGTAGATACAAAGAATAAGCAGTTCACTGCCAAAGGGGCACGGGCTCGGAATGCAGAAGGACATCAATGGTGCGGAGAGAAGCCCGCAGCCCGGGCTCAGGGGCCCGCCTCTGCCGGCAGGTGGGATGGCCGTGACTCACCGACGCTCCACTTCCCCGCAGCGGACAAGGGGACGAAGAGGCCGCGCTTTCATTAGGCGGGAAGACGATGCCAAAATAGAAATATTTCACTTTGGCAGCAAAAAGACATTTTCTGCATATTTAGTAGTTTAAAGTATTTGGTCTCAAAAAGAAGGAATGTATGAGCAGATGAGCAAAATGCGGTTATTTTTCCCACTGAACAGATTTTTATACACTGAAAGCCAGCAGAACGCGGGCCCGTGAGCAGACAGCCACCCGGGGAGGCGCTGGGAGGCCGGTCGCTCCAGCCGCGGGAGAGTTCCAGGTGTGTCTGCTGACACTGGAGGAAGCTTAATGACTCTTGGCACTCTCCGCCAGGATTCTTAACCAGGGGACAAAAAGCAGCAGATTGGGAGCAAATCATTACCACCAGCTATGCTACGGAAAGCTTGATGAGAGTGTGGCAAGCTGGACCTGATGACTGACAGGCCCCGTCCCAGGGGAAGGGCAGGGCTGGGAGGGTCTTCCACCACCAGCTCTGGGGAAGAGGGCGCCAAGGACCTGCCAGCCCGCCTTCCCCTTGGGGAGGGAGGGGGAGGGAGGGAGAGGCTGAGGAATGAAGTCAGAGAAATCGACTAGAACAGACTAAACACATGGCCTCAAATGTAAGGGGGGACTAAAGCGAGCTGTCATCGTGTCTCTGAAGGCACACTGACCAACAACTACTGTGTCCTGTAGGCTGTTTTATGCGTCTGGAAACTAGTCAGCCGGGGAAACACCAGCGCGTTCTTTCCCGAGCATCTCACAGAGGATGTCTTACATCCTTATAACGAGTGAGATTATAAGAAGCAAAGTGCGGAAGTAAGATGACAAATCAGAATAACCACAGGCCTTGGGATGAGATCTGAGACACCGTCCCACAGGACAACTGTGAAAGGCGCAGGTCTGCTGTGTGGGTGTGCCTGGGGCGAGGGGGGCCGCACAGGCCAGCCAGGAGGGGATGGATCGGTCTCCGGATTCCCGCAGGGCGTCCAGATGGAAAGTATCTCATAGTGAGAAGCTTGAAAAACATTAAGCAAGGCTGGAGCTGAGTCTGATTGTTCACAGGTCTGGAAATCCATGGATTTTTTGAAAAGAGCAATCGTCTATAGGTTCACAACACTGAATCACAGAACTCTCACATGCAGGAATTGTCCCTGGAGCATTCAATCACATTGGGCTGAAGACACCGAGAGACGGTATCGCCACGTGACTCCGCGGAGCCTTGGTTCCGATGACAGAGCTGGGGTTCCAGTCTGTAAGCTTCCATCTCCTCAGGGCCACGCCACCCTCATTGCGCCTGACCCAGGGCACCTCCACGCTGAAGTGAACTGTGTGGTGAGTTTCACCCTCTTGCCTTCCGCACCCGCCCTGCACCCGGCCACCGCAGAGTCTCAGCAGCGTGAGTGTCCGTCGCACATCCCGCCTTCGGGGCTGCTTAAAACGCAGGAGCTTACTTTTGGCTGACCCCCGTTAGCTGGAGACAAAGGGATGGAATTTGACCTTGACACATTTTCTAAGGGGACACGTATAACCGGCCCAACCACCTCCTTTACCCCTTGTATTTTTTTATTTATTTGTTTATCTATTTATTTTTGGCATTCTCTTTGGTGGTGGAGGGAAATTAATGTCGCATGTGACTGATGGAAGCAATCAATCCTGAAAATAAGCTTTACCTTATTGATGGACTCCTTAGATAAGAACACAGTCTTCTATGGTTAATGTTAGCCTGGGCAATGTGTCATGTCGTGAATAACATGGGTCACATGTGATTGGACTAAAAGGAAATTCCTACCACCTCACACTCCAGTGAAACGTAAGGACGGCCAGAGTTGAAAGACATATTTTGTTTCTGTTGTAACAGGAAAAAAAATTCAATTTCTACTCTTTAGCCATTTCCTGGGGTTTTTATAAGAATGTAATAATTACTACATATGCATGAATCTGAGGCAAGCTATTTTTAACTAATTAAGACAATTTCATAGGACGATGAGCAGAGGGAAATACTCAGGGGGTCTGAAGCACTCGTGAAAAGCATGGGCTCAGCTCCAGGACGCTGCGGCTGAGTTGCTTCTAAGACCCCCGTGGGAAACGCTCCATGTGTGTTGAAAATGCAGACCCCGCAGAGCTCGGAGCAAGAACCTCAGCAGGGGAATAAAGGAGGGAATACTCTGGGTACCAGGAGCTGAGGCTCCAGGTAAAATAACAGAAAGGAGTGGCATCGAGGCTTAAAGAAGGGACAGATGGCAACCAGGTAATGGAGAGGGAGGAGCACAGGTTTGGGGAGGCGGGTGGCGGGAATGGAGCCCAGGGAGGACAGTGCCAGAAGAAGGAGGGGGCGTCAGCCAGGCTAAAGACGACCGAAGAGCTGCACCAGCCATAAGTGAAAGCCCCCCATCCCACCGCCGGCTGCACGGGTCGCGGCACAGCTGGGCCCCTGGCAGAGCCCGGGGAGCAGTGGGGTGGAGCCAGCAGAGACGACGCTGAAGAGCCAGTGGGAAGCGGGGAAAAGGAGTCGGTGTGTCCAGCCGTTTCTTTCAGAGTTCGGCTCTGATCGCATGGAGACACTGTGATCTTCTGACTTCCCGATTTACTTTGTTTTGCTTTCTTTTTAAAAAGGGAGAGACTGGAGCGTATTTCAACACTGACGGGAAGACCAAGTAGAGAGAGAAATGCTGAAAACATGGAATAAAGATAATCACTCGGGTAAGTTCGCTCAAAAAGCGTGAACGGAGTAGTTCCTAGAGGAGGCATTGACTTCCATTATGTACCAGTGGATGGGTGTGGGGGTGTTGGTGGGCAGGAAATATCCCTATTTATTTGCAGGAATGCTGATGGAGTTCCTGTTTAATACTTTCTATTTTCATGCCTTAGTAGCAAGAGTAGTCAACCGCTGAGGCTCAGGGCAAAGGAGGGAGCCCGGAAGAGAGCTTATCGCTGTTGAAATGGCTGGTGATAGTGGGTGGGGGGCAGGGTGGGGGGGGGCAGCAAGCCAACAAGAGGAGAAGCCAGGCAGTTGTGAAGGGTTGGCTGAGTCTGGTGACTGTGCGTTGCATGGGTGTCGTTTGCCAGGCGGTGTAGAAGTGACCCCGGTGCTCCCCACTGAGAGACACTGGTTACCAAGGAGTGTGGAAGTCAGCGGGGGTTCAAGAGAGAAGTTTAGAAATGGACAATGCTGGCTCCCAAAAAACCAATGATATCTGACAAATTGAAATAAGTTCAAAGTTGAATCATTTTTGTATTACTTATGAAATAACCTGAATGAAAATAAAGATCAGCATCCCAGCTGCAGGAAAATTCAGGAGCAAAAGAAGTTATTAGTTTCCAGTACCACGTGGGACCAAATTCAAATTACAGCACAAAGGAGGGGCTCTCATTAAACAGACAGGACCAGAAAGGACGGGTTATACACGCACACGGAAGTGTGGACGCCCCGTTCTCCTGCAATCACGTTCGCCTGGACTCGCCAACCAGGGGACCGATTTCTCCAAGTGCGCCTTGGAGAGCCCTGGCTGGGCAGGACGTAGAGTTCCGCTACCTAACAAAATATACCCCCCTCGACTCTGCCCCTCCCCCGGATTATTTTGAACATAATATCATTTCAACCTTCAATGTTACAGCTGCATTTCTAAAAGACAAAATCTCACAATAACTACAATATTATTGTTCTCCTAAAGTTATTATTAACTAAATCCATACTATCCTCTGACACTGCATATGTACGCAGTGTTCAAATTTTTTCAAATGTAAAACATTAACTTTTGAGTTTGTTTAAGATCCAAATAATGGCCATCATCTGATATGCCTACTTTCTATCTGTAGTATCTATCTCCTTTCTCTTTCTTTCTTTCTCTCTCTCTCTCTCTCTCTCTCTCTCTTTTTTCTCTCTCTCCCTCCCTCTCTCTCTCTCTCTCTCTCTCTCTCTCTCTCTCTCTTTCTTTCTTTTGTGCTTGCTCACAATGTATTTCTTGAAGCCAGAGGGTTTGCTCTGTAGGAGTTGCCCCAGCCCGGCCTCTGGCCCTTGCATCACTGCGGTTTTACCTCACGCATCTCTCTCCTCTCCGTGTTTCCGGCAAACTGGTAGATGAGAACAGACCGAGGTCTGAGTTTCGGGCAATAACGCTGCACAGGTAGTGGCTGTTCGGGGCCCAGCGGCTGTTCTCCTTTCCCGGGGTTGGCGGCCGTGACCATCTTTGCATGGAGTCACCAGGGGTGGAAAAAAAAAGACATTCTACTCTGTCATTCCTTCTTCCCTGATGCTGAAGAGTTCCATAAAAGACACACTGTTGTTCATCAGCCAACCGTTTCTTCACCTAGAAAAACGCACCTGGTGTGCTTCAGTCCAGAGCAAGCACAACCCTTCCCGGTGGTCAAGTCCAGTCGGCACAGCCCTGCTCATCGGGACCCTGGGGTGTTTCATAGCTATTTGGCCATGTGTAATGGACACGCTTTGCCCCAAGTTTTGAGGGGGAAATTTAGGATGCACATCATACATGGTTATAGTGATTACAGACCACGGGTATGATAAGGGGTATAATGACCGCGTGTGTAATGTGCAGAAACACGGGTGTGCGTTATAAGCAGCAATATGCGGTGCCTTATTTCCGGTGTAACAGCTGTTCCAGGCTCATTTTGTGCATTGGACCTGGAATCAGGCAGTTCGGTTCTCAAAGACCTTCTCCCTTTAACGGGAAATGACAGTCAGACACCACAACCAGGGCATTGGGAGCTAATGAATCTTTGACCAATGTCCCAGCTTCACTGATGCTTGTCTCGAGAGCCCGGCCACATCTGATTGTCTTCCCTTGGCCCTTGACCGTGACAGTGTGACGGCTCTTCCGAGAGCACGCGGCATCCTTCCTCAGCTGGGGACCTGCAGCGCAGTCAGCCGGCCCCCAGGGAGGGTTCGGGGGAAGCGCTGGGCCATGCCAGAGCAGAAGCACAGCCCTTAGCTCAGCTTCTCCAGCCGTGCTCCGAAGCAGGGTCACCCTCCCCGGCCAGCCTGGGCCTGGGGGTGGGCGTCAGCAGTGACATGCCCAAATCCGTTCGCCAGGATGTCACTGAGTACTCACGGCTCCCGCCCAGCTCTGCAAAATCAGAGGACACGCCACAGACTCCCAGGGAGCACCAGGAGGCCCACCCCGGGAACCGGCAGCTCCCCCCAAAGAGCAGAAATATCCCCTTCGAAGGAAGACGAGGCTTCTTAACGGGAGTATTTCCTGGGGCTTCTCCCAGACTTCTGGTTAAAAGTCAGCGCACTGCAGTAGGTTAATAGGTTAATACACGAGTTGGTTTGAGAGGTGTTTGCATGGAGCAGTGACGGAGTCATCCTAGTTATTTAATTATTTTAATACACAACTAAAAGTTTCAATTAGAAGACATGGCCCACACCTATCTGCCTTTACCGAGGTCTTATTTCTCTGCCACGGAACGCACAGAGATTTTATATCTCTGATGAAACTGGTTTTCTAGTTCCCTCTGACGTGAAAATCCCCACCCACTGGACCGTCCTTGGTCTTTATTTTGTCAGCTTCTCTGGGGCTTCTGACACTTTTAGACCTTCAGCCTTGCCTCACTTCAGCCTTTAGAGGAGTAACAGGACCATTTCTGAGTGTCCTTCGATATCACCTACCTAACGACCTCCTTCCCTGGGTGTGTCTTCCCGGATGCCCCTCAAATATCAGCATCCACCCAGGTCTGCCTCTGGCTCATTCTTTTCTTCTTTGTCTCAAAGACAGTGAATCACCTTGGACTCACCCCAGCTCCCTGCCTCGTCCCCTGTGTCACTGAGAGACGCTGTGGTGGGCCTCCTGCCCGGGCTCCCGACGGGGTCCTCACCTTCCCGGCCCACCAGCCTCCAGCCCGATGCCGTCCCGTACAGTGCTCACTGGTCAGGTTTGGCTCTTTAAGTTCTAATTAAGAACCCAGGCCCAGTCACGCCTGCCACCACATTCCAAGTGCTCACAAGCCACCCGGGCAGTGGCTACGGCTCTGGACAGTACAGACTTGAACCCTTTTCATCGTCACAGAATTTTGTTACCCAGCCCTGTCTCAGTCCCGCACCCACATTCCAGTGTGTGCTCCACGGCTAACTACGCAAACCCTCTCTCTCCTGACCCGACTCCTCCAGCTCCTTCAGCGCAACCTGGACCTCCACGAAGCTTCCTCTGACCCTCGGAGGGTCCACAAGATGACCCCTCTAGGAGCACTGGGGACATTCTGGGCCTCCCTCCATCATTGCACTGATTATCAAGAGCAACAACCATCTGTTCATGTGTCTATTTTACCCACAAGCGTGCAACCTTGAGGACAGGCATTAGTTCTGCATCTCACGATGGTGATTTGTGCACGTAATTACCCACTCATCAATCCCATAGATGTTTCCTGAGCATTGCCAGGAAGTGCACAACACTACGTGTGTGACAAGTAAAACGTTTCATGTATTGAATGCGTATAGTCTAAATAAGTGTTTGTTACTAAGTGCCTGTTGACTGCGTAAATCTTGACTGTGACTCTGGAGGACCGATGTCATGGAAGCCAACTGCCATGCGTTTGACATGACAGATTTGGCGGTACTGTCATAAACAGGCCATTGGGTCATAACAACACACACCTTTACCTGACCGAGGTTGCTCCGCTTTCTCCCCATGCAAGAACAGATGGGGGGTGGGCGGGGGGGTGGGGCAGAGTCATCGGTAGACTATAATCTCCAGGTAAAAAGACTCTATTTCCAATTTGCTCAAAATTTTGTCCTGCACCTAGCCAAGGGCCAGAAATACCGCACGTCCTCAGAAAACACTGACTGAGTAAATGCCACGTGAACAGGGCGCAGGTGTGTTCCCTGCGCTCTCTCACTGTAAACCAGCGACATCCTTGAAAAGGCCCTCTCTAAGGCAAGCCAAATGTCGTAAAAGCTCTGTTTTTGAAGCTAGAATAATTTGTAGAATACATAAAAGACATACAGAAAATGATGCAGTATAAATAAAAATGCACCTTTTAAAAATATTTTAGAATTGCTATGCTGGAAAAAAGTGACAATTACATTACCCACTTCATTACATTAGGCAGTTTTCACCACGCAGCCCTCCTTTTGCGATGTATCCCTGCATCACAGGGAGCAGACCCAACCACAATAGTATAAATATTTTAAAAGTGATACTGAAGGTATAAAGCAGCCAGAATTGTATTATGCTTGCTCTTTGAGTAATTTCAGAAACATGCATAGAGTATCGGCAATTTGAAAGATATCAAGAGAGGAAAATGTGATAGAAGATTATAGATTGAGTGTTCCGTATCATTGCTTTAAGGAGTAATTCTCATAAAAAGCACGTGCTTTAAACTGAAGAGTTTCTTGGGCCAAAATAGACAATGTGACGATTTTGCATGAATGATGAATCTAGTTCACTGAGACATCCAAAACTCAATTTTTTCCTGTGGCATTGAGCAACTTCAAATCATTGTTCAGTTAATTTAAAGTAATCTGCACGCAAATGTTCTTGCATTGAACAGAATAAGCAAGATGCTATGTTATGTTACTCAGTAACCGTAAGTAAAGTCAGTTGTCAACAAGCCATTGATACAACAAGTCCTCAGTGTTCGTGGGATACGATAGAACCTTGACTTATTTAAACTCTTTTATAGTATCTATATGGTCTCAACTTTTCTTTTATCTGCACTTAATTAGTTTCAAATTATTTACACCATTTGTTCAACATTTAGACCAAACCCTATTTCCTTGGCAACTCACACACAGGGTTTTGAAACCCGTAAATGAGTCGACAAGAATGTGACAGGGGTGTGGCTACGTGGCCTCCGTCCAAACCTCTCTACTCCGCCCACTGTCAGTGTGGCAGGCCACGTTCACAAATAACGAACTCAGGGAAAAACTGCACAGACCATTATGGCTTCGATTGCCTGGCCTCCAGAATAGCACCTTAAAATTTTTTTTAAATAAAATAGATATTGTAGAATACAAACACAGTAAAATCCCCTTTTTAATTAAATAAGTGAAAATTAAACCGAAGGAAAGGAATTTTGTTAAAATATTAGGTTTTATATATTGATGTGGACACCGATCGGACTGCAGTGTTATGAATGAGGCGAGGTAAATTCACACGGACTACCGAGTCCTGTGGAGGAAAAGGGACAGCGTGGCCACTCTCTCAAAACGAGAGTGCACCGACCTTTGCCTTGACAAGCTTTTATTGAGCTCAATTCACACAGGAATGCAGGTAGAGCTCATTAATCATTGTCAGGCAGTGAGGATCAAACAATAGATAGCATACAAAGAACTCTGAGGGCTTATTCTGAGTCAGGGTCTGTAAGCTAAAGGGCTACAAAACTTTGGAAAACAAATTCATTTCCTACTGGGGGCCTTATCATTTAACTGAGGACTAATTCTCAACAAAGCAGGTTTCACAGGATTTTATGTATTCTTTCTTAGGCCTGATCGCCTTGGGGAACCCGCCCTTTCCAGCACATGGCTGCACCACCCTCTGTCATTGTTTCAGGCTTAAGTCAGGCGGGGGAAGTAAGGCAGCCAAGAGATTAGGAGACTTCTCTAGACAGAATGAGGACCCAGGCCACATCAAAGCTGAGGGGCAATGGTCCATCACTCCCTTTTGCTATAGCCCCCCAAGTCCTTCCCTGGAGAGTTCCCTGTGATCGTGCCTGTCTTAGGTCATCCCTCCCTTGAGGAATCTTACTCATCATTGGCTAACAGATCAAGCACTGGAGGCCAGGCAGGGTGAGGTGAAAGGGGCAGAGGCAGTGCCCCTGCCAGGGAAATAAGCTTTGTCTCTTTAGTGGTTTATGGTCCGAAGGTCAAAGATCACTCACTCAGCCTTAGCCATGGGAGGGCGGGGGTGGGGCGGGGGACAGCTTCTGAAACCAGGCAGGGCGGTTCCCAACAATATATAGTTGCCAAAATCTATAAATCAAGTTGCTTCCAGTCAACTGTATGCACAGTCAGATATAGGCACAAGTAAATGCACACACACATTCTAAGTAATGGTTAATATTTTAGGAGCATCAACGTAGCTTTGTGTCTGCTTCTCAAACTGGGCCTCCTCTAAACTTGGGGTGTACGGTGCTGTGTCTTTCCATGTTACAGAAACCAGTGCCCCAGTTCTACTAATAAATGCAAAGATACAAAGGCACAGGATGCGAAATTTGCACACACTCCCTAGCACTTAGACCTTCTCTAACAAATAGTAAGCAGTTGAGTAATCAATGAATCTGGTTTTAAGGTAAAGTGTTTTGGGTTTGCTGAAGTCAGGTAATACCTTAGACATCCGGGAATTAACTCTCATCTACCTTTAAAAAGGTTTTAAGAGAATTTAAGAGAGATTTACACTGTCAAATGATCCGACACAAAACTAAAATCACACGTAGCAAAGTAACAAGTTCATATACATCATCAAAATTATAAATGTAAATGTTAGTGTCTCACAGGGAGATGATGTCTTATCTTCAATAAACTAAATTACTCTCAAAATTGACCCCAGAAATGGCTAGAAGTGCACTATAACTCAAGCAAATGTGTCATGGTAAAGCACCGTGACAAGGCGAAGTAAAATGAAGGCTCCTCGTTCGGTATAAGTGAGTTAATTATTCGTGAAAACTCACGCTGGGTCAACTCCCACGGCAGTGCCGGCCAGAATTAAAGAACAGCTACCTTGATACAGCTATGACCATGTGCTAAATACTTTACCAAGATGGATTCACTTCATCCTCAGGATAAAATGATACCACTATTTTCCCACTTTACAGAGGAGGAAATTAGGCCCCCAAAATGTAAAGTAACTTCCGTGCAGATTCACAGCTCAGCTGGGTTGCAAACTACCCGGCCTGGGCCCAGAGGCTGGGTCCCTAATCTCGGCACTGTCCGTGGTTCTCTCCGCTTATCAGCGAGAAAAGTATCCTGGAGTAAGGAAACGTACTGCTCACCCCGGGACGTGTCTCAGACACCCAGCCGCACTGTTCGACAGGTACAACTTCCTTTCAGATTACATCTGCGAGCTGCTGTGTGCACCTGCCCGTTAACTCTTCACTAAAGACAGCGTCTCACAGGTCAATAGTGACTTGTGCTCCGCCGTCGGTGCACAAGGAAACAGAGACGCAAGCACGGACGGACGGAGGGCACTGGGGATGGGGTGCACTCTCCCTGTGCCCAGCACCCGGCACCCAGCACCCAGCACCCAGCCCCGCGAGGCTTTCCCCCCTGGGCAGCGCACGAAGGGCCGCCAATCCCCCTCCCGTATCCCTCTGGCTGCGTTAGGGCTGTCCTGCTCCTCTCACGAGTTTTGTTATAAATAAATTCAGAAAAATAGCTGAGTAAATATAAAATCAGAACGTATTGGGTTGGCCAAAAAGTCCCATTTGTTTTCTCTGTAAAATAAAAGACACGTTTTTTCATTTTCACCAGTCATTTTATTATTTTGATATTTTGAGGACTTCGCCTATGTCCTGCATTGTATGACGTTGACTGTACTCTATCAATGCCTTGATGTGATCGCTATCAACCTCAGCTGGTCCGCCCGGCTGTGGAGCGTCGTCCAGCGAGAAGTCGCCAGCACGGAACCTCGCACACCGCTGCTGACACGTTCGGTCATCACGGCACCTTCTCCACGCACTGCACACACCTGTCTTCCCATGTCAGCTGGGTCTTTACCTCTCTTGAAACAATACAGCACACTATGCCAAAAACGTTGCTTATTTACTTCCACTTTCAATATTAAATTGGCTCTACAAAAATTCACCAGTTCTGGTAAGTTTTTCTTTTTCAATGCACACTGATATGACCACGGTCACAACACAATACAATCTAACAAATTTTTTTCAAATGAAGATAGAGACAGCTAAGCATTACGAGAGCCATCTTACAGGGAAAAAAATGAACTTTGTAGCCAACGCAGTCATTGTGAGGTAGCGTCATTATGTTCATTGTTGCTGTTATGGGGTTGGGAGGGGGGGACCCAGGATCATTCACAGAAGGAAGGAGGGCTCTCTCCCTTTCTTATTAAACTGCATTGATTCCGTGCAAAAAACAGGGTGCTTTCCCGAGCATGAAAAGGTGCGTTAACTATTAGGTGCGTTAATTTGTGCGTTAACTGCCCGCACAGCGGGGCTGACGTCCATCCTAAGTGCTGCCCTCCACGCGCTTCACCGTCTCTGACCACTAGCCGCTCCGCGTCTGTGGGCCGCCCTTCCACAGCTCTGCCTGCGCGATCTAAGGTGAAACTCGGCGAAGAATCAGCTGCGTCACTCCTCCGTGGCAGGAGCAATCCGTCTGGCTCAAAGACATCCGTCCACGAAGCCACGTGCGCCGAGACGGCCCTTCCTCCCCAGCAGCGTCTCCTTGTGAATGGACCCAGAAACGTGACGGTTCAACCCGTCACTGGGCACTGCTACGGAGAGCTCGCAGATCCTCTCTCAGCAGCTACGCTTCATCGTCCGTGCCCCGTAGGATCGCCGCTGCCTAGTTTTTAAGTAGTGTTACATCTGCTCTCAATGAGGCATTTCCTAGGGAAAACAGTCGATGACATTATATACATATTTGCTGAAGTCTTGCACCATTAATCAGATTCAAAAGTGGAAAAATACAGCTAAAGTGGCATAATTCCACGCACTAATTATCCGCCATTTGTAACAGCCTTGCTCATTTTTCTTGTGACTTATTTCCCTGCCTCTCTCCCCCCCACGGGCCAGATGTCAACAAGCTGCTGTCGCAGATGAGTCAGACTCCCTTTGCCGATCTGTGCTCCATGTGTGCTCTCTTTGCTCACTTCCCGCGCGGGAGGGCGGGAGCGGAGAGGCGCCGGGGCTCCTCCTCCTCCACCAGGACTCAGCTGGTACGGAGGAGCCTCTGAAGGTCCCCAAAGATCCGTCACACGCATCGTGTGACACTTGCTCTGGAGAGTGAGACGCCAAGAAAACACACCTTCTCGTGGGAAAGGACAAAGCAGGAAGTTTTCACTCATTCACCATCAGTAGCTGATTGTCAATGCAATTCGATGAACAAAAATGTTCTGTTTTAATGAAAACTGCCCGTGGAATTCACACGTCCGTCCAGCTTTACTTCTCATGGACACAGTCTCTACGCGGTAATGGACTCCCCATCACTCGGAGAGTGAAGGGGGTCAGCCTGAACTGGCCCAGCTGACCAGGGCAGTGACCATCGCTCTCTCCTGTGAGATGATCCTCACCTTCCTCAAAGACTCCAGTCTGGGTGGAGGGTGCGTTCAAATCTTCCTGAGGTTACTCTAGTGTCTTCTGGCCTCGGTGTCTATTGTACATTATAGTCACTGCTGCAGTGCTAGTCAAGTTCAATGTTCAGAATTCCTCACCGAAGCTGCTGCGTCTCAGATGGCGCTATCCCTCTCGGCCCGCCCCAGGCCAACCAACGTATCTCTACGTAGGGACAAGTTTTCACGGTCGGGGGACGTGGGGCAGTGGGCCTGGTCTACTGCCCGCTGGGCCATCCGTCACCGGCACCCCAACGCCCCCTGTGCTGTTCCGTTAGCTACTGCTGTGTAGCAAACCTTAAACACGGTGCAAACGGCACCTTTCATATTTGGCCCCTGGACTTGGTGGGCAGACAGTTACGGAGGTTTGTCTCCGTGGTGTCTGGGGCTTCAGGGGACTCACAGTGTCACTAGGGGAACATGGTCAGGAAGGTCGCTCACCGTCACATCTGGTTCCCTGGGTGATGAGAGGGGGCAGCTGGACTCAGCTGGGGCGTGACCAGGGGGCCCCACGTGGGCTCCCGTGGCAGCTAGAGCCCGAGGGTCTGCCGCATCAAGGATGCGTTTTCTCCACAGATGCATCCCAGTGCAGACCCAGCCCCCGTCCTCTCCGGGACCCTCGTGTCTGCCCAGGGAACTCTAAAACAGATCTCTCGAACCCTGGCACGGACAGGCAGGGACCCCTGGGAGATGGAATCCTTTCCTCTCCGTCCTCATGGCTCGCGTCCGAGCACAGAGCTTTCGGGAAGATCTAGCACCAAGCCCACTGGTCCGCACGGCAGAGCGAGGGCGCCCAGGCCGGGAACACGCAGGCCGACTTCCCGTCCCTCCTGGCGACTGCAGGAGACGGCCGTAGGAGAAGAGGATTCATTGTACAGGGTTTAATTAGATTCACACTAATTGCTTACATTGGGCCCGTGGAGCTTTGTGAGCTACGGCTTCAGGATACTTCCTAAAAGCCTCTCCACCCATTTCAGGTGACAGAAAGTTTCCCAAGCGTGTTTATTTAACAACAAGAACAAATGCGTGTGGGCAAGAATGAGGTCGCAAGTAAATATATGAAATCCAGGTCACGAAGAAGTGAAGGAGCCGATTATTACACAGGAATTTTTTGAACATCCATGAATAGTAGGGGTTGACTTCCAGCTCTTGGCTCTTAAACTCTTAATACGAACAAACCTGCAGCCGTGGCATTGAGTCTCTTTAGACATAAGTCTGGCAGATGGATAAATCTGTGACTCACCCCAGCTGTTCATAAAAAAAAAAAGACTTTGGTTTTCCTTGTTTTAAACATCTTAGTTGACTTGCAGTTTATTTTCACAAGCCTGTAAAACCCCAGCCGCGGATGCCCCTGTCAAGTACAATTCCGCAGTGCAGGCGGAGGGACACCAAGCTCCTCCTGCAACCTGACATCGAGAGGCCAGGAGGAGAAGGAAGGCTGCAGACAGGTTCGGTGGCATTAGAATGTCCTACATGAATATCCTCTCTCCTTTTCCCTGGGGGAAGGGCATCACCATGGTAAACAGTTGTGGAGTGAGAGAGAAGCTAACTGGAGAGCTAGCGTCTACGGGGAAAGACAAGAAGGATAAAAAGTGGGCTAGTACCTGGATGCCACTAACAACAGTGCATTAGCAGGCTGCCGTTTCCCCCAGCGCTCCACAATCAGCGGTGCGTGCAGACCATTGTTGTTCTCAGCACTGCTATCATCATCATCATCATCATCGTCGTCATCACTCCCTTTTACTAGACACCAAGTCAAGGCGATGACAGGGAATTGAGAACTCTAACGCTCTGAAAATGCACTTCATTATTTTCATCATAAGTGAATTCATTCCCTGAAGGAGGCATAACATGTTTTTGAAGCAGCAATTGTACAGAACAAAATAGAAATTAAAAAGGAGAAGAAAAACAAGGAGAGAAAACGTGCTGGATGGCAGCGTGCACGTGCGTAGCCAAGCTCCTCCTGCCGATGAGAGGGAGGTGGAGTTTGCATGTCCTGTTTCTGACCTTGAGGTACCGAGGATGGGAAAAGAATGCCTGGAAGGTACGCCGAACAGAATTTCTACAAAAAAAACCCAGAATGTTTCCACCGAAGAATCTCGGGGTGGGAGGAAGCTTTAAGACGATCTGGCCACTGGGTTTGGGGGAGAAGTTACCGAGGCTTGTGACGGCTGAGGCGGATGCTGACACGAGGAACCCTAGAAGAACCTCACTAGTTCTTCATAAGAGGGGACACAGCTGAAGAGCGCCCGCACGCACGGGCGGCGCCAAGCCGGAGCGTCGCAGACAGGGGAGCGGACGTGGGCAGACTCGGGGGCTGCGGGCGGCTCCTACGCTTAGACACTCAGAGGCCATCATGAAAAAGGACTCTGAAGTGTTTGCCGTAGTGCTCCTCAAGGTCGATAAATTTGTCAGCACATTTGGAGAATGACTTGATCCCAAGGCTACTAACCCGTTTAAAATCTTTTATAAGCCTTGTTCCTAGAGTTTGCAGCGATACGGAAATTCTCTCCCTGTAAGACGTGGAGCACAAAACTTCATCGACTTGAACGTTTGCATTTCAGAGGAGCGAATCCGTACGCACTGTTGTCTACCAGCTACGAGGCCGTGTCAGTGACAGCTTCCGCCCTGAAACAGGGATGTTCTGGGCTCCTTGTGTTTTTATATTTTCCACACTGCGTTCTGCGTGAACTCATATTCTCCCAGTGGGAGCCCACGTGAATGAATTGCACATTTATCCCTAGCCCTCTCCCTCTTGTTGGCACAGAGTGGATGTTAGTGAATGTTTATGCAGTAAAAGACGAAGAAAACCACGCTTGTAAAAGTCCATTCGCGTGGATGAAGTGACGGACATGGCCCACGTGCATTTTGACTTAAGAAAAAGTGACACACTGGACACTGCTGCTGGGAGGAGTAGCCTGCTGACCACCGTGTGTCCCGGGGGACGGGAAGGTGTGGCAGGGACAGCAGGCCAGGTCTCGCCCCAAACACACAGTCGCGGGGCAAACGGAATTACGGCTCATCGTGGCCACAGGCTCCTCCGCACAACACCGGCCTTCCCCGTGTGGACACGCTCCCCGCTGACACCCGGTATCGCTCTGTTCTGCTTCACTGGGACCGGACTGTCGGCTCCTCAGATTTCCACTCCACAGTGGCTTTCTCCGGGCCACCACCGTCCAGGCGTGCCCCCAGCCCCAGGCGGGCGCCTTTCTCAATGTCTCTGTAGCCCCCACGCCTGTACTGTGGGTCCCACTTGTCGCCCTGAATGCCGTTTCCTGGTGCCTTGTGTATCTCCCCTCTGCATCCTGTAAACTCTGGGACAGCACATTATACTCTGTTCCTAAGTGTATTTCCAGAAAGAAACACAGTGCTGTCCCCTGGGCTGGGCCCTCAGTGCTGATTTTCCTCTGGCCTCTGACCGGACACGCCAGGTTTCCCCGCTCCGCCCCCTCCCAGCAAGAACGGGCCCTGTGCCCAGGCCCCCTGGAAGGGCCTCCGGCAGCTACGGGGGGGTTTCTGCATCCATGGTAAGCACCAAAAAGAAGAAAACGCCTCTTCTTCGTGGGGTGGCACCCGGTCTGCACGTGGCACCCGGAACGCTGTGTCCACTGGAGCCGGAGCAGAGCCTGACGTGTGTGTTCATGCGGCAGAGACGGAAGGACGAAAACCTCCCGAGAGCTCAACTCTGGGTGCTGCGGAACCACCGCCCTGGACCTGCCACCACCCTGGACCCGCCACCGCTCTGCCTGAGGACCAAGGGTGACAAGAGAAACAGAGGGGAGTGTTGGAGAAGCCCCTCACTGGCCCGCCACGGCACCCCCGCATCGGAACCGACCACAGAGTCCGGGGCCCAGCTCAGCACACACCCTGGAGCTGTGAGAAGAGACGCAACGTCGGCCACGCCCGTGTTCCCAGGCCCGGGACTGAGGACGGCCCGCCCTGCCTTTGCCAGGGGGCAAATCCACGTACCCCGTGGGGCTTCGTCAGAACTCTCCGGGGCCCTGGGCACCTGACAGCCCCCCTGTTTCATCAAGGCCTAGTGAACCCCAGGGGTTTACGACACCCGGAATGTGGCAGCCTGGCGCTGAGCCGAGGTGAGTGCATGGCCCACGGTGAAGCTGAAGGAACGCAACTCAGAGTATAGGTCACTTAGTGTTTACACGATGACTTTACTGCTAAGGTCTGATGAAGTAAGGTACACAAATTGGTGTTTTTGGACTTTGAGTCGGATGTCCATATGCTAAATTCCACGGGGCCATCAAAGGCACATATGAAACACAATAATAGTAGGCAACACATATTTCTCCATGGAGGCAATATGCTGGGCTCAAGCTGTGTATTCACACCTCTGAGATATATGTTACTACTGTGATTTCACTCGCATTCACAGACGCAAAACTGAGTTACAGAGAGGTCAGGTAAGTGGGCCAAGGTCGCCCTGCTAGTAACAAGCCAAGATGCAGAGCACACAGAGTTAAGCTCTGCGCCATCGCTCCCCAAAAATACTGACAACACAGAGCAGCATCTGACTGCACAGCATGCGGAATATTCCAGAAAAATGATTGACAGAAACTCTCCATTCCCGGGCATACGCACGCAGAGACTAGGAACCACAGCCAACAGATAGAGGGCAGAGAAGTGTCCCAACCTGCGAGAAAAGCCAGCTGAGGGACATATGAAATGCCATTCGAATATAATTGCCTGTGAGCTTACGATAAGCCCAGATAAGGATGTCAGTGGAGGATGGAATATTGTAGAAGCAGAAGCCCGAGTCACACCACAAAGAGCACTTCGGAGTGGGACGCCCAGAGGGCGTGGCAGCCCCGAGCTTCCACAGGCTGGTCTGCGGGCACAGCGTGATGTGGTCGCACGCCCATCGCTCTGCAGGCTTGGAGTGGATCGGACCCACCCACCTGTGCGGACAGGTAGCCCCGCCCCCTCACTCATCCACCAGCCTTCTCCTGTCCACAGACACATAGTCCCAGAAGACAGCCTGCCAGGGCAAAGCAGCCCACTTTCCATCAACGACCAAAAGCCTGGAAACAGGCACTTTAGGGAGAAAAACAGGGAAACAGAGAGGGGTCTGGCAGACTGTCTGTCATCACTCTGCCCGAAGCTGTGATGGAGAAGCAACACACGTGTTACATGCAAACCAGCGTGCGACAGCAGGCACTGTCACCGGGACAAGCAGGGCAGGACCCCAGGTGGTGCGCGCTGGGCGAGCTGAGCAGACGGAGCTACACGGGTCACACGCCCGGTCACTGCACACGAGTGAGAAGGCTCGCTAAGTCGTTTTCGTGCGGCTCAGAGTGGACACTTTCGGGAAGTGGGTGCATTGCATTCTGGACCCCAGCCAGGAGAACCAGAGAGGCCCTGCACCTGGGGCAGTGGTCAAGGGCCAAGTGCAGTGCGGTGTCTGGCTCCGTGGGGTTTATTGTGCATGTCAGCTACGTGTCTGGGCAGCATGGTGACCTGGAACGCAATGTGATGCCTGGGAAAAGTGCTTCGTAACATCAATGTGTTCCCAAAGCGCCTGCTGCTGACATCGGGGCCCGAAGGAGAGACAGACGCCTGATGAGACAGCCCCTGGCAGCCGCCCCCTCTGTGCCAGACACAGTGGGAACCGGAGGTGGTGGCGGCTCAGGGACACCGCCCCAGCATCCCTTCCTAAAGTGCGCTGCTGGATTCCAGTGCTGACCCCGTCCTTACTGAGAAAATGTGCTAAAAACAGCACCCAGACCCACTCACATGTCAAAGCCCAGGGCTGCTCTTCCAGCAGAGCGCTGAGCCCCCCGGTCATCCCGGAGCTGGGGTGACCCTGGCGCCTGGTTCCCGAGGGGGCTGTGCCGCTCAGAACATCAAATCCTGACTCCGAGTGACGACAGTGCCGCACTTCTGTGACAATCTTAGACTGCGTTAAAAATAAACTATACAATGTAGTCAAAATGGCATGCATTTGAATAATGCATTGGAGTTTTAAATACACATTTTACCCAGTGCTTACTCATGTATTCCTGGCGCATTAATAGAATACCTTGCAGCTGCTATGAAATTTGAAACGCAAAACCAGTGGCCACGAAAGGCCTAACCTTGCCCTCCAGGGGCTGACTCACATCTCGGCAAGAGCCAGCCAGAGGACAGCCGTCCAGGGCACTCTGTAGACGATACAGTCAACATTCGGCGATGCCTGGGAGTCCTCAGGGGTTTGTTTGTTGTTTCTGTTTTTTTGTTTTTTGTCTTCCTGTCCCTGCCACATGAACCCATCAGCCTCTGGTCCCCTGTAAGGGCACCAGATTTTATTCCAAGTAAAATGACAAGATGTGACATGGGACATGGAATGAATTAGTTCAGAATTTAAAAGCATCCTTCTTTGCGTGGCACCTGCATGATTTTTATCCTAGCTAAAACAGGAAAAGGAAATTCACGGTCACCTCCACTCGAAGCACGAGGAAACTGAGGCTCAGCGAGAGCCCTGTCTTGCCCACGGAGACCCGACGAGTCAGCGAGAGGGAGAAGGGACATCGAACCCGAGGCCACCTCCACCAGGGCTCCCGCGGATTCCGCTACCTCGTGGCGGCCTCCTTCAGGCCTGCCTGTAACCAGGTTACACGCAACAAAAGTCAAATGTCAAATAGGAGTGTTTTCTTTAAACATCCACATACCTGAAATTACTCCTTGAGAAATGAAAACATGGCTGAAAATGCGCTTAGGAGATTTACCCCAAAATACGAATAATGAAATGTCTCAAGTAAAAAAGATTGAATCTGACTGCCCGAAATAGGTTGCGTGTGACCAGGCCAGCAAGACTCCATTTAAACGTTCCGTGTTAAATCACCGTTTTCCATTTCTTTCTGTAGACGGGAAATACTCTGACTGGGGCGTCCCCTACCTGGGCCCGCAGCCTCCTTCGCTGGGCTCGCTTCTGCTCAAGGTCGGCCGTCCCTCCTTCAAGGTCACTCCACACCAGGAGCCCCTCTTGCTCTTCACACCAGGACCTCCAGCGTGGGCCACAGTGCCTGCCACACAGAAAAAAGGCAACAGATGATTTTATCATTAATGCCATCGCTCTAAACGCATCAAAAACACAGTGATACAAGCAGTTAGCACGTTGAGGATGAGTTAGAAAATGCCAGGGTATTGTCCAGAACAAGAGAAGGGCTGAGGAAACAAAATTAGGGAAGGAGTCCAGAAGCACCTTAAGAGTGTAATAAATCTTACAATTAAGAAGGAATGCAGCCTCCATTTCTCCTGGCTTCAATGTCTAGACGCTTTGACCGCCTTTTGGTAAAAATAGCTAAAGCTGTTGGATACACTTTAAGACTGTATTTAAATACCCTTAGCTTTCTCCAAGAAATGAGGAAGTCGCCAAAGCGCCCACACAAAGGGACAGTGTGCCTTCTCAGAGGCTGGATGGGCTTTTCCATTTTCCCATTATAATCTCCGTCTTCTAATGTATGACTGTGAGCCAACACGCAAGTGGCCGAACACACGAGACAGAACGCCATCCTTGTACAACTCGACACGGCAGAAACCGAACGCACACGGTCTCACCGCACACACCACGTTCGGAAAAACGGCTACCCCTGCGTGGGGGCGGGGCAGGTCTGTGTATTAAGAGTAGGGCAAAGGGAAAAAATAAATAAATAAAGGCAAAGTATTTTTCTTAATTAGGGTGTGTGTATATACATACATATATATGAAAGTTAGTTATATAATTGCTGTTTGCTCATTAGACATAATCTAATTTTTTAATTGTAAGTAGATCCTAGAAGAAGCAATAGCTTTGAATCATTACTATAAATTAAATTCTGAACTACAAGCATTCATATCTCCTGTTTTATTTCATTCAGGTACCAAAAGCCCTGAGAATCATTGTTGTTCCCAATTTTACAGATGCCCCGGCTCCTTGGCCCCGTGGCCGGGCCGGGACAGAAGCCCACCCTCAGGGACGCCGGGGCCCTCAAGGCCCGCCCCTCCCGGGGGCCCGGTCTCAGGCGCACGCCTCAGGGGCCGTTACACAGTGCACAGTCCACCCCGTGTTTAAAACGAGAGTGAAAACACACTCGGTCTGAGCTTCTTCAGACTTGCCATGACCTTTTCACTCAGACCTGTTCGATTACTAAAGACGAGAGAGTGGGTCCAAAATGGAGTCGCTTATGCCAAGCCCCACGTCACCAAACAGGCTTACTTACGGCTCCTGCTTTCCCAGAAATGGGATCTCCAACCAGCCGACCGGGAGCCACCGGATCGGCGGGGACCCCACCTCACGGACCCCTAAGGGCAGCTCTGCAGTCACCGACTGCTCTCTTTGCCGAGTAACCCCCTCACCCCTTCTGCCGGGGGGCTTTCATTTTCTGCGGCTCCTTGGGGCTCCTTGGAGCTCCTTTCCACCTGCTAGACTGGATGCTGCCTGATTCAAACTGATTTTTGCTCAACTATCAACTCCTCCCATTTCTAGCATGCCTCAGTTTACCTTGTAACGCTGCCTAAGACACTGGTACCTGAGGGGAAGCGGGGAGCCGTCGGCAGCCTGGCCTTCACGAACACGCTCGACGCCGACTCAGGTCATCGCAAGGAGGAGTGCCCTCGGCCCACCGTCTGCAACAACACTGCCAGCAGAGACGTGCCGAGCGCCCGGGAGAGAAAAGGAGTGTGCCCTCATCAGAGATGCAACGTGGTGAGAGATGAGCAGAGCCGCCGTCTTTGAACACGCCGTACGCAGAGAAGGCGGCGGAATTTGCTTTTCTCCCTCTCACCTTTAAACGAGTCTGCATTATGACTACCGAGTGCCACATTCCCCATCGCAAAATTAGCCTCTTCGTGTGTCCCTCCGCCTGTGCATCCACTCAGGGGCTGTGTGTCCGGCCATCACTCCCCGGGGTTTGGGAGATGCTCTCATCTCCCTGCAGAGGAAGCACTGTTCTCAGAGCTAACCACCCTGTTTGTCGATACTTCAGGGAGTACGACCTTCAGGCATTTTTGAGTAAATGTGTTTGGAAACCCACAGGCCAACGAAGAAGGGAAACTTGAGAAAAGCCCAAGCTTTGCAGTGCGGTGCTGTGCCCGCCCTGCCATCGGGGTTGCGCTGTGTATGATGAAAGACTTGATGCGTCGCACGGGCGGCTGGGTGAGCTTGCTTCTGACAGTCACTCGGTGACAAAGCGAGTCAGCCGCCTGGCAGTCTTTGTCCCCTCCGACCTTGTGACTGTGGGGGAAGGACCCTCCGTGGAGAATCAGAACACCCAGAATTCAGGGCATGGGCTCTCGCTAGCTTAGAAAATCACCCAGAACTTACATTTCCGTACTTGGAGGTGAGGGACAAAAATATGTCTCACGAAGCTAAGAATTAAGTGACATGTTGCACCGGAGTACCTGCTAAATGATAAAGATATGTAGGACATCAAAGGCATCACCAGAGCAAGGGAGTGGCCCAGATGGATGGAAGTAAAACCATTGGAAGTCATCACCTCTGACCTGTATGACAGTCGAGAAATGGTGGACACGAAGAAAACCCAAGGTGACATGTGAAAAAACGGGCATATCAGAAACTGCAGGACTGGCGGGGCCATCACAAAGGGCGAGAAAGCCCGGGCAGCCGTCGCCACCTTCGGCCGAGAGAGCCACCGGGCACACTCCGCAGTGCCCCGGGGGGATGATGGGGTGCGAAGCCGGGCTTGCCAAGGCAAATCTGCCGCTCTCCGCCGCGGCTGCGGCCGGGCCTCAGCCCACAGCTCGCTTCGGTGTCCGCAGAGAGGAGGCAGACCATGCTGGTTTGAGTCCAGGGACGAACACACACTTTTTAAAATGATAGACAGTGTACAATCTCTGGGTCTTGCAACAGCAGGGAGCACTGACCTTATCCCGCCGCTATTCATTCAGAAGTGGCCGGGGCCCACGTCCGCCCGGGAGGCGGCGAGGCGAGGCGGACAGCTGCCGACGCGCTCGGAGTTGGAACGGAAACGAACGCGACAGCCTCCCTGTCTGTCTGTTCCTTCCGCGGGCCTCGTTCTGGTGTGGCGCCTACGAGCCCTCCGCCCAGGCCTACATCTCAGATCCCGCACGCCTTCCCCCCAAAAGTCGCAGTTGTCCTTTACGTTTCCCTTTCCCCTCGTGGTCCGTTTTGAGTTCATTCTTGTTCGATGGGCATTTTCGGTCTCGAGCCCCTTTTGCCTGCGGATGTCCAGTTGCTGCGGCTGCGTTTGTGGGAGAAACGCTGCGCCTCCAGGGAACTGGGTTCGCACCTTCGTGAGAAGCCAGTTGGGCACACATTTGTGAGTCTGTTTCTGGGTTCTCGTTCCTGGTTCACGAATCCACAAAACTGTCCCTCGGCCAATGCCATACGGCCTTGATCACTGCGGTAGGTCTTCACGTGGTGTGATCTCTCCTTTTTCCTCGCCAAGACTATTTTAAGTTTCCTAGGGTATGTGCTTGTTCGTATCTACAGAGTGCCTTGCTGAGATTCTGACAGGAATTGTGTTAACACCATCGGTCATGTCGGGAACTGATACCTTCACTACGTTGATCCCTTTGAGGGAAAATGGGCAACTCTGCTCTGCGGAACCTGCCAGCCCGTGAGCACAGTGTGCCCTTCCGGTTCTCCGGGCGTTGCTGACTTCTGCCCTGAAGCTCCTGTGATTGGCATGCTGCAGATTTTGCACGTGTATGGTTACCTGTGTACCCAGGTATTTCACTTATGTTGGGGTGGTTGTCAGTGGTATTGTGGGTTACTTTCATTGAGATACAGTGGACAAGTAATGTTATATGAGATAAAAAATTTCAGAACATAAAAAGAGAGAAAAGAAACTTCCTAAAAATTTATGAAAAATTTGATTAGAATATGGGTGAGTGACTTCTATAACAAATCCAAAACAATGGTGCTTTCCTTCAAGAAATGGCATGCCTATTATCTTCTTCTAAGTATTATTTATTTCTTATCAAATGCATTTATTACACCTCTGTATTGTTTTAGCATGGAAATATGTCATGTCTCAAAAAAAATGTTTAGACATGCCAACTTGAAACAAATGAAACTATTTTTTCTTCAAAAACAATCTTTTTATATGTCATTTTCTAAAACTTACGACCACTGGTGTGTATCTATAATCATTTCATGATTTCTCTTGAAATCATGCAATCTTGCATGATCTATGCAAGACTACTATTGTTTATAATCACTTCTGACCTTACGTGGAGCTTACATTTTAAGAGAGCTGATTGTAAATAACCGACCTTTGTTAAAGCCTGTTTTGTTGACAGAGGTCTGGAAACGAGAGAAGTGTGGTGAACAGCACCCCGAAACCCTGGGCGCCGGAGCGCACCCGTCTCCACACCCGGCCCCCAATCATCCGGCCCATTACCCCCATGGGTACTGCTCTGGAGGCGTTTTACAGCTTAATTCAGGTCCCAAATCAATTTTCCTTAAGATTACGGAGATAATCCGCGTGGTGCTAATTGAATCACAAATCGGTTGTTAGGTGAAGAGAAGATACTCAACTAATTGGTTACATGGAAGTAGAGAACTTTTTAAGTAGTTCAGTATAAATAAAAATAAGAAAAGTTAGAAAACTTTTATGTAGTTGAGTGAAACCTGCTGATATGACAAAATAAGGTCCGAAGTTCTCAAAAATAGTATTGTGTGAAATCCTAAAATCTCTATAGGCCCAACACTACCCACCGAGAGAAAGGAGTGGAGGATTTCTATGCCTTTCAGTGTCACGGTGCAGCTCTAAGTGACGACAGAGAAAACCCGGAGTCTAACTCCTGCCGCGCACAGAACCACATGTCACTGTGTCACTCTACTCTAACGACGCCCTCCTGTCTAGCACCCAGCATGAGGCCAAGCACCCCGGACACAACTCGACCCATTTTCACGAAAGGTCGGGCCAGACCTGTGGTCTCCGATTCTCACCGACCCAGCCACTCTCTTCTCCTCATTCGGATCCAGCTGTCACCCCCGCCACGGCGCTCGTGTTGCCCTGGCAGCAGCTGGCACCGCCGCCCTCGCCATGACATGGAAGGCCCAGTGTCCGCATGCAGCGCCCTCCGTGGAATCGGAGACTGCGGCCTCTCCGAAACGGTCTCGCTCCCTCGGTTGCTGGCCTCCTCCCGCCCAGCGTCCCCTCCTTGGTGTCCTTCAGTCCCTTTGAAGGTTCTTGCTCCTTGGCTGGGGCTGTCCCCAGGGCCCTCCCTGCCCGACGGCCCTCCCCCACGAGACTCCGCGGACCATGGCTGTGCATCTCGGGGTGGCAGCCTGCTTGCCAGTGTGAGCGAGGTCACCGGTCTGTCTCCTCCAGCTACTACTAGTCCAAACGCAATCCCTTCCCCGCTTCTAGTCCTTTGCCCTCCTCCGCTGGGGACCTGGAAGGAGCTTGGGATTGCCACTGAGAGTCACCACAGAGGCTCCAGGACGACCCCTTACACTCAGGTCCCTTTTTCCTCTGACTTCCAAGTCCTCGCCCGGGGTCCGTCCACAGCCGGGCCTGCTGCGAGTCCGACCTCAGGAGGACGCGATGGCCGCTGATGGAAAGGGAGCTGCTGAGAATCGGAAATGCCTTGAGTAGAAAACTATTTGGTTTCCCGATGTGGACCAAATAAGCTTAATGGTCTCTGAAAACACCAAATAAAGAGGGGAATAATTGCTTCATCTTGTTGAGGGTAGTGATCTCTGAAATTGGATAAAACAAAACGGAGGAATCAGCCGCTTCCGCCACCGAGGGGAACATTAACACGGGATACGGACAAATGGGTGGGCTGTGCATTGCCTGCCCACCCACCTCTTCGCTTCAGACAGGATCGGTCTTCGTACACTCGCTGATTAGTAGCAAACATGTTATTTTTAAATAAAACTCATTTTAATACATCTGCGAACTACCTAACACATCCTACCACATTGAGCTACTGGTTAATTATAGCCAGGGCAGGAGAAGGCAGGGCTTTATAATCATGTAAATAAATAAAAATTAGACATAAATTGTGTCTGCCAAGCGTTGCCTTAGCAACCGCCATTACATCCTGCCACCGTGATGAGCTCAGTCACAGTGAAGTTGGGAGAAGCAAATTATTTGCAATATCACACTCCACTTGGGGGTCTGCTCCAAAGTAAATCAATTGACAGTGAACACTGACAAGAAAAAAATGCTTTATTTATACCCCTTGGAAAATATCTTTGAAACTTTAGCATCATTAGTTCGTATATTTAGGAAATATCAAACCTAAAAGAAATGTCAGGCAATTTCAAAAACAAAAAAAAGCAAGACAACCCGCAAACGCCCGTAGGTTAACCAGGAACATCGCTCACCTCATCACGCAGGCTCAGTATTTCCCTGACTAAACCCAAGGTTCCTTCGCTAAGCAACAGAAGTTCAGATTACATTACGTTCATTTGTTTCGTGCCCTGGTCTTTCAAAGAGAATTAAAAACACTCGCTGGGAAGGAAGGCTGTCCCCTTTTTATTTTTGCAGCCAAACCACATTCGTGATCATCGTATCTAGCGCAATGCTCCAGGCACCCAATAGTTCCCTCACTAGTAAAACCCAAAATTAGACTTTGCTTTGTGTTTCACGAGTTTTATGTCCAGAAAGACCTCCTGAGTTTAGCTCAAATAAACCCTTAAAAATTTTAATGAGAACTAATTAGTTTTACAAATGCACATGCAGATTGAGCATAAAATCTGCTGTCTTTGGGGACATCGTATCCGCAGACATGTAATTAATCACAGCCACGAAACACAATAGAAATACTGAACGTCCACATTTTGAAATGAAAGCGTGGACGCATTTGATTCATTCCACCTGACAGCCCAGAACTGTCCAAACCAAACATGAGCCTTTTGATTCCAGAGCAATCAAGTCTCTAATGAGGGCTGGCGCTCCCTCCCCGTCCTCCTACCGTAATCACTGCGGCCTGCGCCGTGGCGGTCTGCAAGGAAGCTGGCTGGGAAAACCAACGGGGGTAAAAAATGACTTAGAAAAAAAAAAAGAACTGTGGTAGAAGTGTGATTAACCCAAAGAGCTCTAAAATTATAAATTTCAAAAGACAAACATACCTATATGGTTAACCACAAATAGTTAGAATTTTAAAACAGGGAACTTGGCATTTCGCCTTAACCCCTAGGACAGTGAACACAGCCAGCGATCTGCTTTAATGCTTATTTTATGAAGTAACGTCCCAGCCCAGGTTTTCCCAGAGTAGACCTCTCTTCTCAACTTTGACCTGCCCTTGATTACCCTCTGGATATCTAAATTTATGCACGTCTTTAACACCTGGAATTCATCATGCCAAAAGTAAACTCATATTGGCCCCTCTTCGACTGAGACACGGCCTTACCTTCCCCCCACACGTCTATTCTGGAAGCTTTAAACTCAGCTGTCACCAGCCCGCCCACCTGAGGAATTCACCTCTGTGATACTGTCTGTTCCCGTCCACCTAGGTCCTCGGACACCACCCTGTTACAGGTCCCCGTTGTCTATCCTCTGGCCTGGCAACAGCTTCTTACCTGCGGAGGATGGAGAGGAAGCTCCCCTCCCCACCCCACGCCACCCCGGCGACCTCGTCTGCCTCCTGAGAACACAGTCTGTGGGCCCGCCCCCTCGCCTGGTCCTGCCGGCTCCTCCCTGTGCCCTGGGGAAGGGCTTTCGCAGCTGCCCTGGGTGTACAAAGCCACACTTGGAGATACGCAGCATGGAGGAGGGGTGGGCTCCGTGGCCACGCGCTTTAGAAGACCACCACGCAGACACCCACAGCACCCTCCGGCAGGGACCTCTAGTCTCCAAGGGGAGAGGGAGCTCAGGCCGCCCCGAGAGGGCAGAGCAGGGCTCAGGTTCCCCGCGCGTTTCCTGGCCACCGAAGACGGTCTCCGGCAGACTGCTCGTAGGCAGAGGGACACAATGCGGGATAAAGTGGCCTAGAGGGTTCGCTCCAAACTCCTCCATTAAAACTTTTTCTCCTGAGTCACATATCCAAATTTCAGGTGGGTCCAGAGGAAAGAAAAGAATTTGAAATGGACAAATTCGGGGAAGGAGACACTTGGGAGACGGAAGGAAGGGTTTAGATGCCGAGAAGCCTGCCTGCGTTAAGACGGTAATTCATTCACTGTCAGCAAGGGTGTCACCGCCCTCGCGGCGGCCTCCACGCCCTACGTAGCTCGGACTCCTGATCAGAGGAAACCGGAGCAGGGCTCTGGAAAAGAACAAGGATCTGGGTGGGCAGAGCTCCCGGACCCGGGTGGGCAGCCGCCCCCCTGAGGGGCTCTCCAGCCTCGGGTCAGGGAGGATCTCTGAGATAATTCACGTGGGGCTGGGGCCTGACGCCTCCAACAGCTTGGAGCTCTTTCACGCCACGACACACGAATATATCGATGCTGCCGCTTCGTTATGGAGCGATCCCGTCAAAACACAGGATACGTTTTTCACTCCAAGCGACACGCACCACAGGCCTCTCTCACCCTCCATCTCTGACCCTTACCCGGTCTGACCCCGCCCCGATTGCAGTCCCAGGCGTGGCCTTGGCATTTGGCACTGTGTGCGCCGAGGGCGCTTCCCACCGTGCTTGGTACCCGAGGTCTCTGAAACAGTCACACCCGCAGAAAGAGGAAAAGGGTGGTGGCCGGGGGCTGGGAACAGGGGCAGACGGAGAGCTGCTGTTCGCCAGGTGTGAAGGTGAGCGGGGAAGTCCGGGGCTCCGCCGTGCGACCCCGTGTCTGTGGTCCGAGACGCAGTACCGTGCCCCTACAAGTGAGGGCCAACCTCGGGCTGCGCATTCCTACCAAAATAAAACACTGTGAAATCCAGAAAGCTGAAATCCCTTTGTATTTCGTCAAAGTCAAAACGCCTCTCCACCCGCATGACAGTCACCGGCATCCAATTAACCGTCTCAAGGTGGCGGCTTCAAGATGTCAGTGACGCTTAGTTCCTCAATCTCTCAACGCGTCCTGGGGACCGCGGCGGTGTCAGTGAGAGCTGAAAGCTAGCCTTGCGCCAGGCACTGTGGCCAACTCTGCATCTCTTATCCCGTTTAATCTTCTCAGAGGCTGCATTTCCCGGACGGGGGCGGGCGCTCGCGCGGTGGCGGGACGTGTCCGAGGTCTGGTTCTCCGCCAGCGGTGGAGTCTCGCCTGCAGCGACCTGACCGTGTGCCCTTACTGAGGGGAGACCCTACTCCCTGCCCCCATCCTGCGAAAGACTTGCGTCCGTCACTCCACATATCTGAGCCCGACCTTGCTTTAATAAACCAAGGCTTATTTTTCCCCGCACAAGATGTTATTTATATTAAAAAAAAAAAAAGCTCTCAGGACGCTACCAGTGCAGAGATGAGCCACCATGAGAAATGTAACCCGACATGGTAAGGAACTGCCAGCCTTGGGGACATGCTTCACCCCAAGGCCATAGTTCGCCACCCACCCCCCGTGCTGGGGTCCATGCGCAGTGAGCTGGGGACAGGATGCCGCCTGCCACAAGTGACTGCCTGCACACGAATCCCGCCTATGAATTCGCCCGCAGTTCCCTAAGAGGTAGAAGTGTCAGCCTTGATTCCCTGCAGCAGCTGATCAGCTCCACTTCCGGAAAAACAGAAATAGAGTCCATTTTTTTCTCTCAAACACAGAGAACCGTTTGATGCAACCGTCTTTGCGTGCCCTTTCCCTCTGCATTTCTGGCTGAACAGCTGCTGTCTATCACGGCCTCAAACTTGTTAACTTCGATTTAATTAGCGCAGCAGAAACACTTAGAGCAAAGAGGCATCGGGGCCGCAGGGGGGAGCTTCCCAACCGTGTGGGGCACACGAATTCCGAGAAATTCTTAAGGTCAAGTGCAGCCTTCAGAGTGAGGAAAGAACTCGAACGTCAACGATGAGTCTGCAATGGTCTGACTTCGGGGGGTGGGGGTGAAGTGACGCGGGGTCCCATTTCACCTGTCCAGCTCCGTGACATTCCGGGGAACTACTCAGAGGGACATTGTCAGCAAGGTCTGCCCGGTTTTTGTTTGTTTTCCTTCCAAACCAGGTAAAGCCAAGCTACGGCGCTGAGAGAGGGGATCACACGTTACGGCATCGCACGTAGAACGGCATTTGCAGAAGGTTCTCCCTACACTTAACATCTGGAAAATGAAAGCAAGGGAAATCAGCTCGAAACCACACAAACGCTCGAGCAAGGTCAACACCGTGGAGCCTCCATGACGCCACTTGATAGAAGATCTGGTTGACGAGCTCGGTGGTCATTTGGAGCTCGGTGCTGGTCTCTCTCCTCCGGCAGCAGTGGCAGGCCTGGTCTGTCCATGGCTGCTGCTGCTTCCAGATGCCTGGCGGTGTCGGCGTGCTGGCTGAGAGTCATCTGCAAAGAAACCCTGGCACACTGGGAGAGGGCTATCAGGTGCCCAGCAGCATACCACAGGGCTGTTTATTATTCAGTCGGCGGCTCAGAGGACAGAGCAAATGGAGCTCAGGCTGGCATTTCTGATTGTGGAGTGTCGCGATGCCTGACTTTGTAACCTTGCTTATGCAAATGCCCACATTTCTTTTTGATGAGGTGGTGAGAGGGGACCCTCGTTTCATTTAGCCGTGATGAAGGCCTTTGGCAAAATGCTGGACGTTAGCACCGAGAGGGCTTCAGAGGAGGACGCGAATGCCCGAGTCCCCCACAGCTGGTCGTGGTCTCAAATTCTCAACTGCGTTTATTATCCTCCGCAAGCCTTTATCAGCTTCATTACTTTGGAGGCTTTTAATGTTGTGTGGACTACAAGGCGAAATCTATTATAGTTTCCCAGGCCACGCTTGCTCTGATGGCCAGCCCGCCACTGTTGAGAAGGTGGGCATCGCTGTGAACCTGGCCCCCTCCCACCACCTGGGTTAAGGGGGAGCTCTGGCCTCTGTGCAAAAAGCAAACCAAACACTGCAGTCCTTGTCTGTTCGGGAAGCTGTAACGAAACTCCACAGACTGGGTGGCTGATGAACAACAGGAGTGTATTTCCCAGAGTCCTGGAGGCTGCAAGCCGCAGGTCAGGGTGCCCGCAGGGTCAGGTTTTGGGGATCGCGGTCTTCCCTGGTGTCCTTGCTCGGTGGAGGACCATGAGAGGAAGCAGTCCCTCCCTGCAGACTGTTACAAAGCCACAGCTTCCATGCACAGGGCCCCCGTCCTTCTGACATGACATCATCTAACCCCAAGTTACTTTCAAAGGTCCAACCTCCAAACACGGGGGGACAGGGTCTCAATGTGGGAGTTGAGGTGGATGTGAACATTCAGTCCGTAATGATCACACAAGAGAGTGTTCAGACATAAATGCATCCATACAGACTTTTCACAATCTGGGACGACTGGATGCAATAGTAGGAGACGTTAGGATGCTAATGGGGCTGCTTCATTCTCACCTGCCTGCAGGGAGCTGGGGTTGCGGGCACACCTGACCCAGGTAATACACTGGAGTAGGAAAGGGGAGAAGTACGGCCACCGTGGGAAATTTCAAAAGACTACCTGAACTAACTGAAATCTGTCTTTTTATTGTCACCATGAAGTGGCAATTCTACATGAGATCAGTGATAAAATACACATCACGGGGGAGAGAAGCATATTTTTTTTGGTCTAAGATCTAAAAAGCTGCTGTGGCTGCTAGTGAGTTCTAACAACGTATGTGGAAGCTACAAATGAACACATTTTTATTAGCCTTCTTTAATAAACATCATGCCCTCCATCACGTTATATTTGGGGAACTGCCGACCGTACAAATCATTCTGTGACCCTGATGGAGCCGGAGTCAGGGCTCTGAGGTGCGTGCAGCATCCGGGCTCAGCTCATGACTGCCCTGCCCCATTTCTGCACGCAGCTGCACGCAAAGGGCATACATGAAAACACAACAGAAAACTAACGACGCAGCGATGGTGAAGACGGAGAAAGGGAACTGAGTTCCGGCCTTGTCGTTCTACGTGGCCACTTGGAGATGCATATTCACGTTTCAAGTTTAATGCTGTGAAATAGTTTTAACTGGGAGGTATAATATTTATGTTTGGTGAGTGCAAATTGTAGTTCAAGTATAAAACATTCAAAAAACATTTTATTGGGTATAATGATTATCTTAAAAATCCAAAGCAGGTCTTTTTTTATAATTGTTCATCTTTGTTTTAAAACCCGAACAATCCTGAAACACCAATTCAAAAGAACCTATGCAACCCAATGTTCACAGCAGTGTTATCTTCAGTAGCCAAATGCTGGTAACAAGCTAAGTGCCCATCAGTAAATGAGTGGATCAAAAAACTGTGGTACATTTACATAATGGAACACTACACGGCAGAAAGAAAGGAAGGAAGGAGCTCCTACCCTTTGCAACAGCATGGATGGAACAGGAGAGCATTATGCTAAGTGAAATAAGCCAGGCTGTGAGGAACAAGTACCATATGATCTCACCTACAAGTGGAACCTAATCAACAAAACAAACAAGCAAGCAAAATAGAACCAGGGACATTGAAATAAAGAACAAACTGACAGTGACCAGATGGGAGAGGGGAGGGGGGGTAACTGGGGAAAGAAGGGAAAGGGTCGTCAAGGAACATGTATCAAGGACCCGTGGACAAAGCCAAAGACAGGAAGGATGGTGGGTGGGAGGTGGGGGGGGGGGGTGGGGGGGGGGAAAGTGGTGGTGGGAAAATAGAGACAACTGTATTCAAACATCAATAACAATAAAAAACAAGTAAATAAAACTATGGAATATACCAGAAAAATGAAATATGTTACCAGCAGTATAATTGTATGATTTCTCAGTTGTCTGAACTGCCACCACGTGGGGTGGGACCGGTTAGGAAGCACTCTGCTCTGGTGACAAGTGCCCTGGCAATGCCATTGTCTGCAAAGTTTCTCAAGGCATTGAGCTTGACAAGGTGAACCTCTGTCACTGCAGGGAAAACGTGACTCTCCATTCTAACTAACATTGATCATGATCAATTAACCTAAAATTACGAGGAGCCTCTGTGCTAATGAAATATGACACGAAATTTCCCGAACGATTTCTGCAAACATGACACTTCTCCCTGGCAGGAAGACCTCTTGGAGTGAAGCCATGTGTGTGGTCTGGGAAGGAGTCATCTTGTCTCTTCCCTTCCGTCCCTCAGGGCCCAGGCTCAGTGAAGGACCACAGGCACATGGTGAAGGTCACGGGCAATGCCCTGAAGTTCCTAGCTCGGTACCTATTGCTTAATCTCCCCAGGGCACCCACGTTTCCATCTGTAAAGTGGGGCTACTGATGTTTCTCCTTCCTGTGACTGCAGCAGGTTCACGAACAAATTTTTCTAAACCGACTTTGGGAACTTCAGATTAAATGCATGTTTGCATCGTCATCGAACTGCACAGCTTACAAAAAGTAGTTTCTTAGAAAGGTGTGAACGGGAAAGAGGTTTGGTTCCTCACACCTTCGGCTTCCCAAAGGAGTGGAGTAAGTTGCATTTAATACAATTAGATTTTATTTCTGGAGAGATTAAGGCAAAAACAAAACCACCGACAAAACCAAGTCCCCTCTTCAGCCTCTTGGAATCAAATGTAGAAAGCGTCATTACACATTTTCAAACATTCCAAATAAAGAACTATGATTTTTAGAGAAAATGTCTTTACTGAATTATAAGCAGACTGGGTTTCCAAGGCTGACATTATTCAAGAGGAGGAGGCGGGGGAGAGAGCCGGGACAGGCGCTGCTGATGCGGCAGGCTGCCTGTGTCAGTGGTCTCGCGCCGGCGTGCTGATGAGGAAGGTGGGTGCAGACAGTTCGACGTCCTCTCTAAGGCTGCCTAGCGTTATGGGCTAAATTGTGTCTCCTCCAAAGTTCATGCACGGAAGCCCTATCCCCAGTACATCACAGCATGGCTACAGGAGGCCTGTCTGGGAAAAGTTCAGCCATTGCACAACATCGACGTGACCTGGCAGCCCAGGAGAGCGGACCGGAATGCACATGTGTGAACAATGATGCCTTCACTGTACTAGTCAGTGGGGGCGGTAGACACTGTTGAGTGAGGATATGTAGTACTTGGCCATTGCAGTCAAAATGACTGAGCGAGTAGAGCAAGGAATCTGCACCAAATTTTGCGTTAAGCTTGAACATTCCTCTACAAAAACTATTAAGATGACTCAGAAGGCCGCAGCTATGGGTGACTGCTGATTGGCAGCTTCATCACGACAACACGCCCGCTCACGCATCATGTCTCCTACGGTAGGGTTAGGTATGACTTGTCATGTACACAAACCCAATTTCCAAACATTGATTTTGCTCAGCCAGGTCCCAGTCTCCACTTGGAGAGATAACGCCAGTCTTCACACAGACTGGGAGGCCGAGGGCCCGGGCCGACTCTGCCGACCGGGCGAGGAAGGGTCCGCCTGGCAGAGAACAGCTCTGGGGCCTGCACGTCTGCGCCTCTGGCCAGGAGCCCTCTCTGCCTCTTCACCGAAAAACAACCGTCAGTCTCCTTCCAGCGCTGGGCTGTACAGACAGCGCTGCTGTGCACACTGGGGCGCATGGGTTCTCTTGAACTGGTGGTTCGGGATTCTTAGGGGATAGCCCCAGTTGCGGAATTGCTGGGTCAAAAGGCTGTTCCATTTTTAGTTTTCTGAGGGAATTCTGTACTGTTTTCCACAGTGGCTGCACCAATCTGCATTCCCACCAACACTAGCCTAGGTGCCCATCAGTAAATGAGTGGATCAAAAAACTGTGGTACGTTTACACAATGGAATTCTGTGCAGCAGAAAGAAAGGAAGGAAGGAGCTCCTACCCTTTGCAACAGCATGGATGACACAGGAGAGCATTACACTAAGTGAAATAAGCCAGGCAGTGAAAGACAAATACCATATGATCTCACCTATAAGTGGCACCTAATCAACAAAACAAGCAAGCAAGCAAAACAGAACCAGAGACATTGAAATAAAGAACAAACTGGCAGTGACCAGAGAGGCAGGAAGGGGGATAACAGGGGAAAGAGGGGGAGGGCCATCAAGGAACAGTCATAAAGTCCCACGGACAAAGACAGTGGGGGCGGGAGGATTGAATGTGGGAGGTGGGGATGGGTAGGGCGGGGGAGAGTAATAAGGGAAAAATAGGGACAACTGCAATTGAACAACAATAAAAAACAAGCAAACGAAAAGAAATAAAAGGTGAATGTGGTCCTTTTTTCTAAAGAAGAAAACTGTCAGTCCAGCTGATAGCTGCCTCATCGGCTTTCAGAGAGCTGAGCCGCGCGTCAGCATCCCCACTGTCGCCTTGTTTAGGGCAGCGGGAAGTTAACTAACTCCGTGTGTAGACTCTAAGCAACGGGGCGGGATTTCTCCGCCTGAGCACTGCTGGAGCGTGGGGCTAGAAAATCCCCAAGCGGGAAAGCTTTCCAGTGTATTGTGAGAGGCTGAGCAGCATCTCTGGCCCCTCCCCACTCCATACCAGTAGCACGCCCCATTCTGGCAATAAAAAACGCTCCCAGACACTGCCCAGTATCCCCTGGGTAATGACCTCATCACTCCCCAGTTGAAAACCAGTATAAAAAGAGAAGATAAAAAAGGTAGGTATTTTCTTGCACCCCAATCTGAAAAGATGACACGAAATGGGTGACAGGCAGAGGGTCACTAAGCAACGAATGTTATGACATAGATAGTCTGCTTTTCAAAATGCCTCAATCAAAGGACAGTATGAGATTAGACAAACAATGCATTCCATGGGCGGGTCCGCCAGGGGATAGGTGGGTTGGACCCTGTCGAAGTTAAGTAAAGAAGGAAATCAAAGAAACCACGGCTTGCTGACGCGCTGCCCTCACCGAGAACACTCGTGTTTCAGGAAAGACAGCGCTCAAACGCACGCACTTTGGATTTAGATAACACTGGATGAGCACAGCCCAAACAGTCCTGCCCACGCTGCAAGACTTGAATACACTCAGCGTTTCAAGGACTTGTGAGCACAGCCAGCTTGTGCATGGCCCCTTACAGCACCGGAAGAAAACACCATTGCCAATTCTGCTTCTCGTGTACGATTTCAAATGAATTCCAAAGTCGCAACCTGTGCACCCAAGCTCCGCTTACTGCAGCCAGGGTTTGGAAAGACTTCGCATACGCTATGGGCAACCTCTCACAGAACAGTTGCCCCATTCCCTTGCAGGAACAGCCTGATGGCCAGGGAATGAATTCACGCGCGCCCTGGCACATCCCCGGAACCACTGTTTTGGGTGCCCGACTTGCCAGCTGAAAAATCTTCCACCATTTTTCCTGGCGTGGCACATTCTTAACCACATTTGGCTGTAAGGTATGATTTGGCAGTGCTGGCTACGAGGTTCAAGTGATGGGTGTAAAATACTCAAAGCTCGGGATCAGCACCAGCTATAAAACTTGGGTGGTCCATTGCTCAAAAAACATCAAAAGTGTCCAAGTGACAGAATAGTGTCAACAACGAGCACAAGGCCCTTCTCGGTGCTGGGGCGGATGTATCCCGCACGGCAGGTCCTCCCAGCTGCAGATGACACTGAGTTGGCTGCGCCCCTGGGTTTTGTGTCACTTTGGGGAGGTCCCCTGACTGCTACACATGACTCTTTCCCAAATGAAAACACAGCAAATGGTGTTTTCTGAATCCAGGTGGGATGGGGATTAATAAAATCCGTTCCTTTAATCCTCTCGTATTTAGAGTGCTCTAAACCAAAGTCCGACCCAGAGCATTTATGAACATCCATTCGAATCGCTATTATCTCCACCCTAATCCACCTCTACCTGGCTCGCATCGGTTTGCCTCCAGAACAAAGGGCGAGTGAAGTGGGGTGTCCATGCTGGGGGCACAGGAGGCCTGTGGAGGGATGAGAGCAGATTTCGTGGCGCGCACGGGGAAACCCAGTCTCATCATTGTGCAGCGGGCTGCAGACAGATATCATTATTTTTTGCAGTCAAGGGTTTCTTTGCCTGTGAGGGATTTTCTAATAGAGAAAAATATAGCTGAGCATTGAGAGGGCTCCCTGTCATGCGGTTCTTCTGCAAAGACTCTGCCTTAAAAACGCAGAGCTGCAGCCATTGGCTAAAGAGCGCAGGGCGTGGGAGCCTGGGGGGGGATGGGTAAAAGCCGTTGAGAGCACCCGGGTTTCCAAGGGAAGCGAGCCCTCCTGGCGCCCTAATTACCTCCCAGAGGCCTCCCTCCCGGCACCGTCACACAGGTGGGGAGACTTCACCATGACTTTTGGGAGGACAGACGTTCAGCCCATAACACGGATAACAGAGCGTGGGGAGGGGTCTGAGGGATGCGTGGGGCCGTGTATAGCCAGAGGGCACAGTGTGGCCCAGGGAGGGGGCGCAGAGGTGCGCTGGGCCTGTGGGAAGGCGGCTGCAGGGCCTCCACCGGCCCTGCCCGGCGCCTGAGCGCCCACACGGTCTGAGAACACCCCTGCCCGAGCCAGCGCTGGCTGAGGGGACTGAGCCCTTGACCCCCGTGGGCCCTTCTGCTGCGTTCTCAGGAGCAGTGCGGAGCTGGCTCCTCTCCAGGAGGTGTGGTTGCTCAGAGCGGAGTTTCTCGGGCAAAGTCGTTGGGAGCCACACACAGCAGTCAGCCTGGAACATCAGCCTGGACAACTGGTGTTCAAGAGTCCCGCTGGAGAGAAGGAAAACTCAGGTCTGCTCACTCACCATGTCAGAGAAGGTAAAACTGTTGGACGCTTGCTGCACCCCCTCCCACTCCCCACCACACGCAGCCCACAGAGCCTCTCCCCCTCCCTGGCTGAGATGGGGGCCGGCGGCGGCACAGGGCGAGAAATGCAAGGCGGCCTTGAGGGCCTGAGGGTAGCTCCCAGGCAGCAGGTATGGAGAAACCGCAGTGCTCAGCCAATCACCTGCAGGCTCTGGAACTCAGCCAGCACTGCGTTAGAGCACAGCGTCCCGCCAGGTGACCTCCTGAGAGCTCCGTCCCCAGCCCGGCCCCGATGCGGCTGCTGCTCTGGTCCATTCCCCGATCCGATCGCCCTTGTGAGACCCCACTCGGCGCCAGACCCACGGCGGCAGCCCTGTGTTGCTTCCAGCCGCTAGGTCTGTGGCACGACTGTTACGCTGGAATAAACAGCAACCCCTTCAAACGTTCCCTGCTTTCTTTCCTGTACACACTGGTACGTCTCCAGCTTCAGGAGGCTGTTGTCTTTCTCCCACTCTGCCCGACCCTCCTTGGTGAGCTCATCCGACTGCATCTCCACAACCCCAAGGCTGCGGGTTTCTGAATTCTCAGTTCTAGCCCGAATATCCCTGGGCTTCAGACGGATGCAACCACCTGCCACCCACGTCCCCCAGTGCCGGCTCAGCATCCGCACGCCCCAGCCCGCGTCTGCCACCCGCCCACCCCCGCCTGTCTTCCATCACTCCGGCTGCGGCGGTGGCTGCAGGACAGAGCCAGGCAGGGATCCGGGACTCGCCCTGGGCTCTTCCTGCTCTGCCCTGCAGTCACGCGGTCACGCCAGGGGACCTTCTCGGTGTCGC
Organism: Phyllostomus discolor; assembly: GCF_004126475.2. Lineage (NCBI taxonomy): Eukaryota > Metazoa > Chordata > Mammalia > Chiroptera > Phyllostomidae > Phyllostomus > Phyllostomus discolor. The sequence goes on along the minus strand of NC_040911.2, from coordinate 2,810,087 downwards.
CCAGGTCTCTGCCTCTCGTTCCACCGCCACCATCTCAGAACACGTCCTCATCACTGCTCTTCTCGGCAGTTGCGCCTTTCCTTACCATCTCCCCTCTGGTACCCACCCAGAGTGAGCTCACCCCGCCTGTACAACACCCCCAGGGCCCCCTCCACGTGGTGTCCACCCTCAGGTCCCGCCTGCTGCCTCTCCGGCCTCACCTCGCTCGCTACCTGACAGCATACTCTCCAGGGGAGTCACGGTGCCCCGGACACGGGACTGTCCTTTGTTCACTATGTTCCTCCTCTGTCCACTCGTCCGCCACCTCATCATCAGCCTTTCATTTCTTAAGGCAGCCTCTGCCGCCACCGCCCCCCAGGCCTCCTCTGAGTGCCCCATGATGTCCTGCAGCCTCGTGTGGCCATCGCTGTTTCCCTGTGGTCCTTCCGTCGAGACCCAGGGCACCCGCCCTGCCTGGGCAGTGCTCTGCCCCGCCATCCGACGTCACACTAGGTGGACGCAGGGACTTTGCGTCTTTACCGTTGTGTCCCCAGCATGTCCACACATGCCTGAAACAATGTGGACACCCGATTTAAAAAATCTGTTTAAAGAATGAAAATTACAAACGGATGGTTTTACAATAAACACAAAAATTCCCATTTGCACCCTTAGAGAGATGTTCTCAACTTAATTTAAATGCCAGGTCATGAAACGGTCTTTTTTAATTGCTGTTTTCCTAGCTTTACGGTGGACAAACAAATCTGTATATAGTTAGGTTATACGGCACGGCATTTTTGGATCTTTAAAGGTGCACACATACATAAGTATGTGAGATGATTATCACGATCAAGCTAATTAACACATCTATCATCTCACATAATTACCATTTTTGTGGTAAGTTAATTTACGAAATTCCCTCTTAGCAAATTTCAAGTATACAACACACTATTGTTAACTATAGTCACTACATTGGAAACATGAATTAGGCCTTCACAACTTATCCACGTTATCACTGAGAGAGTGTCCTAAGTGACGGACAGCCCTCGGTCCCCGGTCCCCCACCCCCCGCCACCACCATTGCACTCTCTGGTCTTACCCCCTCAACTCTCGCAGATGCCACATATCGGTGAGATCGTACGGCATTTGTCCCGCTCTGACTGGCTTCTTTCAGTGACCACAATGTCCCCTAGGTCTATCCATGTTGTCGCAAATGGCAGAGTTTCCTTTGTTTTGTATTGTTGAGTAATATCCCATACACACACACACACACACACACACATCACTTTTTTAAAATCCACTCATCCATCAACACACACTCAGGTGCTTCCACGCCTTGGCTGCTGCGATCACGGCCGCCACAGGTGTGGAGCGCACACACGCAGCCATGCCTCAACGCCGCTTCCTTGGGACGTGCACCCAGAGCCAGGCCTCTGGGTCATACGGTCAGGGCCCTCCACACTGTTCTCCGTGGTGGCCGCACAGACTCCTGCTCCCACCAGCAGTGCGCCAGGGGTTCCTTTTCTCCGCACCCTCCCCCACGCTTGTCACCGCCCGCCTTTGGTGGCGGCATTCTAACAGGTGTGGGGCGAGCAAGTCGTGGTGTCTGGGAACGGTGCTCTTCACGGGCGTGAAGGCTCGCTGTGCACGTTAACAAGCGCTTCCTGGGGTCCTTCTTTTGCTTCAGTTCTATTTTTAGGTAGTGACACGCACAGCAGTAACGTTTCTGCTAGACACCGGCAGGAGGTTTCCGAAGGGACTTACGCCAGCCGAGCGATTTCACGGCACCCGAGTTCAGTCTTCCAAACACCGGCCCCTTCTCGCGGCCCCGCGGGCGGCCGGCGCTCTCGCCGAGGGGTAATCACGAGACGAAGTTCCCGTCGTCGTCCTCCACTTTCCCGCTTCTGCTAATCACACGTAAAGATGCCCCTGTGTCACGGAGAAGGCTGAAAGTGACGGAAGGCTTCGCGAGGGGACAATGGCTCCTCTGCGGTGTTCTCGGAGTGAACCCCTCCCGTCGATCCCCTCCGCCCCTCCCACCCGGGTGGAGGGGGCAGGGGCGGCAGCGGCCAGACGGCTCCGGCCCCGCGCGCCTCCCCTGCGGCTCCTCCGCCGCCGCTCACGCACACAACGGCCGACAGACGCGCCGCAGCAATCACGGGCGGTGGAAAGTGGGGAAATTAGCTCCAAATGAAAAGAAAGCCGCTACGATGCTCTGGAGCGGGAACATAAAGGCAAGAGTGATTTAGACGGCCAAATTGCTAGGAACCCGCGCACACGACTCTGGAAATGGAAGAAATGACAAGGATTACGCGCTCAAAAACGTGCGCTGAATGAATCCACCTTTGAAAAGCGTTTCCCAAGCCTTTGTACAGTCCTCTCGAGTGGCGCGCAAGCGCTGTGTTCTGGGCCCAGGGAGCCCTTCATCCAGTCCGAGTCAAGGTTCGACCCCTACAACATAGGTGTAAGTCATGAGTGTAAGCATCTGCTAGAAATTTTACAGAACAAGGGAAAGCCAGTACAGTTGGCAGAAACCTCCACAGGGAAAACCCGCCGAGCAGTAAAGGTTTTAAGAGCCAGCCGCGCTCTTGAACTTTCGTTTCTGTAGGAGGCCAACGTGCAGCATCCCAAGCAGGTGCGTAGCAGACGTGGCCTGGGCCTGTCCAAGGAGCAGCAGGAAACAATTCCAGGAAAAGATATTTTAGCGACCAGAGTTCAGCGGCCCTGGTGTGAACGTGCTGACGAGAGTGTAACACCAAAGTCAAGGAGTTGGCACTGGGAGGATGCACAGGGCTGACGGAGAGGTCTCCGTTTATATGCACGCTCATGCTGTGTGTGCGCACACGTGCCTTGCTGCAGTTTTCACACGCATACCCTTCTGTCACCACTAGCACGAGCAAGACACTTCTCATTACCAGGACGTCCTCTCTCGTTACCCCCTGGAGCCACACCCACCTCCCTTCCCAGCCATCCCTACCTTCTCACCACCACTAACTTGCTCTGTCTCTGAAATTATTCCATGAATATTATAGCAATGAAATCATGCGATATGTATCCTTCTGAGACTGACTTTTTTTTTGATTCAGCATAATTCCTTTGCACTGCATCTGAGCAAGAATCAACAGTTCATTCCTGTTTATTTACTGTGTACTATTCCACGGTATGGGTGGTATCCAGTAGAAGAAACACAAAAGATGGAAATAGATTAGTGGATCTGGGGAAAATACAACCCAGATTTTGAAGATATAGTAATAAAAAAAGAGAGCAGCTCAGGGATGACAAGTTTGGATATATAGGGCTTAATATGATTAAAGTTGCCCCTTAGTTTTTTGTTAATGTGGCTACTAGAAAATGTAAATGCACAGACATGGCTCATAATATATTTCTGTCGCACACGTTTTCTCCACCAATTTATGTCCTGCTCCCAGAACACTCCCTGAATATTTTAGAAATATGGGAAGGGAGGAAGGGAGGGAGGGAGGAAGGAAGGGAGGAATTCTATGTTGGTTGATGAAATCTATGAGACTAGGTAGGAGTGATGTGATACATATAAATTTAATTTGTCAAGAACCGAATGAAGTATTTTTCCCTGTCTCCTACCTTTCTGCCACAACTAAATTGACAAGGAGTTGACTTTTTTTCCCAGGAAACTGAACATAAAAAGGCTGGTACTTTTGTGCTGTATCTCTAGGAAACTTAGGGAATAATGCCCTTCACGAGGGGCTTTGGCCAAGAGCACCATGAAACTCCACCAAAGGCTGCGGGTCCCTAGGACAGGAGCTCACCTCCTGCGCGGCCGGCCTCCGTCTGAGACGCACCCCTGCCTGGGAGCGCTCGGTGCTGCCCCTACCTGCAGGAGCTGACGCCAGCAGATCTCTTAAATGCCAGAGGTGGGCTTCCTCCAGTCCTCCCCACCTCTCCCGGGTTATTTTTAAAGAACAACGGCAGGAGATGACTCACCCACAGCCCCGCAGGAGAGGAGCAAACCCGCGTGGATGAACGAGTGGTTTGCAGAGTTAACTCTGGGGGAAGTCAGCCCACCTGCGTGCCACCCCCTTAGAAGGCTTCTGCCACCTGCACCTTCAGGTTTGGGGACGGCCTCGGCCCCGTGCAGCCATCAACAGGCAGAGGGTCCAGAGGAGCAAGACGCACAGCTGTTCTCTCTTTCTGTGCTCTGAGAAGGTCCTTGAGTGGCTTCCCCAGACCCCTCACCCTCCCTCCTTCTCTAGCTCTGTCTTACTCTCTCTGCTTCCCATCCTCAACTCTTCGTCTGCACACGCTCTGGGAACAGCTAACACCAGCGCACACCGCCGCTCACCCACTTCTTCGCCCCCGAGGCCGAGATTGCTGCGGGTTCACCAAAACCCGTGTCCTTTCCACCTGGGCACACAGGGAGGTGACAAGCCTCGACCCGCCCTAGGCTTAGGTGTAGTCTGCCCCCTCCCACACGGGGCATGTCCAGACCAGGCTCAGACGCCCCTGCACAGAAGCCTTCACCCCCATCCTCCCAGACGGGGGCCCCTGCAGGGGATCCCAGGGCCGGGGGACGTGGGAACACAGCAGAAGAGACCCTCGCCTGCTGAGACCCTGCAGGAATGGCCACGGGACAGTTCTGGGAGGCTAGCCCCGCCATGGTTGGGAAGGAATTCCACGCTCTTCCTGAATCTGTGCTGTGGAGGGAGCAGACGAAAGAGAGTTAATGGGCTGATGGCTGCGGAGTGGCGTTTACAGGCAGCCGAAATCAAACAAGCCCCCGTGACAGTGGGCTGGCTTTTCAGCAGGGCCAAAGGCGAAAGCCCCCCAGGTTAGGAGCCACCCACAGATGGAGAAGTTACCCGCTAAGAGAAAGAGCAAAGGCAAGCACTGGTCTCTGCTCCGAAGGCCCAACAAAGCCTCCATGTGAAACACAGAGTTTCAGCACTGTATGTGGTTCAGTGGTGACGTGCTGGCTGCCATCCGGCGGGCGCAGCCTCGGGACAGAAGGGACAAAGGGCACAACCCCACAGACCGCCCAGGATGGGGCCCCGCGGTGTCTGCTGGAAGGTTTCAGAATGGTCACCCCCGGCGTGCTCCACGTACCCTATCCTTCCTTTGCCAGATGAGACTCGTGTCGCGACTCCACCGCCCCTTTGACTACTGTGCCCTGGGTCTGGGGAGAGAGCCCACACTTATCCGGGTCACCTGGCCCCGGCCCCGCACGCCGTGGCCGTGGGGGTTTGGGCTGAGTGCACGGGGCAGGTGTGTGTTCTGTGCCGGTCCAAGACCGACACACATGTGTAATGACGGCCAGGGTGGGCGTGACAGGTACTTTCACGTGTTCACAACGCCACTTCCATCTCCTGCTCAGTGTCCGGGTCTGCATGACCCACTCAGCCCTGAGACTGCGGAGCCACGGGACAGTTCTGGTCAGAGAACGCAGGCGGCACTGACCCATAAAATGCTCTTGCGGTGAGCCTCGCCGCTTGCCCTCTCCTCGTCGGCCAGCCGGCACGGCGGGGGGCGTCTGGGAGCACAGGTGGGAGAGCCTGGGTCCCCGTGTCCCCGCGTCCCTGCACGGAAGCCCCCCTGCTGACGGTCTACATTGTCGGATTACGTGAGGGAAAAACAACCGTTTACCTTGTTCACCCACTGAGATCTGGGGACAGTGGACCATAGCAGCAGGGCTGCTCGGCGTCCTGAAAACCGCCTCACCAGACTCAGCAGAGGCGGGGAGAAGATACCGCGCCATCAGATCCTACCTACACGCGTGCAGTACGCGGGTGTCCTCGGGCATCTGGAAACCGCGGAAATGTCATTTCCTCCCTCGAAACTTTTCTCAAGGGCCTCGTATTCTGTATTTTTACAGACTAGCTCTTCTACTCTGTAAAAAAACTGACGAAGTACCCGTGCCAAGAGAGAAGTGTCCCGGCAGCCACAGAATGCAAGAGCAAGAGATGGTCGCTGTCCCCAGGGGGCTGACAACCTACGAAGACCTATTTGACATCCGCTCACAGAACCGAGTCTACTGCCCAGGTGATTTCCTTTCCGAAATCTTCATCCTGACAACGGACAAGGATGTAAAGACGAGCAACATGCTTTCTAAAAACGTGAGCAGGTTGCCAACTAAACTCACCGAAATGTCAGACTCTCCCCCATTCTCCCAAACCACGTTACAAGGGAACAGTAAACGGCCACAGGACAGACACCAGGAAGAAAAAGAAACGAAAACGGATGGTTTACGTAAGGGAGCTCCCCGTCCGGTCCAGAGCTCTGGTTGCCCTGGCCGGTCACCCTTCCCAGGCCGTCAGTAAAGCATATGCCCGTGTGGTTACAGAACTCCAGGGCTGGGTGGGAGTTGAGGGATGATGGATATGAGGGGTCAAATGACCAAGCATGCCCAGATGCATAACCACAGAGATTGAAATATGCCCTGGCTGGCGTAGCTCAGTGGATTGAGCGCAGGCTGCGAACCCAAGTGTCACAGGTTCAATTCCCAGTCAGGACACATGCCTGGGTTGCAGGCCATGGCCCCCAGCAACCGCACATTGATGTTTCTCTCTCTCTCTTTCTCCCTCCCTTTCCTCTCTAAAACTAAATAAATAAAATATTAAAAAAAAAGAAATCCGAGCTAATCCCCACATTTGCACTCCCAGTCGGAGGAGCTTGTGATACCTCTTTGCTAGTGGGGGAATTATTAGCAATTTCCGTACCATCTTCTAGTCATCATCAAACAAACCTCCTCCTCAGGGACAGTGTGGCCCGGCTCCCCCTCCTGAGTCCCGTAGAGCCATCCTCTTAGGACTGTGCCTCCCCCCAGAGAAAGTCAGGAGTCTTCGTGACCCGCTGGAGGCGACAAGGCCACCCACCCCCAGGCCCTCCCGCGCCCTGATTTCCCGCTCCTGCGCCTGAGCTCACTCCCTGCACATCTGCACACCCTCGTCCGTCTCTTCTCCCTCTGCGGGCTTCTTCCATGACTGTAAAGTTGCTCTCCAAGCATCTTCAAATAGCAAATAGCAAAGAAATGTTTTAGGCAGCGGCTAGAGGCCGTGACCACAAATGACTGGGGAACTGCCGAAGCCGGAGGGAACGGAGGGGCGCTCCGCTCACAGACCGAAGAATCCGTAGTTCAACGCAAAGGAGGGGCAGGCTGAGCAGAGGCCGGAGAGGAGTTGTTTGCTGTAGGCTTTGCCCTTGTTGGTGAAATGCTTTCATTTGTTCATTAAAGGAACAAGGATTCCTTTGCACTAAGAAGGAAACACGGAGCGGAGGCCGAGGGGTCGCTAGGGATCTATAAACAGGGAGTCATGGCTGTTCGAATTTCTAGGGTATAAATGCACGGAGAAACATACAGAATTGTCAGTGCCTTTGAGGAGCCTGAAAAGTTATGGTTATAAATAACTAAAGAGAAGACCAGCCCCCAGCCTGTTTATCCTCTTCTGCACCCAGGCCCAGAAAGCGGCTGAGCTGGGGCCCGGTGTGGGCGGGGCCGGTGTGGGCGGGGCCCGCTCGGCTGAGCGGCTGAGCGGCTGAGCGTGCAGCCAGGGCAGACGCACCACCTGGAGCTGCACCCGCACCTGACCCTGCGCCTCGGCGTCTGCACGGTGACCCGAGAGGCCTAACGTCCGCCACGAGGGTTCATCTTAGTTCTGACCCTGCAGAAACCTTCGGACCGGCTCGGATCTTTCTCCCCCATTCGGCCGGCCCCTCCCTGGGCTGGGGACTCGGGCGTTCTCCTCACTGCTGTGGGTGCGCCGAGACAGGCCCGCGGTGGCTGCTGCGAACGTCCCGCTTTCCCTCGTTCAGTAGCGCAGTCCTTCCCACTGGGGCCTGAACAGTGTCCTGCTTCCTAATTCACTCAGCTTCCGGTTCCTTAAAAACAAGGAGGCTACTTTTTTGCTCGGTCCGTGGAATGTGGGTCTGGTGAGGTCCGCTGAGGCGGCGCTTTTGCCTCCTCCGCCCACACTCAGAACCCTCCCTTCCCTGCAGCGCCGAGTGACTCGGGGCTGTCCCTGCCTGGAACAGTCCCCACCCCGCCTCACACTCTCCAGCGTCCGGGGTCCCGTCCGACCTCGCGCTCGCCTTCACTGAGGCCGAGCCCCCCCCCCCCCCCCCCACACACAGCCTACCCACGCACCCACCTCTTCTGCAGCTACCTTAAACAAGAAAACTAAAGCAAACAACAACATGGTGAGTGTCGGAGGGGAGGGGGGTGGGGGAGAGGGAGAAGGAAGAAGGTGGGGGAGGTTGACTTGGGTGAACACAACACAACACACGGATGAGGCATTAGGGAACTGTACACCTGAAACCTACATAATTTTATTAGCCAGCGTCACCCACTAAAGTCAATAAAAATAACTAAGTAACAAACAAGAGGCAATAGAACATAATGGTAAAAAGTGCAGAGAGTAAGGTCAACAGACAGGGAGTTCAAACCCCGGTTTGGCGCATTAAAGCCAGTCAGCTCTGGGGAACTCCTTGATGACTTCGCATTCCAGTTTCCGCGACTGGGAAGCGGCGGCTTCTAAAAATTTACTTCGGTCAGCGTTAGAATTAAGTCAGGTGTTGGCCTGTGGTGACCACGAAGCGTTAACCAGCTGGCAGCCGGGACGTTGCTGCTGGGCTCAGTGACACATGTGGGCAGTGTCGGAAAAGTTCTGAAAAATCTCGGTCCGGGAAGCCGCTCCGCAAAGCCCAGAGACAAAGAACATTCTGCCAGTGAGGAGCATCAGTTCCAGAGCGGCACGCACATCACCCACCCTGCAGGGACTGCAGAGACGGAGAGAAGCCTCCCCCTCACGCAGCCACGCAGATCCCACCTGCCCTCGAGGCAAACAATGGCGAGGCCTCCGTGCGAGGCCGGGACAACGCCCACGGCACAAACCGCTCCTCTGAGGTGCGCCTGGCGGTTGGGGGACCACCGGTGTTGGCTAAGCAGCTTTGACAAAGGAAAACCGAACTCCTCGTAGTTCCGAAACAGGAGGCAGTCTGGTGGTCTACATGCAGCCAAGAGCCCACCGACATCACGCCCCTCCCCTCTGCCACAGAGGGAGTGGCCGCCCTGCTCTCTTCCTGACAGCGAGGGTGCAAAGGGTGGCCCCCAGGTGCCCGAGAAAGACACCCCTACGTCCTGAGGCTGGCCAGCCCAGTTTAGCTTTTAAAAAGATCTACATACATTTCAAAGAGACAGGGACAGAACTTACAATAGAAAGTGTGGACAGTAAATGTTCTCAAGTGGAAGGGGTAAATCACTCCCCTTAGTTTTAGAGAGAATTGAGTCTCTTATTTTAAATTAGTATTTGCCTTTACAATAAGTTAGATGTATGTGTACATAAAAAAAGGAAGACTTCTAAGAGGAAAGAAGACAAAGAGAACGCAAGGTAACGGAGTGCGCTGCGGTATCACCGGTCTGAGAGCCTGACACACGTTGATAATATAATACGTGTCTACGTGTCAGGAATATCTGCAGGAAATGAACCTTATTTGGCATAAGCGTGGTGGAGGAGGTGCCCTAGGACGGTGTTTGGTGACAGCTGTGACTCACTCCCGTGCCCAGTACTGCTGAGGACCAGTGAGCGACACCACGCCCTCCAGCCGCTTGGAGTCTTAGCAGAGAGACCCCCCAACGGAGCACTGACCACACGTCTCCCTGCGGTGGACCATCCACCCACCTGCCTCAGCGGCTGTAACCATGGTGCGGACTTCAGTGATGGGTCGTGCAAAAGGGGGCCTTCGGGTCAGACCCTGGCAATATGCAGGAGGGAATCTGGGAAATAGCTTAGCTTTTCGTATTTGGGGGAGATTTATGTTTTCCTCTATCAAATCTGATGCCACAGGAAAAAAAACACCAGAAAGATAAAGCACAACAAAAAGCCACTCTGACTGGGGATTGAACTCAATTCACCAACCAAAAGACCTTTTTTTGTCCAACTACAAATGATTTAGTAACATACTGCTTAAGTAGCAGAAAGCAGATAGCATCTTTCACGGGTATTTCTAATAAAACCCTTTAAGCTTTGAATTGTAACTCTTGGACATGCTTGGCTGTGGCCAGTCTCCGCTTTTTAAAAAATTAATGTCGATATATGAGGCTGTGCTGGCTACTCAAGGCAATCAAAATGAACCGCAGTATCACAGGGCCCTAGTGTCCATGCCACTGAGTAACTGGATATTCGACTTCGTTCCCCTCAGCCATTGTTTTCACAAGAGATTCCAAAGTGCCCGTGTCGTGCAAGTCTCTAGAGACCTCACTAAACCCTCAATTGTGACCATACGGGATCACTGACTTGGTTGCTTTCCTTTCTAAGATCTGGTGAAGACACCAATAAGCAGACAAGAAAACAAGCTTAAAGAGCTTAAGAAACTCTCCTAGGGTCCCAGACCCTATGTCTGGAATCTGAGCTCTAACTGCGACAGGGGGGCAGGGTGCAGAGAGGGGTCACGTGGCCCTGAGCCCCACGCCGGCCCTCCGCTAATACCGCATCAGTGTGGCCCATCATCACAGAGGTCAGGGCAGCACCGACCACCCTCTGACCGGAGGTGACAGCGGCCCACACGGCTGCACCCGGCTTTTGCCTCGGCTCCTCAAGGCTCAGCCAAAAGGATTTTCTTCTTTTTCTGCAAATAACTAAGTGGTATTAAAAACATGCCCATTTTCTCTTTATTATACATGGAGGGTTATCAGTGGGGGGTGTGGAGAATGGAGGGAAAGGTGCAGGAATAATAAGCATAATTAGTAGGTAGAAAGTAGACAGGGGGAGGTTAAGAATAGTATGGGAAATGGAGAAGCCAAAGACCTTATGTGTACGGCCCATGGACATGAACTACGGGGAGTGAAGTACTGGAGGGAATGAGGGTGCCTGGCAGAGGGGGAGAAAGGGGAGAAAAAATGGGGCAACTGTAATAGCCCATCCAATGAAATAACTTAAAAATATATATACACTTAAAAACATGCCCTCTACGTTGAAAAAGCCCATGACTTTGAAAGTATACAATGCCGGTGAGAACACTCGATCCGGGTTCCGTGTGTTAACTTCCATTATAACATTAAGTGTGAGCTTGAAAGATTTTACTTAATTTCTCTACTACAATTTGCTGACTCCTAAGACTCCTACCTCGCTTATATGAGGTGGTAAATTTTGACCATGAAGCTGAAAGTTCTATAAAAGCTACCATTACCTCTTTTTTACAGTCATATCACTTTCTTATAATTCTACCCACCAAGGACGCCACCTCATACCAGGGACATGCACAGCCTGTGTTTGTTGAATGAATAACAAAATAAGGCAGGCTAGCTGCAAGGATCAATTGAGTGAATGGATCTGAAAGCACTCTGAATGTCATACATTGATTTATAGATACCAGGTGCTACTTCAAAGAGCATTGTTGTAACATTTCAGGAGAGCATATCACCTTGGCGCTAACAGACCGGCGAACCCACACGTCTCAAGGACACATCACTGTGAAGGTGGGCCCAGTCCTCACTCCGATACATCTGTGAGACACACGCTCGCAAAGGCAATTAGGAGGGAAGACATGTCTCGAAGGTTATTCCGGGTCCCCGCCCTCCGAGGCCGCCGTCACGGGCTGTCGCACCAGCTCCCACTGGCACCCACTCCAAGTCCAAGAGCTGTGCGTGGCCCTTGGGCACAGGCTGCTCATGGATCTCTCTCCCAAGGAGCCCGTGCCGCCAGCCTGAGCGTCTCTGCTTCTCACCTTCCCTTTCGTTTGTGGGGCCTCGCATACCCCCAGCATCTTAGGAATCACTCTTTCCCGCGCCTGCCTCCAAAATCAGACTCCCAGGATCCTATTTATTTTCCCGTACGGAGTGGTGCTTATGTGTCTAGACTGAAGACTCACGTCGCCAAGGTGACCGCCAAGAGGAGAGGAGACCAAATTCCGGGCCGCCGGAGACCAGACACGGAGTGGCCGGCCGGCTCCAGCACACGCTGTGCAGCGTGGTTCCAGGCTGGAGTCTGCGGGTCCTTCGCATTTAAATGTAATTTCACAAGTGAGCCTCGGTCTGTAGCCTAATGTGTGGTTATGCTAAGATGCTCCGTTAGTGTTTTCACCGCGGCAGGTAAGAAAGGGAGCCTGTCGCCGGGTTTGCCGTGACTCCAGGGCTCTCTGGTCCTGGAGTGGGCAGTTGCTCAGGAGCGGAGTAGAAGACGGAGCAGGCTCACCCCTCCTCCGGAGCACCCGCGGGGCGTGCCACACTCTTCTGCGCCTCTCGAAAGCTCCCGCCAGACCTAGATAGATTCGTACAGACTGGAAGATAAGGAATGATGTCTAAACAGAAAGAGAAATGGGAATATGATGCACAGGTAAGGAAAAAAGCATTAAAAATTAGCTCACATCCCCCCTGGCTGGTGTAGCTCAGTAGATTGAGTGTGGGCTCCAAACCAAAGGGTCGCAGGTTGGATTCCCAGTCAGGACACATGCCTGGGCTGTGAGTCAGGTCCCCAGTGGGGGCCACGTGAGAGGCAACCACACATTGACTGTTCTCTCCCTCGCTTTCTCTCTCCCTTCCCCTCTTTCTAAAAAATAAAAACTAAATAAAACCTTTTCAAAAATTAGCTCACATCCCCACCGAGGGTGGGGGGGGGGTAATAAACTGAGTGTCACATGCCCGAACACACCTCTCAGCATCGCCTGTGCTCTTAGCTGGAGCGGGCTGAAGCCTCCCTCCACACGCTGTAACAGACTTACGGGCAGTGCAGTTTCACGTTCAATAAACACTTCGTAAATCCTATTAACACTGTGCTAAGTTTTTCATATAAGAACAGAAGAATCGCAGACAAAAACAACAAATAAGCAGAAATCCACAGACGCAGAGAGCTGGCAGACGTGCGGAACAAGAAATCCGCTCTCTCGACGTGCAAGGACAGAGACTTTCATAATGAAGTTGTGTTTGTATCACCACAGGCCAAGGCAGAGACATGACTTTCATATTTCAGGAATAGAGACGTCACTACCCAAATGACTCTACCGCATCCCAAGTAAGCGTGCTGATGGGAGTGTGGGAAAGTGTTTCTACCCCACGGGCCTTCGTGTTCCTCACACATGAAGCATTTTGTGTTTGCCCGGATCCAGGGGAAATGTCTGTTTTTAAAATGAGCTCAAAAAAGTCTTCACATAGTTGACCAGCTGGGAGATGACTAGAATTTTAAGTCAAATTTCAGCAGTTCACGGCTTATAATCCTTTTCTTATAGTTTCCCTGCCCTACCTGTATTCCCTTCCACTTGACATCATACAAGACATCTTAGGTGTATGAGTCAGTCTTTGCTGCGATAACACACAGCCCCAGGGTCCAAGGTCCACAACAACAGACGATTATTTCTCACTTGGGGCCACACCCAATGGCACAGGCCAAGTTCAGGTCCGTGTGACACGTGCCACTCTCTGAAATCCAGGGCGAGGGAGCAGGGGGCACCTAGCACTCACTCTTCTCACGCAGGGACAGGGGCACAACACCCGAACCAAACCACATTTGCACCTGCAAGCCCTGTGCCAGGCAGCCCCGGGCACGACCCTTCATGTCCCAGAGCAGTGCCAGCCTGGCCAGCAGCCCGGGGGCAGGAAGGACTTTGTCCCCACGTGACCGAGAGGGCCGCATATCTGCAGAGAATAGCATACTAAAGTACAATGTGAGTCTAAGGAGCGCCTTTCACTATTTTTTTACAGGGTGGGACAAAAGTAGGTGTACAGTTGCACGTATGAAAACTAACGCACTAAGTAATAGGTGGTAACATTAACAATAAACCCTGTGTTTCGTGCGCTCGCAACTGTGAGCCCGCTTTTGCCCGGCCTGTATGGGCTCTGGACTGCCGAGCACCAGAAATGCCTTCCACCTCCTCTCAGACTGCTGCCTGCTCCTTCGGGGACAGTGACCACCCAGCGACCGCCCAGGAGGGTTTGCAAACAGCCGAGGGGCAGAGGTGAGCTGGCAGTGTCCCGGCGAGGCCCGAGCCGGGACCTCTCTGCACAGGGACCTCCGGCAGGTGCGTGCCTGGGGGGTGTGGCTGTCGGTAAGCGGCTGCGTCGGATCCACAGCCAGGTCTGCCCGACTCCGCGCCTGCGCCCTAGGACCGCGCCTGCCGCCGTGTCCCCCCCCCACGCGTCTCCTGGAGCCGGGAGGGTGAACTCAGAGCCCTCCGCGCACCCTCGCCGCAGACGTGCCGCATCCGCTCAGACGTGCAGCGTCGGTCCGAGCATTCACAAACAGAGCAGGTCAGCCAACACGAGGGGCTGGGAAATGAAATCCGCCGCTGCGGAACAGCCGAAACACGTTTTTACTATTCCTGTCTTCATCTGCACCCTGGTTTTGCCACCTGAGATGTGAGAGCAGCGAGGAGTCTCCGGGCTGCACTGAGCCGGGCTGCACTCTTGGAGACTGTGACAGTGTCGGGGGTGAAGGTGCCACTCCCAGCCCTGGCTAGACACCTGCACTCCTTGTCGGGGGACGGATGCGTGCCGGTCATTCCCCTCCTGCAACTCTGTGCTGGAGGAAATGATGACCAGATCACAGGAACGGCCTTTTTATTCCCTTTGTCCAAAGCTGGGAAGCAGTGCATTCCCCTACATCGGTGGTTTTCTCATCTGTGGAGTCGATTAGACGATATTTTGCAGAGTGGACCTTTTCCAGAACCTCTTCCTTCCTCACGCGGGTGGATGATGCTGCTCTGGTTGGGAAAGTGCAGGGCCCGGCCCCTCGCTACCACCCCCAACCCCCTAGTACGAAGGACATCTCTGAAACAGGCTCCGAGATGTGACTGCAAAGCCACGAGAATGCGTCCCCGGTCCCCGAGGGGCCACCAGCCACCGGGTCAGGTGGTGAACATACAGCTCATTCCCATTGCCAGCACTGATTCCTCTGTCCTGCAAACCTCTCACAACCTTGCGAGCGCGGGCCGAGGTTTCGGCCTCAGAAAAAGAAAATAGTCCCGTCTTCTAGGTGCTTCTATATACCAGCCTCAGGGCATTTCACGATGTGCTCTGCTTAATTCTACCGTTCATTTCCACAGCTGAACTGCCTCTCTCCTAGGCTAAGTGAGGTTTCCCTTTCAGCGGCACATGCTCAGCAGTTCACACAGGGCCGGGGTAGAATAGGCCACATTTTATTTTATTTTTTTAATTAACTTTTTAAAGATTTTATTTATTTATTTTTAGAGAGGGAATGGAGGGAGAAAGAGAGAGAGAGAGAGAGAGAAACATCAATGTGCGGTTGCTGGGGGCTGTGGCCTGCAACCCAGGCATGTGCCCTGACTGGGAATCAAACCTGCGACACTTTGGTTCGCAGCCCGAGCTCAGTCCACTGAGCTATGCCAGCCAGGTCAGAATAGGCTACATTTTATAAATGTATTTGAGTTGAATGTTTCCTAAAGACAAGCATGTATCCTGAAATACGCGTCTTAAGTTCTGAGCGGGGCCCTCAAAGTTGTGCCTGGGAAAATAGTAACCCATTTTCCCACTGGGGGGGAGACTGGCCAGCCAGTGCCTGCAGCCCTCTCGTGTGCGGAAGAGACGGAGGGTCCCCCCAACAGTGGGGACCACAGAAGCACAGGGACAGCGTCTTCAGGGCTCGAAGCATTTGCTGCTGCAAAGTGTCTCGGTCTGCGCCGCATTCAATGGGTCACTCATCTGTCTCCATGCGAAAGCGAGCAGGCATTTGCCACCTGGTCCGGGATGCGCGGGGCCTTCTCCCTGACGGGTCCCTGTGCCGCTACGCGGTCTGGGGTCTTCCTTCCAGGACAAGCCCCTTCTAACCCGCAGACTGTGCACAGGGTCAGCAGGAGGGCGGGGGTCCGTGAGGGAAGGGCGGTTCTTCCAGTTTCCTGGCCAAGGAGTCCCAGAAAACCGACTCATGGTGCCAGCGTGCTTTCTTCAGAAAGCCACCCTGCACGCAGCACGGCCAGGGTCCAGGGACTCCGCCCACGACCTGCCAACTCCCGGACCAAACCGTGGGAATAACCTCCCCCCTCCCGGGCGCGCCCCTGCGCATGACTGGGACGGGGTGGGGGGGCCGGAGACCAAAGTGCTGGAGACCCTGAGCAGCCTTAGCACAGATGACGTAAGCGACGCCCATTCTGGGGGAGATGGGGGAGGGGCATCGGTATTCTAAGGAGAAGGTGACCATATCAGATACAAACTAATTAATTAAAACCAGGACTTTTGTTTCCAAAGAGATGTTCCTCCAGGGCATGGAGAGCCCGAGTCTGTGAGAGGCTGGCTGCTGCGCACAGACACTCATTACGACCAGGATCGGCGTCCGGGTGCCCACCCGACCTCCCGGAGCAAGGGAATGGGAGCAGGGGCCAGGGCACCCCGCCACCCTGGCGAAGAGCCGCTCCCGGGGACGTCCCGCAGCACCTGGGCCTCCTTCCAATGCAGCCACAGCGGGGACAGGCGCCGGCTGGGTGGGTGACAGGTTCAGGCAGGCAAAGCGCTGCCCTTCAGGCAACACGAATGCCCTCTGGTGTTGGGAGAGAACCGCTGGGTGCGGGTGGGGGAGGGTGGGTGGCGCCTCCCCCCACACACTTCTTCAGGAGGGGCCACGCCCCTGCCCTGCCTACGCCCTTCACGCCCGCCTATTCAAGTCGAGCGTCAGACGCAAAGGTTTTCCCCCAAATTCTCTCCTCCGGTGTTTCATGTCCCCTCCACGCTCACCTGGTCACGGCAACACCAGCACAACTGTCATCCGTAGGGACCACTCTGCTCCCCTGAGGTCCACACTGACACCGTGCCTGCCTCTTTCACGTATCAGCCCCTACTGCAGATTTTGCAACTATGTGAGGAATTAACGCGCCCACGGCAGTGAACAAGGGCAGTCCCGTCGTGACTGGATCCACCCCGCCCCCCGGCACACTTCACTCGCACCAGCGCCTGGGACAAGGGCCACACATCTGTCCCCGAAGAGGACCCCGCAAGGAACATCGCCGGTGTTACTATTCTCTTTGGAGCCGGCAAGGTTGTACATTCAGTTAGGCAGTAATCTGATGCGCACTTATTACGCATTTACTCTTTTGGAGAATATGAAGGGGAAAAAAGACATGGTCCCCGATTTCTGTCAGTTCAGAATTTACAGGGACAGGGACACACACACACACACACACACACACCCCTGAGAGAAGATGTGATCGGTGCCAAAATATAAATAAAAGCCTCATAAGGGAGTGACTGCTGCGGGGAGCGGGGCCACGGGGGGTGAGGTGCCAGGCGGCTGAGACTGCAGCCGCATGTAGGAGAACGGACAGGCGTCAATGCCCGCAGAGAGACATTGAAAAGGAGACCCGCCCACGCTGGGCCCCCAGAGCTCACACAAACAGAGGTTCCAGCCTCTCTCTTCCATCATTGCACCCCCAGTCCCCAGGGCAGCAGCGAAGAGGCTGAACGAATAGATAACTCCCCTCTTCCCGAGGGAAAATGTAAGCCCAATGCAAGAGAGTTGCACTGAAGAGAAACTGTGCTGACCTTTCAGAAAGAACTCCCTCTGTTCTCTGTGTTGACCTCCTAGAAGGAGCCGCCGCCTCCCCGCCAGACGGGCTCGGCCAGTGCGGCCCCACGCCCGCCCCCACTGGGAGGGACCCAGGTCTGACTCTACAGACGCATCTCGTCTAGGGGCAGGCCGCTCCCCTCCCACCGCTGCCTGCACTGCGGGACTGCGGGTCCTTTCTGCATTCATAAAGCCTTCTTTTATTCCTGAGACAAATCTTGGAGAAACACATATAGTCGCTCTCTGAATGACTGGCCCCTCACACTCTGAGTCCACGTGCTTCTCCAGGAACCGAAGCTTAAAATTGTTTGGGCCTGCTTACAGTGTGTCACATTTAGCACGGCAGTCCTAAAAGAAGGTTCTCTGCGAAGAACTCATAGTCCCCTCAGAAATATACCTGTCCACCTTGCAGAAACATCAAGGGGTGACAAAGTCTGCTAAGGCGGGGCGTGGGCCTGAGAGCTTTATTTTCACCCCTGAGGGAGGAAACAGGAATTATTCACAGGAGCCAACAATTAGTAATCTCTTAATCTGTCTGAATATCAAGGCGCATACACTTTATTTCTATTGATGCTTCCCAAAGGCACAGGAGACAGGATGTAACGACGTCCCCACTGTTGGTGTTCTCCGAAATTAGCGCGTGAAGAGCTGTGTGCGTGCACATGAGCACAGGTGACTTACATCAGCATCAGTTAGAAGTTTTCCACTTCTGCGCTTGAAACACGGGGCATTAGTGTAGAGTTGGACCCCAAAGGCAACCAGGGCAGCACATTTAAGAGATCCATCCAGGCCCTGGCTGGCGTAGCTCAGTGGATTGAGTGTGGGCTGTGAACCAAAGCATCACAGGTTCGATTCCCAATCAGGGCACATGCCTGGGTTGCAGGCCGCGGCCCCTGGCAGCCACACACTGATGTCTGTCTGTCTGTCTGTCTGTCTCTCTCTCCCTCCCTCCCTTCTCTAAAAATAAATAAATAAAATCTTAAAAAAAAAAAAAAAGGGAGATCCACCTGGGCGGAGCCTGTACAAACGCCGGCCCCTCGCAGAGGGCGCTGCGGTTCCTGAGCTCTGACCCCCACGGCCCCTCTGTGGGGGCCGGACAACCCCCTCCGGGGCCCCGGGAGCAGGGATCAGGAGGCATTAAGGAGCTCAACGGGAGGAAGAGATAATTACCAAATACCCAGTCCAGTTTATAGAAGCCTGGTGAAGTCAAATAATGAAAATGTCCTGATTATAAAGAGTGGGATTATCTTTTACAGCGAACTACAGTCCAAACAATACAGGGAAAACGAATTGCTTTATCTGTACTTAATCACTACACAACGTACATTTTTCAATTCTCCTGTAGGAACACAGGCTGATTTTTTCCCCCTGAAAAGAGCATTTTTCTGAAGGAATTATGTTCCAAACTTTCTGTTCTACATTTAGTCTGAAAGATCAGGACATATTTTATTTCCTGAGCGCCTTCCCTGGTCAGGGCTGGAGACCGCATGGTGTCCTACGTACTAACACAGTGACGTGGAGGAGGTGGCCTTTCAATTAAACGGCAGTGTCCTCAGAGCCGGAAGCTCACTTGAAAACAATGTGCCTTTGATCCGCGTTCCAACTGCAGGAGCGACCCGACAGTGCCCCCGTTCATTTTGTTAAGGACAATGACACATCTGGAAGGAGTTTGGGAAGCTGCTTTAGTAGGAGGCGATAGATTTACTTTATATGATCTGAAGACAAACCAGAGTATTGGAAGCGACTTCAAATGCCTCTTCTCAGCATGAGAACTTTTATTTCCTGCCCATTCAAAAGGCACTGAAAAAGGTTAGAAAAGAAGAACCCCACTAAAAGGTCAGCCTGTGCCGCTGTCCAAGGCACTTACAAAGGGACTCTGTGGAGTCCCTCTAACATTGTGTGACGGTGGTGGAGATAACCACAGAAGAACACCTGCCAAAGCGTGTTTCCGGGGACTCCTGCAGCGCCCTCCCCAGCTCTGCGGCCCTCGCCCAGTCCCCCAGCACACCGTGCAGGACCAGGCACAGCGTTTGCCAGGTGATGTGTGTGTCTGAATCACCCTGCAGAAAGCTCACTGTGGAAGCCGCACCGTTATTTCAGGGAGGCTACCACCCTCCCAGATACATGTAAACAGTCATTTCAGAAGCTCTTCGTGGACCAGTCTGCAGGCCACATCATGAAAAATCAGATTCATGCCTCTCACTTGCCCAGGCTTGCTAATCCAAAATTGCACTATTTGGCCTGTGTTCATTATCGGTACACTTGGTTTTACTGTTGTTATTCTTCTCGAGTCCTTCCAGACCTCCGATTCACTGTCTGATGCTGAAGAGCTACTGCCTCCATGAAC
The DNA here is from genome assembly GCF_004126475.2 of Phyllostomus discolor. Taxonomy (NCBI): domain Eukaryota; kingdom Metazoa; phylum Chordata; class Mammalia; order Chiroptera; family Phyllostomidae; genus Phyllostomus; species Phyllostomus discolor. The sequence goes on along the minus strand of NC_040911.2, from coordinate 2,790,296 downwards.
ATGGAAAAGAATGTGCTGACATCTGTGAGGGTCGTCCCCAAAGACTTCCTACCTGTCACCTTCTGAATAAAACCGCTCCGGGGGGAGTATAACCTCCCAAGGCTGTTAAAGGGACATTGCTTAGTTTGAAGTGCAACTACAGGAGATGATTAAGGAACTCATTTGCCCACATACATAAAGACAACCGAGTTGTAATATTGAATGAGATGGGATGGCATTTCTGGAAACATCTTTAAGTTACTGAATACAGTGTAAGTTGTATCCCTCAATGGGTTTGTCTCACAATGGAAAAGGGATCCCAGCCACATGGAGATAGTTAATTAATTTTGAAACCAGTATCTCGAATGTTATACAGTACTAGGCAAAAAAAATACAGTGTAAGAATTTTCTCCGACACAATGTTACATAATTTTAGTTCAAACAACAGGAGGGTGAGTAAAAGAAAAGCAACAAGGAACAGAACCCCATCAAAGCTCCCTTTTTGTCATGAGTTAATCAGCCAGGTCACCCCGGGGTGTGAAAACAGGCTCTTTCAAACCACCCTGTCTAGGAACGTGTGCTTTGTTCTTCAATCAGCAAAAGCTTTCTTCTGATCTAGCGCGACAAGAAATGAGACTGAAAGGGAAAGAGGCATTAAGTTTCAAAAAAAAAAAAGCTGTTGGCAGAGGCAAGCCGAGGGAGCCGTTTCTCTTCCGTGCTGGAAAGAAGGGGAGCGGCAGAGGGGCGGTGGGGGTGCTCCCGCACGCCTCGCCTCTCGGCCCCCTCCCCGACCCCCGGCCCCGCGTCCTGCGCCCTTTGATGCAGGGCCTCCGGGGTGCTCCGCGCGCCCCTGGCAGCCAGGCCGGCCCCGCAGCGCTAAGTTGGGAGCCGTTCCCACGCAGCGACCTGTTCTGCTTCCGGTCCCAGCTGCCTCCGTGCTGGCGCCTCTCGCCAGCCTTGGCAGTCTTTTCCCGAATCTATATTTATATACCATACGGGGGTTTTTTGTGTGAATTTGTTTTTGAGGAAAAGTGCATACCTAGTGCTAAGGTTTGATCTGGCCAATAAATCATACCCAGTAGATGGAGAAACTTGGCTGCTGGGGCCTTGGACGGGTACTAACAAATCCAGGGAACTAACTGATCTTTGGTCGAGATTCAAGTACCTTTCTAGACACAAAATTAGTCTTCTTCTAATCTGGAGAAAAACGGGCTAAGGGTGACCAGAAGATAAAAAGGAGGTAGAAGAGGAGGAGTGGAAAGAAAGAAGGAGGGGAAGTTGGTGAATGAAGACTAGTAAGGGAAATGTGAATCTCCTTCCATGTTCTTGACCACATCTTTACCACTGGGTAAAGGTGCTGGGTATAAAATGACCTGTCCGTGGTGCTAAGGTCAAGTTCACAACAGAAATGATTTTTAAAGATTGACTTTTTGAGCAAACTCTTTTCTCAACCCCTGAGATCACATCCCAGTGAGTCACTACTAACATATCAAACGTGTGTATGTGTGTATGTGTGCTGTAAGAGTAAGGAATATACCACCTACCATTCTACAACTAATAAGAATGTGAAAGAAAGATAAAGGAGTAATAAACATATATTGAAGCAAATAACAACTTGAAAATTTCACCCCAGAAGACCAGTGTAGACAAGCTGAAAATCAATGACCTAAGATCCATCTGAAAAAGTCACACAAAGGGCAACAAAGTCCATTCAAAGAAAGAAGAGGAAAAGAAATAGTAGAAGATAAGAAATACAACAAATTACAATAGGGAACAACAAAATAAAGTGTGGCCTCTTTGAAAATGCTGATAAAATAGATAAACTTCTAATGGTAATAATCAGGAAGGAAAAACTCAACTAATCAATATTGTACACGAAAAGAGGAGCGTCTTAATAGATACTGAACACATATGAAAGATTTTAAGAGGACATTTTGAACAAATGTATGCCGATAAATATTTAAATTTAGATAAAATTGGCCAATTTCTAGTAAAATACAATTTACCAAAGCTAATTCAAGAATTAGGAAACCAAACTAGTTCTAAAATGTGCAACCTCCCTAGAAAGAAAAGTATAAGATATTACAAAAAGAAATTACAGAACATGTAAACAAATGAAGGGACGAAACTAAAGAACTCAAGATTCTGAATGCAGCAATTTTCTCCAGGCTGCCATACATATTTAATACCACCCCAAGAAAAATTCCAACAGATTTTTTTTATTTTATTTGTGTATTTTAGAGAGAGGTAAAGGGAGGGAGAAAGAGAGGGAGAGAAACACTGATCGGTTGCTTCTCGCTCACACCCCAACCAGGGCCTAACCCACAGCCCACTCCTGTGCCGTGAGCAGGAACCTAACCAGAGCCCTTCCCTTGGCAGGACGACACCCACCCAGCTAAGCTGCACCAGTCAGGGCCTAACAGGGGTGTGTGTGTGTGTGTGTGTGTGTGTGTCTGTGTGTAAGGCTTGATGAGATCATTTTTTCATGGAAAACAAGTACCAAATACTCTAGATTCTTTTAAAGAAAAATAAGAGAAAGGACGGCCCTGCTGGGCCAGCAGTCAGGACCCACCTGCAGAGTGCCGTGCTGCCGCCCGAGGGAAAGGGACCTGGGAAAGAGAGTGCAGGGCGCAGGCTCCGTCCCAGATCCGCGGGGTGAAGGACAGATCAGAACAGCCCTCTCACTGAACCAATGCGTGGTGCTGGGGTAGCTGTGCATGCATGCCTAAAAATTAAATTAGTTTTTTTCACAATTTACCCATAAATGAACCATCGACTGAGTGTACATCTTACATGAAAAGTAAAATACTAAAGCCTTAGCAGAGAGTATATGAGGATCTCCACATCCTAACCCCTACCCAGGGAAAGGTCTCTTAAAGAAGACACAAAGCGACACTAGGTGCAGAGGGAAAAAACATGATGTGGTTCACCACGTAGAAATGAAGAACTTCTGTCCTTCAGAAAAACTACAGATGAGCCAAAAGGTGAGCTGTCCACAGTTAACCCCATGGCCTGAGGCCCCACCACGAGTGAGAAACTCGAGGGAGAGACAGAGCAGCCCCGGCCCCATGCTCTTCCCCAGCACGGTGTGAGGCCCGGGTCCCTGGGGAAGGGCCAGAGGTAATGGGGCTCACTGTCTTACACCCTGTTTCTTCAGCTTCCACTGGGGGGGGGGGGGGGCCAAGAATGGCCTCACACCGCACAATGCACCACCTTGAGAAAGCTGCCTCCCAGTCCCCCCGCAACTGGCCAACACACTTTCCTTCAAAAACCCCGGGACAGGCTGGAGCTACCAACAGCTCAGAATGACACACACAGTGTGTTTCTAGTCTGTCCCAGAAACGATTTTCTTGACTTTTGAGTCAGGAAGCACTGAGACTGGAACCCACTCCAATTCTGAACAGCAAGCCAATTCTTCATCGCCCTAGACGGCATCTTACACCATTCAATCTGTGAGCGCTATTTCCTGCATTAACCTTCAGTAAATGCTGTCCTAAGATCCTGAGGAAGTTCATGTCCAGAGCGAGAAATTATATCCATTCCAAACGCATTTGTATGCTAAGGCTGATCTTTAGAAGCCAGTAGTAACTCGACATGCATGTTTAAGTGGAAGGGGGGAGGGAAAGAGTTGTGATTAGCTTTTCGAGGCAGTAAGACTTCCCTTTGGGGCCAGCATTTCTAAACCGTACAACAATGCCAGACGCGTCTAAACGCAGGCGGTCAGTGCATCCACAGACACAGCCCACGGATCCGCGACAGCGTGTCTGGAGGAGCCCTCGGAGAGCCCGGGGCGGGGGGGGGGGGCCCCGATCGCTGCGCCCGCCACCTCAGCTCAGCGAGGACGGCGGGAGACTCCTGCGCACCTGCGGCAGGCGAGCATCCTGACTCCGGATCCGCCCCGCTCGCCCCCACGGGCTCCGCACCAGGCTTCACGTGGTGGTAGCGCTGGAAGGAGACCGAAGGACCCCGGTGAGAAGCAGGGAGGCAGTTAAGCCACAGGACTTGTATTTTTAAAGCACAGACATGCCGCCCTTAGGCGCTAGGAGAAGTCTGGCGAGTCTGGATGTAGGAAGGCCGGGCCGTTCCCTCTGCGGCGCTGTGGACTGCAAACCGCTACGCGAATGACCACGTCCCGGGTGGTCATTGGACCGCGCTACCCGTGGCCGGCACCAGGACTGCTCTCACCAGGAACGCCTGCTCCGTGAGGTGGGGCCAGAATGGGCTCCTCACCTCCCTCGGACACACGTGGGCCTCGCCCCGGACCCAGGCGTTCCCAGGGGCAGAGCCGAGTCCCCGGGACGGACATCCTTCCGATGCGGAGCTGGGCTCCCGGGGGCAGGTGGGGGGGAGGCGGGGGGGGGGGCGTCCTGTCCGTCACCGGGGGCGGGGCGGGGTCTGGCCGTGCAGGGGCAGGACTGCCGGACGCGAGAGGCTGCGGACGACGACCGAAGGCAGGCTGCAGCGGCGGCGTGGCGTCTCCACACAGGGCGCACTCTGCATCAAGAAGACTCGGGCGAGCAGGGCAGGAGCTCAGCCTGGGCACGGCGACACCGAGCTCGCCTGGACTGGTTCCTTCCGGCACAGCCGAGGCATGGGGGAGAATACGGTGCCTGGCCCGAGAAACACCCTGTGGGACACCCCCGATGAAACGTGGTGCAGAGAAGTAGTCTTCTTCTCCCGTCCTGGGGGGGTCGCGGAAGACACTCCACCACCGTGGTCTCGGGAACCACGGCAGCGTGCCCCTCAGGGCGGCAGAAAGAGCGGGGGCATCGAGGCGAACGACACCCAGACCTGGTGGCCGGCGGGTGCCCCCCTTGCCTGTGCTCCCCTCAGGCTGCGGCTCCTGTGACATCACTGGCGCAGAAGCAGCTGTGTCAGCCCACAGGACCGGAGGCTCAGTCGGAATGTGACGGTGGGGGAGATGTTTGAAACACGGGCTTGGCCACCCGTAGACAGCAGTTTGGGGACGGGCTACGTCATGACACGCCCAGTGCCGTGGGGCCCAAGCCAGACCCCCTGGACCCCAAATGACCAGAGTGCAGGGCAGAATGCGTCACGTCACCAGACAGATGAACCTGCAGGTGGCAAGGGGGTGAGTCCTCGGGTGACTGAGCCCAGGATTGAGGACAGTTTTTGTCTGGACACAGGTAAGCGTGCCAGGGCACGGTCAGAGCTCCTTCTGCAAGACGAGACTTCTCACCGTCCACCAAGGGCAGCGTGGGTCTCCGGACACGCAGTTCGGAGTGTCTGTGCTCCCTGCCGGTGACGTGGAAAGACTGCCCCTTAGACCTGGTGAGGCAGTGCTTTGACAGAAGTGCCCACCCCCCGTAAAACAGCACCCAGCTAGCCAACACCCTCCCACCATTCCTCACGCAAGCGTGTTCACCCCAGGGCTGCCCTGCCCCCGGGCTCTCCGTCCCCCACTTCCCCTGGGCACCTACATACCCCTGGTCCCCCACGCCCCAAACCCAGACACCTGGACGAACGCCCACAGCCCTCTGGAAGCAGCGGTACGTGCAGATGGCAAACTCCTGGTTTCAGTGACAGAATAAGGGTTGTTTAGGACTTCAATGCTACCCAGAAATGAAAAGCTCTTTCCCCATAACAGCCAGCGAGAACGGACTCCCCTGGTCTCAGTCAATCCCAGAATAGAAGAGCGTCCTCACCCCGGTTCACCATGTGTCGGCTGGTGACCTGCACGTAACAGATGGCATGATCGCCCTCGCGTCTGGTACCCAGTGGTGACACTCACACCACAGGAGCGACCGGCGCTCCAGGCAGCGGGGGTGAGTGTAGGCTGCCCGTTGACCCCCTCCCATGCAGAGCCTCCGGCGGCCAGGAGCGCGGGACGCTTGATGGGGAAGGGAGAGACGTTGCACGCATCTCACAGGGGACACGGAAGATGCCGATTTGAAGTCATAAAAACCCAGCCCCCCGAGAGGTCTAAATTCAACAGGGGAGAAAAGAGAAGTCGATTGCCGAGGAAAAAATCAATTTAACAGGCAGTGAAGTCTGTGCCGTGGAGTATGTATCAAGATTGTATCTAGACTGTGCTTTAATTAAAAAGTAGAATTTGTGGTAGACTCTGGACCCGCACGCATTTCCATGATTGTTTGAAGTCTAAATCCAGGAGCCTCTTCCTTGCGCTCACACACTTTTTCACCCACGTTTCTGCCTTTCCTGGAAGCTTCCAGGCCCGCAGTGCTCAGGTGTGTCCTCATGGGTGTTTCCCTGATCTACACATGCCCGCTGCCCTCGCTGCACCGTCACCACCCACCTGGAGGCCAGCACCGAATTCATACGCAACCCACATAGAGGATCCCTGCTGTGATGTGAGAGAACCTTCTGGGATGTGCCAGTTCGGAGTTTTGTGGGACGTGACTGTTTGACGTGGCCCGATGGAAAGCCTTCTCTCACGCCGATGGCAGAGGCCACCGTGGCGCACATTGTGACTGCACCATGGTGACGAGGAGCTGTTCCCAGGGCTGCTCTGCTAGGGCATCTTGAGGGGTGGGAAAAGCTTGGGTGCATAGTTTTATTTTTATCAATGTTTGCTTCATTGAAAGCATTGTTTTTAAGTAGTTTTAAACATTAGTTAGTTCTAAGGAGTTCGTAACAAAAATGAAACAAAACAAACATTCCTTGTCCCTTGGTCTTCTCTGCTTTACTCTTTCTTTCCCCCCAAGAAACCGTATTCAACCCTTTAAGCGATTTTCCCCTCCCTGATATTTCCAGGTTGTATGTACTAGGTCAGTCCAGAAAAACTCCATCGTTCATATGATGAGAATGGTTTGTGCGACATCAACGTAACCTGGCAGCCCAGGACAGTGGACTGGAATGACGACTCCACTGTACTAGTCGGTGGGGGCGGTAGACACCATTGAGTGAGCGTGTGCACTGTGTGACTGTCGCATTCAAAATGACAGAGAGAGTAGAGCAGTGAATCTGCATCAAATTTTGTGTTAAGCTTGAACATTCCTCTGCAGAAACTATTCAGATGACTCAGAAGGCCACAGCTATGGGCAACTGGTGATTGGCAGCTTCATCACAGCCACATACCCACTCATGCATAACGTCTCCTGCAGGGTGTTTTGGCAAAACATCAAATCACTCAGGTGACTCAGCCCCTCTACAACCCAGATTTGACACCCTGCAACTTCTGGCTTTTCCCAAAATTAAAATCACCTTTGAAAGGGAAAAGATTTCAGACCATTGATGAGATTCAGGAAAATACAAAAGGGCAGCTGATGGCGACAGGGAGAACTGTGTGAGGTCCCAAGGTGCCTACTTTGAAGGGGACTGAGGCATCATTGTCCTGTGTGCAATGTTTCCTGTATCTTCTTGAATATATGTCTCTATTTTTCATATTACATGGCTGGATACCTTCTGGAGACCATACATACACACACATACACACACACAGTGTTACAAAGTATGTATTACTTTTATATATTTAATTCCAAAATAATATATAATTACATATATTTAATTTATATTATAATTTAATTTTCAAATTAGTAGTATATATTAAAATTATATATATTACAAAATATTTCCACGTTATAATATTATATTACAAAATATTTCCAAATTATACATATTACAAAGTATATATCTTATAAAATTATACATATACACAAAAATGATAATATATGAGGATTTCTACATCATATCCTCTTCCCAGAAAAAGATTTCTTAAACATGACATAAAACAGCAGTAATTCTGGAGAAAAAACATGACGTGATGTGTGTGAAAGTGAAGACAGTTCGGTCCCTGGGTTAGTTTCCGTCGGGCCCCGCCGTTGCCCGTGCCCGTAGGCCTCCCCTCGGGGGCTGGCTTCTCCACAGGAAGGTCCACCTGCCTCTCACCCAGAGAGGCGCCTCCTCACCTCCAGCTACTCCACCTGGCACGGGCTTGGGGGAGACGGGGGGTTCCCCACCCGCCGTGCAGACCGCACTGCACTCCTGCTGTCACTCAGCCCCTCCGAGCTGCGTCCTCTGTGCCCGAGACAGTGTCTGGGACGCTCTGTGGTCCCCTGTGGTCCCACGTGCCACGACACCTGGCACTTCCCGTGCTCAGGGCTTCCCAAGGTGGTGGGTGCAAAGCAGCCTTCTCTTCTCTGGCCCCGCACCCCGCCGTCTCCATGGCCCAGTTCCCGTGCAGTGTCCTTGATGGCGAGTTTCATGTTTTCCGTTTCTTCTCCTCCTCCTCCAGGGGATGGTTTTCAAGAAGAGGAGAGAAATGTCTTTACGGGGCCGTACGGAAACCCTAAGACAATGGAATTTTTTAGTTTTACCTTTTTAAGTCAGAAGAAAACTTGTCATTAATTACATTCTAGTATTTTTTTCTTCCTTTACAGCAGCGAACACACAACATCCGGGTGGAAATAAATATTGGTTACACCTGAGCAGGTGCAGGTTTGGGCTGTGAGTCGTTTTGCTAATTGGAGCTACGGGAAAAATTCTTCCACACCCGGTCTCTTAGGCAGTCTTGTTTCCTTCAGAAGGAGAAAAAAAAAAACACAGAGGAACAGAACATTTTTCTAGAGGACTTTTCCATAATGAGCATCCAGGAAAGGTCATTTCCAACTGACCGCTGACCCTGTGCAAATAAGCCTGCACAGAATTTCCTGGGCTGCCTCTCTAAAATAGCCTGTTTCTGTGACCGTATTTCCATTTCCAACGCGTCAGAGCCTTGCCTGGCTCCTTAGATCTTACGACGCCTGAAAAGCATGGCTCCTGCTGGGTCCGGGGAAGGCCCCAGGATGCGGCCCGGAACAGCCCCAGGCTGGATGGCTGACACCCCTCCCCTGAGCATCCGGTGGTGTTCTTCCTGCTGGATTTTTAGGCTAGGAACAAGTAGTTTTTGATCACATGCTTTATTTGAAATTCTGAGATAATCAGAGATTTATACTGCAGATTGCAATGCACATTTCTTGGGGGGAACACATTGCTTAAATCTTCAGTCACCCACGCGCCTCTCGCTCGGGCGGCAGCAAGGCTGTGCTCTCTGGCCGGGAAGAAAACCAAACTTACTTGATGTGGAGGGAGAGAGGGAGAGAGAGATTCATTGCAGCAAGTTATATGGGGCTCCCTGAGCTTTGCTACAGGAATCTGACACAAACAGTCATATGTCAGCATTTCGCAGGAAACAAAGTCTTCTAACTTCTCTCCTGTCAGCCAGAACTCTGTGCGGCTCCCGACACAGGAATGACTGACTCCAAACGAGAAGCGTTTGCCACTTTTCACTTGTTTGTATATAAATGAAAACACTATGATAACTATGCAATTATCCGTGAGGTTTTCCTTTGCCGTTGAGGAAAGCAGGCATTAACAGAAACGATGTAAATCTTGTAAACAGTGCACTGAGTGTTCGGGTCTGTTATTACTGTCGCCCTTTTAATGTGTCTCCCAATTTATTAAGAGCTAAAGAAGATGTATTATAGAGGAAGGAATAACAGATTGTCAAGGAGGAATAAAATAAATATTTTCAAAAGGAGGAGTTCAAATGTGCACTCCAACCTCTGTCTTAAAATTTTCCACCAAGCTCATTCCTCCATCTCTAGTCTCTGTACCGTTAGATCAGGAAAGCCGAGGTTCTCCTCCCCACGGTTGGTCAGGCGACTCGACCCCACGCACCCCCACCCACCTGCTGGAGCAGGAGGCCTTACCACTGCCCCCCTGCAGCCACCCCCAAGGACTTAGCTCATGGTTGCTCCTGGGGGTTGCAAAAGGCGCACAGCGGCCACTGTCACCTTCAGACAAAATACTTCCATGGGGCCACAGGAGGCATACCGGTAAACGTGCGTCTGGGACAGTGGGGGCTCGGACACAGAAATCCAGACCTTCCACAAGCTCCCAGAGAGACCTCAGCGCCCACGGCCCACAGACGGCTCCCCAGAAACACAGCTCAGGGTGTGGGCAGCGTGAGCTGAGGGTGGGCTCTGGACGCAACACTCGGCGTGATGTGGCAGGACCCCCAGGCGGCGCGAGAGAGGCCAACAGCGGAGGAAGGGGAGAGAGAGGAGGCAGGGGACGCCGCAGCAGAAGGAACACAGCTGGACATCGAGGTGTGATGATAAAAATAAGCAAATCTAAATAATTCACAGCGTTTCCTAACCCAGCCTGTCTGCAGCTGTTCATCTATTATGCAATATTTTGACCTTCAAATTACATCGCTGACCCCAAAGATATTAAACTGTATCTCCTAACTAATCACGGGGACGCTTGACCCCTAAGCCTTTCCGAGACCAGTTTTCTCGTATGCAATAATCTCTCCTAACGTCTGAACATTTTTTCTTGTGGAACTCACGGCAAGGGAATGAAACAAACATAAACTACAAAACCTTCTGAAGCCCCGCGATGTCTAAGAGTCAAGAAGAACTTGAGCTTGAGCTTGTAGGCTGCAGTTGTTACATTTAGCCTCACTGTGCAAACCTCTGATCGCGTCTGGGCTCACAGAATGTGGGCACAGAAGGTGAGCCTTCTGCTTGGCCGTCCCGCTGGCCAACAGCAGGGCCGCAGGGACGACTGGCCCAGGGGCGCCTCCCACCCACACGCCCGGACACCAGGCCTGCGGTGCTCGCCTGGCCCTGACCCACTGTCTAGGTGCCACCCTCGAGCACGCCGAGGTCCCAGTCTCCCAGGAGGAGCAGCGTGATGGTTCACACACCGTGTGTCCTCTTGGCTGGGCCACGGTCCCAGGTATCGGGCCGCAGACCAGCCCGGATGCTGCTGTGAAATTAATCTCAGGCGAGGTTACCTCTGCCACTAACTCAGTCGCCTTTGACTGAAGCAGATTAGCCTCTCGGAGGTGGGTAAGCCTCGTCCAAACAGCTCAAGGCCTCCAGTGGGAAATGGCAACCTCCCCCGAGGGGATGGAGCTGCCCGCAGACGGCCTGGGACTGGGGCTGCAGCACCAAGTCCGCCCTGGGTGCCCAGCCTCCCCGCCTGTCCGAAGGGTTTGGGGACAGACCCCACGGTCATCCAGTGCATTAGAATCAGTCTCCAAGTGCGGACAGAGAGATCACATGCACACACACACACACATATACGCACACACACATGCACACATGCACCCCCTATTGGCTCTGTTTCTCTGGGGTTCCCGAATGCAGACAGTGTGGTCTTCAGCTCCTAAACCCCTGCCTTTCCCTGCAACTCCGCCTCGCCCACGAGAGCCTGCCCTGGGTGCCCTGCTGGCTTCCTTGCTTGGCCGTAAAATATGCTCGCAACACCCCAACGTTAGTTCCAGAGGGGAGCTCAGAAATGTCCTCACCCCGTCCTGTCATTTTCACTTGACTGCACTCCCACCCAGAGACCGGAATCACGGGCCCAGACCCCACTGGAGGGAACCCACAGGGGCAGCTCTGGGCTCTCCCAACACCCTGCTGCCCAGTTGGCCCCTCCCCCTGTTGGCTCCTCCTCCTGTTGTCCCTGCTCCGCTGAGTCCTGAAGCTTCAACCTCCCTCCAGGCTCCAGGTGACCACACGGGGGCACAGGTTCATTAAGGATCTTTTAAATGTTGCTTACCAGCCCTGACGGCTCCCAGATGATATTTACAGGCTTGCTCTCCCCACCGAAGACTTGACAAATTTGGCTATAAGGAAACACAGCCAAACGCTGCACAAACCTTTTGTGTGTGTGATTCAGTTGCATTTTCACCCTTCTTGAAATAACAGAGCATAATATGCTGAAAATGTTGCATGTTTTCTTCCATTTTCAATATTTCAATGGCTACACACAAATTCACCCATTTGGATAAGTTTTTTTAAAATGCGCACTGATGTGACAGCTGTCACAATACAATCTAACAAAACTGTTTGGAATGAAGTTAAAGACAATTAAGTCTTTAACTTATGGAAAACACCAAACGCACTTTTGGGCCAACCCAGTACAAACACCTGTGAGAACCCCCAAAATAAGGGAAGCCAAAAAGAGCTTAAGTTAATGAGAAAAGCCTGCCAGTCTACAATGCCGTTCCTGCATCAGGTAGAAATAAAAAGACTCCTAAAAAAAGAGAGAGAGAAGGTTCAGCCCAACTTGACCTTGGGAACGTTTCCCACACAGCCCCGCCACTGTGGCTCTGGCCTTGTCCTAGTGGAGGGGGGCTCGTCGTAAGGAAGGCCTTCCTTCATTCCAAGAAAACAGCCACACTGTACCCAGAGCAATCCTGCATTCCTTACTTGGTCCCTGCGAAGATTTCATTCGTTCACTCGTTCATTCACTCAATCACAATGCCCTACAATGACATTTAAAGAGAAAGGAAGAATAAACTACGGAGGAAAGCAAAACCTTTATCTTCAAAGCTGAGCTAATCCTAAGAAAATAATCAAACACAAAACACAGGAGGTTTGTCTTCCGTGCCCCCTCCCCTGCTGGGCCTTTCCAGACAGGGAGGCCCCCTGCCCGGCGGCCACGCCCTGCGCTGCCCCACCCTGTCCTTATCAAAGCCCGTGCAGGGGAAGGTCCGGTTAAATCACTCCCTTTACAGTGCCCATTCAGACAGGGAAGCAGTACCAGTACCCGCACTAACGCCCCCAGGGGTGTTTGCAAAGGGAGGCGCCAGTGAGGATTTCAGAGGCTGGCGGAGCAGCAGGGATTTTTGCATCAGAAAGACTCTCAGAAAACCCCCAAACACCCTTTGGAGACCAGCACCAATCCTGAGGATAGAGACAGTATTTATTAAGGAAGTCACGGTCCTCTGACACCATCCCGCGGAAGGACGGGTGCCTGGAATTCAAGGGGGAAGGTCAAAAGGTAACCCGGGAATTCCTAGGGTGTGGCCATCCCCCACCGAGAACCTTCTTCTGGAACAGGCGCGGCGTGGGCACACGCCCTTATCCCGGGCCTGGAAGGAACGTGTGCTCACACACGTGCTCGCCTGTCTGCGGTGTCAGTGCCGTCAGGAGAACCCAAAGGACCACACGTCATTCCCTTTCAAGTGACGGTCCCACTCGAGGAGAACCCCTGACCGCCAGCAGTAACGGCAGAGGCGTGGGTTCACCTGGGCCCGTCACAGACGCCTTTGCGGGAGCCGGGAAGCGACACAGACGAGCCGGCAGATTTACCCGAGTCCGGGATTGTAACACCTTTCCGGGAGCTGGGCGGGAGGTGAAGTGACCTTCGCTACTGACTTTAAAGTAACCACCTCCTCTCCCCTTCAGAGCCTTTAACAGCTTCCCGAGAGGCTGCCCCTCCCCACCGGGTTTTGAGAAATGCCCCTTTTAACCTTCACGGGATCCATGGCCCCACGCCGTGATCCGTGGAGACGAATGCTGGGAGCCGGGAGACACGGCTTCCCCCTGCACACAGCGGCTGCCCCGGGCGCTCTCCCTGGGGGCAGGGCCGCTCGCCCCCGCCCCGCCCCCGCTGGCTGGGTTCCTGGTCCCCCTGAGCCCCCCCACACCCCACCCCCCGCCTTCTTCATTATTTGGGACCATTGCATCAGGAGGGTAGCAAGACGTACACTTCCAGCTGCCCTGAGAGTCTGGGGAGTGAGTCGCCAGACAGGAAAAGGCGCCTGAGGATTTAACGCCATATTTTCGATCAGTCGCTGCCAGGAAACGTCACCGAGACCCGAGTCACACCAAGGCGACAGAACGGGAAAATGAGGGGCCTCCAAAATATAATCTGCTTCAGATTCCTTGAGGTGCCGCCAGGTGCCCCGGGCCGGTTTCCGTCCTTCCGTGGCGAGCACCACGAGGTCCAAGGGCCCCCGTTACCGCTGAGTGCGCCACTGCGTTCGTGCTGTCTGCTCACACGACTCCGCTACTCGGGGCTGGGTGAGAACAGCCGCGTCTGCGTTGGTAGGCCGGCCCCTTTCCGTTCCGATTCAACAGATCAGGATCTCAGCGCCTTAACCAGGAGCACGGGCCCCGCGTTCACACAGGAGAAAGGCCCTGACTAGTCAGGGTCACTCCGAGAGTCCCTCCCTCCCAGCAAAAGGCACAGGCACCGCGCACAGCGCGCTCTCTACGCTTCCAACAGGACTTTCAGCATCGAGCACCGATCAGCAGACTCATTCTCTCCTTGCTCCCCGCCTTCCGCTGGGTTCCCCTGAACAGTCCGGCGTCTCACCGTGGAGTCCGCGTCACACGCCCGTCCTCGACTGGCTGTAGGGTCGTTTCCGTGCCTGTGGTCCGTCTGACGTGACAACGGACACCTCGCATGCACATCGGTTTCCATGACGGATGGGACAACCGGCACAAACTCAGCTGCTCTAGATATTACAGATTATTATCTCAGAGCTTCAGTCCTACACCCAAGAGGGACTCGGTTCCTTGTGGATGCGGGACCAGGGACAGCGGGTCCCGGCTGGCTTTCAATCAGGGGCTGGTGCCTGCTCCCAGACTCTGCCTGGGGCCCTGCTCCCAGGATCCCTGAGGCCCTTTCAGCTGCGACGGGATGAGCCCCCCTCACACTCCAGGCCTCAGGTTCATTTGGCCACAAATCTCCAGCTCCAGGGCTTGTGTGACCACACCACGCCCCCCTGACAACCCCAGACACTTGCCCTGTCTTCAAGACCACAATTGCACCTGCAAAATCCCTTTTGCCACGTAACATCAACGCATTCACAGGCCCTGGAATCAGCGTGTGGGCATCCTGGGAGGGTCCGTCTGCCCCCCACAGGCTGCCATCAGGACCACCAAGGTTCATCCACAAGGCATGCAGAAGACAAAAATAACATGCATAGATCCAACCCCATCATAAATCACATTAAATGTGAACAGATTAAAAAATCCAGTCACACTGGGTAAGTAAAATAAGACCCAACTATACACCATCTACAGGAGAAATACGCAGACTCAAAGGTACAAATAGGTTAAAAGCTAAAGGAGGGAAAGGAGATACCCATGAACAGCAAGAATAACAAATAGGAAGGGTTGTACTGAAACCAAACAAAAAAGACTTAAATAAAAATGTTGCTAGAGATAGACATTTTATGATGATAAAGAGGTCATTCCATCAGGAAGTTTGCAAGAAATATAGTTCCCCAAAATATATGGAGCATGAGCTCACAGCATTGAGAGCAGCAATAGACCATTCAACATAACAGCTGGAGACTCCAGTACCTTCCTTTCAATAGTGGACAGAACAACGAGGCGGACACCAAGTCAAGCAGACTGGACCAGCACACGGACCAGGCCTAACAGGCGTCTGTAAACGCTCTCCTCAGTGAGAGAAGAACAAACGTTGTCTGAAGAGCACGTGAAATGTTCCCCGGGACAGACCGTCGTCGGAGACATAAGATGAGCCTCAGTATATTTAAAAGAGTTGAAATTGCTCAAAGTATATCCAACCACGAAGAAGTGAAACTGGAAATCAGCAACAGAAGAAATTTTACAAATCTACACATGTGTAGAAGTTAAACAACATACTTCACCAGTGGGTCCAGAAGATATGCCAAGAGGCATTTAAGAACTACTTTGACATAAATAAAAACTAACACCCAGCACAATAAAACTTGGAGGATGCAGCTCAGGTGGTGCTTAAAGGGAAATCTGCGGCTGTGAACACGTGTCCATGAAGAAAAATCTGAAGTGGACAACCTAACCTTCCACTAAGAGACACTGAAAAAAATAAGAAAAAGGAGGGGAAAAGAATTTGAGTAGAAATATTAAAATAGAGAATTAAAAAATAATAGAGAAGATCAACAAAACAAAAACAAAGTTGGTCCTTCAAAATATCAACCCACTTTCCACTAAACCAACCAGGAAAAAGAAAGAAGATTCAGCTTACAATTAAATGAAAAGAGAAACATTACCACCAACTTTACAAAAGTAAAACCCTAAAACTTTAAGGTAATTCTATGAATAACTTTATGATGGCCAACTAGATAATTTAGGTGAAATACATGAATTCTTGGAAAGACACTAACTACTGGTACCAACTCAAGAAAAAATAAAACATCTGAATAAACTTAAAATAAGAAAAAAACCAACAGAAGAAAACCAAAGACACCATGGGCTTGGTGACACCTTCGTTTGCTCTGGCTGCTACGACAAAATACCATGGACTAGACGGCTTGTAGGGAACAGAAATGTGTCTCTCTCCATCGGGAGGGAGGCCGAGAGCCTGGGAACGGGGTGCCTGCATGGCCAGGTGAGGACCTGCCTCCCTACACGGCCGGCGGACCTCCTGTGCTCGCTCGCCTGGGGAGAGAGGCTGCAGGTCCCCTGGAGCCTCTGAGACACTACTCCCATTTATGGGGCTCCACCCTCATGGCTTAACCACCCCCCCAAAACCCCATCTCCCGACACCATAATTTGGGGTGGGTAATATTTCAACATACAAATGCTGGAGAGACACATTCAAACCATAGCGGGCAATGAGTTTTGAAACATAACACAAACGGTACAACCCAAGAAAGAAAACCTTAGTAGGTAAAAATGTATAAGAATTAAAAACGCATGCTCAGGGGTGGGGGGGGAGCAATGGGGGAAAAATTGGGACAACTGTAATAAATAACAACAAATAAATGAACAACTCAATCAATCAATCATTAAGACGTGTGTTCTGCGAAAGACAATGTTAAGAGAATTTTTAAAAAGCCATCAATGGGTAGAAAGCATGTTCCAAACACATCTCTGACAAAGAACTTGCATCCCCAAAAATACAAAAACTGTTAAAATTCAACCGTGAGAAAACCACCAACCCAACCGAAAAGCGGGCAGAAGAGCAGGACAGACGCCTCATCCTGGAAGGACGCAGAGCGAGAGGGACCTCAGTCCCGGCCGGCGGGAACGCGGCGGGGGGCAGCCCCCTCGGAGCAGGGTCTGGCCACGTCCCAGAACACCGCACACCCTTCCCTCCCAGGCACTCCGCAGTCTCGCTCCTCGGTATTTACCCAACGGATAGGAAAACACGCCCGCACGACACCTGCCTGTGAATATTTATGGCAGCTGTATTTGTAATAGCCAGAACACTGCAGACAACCCAAACATCCATCAATAGGTGAAGGAATAAACAAAATGTGTTTCTGCACACAATGGAACGCTCCTCAGCCACAGAAAAGCAACAGGCGTTGATAAAGCCGCAGCATTTATCTCAAGCTCGAGAAGCTAGACGCCGGAATGGGCATTGTTCCATCTGTGTGAAGTCCTAGGAGAGGCAGAACCAACCGACCGTGGTACAGACCCTACCACAGGGGGCTGCAGGGGGGCCAGGGAACTGGCGCGATGGTTCCAGGGAAACCTTGGGGGTGGCAGGAGGGTCTGTATCTGGACATGGGGGGTGGTCATGTGAGTGTCCACTATTCTTCAGAATTCACCCAGTTGCGCACTTAGAATGGAAACATTTCATCGCAGGGAAGTGATGCTTCAATGAAGTGGAAGGGAAACCTCCATAACACATCAGAGCTAAAAGCTCAAGAAGAATCAGATAAGTCTCCTTTTCGGTCCTCTCTCCATCTTCTGAAAACCTCACCTCGGGTTGTCAGCGTGACCAGGATCTGGCTGCTCATCTTGGGTGATGTGACGTCATCCCTATCTGCTGGGAACCCAGAGCCTATACGGAACCTTCCAGTTGGACTGCTCATCCCAACGGGCCGGACAGACCACCCCAACTTCCTCCCCCAGGTTTCATCCGGACGCTACCCCTTCTTTGTTGCAATTTATCGTTCCTTACTTTTCTGCTGGAGGCCTTCATTTCCGCAAAACTTTCCACTTCACAGAAGTCTGGGATGCCTTTGATGCTGCTAGTGGTGATGGCTCTCCCAGTCTTAGCTTCGTTGGACCACTGAAGCAATAAAAGCTGAAAATCATTCAGCTTTTTTTGTTCTTGCTGCTATAAGGTCATCATTTAGACACATTTGGGGACATCCCTGAAGATATTTAAACATACAGGCCATGGCAGGCTTATCTGATACATATGGAATGGAGGCCGCACATGCAGTTAACTTCTCTAGCAGCTACGATATAGAAGTAAAAAAGAAACAGGTACAATTAACTTCAAGAATATATTTCATTTAAACTAATGTACCCCAAGAATTACCATTCAACACACAACTGGTGTAAAAATTATTGTCAGGGTGAGTTACATTCTTTTTTCATAACGAGTCTTGGAAATTCGAGGTGCGTTTCACACCTAAAGCGCAGCTCACTCGGACCTGCCGCATTGCGTGGGCTGCGGAAGCACGCGGGGTGCGGCCCCACTGGGCACAGAGCAGCTCTGCGGGGAGGGATTCCCGACACGGGCCCAGGGCCGAGCAGGCAGAGCCTGCACACAGCGCCAGACAAGCCCCCTCCCCTGGCATGCGCCCCCGTCCTCACTCAGGGGGGCTGGGAGCCTTTGGTAAACACTCTGCCGGAGGCGGGTGAAGATCTGGGATTTTCTGAAAACCAAATCTTAGATACACAAACCTGCTTATGTTTCCAGAGTAGTCTGGAAAACGGAAGAAAACGTTTGACACGAGTCAAGGTGAACAGGCAAGAAGAAGGAAGGACTGGGAAAGTAGGAGGTCAAGACCACGGGTTATCAAGGGAGTCATGTGACAAGTGTCGTTCTTCTTCACAAATCACACGTCCTCGAGTCACACTAACTCGACTGTCCTCGGCCTTGCCGGGGTGAAAAACTGATTCTGTGGAAGTGTGTATGATGTACATCTTATAAAAATGAGAACAGTTTTTCGAGCAGCTTAGCTTTCCGCGGTGCACTCACCATCTGGCCGCGGGCCTGCAGGGCAGCTCAAGCCCTGGACAATCTGTCACTGTTGATTCCTGCACGTGGCCATTTCCTGCGCACTGCAGCGTCCTCTCGCTGGTCAGGGGCCAGCTTCCCACTGCTTTCCGGACAGCTGCGAGGAGGCCGTCCTCACTGACGAGGATGAAACCAGAGGCCAGCTCCAGGGCCCCCGCTGGCACAGAAAGCCCGAGACATGGACAGTGGACGCCGGGACTCTGCTCACAAGATGGCACCTGGCCCACTGTCCTGCGCTGAAGCCCAGCTCTGATAGAGCATTCCAGAAACTATTACCTTAAGGTCAATATTACCTCTAACATTTCTTTTTTCCTTACTTTTTTACTAATTTATCATTTCTTAGAGCATGATTTACTAGAATCATTATATAACCACACCTTTTGGTTAAATACCTTTGACAAGGACCTATCCATTAATATAACAGTCTATAACACTGACAAGTCTACATCAATTTACGTAATGTACGGCACTGATAAAGATCTAAATGACACGTTCTGCAACATGGCCATAGTCACGAAAGCTTTCAAAACAAGAGAGCTCGTTGGGACAAATAAACTGAGCTCCCCTACGATCCCCGCACTAACCCCGGGACGAAGGCCCCGTTTCTCCGACTGCTCGGACACTGATGGGCTCTCCTGAACCCCACCCCCCCAACCCTCCTTGCCAACCCGGTGGCCGAGTGTCCCGCGCCAGCCGTCAGCTCACGTCCCTGCATTCGCCCCACAGGCACCTCCAACGTCAGCCTCCGACCCCTGTTCCTGTCCGCTCCTTCCGGGCTCCAAAGACAGCCCGTCCGTCCGTCACGAAAAATAAGACGTTCCAAAAGGACGCCATGCTTTCTGCATCCGGAAAGCGGAGCCCGTTACATACTTAGACCACCTCCTGTCCTCCCCAGTTTATTAACTGGAAGAAGCCTCATGAACGTGGAGCAAGGCAGCGGGAGAACTGCCCCCGCCTCACCGGCCGTGGCGGGCACCTGCCAGCCGCAAATGCCCCCCTACAAATCTGGGAGGTCGTGTAAAATAGCCCGTCTCACGGTCTCGGACCCTAGACGATGCAGAGAAACTGGAAATGCCCGCTCTGCCGACATCGAAGAGACACGGTAACTCCCCACGGAACAAGGAAAACACAGCCACCGCGAGCACCTCCCGACGCTGTGCTGGGGGGACGACTCCCTCGGACTCCCGGCCACGCGTGGCCTCTTCCCGCGCGCTCTACTTGGGACGTGCACGACAGGGAAAAACAAAGAAGGTCCTTCAGTTTCCTCCGGGAAATGCTTCAAACCCGGGAGCTCCCGACCTCGGCCCCACCCAGTGCGATGCCCAGCCCGACGCCCCGCAGCCTGCAGGCCCGGCCCCGCCGCCATCCCAGCGCAGCCAGGGGCGCACCGCCGCAGCCACGCTTTGTCATTCCCGCGAGCCGTACTTCTAGGCCACGGACGAGGTGGCCTGCTGGGGCCGGCTTACCTCCCTGGCCGGCGTCCCGCCGGCTCCCACGCCAGCTCGCTCTCCGGGGTGCGACAGGCCGGCGCGGCCCGGGCTTGCTTGTGTGCAACGTTCTCCAAGACGCTGCCCTCGGAGGCACACGGCGGCTCGGCGGGTCCTTCCCAACAAGAAGTTTTGGAGTTTGGGGCAAAGGAGAACATCTCCTCCTCCCGCCACTGGCAGTTTCCCGTTTACAGAGTGTGGACCCTGCACGCCACTCTGCGGGCGCGGCCGGCACAGGCGTCCGGCCCGTACAGGCCCGCCTCGGTCTAAGGCCACCCGTCTGCTGGCTGAGCTGCCCTGGCCGGCCGGCGTCACACAGGGGCCCTGTGACCCGAGGAGGACGTCTCCTCAACCCCTGGCGTGGTGACAGGTGACCCCGACTTCAGGGCTGTGTCTCCGTTGACCCAGGTCTCGTGGGTCCCTGACTACAACCTGCGTTCGGACGGCTGGGCGGCAGTCTGGTGGCTCTCTGCGCGTGGCCGGTAGCGCGCCTTCGCCCAGGGAGCGCCATGCGGTCACGTGCTCCCGACGCCCCGGTACGGAGGCCCCGGGGTGGGGTCCACCCCGGAGAAGGCTGCTGCCTGGTGACGCTCGGCACCCGCACCCACACGCACGTGTTCCTGAATGTCCACCGTCAGACAGACCGACGTTGACCTCCCTCGTTTCCACGTCCCGGGTGGCGGCCCGTCCACGGCGCCTGCTCTTCCTCGCCCCCTGCCCTCCGCCCTCCCGCCTGTCTCCTCCAGCTCTGACTTCTGCAGCCACGAGGCCCGGCCACCCCGTTTCCGGCGCCCACCGAGCAGCAGGCGGCCTAACCTGGATTCCGGGTGGGGGGGGGGGGGGGGGAGTCCGGTCTTACCGCACCTCCGGCTGTCCCTTTGAGCCTGAAACGCACGCACGGCCAGACATTTCTCACATCCGGTGCAAACGCAAGGAAACCTGGCTACTCTTGGTGATTAGAATGTAAAAGATATGATTTCAGAAGCATTGAGACCTTGTTAATAAATCTTTAATGTTCTTTTACAGCTCACACATTCTCCGTAGGTGAATGTTGGTTTACTTGGTGACTTGAAATATAGACAAAGACTATAGAGGGGTTTTAAGTCTAAAAATCCCCAGTGGGCAAAACATTGTTTATTCGAATAAAAATAATTTTCTTTATTAGAAAACTATAAATTGGTGAATGTACTTTTTGTTATAATTCTTAAAAGTACCTAATATCTAAAGCCTAGTTTCTATTAAAGACTTTAATATTGACATCAAGCTTCATTATAAATTTCCAAATAATAATGTACTTTTACCAATTTTAAAAATTTAAGTCCTAGAATTGAACTATTATTTTTGCCAAGAGGTATATGCTTAAAAATTACATTAGAAATTGTACAATTGGTTTAAAAATGGCTTGAAATGGCATAAACTGAAACATTTCCCAGAATCTGTGGTCTGTCCGAGAAACGCCGTTACAAGGGCACAGGGTGGCAGGCCCGGTGTGTGCAGGGCTGGCCAGAACAGCCCCGGGGCCCAGACGCTTGGCCGCTGGGGCAGGACACGGGCTGTAGGGAAGGACAAGGACCGGAGCGGACTAGAGAATGAAAAGTTTGTTTCTGAGTATTCAATTTTTTAAATTATTTTATTGTTGTTCAGTTACAGTTGTCTGCATTTACCCCCCACCCCTCCTCCCCCACACCAGCCATCCCCACCTCCCTCCCTCGCTTCCACGCCCCTTGGTGTTGTCCACGTGTCCTTTACAGTTGTTCCAGAAAACCCTTCCCCGCTTACCCCCATTATCCCCCAAGTATTCAAATTAATTAAATTTAAAAAAAAAACACCCATGGTTCTGGCTAAGCAAACATGTATGGAAGCTGTGGCTGACTAGTCAGCGACCAGTTTGTAAAAACTTTGATTGTATTTTTGAGTTCACAAATAGTATAAATTGAAAATATAAACGTTAAGACAAATTCTGCCTAAAGCAAAGTTTTCAACAACACTGAAACAAGAAGGCAATCAGCGGTCGCTGGATACCCCTGTCCCCTGGCCGTGCGTCTCAGGCCCGTTCTGTAGAGCGCAAGGTTCCTTGTGCCAGCGGGGAGGCACACACACAGGGCCGGGCCCGCGGAGCAACGGGTAACGTGTCTGTAATGCTTGCGATGTGTGGGGCACTGCTCTGAGCCCTGCAGAACCCCGCCTTCTCACTCACAGATGCCCCGAGCCGTGGGCACCATGACGGGCAGCAATCCACAGACGTGGGGGCAGGGGGGCCAGGGGACAACAGAGCACAGACACGACATGACATGCGGGAACTGCGACCAAAGCCCAGGCAGCCCGGCTGCAGGCTGGTGACATTCAGTCTCCCAGCTCTCCTTCCTCGCTTACTTCATCCGGTTCTCCCTCTCCAGACTTGCTCTCGTTTTACAGAACCACGAAGATAACGACGACGACAGAAAGGGAAAATTGAAGAGGACCGCCTCACTCATGCCCTAGCCCCTGGAGGGCCATGTGCCAGGGCTCCAGGCTGCCACTGCCGGCCGGGTTATCCCAGCCTCTGACCCACGTCCCTGGGGGGGGGGGCCCTTCTTTTGTCCCTAAATTATATGTCTGCACAATACACAAATAACGTATCAACACCTGCAGGGAGAAATGGAGACAACTGTACTTGAATGACAATTTTTTAAAAAAGAAAAAAGGAATACTTGCAGAGTTGCTTTGGGGAAAAGTGTGCTCTGAAACGTGCACCAAGGAGTCTACGGAAAAACAGCATTTCATGAGCCACAAAAGCTTTAAGCATCCCATCGTTCTGATGCTGTTTGCTATGTATCTGACCTTGGAGGAAGAATCAATGAGATGAAAGACAGGAAATAGAGTAGGTAAAATCCTCTTATGACATTTTCCAAAGAACTCTGAAGAGCCAATATTTCACAGGGGGAGGAGAAGTGGGAGAATTGGCTGCATTGAATTTTGGAAGTAATTCCGGTTAGTTCTTCAGGTTGGATGGGAGTGGGGGGGACGGTTTAAATGGAGTTGCCGTGAGCTGACTGTGCAATGTGACGTCCTAGACTAAGGATAATTAATTCCCAAATCCATGCATCTAATTACGCCGTGTGAGAGAGAAAACTCCAGCCCGAAGTGGAGTCCCTGGTGCTGAAGCCCGTGACGCTGGACTTAGACCGAATGCCTGACGTTGAGGCCGTCTCAGCCCTCCCAGGAACGTGTCCGTGTCCTCACGCCAGTCCGTCCAGAGTCTCGGCACCCTCCCCCTCCCCGGCCCCCACCCCCCACCCCCTCCTCCGCCAGAGCTCACCGGGCGCATGGCCACCTGTCCCCCAGAGACAACGCCCCAGCCTGAAACAACCCTTTCCTTTCTTTTCCTGGCAACTTTCTGCTCGTGCCTGGTCCCCGCCTGTAAACACCTCCCGTCGAGCACGCCTTCTCTGACACGTCACAATGTCACACTCACATCACTAGCAGTACGTATATAAAATGCACAGATAATGTTTGTGGGCCCTTACAGGAGTATAAGCAGGTGAGCAGTGTGTGCGGCCTTTCTCAAGCTGAAAAGTGTCTGTAGGAATGTTTAAACATACAAAGAGGAACAGAACGTACCACCCCAAACTACGCCTCTGGCATGTTCGTGTTGGGGCTGATGATTTTTGAAAGGCTGCGGACACAGGAGAGTCTCTGAAAAGAGGAGAAGTGGCCCTTTTTTGAGGGAAACAAGCATTTATAAGGTAAGGGTGCCTCTCTCCGTGCTCCCAGGGGAGGGAGTGGAGTGAATCACAAGAAACGTTCCTCGTTCATCAGTGGAGGAGGCAGGACTCCAATCTGTGTAGCAACCACACCCTTGTTTACCGTGGTTTTCCCGCTCACCTCCCGTAACCGCCCTCCCCCATCTTTCTTTTGTATTTAAAGTTGTGGTTTGAGCCATCCCAGGGAGTTACTCAGTTTTCCTGGGTCTCCTCCGTGTTTGCAGGAGGTAGACGCGTTAATAAACTCTGTTTGCTTTTCTCCTGCTAATCTGTCTTTTATTACAAGGGTCTCAGCCTGGAGCCGAGAGGGGCTGAGGGAAAATCACGTTTCCTCCTCGACTCGTTTGCACGTGTGATCTCGCTGGATGGAGCCCTTGCTTCCCGCTTCGTCTCGCTTGCCCGGCTGCGAGCACCACCATCGTCTCACGACTTCGGTGAAACGCGTCTTGGGTGCAACGCAGACTCGTGCTCTGAGTGCAGCGACCTGCCCTTCTCCCCCTGGCAGTGAACTAGGGAGCTCCGCGAGAACGACTGGAAATCGTCGAGACTGGGGATACGCGCTCGGAACGGACGGCCCCCCTGTTTTCGCCTGGATCGCTGCTGTGTTACCTAACAACAATTTAGCAACATTCAAGAATGGCACGCTTATTAATGGGTACATTTACACTCACAGCTACAAAAATAGGATATTTTTTCAATATAGATAATATGACAAAAACGATGTTAAGGTCGCACCAACAGCTTATTGCAAACCCACACTGTAAACCTCGGTCATTTAATTTACCCAGTGGACAGAGTTAACGACAGGATGTTCTGTACATCAAAAGTGTGACATTTTAAATGCCTCTTATTAATAAATGAGTCGATACTCTTCCTCGTTTTAGCAAGATACTAATTTCTGAGGAGCAACTCCTATAAACACACCCTGCCCTCACTATTATTCGCTGAGAACCAGACGCACTGCCTCCCCCCAAAGGCCTGGACCAGGCAGGAGCAGAACAGACTGAGAAAGCTCCTCCGTCAGAGCTCTGGGGCCACAGGTTCGAGCCAGAGGCCAGCCCGGGGCGCTGGGCCTGAGAGAAAGCCCCGCATTTTCACGGGGGAAAGTGCGTGTGGGCCACCCACTAGTTATTACAAACCTCTCTCCCACAGACAAGCACTTTGGGGGTCTAATTTTTCAATCACACAAAATAGGGCTAAAACTAGAGTAGTTTTTTTTTTAATCCAATTCAGTGTTTTGGTGAGACTGAAGTATATAACATAGGAAAAGGCATCTTTAAGTTATAAAGCTCCAAATGATCACTATGTCTATTAGAGTCAACACCAGCTTGGGGGAAAAATCCAGACCATCTTTAATCTCCCCACCCCAGTGTTTCTGATGAGGTTCATTTTAAAGTGGGGCTCAATAATGAAATCACCGCAACCCTAAGAATAGCAGCAATAATGGAAGCACTACAAATGCAGAGTTTACCAACACTTCCACGCACGTTGATGCTTTATCCCCACGGAACCCCACACCCACAGAGAAGTCAGGTGTTGGCAGCATCGGCTGTTCCAGACGGGAGCGTCGCGAGTCAATCAGGTCTGACTGCTCGGCCGTAGAAAGGAGATCTCACCCTTGGCGGCAGCATGGATGGACCCGGAGAGCATTATGCTGAGTGAACTAAGGCAGAGAGAGACAAATACCACGTGATCTCACCCATATGCAGGATCTAAGGAACAACCTGAACAAGGGAAACAGAGACAGGCTCGGAGGACAGACGGCTGTCAGAGGGGAGGGGCATTGCAGGTCTGGATGAAGAAGGTAAAGGAAGTAAGCAAAAAAAAAAAAAAAAACCCTCATCAAAGCAGACCGCATCATGGTGGTTCCTGGAGGGAAAGGGGGGTAGGGGAGCTAGAAGAGGGTAAGGGGGCGACACATAGTGATGGAAGACTTGACTCGGGGCGGTGAGCACACAGTACAACGCACAGACGACGTGTTACAGAACTGTACACCTGAAACCAACGTGACGTTATTAACCATGTCACCCTAATGAATTCAATAAAAAAGACAAATAATTGCTTAAAAAGACTCCAGAAGAATTGGAACCAAATCTGCCCGCATTGCCCAAGTTTGACTTATCACATATCATTGTGTTTCATCGTTTTGGTCAGTGGGAAGGAAATCCTTTCTTAGCAACATCTGGAAGTGTCTGAACACGGAGCAGAGTGCGACCTCACTCCTGACCATGTGGGTGCTGGGCCCCCGAGGGGCCGGGGCGGGTCCGCCGGGCACAGAGCACCCCATCCGTCACCGCCTGGTTCACCGCTTCCCCGCGGGCACCTGCCCCTCCAGCTCCCATGGGAGCCTTCTCCCGCAGCGCTCAGCAGGCACGCAATAAACGTTTGTTGAACAAATCGAGCATTTTGTGGGAGGGGGATAATTTCAAACATGTTTCTCTAGGACCTTCTTATAGGTGAGAAACCACTTAAGGGAAAACTGGTGTGTGAGGCTCACTGGAGTCTCATATTTCCCATCGAGAAAGTAGGGTAACACCCAATGGCGGGAAGCAGAACAGAGCGAGCCAAGGAGGAGCGGAGCGTGGTCACCGTCGCGCGGCTCGGTCTTGCGTCTTGTTATCTCAGAGTCGTTAGTGGGTTTCCTCTCAGGGAAAAAAAACAAAGGAAAGAAAGAAAGAAGTCTACAAGTTCCCCAGACGGGACCCATTCCGTTAAGCCTTGTTACTGCGGAATGTAATTTTGACTCATGTTATCAGGAGCGAGCAGCACAAACTTAAAAGGTTTCCTTCAATCATTCAATCCATCACCGTGTCCCCTGGAAGGCAAGCACGGCAGCAGGGCCCCCAGGTAGCCGCGGCACAGGCGTCGAATGCAAAGGCTCATCTGCTCCTCGCTCATTTAAGCAGAGCGCTCGGTTCTCTTTCTGAAAAATGATCTTTCTCATCCAAGGTTTGCCTTGACAAGCGTCCTCAAGGTTGATGGAAGGAACACGCAGGACCATTTTCGAATCTCTCTGGGCCTTCACTCTACAGTGACTCGGTCACACACAGGGATCGGAAGACATAAATTTAAACTTTTTCATAGGTTTAATGCTAGTCACCCTAGTTAGTCTGTGGGAGAGAGAGGGGTGGTTTTTAACAGAACACACAGAGGAGATTTGCCCAAGGGCCCAGGCCCGTTCGCCGAGAGGTCAGAGGCCGTGGTGGGGGACAGTCCGGGCGCCCCATCCTCATACTCGGGTGCCCCATTCTCGGACTCGGGCGCCCTGGCTTCTTTAAGAGGAGACGTGGCATTGCTGCCTTTTTGTTCCAGTTTTATTGAGAAATTGTATTTAATCAGTGTGTACAACTTCATGCTTTGAATACACGTGCATTGTGAAGTGATTATCACAATTGAGTTAATTAAACATCCGTGGCTTCACGTGGCACACAGGTGCTATTTTTATCTTTCTTTGTAGGGGGGTCAGGGGGGGGTTCGTGGTGAGCACACCAGACCTGCTCTCTCAGCAGGTGTCACGTGCACAGCGCGGCATTGCTAACCCCAGTGACCACGCAGCCCGGTGGTCCCCGAGGCTCACTCGCCCTGCATGACGGCACCTCTGCGCTCTTTCACCATCGTCCCCCCCCACCCCCACCGGCCCCCGGCAACCACCGCTGTGCTCCACTGCTGGGAGGCTGGGAGTCCGAGCTCCCCAGATCCCACATCTAAGTGAGGTCGTGTGGCGTTTGCCTCTCTCTGGTTTGTCTCAGCACCACGCCCTCAAGCTCCATCCACGTTGTTGTTGTCACGGACGGCGGGGTCTCCTTCTTTTCCCAGGCCAGCTAGGGTCCCACTGTGTGTGCATCTTCTTAACCCCCTCGGTCCGGGAGCAGCACGACTTCCACCAGCTCCTGGGCAGCTGTGGCCCATCCCTGCCCCTCGAGGCAGAGGTCACGTTTCTTAAAGCGAAAGAAACTATTCACGGCATAAACCCTGGGTCCCGACCCCACTTTTACCAACTACTAACCATGTGAACTTGGAGTGGGGACAGCACCTGCCCAAGTAGGTTATTAAAATAGTTATAGCAAAAACACAAAAAAAGTTCTCAGGGCAGGACCCTGCTCACAGATAGGGCTCGGCAGGGTGGGGTCGGGGGGAGGCAAGTGAGTGTTCTTTCCGGATTTGCCGAAGGCTTCTCAGCCCCTCCAACTCCGCGCCTGAGGCAACAGCCCCTCTGCCCTGGCCTCGGGCCAGCACGGCGCTCACAGGTGTTTATCATTAGCATCGTTATCCCTAAGTCTGCCTTGCACCTGTCGGTGTGCCAGCATCCCCGAGAGGACTCAAGCGGTCGCTCAAGACATGCTTAGTAGTTTGAGAAGGAGGACGGGGGTGGTAGCTTTCCTACTTAACATCAGTAAAGACAGATGATGTTTAAAAACTCGGCTAGCTATTCCTAATTCATCGAAATGACCTGGAGAAAGAGAGAGTAAGCGTTTAGGCCATTCACTTCTTCACTCACATTCATTCTCCAGGCCTTCAGCTAAAGGTGAGTTGTTTTTTTTAAATCCCAAATGACACAAAATCTAAATAATGTTTACATTTGGAATGCCCCTGGCTTTGGGATGCATGGATGGCAGATCATTCTCACGATATTACATAAACTTTATTTGGTTAATTAGCCTAGAGTTGAAATTGCCGTTAGTAAAAAGAACACACACTCTATAAAAAACATTTTCTAAATCTTAAAATGTATGTATGTTAATATTAAAAGTTCACATTCCTTGTTAGTCTTCAGTTGCATTAGAAACATAGAGTTTTTTGATATTTGCAAATTTTAGAAATATAAATTTCTCCAAGAACATACCATTTACTTTGACTTTTTGCAAAGAAAGTGGGTTAGAAGCACACACACAAACGCATGGAACAGAACGTGCGTGGCGGGCTGCGGCGGCTGCGGACATAAAGAGTAGGAGAGGAAAGTGTGTCTCTGTTCCCACGTTCACCCCTCCGCCAACTGACCCACTCTCTTGAGCAAAGATCCCCGTGCCCACCTGAAAGGGCAATAAAATGTCACTTCCGCCCTGGCTGGCATAGCTCAGTGGATTGAGTGCGGGCTGCAAACCAAAATGTCGCAGGTTCGATTCCCAGCCAGGGCACATGCCTGGGTTGCAGGCCACGGCCCCCAGCAACCGCACATTGATGTTTCTCTCTCTCTCTCTCTCTCTCTCTCTCTGTCTCTCTCTCTGTCTCTCTCTTTCTCTGTCTCTCTCTCTCCCCCCTCCCTCCCTCCCTTCCCTCTCTAAAAATAAATAAATAAAATCTTTTTTAAAAAATGCCACTTCCTTCCGCTGTGATCGACACTGCCCGCATGCCGGCGTGCGCCCCGAGTAATGATCCAGCCGTCTCCCAGCGGCCAGGGTGTCATGAGTAATAAAGTCCGTGGGGAAGGCTGGGCAGAGCAGATGGTGCAAGACGAACGTGGGCCTTCTTCAAGAGATAAGAAATCTAGAGATTTAAACAAATTTTGCATAAAATGGGCCACAAACATGCCATTAAACTTGCCTGATGGCTCTGGCAAAGGGGCATGCGCCCCGAGAAGATGAGGACAGCCGTTCTCGTCACAGTACAGATAAGGCAAACGTGGGCTGGCGCCTCTCGTGGCGACACGGGACAATTCTTATTGCTCATTATTTATTCATTCATTCACAGTACATGGGGTGGGCCGCAGCCCGGCCTCACCCTGGGCCTCGGACAGCTGGACACGTCAGGGAAGGTTCTGGTTCTCGGGGACCGGGAAGAAAGAATTACAGACTATTTCCACTCTTAGCACAGAGAAAGCGAAAGATCGACAGCACAGAGGCATTAAAATAAAACTAGTTAAAAACATAGAGCGATTTTGATGATGTGCAGGTCGAGCCATTTACATGAAAGAACACTCCCTCCTGACATTTCCAGTCTGTTTCAGAGAACCACTTCCTGTCTGTGCCGCTTCTGAGTGGGCCCCTCAGTGCCGACGCGTCTTTTCTAAGACGTTTGCACAGCGAGCAGCCTCGGAAATGGTGCCTCCTTCCAGACCAAACAGCAGGCGTGTTCATCGTCTGGTATAAAATGCCCAGGTTTCCTGAACTCAGACTCTCTCTCTCTGATTGCAGCCACCCACCCGACGGCTCGACGCCATCTGCCCTCTGCAGGTTGTCCCGTGGAAACTGGGAGCTGGGGCCCAGCAGGGACAGGCTGATCCTCCCGCCCCGGCTGCTCCTCTGACCAATCACCTGCGTCCCCGACCCACTGGTCTGTGGGTGAGACTTTGGCAGGAGTGGGGGGTGACGCCATCGGCATCGCCCCCGAACGCACACCTGCCGAGTGCAGGACGCAGAGCGCACCCGCCCCGCACCCGGGGAGCCGCCCACACTGAGGCCCCGCTGCGCCCCGCAGCCGCCTGCCCAGGCGTGGGCTGCACGTCTGGTGTTTTAAACAGCTCTTTCGCAAAAGTGCAGACGAAATATCGGAAGTGTAACCAAAATATGTGAATATTTTTAATTTAAAAAATTCCATCAATTCGAGAGAGGGAGGGGGGAGAGGGAGAGAGATCAGTTTGCACCCCACCTACTCACAAGTTCACTGGCTGATGCCCGTGCATGCGCTGGGCAGGGATCGGAACCCAGCCCTCGGAGCACGGCACCCGGCTCTGCCCAGCTGAGCCACCCGGCCGGGGCTCAAAATAGGTCAATTTTGCCTCTCCCCTTTCTTCTCGGTTTCACTACTGCCCGTGATAAATGCTGACCTCTGGGGTGTGTGTGTGTGTGTGTGTGTGTGTTTCTAAATCCAGAGCACAGCTGGTAGTTGGTTAGGCGTGTGGCTGCACGAGCCCCCATGACCTGCGAGTCAGCCCGTTGGTCAAGAGGATATGAGACAGTGGGAACAAAACAACCCCCCAGAAACCAAACAGCAGAACTGAGGCTGGTCGCTCATTCACATGACGTGTCCAGCAGGTGTGGGTGGCAACCCCGTAGGCTTGCACACAGACCCTCCCAGACGCAGGCCAGCGAGGCTTCGTCATCCCCCACCTGCACCAGCCGTAACGCACGGACCCTCGGGTGCACGAGCGGGAGGAGCTGGAAGGCGGCACACCTCAGTGCAAGATGTCAGCGAGCACGACCCAGAACTAAGTCCATGCCCGGGGAGCCCAGGGGAGGCTGGGAGTAAGCACGGAGCCCTCGGTGTAACAGTCACCCTTCTCTGCCATAGAGGGCACCCCGAGCCCTGCATCCCTGCATCGCTCTTTGGAACTGGGTGGCGTGAACCGAGAGCCAAGAGTGATGCCAGGGAAACACCGTGCCCAGGAGCTGCCCAGCGACCAGTGAGCAACGCCCGGCCCCCTGCAGCAGCTGGACCACGCTGCGGCATTCAGTTCCTCGTCACGCAGCACTCAGTCCGTACAGAGTGGCCCAAGTGCCTCCTAGGGGCTCACAGTGCAAACGGGGTCCCGCAGAGCATGTAGAGGAGCCGTTACCACCGCGTAGGTTTCAGAATACGTGATGGGCAGCGACAAGGGCTGTGACAGGAGATGGGCCATTTTGAGGAGGATGGAAGCCACCGGAATCCCGGGAGAGGGCGGGGACAGTAAACAGGTCTCATCTTGGGTGCGGTTCTGGCCGACACGGAGGCCGTGTGGAGCGCTGTGCCGAGCGGTCTGGGAGGCCGCGCCTGGGAGCGGCAGGTCCCTGGGCCCGGTCTCCACCTGCTGAGGGCACTGTGCAGGCTTGGTGGCCTGCAGCTCACGGCACAGGGAAGGGAAGCTGCAGGGCGGAGGGGAGGGGGAGAGAACACAGCAGTCGGGGAGAGGAGTGAGTGCGAGCAGCAGTGTGACTCGGCCTTCAGAGTGTGCTCCACGACGCACAGAGGGTCTCGGGGCTGTGGGTTCTCTCCGGCCCGCTCTCGTGTCTCCTCCTGTTTCCACCGCGAACAAGGAGCAGCCACCTTGAAAAATAAAACAGGAAAGAGACCTTGTCCCCCAAGCCCTGATGTGTGTGGACTGAGAGTCTCTGGTAAGTACAGATGGTCCGTCAGTGCCCCAGAGAGTCCCACGGGCCATGAACACAGCATGTCCCTCCACCACACACGAGCATCTGACGCTGGGGTGTGCGGGCCCAAAGGGCTCTGAAGCAAACGCTTCCGGTGCTTTCCAGGTGCGCGGCAGCCAACACCAGCTGTGGCTACTCAAACGCTGGCGGTGGAACTGGTCCAGTTTAATCCATCACCACGAGTGAGCGCAGAGGCAAAGGGATGGGAGTGAGGTGCCCCGTGGGGACCAGAGGTGGTGCCCTGAGCATCCCTGTGGGCAGACGGGACACACCGCTGATGGCACGTGTCGTGGGAAGGTATGGAGCGTAGCCGGCCGTGTTAGCTGGGTCGGCGGGGGGGACGATCACATGTGTGTGCAACAAGGCAGGGCTTCTCCGACTCCACACTTGGGAGTGAAGGGGAGAGGCGGGTGTTCCTGGGGAAGAGCTGGAGGAAAACGATGGTGGTTTGTCAAAGAGGATGGAGGATGGGGGAGAGAAAGGGGGCCCTCACCGTCCAGGCGTTCTTCCGGGGGCGCGTCTCACAGGAAGACGGAGTCTGCCCGGGGGGCTGGCCGCAGGGGTGCGGTGCCAGAGAGACTGGAACCGGGGGAGAAAGACCTAGGCTGCTGTTTACCCGAAACGCTCTGTGGTTTGCTACGCCGCAGCTGGCAGCCCTGCTTAGAAGTCACTGCCGAGTCTCTCCTGCAGCACGGCGTCGCACTCTTGGAAGGGTCTGCGTGATGCTCACATGTTTCGGGGGGTCCAAAACCGGCACCCACCAGGGCACGACGACGAGAGAAACACCACGTGGTGAGGTGAGGGAAGGGCGCCCTGTACAGGTGTGAGCGAGGGGACCCTGTCGCAGTCCCCTCCCCTGCCGCCCGCCATCCCTCCCAGTGGGAGCAGCTGTAGGTGGGTAAAGGTGGTCACCCCTCACGGAGGGGGCACGTGAGGAGGTTCCTTTTCATCCCTGGACTCCCTCCTCTAACATACCGTCATGAAATACAACCTAGCTGCAAACACTGAGACCACCCAGCCACCGGCTCACCGCAGGGAAATAGCGAAGAGAACGTGAGACCCGGGGGGCAGCTTGCAGCTGAGAACAAGGGAGGAAGCTGGTGCATGGGAATGTGGGTCACCCCCGGCACCTCAAAAGGAGGGGCTTGCAGAGACCATGGAGGCAGGATGAGGGAGGGTGCAGAGACCACGATTCCCTGCCCTTTAGACCCCTCAGAAACTGAGAGCCTGAGGATGTGGGGTCCCTGAGATCCCTCACGGCGCTGTGGGGCAGCCCGAGGACCATCCACATGACAATCGCCACCCAGGGGCCGTGGCATCAGTGACGGCCCAGCGTGAAGTCCGGGAGACCGTTGAGTGAGGAGAAGCGGTGGGACCCGCAGGGCATCAGCACCAACCAGGGATCGTGACACGGGTGCTGGGAGCTGAGCTGCCAGAAGTGCCCCCACCCCCCCCCCCGAAGGCCAGAGGCTGGGATTTCACATCTGCTCCCCCAAACGGCTAAACACACATTTGAAGTGGGCAGCCTCCGCCCCATGCACCACCCCACCCCGCCTTCAGTGAGGGATCCTGCACCAACTGAACTCAGACTGCCCACCCCCCACCCCCCCCACCCCCGCTACAAGCAACAGTCCCCCTCTGGCACATTCTCTCCGGCAGCTCATTCACCCAAATGCACCCCGTGTCCCCGACACTGTGGCGACTGGCGGGGCCCAGTCCCTCCGCAGCCTCACCCCTGCCTGTCCTGCAGCGCCAGGAGCTGGCCCGTGCGGGTCGGCCAGACCCCCCCCCGTCTTCGCAGAGCCACAGCGGGATGAGGGGAGTAAAACTCCCTGACCTGAAGACAGGCGCCGCGGCCTCGTCTATGTCGTGGAGAAGAACACAGGAATGCGCCTGGAGGAGGAGACGCCCCAGGTGCCTGGTTCGGCGGCTCCCGCCCAGGAAAGCGCAGCCCAGCCTGCCGCCCCCTTGCTGGCTCTGACCTGTCACTCAGCACAGGGCCGCTCCCGACCGGGCTGGGGGGGCACTCCGTGGCCCTGGCCAGGCCGCTGTAGTGACTCGGCGTCTCTGTTCCCGCAGGCCTGGCGCGTGCCCACGCGAGTGAAGGACGGGCTCCCGGCACAACACCAGCGAGGAGCAAGCGTGTGCCCTGTGCCAACGGGGACAGGGCTCGGCTGGCACTGCCCGCTCCAGAGATGCCATCCCCAGCCCGCTGGGTGCCACTCCCTCGAATGGCAAGGACGCCTCTGGCAGATTCCACGCCCCTGCTGCAACTTCGGGGGGGAACTAGGGCAGAAGCAGTTCTTAAAAAACGATGGCAGACGTCGCCATAGCATCGGAGGCTGTGTGCACCCCTCCCCCTCCCTTCCTTCTCAACACGGTCACGGTCACACCGACTAGTGGTCGACTTAGAACAGCCATGGGCCCGGCCCTGTGCCCTGCTGGTGTGCAGAAGTCGGGGTGGGCAGAGCCGTACTTCCCAGGGACCCGTGAGCTCCCACGGCAGGGAAGGAGCAGCACAAACTGGAGGCGGAGAAGGCGGGAAAGGGAGCTCAGAGCACGGCGTGCATTTCAGCGACAGCCCCTGTGACCTTGGGGGAGCCGGCCAGCCCCGCGCCCCTCACGCCACCTTGCAGCAGGGCCTGCAGTCAATGAGCGGTGAAGTCAGGGCTGCTCGGGCCCGCGGAGGCAGCGGTGGCATCATCCATCATGTCGCTCTTCCAGGCTGCTCCAAGGAGAGAGCCACCGAGCTGGGCTGGGGACCGGCTGCCAGGCCCTGCAGGTGCCCTGGAGAGGCAGCAGCTGTCACCCTGCGCGGGGCGGGGCCGCCGGGGCAGCCAGCGCGCAGCTCCTACCTGGACCGGAGGCAGGGCTGCGGCCTCGGAGCACGGAGGACAAGAGCCTTCTCCTGCCTCAGCGCTGGGGGTTGGACTCAACACCCAGAGCTCCAAGGGCCAGTCCAGGGGGGCAGCTGCTCCTCTCGGGGACATGGACACTGAATTTACAGAGCAACCTGGCCGAGGGAAGCCACTCGGCTTTAAAAACACTGTATGTCCTGGATGAGACAAAGAGACAGATGACACGGAGGAATGCGGCAAAACGAAGAGGGGAAGGAGTACGTCAGCCCTTCTGCCGGCTCCACTTCCTGAAGGTAACAGCGACCCTTTTCTCGTGCGTTTTCCTAGACTTTTCTCTGCTGTCCAGGCATACACACATGGGTGGCTATGTAATTGATGAATCTGTCCTCATCCAAATGGCTCCGTGTCCTAGAACACCACCTGCACCTTCCCACCTAGTAGCTCCAGGCACTGGCTGAGACGCACCCGTGAGTATATGGGCAGGGCGGCACGGCCGTGACGAGGTGGACGGGAGTGATCTGTGTGAATGACCGCTCTGCCCTTCCTCCTGTGGAAATGCCCTGAGTCATCCCATCACCCCCCTGGTAGCGAAGCTCCGGCTGTCTCTAGGCTATGTTCTCACAAAGCCCCCACAAGCCACCTAGACTCGTGCACCTTTGACCATCTGGGCAAGCGTGCCTGCGGGTCAGATCCCCAGCGCTGAAGATGCTGGATCGAAGGACGTGCACATTTTAGATGCTGTGTATCTGCCAAGTTGCTCTCCAACGCCGTCACATCTACCTGTGTCTGAGCTCACCATCGAAGGGGCGCCTCTCCTGCCGCCGGCGCACAAAGTCGGCACCAAGAACACATACAGGAAAAGCACCGGGCAAGTTCGCAGCCAAACACACTCTAACCAATAGCACTGGGCCGCGTGCCTGAGTCAGAGTCTAGATCAGACAGGGTCGGAACAGAAGTCATCTCCACCCGTGACCGTAACGTGCTATAGGCAGGAGTGGGGAAGCTGGGGGCCGGGGGCAGCGGCCCCTGAACCTGGGGTTCAGGTTCAAAGTGCCGGGGGGCTCCCGGGCAGATTCCAGGCTCTGTCTCTCAGTGGCTGTGCGCCGCTGGCCGGGTGACCCGACATTACGTGCCAAGGAAGAGGCTGGTCTGATGGGAGCACGATGCTGTGCCCCGGGCATGTGCTGAGCACCACGAACACGCCCTAGCCACTCAGCGCTCCCATCACCAGACAAACCATCTCTCCCGTGAAAAGGTTTCATAGCCTCAGGTTGCAAACCAAACAAGGTACAGACCTCATGGGGAAAGTCACCTTCATACATATTCGTGCATATGGAGGAAGACAATAGAGAACTTTTCTCACTTTAACTTTTTTTTACGCCTCCAGAAAAATAGGAATGGCCCTAAAGAACAAAAGAAGAAAAAATAAAATAAATTCAAACGCGTGCCTAAATTGGAGCCAGAAGGCTATCTCCTCCAGGGATGCTTAACTAGAGACGTGACTAGCTTTGTCCTGGGCAGGTAGGGAGCTGGCAGGAGGCCGGCTTGTCCCTGAGGTCTCTACCGGCATTGCCGAAAACACAGGACGTCATTGCTTTGTCCTCAGGCCATCGAGGGCCCCACCATTTATTGGTATTTCTTCAGCCGCATCGAAAGCGGAACGCAACGGCTTCCTCCCCTCGCTCTGTCTGGAGGACCACACGGCTCAGATCGCTCCCCTGGGGCAAAGCCCAGACTCCGGAGAGGATGCTTTATCGGTGCAATAATTAATAGCATCATTTGTTTAATTTTGATTAATGTTGAATAGCGAAATTCCCGAGCGCCGGTTGAAATCATACCCAGCGTTAAAACGTGTTTGCGTCTCCCCCGGAGAGAAGAGAGATGGTGTTGTCAAGACGCACGAGAAACACGTGCCCCCTTAAGCTGCGGAGGTGAGACGCAGCCCCCAAGGAATGACTCCCAAGAGAGTTGGCATGGCAACTGGGATGCGAGGTAGCTCCTGGTGGTCGGCGCTCGCGTTCATTAGACCTCACGAATCCTCACCGCGGGCGAGCATGGGGACGTGATTAATGACACGCCACCCCGGCAGCACACGTGGACCAACTCAGTTCCAGCGCGCGCCCCATTGCTGATGCCTGGATAATCGCCCCGCCTTCCACTCGAATGGCAGCGTCGCCGTCACTGCGCGCCACCACCGCCGGGGCTGCCACCGACTCAGAGCGGAACAGAGTGGGGGCGCCTGATACACTCAGCCAAGGACGGCGGCAACCCGCAACGCGACCGACTCCGGGATGGCAGAGGGGACGACGCGGCGGCGGCGCACACGGCGGGGCCCCGAGGGCTCCACGAGGAGCAGTTCCAGGAGATGCTTCGCTGCTGCCTGGAGGGAGTGCAGCCCTGGCTCACGAGCCACAGGGCGCCCCGCAGCGTTTTCTACCTGCCCCGCAAGCGCTCACGCTCCCGCCCACCCAAGGCAAGGCCCCGTCACCGTCGTCCACGGGCGGCTGGACTCGGCCCCCAAAGCAGCACAACGAAACTGGACCAGACGCACTCCCAGGCGGAGACCAGAGGGAAGGACACCTCCCTGGGCCTGGTTTCCGACACAGGAATCGGGGTCCCGACAACGCAGTCACGTGAACTCAGAGTCGGCTCTGACAGAGACGCGCTCCCTGTTTCAGAAAGGCGCGGACGCAAGAGAGAGGACACTGAGAACCCAACGTGCGTCAAGGTCTCTGATGGCCACCGCGATGCGCCGCAGCCGCGGGCCGGTTACCTACTGGACCCGGCAGAGGAAGAGCTTTGTCCACCAGCCAAGCCTCTGTGGGCTGCGAGCACCACCTGGAGGGCGGGAGGGCAGGCACGGCGGGGGGGGGGGCGGGGGGGGGCTTCTCTGGAGGACGTCCCGCAGAGAAGGACCACACTGACAGTCCCGCACTGCGGACTCCAGGGGTCCTGCGGCTGCTTATGACCAAGTGTGACCAGGGAAAACGCTAAGCTGGCCCCTGTTCATCCCCAGGGGGTGCTGCTGCTTGCGGGGGCTGTCACAGCCAAGCCCCACAGACTGGACGGCTGAAACGACAGGCATCTGTTTCGTCACAGTTCTGGGGACAGGAGCCGGTGCTCCGGCACACCTGTTTTGAGGCCTGTTTTGAGTGTCCCCCGTGCACAGGCACAGAGGGAGAGAGGCCCCTGCTGCTGAGGACAGGGCTCGTTGCCAGTAGAAAACCTCTGGGCCCCGCCCCTGCTCCCCTCCACTGACTCTCCGGGGAGACCCAGGCGCCCTGCACACGACACTCACCGCTCAAAGCCATTCCTCCCCGGGGGCCACCAGTCGTCGACGGGATCTGTCCCCTGACAGCCAAGGCCAGCTCTTAAAAGCCACCAAGGGAGGAAGTCATTTTGAATGGCTCACTCAGAAATTCTGCATTGCTGCAAATCCTACGTAAGACAAGACCCGAGCAAACCGTCCTAAGGCACACCGCCCGAGAGCCATCCCCGCTCCAGCTCCAGCTCCCGTGGGAGAGAAAACCGAGAGCTCGGCCCCTGGTCCCCGGGGCTCCTGGTTCGTGGCCGAGCATCCGAGAAAACAGGACAGGTCAGGCCGAAGAATGGCTGAAGAGCCGGAGACGAAAATAATTCAAGTTCTTGCTAAAGAGGAACTCAGTTATCAAGGGACATGAGTCAGTAGTAAGCTGAAGCCAAAAAAACCCCAAAAAGTCTGCCTCGCAGCATTACAGGAATTCTTGCTTACTTCCGGAAAGCTCTCTTTTCAGAGAACATCTTGAATCTGTAAAAATCTGAACAAGGAAAACCAGTGAAAAGAGCGTTTTGCAGGAATTTTCACTTTCGATAGCATCAGCAATTACAGCTAAAGATGGAAGCTGGCGCGGGTGGGGGGGTGGTCAGAAGTTGGGGCTCTCCTCCTGGTTTTACCACCAGATGGGTGAGTGGCCCCATGAAAATCACTTCCCCACGGTGGGCCTCATTTTCAGCAACTCTCAAGGAGGGCAGGTAAAGGTCTGGAACACCTTGTCATGTACCCCCAGGAGAAAATGGTTTCAGGGGTCGCTAGGATCCGTCTGACCCCACCCCCCGCCAGCTGAAACGGTGTGACAGCTCACTTAGCGTCCAGCAGGCTAATTAAGTGCAGGAAACCAAGCATGTAAACACATGTATTTTTCCTGATAACTGGTTCCAACTTGACAGCCGCTTGAGGTGCCCTGTGTATTTGAATCGTTCTCAACGAAGTGTTTCGTTAATAAATTGACAATATAGAATATGAAGTGGGAGGGTGGGGGAGCCCAGTCCAGCTGTGAAATTGGAAGCTGCCCATCTCCCTCCATCCGCAGAGCCCAGTGCCCACCCACCCCCGCCGCCCCCGCCGCCGCAGCCCCTGCCAGTGCACACAGCAGCTCGGAGGGGCCCCCGCCAGGGCAGACCGACCTCGGCTAGCCCGCGCGCCAGACGGCACAGGACGTGCTTGGAGCACCGTGCGCTGCAGGCGTTGTCCCTGCCTTGCAGAGATCGCATGCGGCCCAGGAGACTTGGTCCTGTTCGATTTCCATTGTTTTCTCATCTAGTCATAACCTCGCTGATGGTGCTCAGAGCCCTCTGTCATGCAGAGAAAGCTGCATTGACTTTTAGGAGTTCCTCCTTTATGTAAGCTTGATTTTAAAAATAGATATTAAAGGATAAAAATGGTCGAACACCCAGAGCCCCTTCCCGGGACGCGGTTCTGGCCGTTGGCCCGCAGGCAGGACCCGGAACGCTAGTTTCCGTGTCGCCGCCGCCAGGGGCTCAAGGTCGGGCCAAACGTCCCTGCCTCCGCCCTGGCTCAGCGCCCTCTGCTCCAGCAGGAGGCCTGCCCCCGCCTCAGGCTGGTCCGGGAGAACCGGTTCCGACTGAGCAGGCTGCAGGAAGGTGACCGTGACAGCCTCTTGGTCGGGGAAGACACTCTGGAAATGTGACCAGGGAGGTGCCTGGGGACGTCGCCCTCAGGGTCAGAGTGACCCTGAAGTGCATCCTGCTGGATGGACACCCTGTTTGCTACGATGTCTCAGAGAGACGGGGTGACACCCAGGAGAGAAGAAGAAAAGGAGTCTCCATGCACTGGAGCCAACTAAACAGAGGTTAACGTTCACAGCTCCTACAGAAAGCATGTGACTTTTGATGTGAAATTTCTGCCGGTAATTCGTAGGGAATCATCACTAGCCAAAGGCTGTGCAAATCTGTTGTTTTCAAAGGACAATTTTTTTGAAGTTTGAGGGATTGCAAACCAATGAATAAGACCCCTTACACATTTTCCCTTCCAGTGATTCTCTTCGGACCTCCCCCCTGAAATTAGCTTTGGAAAGACTGTGAATTCTCCCAGGTCACGGGCAGCATCTGTCCCGAGGAGAGTGTCAGGCAGAAACCAAAGGGGCTGGAATCGGGCCATCGGCCTGCATGCTCTTTGAGGACAAGCACTCCGGCCCTCGGACATGCTCCTCGCCATCCCAGAGCTGTGGACAAGCAGGTAGCCATGACCCGAAGAGCACGTGAAAAGGGGGGTCCCGAGCACCCTCAGAAATGGAACTGGCTCACGCCGGTGGACCTGCCCCAGTGGAGACATGGAAACGTCCCACCTTCACGCAGCGCCCCTCACTTGGGAGGAGTGGCCGGAACTCGGGGTGTCATACACTCTCCGGTGCGAAATTTCCCTGGTGTCTTTAAGAAAGAATGAAAAGCTATTTAAGAAGAGCCTGCTGGGCTCGGGAGGTTCCGGCACGTGTAATATTAACCGGGAATTAAATGCCAGGTAGGTTTCCCAGGGAATCTGGAGGCAGCTCGGGCAGGTTGACATTTAATTTCATGCACAAAGGCCTCCTTGCAAATGTCTCGAAGCCCATGGCGGTGTCGGGGCGTGGGGGGGGGGGGGGGGGGGGGGGAGGATGCCGGAAGATGCCAAGCCAGCGCGGCGAGTGCGCAGCGTGTGCAGGGGAGGGGTGTCTGTACACCCCGCACACCGCGCGGTGGGTCAGCGGGGTGACCTCCAGCGCACGCTTTCCGCTGGAGCCGCTTTCTTAGAATAGCTACTGCGTCTGAGGAAGCTGGGGCTCGAGGAGAGTGAAAATCCACCCCGAGTCGGGCCACCGGGGCCGTGTCCAGACCGGAGGGCCGGCCCCTCTGTCCTGGGCCAGGCACCACGTGTGGGTGCCCAAACGCCCGGCCGCCTTCTGACCCGGTGACCCCACTTCCGGGGATACGTTCGAAAGAACCCCGAACACTCACTCGGAAGGACACAAGCACCTCTGTACTCATCGCGGCCTTCCTGGGGGTCGCCGAGCTGTGGAAGCAGCCCACGTACCCATCAGCGGATGAGCAGATGGGACGACTATGGGACATTTACACAGCAGAGAACTACTTGGCTGTAAAAAGAAGAAAATTCTACCCTCTGCAACAGTAGGGATGGACCTGGAGAGCATTATGCTAAGTGAAATAAGCCAGCCAGAGAAAGACAAATGCCACGTAATTTCACTCGTAAGTGGAACGTGATGAATAAACTGAGCAAACAAGGAAAATGGGGACAGACTCATCGACGGAGAGCAGGGTGACAGCCGGTCGGGGAGGGTAGGGGTGGAGGGATGGAGCAAAAAGGAAACAGGACTCATGGACACAGATGACAGTGTGGTGACTGCTGGGGGAGAGGGGATAGAAGGGGACTAAACGGTAATGCAAATAAATACAATTAAGATTAAATAAATTTAGCTCTGGCTGGTGTAGCTCAGTGGACTGAGGGCCGGAGACCCAGCACCCCCCAGGCCCCTAGGGGACCCCCCCCCCCAGCCAGGCTCCCACAGACGCCACTCCTGCCCGGTGATGAATTCTAACCAGGAGCCCAGCTCGCCGATGCCAGTTTCGGAGAAAAAGCAATTTTCTATCCACATGCCTAAAAAAAGTCAATTCATTTCATTTTGTGTATAGTTACCTGTTATCACAAAGCTCTATCAGGAAATCCAAAGTCATTTATGTAGCAGAACTTTGCAGAATTTCCAGGTGGAAATGTGAGTGGCTGAAAATGTGCCCCCCTAACTATCATGTGGTCCTCTTCCTTCAGTCCCCAGGTTCATTCTGTGCTGTGCCTGACCTTCCCCTCCCTAGCACAGTCTCGGGGACAGCACCGCCTGTGTGCCCCCTTCGATGGGACCCACACACACACACACACACACACTCCACCATCCTGTTGCCGGTCGGGTGCTGCCTCGGTTATTTTAGCTTCTCTTTCCCCGTGTGCCAGGATTCAGACTGGAAAATCGATGGCTAGCAAAAATCTGTGCGGACAGAATGCCTTTTCATGGCTGCAGCCTTAGCGTTTCCTTGTGCTGACAGAGACCTCGTCCCACGCCCCAGGATGCCGCCTAGCGAAACCTTTGGCCCTCAGCTCCCCCCACATGGGACGTGCACGAGCACTTGGAGCAGCAGGCAGAACGGCTTGCCAGGCCCTGCCTCACTGGCCAGGGACCCCCAGGCCTCGCTCTGAACTTGGTGTTGACCTGATTCCCCTGAATTCACACCTGCCATTTACCAGCGAGCACTTGTTCCAGGAGGCGCACCGCCGTCCGTCCCGCCCTAAGGAGAGGGCGACACTCAGCAGATGAGGGGTGGGGGGGTTACTTCCTGTTTTCTACATAAAAATAGGACAGAGCTCCGTGCTCCTTCTAGAACCATCTCTACTGGGGCAGGGGGCAAGGAGGGAGAGATCTTCAAGATGTGCTTGTGCGGACTGAGTGGGGCGCAGCCCAGCAGGTCATTTGGACAAACGGGTGTCACAGGCTGACCTGGACCACCCCCAGCCGCAGGGGCAGGAAGCACCCTGGCTTCTCGGAAGGCTCCGCCCCGCCGTTCCAACTGGGGTCCACTCCGTGTGTCTGAGAAGCGGCGGGGACGAGGGTGGTGCTGTCAACCCTTTTATCGGTATTTCCTCACTTTTTCCCATCTGGTCATTTTTTTGATTACCAATGACATATTTCATATCAATTTCCAGGATGTATAAGACTGCAGAAAACAAAGTCAAAATAACAAGAAAACGCGGCGCCTGTTACAGGTAGAATCGTGCCCCCCCCCCCCCCACCCCGGGGAAGGTATGCTGGGTCTTAACTGAGCACCGATCAGAAAGTGACCTTGATCGGAGAGGGGGTCCCCACAGAGCCGATCGAGTTAAATTGTGGGTAGCAGGGTGGGCCCCGAGTGTGACGGGTGTCCTTACAGAAAGGGGAAATCTGGACCCAGACGTCCCCTCGGGGAGAGGTGGCCAAGAGGGATTTGCGGTGATGTGTGGGGGAGTGGGTAGTCAGGTCCAGACCCAGCCTCCTTCCCAGGGTCGCCCCGGAAATGGCCAGGCTGCTGTGCACACGCCACAGAAGGGGGGTCTCAGCAGGTGCTCACGGAGCCCTAGGTCCCCCTCCACACACACGCTATGTCACGGAGTGGGGTACGTCTCACAGGGGCAGGCATCCTGGAAAGTCGTACTGGGATTTAACGAAAATTGATTCACAGCTGATATCCGCCTTTTAAATGATTCATCTTCAAAACTGTTGCTTGAAGTGTTTTCTCACACTTTCTTCTGCCTCATCACCCATGGAGACTAAAGTGGGTTGAATCGTGTGCCCCAAACAAAACTCATGTCCACCCGGGACCTGAGAATGTGAC
Organism: Phyllostomus discolor; assembly: GCF_004126475.2. Classification (NCBI taxonomy): domain Eukaryota; kingdom Metazoa; phylum Chordata; class Mammalia; order Chiroptera; family Phyllostomidae; genus Phyllostomus; species Phyllostomus discolor. Next base: position 2,746,779 of record NC_040911.2, on the reverse strand, counting down.
CTTACTTGGAAACAGTCGTTGCCCGTGCCAGGAGCTAAAGCGCGGTCCCACTGGGCAGGGCGGGCCATGAGTGCAAAGCTGGTGTCATCCCACGAGAAAGAGAGGGACCCAGGTTCACAGAGGGACACGCAGGGATGAGGCCACACGGAGGGGGAGGCAGGGATGGGAGTGGTGTCAGCCGAGGGCTGCCAGGGCGGCTGGCCACCAGCAGAAGCTGCCAGGAGGCAGGGAAGGTCCCCCCTAAAGCCGTCAGAGAGCCCCGTCCTTTCGACACCTCCAGACCGGACTTCCGGCCCCCAGAACTGAGGGGAATGGATTTGTGTGGCTTTGAAGAAAATCCCTGTTTCCCTAGGCCCAGTCCCCCCACAACAAATATGGTCATCTGTGGGGACTAAGGCTTTCACTATTCCCAAGCGGCCACAGGAGGGGCCCCGAAATTCTTCCCCGTGATTGGGGGTGACATCCGTCAGAACCGGACCAGTTGGATGGAGAAACACGCGGTAACCATCCGTCCCTTTGTCTGTGAGAGTTCTTTTCAAGGCGCGCAGGTCATCCCGGGAAATACTGAGGTCACGACGCCCGGGGCCAGTTTCTCTGCGTCCGTCTTCAACGTGGAAAGGAGGAAGATGATTATTTCAGGGTTTAGAATGTGATTTCCCTCGGTCACATGCCAGTAACTGCAGCCCTGCAATTTCAAGCAACTGAAAGTTATAATTAAGTGTTTGCGCTTCCAGTTCCAAGGGAAGAAAGTACATGGAGTTCTTGATGAAGTGGTGGGAGCCGGGGACAGGGGGCCTGTGGCCACTTGCCGGAGCCGGGGGAGCGCGGCAACAGTTCCCAGGAACGGACAATCCACCCTGCTACCAGCGCCGTGGCTCCTTGACTGTGAGCAAGCATCGCCTTCCACATTATTTTCAGGATTACAATTATAAAATTTTTAATAAAAACATAAGCACTCCAATACATGCTATATTTTTACTGTGTTTACAAAGCAACAATGCACAAAGCATCTTCCCAGACCCTAACCCACCCAGCCTCCTCGCAGCCAGGGGAGGCCAGCCGGTTCATCACATTTTACACAAGCAAAGGAAGGCTCGGAGAAACGCCATCCCTGGCACCCAAAGTCCAGCCGTCCGTGGAAGAAATCAGCTCCAGGTGCTCCTGCTTGCCACTGCCAGTTTTCCCACCGCCGTGCTGCTTCTCCTGCAACCTGCTGTTCTTGCTGCCAGTCCACAGGGCGGTCCCCGTGTCCTGGGAGCTGCTGGCCACCAACAGGGTCACCCCCAAAGCCAGAGGACAGGAGCCCACCCCCCGCAGGGTCATCACCCCGTGGCGACCTGCCCAGGAAACCAACTCTGAGCATGTCGCTAATGGGCGGAGCCTGAGAGCTCAGTGGAAAAGCGTCACCCTAATGGGAAACGGAGGTGAGACACTGGCAGGTCCTGGGAGCAGCGGCGGGGCCTCACAACACAGGCCTGGGAGGCAGACGCTGTCCAAACAGGAGGCAGCCCAGGCGACTGGGAGGGCTGGGCTCTGCGTGCGGGTCGGCGCTTTAGGCGGAATATCCCCACGTGGCCAAGGGGCGAGCGCTCCAGCTCATCCAGCTCCCGGGCTTGGCTGGGAACGTTTCTTCAGATCATTTCCTTTGCTCTAATGGTCTGCTCATCAGCACTCTTCAGATCTGTGATCTGGGCTCTTGAGTGAATGTGGGAAGGGAACCTTGTAAATATCTGATCACTTTGTTCCTGACATTAAAAAGAAGAAACAAAAATCCTTCACCATGTCCCCACTGTCCCACAGAATAAGACACTCTTGTTTCACTTTTTTAAATTATTGTTTATTATTATTCTATTATGGTTGTTCCATTTTTTCCCTCTTTCCCCTCTTCCACCCAGCCCACCCCCTGCCCCTACAGTCCACGCCCACCCTGTTGTCCATGTCTGTGGGACACTCATACCTGTTCTTTGTCCAGGCCATTCCCTCCTTCCCACCATTGTCCCCTCCCCCTCCCCCTCCGGTCACTGTCAGTCTGTTCCACGTGTCCATGCCTGTGGTTCTGTTTTGTTTGTTTATTTTGTTTCTTAGATGCCTCTTATAGGTGAGATTCTATGGTATTTGTCCCTCACCGACTGGCTTATTTCACTTAGCATAATCTTCTCCAGCTCCAACCACGCTGTTGCAGAAGGCTGAGCTCCTTCTTTCTCTCTGGCACGTAGCATTCCACTGTGTAAATGTACCACAGTTTTTTATCCTCTCATCTGCTCGTGTGCACGCAGGCTGTTTCCAGCCCTTGGCCATTGTAAATAGCACTGCTCTGAACATAGGGGTGCATAGGTTCTTTTACACCACCCTGTTGCTCCCAGGCCATGTGCACAGAGCAACTCACACCTCGAGTGTCCCGGGGGGGGGGGGGGGGGGGGGGCTGCCCTGGACTTCCCTGGGCATGCAGACTCTGTGTGCCTTGGTGACAGATGAAGACGCCAAACAAGGCCACGGAGTCACAGAGACCCAGCGCTGTGACTAATAAAATGTGTCCCATGATCTTCACTCAGTCATTCCTTGTAAAGTGGGTCAGGAATGACTTTAAAATTTTTATTAAAACACACAATTTTTAGTAAGACTTTCTGGATCGCGCTTCTGGTTTCTCCTTCAGAATTTCTGTTGGACTCACTTTTCTCCTCCTCCTTTCTCAGCGCGCATCCGCCCTCGGGCTGTGCCCTGTCCCAGCCCCACTCCATCTGCCGGAGCCCTGAGCTCAGCCTCCCTGGAGTTAACCCCACTGGTGGGGGAGCCCCCTGGGCAATGGCTGACGGCACTGCCAGCGTGGAAAAGCCCCCGGTCCATGTCCCTGGAGACCAGCAGCTCCGGAATGGCGGTCCCAGGGGGCCCCCGCAGCACCTGCAGTAGGTCTCCAGCCACACGATGAGAAGAACCAGCTGCAGAACCGCCACAGCAACCTTGGTGAAACTGGAAGCATGCTTCCCATGCACCACGTCAAAAAACAAAACAAAAAAATGGTGCACAGTTGTTAAGCCATTCACTGTAGAACTATAAAAGTGGTCAGCACATTTTCCTCCCCTCCTCCCACCCTTTTACTCCATCAGCCTGGCATGGTGGTGGAAGTAAACCCACCGCGGAACCTTGATGCGAGGCCAGAGCAGACGCGTGTGGCTGCTGCAGCCGTCGGAACCTGCTGCTGTGCGGACGGAAGACGCCGCCTGCTTTCTCAGGTGCGGCGGTGATGACAGACAGCCCTGAAAGGAGGTTCTTATTCCCTTTTAGAATGGCTGACTCCCTCCTCTCCGACCCTGTCTCAGCGCAGCCTGTCTCTGCGTCACTGTGCACATGCGCAGAAATGAATACACCTCCCTGCGGCCTCCCACCAAAGACAGCAACGGCGCGGAACTGCCACTCCAGCATCAGAACAACGCGGCCCATGTAGAGGACACGCCAGGACTGCAAACACCACAGCAATAAGTCGGATGTGAGCAGATGCCGGGCACTCACCCCGTTTAAGGAAAGTCTCGGGGACTCGCTAATTGCCTGGAAAAAAGACACAGTGAGCTCATGTCCTAACTGGACTAGAACCCGGCTGGAAACAAGGCGGAGAGCACGTCGAGGCAGGCCGGTCCACACATCGGACCATGTGCCTTGCACCGGCCAACACCATTCACCCGACTCCTTACGTGCAGTCGGCACGCTCAGCAGCTCTCGGTCCCCAGGTCCCCACATCTGCCTCATGGCCAGTGTTCGTGCCACTTACTGCCAGAAGCTAAACACACTTTCCTCGTGGGGAGAGGCCCACCGTGATGCTCTCTGGTGTCAAGATCCACCCCTGAGTGTAAAAGCTTCACATCCATCAGGAGGAGGTGGACGGTGAATACTCTTCACTGCGGAGACCCCGGCTTCCGCCCCTTGGACTCTCCGCTGGGTAACAGCAGTCAGTGCTCTGTCTGCAGGGTCCCTCAACAAATGTCCCCGACCCCCCCGTTCTGGAGTGGCAGAGGAGTTGTCTGTGTTGTCAGTGGTGACACAGCAAGAGCAGGGAACAGGAGAACTCGGTGCGGCAGAGAGACGTGGCTGCAGAAGGTCCTGCTCTGTGACTCACAGCAAATGTCACGGGTCACAAGCCGCCTGGCGTTGCAGGATGAGCGGTCTCCAACCTCCCCTGATTTCATGGACGTTTCTGACTTATGTAACGGAGCCCCTCTAGTTCAACACCGAGGCACGTTTGGGCATCCGTGCTGAACTTGAAAGTTGAGTGTCGCAGCCCCCACTCCAGCCACGTTGGGGGGATGCAGCCCCTCGCCGGGCGAAGCGCTCGAGCCCCCCTCATCTCCGCAGACGCTCACAGAGCGTGTGACGTGGCACGGCGGGCAACTCCAGAAAAATCCATGGGGCGCAACTGGCGGGTCCTTCATGGTCGGGCACACCAGATCGAGAGCCGGAGACGTGAACCCAAGTCCCAGCTGCCCACCCGGAAGCAGCGTGACCGCGGGCAAGTCACGGTCCATCGCATGTGGCTGTGGACTCCACCGCTGTCCCTTTTCGCACAGAGGATGGTCATCGTCCCAGCTCGTGTCACGGGGTCGTTGGGAAGATCAGTGTCCCATGCCCGTCAGGGGACAGCCAGGCCAGGCGACTCCAAGAGAAAACACACAGTAGAAGCGGGAGATCCAAGGTGTCTTAAGAACGCAGCGCAGGAAAGCGTGTCTTTAGGAATTTGGGGGGAAAACTGCAGTGAGGGGTTTTTCTGGTAAAGACATTAACCCGAAAGGAAGAGACGCCTTCAGCTCCTAGGACAGGTTTTCTTTTTCTATTCAGTGGCTCCACAGTAAACGCTGAATGATATCCAAACACAGCACCTTGGTAGGTGAGCATTTAAAAGTCATCGTTAAACTCAGGTCAGTTTGGGGGGCGGCCCCATCCCCCCACCCTGGGTGAGGACGCGAAAGAATTGAGTGAACCGTCGAACATTATCCAGGGCGCGACAGTGACAGCTGAGACGTGTGTCCTTGGACAGAGAAGCCGAGCCGCGGGCCCGGGCACAGGTGAGGGGCACAGCCAGCTGCCGCAGCACCTACACGGCCGCGTGGTAACGGATGGGCCGGGAGGCAGCCAAAAGGGGCTGCGGGAGGAGACAACGCCCAGGAGAAAGACCCCCAGAGAAGTGAGGGTGACGCTTGGACTGCCGTCTGCATGAAACAGAACAGAAAAGTGTGGCAACGCGACTCATCAGCCACAGTGGGTGGCGCTCGGCCTTGGCCCAGGACAGAGAGAATGTGCTGACTTCCTGGCATGGCCTAGTCCCAGAGCCACCAGCTGACCTGCCGGTGACAGTCCTGGACCTGTGGCCCGGGGAGCACATGTTCCGTGATCACAGGCCCGTGACGAGCACCAGGTGCGCCGGTGTCTGGATGTCCCTCGGTCCCTATCTGAGTTTCGGACAGCTTATCACACAAGAAACTGCAATGCAGTTACTTCCATCTCATTGTCTCACTTACACCAAAGCCAATCAAAGCAGAAGTGCGGCTGCCACATCATGAAGGTCATGTTCATGGGTCCCCGTGAATCTGGCTGGCCACACCCCCCAACGTCCCTGACACCCAGGGACAAGGAGGCGCTCCGGGCTGCAGCCCAGCCCCCCAGAGCCAAAGCGGGGTGACGACACACACACACGGCCAAGTGGTCAGACTGCTCCCGGCAAAGGGGAGGCCCGGCCCGGCGAGCACAGCACTCACTGTCCTCCCCGAACCAGTGCTGACCCCGCACACCCGGCCGGGCTTTGTGGCCACGAGGGCCCTGACTCCCGCTGAGACACGGGAGGGCCAGACACAAGGACCGCACCCAGCCATCCTCCTGTCCCGGCCGCTCCCAGTCACCTGGCAGGTGTCCGTCCAATCAGGGGCTGGCTGAACGAACGGTCTTCACGGTCGAAAGCGTTTTGCACAGAAAAACAAAATATAATTTCATCTCACCTTTTAGAAAATGCGGGACCGACACCGCAGAAATAAATGATGTGATTGATACTCGGTGTCACTCTATTATGCCAAGTGAGCCATAAAGAAAGAAAAAACAAGTGCTCATTCATACTCCTCCCGGAACAGCCGCTCCACCCTCCACAACGCCTGCTCGCGGGTTCACCAGGAGTCCGACCCAGGGAGATTTTTCTGTTCTCTTTTTTTCCTCACTGAGGATGTGTTTATCGATTGGAGAGGGAAAGAGAGGAACATCGACGGTTACCTCCTGCATGTGCCCTGACCAGGATTCGAACCCGTGACCTTTTGGTCTACAGGACAACGCTCCGACGACCTCAGCCACCCTGCCAGGGCAAGGGAGATTTTCCTGGCACAGAGCCCTGCCAGGGAAAAGCAGCTGCCCCATTGTCCAGGGATCGCCCGGCTTCCTCTGAAATGACCCGTCTGCAGGAAGAAGAGAAACGTGTGTTCGATGGCGAGTCTTCGAAGTGAGTCTGTCTCCGGGAGCTTCCTTGGAACCGGGGCCCCGGCGAGGCTCCTTCCTGCCAAATGCAAATGCCGCTTTGAGCAGACGGAAGAGATCAGCAGCGGAGCTGTGAGTCCGGTTCCACTTGTGACAAGCCCCTTATAAAAGACGCAGCGCCATCGTCGGCAAAGCCGCATTCCTGAGGCCAGCGCACAGGCCGTACGCCAGAGAGCGCACGGGTGAGCTCCCAGGGCAGGAGCGCCCCTCGCCCGCACTGGTCACAGTCTGGACGGCAACGGCATGTCGCCGTTTCAGGGAATCATAACCACGTCTGATGAAGCGGCGGAGACCGTGCACCAGCGGAGAGGTCGGGAGACAGCGTGCCAATGTGCCCCCACCCACCAGCACCCACCAGCGCCCCCCAGCTGGCCCTACTAGGGGCTTCCAGGCCACTGGCAGAAATTGTCCAGGGCTCCTCCTACCCCGGCTCCCCTTGCCTGCCCCTCACTTGCTCCGGTTCTGAGCTCCATGCTTGACTTTGACCTTGGCATTCCACATCCGCATCCCATTCTGTCGAGACATCAACCCTCCGCCGTGGCTCTGATCCCGCTGCCCAGGCAGGGCCCAGCCAGCCCGGCCGCAGCTGGGCCTGGGAGGCCAGAGAAGACTGGTCTTGATTCTGATCTGCCTGTTGCCCTCTAGCCATGTGAGGTCACCTGCCCTGGGCAAGTCACAATCTCTCTGGACTTGAACTTTGTCATCTGTGATGTGGGGACAAGCATGCAAGTACACAGATCGATGGCAAAGACGAAAATGACCAATTGACAATCTGATCTCAGGGAGTGGGGGGTGGCCAGTCAGTCCCCCTGCGGGTCCCGAGCCAGAAGCACGGGGCACAAGGCTCGAGGCCAGGCTCTGTGTGGAGCCTTCTCGGTGGAAACCCTGCCAAGCCGAGTGCCAGGACCCGCCAGGACCCGCCAGGACCCGCCAGGACCTGCCAGGACCCGCCAGGACCTGCCAGGCTGGGAACTCGGGCAGGGCAGCACTGAAGGCCCAGCGGTGGGGGATTCTGCCCTCCCCCGGGGCCTGTCCTGACCGACTCGGAGGAGGACAATTTCCCTGCATAAAGAAGCTGCTTTCGGACGGGGCAGAGAAGGGGGAGGATTCCCCACGCACCTGCTGTTTCCCGGCCGCTGCCGCTCTGAGGGCACTCAGGAGCCCCCGAAACTGTCCGTGTACACTCACCGGGGTTCCCTGTCACTGCCGGACAAGGTGAATCGACCCATGCACCGTGTTTTACAGAAGAAAGAAACCGCACTTCATCTGAAAGGAAACTATGGGGTCAGACTTAGAGAGCTGTAACATTAGTCTTCGTGAAACCTCTCCAAGTCGCTTCCGTGAAGCCCCCAACCCCCGAAGCACAAAGACACGGCTGGTGCCACCGCCCTGAGTCTGGGGAGCACGGTGCCCCCGCGTGGCTCCCCGTGGCCGCCACCAGCCGGGACGGGCAAGCTGCCAACGACCGCCCTCAGCCCGTCCTCGGCCCGCCTCCTTTGGAGCCCCAGGCGAGGCCACCGCCAATCTCACGTTTTAGCTAAGACCTCGGCGTCGTGTCTGGGTCCCTTTCTGTGGGTCGTCGCCTGGAGGTGCGGGAGGGTCTGGTGAAATGCAACATGGCCGGAGCCTGTGACTGACTCAGAGCGGCGTCCACAGCCAGCCATGCTCGGTGGCGAGGTGACCACAGGACCACCCAGGGGCCACCTGCTCCTCGAGTCAGAGCCCCGTGGAGCTGGGCACGGTGTGCCGTGGGGAAAGGACGCCAGCCAGGCTCAAGGGAGGCGTCACCCCCTGCAGCGACCTCGGCTCACCAAAACCGTGGCATCGACGACGGGGCACTCAAAGAAAACGGGAATTTTCATTCCTGGTGCCTGAGAGCCCTCGGCGAGGACCCATGTGCTTGCTGCGCACCTTCCCTGTGAGTCACGATGAAACCACGAGTGATGTCACTGGTTGTCTGGGGACCGAGGGCCAGGCTGTCACTGAACCCCTCCCTGTGGTAAGACAACCCACGGGCAGCCCGGAAGCTCTGCCCTGGAGACCCTTCTAGACTGGCAGCCAGAAGGAAAGGCAGGATGATGAGAGTGCTAATGAGGGACACAGGCGCCCCGGCGAGGTGACAGAAGAGGGCGTGGTCAGGGACGGCCCAGGTGAGGGGCGGGCTCCCCAAGGGGCCGCGTGGAAGGAGGGCGGGGTCCCATGAAGAGGCGGCTCACAGGACGGCAGGGGCCCCTGTGCAGGGGCTGGGCTGGGAGGGGGGGCAGACGTTCTGCGGAGGCCTGGGGATGGGGGAGGGGGCGTCCGCTCTGCCCACGTGGGCCGGAAGGGGCCGATACTGAGGTCTACGCCAAAGCTCAAGCCTCCCCCTGTCAGCATTGATGCCTTTTTACCCCATTTGGCTTTTCCTGGGCCCTGTCATTTTTTCTAGAAGGAGGGCTAGAATGTTTCACATTCTCCAGAATAGAGTGCTCCCCACCCCACAACTCCATTCTGGCCTCCCCATGCCTCAGGTCCTGCGGTGGCCAGCCCCCGTGCCTGGACCGACCACACACGGAGGTTTAGATCAGAGGGGCAGCGGGCTCCCCAAGTTCTAGAAATGATGACTCCTGAGACCTGCGTCTCTCGCTCAGTGCCACCCCTCGCGCCCCAGGGGACCCTGCAGGAAGGCTCGCTGCGCCATCTTGGTGACAGGCAGTGGGTGTGCCCTTAGCCAGCCCGCGGGCCCCCGTGACGGAGGCCATGGGACCCGGTGGGTAACGGTGCCCTCGGCAGCCCAACCACCAGAGAGGAAAGCTTCCCCGGGACCTGTCTCCCTGTGCCTTCCCCCCTATTCCTTCTTCACCCAAAAATAAGTGTTTAATGACAGGGGGGAAAATAGGGCTTATTTCAGGCGCTGTTAGAACAAAGGAACGACGGCGGAGAAGCCTGCAATTTCAGACCGGGGCACGAGGAGAAATGCCGTGTCCATTCTCAGACGTGACAAGATGCTGCCACATCTGGGAGTCACGGGAAGACCCTACAGTGATGGTTCTCTGCGGAACCAGCAGGCAGGACAGCCGACCTCTGCACCCCAGAGACACCCCTACCTCGTCCCAAGGAACCCCACCCCCAGCTCCGGGGACCCTGGTGTACGCCGGGGGCATGGAGCTGGCGCAGGGGCACGGTGGTTTGGAGGGGCGGCTCCTGCTCCACTCGGGGAGCGGGAGCGAGGTTGGAAAGGAAGGCTCTGACTCCTCCCCTCCCTGGCCCGTGGGCACTGCTCACTCCCCAGCAGACCACGCCCGCCTTAGGCGACCCCTCCTAGCAAGACCGGGAACAGCTTCCCTGAAGGGTCCTATTTCAAGGACCGCGCCACCTCTCCGCCCCTGCCGGCCGACAGTGCACAGACTGTCGGGCAGCAGAGACGAGGCTACTCGCCGGGTTTGTCTTCAGCTCTGCAAAGGGTTGGGAGGGAACACGGGACGGAACCGCATGCGGGGGTGAAGTCAGGCCGAGCAGGGCCGGTTGTGCCCACCCACCTCTGGTACCAGGGGACGGGCGTCCGTCCTGACCGGGAGTGCATTGGAAATGAATCCGAGAGACAGACAGCTGCACCCCTTAGAGCCACGTTGACGGGAGGCAGGAGGGAGTGATAGGGTTCCGGGACCAGACTGACCCCGCGGGGGCTTCACCCCCACCGGGCGACCCACCCCAGGGACGGCTGCCCACAGCTGGCGTTTGCAGAGCGAATTCCCGGAGAACTACCCTGCTTCAGCGCCGGCGCCCCGGGGCACGCAGGGCCTCGGGGCCTCTCCGCGCCAGGAGGCCGTGCCGGGCTCCACAGCACCTGTCCCCAGAGGCTGGCTGACAGGAAGGCCCCCCTCACTCGGGTCAGGGACAGACGCCAGCCCGCCCAGGCGGGGCACCTTCTCTCAGAGTGAGCAGTCACAGACCGACCGGGGCTCGGGGCCCGACACAAGCAAGCAACGATCCAGGAATGCGGTCGCGCCCCACGGAGGGAAGAGTAATAGAGAGGGTGGAGGTGGGGGAGTGAGGAGAACCCAGCCGCCCGGGGTTCTCCGCACTGAGACGGACGGTGTCCCTGCACGTCGGAGCTGGGGGGGCTACGGAGTTAGCCTCGGTGCCCCGAGGGCTCGGGCCTCTTTAGGGCACCGGCTGCACGCCCACGCTCGTCTAAGAAGTGCACACGCACACTCTCCCACATACACGCATGTGGCTACGTGACGCCTGGTTACTGGGTCAGTGTGTGTGCGCCTCTCTAATTCTATGGCAGGGGTCAGTCGGCCTCAACAATGCTCGGTCCTCGCTGCATGGCCCCGAGGCAAAGAACCTCCTTCGGCCTCTGTGGGAGCCATTTCTGCGAGCTTCGTGAACCTGGCTGAACAGCAGTGGCGAAGGTTCTGGGAATCGGCACCCTCTTAACAAAGGAGGACGCAGGGCCAGCTCACTCCGGAGGCTCCCCCTGCACATGCAACAGGAGAGAAAAATCTCAGCCCTGGCTGGCGTAGCTCAGTGGATTGAGCACGGACTGTGAACCAGTGTCGCAGGTTCGATTCCCAGTCAGGGCACATGCCTGGGTTGCAGGCCACGGCCCCCAGCAGCCACACATTGATGTTTCTCTCTCTTTCTCTCTATCTCCCTCCCTTCCCTCTCTAAAAATAAATACATTTTTTTTAAATCTTTTAAAAAAGGAAAAAAAATTTTTGAGCAATACATAGACGTTTAAATAAGTACAAGCCACCTAAAACACTACTAACCCTAACAGCAGCAGCATAAACACGTGAACGCATTTCATACGTTGCTCTACACACACACACACACAGGCACACAGAAGACAGAAATCTATCACGTGTGACAATTTCGTGTGTCTTTTCCTCCCAAAGGCAGTTGTTTGTTTGTGTTTTAAAGGAAAGAGGGACCGTGTTTTGCAAACGTCTTTCCAAGCCATCCATCATCTCGGTGTGCGGTTCCTACGGCAGCTGCTTTTACGGCTTCCGGAGTGCGAGTCTTCCTCGCGCAGCCCCTCGGTTTCTAGTCACGTAAATTATCCTGTAAGGCTTAAGTGGCTTTTTACATTTTCACTGAGGTTTTGAACTGATCTGAAATTTTGTTTTGTACACGAGGTAAGAGTCTGATTTTATTTTCCTCTTAATAAATTTCCATTTGTGCCAGCGACATTTATTAAAGAAATACTCTATATAACAATTGAATTCAAACACTAACCTTGTCACATATTAAATTTCCTTAAATCTGGGATCCACTTATGGCTCTCGGTAACTTTTATTCTGTTTGGGGCTATGTAGTGCATTTTGATGTCTGGCATCATTTTCTTGGTTTTTCTCAGATATTTATCTTCTATGAGGAGCTTTCTCTAATTTTTATTGTTTTTTTAAAGCAAGATATTTTTTCATTTACTTACCTTGAGTACAATTTTTAATGTATTTCGACTTTTATTCTTGCTAATTCTGTTTTCCTATATTCTTGCGTTAATTTTGTTCTAACTTCACAAATGAGCAAAATCTCCTATGTTCTCAAGGCATTTGAGAACAAATACTTTGACACACCCCACATTTTTGGGGGGTGTAATATGTCTTTTTTACACTTCTCCATTAATTTCATGTTATTTAAGGGTTATCAGTTTATAATTATATTTGATTATTATCAGAGAATACGTCCTATAAAGTGTCTTGGTTATTTTGGTAAGATTTTCCTTGTGGTCAGTGTATGACCAATTTCTTAATGTTTCCCTAAATATAAGGAAGGATAAAAACCTATATTCTTAATCCAAAGATACATGTTACACGTTCACGTTTGTTTATATTATTCAATTTATCTCTGTCCTTGCTTATTTTTTACCTACTCAGCATGATTCTGAAAGAAATACATTAAGGTTTCCCACTATTCAATCACGTTCTTGGTGCGTCTCTAAAAGCTTTTATTATTATTATGCTGACTGGTGTGTATAAGTTCACGAAACTTCCTTTTATTGACTGGGTATTTTAATGCAATAAAATGCCCCTCTTTGTCATGTTTAGTACTTTTATCTTCAAATCCCACCTTTTCTAATATTGGTGTTGTCACTCCTGAGTCCTTTCTGCTTCCACTGTTTTCCTTGAATTATTTTCCCTTCCTTTGACTTCTAATTTTGACCTTGTTCCTCCCACCTTACGTCCACTTTGCTGTCTGGTTTTCTCTTTTTCTTCTGTCACCGTTGTGATCGAGTGAATGCTCGTGTCCTGCCTGTTGTTGATTTTAAAAGTTCTGTCTTCTGCCACCTTCCTGCTAGCCACCTCTCCTGGAACTCACCATGAAGCACACGCATGGCTTCTGTATTGTAGCACCACCAGCGGCCCGACGCTTCTCCCCACCCCACGTCCTGCGCCCCCGCCCACCTCGGCCCCTCCCCACGTCCTGCGGCCCCACCCTCCTCGGCCCCTCCCCACGTCCTGCGGCCCCGCCCACCTCCGCCCCCCCACGTCCTGCGGCCCCGCCCTCCTCGGCCCCTCCCCACGTCCTGCGGCCCCGCCCTCCTCGGCCCCTCCCCACGTCCTGCAGCCCCGCCCGCCTCCGCCCCTCCCCACCCCATGTCCTGCGGCCCCACCCTCCTCGGCCCCTCCCCACGTCCTGCGGCCCCGCCCTCCTGGGCCCCTCCCCTGCTGCTGGGTCGGAAGGCGACCTGGGGAGTGTTGGTCCTTGCCCCTTCCCACCCCATCGCTCCCAGCGCCACCTCCCAGGCCTGATGACACAATTCAGCGTTTCAGGGCTTTCGTGTCAGAACTGTGACGAGACTTTTATTGTCGGATTGTGTCTTCTGGCTCAGAATCCTTCTGCCACACACACAGAAGACCCGGTCACCCTCTGGAAGCCACTTAGATCTAACTGATGGATACGACGTCTGCTGCCCCGCCCCCTTTTCATCCTCCCGGGACCCCAGGCCCTGCAGGGGTTCACTCACTGTTCAGTGAGAAGCTATCCTGGAACACGTCCAGCTGTGTGTCCTGCTTCTCAGCCTCGGCTGACCCGCACAGCACCTTTCACCCTGCGGACTCCAGACCTGCCTGCGCTCAGGGCGACGTCCCGTGGCTCCCTGTTTCACGGTTGCCTTTCCGCCCTCCAGTCCCGCGACGGCGGGTGTCCCTCGTGCATCACGTGCCCGGAAGGTGTCGTCTCCATCTCTCCGTGTACTGTTGTCCTGTGTGTTGGGAGAGTCCTTCCTCTTCGTCTTCCCAGCACCAACTCTGCCTTCGACAACTCTCCCTTTGAACGTCACGTCTTTAGCTCGGGAAGCCTGCCGTGTGGTCGAAAATCGCCTTATAGGTTCTCGTTATTTTTGTGATTTCACTCTTCATCTCCGTTTCCTTTCCCTGCTTAGTTTTTCATCATTTCGTTGCTCACTCACTGGTGTTCAGACAAAGCTGTTGAGGGGCTTCGAGCCAGAGGGGTTGTGCCCATAACAAAGCAAGTGTGTATGTGTGTGTGTGTGTGTGTGTGCGCGTGCGCACGGGTGCAGAAATCTACATGTTGCCTGGCCGGCCAGCAGCGTCGCCTCCGGCAGGGAAGCTGCCCTCCCTTGTCCCTGGCACCAGGAGGAACCACCTTCCCCCTGGCCTCGCCGGCCTCCTTGGCCGTCTGCAGCCTACAGAAGGAAGGGCAGGAGAGACTCGGCCCCAACACACAGCGGTTCTGCTTTCTGGAAGTGTGGCAACTCCTTCCAGGGATTCTTGTGTACGGGGAACCTCTAGCCACCGTCTGAGGTATTCACAGGTCCTCAAAAGCGGAGGCTTCTTGTGACCCACCAAACTCCCACTCCAGGGGGATGTTCTGTAGTCTCCAGACACAACACGGCAGGGGCGGGGGAGCTGACAAAGTCAAAGCCTCACTCCTATCTTTCGGGCCACTCCTTCGGATACCCCAACTCCTGCCTGACATGGGAAGGGCCGTCAACAGTGAACAGTTGGAGGGCGTTTAGGATACATTCAGCCTCCGTCTTCCCAGAATCCTCGGGGTGTTTGCTTACACAAAGGCCTGTAGGCCCCGCAGTGAGAGACAGATGGAAAATTCAGAGCGACGGCACCCTGGGCCCCAGCAGTAAGTGTGAGAATGTTGCAGTGAAGAGAGAAAATTTAGAAAGGAGAGGGCAAAGGTAAAGACAAACTCTCCATGATGTACTCAGAGCAATTAGGGAGGACGTGTTAACTTAAAAAAAAACAACTCTGTTGACTGCATCGTTGTCACAGTTGCCGAGGTTCCGATGAGCCACTTGCCGTCTCTGAGGACGACAGGGCTCCTTCCCACGTGTCCTGCCTCAGTCTCATGCCGAGTTCTATTCGCTGGTGTCTGCATTGTGTGCGGTTTCTAATTTTGAACGTTCAAAACCATTAATTTCCAGAACGGCTAAAACTTGGCTAATAATCGCTGGCAGAGCACTTCTAACTTTGATCACTTGTGAGGGGGCGGGAAGATGAGAAACTTTGCCGGGGAGCTTGTGTTTGCTCCAGACCGACCTCACCTCACCCTCGGGCCCCCTCCGTCAGGTCTCAGTGCCTTTTCAGGAGACAGGAGAGCCGGCATTGACCTGGAACTGACTCACATCCTTGACTTTCATCCAGAATTGAAAGGGAAGTCATGTGTCATGAAGAATAAGTGAAAATGTAACCCACTGGAGATCCTTCCCACCTTTTCAGGTCTGAGCTGCCCCTTTTCCTGCACGGGCACGGGATGAAACCCTTGGCACGCTGGATGCAGACGTTTTGTGACTGGGAACCAAACGGGCAGCCTTAGAAGACGACAGGCCGCGAAAGCGCCGTCTCAGCGTGCAGCACCCTGACGCGGGGAGCGGCCTTCCAGCCCTCACCCCTCCCCCGGCCCGCAGACAGCCAGGACGCTGTTTCCAGAAGCTGTTTTAAATCTGAGAAACCAGTGAGGACATTCCCGTTGTTCTGCACGGAACGGGGTTCTCCTTCAGCTAGAAGAGAACCCCGGGGGCATTCGGCGGAGACCCCAGCAGAACAGCGTGGCCTCCTGAGCTCACGGGTGGGCCGCAGACTCAGCCAGAGTTAGAGAAAGTGTGTAAGAAGCGAAGAGAGCACCAGGGGCCGACCAGTGTCTTGGGCCCGGTCAAGGGTGAGCGCGAGGGCTGCAGCGAGGCCGCCAGCCTGAGCCCCAGAGGGACGGCAGCCCGGGCAGCGCCAGGCCAGCACCACGGACAGCTCCAGTGGTGCCGGCTCCCGCCTGCCGTCTGCACCCTGCCCTGTTTTCACCAGCAAGGACTCTGGGGGTTTATTCCAGGGTCTCTCCAAGCGGGTGCCTGTCCACAAAGCAGGATCTGCCACTGGACCACAAGCAGCCTTCAGTGGACAAGTTAGTTAGGTGGCTGATTTTCAGACCCAAGAGTTGATGCCGGAGGTTCTTCCTCACCCCCCCCCCCAGTCAGTACCAGCTATGTCCAGGGCTCTGTCCCCGTCTAAGGCCACGCCCTGGTCACTGGGTGAGGCCATGCTCTCTGTTCCTTATTTAAACAACAAAGACGATCCGATAAGAGGTGCACAGGAAGTTCTGATAAATCACCGCAGGCCCAGGAGACTGACTGAAGGAGTCACAGCTGTGAACCACAGGCATAAGGACAGCCGGGAGGGCAGCACACACCAACACCTTTTCCTCCTCTAGAGTAAGGTCTCTAAGGAGGAGGGCTGTCCCCTTCTCACCCGTCACGACCCAGGGCCACTCTACGTCAAGGTCGTGGAGAAGCCCAGGCAGCTGCCTTGTCGCCACCTCACTGCTGGGCTCCCGAGGCCTTGCCTGCCTCCCCCACCACACATCTGGCACGAGGGCCAGCCATGACCGAGCCTGGCAACGTGGGGGAGCCTGTGCCCCGGGGTTCTGCCCTGAGCCCTGAATCCTGTGTGCCGTGGTGCCAGACTGCACGTGTGGGAGCACGCCAGTGTCCCTGTAGGAGGGATGCCCAGCCCCGGTCCCCCCGTCCCTAGCTGCCTCTCTGTGCTGGAAGTCGCATCCCCCGGGAAGTCTGTCTTGGTAGGCGCTCTTCTTACGAATCCCACATTTGAATAGCACCTAGCATCTTTTTTTAAAAGATTTTATTTATTTATTTTTAGAGAGGAAAGGGAGGGAGAAAGAGAGAGAGAGAGAAGCATCAGTGTGCGGTTGCTGGGGGTCATGGCCTGCAACCCAGGCATGTGCCCTAACTGGGAATCGAACCTGCGATACTTTGGTTCGCAGCCCGCGCTCAATCCACTGAGCTACACCAGCCAGGAGTACCTAGCATCTTTTAATGCATAATGTCCTCCACTAGACTGTGAACTCCTTGAACATCAGCATTGTCCCTTGTTCACTGCTGTCTTCCCAACACCTTCCGTGGCACCTGGCCAACAGGTGTTTACATTTATGACGGAGCGAAGCTTTCTGTTCAGCACGTGCAGCCTTTGCTTCGGAGATGAGCACAGTCTCGGGGGCCCAGGGAAGCGGACACCAAGAGGTCTGTCTGAGCGCTGGAGTCACAGCGGGGCCCGGGGTGCACCTCTGTAGATAAAACATACGTGCTCCTGGAGCGGCAAGGTGCTATCGTAAGGTGACTTCTCACTCTGCTGCTGTGAAGATTCCCACCCCAGGCCTGGCCGGGTGGCCCAGCTGGTTGCCATGCCACCCTCTACACCAAAAATGTTGCAGGTCCGATCCCTGCTTGGGGCACGTATAGGAGGCAACCGATGTTCTCTCTTTCTCTCAAAAACAAAAAAATCAATGAACACATCCTCCGGTGAGAATTAAAAGAATGCAGACCCAGCCACGCTCCCACTCACCTCCCACCCGGCTCGTCAGGGGAGACGCGGCGTGGACCCGGCCTACAGGCCCACACTCGCCGCGCCCTCTCCGCCCCAGACAGGCCTGCAGGGGCCCTGCCATCAGATGCACAGGGGCCCGCAGTCCCCATGCTCTCGCAGGCCTGGCCAGAGGCGCCCCCTGCGCTGGCCAGCTGGGTCCTCCTCCTGCATCTCTCTCCAGTTCCCACCCCTGGTGCCACACAACAAGTCACCAAAGGGCAACGGTGTAACAGTGACTGTCGCAGTAAGTCCTGGGGGGGGGGGGGGGGGCGACTTCTGCTGAGCGCTCTGTTTCTGCCTGGCAGACACACTGTCGGGTGACTCTTGACTCACTTGTTATACTTTCAAAGGGCAGACGTGGGGAGCGCCTGGGGCCACGGCACGAGAAGGACCCGTCCCTTCCCCAGCAGGGCAATTACAGCCGGTCCAGCAGAATCGTGATTTAAAAACAGCCATTAAAATCTCTGGGCATTTCCCTCGGGAAACAGGAAAACAAATGTGTATTCAAGAAAACCCACTGCACTTCAGGGACAACAGCCAGAGCCTGCACTTGAGCACGCACCGGCTGTGCTCAGCAGAACGGAAACCCTGCTCCTGCAAGGTGAGGCCGAGACCGCAGGGCCCCCTCCCCGGCCCCCGTCCAGGGAACCCCGACATGCGTGGATCTACGCTGAAGGGTTGAAGGGAGAAAGAGGCAACTCTGTTCAACACCCCAGTATTCGGTGGAATAACAGCCAACGGATGGAATAACTACACAGACACTTGGCAAGGACACTGGCGACTTAAAACTGTGACCAACTAGACACGACACGTCTCATGAACACTCTCCCGACACGGAATACGCTTTCTCCCGACACACACATTCCCCAGGACAAACCTCATGCGAGGCCACAAGACCAACTCCCAACACCCAAAGGACTGAAATCGTACAGACTGTCTTGTCTGGCCACAACGGAATGAAATTAGAAATGAAGAGGATAAATTGGGAAGCTCACAAATACATGAAAATTAACGCTCGTTGGGGCGATAAAAATGTCCAGAAACCAGACGTGGCCATTACTGTGTAACTAACTGTGTGAATGTGCTGAGCGCCACGGAACTGTCCACTGTACGTGGACAGGTTGCAGGGAGTGTGGGGGCACATCTCGCCGAAGCTGCTTTAGAAAGGATGCACGCGCACACCTGCAGCAATTTAAATTTTAAGTGAATTGTGAAAGGGAAGTTTTATATGATAAAAAATTGGAAAAAAATTGATTTGCTTCAAAGTATTCTTTCGGTTAGCGAGCTCCTTTGTGCACACGCTATAACTGCGTTCCTGTAACTCTCCCCAACGCGCCCCGCCCCTGGGCGGCCCGGTGTCCCCCGGCCTGTTGTTCAGGTGAAGGGAGCGGCAAAGAAGCTTCATTTCCATCTGAGTTCATTCCTTTTCACCCTGAGGGTGACCTTGACCTGTAGCGGGGTAGCCCGAAGGCACCTGTGAGGAGGGCGGCAGAGGAGAGGCGCCCGCAGGACTTGAAGAGAATGAGGGGCTTGTGCGTAAGTCACACACTCAAGATTTTCTTTACACCTGGAGCACGTTTCACCTGTGAGCCTGGCACCGTTTCGTTAGGGCAGTAATAGCACAGCAAATTAAAGCATCATCTTGTGCATTTTCTATGGAAGAGTATCATAAAGTTTAAGCAGATACATATGCAAAAATAAAATCTGAACAACAATGTCCAATTTCTTCCAGAAAAGGGCTGAATACACGCCAAGCTGCTTCCATTTAAAAGCCTTGAGAACTCCGGTCCCGACCGGCAGAAAGCATGTAACCACAATAACACGACAGCAGCCACGAGGCGAACCCTCTCCCCCAGCCTGTGCTGCACTCAGCATTACTCCTGCGTTGTCTCGTCGACCCTTCGGATGACCTACGGAGCAGGTGTTCCTAACACCCCCCGTCTCCAGATGAAAGAACGGGGGTCAGGGAGGGAAACCTGTGTGTCTGAGGCCGATACTTTGGCCAGGATCAAAATGAGGTCTTTCTGCACGGTAGGCAGCCCATGCCAGCTCAGCGGCATGAGTTACTGAAATATTAAACACTTTCGTACTAGCTGGTGAACAGCCACTTCCCCACGCCCTCCCCAGTGCTGTGTCCCCACTGTCCCCCGGCCCAGTCTCCCAGCCACCCTGGCACGTCTCGGGGACCCTCCCACTTGCACACAACGCAAACTGGTGGCCCGGGCTCCATATGGACCCTCTGACCGGCAGTGCCCACACCCCGGCCTTGCTGGCTGTTAACTATTTAACCCTGCCCCCCCCTGTCAGCCTCCAGAGTCCGAGTGCCTGGTACTCTCTCCCCAAGCCCCCGGGACTGGGCAAAGATAACTGAGTGGCGCAGATTCCCCGGACAGGGCCGTCCTCGCGGGTGAGCCACGCTCCTGGCTGCTGCGGCAGGAGCTCAGCTCCCGCTACCTCTGGTGCCCGCCCCCCTGCAGCATCTGGACAGGGCAGGAGGGGAAGTCGGAGTGAGGGCGGCAGGAGAAGCACTTCCCGCGGGGCAGCCCTGCTGTGACCGGCGCTGCGGCATCACCAGGCCCTTAGACAGCTCTTCACTGCCAGCTAAGCACTGGACTGGCACCCCCTGTCCCGTGGCACTGTCATGAAGTGGGTCAACTCCGCTCCTGCCGGGAAACCACTGAGACTGAAAAGGAGTTTTATGTGGTTAAGTTGGGTATAATCATCCTACCGTCTTCCTTACTTTCCTCGTTTAGCATCGTAAGAAAGAGGAGACACACAAGATGATCTGTTAGCACTCATACACGAATTCAGTCAAGTTGCAGGATACAAAATTAACATGCAACAATCCATCCGAAAAGGAAATCAAGGGAACAATCTCACTTGGAATAGTACCGAGAAGAATAAAATCCTTACGATAAATGTAACCAAGGAAGTGAAAGATGTGCTCACCGAAAACCGTAAAACACTGACGAAAACCGGAGGGCGTGAAGACACGGAGAGACATGATACCGTGTTTACACATGAAAAGAATATTGTTAAAACGTCCATACTGCCCAAAGCAAACCTACAGATTCAGTGCAACGTCTATACAAACTCCAATGGAATTTTTCACAGAAGTCGAAAAAATAATTCTAAAATCCCTATGGAACCACAAAAGACCCCCAAAAGCCAAAGAGTCTTGAGGAGGAAGCACACACTGGAGGCGTCTCCCTGCCTGGTTTTTGATCACACAGCAGGGCTGAGCAGCCAGCAGGGCTGAGGGGCCGGCGCAGACACTGACCCGTGGAGCAGAGGGACGGGGCCCGGGGCCCGGGGCCCGGAGCCGCCCCCGGGCGTGCAGGGCCAGTGGGTGCCGGACAAGGGAGACGAGGACACCCGATGCAGAGCGGAAGTCTCCTCAGGAAGACAGTGGTGTGGGGACACGGGACTTTCCCTCGGGAAAGACTGCAGACTGACATGCGAGGCCGGAAACCATGGCTCCGAGAAGAAAACGGGGGGGGCGGGCGGGGGGGGGCCGGGGGAGCTCCTTGACCTTGTCTTCAACACTGATTTTTTGTTTATGGCACCAAACACTCAGGCAACAAGAGCGACAATAAGCAACTAGAACTACATCAAACGAAAAAGCTGCTACCCAGCAAAGGAAACAACAAAAGCAACCTACAAATAGGGAGAAAATATTTGCAAATCACGTATCTGGTCAGGGGTTAAAATGCAAAATATAAGAAACTCATACAACAGTGAAAAAATGATTAAAAATGGGTAAAGAACAGAACAGACATCTCTCCAAAGAAGACCTATAAACACATGGCCGACAGGTACATGAAAAGACGCTCAACATCAGTGACGCATCAGGGCCGTGCAGAGCCAACCCCCGTGAGACATCACCTGAAACCTGCCAGGTTGTCCGTTATCGAAAAGACTGACCCCGCGTGTTGGCAAGGGGGGTGTGGGGACAAAGAAATCCTTGTATTGTGTCGGTCAGAATGTGAACTGGGATTGCCATTATGGAAACAGTACGGAGGTTACTCACAAAACTAAAAATAGAAATACCACAGGCTCCAACAATCCCTCTTTTGGGTATAAAACCAAAGAAAACGAAATTAGTACCTGGGAGAGAGGTCTGCGCTGTTGTGTTCATTGCGGCATTGTTCACAGTAGCCGATAGGTAAGCTGAAGAACTTAAAGATTTTATTTATATATTTATGTATTTATTTATATATTTATTTATTTATAGAGTCTAGAGGGGACGGGAGAGAGAAAGAAAGGGAGAGAGACATTGCATGTGAAAGAAAGAGCCATCGGCTGCCTCTTGCACGTGCCCCGACTGGGGACCGAAGCTGCAACCCAGGCCTGTGCCCTGACGGGGAATCGAACCAGGGACCCTGTGCTTTGTGAGATGATGCCCAGCCCACTGAGCCACAGCAGCCAGGGCATGAGCGCTGAAGAATGTGGAAAAGCCTCTGCCAGCACGGAGCGTGGGCTTAGCTCTCATTCCCTCTTCCAGGTTTTTCATTAAATTATCAACTTGCTTTCTCACCAGAGTCTCTGTAATACACTGCCTGGCTAACAGCCAGACCTGAGGTTCGGACGTCCTGAAGCCGGCGCGCAGCTCTCCAGCAAACACACGCACGCGGGGACAGAAGTCCACGATCCCGGCCGAGTGCTGAGCTCGTGGTTTTAATAACGTTTTTGGCTCCGATTCTACTCTGCTTGTACAATCACTTAATATTCTTAAATGTATTATATAACTGGGCGCACAGCCAAGGACGGGCAATAAATACCGCTCCCACTCGAGTTCCAGTCATCTGGGTCGTAAGAAGATTATAAAATAATTTCGAAGAATGGAATAGTTCTTTCCTTAGGTCATCTCTGGAATAACTAGATTATTTCATCTATTATTTAATCCCCTTGGATTCCTAGGGATCTGGATGGAGCCGTTTCTCTGATAACATAGGAGTCATTCCGGGGTTCCGCCCCCGGACTCGGGACTACAGTAGGCCACTCTCTGGGTCCAGACGCCCGACACGGTGCCTGCCTCCGAGCGGCGGTTCGGCAAACGAGTGTTCAAAGATGACCAAACAGTTTTAAGGGACTGGTCTCTCTTGGGGAAAATAAGGGAACTTTAAGCCACAATTACACGCCAAAAGATCTTCACATCACGTTTCCATTGCATATGTGAGACTGCACGTCTTGAACAGGGAATCCTCAGACATGAGATGCGTGCCGGCTAGTCCAGCTTACATGTTTGGGGCACACCAGCAAATGAGAAAGTTGAGTGTCAACTCTTTTGCCTGAAGCTTCAACATTTTCCAACTTGGAAGAAGTGAAAACCAGCAGGTGAAGATGGAACACCTGGGAGACCATGGCAGCACTGAGTTTGTAGGGTGGGTATGAGGTGGGTGAAATGGAGATGTTTTCTAAACTGGAAATAGAACCCCAGAAAACAGCACCAGCATTGATTTTTGAACATGAGGGCTGTCTTCGCACAGCCTGACCTCTGTGTTGTAACGTTTCTCTACGGCAAGGGACGTGCACAGATGGCGGATTTTCCTCTGGGCCGGGACCGTGGCCCCTCCACCGTGGGGAGGGGTCTGCAGCTTCCGGGCATGGGGCCCTGCCGGGGAGCGCCTGGCTTCGACGCCCCTGGAACAAGCAACCCCCCGAGGCCACCGCTGGCACATACAGGGGCGGCCCCCCTCCACTGGGGCCACTGGGGCCCAGTGTCGTCCTGCAGGACTGTTCTCCGAAACAACTATTTATTCCCAATTAGGGTGTGAAATTGCTGGTGGTCACTGAAGGCCTAATTTGCTCATTTGAATGTGTGATTGGTCCATTATTGCCTTCCACTTCACATCGCCCGTCTCAGACCCTGTCCAGAGATAATGAGCCGCTTAGTCTCTGGTAAACAATTTCTTTGGTCCTCCAAGACAAAGACGGTGAAGGAGACACCAGCTGGTCCTCTCACGGAGACGGGCTAAGTCTAAACAGGGGCGTCCCGGCGCCCCACATTTCTGAAACCAGGCCCGGCCTGGTTGCCTCACTCCAGCGCACCCCTCCCCACCCACGGGGGACAAGGCACAGGGGAGGCTGCCACCTTACACTGCCCCCAGGTCCCTGGGTGGCCGCCCACCTCAGAGCCACGCGGTCCACGCCAGCCAACCGGGCCCAGACCCACGGGAGATGGCCCATCACTGCTTCCTCCGCTCTGGAGACTCCGACGCAGAAATTGTGGCAGAATCTCGATGACACTGGCAGGCAGGAACTCCCGGGCACAGCCTCTGGCATGAAACACCAGCTGTTCTTTAACCCTGTGGCCCTGGGGCAAAACGATGTCATATTCGCCTCTGAGGAGAAGAGGAATGAAAAACGTCCCCACCCCTGTGAGTGTGGCTGTGACGTGCCCTTCGTTTCACTGACGTCTTTGAGAGCCACGCCGGGGGGAACGGGGGGCGCGGGGCCTGACATGCTGCCCGGACACCCCAGAGTGTGTCGTCAGCAGCAGCTGAGGGGTCACGACCAGCTTCGCTCCCACAGAATCCTCCTCAGCCACAAGAAACTCGGAAATGTCGCCATTTGCGACAACCTGGACGGATCTCGAGAGCACTGTGCTAAGCGAAGTCAGTCGGGCAAAGAAGGACAAGGGCCCTACGGTTTCCCTCCTGTGCGGCCTGTCCGACAGAAAGCGACAACTGAACCGACAAAAGAAAACACACACACACACACACAGGAAAGCTCACAGACACAGACAGGAGCACAATGGTCCCAGGGAGGGAGGGGAACCGGGGTCGGACGGACGGCGACAGGAGGAGACCAGACTCTGGGTGTGAGCGCACAGTGCGCGACACACAGGTGATGTGTCCTGCGAAGGTGCACCTGAGACCTGGCTAGTCTCCTTAGCCCGTGTCACCCCGCTGAACTGAAAAGGACCCTAACCCCCTCCCGAGGGGCGGGCTCAGCCGCCGCAGGGCCCGGGTTAGCGGACGGGAGCACGGCCGCCCTCTCCACTGAGCCCTTCAGGACGGCGTGCCCCCTGGTCGGAGGAGGACACCCCCGATGTCCCTCACTGGGCTCCGCCACACCACGTCTCCCCCGGGGGTCACTGCCGCCCAGGGGACTCCCCAAAGTGCACCCTGAGCTCCGCCCTGCGCTCCTCCGAGAAGAGCTCCTTGGCACGCGTGTCTGAGAACAGCCCCGTGGAGGTTCGGAATCGATGCGGAGGGTCTTCAAAGCTCTGCAGGAAGGAAACCTTGCTTCGCTCTGTTTACCAGAGCGTGTCCCCGGTGTCTTTCACCAGAGAGCTCCGCGAATCCTGACCCCTGCCAGCATCCCCAGCACCCCCTCTGGGAGTGTCCCAGGCGGCCGTGGGTAGAGCACATGGGCCTCTCAAGTGGGGGGGAGAAAACACGTCTTTATCTCCACTCGCCGAGAACGGAAGCCGGCATCTCCGACGGCGAGCGCGGGCGGCACACCGAGGGGGCGGCGCCCGCGCTCGTGGCCAAGGCAGATCCGTCATATTTTTGTTTCACTTTGCGCCCGTGGCGAACAGCATGCCCGTTCCCCGCCGCTTCTAGGTTACCGTCATCACTGACGCACGGCCGGATGGGAATCAACTTGCTCACAGACGCATCTGCGAGGAACATGGCACATGTGGTTTTCAGCAGTGAGATACCCAGTGTATCTCCGGGGTTTGCTTTGTGAGCTGGCTGTTCTGTGCCTTTTGAAACCTCCTTCTGAGAAGGGGTCAGTGGGCTTCCCCCAACGGCCAGAGGTCAGTGCTGAGGGAGGAACCTGCCTCACTTGTCTCCGGACGGGCCGGCGCGACAGGCCAGGTCCATCCCCGAGTGCCATCCCTTCGGAGTCTCAGGCCAGAGCAGAAGCGGCCTGCAGGTGGGAGGGAGCGGCGGGAGGCACGTGAGCAGGGACACAGAAGTCTGTGAGGGGCAGGGACAGCCCTGTGAGACCGTGAGGCGGGGGCACACACCAGGACAGGGCTCAGGGGCACCCCGGTCCCTGCGCCCTCTCGCCATGAGTGCCCAGTAGGCCTCAAGGTCCAGAGAGGGTGCACTGTAGGCGACCACCTCCTGCCTCTAAAAGAAACCGTGCAGGACAGGGAGGGGACGAGAGAGAGCCCACCTCGGGCTGCATATTTTCTGAGACTGATTCTGAGTGTGATGGGACAGCGGAACTCTCACGGACCACAGCAGGGGCGTGACCATGGCATTCACAGCGGGGGACACAGGCGATGTCCCCTGCAGCTTGTGGGTCCGCTGCAGACTCCTGGCACAAGCAGACTAAGACCCAGGTTCTGCTGCGTCACTGGCCAGGGCGAGACCTCGGAGCAACGTCATCGCCGGAGGTCAAGTTGTCAGGAACCGGACCGAACACCAGGACGGAAAGTCACCAGTGTCTGTCACCAGGGGACACACAAGAGCAGAGCAAACAATTGTTGAGAAGTAATTATCATGCAAATCATGCTGAGGGTGGAGGAGACAGCTGTCCATCAACAGTTTCTGCACTGAGTATCTCCGCTGGAAGAAGAGAAAACTCCTCATCCCAAAGCACTGGCTTCCTTCTCAAAATGGGTGTTTAAACCCCCCCACCCCCGTGTCGGGTCCCCCGAACAGCACAGCTGACTCAGAACGCAGCCAGGACTCACTCATTTCCCCAAGTCCCCAGACGTGCAGGTGTAGCCAGGGAACCCCACCTTCGACCCACCATTAGCTCAGCGCACCGACCGCCTGCGAGGTGTGGATTCAGGGGCGCCGCAAGGGCTCAGCTGCCAAACGAGCCAGGGGCCCTCAGCTCCGGTCGGCATCGGAGCCAGAGATCCCTCGGCAGCGGTGGCGTCTTCCCTGGTAGGACCACGGGAACCAATCACCTTCTCCACCTCACCCTCCCTCCTGGCACTCGGTCGCTTCCTTGCACCCTCCGGCTGACCTTGAGTGCCCCGCCCCCCACATCAGCCAGCTGTGCGTCCTGCAGGATGCCTGCCCATGAAGGAAACGCCATCCCCCAAGCAGCCTGGGGCCAGGCAGGGCTGAAAGGGTCCGCGCCCCAGAGTCCGGAGCACAGGGCCCCAGACTCGGGCTGCCTTTTCCTCACTGCACTGTTCGACGAGTCACTCAACCCCTCAGGGCTGTGTCCCTCCCTTTATAGAACCACAGTATTGGCTCGTAAGGGTTAAATGCAAGAATATGGAAAACCACTGGTAAACAGTACATCAGTCAACTGTGAAAGGATCTTTGCTAATAAGAAGCTCTTCCGCACATACTGTTTTCCTTGTCATTGAAGCCAAATACGATGTCATCTGTATTTGCTGAAAATTGGGACTATTTCTGCCTAAAACTTTAGAGTTCTGTACATTAGGGACAAGCGCCACTGTTCTCCAGGGGACAGGGAGGCCCAGGAAGCGTCCCCCTCAGCCAGGTGTCACTCCCAGGGCAGTCCCAGCGAGGCTGCTTCTAGGTTCATTTATCACGGCCCACGCTAAGTGGTCCACGACGTGGCGTCACGACATAATTACTCAAGGCAGAAGGAAAAACAAAGACGAAAGCGGCGTTCGAAACGCCACAATTTCACGCTCATTGTCGTCTGGTATGTTTCATTTCTCCCCAATTATATCCACTTCGTGGCTTAGAGCAAAGTAATTCCCTTACCAAATAGACCTTTTTCTCCAACTACGTCTGTATGTCATCGGAACAAAAATGAAAGTTCCCTTCCGATGTGTTCTATTATCCTCAAATGCTGATTGAGAAAGATAAAATTGGCATATTTTAGAAGGCTGTTAAATGAATTAATTAGTGATTAAGCACTTTTGAATCTAAAAACTAAATAACACTAGTAGGACGTAGAAAGAACTTCAACAACTCTCCGTTTGGCATTGTCACCCAGAGGAGGACACCGCAGGGAGAAACGACGTGGAGAACATGTGTTGGGAACAACAGTGGCATCACAAAGTCCTCCTGACCTTTGTGAGCTGTGTCATTAGCGCGCTAATGACCTGAATCTGTGATGTGTACACGGTAAATCATCCATCCTTGGCTTGCCTCGCCCACAGACACAACCTTGTGCCAATTATTTACTGCCATGTACAAACGATGCCGAAACGAAGGGACTTAAAACAACCCTTTTATTTTGCTCAGAATCGTGGGCCGGGGATTCAGGAAGGACCATCACCAGGCAGGTCTGCTCCGACCCACGTGGCTTCCTCTCGGGCAGCTGGCCCTGAGGGCTCATTTCCAAGGCCACACCTGGCTGTTCCCCGGTGTATCTATGTGTCTGTCCTGTCTCTCTTGCACACCCTCACTCACATGCACACGCACACACACGTCTCCACACAGCCCACAAGCCTCAGGCAGCCTCAGGCCACTCAGCTTCCTTACACGGTGGCCGGAGCTGCCCAGGTCAAGTGGTCTGCTAGGCCTGGGCTCAGAGCTGGCATGATACCGCTTCCGCAGTACGCTTTTGGTCACAGCGGTCACCGAGCCTCTCTCGTGTCATCAGAAGGTGGAAAACCCCAGGACCTGTGGCCACAGCTAGCCCACCACATATCTTTAAGGCCGTGGTTCTTGAGCAAAATAAATGTGTCCCTATCAGACGCTGAGAAATAGATGGAGACACTTTTTTTTCAAAGATTTTATTTGTAGACAGAGGGGAAGGGAGGAGAAAGAGGAGGAAACATCAGTGTGTGGTTGCCTCTCACACGCCCCCTACTGGGGGGACCTGGCCTGCAACCCAGGCCTGTGCCTGACTGGGAATCAAACTGGTGACACTGGTTTGCCAGCCTGCACTCAGTCCCCTGAGCCGCACCAGCCAGGGCCAGAGACATTTCCGTTCATCACAGCTGGGGAGGCCGGTGCTGCTGGCGTTGTGTGGGCAGAGGACGGAGATGTTATTTAACCCCCTGCAACTCCCAGGACGGCCCCGCAATGGCTAGGAACCATGTGGCCCCAAATGCCAGTAGTGCAAGGCTGAGACTCACCACTTCCAGGTGCTCCCCCGTTGCGGAGGTGAGGAGGGACCGCCACACAGCCTCTCCCTCCACCTGCCCCCGGAGCTCCAGGTTGGGCTTCAGAGCAGAGAGAGGATCCGCACGACCGGCAGCGTGATTCAGTCACTTTGATTCAGCACACACACCGAATCCCGGGGTGCGCGGGGTGCAGTGCGAAACCGGAGATCAGGAAGACCTGGACGCCTGACGGCAGGTACAGCCCAGTGGTTGGGGGGCGGGGGTGCACGCAGAGCAGCACAACAGGCGTGTGAGCCCCCTGGGGGACAAAGACGAGTGGGAGAAACGCCTGAGAGGATGTGAGCTCCATGGTTCGGGACCTTGGCCTTATTTCCTCCTTCTCTCCAACAGCTCACAGAGCACGGTGAGTCAGTAAACATTTGCTGTGCGGAAAGGGGGAGGAGTTCCGATGCAAGGAGTCCAGTCTGAGAAAATGCCCAGAGGGGCCCCTCGTTGAAAACACCAAGCGCCCTGAGTGTCACGCAGTAAGGAGGGCCCCCAAGGTGTCATCGTCTTCCCAAGCACAGAAACACTCCACTTGCCCTGGTGTCCCCTAAAAGCAGGGTCAGAACAGGCTGGGGTGTGGGGGACAGGAGTTTGGGTCCTCGGGGTGAAGGCAGGAACTGTGAAGTCCGTGGCTCCTCTTGGTCTGCCCCTTGTGCAGCCACCGGCTCTTTCTCCGCAGGGCTCCGCAGTTCCCGCTCAGAGGAGGCAGCACGGAAGGGGGAAGGGCCGGGTGGTGGGGCCGAGGGGGAGGGAGAGGAGGAAAGCACGCCAGGAGAACCTCTAGAACGGGCGGCCCGGATCCGCGGGGCAGCGGCTTCCATCAGCGGAGAGGCCGAGATCCCGAGGCCCCAATCCTGGGAACAAAGAGCCCAGTGTGAGTCATTTGACAGGGTCTGCGGCCTCCTGAGGGGGACACCCCTTGCTTCTGGGCGAGGCCAGGTGCCGTGTCTGCTGCGGGCGGGACCGCGGGCTCACCGGGGGAAGCAGAGATGGGCTTTGCAAGGTGCAGTGAAGGGCGGAGTTGTCCCTGAACCCAGAGCCTGTGCAGGGAAACTCTGATTCTTATTTTCTCATCTTTGACCAAGATTGGGATCATCTAAACCGAGTCCAGCCAGCTAATTCTAAATATAAACATTTTATACTAAACATGAATAAATAAATTTCCCCCAGTGAACGTTATTTATGTACTCCTGACGACGGTCCAGGGGACAGGTGTCGAGATTCTAAGCACGGCAGGAAAGCAGACAGCAGCTAGGAACGGGGGCTGTGCAGGGAGGGAAACCTTTTCCTCCCGCCCTCCTAGCTTCTAGGATGGGACCCTGTTGTAGCAGTCAGACTAGCAAGAGAAAGGCCAACTGAGGCCTATTGGCATGCGTGTGCGTCCCACATGAACACGGGAGAAACTCAGGGAATAACTCAAAGAGGTGGCCAGAACTCGGGTTGTGTTTCCGTCTTCAGCTAAATCTAAAGAAGAAGGGTGCGGCGGGGGGCAAGTTCTGGGAAGGGGACCAGGAGCTGCTTGGCGAGCAAGGCCGAGGTCGCTCTACAGCCTCAAGTCACCACCTTCTCACTGGTCACACCCCCTCGTGGTTCAGGGACCTCCTTCTCTTCCCGGTGCCGAGAAGGGGATGCCGCTGCAGAGGAAGAACGCCTTCACGCGCACAAGTTTTCCTTACGAAAGAGCAACGGATACCATGACCAAAGCTTTCCCCGTGTCTACCGCATCTTTAAAAATCAGTTCAGAGTCACCCTGCTGGCAAAGAGGCCTATTTGGGGTGGTGTGTTCTGGTCTCCTGCACCCGTCATTCCTCGAAGGAGCCCAGCTTCGGGCTCAGCGTCATGCACCCACGTCAGATGGCTTCCCAGCCCCAGGAGCGCGTCATCACACAGCAGTGATGACACTGACAACTTTTCGTATTGACTGAGCTAAAACCACTTCTCTCGAGGCGAACATTTGGTCTATGACCATCTAAGTCATCCGTCGATCTTAGTTTTCTGTATGCTCAGTTACACGCACAAAGACACTGTCAGTCACGGCCTCCAAGGACATCCTGCGAGGGAGGTAAAACAATAGAAGATGCTGTATGTCGTCTTCAGGGGGTATTCTGCTGAATATTTTTAATTTGAAAAATTCTCCAATTCGTTTGTCATTGTTTACAGTGCCGCCTTGAAAATTCAGCAAGGACCTCCCTGACCTCTTCTCCTTTACAAGGAGCCTGATCAAAGCCACATGGAATTCACATTTTAATAGCAGTTAAAGTCTTAGCGTCGAACAATGATTGTCCTTCCAAGTGTGAAAATAATCCATCTGGGTATTTTTTTTACCTTTATTTCTAATTAGACACAATATTATGAGAACTCTTTTATCCAATGCATCAAAACTTCAAACTCTTGGTTAATGCCTGAAATTAGTCATGTATTATACAACCCTCCCCTCCTCTTTGAAGGCGGCACCGCCTGCCCCGTGAACCCAAGAGCCGGGAGACACGGGGAATTCTCACAGGACTCTCGAGGCTCTTACCTCCTTCCCCTCTGTACACGGATTAATTGAATAATCAGTCAACAGCAGGAATTAGGAATACCGAGCTCTGTAGAGCCGGCTTTCTATGCATATTCAATGAGCAAATTGAATTAAAAGTACAATTTTGTGTCTCGAGAAGGCCCGAGACCCTCAGGGAGTTCCTAGCGCAGAAATCAGTGGGCGGGGGCCCCCTGCCGTTCCGCCCCCTCATCATGGATGGGAAACAGAGCCAGACACCCTCCTAAGGGAGATGCCTTCACCTCGGGTCCTGCCTAGTAACAGGCCGTGCCTTCTCTGTTTAAATACCATTCACTCACTGCACGGGGCCTTGCAGGGGCCAGGGGACCGGCCCTGCTGGACACCCAGGGCCATTGCAACGACGGGCCAAACCGAGAAACCAAGGAAAAATGAACGAAGGGAAAAAGCCGACTTCTGGCAGCATGGAATGAGTAATGCCTATTAAACTCCCCCTGGTGCTAGTTTAAGCAGTAGTTTCTGCCTTCAAGGAGCTCGCAGTATGTCAGGTGTATGTAGTCTTAACACAGAAACAGAGAGAGAAAGACAGACAGACAGAAAGACAGGGAGACAGAGCCAGAGAGAGAAAGAGAGAAAATGAGACAGAAAACCTCCAATGTCATACCGGATAAGGACGCACATCCTCCCACACTACCCCCCCCCCCAGTTCCCCAGGCCCACCAAAACACAAGGACAGAAGATTAAAGGTTTCAACTTTCCAAACTGAAGGGCTGCCTTCCCCTGTGTTCCCCTTTTAGCCGGGGAACGGCTCCCCGCTCCCAGGCGCTGCCCAGGCGCGGCGCACAGACGGGGGGAGGCGGAGTGTGGGAGCGGGCACGCACGGGCAGCAGGCTCAACACGAAAGGCCGAAGGAGAAACAAGCTGTCTGGGTTTCAGTTTATGTTTTCTTTGTGGCTTTGTTTCCTCAAATATTTTATTAATGCCCTGTGATTTGCTAAATGCAAATATATGAAAGGGAGGCATTCACGGGAAAGAAAATGTTTAGCTAAAAAAAAGACTAAGACTTCAATCCCTCATTTATTACATCTGAATAAACACAAATGCCATCGAAGCCTTTTGAATGTTAATATATTTTTACAGCCTCCTTGCATTATTCCAGAGTGCCTTCAGCCTTATGTAAGAGCGTGAGCTACCCACCTGATCCAGATTCCTCCGCTGCCTGCACAGAGGTGTGATCCGAGCTAGCAGACCAGCTGGACAAGACAGCAGCAGCTGTCGTCCATGCAGACGTGTGTCTGCAGGAAAAGGCACCATCTCGCTCTGGAGAGTCTATGGTGCCGTTTGTGGCCTGGGGCCCAGCCCCATCCCCAGCCCACCCTGGTCAGAAGCGGAATAGATCAGTCTGTGTGGTGGGGAAAATAAAAGCTATTTCATTTGAATCTTGGTCGGGGAGAACTGGCTATTTGCAAAATTAGTTCAGTCCAGACGAGGAGCTAAAAAGGGGGGCTGAAAGGGAGCTGTCCCTCCAACGGGCGGCTCCAAGTCCCCCAAGCAGGGCAGCTGGGCGCCCTTCCAGTTCCTGTGGGCCCTGAAGGAGGGGCGGGCATGGGGCGCACAGGGTCCCTAAGGAGGGGCAGGCGTGGGGCGCACAGGGTCCCTGGGGCTGACTCTGGCCCCCAGCCGAGAAGCTCGGGTTTGAGGGGAGGAAGGCACCACCCTCCTCGGCTCTTCCGGCTGGTCTAGTCATCGAGCCCCCACGAGTCAGACCAGATCAACAAGATAACACAACCACAGTTAAGTGTACACGTACGTACGGGAAGCGCACACGCATGAGACAAAAAGTTACAGTGAGGGACATGTGACATCCTGAGCTCAGGATGAGGAAGGCGCGGGGGGGGGGGGGCACCCAAGGGGACGAAGGTCACCCTCGGGATGACAAGAGGAGCCGGCGTGCAGTAACTAACGTTTGCCCTGCCCTGGAGACAGGCCGTAAGGAGTTGTGTCTGGTAACAGCTCCTGCTGAGAGCAAGGCCCCGAGGTGACACTCTTTCAGGGAGAGAGTGTCTCGGGAGCCCACGCGCCCTCTGCTGCCTTCAGCCTGCAGTGGCTCCCACGCCAGGCACGAACCTGAGGGGGGGGGCCGGCGTGGAGCCCTGCAGGGCGGTCACAGAAGGAGCAGTGCCGTCCCGGACGCAGCCCGACAGCGCTGCCCGCAAACACCGGACCACACAGCCGCACTCCGAGGCCTGCCTCCCAGAGGCGCCCGTCTGCTCGCCCCACCAGGCGGAGCGGGCCTCTGCACCAGGACACTTCGGGGACCGCCAGGCGACCGACCGGTGGACAGGAGCCTGCTGGGCCGTGTGGTCGGGGAGGCCCCGCTCGCCCACTGCTGGGACTGCGGCCCCCACAAGGCCCTCCCTGTCGTCCGGGTCAGTGTGGGCCGCTGTTGAAATGGTTCCTCGTCACGGTAACCGCGGTTACCATCGGCCCAGCAAGCTCTCTGGGTGCACCCCCGGGGGACTGAATGCGGGGACTCGGACGCCTGGGCACCGACGGCCGTCGCAGAGTCAGTCACAGCAGCCCGAGTGCCACTGACACTGGAGCTGACACGTGACATGTGGTCCATCCGTAGCATCCGCTGCCACGTGGTCACGACAGGAACAAGCACCGATAGAGGCTGCAGCACGGACGGCCCTCTGAGCAGATGCTGAGGACACAGCCACACACGAGGGCACCCACTGCAGGGTCCTGGGCACCCGAGAACTCGCCATCGGCGGGTCCTTAGGGATGACGTCCAGAGGTTACAGGTGGGCAGGGGGATGGGGGAGGGGAGCCAAGGGGACTCCTGGCTTCACGGTGAGACGTCAGGGCTGCCGCTGGGGGTGACGGACGAGGCTTCGGAACCCGTGGGGGTGGCCGTGCAACAGCGTGAGTGGGGTTAAGGCCACCGAGCTGCACGTGAACACAGCTCAAACGGCGGCCTTTGGGCTCGTTATTTTACCACAACCGAAAGGACGAAGGGGGGGAACTCGTATGAGCTGGAAGATGGCTGGCCACCAGAAGCCACCTCCATGGGGACGCTGCCTTGGTTAGACACGGGGACCGGCCCCCTCGCTGACTGCCCACCTGCTGCCCCTCGGCCCCCCCCCACAGCCCCTGGTGGACAGAGGTTGTCACAGGCCACCCTGCTGGAGGCACAGATGCCCCACAAAGGCCCCAGACAGGCCGCCAGCCCGTGGTCGCCCCCACCAGGCCAGGCCCATCTGCACGCAGCAGGGCAAGCCCCGCAGGACGACTGTTCCCCCGACCCTTCCGGAAGGTTCCTCCCCAGCCCCTCCATGCACCAGCTCGCCTCTGACACCTGCAAGAACCCCGATGCCCAGGGCCCTGCCTGGTAGAAGGACCTCAGTCCTGGGCCCCTGAGCACCCCGTCCACGCAGAGCAGGCTGACCGTCCTCCCCTGACCAGGGGGCTGCGCGTGGGGTGACTCCGGCCCCTGCCCGAGGGGCACAGGTGTTCGGGGAGTGGCATCCGCAGACAGCTCGTCCCCACGGCCGCCTGTGGGAGCGAATCACTCACCGCGCAGCAGGGGGGCCAGGCCTGCCCCACCCCTGGGCGTCTACTCGTTTCTCCCGTGACACCAGGCCCCGCGTGAGGACACTGGCAGCTCCCACCCGAGCCTCCACACTCAGGCGCCCTCGGTGCTCGGCCGCACTGACCCCCAGGAAACCTGCAAAGTGGGGGCACTCTTTACGGGTGATCGCTACTGAGCTCATGGGCGGTTCCTGCCTCTCTCGGCGCCGTGGCTGATTTTCAGACTCCCCCTCGAGGAGCACCTGGGCACGTGCCCAGCACAGGCGTGAGCTCAGCGAAACGCTGAGCGTGTCCGCTCTCACTCTCTCTCACACGCGTTTCTCCCCGGACAACAAGCCAGGTGAATGTCAGGCCTGCCAGGCGGCCCTGCCGTCCGGGCAGTGAGACCGGCTGAACCCCAGGGCGCGGGTCCACTTTACAGGTCGCTGGTGGGTCGACACGGGCCTCTCAAGCGCCTTCTGCATCCTGGGACCACAGGGGCCAGCCGGCCTCGGGCGGCTGAGCGCTGCCCCGCCCCTCGCGCGCTGAGACAGTGACGCATGGCATTGCACGCAGGCGGGAGCCCGGGGGCCAGCACGCGGCTGCTCCCACGCAGGTGAGAGCAGGGGATGCGTGAGGCCCGAGGACCAAAGGCAGTGTCTGCCCCAGAAGCCACTGTCCCGGGCTGACACTACACTGGCACTCTGTCACACCCTACTTGTCCCCAGGGGCTGGCTCCTGACCCAGAGCTCTTGTGGGCGGCAGCGTGCAAGCACACCCCATTTCTGTCTGAGCATGGAGCTCACGGGGTGCAGCAGGGGGGGCCCGTCACCGCTTTCAAGGGAGCAGATGTCCCTCGTGGCCTGACACCTCTGACAAGAAGAGTGTCCTCAGTGGGGACCATGTGCCGCCCCTCACCAGGGGGCATTTAGCCATATCTGGAGACACTGTGAGATATCACAGTGGGACGGGGGTCATTGCTGGCATCGAGTGGGCTCTGGGAACCACCCCCCAGTGCCCAGGAGGGCCCCACAACAAAAAGTGACCCGGCCGGAATGTCAGCAGTGCCAAGGCTGCGACGCCGCTGAGTGCCCACCAGGTGTGCCCACCAGGTGTGCCCACGCCAGAGGGAGGAATCAGAGGGACCTGCTACGTGGTGGGAGAGGCGAGGTGTGGGCAGGAGCACCTCAAATCTCCTTGCACTGAGCCCTCCTACCAGGATCCACGTGCAGGCAGGTACCACGTGGGTCACGTGGGCTCCCCACCGAACACACAAGAAGCGGTGATGTCCTCAGGGTGCCTCCCCATCTCCTAGGCGCTTTGGCGGGGTCTCAAAGTGCTCTAGGGCAGGGCCATCACCAACACAGTGAAGGGAGGCCTGGTCCCGGACGGCCACTCTCGTGCACGGGTCCCCGGCAGCTGGGGACGCCACCTGCTCTCCGGGTCGCTGCCCTCACTCTGGCTCCCTGGCCTGGCCACACATGGCGCTGCGTGTCTCCGCCTCCACGCCGACCAGGCACGGAGGTCCCCCTGCAGGGGCCCCGTGACTCCTGCCTCCCGTGATGCCAGCAGCCCAGGCCCGGGCTCGGCAGCCACACGCGGGACCAGCCGACCGTCCGCACAGCCGTCCACAGACACGGGCCACAGAGACATTTGGAACCGTCGCCCGGGGGGAAACGTGTGTGTGAGGAGAGGGTGACATTTGGGAGAGAACAAAATAGAAAACATGTAGGAGGCTGGAGGGGAGGATTATTTCATCTCTTCCGAGAGGCTGGCCGGCCTCCAGGAGCCGCAGGAACACTGCAGGCTCATCGGAGGGCTGGCGACAGGGGCTGGAGGCCGCGCTGGCCCCGGGCGCTCGCGCACAGGCTCATCAGAGGGGAAATAAGGGAACCTTCCTGGGGGACGAAGGTGCTGCTCAGGAAGCCCTCAGACTGTGTTCTCCCCATACACCCTGGAACAACAGCTCAGACTCACGCCCAGAGCTGCAGACAGACAATTATATAACCCGAGGGAAGCATCGCGCTCCTTCAAGGCCGCACCAGACACGCTCCCGCCGTCCTGCGTGCCGACTCCACCGGAGCAGCTCCGGGCGGCGTGGGCCGCTCCCCACGTGTCTCCTCACGTCCTGAAACGGCGTCGCCTCTCAAGGCCGGTTCCAAAGGGTTCTTCGCTCCTTCATGGAAAGTGAAGCTCAAGAGCATCCCCTCATGTGGCCCGTGGGCAGTGAGACGCTGCGCCCTCCGGCCGTGCACCCCGGGGGCAGAGGCCGGGCCCTGCCGCCAGGCAGCCTCACCTCCCACAGGAGCACCTGCCCCACCGCCTCCTCAGAGGGGCCCGACCACGAGGGGCACGGAGATTAGGGTGTGGCCACGGGGCTGGGGTGCTGCTGAGTGCTGTTCTTCGGTGGATGAGAAGGACATGGGTTTCTACTTGAACTTCACCCTGAGCTGGACTAGCAAGGCGACCGGGCCCATGTCACTGGGCCCCGGGTCGGGAAGGATGGCTGGTGACCCCACAGAGAGCAGCGGGACCCACCAAATCTCACTGACCGCCCCCCCGTTGGAGCAGAGTCTCTCCTCCCATCCACTGCTCTACAACAAAAGTGTCGGTTTAGAGCTCGAACAACTCACTTGTCTCGTCGCCCTGAAATAAACGGACAGGTGCTGTGTACATGGAATACACTGACATTCTCTGTGACCAGAAAAAAAGCCTCAAAAATCATCGAACTGAAAATGAAATCACAGGATTCTAGCTCTGGGCGCTGGTCCACAGACCCCTTTCTGGCAGCCACACTTGGCTCCAGGGTCGAGGTCACGGTCAACAGTCCCCCGTGCTCGCCGGGCAGCGGGCAGCATTCTGGTGCCTGACACGGTCTCGTTCACGCCTCCTGGTGCCACTGGGGGCGGTGGCCACTGCAGGCAGCCCCCGGTGGGGAGCGGCTGAGTCACAGAGACGTCACTCAGTGCAGTCAGGGTCATGCAGCCGGTAAACGTCAGGACTGGGACGGGCAGCTGGGCAGCCCACACTTAGCTGTCACACTGTGTTGACATTCGTCGGTGCCTTTGAGCCAGACACCGTGCCACACGTGAGTCATCGAGGCTGCCCCGTCCTTGACCTGGGGGTCATCCCCTGAGACAAGCTCCTGTCTCTCTGCCACCTCCTCAAAAACCGGAAGCTTCACGCACACCGCAGCCCAGGTCCCACTCACACGCTCACCGGGACGTCGGGTGCACGTGCAGGCCACGCAGTGTCCGATCATTTGCCCGCTGGGACATTTTACTTCTCCTTCATAAGACAGAAAGTGAAAATCGGTTATGCTCGTGGCTGCTGGCTAAGGATGGTGCTGCTGCCACAGAGACATGCCTTTTCTTTGGCTGAGTATCTTGATG
Source organism: Phyllostomus discolor (assembly GCF_004126475.2). Lineage (NCBI taxonomy): Eukaryota > Metazoa > Chordata > Mammalia > Chiroptera > Phyllostomidae > Phyllostomus > Phyllostomus discolor. The sequence goes on along the minus strand of NC_040911.2, from coordinate 2,708,967 downwards.
AGCTTGCGGTTTGGATTTGGGAACAGGAGCTAGAGAGAGCTGAGTTTTGTTTTCTGTTTTCTGTTTTTGTTTTTTGCATCAGAGGGTAAAGGTTGGAGTTTATGAGAAGACCAAGGAAAAGCAAAGGGGTCAGAGACATGACTGAGGGCCCAGTGTCATGCAATGCGTCCTCTCCCAATGACCCCCCAAGGTCTCAGTCAACCCCATGGTGCACTTGGATGCTCTATGTGGGACATCTGGTTTGGGGGTGGGGGCTTTGGGAAGGGTCTGGGGTCTACTTCATGGGCCATGGGTCAGCAGCAGCCCGTGAGGAGCGTCAGGAGGCTGAGGAGGTCATGGCTGGTTGACCAGATGTCCTGGGGGGAGGTTTGGCCCCAACACACACTGCAGAATTAGTAAGTGTCTGTACAGCCAGTGCTGCCTTCCCAGGAGAAAGGGTAGGCCTAGTGGCTTCACAGTGGCCTTTTTACAGAGACCACACCCACGAAACTGAGCTGTGGGTAAACACGCGCACACACACACACACACACACGCACTGGGGCTGGGACCAGGCCAGACACACGGGGTGCAGAGAGGCTCCCAGCAATGAAAGCCTCCGCCTGCTCACTGCCCCAGCGAGGGAGAACTGCACGACCACAGACATACCCTCATCTATGAATCGGTGGGGCCCGGGGGCCTTGAGTGATTCTTAGTCACCGTTGACCCCAGCAGAGCATCTACCACGTGTTAGACAGGAAATACGTAAGTCGATGCAGGTACTGCCGAGCCCATTAGTCCAACACGGACAGAGCCCACCCCACCCACAGACACGTTACCTCTCCAAGGGCAGCGCAGCCACCAAGAGCAATGGGACCACGTGACTGAGAGTAGGACGGGACACGTTTCTGTCACCCTGGAACCTGGAGACTCCTGGCCCCTCCCTTGCTCCCAACCCCCCTGCAGGCTGTCACCCCCAGAGCGGCCGGGGCTGTCCGATGGAACGGCAGGGCTGGTTTGGCCTGCAGACCTTCACAGACCCCGCACTGTGAATGAACGTCCAAGTTTCCAAGCCTTTACCGCGTGGCCCCCAATCCACCCCCTACCTCATGGCTTGCTGCTCTCTCCCATACCCCAAAGTCCCCCGAAGAGCCCTGCTCTGCAGCCGTAACCCCTCCCCTTTCCCGCCTCCTCTGATGTTCCTTACTATTTCCGTACCGAACTCATTTTTATCCTTCCAGACCCAGAGCCTGGCTCCTCCACAGCATTTTCCCTCCTACGCTTCTTCAGATGCTCGCTTACAACAGCTGTTTGCTAATGGCCGTAATAATTTGTTAAAACTGCCAGTGTCCTCCCTACCACTGGTCCGGCTGCAGGTGGATGGAGGGATGGATGGGTGGATAGATAGATAGATAGATATTGATTGCCATACTTTGGTAAATACAAGCACTTCTAGATAGAAACTATTTCTCAACTCTGTGTTGAGAGTTGCAACCCCAGTGCCAACCATGGTGCCCAGTGTATGTTAGGTGTTTGAAGATCTGTAGTGACAGAAGAGGAGGGAAGGAAGGAAGGAAGGAAGGAAGGAAGGAAGGGAGGGAGGGAGGGAGGAAGGAAGGAAGGAGGCGGGCATTCAGGGATAGACACACAACTAAACATGGCTGCACACCTGTGAGAAAGAGCACAAGATCAAGGTGGAAAGTCTGGGAGAGAGTTTCTCATCCTAAAGGACAGTGTAGCACCATGATTAAAAATGCAATTCGTGAAAGCAGGCTGCCTGGGTTTAACTGTTTTTCTACATTCACTAGCTACTTGTGTTCTCCATGCTTGTTTCCCTCTCTGAACCACTTGAGTTAGGACAGCATCTCCCTCCTGGGGGTTAAACGAGACCAGGTGGTCACTCACGCTCTACCCCACACTCCATACAGGTGATACGCTAACTTTGAAGATGCAGAAGAGATGGTCCGTGCCCTTGCAGAGCATGGTGTGGTGTGGACTAAAGGTGTTGACGTAAGTATGTCATTGCATGAGTACCATAAGCAAAGACTCAGAGCTGGCGAGAGTCACTAGTCTGGAGGGTCAGAGAATGCTTTCCTGAAGGTGACGCAGGACCTGACACTGACCACTGAGGAGAGCTGACTAGGTGGGAAAGCAGGAGCCTTCCCCCCAGGTGTCAGGAGCAGCACAGGTCCTAAAAGCCAGGGAGCTTTGGGGGTGACACTCCAGGACGTCGGGGAAGCAGGAAGGCGGGATGCAGGCAAAGACCGTGCATGCTGGGTTGAGACCGTCCTTATCTACAGATAATAGTAAATGACTCTGAAGTTTCAAGGATGTCATGGCTGTTTCCCTGCACGGAATGGAAACAATGAGGGGAAATTACCCACCGGCCCAGGGGGAAACGGAGGCTGGACTGCACAGAGGGGCTAGACAACCGTCCCCAAAAACCAGGGGTTGTGCATGGAGCTTAGCTTCAGTGTGAAACCACCCAGTGAAGTCAAAAATACTGAAGGGCCTCCTGTCGCATTCGTCACGCTCTCCAGTGCCTCCCACTTGGATTTCGAGTCTCTCCGAAGGTCAACGTCCTTTTGGAGGCCTGCCAGTCCAGGGCTCCCCTCGTCACCCTAAGGAGCCGCGCTGGTCCGGTGCAGGTGCGCTGCTGTGAAGGGGCCGTTTTTCTCTTGGGGGGGCTTCTTGTTTCTGCAGGTCCAGCCACACGGGCCGTCTCTCACCTACGTCGGAGATCATTTCTCCCTGCTAGAATGGTGTCGGTTCCTGCTCACAAGGTTTGCGGTAACAAATGCTCCCTGCACGTCGTATTCCTTTACCCAAACACGGTTAATTAATGCCCCCCGGCATCACCGGCGTTGGCTCCCCTTCCTGCCGTGAAAGTCATCGGTTTATTCGTTTGCTCCATCAGCCCCCTGAGAGCGGGCTGACGGGGGGCGACCCAGACAAATAAATAGCTCCCGACTATGACGGTTTCCATTTTTCTGCCATCTGACATCTCTTCGTTCATCACGTACTCCGCCTTTCAAAATACCCATGTCCGTTGACCCCCCAAAGAGAAAGAACTTCTTCAACTTGAATCTGTTTTCTAAAGCTTCCCCCCATACACACACACCCCTAACATATTTCCCCACACTGGTTCGCCATCCAGAAACCCCCCGCTCTGTGTCCTGGCTGGCTTAGCTCAGTGGATTGAGCGCGGGCTGCGAACCAGGTATCGAAGGTTCGATTCCCAGCCAGGGCACATGCCTGGGTTGCAGGCCACGGCCACCAGCAACCGCACATTGATGTTTCTCTCTCCCTCTCTCTCTCTCTCTCTCTCTCTCTCTCTCTCTCCCCACCCCTTCCCTCTCTGAAAATAAATAAATAAAATCTTAAAAAAAAAAGAAAGAAACCTCCCCCTCTGACATTTTCAGGACACTGAGATTTTCAGGACAAATGAAGACATACCACCTTCTTTTTCCTGTTATTTTCTTCCTTTTTTTTCCTTTTTGTGGCCTAGACAGAACACACATCCCTAAATAGAAGTAAGAAAATATATTCACTAAAGAACATCAAAACCAAAATATGTAACTTATCATGTAAGGCTGGCCACTAAATTAGGAAGCAATTTGGCTGTAAACAGAAACGATGAACATCTTTTCCAAGAGGAAGGGCCCCGACAGAAAGGCTATAAAAATCCCATTCCTGTGGTTACCTACGCACGTGGCTACAAACGCATGGACAGGTGGACTGCAAGGGGCCACGGACTCCGCACACGTGGAGACCAGGTGCCTCCAGTCCTCTGGGACAGAAGCATTATGTCCTGTGCACCCACCCGCATGTGGGGTCGTCCTGTCTGGGTCATGTTTCCCACGTTTGGGTGGAGAAAATACGGCCATAATAGCTTCCTCATGCAGTCACTGCACAGCCCAAGCCAGGAAACAGGTGACAGGTAAGTCACCTGCCACAGCTGCCGCAGGGCTGCTGATGCGGAGGGAGGCCCCGGCAGCCACTCGGGGGCTGCGGGGAGGACCGTGCCTCCTCATAATTAGCACGTGACGTGGAGGAGCCAAGAGTGCATCTCACGAACTGTGCGACAGTAGCAGGGCAGAGAGGGAGCAGTTAGGAGAAGCAAGCCTCTCCCAGTGGGTGAGCATCAGAGGGACGGCCTGCCCCGGACTGTGCAACTGGCGGCAACGGGACAGAAACAGCGAGTGCGTCGGGCAGGGAGTTCACCGAGACACCCGGGCTGAACCCTGAGCAAGCGCAGACCCGGGCAACGTGGAGTGACAGCGTGGCAACTCCGAGGCTCCCCCAGAGTGACCAGGAGTGACCTTGGCCCAATGGACGAGAGCCAGCCCTTCCCTAGCAACTCCGGAGACGAAAGGACTGCTTGTTGATCCAGGATTATGTGGCTGTAATTTATTTGATGTCACATGTGGTCACAACTAAATTAACCATTTGGTCTCGGAGAGATGACCCTTTTCAGCCAATACCTTTGCAAGACACCGCACTTCAGACCCCGCCTCTGAAACCGTGCTTCGTGGCTGCAAGTCCCAGGTTCAGCGGTTACCAAGGGTCACTTAGCCAGCTTAAGCCCCATTCCCCTCACCTGTAAGATGCGAAACGATTACAGTAGCTTCCTGGGTGGTAAGGAATTTACCTGGCCCGGCGCCAGGTCTGGCCTTGGTCCTCAGCACCGAGGGGGGACCTCTGGGCCCCGGGGACAGCCTACCTGGAGGAGCATTTTGCGTGCTGTTGGAACCGCAGGTGAATTCTGACAGATGTGACAGGGCCCATGCGGGGGTGGGGGAGGCCCCACCTGTGAGAGCAGGTGCAGGCCCCAGGTCTCCACGCCAGAGCTGCCAGCAGCGGAAGGTATCAGAGGGTGTCATTGAGATGACAGCAGAAGAGGTGTTGTAGCAACCACGTGAAAGGCGAGATCCACGTTTACTGAGACTGTTAAACTTCACAGTGAGAACGGGACGAGGGCTTCAAGCAGGAGCGTGGGGGTGGAGGGCCAGCGTGCTCCCAGGCTGAGGCCGGATAAAGGCGGGATGGCAGCCGAGACCCCTTGCCCACGCTGGAACAGGAGGAAGCCAGCAACTGGTGGAGAAACGCCTGGTGGGAGGAGGGACCGCTGACTCGAGCGAGGCATCCGATCTCGCTCAGTGTCGGTGGGACACCTGCTGGCCAGGTTCAGGGCCTGTCCAGGGCGCACGGTGGCTGGGCAGGGCGCGTGACGGGTGCTGACCAGGGAGAAAGGACTGAGCAGAGACTCGTTTTGTAGAAGAACACCCTGCTTTAATTCCGTTGCGCCGGTCATTCCTCTTCGCTAACAAAATCCCTCGGGACGCCGTGTTCCTGGGGGCCACAGAACCAAGACTGCCCTCCAAGGCGTCCCCTCAAACGGAGTCACCGTGCAAGAGCGAGTTCTCCTGGGCGACAGGAGAGGGAGACAGGCTCCGCCCACCGACTCGGAGGGAGGCCTCGCCCCAGCTTTCCATCCTCCACACGCCGGCCTGAGCAGCTGGGCTTCCCTCCTCCTGGCCAACGGTCAGCGCCTCCCCTCTGCAGGGGGTTCCTGCCACGACGGCTACCGAGGGCTTGGGCTCCTCCGAGGAATTCTGTGCAGCGGAGGGAAATGCAAAAGCAGCCCCACTGTCCCTCCCCGTCAGGACTCACGGCTGGGCAGCAGGGGTCAGTGTGAGGGCGCATTTTGCGCATCTGTGCTCTCGGGCGAGGGTGTCCAGCCCTCCGAGGGCACGTGAGTCCATCTCAGAGCCTGAAACAACCGCGTGCCTCCCCGTGGAGACCCACACCCATGGCGCCCAAGATGCTCACGGCAGCCCCTGGCAACCACCGGCCCACAGGCAGCGCCCGAGTGGCTCTGACAGGTGCCCTTTCCGAAGCAGAGCCGTGTGGAGCACACACGAGGCAGGCGGGGCGAGGGGCTGTGCTGGATCCTGCCCCGCCACTGAGTGGTTGTGCAGACCCCGGGGGTCTGTCCCGGTCCCCTGGAGAGGAGACAGAAAGCGCCCTCAGTGAAGCTGCCCTGAAGATGAAATGAATTGTTGGCTAAACCAACACAAACGTATTGTCTTGCAGTCCTGTGGGGTAGAAGTCCGACACAGGTTGCCCCGGACAAAAATGAAACAGATGCAAGTCCGCTCCGCCCCGGAGGTTCTGGGGGCCCCGGGGGAGTGTACGTGCTTGCCTTCTCCAGCTCCCAGGAGCCTCTGCATTCTTTCTTCAAAGCCCCCAAGGCAGGGTGAGTCGTCAGATAACACCATTCTGATTTCCTCTTCTGCCCCTTTGTCCAATCTTAAGGACCTTATGATGACATGGGTCCCACCGGGATAATCCCGGATAATCTCACCTCAAAACCCTCGACCTCATCACACCGGCCAAGTCCCACACCCACGGTCCAGGGGTTAGGACGAGGACCTCTCCCAGGGAACGCGGCCCCGCCCGCCCCGCTCGGCCTCACGGAACTTTGTGCGCAGGGGCACTCTGCTGGCCCCAGCGTCCGGCCTGACACTGCCCGGCCGATGCCCCTTCCACCTGGCGCCGCGGGAGGAGCCTGGAGCCCTCTCTAGCTCATCACCCTCAGAGGGGCCGGGCACCGTGTCCTCCCAGGGACAAGAGGGAGGGTGCAGCTGCGAGCCGAACTACGGCGAGTGACCCTACAGGTCGGTGGGAAGGGAGGGACCACAGCACATCACAGTGCACACCCGGCCTCACTGTTTATCGACCTGATTACTCGGCACCAGACGACTTCACACCACACGGGAGTCAGCCCCGGGGGCCCGGTGAACACTCCCGAATGAGCCTGCCTGCGGGGTTGATTCCTTGCACACGATGTTTACTCCTTGAGGTTCTTCTCTTCCGTTGTCACCATGCATAAATTATGTTATTGCAGGTTTATTAGCAAATCATCCATAGATGAGCCAAGTAATTAGCATCGCCCCACTCTGTGGACCTAACGCCCAGCTCCAGGGGAGCCGGTTTGCACAGCATTTAACTTTTGCGGTCGCCTGAGCCCCTGCTGTCTCCTATTTCGCAATCAATGAGTTCCCAGGGTGAAAATAATCATTATTTGGCCCAAAACAGTCCATGTGTGGGACTAACAAAGCATGCACAGTCTAAATTTTAAATGAAACTCTGAAACCAAGGGGCGAGATATGCAGAGGGCCCTAATTCACTAAGGCAAAAAGCCCCACCGGCCCAGAAAGGCGGTGCCTTCCTACCCCGCCACAGCCTGCACTGGAGGAGCCGGCTACGCCTGCTCTGGCCCCCAGAGGGGCTGGCTCACAAGGGTGTGGGCGCCGGGCCGAGAAGGCAGAAGGGCCTGAACTGGAACGGTGCCCCAACCCTGGGGGGGAGAGGAAAGCCGTTCCCCGAGTTCGCGCCCTCCCAAGAGTGACAGAGAAGGTGGCACCAGTGTCTCATTAACCCTCTGCAAAATAAAAGGGTTCGGCAGCTAGCTGGGGGAGGCCCTTCCGGCTGCCACCGGGACACTATTATTCCAACGGGTTAATGAGAGAATCGGGCCTCACGATGCGGGTCGCACAGTCCCGGAGCCTGCGGCTGAAGGGACCTCCATGTTGGAGGTCACGTGGCTGGCACAGCTCTGTCCTGCCTTTCATCTCTCCTTCTGTCCCACCGCCCTGGGCCCAGGTCACCGGGCACCTAACGAGAGTCCAGGGAGAACCAAGGGCCCTGTGACACCCCTGCCAAGTGGGGCCACTCGGGTCCTCACGGGCTTGCTGGGTGCCCTTGCACTTGGGCTCCTCCTCCTCCTCCCTCAGCGTCTGGGCTCCGAGACCCCGCATCCGTGGGTGCCGCCCCGCTCCCTCCCCTGGGACGCTGTCCTCCGACTTCGAGAGTTTGAGTTCTGTTCATTCTCACATCTGGGATCTTTTCCGGGCAGAGCTTCCGCCTCTCCGAGCCTGTTCTCTCACCTACAGACCGCTCCACTTCTGGGCTCCCTCCCTTCCCTAGAGTAACTTTCTAGCATCTTCTAATGGTGTGTCACTAAGACGTAAGCGTCATTTCAGCCTCAGTGACTACATCCCCAGGAAAGCACAGCAGGGCTCGTTGGGAATATCACTCCGGGGAACACCCGTGAGTGGCTTCTAAATTCGGGGAAACAGACTGGATTTCGCACCAGCAACGAATAACCCCTGAGCCTCACTGACTGGTAGAACGCCAGGACCGCGCTCCGCGTGGGGACCCGGGGATCCAGGCCACAGTCCTGTCCACACGGGGCCGCCTGCGGCGCTCACACAGGGGAGAAGAACCTGGGGGCTCGGACGACCCCCTAAAGCCTCAGACAGGAAGCCCCTGTCGTCCCCCCTCCCTGCTTCACGGGCTAGCACCAGTCACGGCCTGGGAGCGGCGCCTTCTCGGGCCACGTCAGGAGCAACAGCAAGGCCTGGTGAGCACCAGCCACCTGCTTCCTTCCACTAAACAAACAAACAAACAAAAACAACAACAATGTGGTGGTGGCCCTGAGAGGAGGGAGCCCTGGCGTCTTCCCCCATGCAGACTTCAAGGTGTTTTGGGGTGTGGACGGGGCCCCAGAGAAGCTTAAGAGTCCAGTACAAGGTGGATTGCAGGAAGTGACCATGGAGTGCGTGGGCAGCAGGGGGGCTGAAGGTGACCTGGAGGGCGAGCCTGGGGTGAGGCGGTGTCCGTGCCCGGGTCAGGGGGTACCAGGCAGAGGGGGAGCAGCCAGGGCAGCGAGACCCCCACTCCCTCCAACATCCCGAGTGAGGGCGACATTCAGGTGGGTGTGAGAGGTGGGGAGTGTGTTCAGCTCCCAGATACCGTCTACGGACCGAGCACCGTGTTAATTTTGGTTAATTTAACCTTTTAATAACCCTGTCTCACGACTGCTAGGAGTGTGTGCGGCTCCCCGTCTGCCCCATGTGCCCTGAGGGGCTGGAAAGGGAAGCCACACGGCCGGTATTTTCAACAAGGGGAGTGTTTCTGTCCTGCACTCGTGAACCAGAGCCGTTCCGCCGAGTCACATGCCACGGGGGCTGGCAGAGGTCTCACCCCGGCAACAGCCCAGAACACACTCAGACCAACAACTGGGCGGAGGATGACGGCAGGGCCCCGGGATGTGCACATCCCCCTGCGTGCGGCCAGCACAGGTCCCCCTGGCCAGCCACGGCGGGCTCGCCCACTCCGGCTCACCGTGCTCCTCCGTGCAGAGCACGCGCATGCACGGCGCCCCTGTGTGCTCCTGCGCCTCCGGCTACGGGAGCATCTGGGCAAAGGACAACGCGGGGGTTCCTAGGCCAGCCTCCAGGCCACCCAGGGACAGGACAAGGTAGCGGAGAGGACGTCAGCGAACACACCGCGCGGTTCTCCTTCACACAGACCTCAGACACGGCCGCCCAGTGTGTCAGAGCCGGACGTCCCCCGCCAGCCCGTGTGCGCACTAAATCAGGAATCTCTGCACCAGCCTGACAGAGAGGCTCTTGCTTCTGGCTTGGGCAGCGGGAGCTGAGTGCAGCGGCCCAGGGTGGCGCTGCCTGGGTGGCCAGGTGGGTCAGAGCACCTCTAGGGAGGGTTCCAGAAAGCACCACCGGTGGCCGGGGCGCCATCACGAAGCAGCCCACGGATGGTTCCTTCTGCCTCACTCGGCCACCTGAACCCACCTGAGCCCACCAACCAGGGCCACAGGCGCCGCTGGGCTTGCCCGTTTAACAAAGCAACAATCACAGAAATAGCACAAGAAAAAATGCTTCAAGGAAACGAGCCACTGTGTGTGAGGCGGGGGGGTGGGGGGGGGGGGTCCAGAATTTGATGCCCTCGGCCGTGGTCCACCCAGCGAGCTGAGGTCCGGTGCTCCAGAAGGAGATCTACAGAAAGTGTGGTCCCTGCCCCCCGGGGGTCCCAGGCCCTGAGTGTACCAGCCAAATTAACTTTCTGTTCGTCAATGAGACGAGAAGGCTATAAATTCACATTCATCCATATTCCTAACTGGCGAATGCACCAGCAGCATGCTTATTGAAACCATCTGTCTCCATTTGTGTCAGGATCCATTAAAATTATAATTAATCTCCCTGTATTATTTCCCAGAATTTGTCCTAAGAAAGGACATATCATTTCTACCAAGACACGGGCAATGTCTTGCTACCTAAATGTCCCTTCCATTCTCCTACGGGGACCCACTCCCCAAGGCCCGGACCAAATCCCCCTCATCTCTGGAGCCTCCTCGGCCAGGCCAGATGGTCCTTTTTCTCTGGGCTCCGATGACATGGATTTTGGGGTAATTCATGTACTGGTCTTTCCATGTCACCATATCTCACCATGCCTGCTGGAGTATAAAGTTCTTTTTTTTTAAGATTTTATTTATTTGTTTTTAGAGAGGAAAGGGAGGGAGAAAGAGAGAGAGAGAGAGAAACATCAATGTGCAGTTGCTGGGGGTCATGGCCTGCAACCCAGGCATATGCCCTGACTGGGAATCGAACCTGTGACACTTTGGTTCGCAGCCTGCGCTCAATCCACTGAGCTACGCCAGCGAGGGTGAGTATAAAGTTCTTGATGCCAAAAAGCATCGCAGATATCCATCCACAGTACTTAGCAAAATATTTTCCCAAGAGTGGTTGTACACTGGATGTTTGTACCCCCAAAGTGCCTATGGTGAACCCTGACCCCCACTGCCGGTATCAGGAGATGGGACCCTCGAGGAGGCCACGAGGCCAGGATGCCCATGTTGGGATTGGTTCCCTTATGAGAGACCAGAAAGCTTTTCTCCCACCCCCCCACACCCACACCCCCACACCCTGACACTTCCCACAGGGCGGAAGAGGGCCCTCCCCGAACCCGGACACACTGGCACCGGAATCCCCACTTCTAGCCTCTCTAACAGTGAGGAATAAACTCCTGTCGCCTAAGCCACACGGGCGGTAGAGTCTGGTTGTAAGAACCCAGGCAGACAAAGACATCGGTGCTCAAGAACATGGCCGTCACTGTTGGTCCCCACAGGAGCCGTGCTGGCGGCGTCATAGGTGGGGCAGTGGCACGGGAGGGGAGGGGCTGGCGACAGTGAGGAGAGACCACTCTTCCGAGGAGTTCTGTTGCAAAGAGGAGATGAACATGGGTCAGTGGTTGGTGGGAGCGTCGGGTCAGGAGAAGTTTGTGGTTATGGATTTAAGAATGGAGGAATGCCAGGTTTGCATGTTCATGGGAACAGTCACAGAAGGAAACGTGGGTGATGTTGCAGAGAGAGGAGAATGCCCGGAGCGATCCGTGTCTCTGGGTGACTGAGGGGGATGGAGCCCCAGGGGGGATGAGATTTGCCAAGAGCATGTGCAATCAAGGCATCCACGGTGGTGGTCCTCCACCTGTCCCACCGGCGGGACCACCGCAGGGCTGGGGAACCCAGACGCTGGCCCCCCTTCAGTCTCCGAGTCACTCGCTCTGCAGTGGGACCTCAGACTCTGCATTTCTGGCGCATTTCCAGGCAACGGTACTGCAGCTGGTCCAAGGACCCCACCTGGAGAAGCACAAACAGGACACACCAGAGGCCGGAGCGTGGGGGTGGGGGTCTGGACAGGCGTGGCAGGGGGAGTCTGTGGAGACCGTCGTCCGAGTTCTCTGACTTCCTAAGCGATTGAGAGGCACAGCCACGATCTGCAAGGGAGCAGGGGCCCGAGGTGTCAGAGGTCCGAGAGGAGAGGGAGGGCTGTGAGACTAGCCCGAGCCGCAGGCTGGCGTGGCCGCACAGGAGGTCGGGAGGCTGGAACGTCCCAGAGCCGCCCGCCAGGCTTGGGCAGCTGACTCCGGACTCCCTGCTCGGGTGGGAAAGGAAACTCTCAGCCGGCAGGTCCGCTTCACTCTCCTTCGCGTGCAGCACAGGGAGACACCTCAGTGGTGCTACCGGGGGCGTCTCCAGCGCGGCGCCCACGTGCACCGTACCCGGGACAGCGAGTGCGTACCCGTGGCGGCCGCCGGGTCTCTGACACTGCCCACAGGGGCTGCTGCACAAAACAGCATCATCTCGGTGCTGAGTGATGGCAGGTAAGTCACTTCATCAGCCTTCGGAGGGTCCGAGAGTTACCCTTCTCAGAAGCGATAAGCTATCCTGTCCCTGCATCCCAGAAGCTGGAAGAAGACACAGGACTCCTGGGGCAGAGACAAAGGACTTTTTTTAAATCCTCATTTATTTTAGAGAAGGAGGAAGGGGGGGAGAGAGGCAGAGAAACATCGATGTGAGAGAGACACATGGATGAGTGGCCGCTTGTACACGCCCCGACCAGGGACCGAGTCCACACCTGGCTACATGCCCTGACTGGGAATCAAACCTGTGACCTTCGGGTTTATGGGATGACGCTCTAACCCACTGAGCCACATCAGGCAGGGTGAGACGAAGGGCGGTGTGCTCACCACAAGTGCCAGAGCTTCCTGTGCTCACTGGTGGCCATGCCCTGTGTCCCCTGCGGGTGACGGAGCAGGCCCAGCAGGCTGCCTGCACCCGAGTGGCTGCATTAGCAGAAGGAGACCCAAGGCCCAGAACTTTCTGAACAAACAGCCAACATCACCACAGGCCCGTCCCCGGCCCTGACCGTGTGGCCGCCCTCACCCCCCACGTGACGAGCCCCAGACACGGGCACTCGGCCGCCGCCTCCCCAGCGCTCCATCCGATGCAAACTACTTTAATATCGTCACTGTAGATATTCCAGAAGCCACCAGCTACTCGGGCCCCCCAGCCAAACTGCAGCTATGGGATTTGTTTATGGAACTACGCTCGGGAGCGCAGCCACGTTATAACACTGGCAAGAGACTCCCGCTCCGTCAAGAGACTGTCAGGGCGCTCCCCAGTAATCTCGGGGCCCGCCGGAGCCTGAGACCCGGCTCCGCGCCCAACGCCCGGCCGCCTGCAGCGCTGACCGCCCTGCACGCCAGCCAAGTGCTGGCCTTTCAGAAAAGACTCCGGCACACTTCTGCTGAGTCAGGACACAGCGAGTGTGCCATTTGGTGTTCAGCTCGCTCCTGGGTGTTTGTTAGGGTTTCTGAGAAAAGCACACAGTGCTGAACGATCCTGCAGCCAGTACAGAATGTCAGCGAGGCCTGGGGATAAAACGCACAGTCAGCTTTCACACTGAGAGCCAAGGCCGGCCAAGTCCGCGGTGCTGAGTCATAAGAGAAATCCTGCGGTTTTTTCCAGAACTGTGTCCCCATTAAAGTGTGTGGCGTTTTCAAGACACCTTTCCCAAGTCCCGTGGGACGGAGCGGACACTGCCCAGAAGTGGGAGTGAGTGAGTTGTTGATAGAGGACGGTCTGTCATTCTTGAACGTGCTGTGTACGTGAAAAATAAGTCACCTTCCCATGGGCTGTGAACCAAAGCATCACAGGTTCGATTCCCAGTCAGGGCACATGCCTGGGTTGCAGGCCACGTCCCCCAGCAACCGCACATTGATGTTTCTCTCTCTCTCTCTCTCTCTCTCCCTCCCTTCCCTCTCTAAAAATAAATAATAAATAAAATCTTTAAAAAAAATAAGTCACCTTCTCAATAATTACCATAAATAGGCAAAAATGAGTGGGGACAAACTAAATGAAAAGAAAATTGCATTTGGTGCAAGAAGTAAAGAAATACCATCATATACGGTATTTCTCAGACTATAAGACGCACCCCCCCCCACCAATTTAGGAGGAAAATGGGGGTGTGTCCTATAGTCCAAATGTAGCTTTACATTTATAAATACTGGTGAAATATTATGTTATTTATGTTATTAAATATTTTGGCACATTTTTTGCCTCAAAATTTTTTTTCCTATTTTCTGCCTCTAAAACCTAGGTGTGTCTTATGGCCCAAAAACACAGCAAAGGCGGTCGTGGCAGGTGAGCCGGGGTTCGACCAGCGGGCACCACCGACGGGACCCACACACAGCAAAGCACTGACTTACACCCACAAGGGCGCCCCTGGGAAGCCTGGAGCCCGGGGCGCGGCCAGGAAGGGGAGACCGCCGACAGGCTGCACCCCACCCACCAGCACGAGCTGAAGCTCCCAGTGACGGGCAGGCGGGTGAGCAAGAGAAGCAACCCACCTTTTACATGGCCAAGGCTTGGACGTAGCCCCAAAGACAAAGATAGACAAGTGGCTGGTATGTGAACGGAGGCTCCCTCGTCAGCAAGGAAACGGGAATTAAAACCACAAGCAGGCACCATGGCACCCACTGCAACACGGAGAAGGACAGGCGCCCCCGTGGCCTGGTGCTGGCAGGGGGCACGGCAGCCCACTCAGGGTGCTTCTGGCGGGGCCGACTTCGGCACGACCACCTTGGGAAGGATCGGCGGTTTCTTACAAAGTTAAACACACACGCGTCACACGGGCCCAACAATTCTGCTTCCTGACAGTTATTCAAAAGGAAAAAAAAAACATACCCACACAAAGACTCGCCCGTGCAGGTTCAGGATGAATGTATTCATCGTAACCCCCACCCGATAACAACCCACAAGCCCCTCGACCCGTGAGCGCGCAAACAAATCGCACTGACACACAGCGGCATTCCGCTGGGCGACACGGCGTGGAGTCAGACTTTGTCGCACATGTGACCGCCACACGCCACACAGCGGCCCTCACAGACAGTGTTAGGCAAAGTCACACGTGCTGCACGCACTGCAGGATCCCAGCTGTGCGGAGCCTCGGAGCCAGACGAACTAGGCTGCCGTGAGGAGAATGTGAACGGGGTGCTCCAGGGCGTCAGCCGGCTGCGAAGGGGCGGGAGAGAACCTCCCGGGGCGATGCAAACCTCTCACATGGCGACAGAAGGATGTCAACATTTCTCAAACTTGCACTTTACAATCTGCGTGTCGTATGGCGTACAAATCACACTTTCACTAAAACAAAAACTGCTGGAGCACTTCTGAGTTTTGCAGGTTTGGCTGATGACCTCTGGCCAGCCCGCGGCTCGACTTGACGATGAAGAGCGCGCACGGAACACACGTACTGGCCTCTGGGATCCCTTGCTCGTTCTCCCGCGGCACTTTGTGGGCGGTGGTGCCGGGGTCCTGGCTGCTGGCAGGGCGAGTGGGAGAAGTTGTTAACGTCAAATTTACGGGGAGGCTGAGTCGGCACTAACAGGAGGTATCGATTGTTTGTACACCACCTGTTGCACACGGCAAGGCTACGTAAAATTTCTGCTCCTGAGATGACGGTGCTACCGACCCACGGCCAGCAGGACACCGCGCCCCGGGAACACCACACGTCCGCCCCTGCCGTCTGTGTCCAGTGGTGAGTGGCCAACGCAGACCTCGTGGGGACGCAGCCAACAACGTGTGCGGCAGAGGCGGCCACACAGGCCTGGCCGCTCCTCCTGCGGCAGGGTGGTTGGGCACAATGGGAGTGCGCCTCAATATCTGGGAGGTTCTTCCTCTTGCACTCCGTTTCTCAGAACAGAGAGGCTGTCCGCTACCATCAGCCTCGTCACTACCACCAACCTCGAGAGCACTGCCCTCCCCTGCTCCCCGGCCTGGCGCCGTGCCCTTCCTTACCAGATGAGGCTCATAAAGCTCGCGACCTGCCGGCTTCTGGGAAAAGTCTCTTGCCACCAAACGTCCAGGTGTCACTGACCTGTGGGGGCTCTGACAGCCCTTCGGGAGGGGATCTGGCCTCAGGGAGCCACACCAGGTACACACAGGTATGCTCAGAAGGAGCACCCCTCCTCCCCAGGGGTGCCTGTCCCACCGTGGGGGCAGCGCCTGGGGGCCACTCCTGTGGGCCCTGGGTCTGTCGTGTTCAGCCACAGACCCTGCGGGCCCATCTCCTCCTCCTCCCTGTCTCTCCAGCCTCAGGAGGGTAGCAGTGTCCTGCCGCTGCTAAACTCTGGGTGCCCCACCATCTCCTGTTCGGCAGGTCACATCTCCGGTCCCCAGGTGACAACTTCACCCTGTTAAGTCCCCTCCATCGTGAGTCCCTGAGATGGTGTCTTGGCTGGATGGCAGATTTAAGTGTCCTGGTTATGACCTCCCCCGACTTCTGTCTGGTCCCGTGATAGACATGAGCAATCGCCAACTCCTCCAAAATGCTCATTGTCATCCTAATTACATATTCGATGAAGAAAAACCTCCCAGTGAACTTATCAAGTCTGTGCAGAATTCTGGTTATTCCTGTAACTTTTCTTATTTTGTTTGTGTTGCTAATTCATGAATATCTACATTTCCTGTCATATCAATTTTAAAAGATTTGTAATTGGATTTTATTTCTTATGATACCAACTATCTATCAAACTAATTAGCCCACTGATGAGAACAACACTCTTTATTTTTGGATTGACTATTACTCCTTTCTCATTCCTAATCTTATTCATTCGCTGTTTTATTATTTAGTCTCATAAAAACTTATCAGTTTTGCCCTGGCTGGCATAGCTCAGTGGATTGAGTGCGGGCTGAGAACCAGGCATCGCAGGTTTGATTCCCAGTGAGGGCACATGCCTGGGTTGCAGGCCACAGCCCCCAGCAACCGCACATTGATGTTTCTCTCTCTTTCTTTCTCTCTCTCTCTCTCTCTCTCTCTCTCTTCCTCCTTCCCTTCCCTCTCTAAAAGTAAATAAAATCTTTTAAAAATATATCAATTTTAATTTTTCCCTAAAATAAATGGATTTGGTTTATCAGTTGTTTATTTCTTAGAATTCACTTCTCCTATTACTTTTAAAGTTATTTTATTTCTCTTTGTGTTTGTTTTCTAACAGATGAAAGCATTTGTGATAACATATTCTTCTAAGTACTCTTTTGGTGGCATTCCTTTAGTGCTGACATGTATGTTTACATTGTTTTGACATAAAATGCCCTGTTTCTGTATTTTTGATCTCTTACATGGTGGGACATGGTTTGAGTATTTTGCAGTTACATAGAATCGAGTATCTGTAAACCCCATCAATGTGCATTTCTAATTCCACTCTACATAATGAACTTGGCCTTCTGTTAATGTTTTGATCCGTCTTCCTTCTCAGACGCTGAACCCGGCACATCCCCGTGGAACCCGGCCGCAGGGACCGCTTGGCAAACACACCCGCGGCCCAGGGGTGAGAGATGCTGTCTCTGCAGGTGGAGAGGAGAGTCCATTTGGTCAGGCGCGGAACTTCCCGACTCCGTTTCCCTGACGTCTGCTGCAGAAGCGCGACCAAAAGGCACCCTCCTTTGAGCAACTCTGTCTCCCCTGTCCTTCACGCTCTGCCGGTCACCATCTGCTCAGCAGCGCCCCCCTCGAAACTTCCCTGAGCCAGGTGGGGTGAGCTCAGCGCCCGCTGCTCCCTTCCCGGCCGTGTTCTCACACGTCCTCTCGCCCGCTCTCATTTAACAACCAGGACCTGCCGCGGGCGGCTCCCGGCACCCGAGACGCGGCAGCCGCAAGGCCACCCCGAAAAGCCGTGGGTCTTATCCATCATCCCGAGGATATTTATGACAGCCTGGCCCTGTGTCAGGTTCACTCCATTAAAGCCGAAACAGATGAGCTTGCCTTCTTCCCAGGCATCTGAAAATCCTCTGCAATAAAGCTCTATTTACTTGAACTGCATAAATAATCTAAAATAATAAAAAACAAAGCAGGCAAGACCAGCAGGCCTACAGTTTGTCATTCGAGGAAGGCCCACTGCCAGACTCGGTGAGCGCTGCGGCGGCCCGCTGCTGGCGGGCTAGTGTAGATACGCACGAAAAATACGTTGCAGGCTTCCAAGAGGCACCCAGGTTCATCATGGGCGCATAGTTCGCTGCCGCGTAAACACGAGATTACGGGGAAAGCAGTCTTAGTGCATCACACACGTAGTGAGAATCGGCTGATGCGTTAAGGGTTGGTGCATCCTCTGACCTCACCTGTCACCTCGCCCTCCGCGCGGCCGGGCCGACCTTTCTCCAGCCACAGAGGTCAACGGTGTTCCCCGCACGGGTCTGAGATGTACAGTTGTAAGAAGTGGATTTAAAATACTTTCTCGGTGCGGAACACCAAAACCCACAAGTAAGTAAGCGGTGCCCTTCTGAATATTCAGGACTTGGATGCATGGCGTCCGCCGTTGAGGAAAAATGAGCCGACTCCATTTCCCGCTGTGCATGTTGCAAAGTCAAACGTTCTGAATGCTGAAACGTGGCTCCTCAGACTCCCAGTCATCTAAAACTACGGCGGCACGCACGGCGTGTTTCCAGCATCACCAACTTTGTCTCCACGTGTGCAGTGACAGTTCCAATGTGGGAGCCGCGTTAGGGGGCGGAGGAACGGGTCACGTGGAGCTCTGTCCCAATGACGTCACAGCCTAACAAGCACACAAAGCAGCCCCGAGGTCACAGCGCATGCGCTCAGAGCTGCACCAGGCCCGCCGCGGGCGCCCCGGAAGGGGAACCTGCAGCGTCCGTGGGACGAGCAGCGCCACCGGACCGAGTCTTGTGGGAGTTCGTTCGGCAAACCGGACGGACCGGAAGTGGCCGGAGGGCCCGGAAATGGCCGCGCACGGCACAGGCCGGGGAGCAGCTGGTGTCCTTGGGGAATGGCAGCCGGCTCAGTGGCCGAGGCTGAGTGCGGCTGGGCCGGGGCTGTGAGCCAGAGACAGAGAAGCAGCCGCGCCTGCCAGCCCCCCCCCCCACGCCCCCCTCCTGCCAGGTTAACGAGCACTGACTTCAGTAGGACGTGCAGTCACCTTCAAGACCTAAAACACCTTTCCCTGTGCCGTCCTTGACGTCCCGGCGCCCGTCCCGTAACCACCGTCTGCACTGCGTGGTCCCTCCCCTCTGGCCACCCCCCTCCTCTGCCCTGTGTCTGTGCGCCCGTGTCCATGCGTGTATTCTGTTCCGCAGACTCCACATACGCGTGGGATCACACGGTATCTGTCTTCCTCTGTCTGTCTGTCTGATGTCACTGAGCGCCGCACCGCTAGGTCCGCCCGCGCCGCTGCAGACGGTCGGACCCCCTCTGTCTTACGGCCGCGCGGTGTTCGTCACCAGTATTGTCGTGACTTAGCTCGGTGTGGGGCCAGGCGGCTCCTGGAAACGTCCCGGGGCGTGGGGGGGGGGGGGGGGGGGGGGCTCTGTAAAGTGCATGACCGTCTCACCACCGTGCCGTACCCCCGAAGCCGGTACAGAATAATACTGAATGTCAACTGTAATGAAAATGCTTTTAAATAAAATAAATTTTTAAAAGACCTAAAGCCATGCACAGAGTCTGCTGGGTGAGCGCCTGCCCAGCACACTGCCCTCAGTCGGCCGGGATGGGAACACGCGCCCGCCAGCGGTCCCGAGGATCCCAGCCACCCGACGACGACAACAACCGGCTGCAAAGGCGGCAGCGGGCAGCTGTGCCCTGCCCCCAGCCCGCTTCCTGTTGCCTCCGAGAATGTGAGCGAGTTGGTGGAACGCAGCGACCAGTGAGCGACTGGACGGGAGAGATTCGGCCCTTCTCGGTGCCGGCAGTCAAACACAGCCAACGGGGAACCCCGAAAGAAAGTCAACTAACATCACAAAAGTTCACCAAGTCAGTGAGTTTGGGGGAATCACTTAATGACGTGAATTCTTAAGAGCCCTGATTTTTTCTTTATTGCCATCTCGGGGACACACATCAGCTGAGCCTGGACTGGCAGAGCACCACGAAAGGATGGCGCGTGCCTCCCACCACCACTGTGGGGTGGCCACGTGGCCACGTCCCCGCCCACTTTCCTGCCAGACTCCGCGGGTGACCCCGAGCGTGGTCCTGCTCCTTCTCCCGCGGAGCGCGCTAGTCCGCCCTCATTGCCGCTGCACTGGGCCTGCTCGGAGCCCGCCTGCCACCGGTAAACAGCGCCTGCCCCTGTGACCGGTACACTCGGGGGCAGAAAACGTGTCTGCTTCACCCAGCGGCCGGACAGAGCAGGTTCTCTGGAAATGCTGCTCAACGGACTGGTTGGAATGAGTCCACGGCTCTTCGGAACAGAAACATTTTGTATTTTATTTGCTCCCTTATGGCCTTGAACATGTACTCATCGATTTAAAACAGGAAGACACCAATTTAGAGTTCAGTGCTGGACTGAGGAAGATAGAAGGAGTTCTGAGAGAAGAGAATGTTGAGGTGGTGAAGAAACCGACGCCGGGAGCTGCACGCCTCTGACTCATCCGCGCGAGCTCAGGCCAGGAGCACCTACACTGCACTCAATGCAGACTGCGCGCCGGGAAGTTATCTAACTAACATCTTGCAAGTACACGGGATTCCGCAACCACGGTCGTGTCCTGTGGGCTCCGTGAGGCCTCCGGGACAGGGCTCTGCTCACACTGTCCACACTGTCCACACCGTCCTTCCTCGGGGACAGTGCCAGACGCCGCTACAGCTCTATGTGCTCTTGCTCCCAATCGCCGTCGCTCTCTGAGTGGCATCTGAGGAAGGTCAGAACCAGAGTGGACAGTGAGCCACCTACGCGTCCAGCGATGGAAGGTACCGGGCACCGTCAATCATGCAACCCTGCCTCTGCCTTTTCCAGCACTTTCCAGACTGGGGCTCAGCCGGAAGACTGGCAGGTCCAGGACCTCACGCCGGGATGCTCCCGCCGGGTAAAATAAAGCACACGCTGCCTCCAGCAGACCAGCTGGAAATGAGAATACTAGAGGTAGGTTGAACCCAGGGCTGCACAACTGGGGATAGCAGTCAACTCTTTCACCAGAACTAAAGGCACCAGCGAACCAGCACAGAGCCAGACGCAGGTTCCAAGATGCTACGTGAAGAGATGCGTACAAGACCAGAGTTCACCCGGCTCCCTATTTAGGGGAACCCTAAGTGTTTAGGTCGCAGATCCCCTTGCTGGAATGTAACGAATGCTGCAGACCCTGAAAGGACCGCATCTGATGATGTTTATGAGCATCCCGCTCGATACGGTGCCTCCGTGTGTATCTGCGGGGAATTCTTCAAGCCCCTGGAGGTCCACAGACCCAGTTTCAGGACCCCCAGGCCAGATTGAACCGACAGGACAAGAATGTGAAGGAGGAGCCAGGGGCAGGGGGAGGCTCAGTCTAAGACCTGGGGGACGAAGGCGTGAGAGCCAGAGCGCCTGGGCCAGGAAACGCTGTCTCCGCCTGCCTGCCTGCCCAGCACGCGCAGGGGGACCCTGTCACTGGAGGGACCACCTCGCCTCTCGTCCTTTTCATCTGTAAACCGTGGCCGTTGGAACAGATGATGCCAAGATCCCTTCCTGCTGCCAAACCCAGTGGCGCCCTAGCAAGGGTGTCCCACCCACAGCCCGAGAGCCGCATGCGGCCCAGGATGGCTATGAATGCGGCCCCACACAAAACCGTAAATGTACTTAAAACAGTCTGAGGTTTTTTTGTGATGACGTGTCACAACAAATTTAATGTGCGGCCCAAGACAACTCTTCTTCCCCCAGTGTGGCCCAGGGACGCCACAACTTTGGACACCCCTGCTCCACAGTCATTGCCGAAACTTTCCCCTGTCATGCCGTCATCAACTTGACAAAGTTCTCTAGGAACCAAAAAAAAAAAAAAAACTTTTTTCGAAAAAGCAAAAAAGCTGCTTAAGTCTCTTACCCTTTTAGGAAAAATACTGACATTTCCAAAAATAAGGTGTCCCCTTAAATAGATCTCTGCCTGTCTCAGCAGGGAGCTGGGATTGTCACTTGAGAATAAATGTAGAGGAATCGATCGAGAAGCTCCATGAATATGCACGCTCGCCTCCCGCCGCCCCCGGGAGGCTCTGTGAAGACCCACAGTGACAGCGAGCGCCGTGTTCGTCTGTCGCGCGAGGGGGAGGTGACGGCAGAGCCGTCGACGCTGCCGCCGCCCGGAGCTGAGTGGCGTCAGCAATTTCAACAACACATTCTGGCCCCAGAGGACCCCGACTTGCCTTGGGACGTCTCCGTGAAACCGTGCGCGCACAACGAAGCAGAGGGGCCGTGGGGGTGCAAGTGTTCACAAGTTCTGACAGACGCTGCGGAAGCCTCCAGCTTTGACCTTGACCCGCTCGATGTGTGTCCTTGCTCCAAGGGAAACCCTCCTGTCACCTTTCATGGTGACCCATGTCCTGGAGACTTGCTCCCCCGGCAACTTCTGCCCTGCTGGTTCAGCCCGCAGGGCACGCCGCGCGTGGGAAGTGTGAACACACTCCAAGAATCTCTTTCCTTACACGCTCTTCTCGGGAAGCAAAGGCTAGGGTCAATGTCCTGTCAGTGGGAGAGAGTCACTTCCACGCTGCCTCCTGTCCCGCCCCTCCTCTCCTCAGGGACGGTGTGTTCAGACCAAGGGTCTGAGGGTCTCATCCCCACGAGCCCTCCCATCCTAAGTCTGTGGCCCTTCCTCCGAGCAGGGCCCCACTCACCACAGGCCGACTCCCTCGTGTAATCACTCAGGTTTATTTCCCGGAGAGACGGCCCACGGAGCTGGTCGCTCACGGAGCTGGTCACTCACGAAGCGATCATTTGTTCCAGGGCTATGAGGGAGTTTCCATTAAAAGAAATAGACCAAGGCAGGCATCATTTTTCTGGGATGAAAAGAGGAATCGCCATGCGACGCAGCCACAGTGGAGTCCATTGGCAAAAAGTGGAGGGGAGTCCTCCTTGGGGGGGGGGGGCTGCTTTTGCAGGGAAACCACACTCAAGGCCAAGGTCAGAGCCCTCCAGCCTGGGATGCCCAGTCATGCCAAGCAAACAGTAGCCTCTCCATCCAGCCAGCCTCACCAGGTCCCTCGCTCTGGGACGCTCTGGGACTCACCTGAGGGATTAACCCTTTGGACAAGGTCTCCTTGGTGCCCGTGGGGTCAGCGCTGCGCTGGGCACGGAGGACCCAGAACCAAACTAGACACACGGGTGCCGCCGTGTTCCAGTGGGAAGAGACGGGTGATGACATAAATAAGGAGACCGCACCAGCTAAGGAGCTGGGCAAAGCAAGTGCTCCTCAGAGTGTCCCAGGGGTGCAGGTGGCCTCCTCGAGACCGGTGCCCGGGGTCCTATCTCCGTGGAGGTGCCGTTTGCACCGGGACCCGAGCAGCCTCCTGAGAAGACCACTGCGTGGGGATCTGGGTGGGAAACCCCGCACAGGACGGTCCATCGCTCGCCTCCACCCCGCAGAGGCCCGGCGGAACTGGGAGGCTGGAGGAGTGAGACTGGACACCGTCACCCTCACCCGGCCAGTCGAGGGAGCCCACGTGCACGCACGGTCCCTCCTGAGGACGGTATGCCTTGTCCTTGTCCCGGGGCCTGTCTCTCCCCCCTCCCTCACGCCCTCCTGCCCGCCAGATGCGCCCTCAGCGCGGACCTCGCTCCGCCCCTGGGCCGCAGTGACGCGCGCCGCAGCGGGCGTGGGGCGCTGATGATGCCTCCTCGACAGCCCAGTGTCCGCTCTTCCGGACTCGCACCCAGAAGCGGGGCTACTGGACCCACAGCGGTCCGTGCGGCATCTAAAACGCTCAAATCCATCCGAGGTGGGGGCCGGGGCTGGCTCTGAGGTCTCCGTCGAACAGGAAGACTAAGTCCCGGAGCTTCACCAAACAACATCTCCCCATAGTCAACCACAACCGGTGCGTCCTCACCGAAACAAAATACAATGTAAAGGGGGAAAAAAGAAAGGATTTGACAGCTGATTCACACGAAGGTGTTTGTACCGGTAATAACGGCAAAGCAACTTACCCCCGAGACGCCTTTGCAGCAACACTGAGAAAGGACCCCCGAACCTTGCAAGGTGGGGTGGCGGGCCTGGGCCTGCGGCTTCCGGGCACGCCTCCGGGAGGGCTACACGCCCCGTGAGCGGCGGGCGGAGCTGGGTGGAGCTGGGGGGGTTGCTCTCCGGGCTGGAAACATCGCATCACCAAAGACACCTTTCTGTTGGAGCAAGAAATGCGAGAGCAGGAGCCCAGGCCGGCCGCCAGCGAGGCCCCGTCGGAGCTGCAGGGCCGCGAGAAGGACGAGTGGCTGCTCCCGGCACCGGGCGACGGAGACCGCGTCCTCGGACACGCGCGTGCGTGCGCGCGCCCGCCCGCGCCCGCGCCCGTGCCCGTGCCCGCAGCCTGCTGCGCTCTGGCTGCAGCGGAGCACGTGTGGCTTCCGTGGACTGTTGGCACTCTCCCGACGCGTGGCGTTCCGTGGCCACACACGGCCTCCCTGCGCGGCTGTGTCGTAGTTCACGTGAGGGCCCCTGCGTGGCAGGCGGACTTTAGGTGGCCTCCACGTCATCACTGCCACACATGACAACTTCCACAGTACGCATTCCTGCACGCAAATCTGCCCGCGAGCACCTCTCTGCCGCCCGTGGATAAATTCCGAAGATGCAATGAGATCACCCGAGGACTGAATATTTTTTAATGTTCTGGTCAAATGGCCTGGAACGGAATTTGTCCCAATGTCATGCCAGCCATGAGAGAGGGCGCTGATCCCGTGACCTCACGACGCCAGGTATTGGTTTTTTGTTATTCTCTTCCAGGTTGGTGGTCGAAAACAGTCTCTCCTCGTTGTTTGAATTTCCTCCCATCACGGAGGTCGGACCTTTCTCCACGGGTGTGCGAGGCCCGGGCGCGCGCTCAGACGCCTCCTCTGCACAAGGTCGCACACAAGGTCGCTTGGCTGTCAAGGTTAAATGCACAGTGCCACTAGGAAAACCACACGGAAGGAATATTTTTAATGCATGGATGACAGGAATAATATTACAGCCGGGCCTAAGGAGCCGTAATCAATTTTCCTGACAGAAGGCCCTCACAACCCGATGATCTGAGCTTGCACGGATGGATGGGGGAAGGCCCAGAGCATCTGTACCTGCCGCTTGCACCTGGGAGTCTGCTTAGAGGGAACTGAGTGTCACCTCTGGGCAAACCGCTAATCGGGAAAACACAATTCGACCTGATCCAGCTCCTGAAACAACTGTTTTACACCGTGAACTTTTAGAATGGGAACACATTCTCAAGTCCCTCTTCCGCACAAGCTATGCTTTAATTAAATAAAGTACGCCCCGCCCTCAGCAGGTGCTGCAGGGGGACCCCACTCTGGGCACCAAAGACGAGCGACACCGTCAACGAGCCAGTTTCGGCAGGCGCCGTCCATGGGACGTGCCACACGGAACTTTTTTATATAAATTGTAACTCCATCAGAAATGATTCTTTCGATTTTCCTCATTTGAACTACAATAAACAGAGCATAAGAAAATGTTTTACAAATTGAAACACTTAAAGTCAACTTAAAGTTACTATTTAGGAGGGTGTCACAAACATAACTTCACAACGAAGTTGCATTTTCACATTGTTACTAAGAAGAAAAGCAGCAAGGTTTTCACCCACTGTCCTCCTGCCCATTCTGTTTCTTTTCTTGCCTCCCCTCCCCCCACCCGCCCCGCCAGTGTCTCCCCCCCCCAACCGGGCTCTGTCTCTGCCCTCTTCTCTTGCCCCGGGGGCACCCGAGTGTGCCTCGGGTCAGTCACCAGGCCTGCCAGCCCCTTGCAGACGTCCGTCCTCACAGATGTCAATGACCACGACATTCTGTGGGTGCCCTCGGTTCACACATGAGGAAGCCGAAAGCTGTGATGGTGAAGAGACTCGCCCAGGTCACAAAAATACTGTCTCCTTGAGCACCCTGCGTCCTCGGCTCATTCTGAGTTCCTAAATCTGTACCCGTAGTCCCCAGTCCTCTCTGCTCCGGACGTAGACAACACAACAGGTAACAGACATCGCCACCTGGAGGCCCAGGGGCACCACCCACCGCCGGAACGGCGCACGAGAAGCACAGCTGGGGTCTTCCTTGTTGACCTACTGCGCATTCTCCACAGCCGGGCTGTCTGGCACTACCGTCCCGCTCCCGGCTCACTGCCCGCATCCTAGTGCACACCTACCATTGCTGTTAAGCACACCTGTGCACCGGGCCCTGCGCGAGACCTTGAAGACACACGGGGGACAGGACTCGGGGAGCGCAGGCTCTGCCACTCACCCCCACCCCAGTGGGAAGATAGCAAAGGCCAGTGACATTCTCACAGGAGTCCTCATTCTTGCATTAAATGGAGCAGATGAATAGGACAGGATCCCAATGGGGGTCCGGTGGGGTATGGGGTGGGGCACAGGTGGGTGTCCGGGAACACAGGATGTAAGACATACCCTGAGATCTGAAGGCTGGCAGGAAACTGGGCAGGGAAGTGCGGGAAGTGGGAGCGAAGGGAACAGCATGTGCAAAGCAGGCCAAGCTCAGAGGAAGACACGGCGAGAGCCCAGGGGGAGGGAGCGAGGGAGGGGGGCAGTGGGCCGAAACAAGGCTACAGAGGCAAGCAGGGGCCAGATCCTAAAATTCTGTCGATCCTTCACTCAAAGTATCTCCTGAATTTACTCTTCCCTCTCAATCCGAAACATGGCCACAGTTTCCCAGCTCCCTGCTTTCCTTCCTTTCTCTCCTCCCTCAACCCACCCTCAGCGCTGCTGAAGGAGCCCTTCGACTGAAACGCAGATCTGATCACGCCGTGCCCGGCCGCACACCTTTGCAGCCCCCAACCCCCGCCGCCTCCAGGCTCCGGCGTGAGCTCTGCCCGCACCGCCGCTCTAGATAGGCAGCCACGCCGATCCGTCCCTTCGTGGTGTGTCCCTTCCCCGCCCTTCGGGTCTTCTGTGTCCCCAGCGGGGTTTCCAGACCTGCTTCCCGCAGCTGCAGGACCCACTGTGTGTGGAGACTGAAGGTCAGGCAGGGTGAACGTGAACTTCGCCAATGGCTTTGGCCACAGTTGCTTGTTCCTTTGGGGCGGGCGGCCCCTGCTGGATGGACATCCACAGGCGTGGTGGCACGAAGCCACTTGGAGGCCGGCCCAGTGGAAATGACACAGCTAAGTCCATTCCCCCGAAGCTGAGTGTGACGCATGAGTTTGTAAACGAAGAGCGACTTGATTTTCTTAATTCCTGCCCCGGAGTGTGTGTGCTGTGAAGCAGTCCGGATGCGCTGGTGTCCGCCTTGGGGACACAGCAGCCCAGCCGGCGGGCAGTTGGGGAGGTGGCCTTCACCAGGACAGCTCTGGGCAACCCTTCCGTGGGCTCTCCCACTCTGCACTTTCCTCGGCTTTATCCCCAGGGAGGAGGGGCGAGAACGCGCCCTGGTCCGGGGTGTGCCGAGCCCACCGTATTCCCAGAACTGAAGGAACAGGAGCCCCCGGCTCCGGGGTGAGTCCTGAAGGCACTGAAGCCTGAAGCCGGGCCTGGGTGCCCTTGTGGGAAGCCCCGGACCCCAGCCCTGACCACCAGCTCCAGCAGGAGCTGCCGCAGGAGCGCCTGCTCCCTGAGGGAGGGGAGAAGGCGTGACTTCCCCCCTTCGCCCCACCCCAGGACTGAGTTTCTAAACCGAAAACCCCGCCCCCTCCCCTGGAGAACCTGAGGCCACTCCTCCAGGGACCTCCAGCCACACTGAGTCACAGGCCTCGGCATCACCTAGTTGCTGTGTGCTGCGTCCCACCCAGCGCCCCACAGGGGGGCGGAGAGGGTGCAGGGTGCATTCCAGCCCTGCAGGTGGCTCGGGGCGCAGGCCCCCCACCCCGTGACCTCCCTCCTGGCTTCCACCCGGCAGCCCTCTGCAGGGACTCTTCCTCACTTACCCCTCAGCGACAGCACGACAGCACGTCCCCCTCAAGGACCACAAGCCCGAGACTCACAATGACGAGAGAGCACGGGCGTCGAGGGATCCCCGCTGCTGCGCTGAGTCCTGACACGTCCCCCAAAATGCTCCCCGAGCGCTGAAGGTGCAGAGCTGCCCTGAGCGGGGAGAGGACCTCTCGCAGGCGAGTCTCCCTGGGAGGGGAGAGCAGCCGACCCTGCCCCGGCTGCATCGGAGCGGAGTGAACATGAACCTCAGTGACACCCCGGTGCCCGCTGACTAATCAGAACTCCCGGGGGCGCAGGATGAGGGATGTTCCAGCAGACAGACGCTGGCCTCTGGTGTCACGTAACCTGAGTGTCTTGTCACACACGACCTCTGTCATCATCAGTGTGTCCTGGGCAAAAGTGGGGATGGCAGGGCCCACTCCCCAGGGATGGTGTGAGAAGACAGTGAGATGTGGGCGTGGCTTGAAGACCCCCTAAGCCCGTGGGGGAGGGTCCTTGTTTTTTTCTGTGAAGCCCCCTGCTGCAAGAACAGGAAAGAGAACCCAGGTTTCTACCGCTGCCATCATTCCAAGCGGCAAGTTGCAAAGTCTTCACAGAGAACAAAGGGGCGGTTTTTGACTCCCGTGTAATTGAAAGCAGATTGAGGGGGAAAAGGAGGGGGAGACCTTTTCAAATATGTCAGAAACGGGGAAAGCACAAGCATCTCGAGATCGCAGCCCCTGGTGCAGTCGCTGGTTGTTCAGATCACTCACGTGTTTGGAGAGACCCAGTCACTGAAGGACATGATATCCTATTGTTGTCTGGTTAATAACAGTCACATTCTTCAGAAACTGGTGGGTAAGACGGAACTCAGTCGGTCCCCAAAGACATACGACTTCGGCTGCATCATTTGGTTGGAAACGTTCTGGCCACAAAACGTCCGTAATTACTGTCATCCGCTGCCTTGTTCGAGTCTGGAATGACACTGCTGACGTCCTTGAAGTGACAAAAGGCACTTTCAACAGCCACCAAGTTTGGGAGATGGCCCGCCAGTGTCCTTCGATTGGCGGTGTGTTGAACGCAGCTGCGGTCTTTCCCAGGGAAGCTCTGTCCCTGTGTCCTCCTTCCGGCTGGCACGTCGCAGCCCCTGCGGCTGATTGCCACATTGTGCGCCGGGCCGGGCTCCTGATTCACGCACGGCGGGGAATGACAAACGCGACTTTCAGGTGGCCGCCGCAGCCGGAATGGCCTTGGGGGTGACTCCACTTCCTTCTTCATTCAGCAACCCGTGAGCAGGATGCAGTTCACGCCTGGCAGCCCGGGGTCTCCCCAGGACCCTGAGCGGGACCGCAGGGAAGAGTCCTCGTGGCTGTGTCCCCTGGTGGAGCACAGACAGGCATGCGGGGACAGCCCCCGACCAGGTGCGCGGACTGGAGTTGGGAGGAACGCTGCTTCCGTAGGAAACACCAACGAGACGCCTGCCTCGCCCACGGGCGCTTCAGAAGACCACCTGCCGCGTGCCGGGTCGGGGCGTGGCTCCTGGACCCAGCCAGCGTCCTGCCGGAGTGGGCTCTTGACCTATGGGGGATCCACCTGGCAGCCCTCTGCAGGTGGTCTTCTGAAGAAGAAGAAGAACCCTGTAGGGTTCTTCCACCATGAGAGTTTCAACTCAAGTAAAAGTGAGATGGCGTGCAGTGCAGTGAGATGAAATACAAATCCGCCTACGTTAGATGGTGCTGGGTGTTGGCTGCGTCGGCGCACACAGAAGTGAGGACGCAGCTCAGGCCCCAGACCCCCTCTCTTGCCCGTCGTGTTCTGAGGGGGCAAGAGCTCATCAACCTGTGGGAAACCGGGCTACAGAAATGACATAAGGCAGGTGCACACGAGAGACGAGCTCCTTGGGGACAGAGTGCAGGGGACCCTGTCCGACACCCCCCAAGCTGCACTGCCCGCCCACCCCTGGGAGCTTCTGCTCTAACATTGGTCCCCTTCTCCTCAAAGCCAGCAGATCTGCGACACTCAACCACCAAAGCCAGGGGCCAGCGCAGCCCGGCCCCCTACCCCAGGGGCAGCGGAGAGAGGCCTCCCGTGGCTCTAAAGCGACCCTCCCAGAGCCCTGGGCAGCCTCGGGTGCAAGTGAACTACGGCCCGGATCACAATCTTTCCTCTGAATTGGATGTTCTTTCACGATCTTCACCTGCGAGTGCGATGCTTTCTCAGAATTGCCTCTTCTCGGTAATGCAAAAGCACAACATTTGCAACCAGAAGGTGTGAGCTCAGCGCCCGGCGTTCTCGCTTCCTGCCTGTGTAACGGGGAAGTGCTGCATCCCCCAAGCACCTGTGCTCTCCTTCCAAACAGTGGAGACGGGGGCAACAGGCACCAGGCGCCTCCATTGTTACCTGCCTCACAATACCTGGTCCGATTGCCCAAGGGGGACTTTGTTCAGGGGAACTCAGTCCCCGCCTCTCTCACAATGGACATTGTGACACCCAAGTTCACGTACCAACTTGCCTGGGCCTCGGGGTGCAAAGGCGGGTGGCTGGAGGGGATTCTGGGGGCGCCCGGGAGGGTGCTTCTGGGCCAGGCGCACGTGTGAACCAGGGCGCTAAGTAGGGCAGGTGGCCCTCGCTGAGGGGTGGGCCGTGTCTGATCAGCTAAACGTATGAAAACAACACACACACACACACACACACACACACTCCAGCCCCACTGCCTCTGGGCTGGGATGAGTGTTTCCTGCCTTTGCACTCAAACAGAAATAGGATCTCCGGCCTCAGGCCTCCTGGATGCAGACTCAAACCACACCGTCCACTCCCCTGCGTCTCCAGCTGCCAATCACACCATCACGTGACTTCTCAGCCTCCCTGATCATGGGAGCCCATCCCTTATAATAAATCTCTTTCTGTGTCCACACACATCCCGCTGGTTCTGCTTCTCTGGGAAACCATGGCACAAACATGTTGCGTGCGTTCTGGTCCTCTGTGCACACTGGCGGTCTGCGTGGGCCTGGGAGACCTAGCACAGTCCTCTGTGCACACTGGCGGTCTGCACTGGACTGGGAGGCCTAGCACAGTCCTCTGTGCACACTGGCGGTCTGCGTGGGCCTGGGAGACCTAGCACAGTCCTCTGTGCACACTGGCGGTCTGCGTGGGCCTGGGAGGCCTAGCACAGTCCTCTGTGCACACTGGTGGTCTGCACTGGACTGGGAGACCTAGCACAGTCCTCTGTGCACACTGGCGGTCTGCATGGGCCTGGGAGGCCTAGCACAGTCCTCTGTGCACACTGGCGGTCTGCGTGGGCCTGGGAGACCTAGCACAGTCCTCTGTGCACACTGGCGGTCTGCGTGGGCCTGGGAGACCTAGCACAGTCCTCTGTGCACACTGGCGGTCTGCACTGGACTGGGAGACCTAGCACAGTCCTCTGTGCACACTGGCGGTCTGCACTGGACTTGGAGGCCTAGCATAGCAGGAGCCCTTTCAAACGCACCTTTGTCAGCACAACACAGCACAACACCTGGCCACAGTAAGCGCTCCAGAAACGCCAGCTGGATGAATGACCACCTTCCAGATTGGCTTCCGTGGCTGCCGGGAGGCATAAATAAAATGCGTGTAAGTACTTTGAAAACAGCACAAACCCTATACAGAGATTAGATATTTCTCCCTATCAGGCCCCAAATCCATTTTTACTGGAGAAAATCAAATCAAACCAGGACTCGAGTATTTCTATCCTCTCTCAGTGTTCCATTAATCTTGATTCACTCAAAATATAATTAATGGGTGCTTGCCGGTGTGGCATTTCTCTCCGTGCCGGGAGCCGGTGATGCAGACGCGGTCCCTGACCTCCTATTCTAGGGCCGGGGGCAGGGCAGACTTTACCCCAGTAAACGCGTAAACAAGACAGTCACCGCTGGTGACCGGGAGCTGGGAGATGGCAGCCCAGGGCCGTGCCGGGCGCCGGGCGTGGGGCTGCGTGCACTGGCGCCACCTCCCCCCGCAGGAGAGCTCTCCTTTCTCCCGTTTCCCAGTGTCTTCTCCGTTCAGTCTCGCTTTCTCCCACCTCGGGAAGGAGCTTTAAGCAAACTCTGAGTTGGTTCAAATTGACTTTCCTAAAACAGAAGGGTGATCGCATCATCCTTGTGCTTGAAAGCCTGCGTTCCCTTTTCCTGCAAAGTCACGTGCCGACGGTCACTGGCCCCTGGGGTCCCCGGACGCCAGTCTAAACCACCCACACCTGCCCCGCGGCACCCTCTGGACAGGCTGGCCCCCCCCTCCTGTCCATGCACACGCCACATCACCCCTCACCCGTGATGCCGCCCACTCCACTCCCCGAGGGGTCCCTTCTTCCTTGCTCCAGCCTCCACACCCACCCGTCAGCTCGGAGGGCATGCTTTAAGGCCCAGGTGACGAGGATGACGGGTCCTGGGTGCGCGTTATCTGCTGAATAAACACCCGCTCCCGCCTTCCCGTCCGGAAGGAGCCGTCTGCTCCCCCAAGGCTGCCAGCGCCCGGTCCAAGATTCCCGTCTGGCCCCCCTCTGGCTCTGCCTGGTGTGATCA
Organism: Phyllostomus discolor; assembly: GCF_004126475.2. Taxonomy (NCBI): domain Eukaryota; kingdom Metazoa; phylum Chordata; class Mammalia; order Chiroptera; family Phyllostomidae; genus Phyllostomus; species Phyllostomus discolor. Next base: position 2,676,944 of record NC_040911.2, on the reverse strand, counting down.
TCTTTCGGGAACGTGTCGCGTCCTCCATCTGGATCGTTATTTCCTGAGAGGACAGACGGTTTTATTCAGCTGGGTTTCTCCTGGAGTCCGGCATGAAACAGGGTTCAATCCGTGTGTGCGGGACGGATGAGCCTGGTGAATGAAAAAACAGCCCCGGGGGGGGGGGGGGGGGGAACAAAGGGGGTGGCCCGACCTCTTCAGAGCCTCCTGCCTCCAGAGCAGACGTCCTGTTTCTACTGAGTCTGATGCAGTCGCTCCTGTGCAGTTTGGTGATGAGCGGTCTCCGCAGAAGTTCTGAACGTGAGAATGATTTCTTTTTGCCAAGAGCGGTCATTTGGAGGACAATTCGGGAAATGATGTCCTGGGTGCAATTAGGGGCCATTTCAACAACAACAAGAAGTTGCTTTCAGGTTCTCTTTTCCAAACACTTCTGAGGTTTTGACCCCAGCAATTCTGCTGCCCGACGACCTCGATGACGCTTCCCGGCAGCAGGAACCCCAAGGCCCGATGCGGCACTAGGGTTTGGCCATCCTGCTAGACACGGGGGCACACAGCCCCGGGGACAGTGGGCATGGTGGCGGGGCCATCTGAGGGCATGCAGCCGGTCAACAACCTGATGACCATGGCTGCACCCAGCCTACGAGGCCACCGCCCAATTCTTCAACTGTCGTCCCCCGGAATCAGGAGCATCAGCATAGCTATTTGGGAGCACAGTCTTTTGGGGTATTCGTTCATGGAGCATGAGATAACTGATGTGCTGTCCAGAATGAACGGGGTGAATGAGAAACACATGGGCAAATGCCCACGGTGGGCCCTGACGGTCTAGGCGAAAGCAGCAAACTAGGGGTGTATTCTGCAGCGTGAGTGGGTGACCCAGAAAGGGGGAGGGAGAAAAGAAAGAAGGAGATTCACTGATCAACGCCATTTAGGTAAATGAAATATTAGATGAGGACACTAGACAAGATGTTCAATTTTATCATATTCTCTTTTCTCTCGAAATATTTACATACTTCCTTCTCTTCTCAGAAGGTGCCAGTGCGTTTCCCATCACGCATGCATGCATGTGTGCACATGCATGCACACACGCATGGGCTGCCCTCACCACCTGGCCTAATTTTTCTTTTCCTTCATGAGCACAGTCTCGGTCTCCATATTTTCACTTTCTTACCTTGTCGCCTGAGAAGAAACCCTGCGCCCAGTAATGGCAAGCGGACCACCCTCCACGCCCCCATGAAAACAGCAACCATAAACACATTTTAAGAAACATAATCTCGTGGAAACGGGCCTTCTGAAATGCTCGGTGTGCCAACGACAGAATGCAGCTGAACTAGGCGGTGGTTCACTCCCGCCCATGCAGGGGCACCTCAGCGCCCCCCGAGCCTGGGGGGCCACCAGGGTGCCCTTTTCCCCTGCGCCCCCACTGGCACCGGCGGACCAGCTTGTCAGTGCCCCGCCACACCGCTGAGATGACATCTGGACGCCCAGAGCACGTACGGAAACACGGTGCCCTCGGCTGCCGCTCTGACACAACAGGGAGGGGCGGAGAGGAAGCTTAAAATAAGGGGGAGGCAGCCACAATTCCGTCACAGACACGCACACACACACACACAACTCACCCGAACCCGAAGCCCTTGGCCCAGTCCGGGGCGGCAGGCGGGTCACAACCGTCTTAGGGCTCACCTTGCTTCCCGCCCCACACCCATGGCGATACCTCACCTGCCCGCTGGCAGAGGAAAGAAAGGGACAGCGAGCAGGTGCCCACCTGTGTGGTCGCTGTGATTCGCTCCCACCCGGCAGGTGCTGTCACCACTGAGTATGAAGGACAGGGGGTCAGACACGTGGCAGACACGACCCAGGTCGCATCCCAGGAACCGGCCCGGTTACGACTGGAATCTCGGCTGTTGGACTCCAGAGTGATTTCTGCTTCGTCCTCCTGGTGGTATCAAGTGTCTCTGAGAGCCGCAGGTGTTTAAAGTGGCTTTATTTCAATACACCCAGCAGACACAGCCAAAGCGCCGGGGGGGGGGGGGGGGGGGTCGGGGGGGCGGGCAGGTACAGACGGGCTCCTCTGGGGTCTCAAGCTCCTGGATCCACATCTTGGTCAGCGTCTGTCCCCCGGCAGCCCCCCTCAGCCCGGCACCGGCCACTGTCTCCGTGCCCCTCCCCGCAGGGTCCCCCTCCCCCTCACACCTGCCACTTCGCATGGCCGAGCGACCGGAAGCATACGGTGGCGACTGCCCACTTCCCAGCCCCATTGATAAAGTGTGTGATGGAAGTCCAAGGCCACAGCCTTTCATTTACAAAGTGTTTCTCTCTTCTGCAAAGCCTCTGGAGACATCGTCACATTCACCCTTTCCAGGTTCTTCTGATTGACGCTGAGCAAAGCGTGGTCAGAACTGGCAGGACGAAGCCGAGAATAAAATGGAGGCATGAGATGATGAAGCTCTTTTATACACGCAAAGGCTCCAGACTGCCCTTGGCTACCCAAGACATCCATTTGCTTTTCAAATATGAAACGGCAATTATCTCCGTGACCCGCAGTAAGCACGAGAGGGCGCGGGATCTTGCCAAGCGCGCCAAATAAAATAGGATGCTGTGTTCCACAAATGACAGTCACTAACACGCCACCCACTACACCAGCCGGCTCCGGTGGCAAACTAATAATGGACTTCATGCATCTGTTCATTAGGCAAATTACATTTTTATTGGGTCTCTCCTGTGTGCCAGGCCCCGGCCTCTCGGCGCCCCACGGGGAGGCAACAGGCCCAGACAGCTCGCCCGCCTCCATGCTCAGCATCGCCCTCCCCCCAGTGGTGGGACCGGACCTCCAGCTGGACCCGGCCACAGAGAGGCAAACTCCTCCAGCTGGGTGGCTGCACCGCCCAGTGTACTGCCAGCTGGCGCGGCACTTGCCGTAGGATGCGACGGTGAATACAGGAAGGGAGGAGAGACTCAGGAGGCTTGTAACATGCAGGAGGTTAGATATTTTCCAACAGCTTCATTGAGATCCCCACCTTTCTACTGCAAGGCAGCCTGGCCCTGTCCCCAGGCCTTGCACTGAGAGGCCCGAGCCGAAGCTGACGCCCTGCAAGGGCACCTCCAACGTGAGCAGCAGGGAGTGAGCCACGCGGGCAGCACTCGCAAGCTGCACACCCGATGCGTCCGGCAACTGAAAGGACTCTGCCCGTGGGTGCGTAATAACCTCGGGCCCCGGGCAGCTCCTGGGCGGCCGCTGCCTTCATGGGATTCCCAGCTCTTCCCAGTCACTTCTGGAAGCGACTGCAGAGGTAGGACGAGGGCGAGAACCCAGGACTCAGCCCGGCGCACGGGTTCCTGGCACGGCAGAGCCGCGTGGTTTTGCAGCCGTGCTAAGGGACGTGAGTAGCTCTTCATGACGAATAAGCGGCGACTAGCTGGTGTGGTCTGATGCGTGGCCGTCTCGTGTACAGAGGAAAACACGCCAGAACAAATGATGGAAATGGTTGCGACCACGCTGTTCTCCTCTTGGCCTAACAAATGTGTACCCTAAAACTCGGACCACCAACTCTTCCTGAATCCAGCTTTTACATTTAAGGTTGTGCTTATGCTCACGGTGCCCTTGGTTCCACCCGCGGCGTGAGGATGGGCCTGGGAGGGCTGGGTTCGGAAGGGTCTAAATGAAGGTCACGACCTCCACCCACGCTTTGTCCTTGAGCAGCGTTCTTGAGAACTGCCCGTTGATACAGGGAAAGAGATGATAGCGGTACGTGTATTTATATATTGCAAAGGCTCCTAAAAATGTAACATACTTTATGTGCATTAAAGCACAACCAGGAAATCACTATCCAGTGTAAATCTATGAAATACGGTAGGGCTGTACTAAGGAACACTGGCGATCTTAAAGTTTAACATATGTAGAAGACAGATGATACACGATAGATAAATAGATAAACGGATAGACAGATGGACAGAGATAGACAGACAGATATGGATGACTAGAGATATGATGAGAAATACTGATGACGGTTTCAAATTCCACACAAAATATCTCAAGTCACGTGTTAATGTTTTGCCATGTTGGTTTCATATCACTTTTTAAAAATGTTTTATTTATTTATCTGTAGACAGAAGAGGAGAGAAACTCAATGCGTGGGTTTTAAAAAGCATGTCAGTTCCTTCATCCGTCCTCCTCCCGCTGCCCCTGAATTGAACCACTTACACGTGCTTCCTCCCCATGAATGTTCCTGAGGCCTCGGGTGCATCTGGACAAGTGCACGTTTCAGTGAAACACATGGCGGTTGCTTCGGAAGGTTCTGTAAGCCTTACATCAATTGTGTTACATTATAATTCTGTTTTTTAATATATTTTATTGATTATGCTATTACAGTTGTCCCACTTCCCCCTTCACTCCCCTCCACCCTGCACACCCTCTCCCACCCGCATTCCCCCCCTTTAGTTCATGTCCGTGTGTCATAAGTTCTTTAGCTTCTACATTTCCCATACTATTCTTACCCTCCCCCTGTCTATTTTCTCCCTACCATCTATGCTACTTATTCTCCGTACCTTTTCCCCCTCTCTCCGCCTCCCACTCCCCTGTTGCTAACCCTCCATGTGATCTCCATTTCTGTGGTTCTGTTCCTGTTCTAGTTGTTGGCTTAGTTTCTTTTGGTTTTGCTTTAGGTGTGGTTGTTAATAATTGTGAGTTTGCTGTCATTTTACTATACATGTTTTTTTCTTTATCTTCTTTTCTTAGAGAAGTCCCTTTAACATTTCATAAAATAAGGGTATGGTGATGATGAACTCCTTTAACTTGACCTTTTCTGAGAAGCACTTTATCTGCCCTTCCATCCTAAATGAAAGCTTTGCTGGATAGAGCAATCTTGGATGTAGGTCCTTGCCTTTCATGACTTGGAATACTTCTTTCCAGCCCCTTCTTGCCTATAAGGTCTCTTTTGAGAAATCAGCTGACAGTCTGATGGGAACTCCTTTGTAGGTTACTGTCTCCTTATCTCTTGCTGCTTCCAGGATTCTCTCCTTCATTTTTACCTTGGCTAATGTAATTATGATGTGCCTTGGAGTGTCCCTCCTTGGGTCCAACTTCTTTGGGACTCTCTGAGCTTCCTGGACTTCCTGGTAGTCCATTTCCTTTGCCGGAATGGGGAAGTTCTCCTTTATTATTTGTTCAAATAAGTTTCCCACTTGTTGTTCTTCCTCTTCTCCTTCTGGTACCTCTATAATTTGAATGTTGGATCGTTTAAAGATGTCCTGGAGGTTCCTAAGCCTCTCCTCATGTTTTTGAATTCTTATTTCTTCATTCTTTTCTGGTTGTATATTTCTTTCTTCCTTCTGGTCCACTCCATTGATGTGAGACCCAGCTTTCATTCCATCACTATTGGTTCCCTGTGCATTTTTCTTCATTTCACTTAGTGTAACCTTCATTTTTTCATCTAATTTGCAACCAGTTCCATGAACATCCTGATCACCAGTGCTTTGAACTGTGCATCTGATAGGCTGGCTATCTCTCAGTCGCTTAAAAGTACTGTGTGTGAGGCTTTCAATTCTGTTCGAGCCATCTTTTTTTTTTCTTCCCTTTGGTATGGTTGCACCTGTTACGTATGAAGGGCGGAGCCCTAGGTGTTGACCTGGGTGGGGCACCCCAGTCGCTGGGTTGTGACGTTGTATGTGGGGGAGGGTCCGAGAGGGAATAATGGTGCTAGTTCCATTCTCCATCGGACCTCAGTCCCTTTCGCCGCTTCCCCCAAGCAAACTGGGTCCCTCTGGTGCCAATTCCCGTGTGGGTGGGTTTGTGCACCCCGTGGGGCTTTCCAAGGGCCTCTCCTGTGAGGCTGGGAGTCTCTCCCTGCGCTGCAACCCCCCACAGGTGTTTTCAATCAGTTCCCCAAGGCTCTAGTTCCCGGCGCTGGATCCTGGGTTGCGCGCACTGCCTTGCTTCACAATCACCACCTCGCTGGGTCTGCTGATTGCCACCCCCTGGCAGGGTCTGCCAGCTGCCACTTGCGCGCTCAGGGTCCGCCTGCTGCAATCTTGGGCACCTCGGATGCCTTACGAGCCCGGTCCCAACACTCTCTGCTCTCTGCCCCGTGACCCCGCCCGGCTGCCTGACTCTGCCCCTCCTACCGGTCTGGATGAACGTGTCTATTTTAATTTCTTGGTTGTCCGACTGCCATTCAGATCAGTTTTCTATCAGTTCTGGTTGTTATTCTGTTTCTAAATTGTTGTTGTTCCTATCTTGGTCATGCGAAGAGGCACAGTGTGTCTACCTATGCCTCCATCTTGGCCAGAAATCGGTATAATTCTGTTTTCAAGATTTATCCACATTCATGCAGGTAGTTCTGGTTTGTTCACTTTAACTTCTGTATAATATTAACATTTTATGAGTACATCACAATTTTTATTCATTTTTCCAATTGATGAACACACAGGACTTTTCCAATTTCTTGCTACTACAAACATTATAAATATCATACGTCTCTCCTCGTGTACCCGTGCATGAATCTGCCACTGATATGCCCTTAGAGATGGAATTGCTAGACTACAGACTAGGCAAATTTTCAGCTCTTTAGAGAATGCAAACTTATTTCCCCAAGTGTTTGTACCAATTTGTACACCACACCCCCCACCACCACCCCACCACCCCCGGCGGAGCATGTCAGTTTCCGGCTGGCCGGCGGGTGGAATCATCAGAACTTCACGCTTCTGCCACTTGAAGCGTGTGGAACGGTGTCTCCCGTGGGTGTATGTGGGACTTCTGCAATGACTAGCGATGTGGATCATTGTCCACGTGTGTTGTGTCCACCTGTGGCTCCGCTCCTGTGGCGTCTGTCCACACCCCACACCCCGTGTCATTTTCCCGGCAAGTTTCTGGGCGCTGCTCTAAAGGGGTCCCAGTACATTCTGGACACCAGTCACTCCTCTGCTTGGTGTCTTACTAATCTCTCTCTGCCTGCGGTTGGTCTCCCATGTGTTCATGAATGGGAGGCTCATTTGCATAGAGTCCATCCGATCCCCATGCTCTTCTATCGCTTGCGATTTTTGTCTTGGTATCTAAAATGCCTTTCTACACTCAGGCAAGATATTCTCCGATGTTTTCATTTCCAATCTGAAATTTTGCTGTGTCTTTAGTCCGCCCGAATGTCTCTCCACACATGGTGTGAAGTGGGGAGTCTAATTTTAAACCTCTTCATATGGAGCCCACTGGTGCTGCCACGGTCCCAGCGCCGCTCCCTGAACACCCCATCAGTTCGCCCTGATGTGCGTGCTGCCTTGCCATCAGTGGCCTCATTACACATGACCTTGTTTCTGGGTTCTCAAGTTCGTGTGTTTATGAATCAATGTTCCACCCTTGAGCTGATATCACTCTGCTTCGATTTCTACAGCTACAGGGTGAGTCTCAAAAGCATGTCCCCCGACATTCTTCTTCAAAACAACTTCCTTTTTAGACTTGTGTTTTCCATATGGCTTCTTTCTTTCTCCCTCCCTCCCTCTCTCTCTCTCTCTCTCCCCCCTCCTTTGCCATTAGATTGCAATGCTATTAAATTTTAAGTTTAATTTATTGAGAACTGAAACTGTTAGGGTAAGTCCTTCCATCTGTGAAGACGGCAACTCTATTTAATTATGTTTTCATTAATGACATTTTAGAAAGTTTTGAGTTTTCCCCATAGAGGTCTTACATGTCCTTTGCTGGGTTTGTCCCCGAGTACCATGGAGTTGTTTCTGTTTGGCAATTACCAATAACACGTTGCCTGATGAAACTTTCTGATTGTTGATTTTTTTAAAGGAATTAAGTTGATTTTTACACAGATTTTATCCAGAAGCCTTTTTAAAGTCTGGAATTTTCATAATTTTCCAATGGGTTAGTTTGGGGTTTCGATGAAAAAGACCAAATCATTTGCAAAAAATAGTTTGGTTACTCCTTTTAATCCTTATTCACTTTCCCCTTCCTTTCCCGTCTGGCTGCACTGCCTTGGACCTCCCTCCAGGACACCAACACAAAGCTCACAGACGAACGAAGTTCAGCATTGAGGAATGCACACTTAGATTATTGCAACATGAAGGAAAATAAGGATGCGAACACCTGGAAATTGGGAGGGGTCCCCTCTGGGGGAAGCAGTGGGCGTGCTCATCACAAAGGACCAGGAGACTCGGGGACGGTGGGAAGGGGCAACTGACACAGGGTTTTGAGCTCCAGTGATTCGTCCCTCGTACATTTTTCCCTCATGCAACTTTTCTACACATGTTAACAGTTACAGCCTTCGAAAGATTTGTAAATTGTTTTAAAACAGAGATCATTCTCTTCTCCATATGCTCTAGAACAGTTGGTAAAATATTAACACTATTAGTCTTTGAATATAAAGTCAAATATCAGCTTTCCATTCTGTGTACTTCGTGGGTTTTTTAAATATATGCGCATTTGATCATTTTTTTAGTATTAATTTGTATAGGAAAATAAATGTTCACATGTTCCATTTCTTATTGAGCCAGTTTTTGTTACATTTTTCTTAAAACGTTTTCATTTCATTTTCCAAAACACATGAGTCCGCGTTTGAGGGTGATTTTTGTCTTCCTGTGTGTGCTTTGTTTTGTGCTCTTGAAGTGTCTTCCAAAAAGCATGTATTACTGTTACGACCCATAATAATCTAAGAAGTCTGTTTCAATTTTCAGTGGAAAAAAGTATGGCCCCTGGGGGTTCTCTCAGAATGCCAGGGGGCCCCCGTGGGCCAAGGCGCTCCCCCGCCGTGGGGATGAGCAAGCCGCCCTCTCAGCGACCAGGCTCGTTCACAAGGCTCCGCCACACGTGGAAGTGGGGGTCACGCTGCCTCCCTCCACTCCTCGGTCTCTCGGCCTGAAAACGAGGTGCCTCCTTGTTTCCATGGCCACGGGCTGTTGGCATCGTCTGGCTGCCGGGATGACATTTTTGTGTGCATGCCTAGAAAGGCCGCTCCCCGCAACGGAAAGTGAGTGGACTAGGCTGTTTCCACCGAACCTGAATATTCTGAGAGCGTGTGGGAACGGGCTGCATCAGGAAAACTGTTTCATTTACTTGAAAGCAGGAGTCCTCTGTTTCATCCGCTGTCTTATCCCAGGTTCTTCCATCCTCTTTCCCCCCTTTTTCTCCCTGCTGGACAGCCTCAATTTTGCAGAACAAAAGTCAGGCCATATTTCAAGGCCCACAGCATCCTGTTGACCAGCCCAACACCCCCTCCCCGCCCCCAGCACACAGAGCGCTGGCCCGGGGCGGGCTTCAGGAGCCGCTGTGTCGGTCAGTGGGGGCACCTGCTCACCTCTGGGTACACGGCCCCCGCGGCAGTGCCTTGCGCTGAGTGGGGGCACAGTGAGTGTTAGCCGGATTTCATCCTCGGGGTCGTCCACGGAGGGGACGGGCTTCCTATCCATGATTTAGAATGAGCGCCGTGAAGCAGGAGCAAGAACTTGCAGCGTCACGGTCAAGGATTAGCCGCCGCTCGAGGAGAAAGTCCATGTCTAAACGCCGGCGCTGCTGCTGAAGTCGAGATGGGGAGTTGAAGTTCATGTGCCACTCGGTAACCTCGCCACTTCCACGGAGTCCGGCACATCCTAGGGAGATGACGCCAGCCCTCGGAATCTACACTAGCAGCTCCGTTCAACTCCTGATGCAGAGCCGAGCTTCAGGCCTTAACACGGAACATCAGGGAAAGAATCTTCTCACGCAGCCCAGCCGTCTGCAGACCGGGAAGGGGCGCTCCACACACAGAAGCCGGGCTCTCTGTTGCTATTGGGTTCTCGTCGTAAATCACGGGGATTAAAATGCATGGTTACACCGCCTAATTTAATGACGCCCTTGAGGAATAAATGTGAATGGTGGCATAAATCCCTGAGATTACATACTCTCTCTGCCTCCAGAATGAATCATTTAACTCTTTCCTGGAGTCAGTGTGGAAGGTTTTCCACTGACGCCCCCCCGTGAAGCCAAGTTTTGCTGTCGGGGGGCTTCTTCTTACAGAGAGCTTTGCGCATGTCCTGTAAAAATCGCTTAAAGGTGCCACAGCCGTCTCCTGGGGAGAGGGAGAAGAGCCACAGTTCACAATGGGCATCGTGGGGCCGTGGGAAGCAGAACCATCAGCAGAGCCGTTTTGGAGGGTGGCTTCAGAGGCAGTTTCTTTTATTTTAAACATTTTTTAAAGATTTTATTTATTTCTTTTTAGAGAGAGAAGGGAGGGAGAGAGAGAGAGAGAAACATCAATGTGCAGTTGCTGGGGGTTATGGCCTGCAACCCAGGCATGTGCCCTGGCTGGGAATCGAATCTGCGACACTTTGGTCCGCAGCCCGAGCTCAATCCACTGAGCTATGCCAGTCAGGGCAGAAAGCAGTTTCTCTTGTATGACCGGCCATTCTTTCCACGTCGGCAGAATGAACAACAGGAAAAATTAGCCGGTTAGCTGTGGCACAGGGGTCAATAGCATCTTATTACAAGAAGAAAGGGTCCTGTTCTGGCCAAAGGACGAGGCTGATGAATCTGTAGGCAGACACCACTGAGCATCCAATTCCATGGCAACCGCACTTTCTGGTGCCCCCGTCAGCGCAAGAGGTCAGCACAGGAACCGGGGGCCACAGAGGACGCCTGTGGGGCGGGGGTTGAAGGCCACTAAGAGATGGGACCGCTCTCACTGCAGGCTCCGCAGTCTGGTTACTCCAGAGGTTAGCAGGAGAGTCGATGCGACTGCAAACTGAGCTTCACGGTTTTAAATGCTCCAGTCATAGACGTACAAATAAAACGCAGTCACATCATAATCCCGTGATCTTAACAAGTCCAACCGCGTGTGTCTGTCCGAGTTTCCCTCTAGGCCCCGATATCAACGGAAGCTTTGCCTAGCTTACAGGCACACTGCAGATAGCGAGTGCCTGACATTCGGTCAATACAGAATGTTTGAACCCACCAGTTTGACCCCGAGGATGTTTAGACTGCTTATCGATAACATTTTCCCTGGAATTACGGCAACTCAATGCCATCAAATCCACCCAATGACCCAAATCCTTCGGTCAGTTTTCTAGACCGCAGAAGCAAACTGCCTGCCGTTTTTCATTTTCATCGGAACCCATCCCTTCCCATGTAAATTTCACAACACAGATGTGTGCATTGACTCTTTTTTTTTTTTTTTGGTCTTCACTGAATTTCACAAATTAACATTTTTGCCACAAGCATTTCCCTAGGCAACCGTTACTTCCTGCAAGTCTCAGGTTCTCCTGGGAAGTTTCAGCCACCACTCCTTTTGTTTTGGGGCTTCCTGTTTCCACAAAGTCTAAATTCTCCTGGCGACGTGCACACCCAATCACTGTGGCTGAAACAGCAGAGCCCCGGAATCCGGCTCTATTCGTGTGCATTGCGTGAGCCCATATGTTACATAACACTTCCCTCTTGTTTTTCTCTGCGTTCGTGTCCGTGACGGATGGGACCTTCTAGGTAGATGAAACGCAGATTCTTCGGGTGATGTTTTGGGACCTGCTTCGGTTTGCCCTTTAAGAACAAGGGAGGCGGGGCAGGTAGAACAGGCTTAGTGCATTTCCAGCGAGGGGAACTAAAAGTGATCATTGACAGCTTTTGGAGAGAGAGTCACTTACCATAGGAGCAGGTGTTGGCCCAGCCGGGAGAGGAGCACCCCAGCGAGAGTTACTGGAAGAGGGGGGGCGTGCCTGCCACCAGGGGGCGCCCTGAGCCCGACCTGAGTGCCCATCCGAGGGGCCGGCACCTGGAGAGGTTGCCCACACTGCCTTCTCACTGTAACCGTGGTAAAAACACTTAACCCGAGACCTACCGTCCCCCGTTTTTAAGTGCGCAGCACAATGTTTTATTAACGCTTCGGGACCCTCCAGAGGCGCGAGCCGCCCAGCACCGTCGTCCCCCCGCTTTGCAGGCAAGAGGCAGGGAAACCCTCTCGGACGAGGGAGTGTGGCTGGTAGATGCTTCTGTTTCGTGCGTCTGGCAACTTGATTCCGATACAGACAACGCTGGGGTGGTCGGCCCCGACCAGGGCTGTCGTTTATCCTGAGTGTGACCTGTGCACACTTACGACACAGAGAACTAACGTCATGACCGCACTCGAACCACAGACAGCGTCTCCCAGCCCCCACGGTCGGTTCCCACAGCCATGACTGGGTGGAGCAGGGAGGTGGGTGGGCTGGGGGTCTGCACGGCCCAGGTCGGGTGATGAGCAGCCTGGTGGGGGGCGCTGAGGGCCGCCATGCGGAGCAGTGGCTGCGATGTGGTTGCTTTTGTTTGGGTGGGGGGGTTTCAAAGGCTGTCCTGAGCCAGTCTTGAGGCCGGAGGCAGGCCAGACCCCCTCCTGAGTCCCCACCCCACCCCCGCACCCGCGGCGGGCTCCCGCCCTCTGGGGCTGGTCTGCGCCGGCCGTAATGACCAGGGCCCCGGCGCCCCACCGAGGACAGCTCCCACACCAGAGGCCCGTGGAATTACTGGCCTTTCCTAACCCAGGGGCGCCTTTCAAACCTAGCTAGCCCCACCCTGCTGGCCACCCAGCAGATTCCCCCCCCTGCAGCTCCGTCCTGCTGTTACCCACCCCCGACCCTGTCCAAGCCGCCGCCCCCTTCAAGCTGTCCGTCATCTGTCCGAGGGTCAGCATGTCATGTCGTGGCACAGAGAATGAACGTGGTGGCCAGCTGTGATGTTTCTGGGGCCGAGGGAAGGGAGGAGGCTGCACACGCAGGAGCGGGGCCACCGAGGCAGGTGCGGGGGCCCCGGCAGAGGGACACGGGCCTCCTTGTGGCAGAGCCCCCGATCTCGGCGAGTCAGGGCCCCGTGAGGAGCAGCAGCACCTGGCGAGCAGCGGGCAGCGGAGACGGGCTGGAGGAGCTGCCTCTTCGGGCTCCCCGCCCCCCCCCCCCGGGGACTTGCTGCTCTTTCCTCTGTGATCATGCGCACTCTGAGGCACGATATCCTGAGGCTGTGCAGTACCTGGTCTCTCATCGCACCTTCACCCACAGATCTTAGCGCCCGTGCATGGTTCTGGCCTGAAACTAGTTGTTATGGTGTTGCCAAGTGGTAAAGCTGGACAGGTGTGTGAAAACGCAAATGGACAACCTTGGAGACTTTCGTGTGGGGTGTGCACCATGGCCTGGAGGTCACTCTTGCCTGCTGCCCCTGCCCCCCGGTCCAGGTCCTGGACACACAGAACTGACTTCCTGCCAGGAGGGCCCAGCTGGGCAGCTGCCACCGACACTATAGGGCCCTCAAGGCAGAAACTGGTGTTGGCCCTTAACACAAAGTTTGCCAATCCCTGCATTTGAGGAAATACTGCATTTATAAAACAGGTGCAGAATGTGCTCTAGGAAACTAAAGAAAAGAATTCTAATAAAGTAAAAACCTGACCACCGAAATAAGAAAGGAAATTCACTGCAAGGGCTGAAACACCAGGTTGAAGCAATATTCCAGAGAGCAGGACGAAAGCCTAAGAGACGGAAGATAGAGCAGGCAAGAGGCTGGGGAGGCTCAAGCCAGAGAGGATGGGTTGATTAGCAAAAGCTACAGAAAAAAAGAGAGAAAATACCGACAGATTAAAAAACAACCCGGAACTCAAGAGCACGAGTTTTTAGAGCAAACGGGCCGTAATGAACAGAAAAGCCCTATTCCGATGCCCACCATTCTGAAGTCCCCGAACACCACGAAAGAAGAAGTCGAGCAGCCCCCCGAGAGAGAAGAGAAAGAGAACAGCTCACCCCAGATGGAGGAGCCACCACAGCGGCGTCACACACACCGACGACACCGGGATAAACGCGCCCCAGAAGCGTCTTCTGAGTTCTGAGAGAACGCACTTTCACCCCACGATCTGTACTCACCGGGAGGGGCGGTGCCCCCCGCCTGCTCCTCGGCGACAGCGTGAAGACAGCGCCCCCCTGGGCTCTGTGTCCCCAGCGCTCTGCCCGGGATCCGGGGGCAGGAGGGGGGCAGCGTCTGCTACAGGCGTCTCCTGCGGGCAGCCGCAGTCAAGCTCTTCGCTCTGCACCGTCGCCACACGCACGTCCCCGAGGAGAAACGCCCGGGTCATTGCACACGAGGAGAAGGAGCAGCGGAGAGGAGGGCGTCAGCGGGGTGCCCGGCGGGGGGGCAGCACGGCGTTTCCCAAGGCCCTTCCGACCTCCCGAGGACAGCTTCAATGGGAGATGAAAACGTAACCACACAGTCACCAGTTCAGTCCAAACCAAGTGGAGAGCCGAACCCCTCGAGGCCATGCGCTCACACGCAGGTGCCTCCGTGTGAGCCCCGAGGGTCCTCCAGGTCTCGCGTCCTCCGCTGACGACGGGCCCGCTGCTCCCTTGCCGCCTCCGGCCCGAGTCCCGAGTCCGACCGGCTCCGCACCACGTTGCCGCCGTCTGAGGCCAGGCCATTCCCTCTGACGACCTCAGACCCGTCTCCCCTCGGGAGTCGGCTGTTCCACCGGGTTGACCGAGCACGAACGTGGCTGCTGATGCCACGAGTGCAGCACTGTCTCCCTGTGATCAACACCACGTGGCTCCCCTCACGCGGGCCCCACCAATGAGGAGAAACCCTATCCACCAAACACGCGTGTGCACGTGGTTCCCGTGCCGAAGCAGCGTCTCTTGCTTTTAAACTCTGGTGGCAGAAGACAAGTCAGTATCCTTTCTCTTCATGACCTTTCATCAGGATGTCCTATTCTATTGTTTTTAATTTTAGCTTAATCCTCGAAACGTTAACTTTACAAGGACCCAACAATCGTAATTTCGAATGTGAAATAAGGAGGCATCAAGCAAACCACTGTTTTATTTTGACTCCCAACACCAAGAACAAATCGGGTTGATTCGAAATAAAATACACGTCCGTGTGCCCCCCACTGCCACCGGTCAGTACCGTGTCCCGAACCAGCGGTTGATCCCGGCCAGGCGGAGGCGGAGCTCCAGGCCGACGATGAAGAGCTCCCCCGTCCCCCGGACCCGCAGCAGCTCCACGTGCGCCGCGCCCGCCGCGTCCTCGTAGTCCACGCAGGACGTCCGCCCCGCGGCGCGCGCGCTGTCGCGGGGGCCGGGGCGCGCCCGCACGCGCACCGGGGAGCTGAAACACCAGAAGGGCTTCCCGTATTCATCCAAAAGAGTCACGTCCATTATAGAACAACTCTACAAAACAAGCACAGATATTCGTGAGTGTGAGGATAACATGGCAATTCCACCTGTCGGGTCTGACTGGTGAGTGTGTGAACGTGTAAGCGAAGCGAACAGGAGTCCCGTGGAAGGGGAGGGGGAAGGAAAAAGAACCAAACCACAGGGACGTTGAACTCCTGGGCACGGCGGGGGGCGGGGCCGTCCGTCCCTCACCACACCTGTGGCCTGGCACACGCGCCGCCGCCAGGTGAAGGAGCGAGAGGAGCAGGGGGCAGAGACGTGGGCCCTGGTGGTGCTCCGGTGCCGCACCGAGCTCAGAGCCCCGGCAAGCAGTCCAGCGACTCGCAGGGAAGAAGAGGCGGAAGGAACGCAAGGCCCCCTGAGCACGGCTGGGCCCGGAGGTGGGAGTGAGGGAAAAGGCTCCAAGCCCCTCCGCCCTGCCCCCGCACAGAGGAGGAGGGTCGGGGGGGAGAACCGTGTCCAGTCAGGCATGCTGGTCCTTCAGAGCCTCCTTCACACACACCTTCCCCCACCCACTCCCGCTCTCTGCCTCTCCCTCTCCTCCAGAGAGCTGCGTCCGCACCCTCTCCTGATCGGTGCGTGCCCAAGTGCACCTGCGGCCGCAAGCAGAACCCCGGTCCGTGGTGATCGGCCTTCCTCGCCCGCTCCCCGTCACATGGACTCCCCCAGATGCAAAACTCAATGTCTGGGGTGCAGCACTTCCGTGCGTGGGGACGTCACGGTCCCTTAGATGTCCTCACCTGTGATCACCCATTTCACCACAGAACCAGCCAGCAAACTGGCCAGAGCATCCCTCTCATTACGGGGGAGGGGGCACAGCCACAGCCGTGTGCTGACCTGGGCGACACCCGCCAGCGGGGCCCACCACACGCAGGCAACCACCCCGGCATAAGGTGGAGTCCGACCTGGATGTGCTGGAATATGCAGCCTGGATCAAGAGTGATGCCCAGCTCCATGCAGGTCTAGAAGTAACGTTAACATCACATCAAAAATGCCAAGGAGTAACAGGAAAAAGTACAAGGAGTAAGGACAAGGAAAACCTCCGTCAGTCTGCACTTCTGACGGGACCTGGGGCCGAGCCGACCAGGAGAGGGTCCTGTTTCACTAAAACAGAAGATGCGGCGGGGCCACCCGCACAGGCAGCCCGGCTGCCCCCACAGCTGCTCAGACCACACAGCACCCCACTACAGAGCAGCTGCCCCGTGGGGACACGTGACCGACCAACACTTCCACCGTGGTCAGCGTCCCCAAGTGTATCTGGTCCCATAGCCTGGCTTTGGGGTAGGGGGCTGCGGAAATGATCTGGTTACAACGCGACCCTTCTGCAGTTGAATAACCGGCCACACGGGGTCACGGGCACTCAGGCTCCAGCCACGTCGTGGCTGAGCGGCCTCGTGCCGGGGCTTGGGCCAGAGGCCCCCACCGCCCTACTCCTCTGACGGAAGACGCTCCGGAACAGGGACCCGAGGACCGAGGACCACTTCCCACCACGCGGGGCGGCCGGCAGGGGCTCGCTGTAAAGGCGGCGTTAGGGGGCGCTTCCATTGCTGGCGTCCAGGAGAAGCAAGGGCTTTTGTCTGTGGGGTTTACTAGCTGCATGTGCCTAAGAAACGTCTCTCGTATGCCCTTGTTTATAAGAACTTGTTAACTCCCCGAAGCTGATTTCTTAAGGGACATTCCATAGTTTCGGTATCGAACCTCCGACTTCTGCTCTCTAGCAGCCCTGAGACCAGTTAGGTCTCAACACGGAACCCAGAAGTACAAGCAGCTTGGTCGGAGCCAACCGGCCCCAGGTACCTGCGGGCACCAGGGAGAGGCAGCGAGCTCCCCCTCCTCCTCCCAAACGAAGCCCCACTGGGGGGAGGGCTTTCTAGGGAGGAATCTGCGGCTGCCCGAGAGCACGCGGCTCATCCCTCACTGGAAGAACAGGGACGCCCAGGGCCAGCTGCCTGGCTAGACACCTGCACGCGTGCGTCACACAGAGTTAGGGATCCGCAGAGCCGCTGCCACCAGGAGCTCATCCTAAAGCCACACCCACGCAGAGCGGCTGTAAAGGGAGCGGCTGTAAGGGGGTCTGTCACCGCCCTCGCCAATGACACGCTGTTTGGGGCAGGCCAGCAGGCAGCCGGGTCTCCTCACGCCCCGCCCCCCTGGAGACCGAGTGCGGAAGGGGAAGGGTCAGGGCGACACTAGTGGTCTGTGTGAGGACCGCTCTCCCGCTGAACCCGGGAACGGCTCATCCCGCTGTCGGCGACCAGAAAGGGCAGTGACCAGAAAGGGCAGGATGACGGGTTTTAAAGCCACGCCAGCCGGCTAAGTCTGCTTTACATCCGCCTCTCCTGGTTCTCCAAGTCTGTCTTGACCTTGACGTTTTATTTTGGTGCCTATTTTTATGAGACCCATCTAAAGTCCGGTCTCGGGTCTTTGGTACTCCTTCGCCCGTGACAGCCAGCCTGAAACACTTCCTTACCCCGAGCGGCCAGGGCCCGGAGAGGCCCGGAGAGGCCGAGCCCACGGCGTGCACCGCAGGCGCCTGCCGCTGCTGCCACCGCCGCCGCGATTCCCCGACACACTCCGTCAGCGCACTTCTCCTCCGTGCGGCTTTCTCACATCACGCTCCCCTCTCCAGCTGGCTTTGCTGCGACGATGGCGAATGGAACACACACACGGTGCACACGACACGTGGTAACTGGCTGTTTCCAGAGGCTACCACTAGCAAGTTTTTAGAGAGCCAAAAGTTACACGTGGATTTTCAGCTGCACGGCGGGTTGGGGGACCGGGGAGAAACACGGTCAGCACCCCTGACCTCTGCCTTGTCCAAGGGCCCGCTGCGTTTGACGATAATTATGTCTTTTAGCGCTCAGCGGTGAAATGCTGCCCTTGGTCTCCGGCCCCACCACTGCCAGTTCCAACAAGGCTCACACACAAGAACGGCCGAGCAAAGCCTTGTTGCACAGGGGGCCCTCGGCACCCGGAGGAGACCGATCCCACGGAGGGTGAACACCCGGTTCACCCCACAGAACAAAGCCTTGTTGCACGGGGGGCCCTCGGCACCCTGAGGAGGCCGATCCCACGGAGGGTGAACACCCTGTTCACCCCACAGAACAAAGCTGGACGATCATGCAAATCCGGGGCAGCCATGGGCACAAGAACCATTAAAAGACGCAAAACCAGGTTAGAGCACCCATCCTCCGGCCCCCCACCTCTCCCCTTGCTCCCCCTTCCGCCCTCTTCCCTGCCAGTCCCCAGACACTAAGTGGACCCTCCCGTCCACGTGGCCGAGTTGTGATGGTGACATAAACTGATCTAACTGTTCCAGGAAACAGCCGTGTCCCGGAAGCCACAACTGAAATCAACGTTGAACTGGCGGGTGACCAAGGCATCTGAGGAGATGCTACTCGCCCGGTCCAACCTACCGCTCCGCCCCGTCTCCGCAGAGCAGACGGAAGGGCTGGGGGTGCGGTCAGCCGCACCGGGCACGGCGGCGGCAGGCCCCCCCGCCCGCCTCCACTCTCGGAGGCACAGAAGGCCCCGGGGAAGCAGCGACGACTGTGCCACCTGGCCAGCAGCGGCTAAAGGACGTGCACGACCTTGGGCCACCGGAACAGTGAGTCCAGGACTTCGAGGGCAGCATCGTACACACACACCAACAGACACGCTTGACCGTGCGGAAACCGGGTCACCGTGACAAGAGAAACGGCAGTTACCTTGACGCAGCCGTCGGCGGCCTCGGCTCTCCAGCAGAGGCCGACCTCCCCGATGAGCGGCAGGTGCTCCGCGCTGTTCTGAGCGTGAATCACCACGAGCGTCACGTACCCATGCTCCATGCCTCCTGCAAAGACGAGATGTGTGCACGTTACCACGCGCCACTGCAGGGCGAGAACACGGGACCCCGCGGGTCTGCCGCTGCGTGCGGGGCCTCCCAGCCGCGCCCCAGAGCCCCGAGGGAGGGGCCCGGCTCTGCTCCTCCCGGCGTCCGGCCTGCAGCCGGGCAGTGGGCCTGCACCCCAGGGACGGAGAGCGGGTGGGTGCTCTGACAAAGCGGGGGAGGTGACGGGGCTGAGCCCGGACACCCTGTCGCTGACGGAGAGACCGCTCAGGAGGCCAAGGTTCTCCCGATTGGACGAAGCCGACAGCAGTGGGAGTGGAAAACGAGGACCGTGGGAGCGACGGACGCAGAGCCCAGAAACGGCCCGGCTGGGACACGGACGGGGAAGCGGGGGGAGACGCGGGAGCAGTGAGGGCTCGGAGGGCAGGTGGACGTGGACACGCATGTGAGACATACACCGCCACACACGCTCCAAACATGTCAACGTCCCTGCCCACGCTCCCCGGCAGCCCGAGGGAGACCAGGGGCCTGCTGGCCTCCGGCCAGCGCAAAGCGGCTGAAGAGCAGCCCGGCAGCCAAGGGCCGGCCCATCACCATGTCCCCAGCACACACACGTTCCACCTCCCAGGCCCCACGGTCAGGGGGCCTGCAGCATGCCCAGCTCCGAGCGCCCGCCCACTCCCTGCCACCCCGAGGAGCGGCCGTCACACGGAGCAGCACGACAGACAGCCCCTTCCCTGGGCGAGTGACTTCTTCAGGGAGACGCACCTGGGCGCACGTGAGGCGTGAGTCACGGGGCAGAGCCGCTGGAGGAAGGACAGAGAGGAGCACATGGTCTTGGGCCCTCCGCTGCCGGTTCCACAAGGGGAATAAAACCACAGCCCCACTCTAGAAACTCCACGCAATGCTCTCACTCGGGTGCAGCCAAATGACAGGCCAGTGCTCCACCGGCAGCCTCTTCTGTGACACAGCAGGGCACTGTGAGTGACAGGCTGTGAGTGGCAGGCCCAGCTGGAGCAGAGCATCGGCCCACGGGAGGGCGCTGTTGGCCCAGACACTGCTGCTATGGCCTGGCCTTGCTTTCGGTCGGAGGACAGCGGCTGCTGAGTCATTGGAAGGAGCTGTGCGTCCTCTCCTCCCGCCCCAGTGCATGCCAAGTGACACTGTCCTTCCCAGGCGAGTCCCACCGTCCCCCAGGCAGAGCTGGAGGGAGGCAGGGAGGGGCCCTGCGGAGCGAGGCTTCGGTGCAGGCGGCTAATGACCACCGAAGGGACCAGATGCGGCTGGGTCCTATTCCGTGTTCCTGCCCAGCCGTGCACGCAAGCAAGGGACCTCCGGCTGGCTCGGCCAGACGTGCCGGGCAGAGAGCAGGCTTCATTTTCCACGCGGCTGGTCCTCGGGACACTGCCGAAAATGGACCCCGAAGCACGGCAGCCAGCAGCACCGGAGTGGCGGTGTCTGAGCCCATGAGCGTGGCGTCCCCGCAGGAAGTGAGGGCTGCTGTTCCTGTGTCGCTGCCAGGCCCCCCCTCCCCCCAACCGCTGCCAGGGCCGCAGGGTCCCCCGGGGCCCGTGAGACCACTTCGGGGTCCGAGAGTGCCGCAGGTGAGGCTCGCCCTGCAGGAGAACGGTCCACGCGTGGAAGTGTGTGCGCAGAACACGGGTGATGTTTTGAGTGCTTGTTGTATGCCACCCATTGTGGTCAGCGCCTCATGTGAGGTGGCTTAAGGGACGGCTTCAACCTGGCTGGCGTAGCTCAGTGGGTTGAGCGTGGGCTGGGAACCAAAGTGTTCCAGGTTCGATTCCCAGTCAGGGCACATGCCTTCATTGCAGGCCATAACCCCCAGCAACCGCACATTGATGTTTCTCTCTCTCTCTCTCTCTCTCTCTCCCCCCTCCTCCCTCCCTTCCCTCCCTAAAAATAAATAAATAAAATCTTTTAAAAAAAAAAAGACAACTTCAAAGGAACATGTGAAACGACACTGTTAACTGGGCGTGGCGGTTCCCTGCACCCGCAGGTGGGAAGCCACAGAGAGAGAGGCTGGCAGCGCCCTGCCCGTGCTCACACTGCTGGCAAGTGGCAAAGACAGGGTTCAGACCTTCGTCTGCGTCTTCAGTCCATGCGATGGTGGACCCAAACACACACACAAAGGGGAAACAATTGCCTATTCGTTTAAATACCAGCTGGGAGCCTACCCTGCGGATTAAATCTTCATGGAGTGCTGCTCCGTGTCACCGCCAACCGAGACAAGTCTATGAATTAGCAGACAAAGTCAGTGGAGAGCATTCACAGCTGCCCGAAATGCTTGGGAATTTCTTGTCGGCGAGCCCCACACTGGCTCTCGCCCATCCCCCAACTACCAGGTCGTGAGTGACCTGGGTCCCGTCACCATGAGCTAACATGCCCTCCACTGGATTCCTGTGTCCCTGACACCATTCGGAATAAACCCTAACCCCAACCTGGCGGTGAGGCCAACCCCCAAAGGCAGGGCAACGCCACCTGCGGCTCACCGACTGGGCTTCCAGGGACAGGCACGGACCGGCTCGGCCCCGGGGTCATGCAGCCCTCGCTCCAGACCCCGCCCAGCCACTCGCTAGCCCTGCGACCCTGGCTGAGCGCCGGGCTGCATCCAGTAAGGATGCAAACAGGAGGTGCCTTGTACAGCTTTGTGAAGATTAACGGGACTGACAATGAATATCGGCATTTCAGGGTAGATTATGATGTCCAAATAATTCAACGAGAAAAGAAAGTCTTTTCACAAATGGTGCAAAAAACGATCTGCTGTTCACACGGGGAAAGGGAACGGACCTCGACCCTCTCCTCGGGCGTCACACAAAAGCGGATCAGGGCGGACCCCAGACCTGAAGGTACGAGCTACACCCCTCCCGCAGCTGAAAGAGAAGGGGAATACCTCCGCACCTGGGTGTGAAGGGTTTAAGACAGAAAAAAAAAGAAAACAATAACCATCAAATTTTTTAAAAATGACACACTAGATTTCATCAAAATGAGAAATTTCTGATCCTCAAAAGACATCATTAACGAAGTGAATCTGTAAGCTACGGACTGAGACAAACCATTCGCAGGACGCGCATCTGAAAAAGTGTGGGCGCCCAGAACACAGGAAGAACCCCTCACGTTCCGGAACAGAGAAACAAACTACTGATCGTTTCTCACACAGGCCGAAGAGTTAAGACACATTCTGAAAAGAACGCAGCAGATGACTGACCAGCGCAGGAGAAGGTACGGGCACTGCCGGCCAGCGGAGAGCACACAGTGGGACCCCCCGGAGCCCCCGGCACGCAGCGGAGCGGCTGAAACCCGGAAGACTCGTGACGTCAAACGTGGTCGGAACTTGTGGTCGGAACTCGGAGCAACCAGAACGCTCAGACGCTGCTGAGGAGTGTACACCGGTGCACCATTCTGAAAAACAAGTCTGACCTCCTTACACATGAGACACTTTGGTGATCTGTCATATGTAAACCTGCCCTAAGCCCTAACAATCCCAAGCCCTGAGCATTCAACCAAGAGAAATGAAAACGCGTGTCCACCAAAAAGACTTTCGCCACAATCCTGCAGCGGCTGTATTCGCCACAGCCCCAAGCAGAAACCACCCCAATTCCCCGTCCGTCAGCAGGAAAACGGGGGAGCCCACTGTGGCACGCACATCAGGGGAACACACTCTGCAGTGAGCGGGCATGAATGACGGATGACACCACAGGACAGATGGAACTCAAAGGTGTTTTGCTGAAAGAAAAAATCTGGACATGAAGGGACGCGGTGGAAGAATCCAGAAACAAGAGCATACGTTGTGCCCTGGCCGGTGGGGCTCAGTGGGTTGGAGCATGTCCTGGAAAGCGAAGGGCTGTGGGTTCGATTCCCCGTCAGGGCACAGGCCTGGGTTGCAGGTCGGGTCCCCAGCTGGGGCGTGTAAGAGAGGGAACCGATGGATGCTTCTCCCCCTCCCTTCCCCTCTCCCTGAGCTCACTGAGCATGTCCTCAGGTGCCGGCAGCACCCCCGACCTGCTCTGCCCTCCTCCTGCCTGAACCCCTCCCACCCACGCGGTGACCCTGATTACCCTGAGTCGCTTCTGCACGCTGGACCTGCTCCTCGAGGGACCTACAGTCCCCAGGAAGCAAGACCCGTCTCCCGGGGGCACTCACGGCACTCCGAACACCATGCCCCGCTTCCCAGCCACGACTAGAGGCCCTCCTCTCGCCTCCCAGACGGAGCAGAGGAGGTGGGAAGTGCACAGCGTGGGGAGGACAGACTGAGGGGCGGGCGAGTGGCTTTCCGGGGGCAGATGGGGGGAGGAGGCAGAGGTGCCTGCCGCAGGGAAGACAGAACATGGGGAAACCTCGCAGAGAGACTGAGGAGGGGCACTGAGTGGGGTGGGACCCCATCCCAGCCCCCCCTCTGAGGTCGGCCATGCCCAAGCAAATGCAGCTGACAGCAGCTCTCAGGGGCACATATGGGTCTCGGGTAAAGCGGTGGGGAGACCCTACAAACCCGAAACACGGGTGGCGCAGAGACAGCTGGGAGCTGCAGAGGTGGTTCCGCGGAGGGGCGATGAGAAACGAGGCGGTGCAGTGATCAGGGCCTGATGACCCGAGGACGGGGTCGGCAGGAGCTCTAGGGGCAGGATGTCATTAGTGCCGCCACCGGCACGAACCCGCTCCAGGCCTGTGCACGCCTTTTCCTCTCTCCCTCTCCCTCTCCCCCCACCCCCCGCCAGCTGAGTATCTCCAGAGACCCGCCCCTTCCCCCCCAGCCCTCCATCTACCCACATGCAGTCTGAGCGGCTGGGTGTGCTCGCAGACACAGGGCGGGGGCTATGGAGGGAGAGAGAGAGAGAGAGAGGGGGAGGGAGAAAGGGAGAGAGAGAGGCCTCTGAACCCGGCGAGGGCCAGCGCTCTCTCCCCCACGACGGCTGCAGGAGCTGCCAGGGTCACATGACCTGGAGAGACTGACAAACGGAGCGCCCACCTCCCCGGGGACTCCCCTGCCCGGCCCAGGCCTCCGATCTCTCCGGCCCGAGGGTCTCTGCTTCTTTCACGTTAACTGGGGTCCTAACAGGTCGCATTTGCCACTCGTACTGTTCCTCGTGTCGGTGACAGTTAACTTGATTTTAAAGAGAACAAAGTATACACTTAGACTCTCTTTAAAAACGCACTTCTCGTTATCAACAGTGTCTGAAAGTGGCTTTTTCTGTTGGTGGATTTAGAGGTTCAGATGGCAATTTCCACAAAACCTGGTTTTATTCCGCCACCCCGGTGACAAGCGGCAGACAGAGCCACTTCAGTGCAGGGACGAGGCGGGACGGTTCTCCTTGGTTGGAAGCGTGGTTTGCCCACAGGGACAAGGTGCCGAGGGCCCGGCTGCAACGCCGGAGCAGGAGCCCACGCAAGGTGCCGCCTGGTCCCACAGGAGGGTTGGTTCCCGGGGCTGCGGGGGACGCCAGGAGACCCTGATGGCAACAGCGCCCTCTGCTGACGCCTGGTCGTGGAGCCAGTGCGGAGGGAAATGCACGGGGGAGCGGGGGCTCTCCTCACACAGGGGCCGGGCTCACAGCAGCAGAGGGGGCGACAGAGCGGACACTCGGCGTTGCTCAGCCGCCGACAGGGACGGCGGACCTTTGGTCAGCCTCATGGGGAGAGTCTTCATTGAAAGGCCAGGCTGAAAGTCCCCTGAGCCCACCGGTCGCCCCTAACGTAATCAGTGTTTGGAAAAGCAGGTGCTGCCCCCTCCTCCCCACAAACTCAGTGGGAGGCACAGGGCGTCACGTCTGACGTGCTCTGGCCCGGACAGAGGGAAGCCTGCATCCGGTCGGGCCGGAGAAGCCTGTCCGCGCGAGCAGCAAACATCCCAAGGGCGGAGGTCGCACGGGACAGTCACAGACTCCGTCCCTCCAGCAAACAGGCGGCCGGGGAAAGGGACCACGGGCTGCCGTGCGCCACGGGCCGGCGGGCACAGCGACCCAGCGCGTGTGTTGTCGGCAGGAGGGGGTCCGGGGCAGGGGGATGGGAATGAGCAGGCCAGCGCTCTCCCACACAAAACTCAGCACTTCTGTCACCAGACGGAGCCGGTCTTGGGGCAAGAGCCAGGAATAACGAGGCTCCCCTCGGAAATGAGGACAGGGCCCGGGCGGCAAGAGGACACCACCGTCGACCGCGTGTACACGTAAACCCACAGAGCTTCCTTGCCACGCCACGCCCCGGGAGCTGAGAGGGCACTGACGGGGGCGACAAGGGTCCCGGGCTGAGGTGGACGTCCCTGAGGTCCGGCACAGTGACCGGCCGGCAGCGCAGCAGCCAGGGCTCGGGGCCCCAGCACGCCCACCGCACGCCCCTCCACTCGGCACGGGCGCTCCCCCTCGGGACGCAGGGGCCCTGTGCTCACGGGGACTGTGTTCTCAGACTGAAAACGAGCCTCGGGGAACTGGCAAGAGGGGATGTGGCGGGCCCGGCGACAAGGAAAGTGCCCGCAGGGAAGGTGAGCGGGGAAGGGTCAGAGGGCAGAGGAGTGAGCGGATGCAGGAGACAGGGCCAGGCTAAGGACTGGACCTGCCAGGGCGGCCGGAGGGTGGGGGCGGGCGTCTCACAAGCCCTAGAGGGACACGGGGCTCTGGGAGGACAGAGGGCGTGTCCACGGCAAAGCGACCAGGGGGGAGGCCCACCCCTGACTCGGACGTTTGGAAGCGGAGAGGACACTCGGTGCCACCTGTGTCGGCGGAGAGGTTGCAGAACGTGCTGCACAGGCAGAAGGCGTCCCCGCTGTGCAGGTCCACGTGCAGCTGGTAGCCGCGCAGCCCGCACTCGGGGCTGTCGTCCGAGCGGGCGCCGGGAGGGGGCGGCTCGTAGGGGCTGCAAGGCAAAACGAGACACGCACACGCGCCGGTCAGTGCCACGGAGGGAGGGCTGGAGCTGAAAACACTCAAAAACAGCGGACGTGCACCCAATCACTGGCCCGTCACTGCTCTGCAGGACCCGTCACTCCCAGCACCAGGAACTCCCCGCCCCGCGCTCCTCCTGCCAACTCCCACGGGGACAGGCAGGGACCCGGGGTCCACAGGTGTCTGAGAGACCACCCAGGTCATCTGAGAGACCACCCAGGGCGTCTGAGAGACCACCCGGGGCGTCCACAAGACCACCTGGGGCAGCCCTCCACAGAGGCGGCTCCGCTCCTCTGTGGGTCAGGGTCCACGGCACCGACTGCCCGGCAGGACAGCCCCTACCTGCACACCTACTACTACAGCTACGGCAGACCCACATGCGAAGGGCCTGGGCAGAGACCCACAGCCGCGGTGAGCGGCTCTCTTCAGGAGGAGAGCCTGACCGCAGAAGGTAACGAGAGCACCCGGGGCCCTTCAGGCGACGGGCAAGAGGGAGCGAGGCACCTGTCGGGAAATGCACGGCCCCCCCACACCTGGAGACCCTCAAACTCAGTGAAAGCCCCGCCCTGTGCGGACCAGCGGGCCGAGGGTCTGCACGCCTCCCGGGGTGTGAAGGCTCACGGGGGTGCGGGGGGTGCAAGGCGCCAGGACACATGGGCACCCTGTAGCGATGACGGTGTCCTCCCCACCAATAACATTCCACGAGCGCTGGGTCCCCGGCCCAGAACAAACACGGCAAAGACGCACTCGTGACCAGTCCAACTGTGTCAGCAACAGCTGAGCGATGGTGCCCGTGGGCCTGGGTCTACTGAGTAAGGACAGCACGTCTCCGTGGCTGTCCCCGGGATGTTGAGATGGTATCGGCTCGTAACGGTTTGTGTTGACTCGACAGGAACTAAACGCGCGGCGTCCAGGTACGTACATGGTGGCCGAGCCCAGCACGCTCCGCTCCACGAGGTGGCTGACGTGAAGGTTCGCCACGACAAAAGCCAGCTCCTCCTCCCTCTGCAAAGTCAATGGAAAAGAATACATTTTCCAGCTGGAACGTTGTCATCTTCCGCCCAGTCGGTGTGCAGCCCGCAGCGCGCCCGTCTCCCAGACAGAGGCTGCCTCACGCGGCGGTCAGCGGGCCGCGGGGCAGGGCACTGAGCCTGCCAGCCCACTGTGCCGTCTGACAAGACGCGGTGCCACATCGAGGGCAGGCCGCCGCTCGCCCCGAGCTGCAGAGCAGTGCAGGGACCCCAGGCCGTGCGGAGCGGCAAAGGACCGCACCGCACACGGTGATCGTGGAGACAGATCCTGTTGGCTCCGGGTCCTTTCAAGCTCTTTCCAAAGACAGAGAGGGTCCCGGCCAGAGCTCCGCAGACACAACACTGACCCCACGGCACTCAGCACCTGTGGCGCGATGCTGCTCCCTCGGGCACCTGCCCGACTGGGCAAACCCAGTGGGGAGGTCCCAGTGCCCTCCTCCTCCCTCCTGGGGGAGGGGGACACAGAACTGAGACTGTGCGGGGAGGGTGCCCATCTGTCCCCAGAGGCACAGCACAGCTGCGCTGCCCGGTGGCGGTGACCCGGAAGGTAAATCTGGGGGTGCCATCCCCCGTGGTCAGACAGTGGCTGACCAGGTGCACCCGCGTCCCGGGACCCCATGGCCAACGCTGATGGAGGACTTCATGTCAGGCGACCTCGGCCTGGCCCTCGGGGCCTTCACCCAGAAGGGGTAGGGAGGGCACGGCAGGGCGGGAAGGGGAAGGGGGCCGGGGGCGATGCTGGAGACCCAGTCCTGCGGGGGCGTCCCCCGTGAGCACACGCGGCCGCCCTCCGGGAATTCAGACCGGGAGCTGCTGTGTAAGACCCGGGTCTCGGCCCCAGCGGGGCCTGCGGGGGGAGCACAGGAACGTCGCCCAGGCCGCTTCTCTGGGACGGGCTGCCCAGGAAGGAGCCCCAAAGCGGGGGCAGCTCCTACACCCTCCCCGAGGGGCAGACACAGTCCCTGCCATGCCCGGGGCCAGCAACACCAGCAACCGGCAGGTGTGCGGGTTACACACACAGAGAGACTGTGGCAGAGGGAGGACATGGAAAGGACAGACAGGAACGTGGACTGCCGGGCGGGGACGGGGACGGGGACGGGGACGCCCCTGATGGTGAAGGAGCTCGTCATGGGGGGAGCAGCCCAGCAGAGGAGCCCCCCCCCACCGCCGGGGGTCGCTGTGCCCCAGGAAGGGAGCGGTAAGAGGGCCTGATGGCCCGCAATGCGTGAGCCCGGGGAGAAAGCCACGCCCCTGACCCCAGGACACAGGGTGGACGTGGGGTGACAGGGAGGGGTGCCCCGGCCCCGCAGGGCCCCGGCCTTACCTTCCACAGCCCCACCAGCAGCCCCGGGTCCAGGCGGAAGAGCCGGACGAAGCGGTCGCAGCCGAGCTCGGCAGAGTCCGTCACGTCGCGCAGACTGTACCTGGCCACCAGGGAGCGCCACCGAGGCCTTCTTGGCGCATGTGCAGGGGTGGGGAGAGAAGAGAGAGGTGAGTCCGGCATCTGCGGTGTCCCCGGAGGGTATCTGAGCACACCCCGGAAGGGCGTGCTGGTGACACGCACCTGCTAGCTAACACCTGTCGCGTACAGGGGCCAGGGACGCACACAGGTGGGGCAGCTGGAGGCGGGGTGGCCACACCCACTGCCTGCCTGCATGGCTTCCCCTGGGAATGCGGGGGGGGAGGGGAGGAAGGGCCCCTCTGCTCGCCTCCAAGCACACCCAGCCCTCGGCCTCGGCCCACGTGGACTCCCAGTGCGTCTTCCCAGTGAGCGAGTCGAGTGCACGCAACGACAAAGCGCTTGGGGACAAGCCCACGGTCCCCACGGGCTCTCGGTCACAGGTGCGCCTTCCCGAGCAACCATCAGCCTCACCCCAGCAGTACACACGGGAACGTCAGAAAGCAAATCTACACCAAACCATGCTTTCCACTGTGCACCGCACCCGGATCAGTGCGGAGCGAAACTAGCTCAGGTGTGTAAGGAGACACACGCCAACTCCGCCACTCCTCAGCAGCCTCACGCCTGAAGCGTGGAACGCCCCCCCACCCCCCACCCCATGGTGCTGGGCGGAGACACCTGGCCGGCCCAGGGACCCAGAGGGAGCTCACAGGACCACCAGGGAGCGATCCCAGTGGCTGCACAGGGCAGCCCAGGCCGGCGCCGAGGCCACGCGGCACCCAGGGAACTGCAGGGCCAGCCGAGGTGCGCCCTGGGGCGGCCTCAGGCGGAGTCTGTGGGGCCCCAGCCCGGCCCTGGGCCCTGGGGCTGCCAGGCCCCGCTGGCCCCTGCGCCGCTTCTCAGAGAAGGTTCGTGCCGAGACCCCCGGCCAGGGGCAGGCGCGCGGGCAGCATGGGCCAGCCCCACGCGCGCTGGCCCCACGAGCGCGGACACGGGAGGTGAGGCGGACACGCACCCGTCGCTCTCGCACGCCTGTGCGCTGCAGGGCGCCTGGCAGGGCGGGCAGCTTTGGGACAAAGGCGGCGACTCAGCGAGTCCGACCAGAAAGGCCCGAATCACAGGGAGATGCAGGCAGCAAATCACACAATCGCGGCTCCCCGGGTCCTGGAAGGCAGCTCCCTCGGAGGAAACAGAGAAGATGCCAACGAGAGTGACCGAGTCTCTCCTGCGCTGCCCCCTGCTGCCCACGGGGGGACGTGCGCGGCTTCCCAGCGCCCAGCAGGGCACACCCGGTGCTCCCTCGGCACGGGCCGTGGAGGGCTGGCCGGGGTCCACCGAGTGACCCTCCCCGGGGAACGCCCGCCTCGCTGTCCCTGCGCTGTGCCTACCGTCCCCGACCCGGACGACAGCTTCCGGGCCCAGCCCTTGCAGCCAGTCCCTCGCAGCCACGTCCGCTGGCGCTAACCGTGTCGTCCTAACACTACAAACCGGGGGAGCCGAACTCACGTTCCCCGGGGGCCACGTCAGCCTCCAGGCTGCCCACGAAGGGCCGGGCTGTAACTTGAGGGCTGTGTACACACATGACTGCTCCTCGACAGCTAAGCGAGAGCTCGGTGCTGCGGCCGGGCTGAAACAAGGCGGAGGGCCTGACTCGGCCCGCAGGCCTTGTGTTCGCCGCCTGTGCTCTAAACAATGCCCCGTGATATGCAGAGCAGCGCCCTGTGGGCCAGACCGGTGGAGAGGGTGTGGACCCCTCCCCAGGCAGTCCCAGAGGCCAGAGGGCACCGGCACTGAGTGCCCAGCCAGGAGGACCCGGCAGCACCCAGCCGCACCAGGAGGAATTCCGGAGCTTCGTCCCAGTGCAGGTGCTGCCCAGACACCTTCAGGGGTGCAGCCGGGGGGAAGGGCCCATGCACGCAGGCTGCATCTCCACAGTGGGAAGCCCAGTGCTCACACGCACAGCCCAGCCGGGTCACGGACACAACCCTCGAAGAGCCAGCGTCACGGAGAGGGGCCGAAACACGCAGCCCCGGGAACGAAGTCGCAAAACCGTGCCGGTGCCCAGGGAAGCCACGGAAGAACATCACCCCTCCGAGGAGACAGCAGGCCCCAGGGGAGCCCCCTCAACCCCTCCCGCACAAGGGCAGGTGTCAAAGAAGCCAGTGGGGCCACAGCATGCAGGGGGAGGACGATGACGTGGCAATGTCACCCCACAACAGAGGACATGGAGACAGAAAGGGAGGAGGTTGCAGCCGCCGCAGCAGAGCAGCCGTCGGGGAGGCAGCTGGGAGCTCTGCGTGGCCGTGGACTCTGTGCAGAGACGCGGCCGCCTGCGCGGGAGTCAGGACGCTGCTACACGCGGCACAGCCCCGCCCCCGGGAAGGAAGGGCGAAGGGTCAGAAGAGGGAGCACGAGAGACGCTGGAAAAGGCGAGACTCGAGCCTCACACTGCGTGCGGGCTGGGCCGCAGCCGCCCCCAGCAGAGCCGTGAGCCCTCCGGCGGCTTCAGCCTCATGCTGCACACGCGTCTGAGCTGCCCCTTTGAAGGGGTCAGCGTGGGACCCCGCAGCTCCGAGTGCTAAAGACACCGTGGTCCCCACCGCCCCGCCTCACCCAGGGGAGAACACGGGCACGGAGCGAGTGCTGGCGCAAGGCCGCCAGCCAGACGAGCCCGTGAAAACTGATGAACTGATGACGATTCTGACTTTACGATCTGACACTTGCACTGATTGCTACACCATTTACTAAAGGAAACCTTAATGCTTTTCTATATATCTTGTTGTTAAAATGACTAAAACTAAAATCCTCACAAGGCTCGCTGTCCGCCGCCCAGGGAATTCCGTTACCGAGAATGCCACCCCCTGCCGGGCACAGACGCCGAGACGAGGGGGACCTAGACTGGGACCTGACCACACATGGGCTGTGCCCGTCCTTCTCCCGCCCTGTAGCAGCCCAGGATGAGAGAGAGAGGGAGAGAGAGAGAGAGGGGTCTTCACGATGCCATCGAGCTGAAAATGCTGCCGATGTTTCTGAACCACAGAGTAACGCCGACTGGTACCCGCTTACAAGACGCCCTCCCCCGAAGGCCCCGCCGAACCCGTGCTCACCCGTGCTTGGCGGGGGGCTTGGGCCAGTCGGCGAACAGCGGCACCACGCCGCACAGGTCCAGGGCGGCCAGCGTGGCCAGGGGGGGCCAGGCCTTGCCGTGCCAGGCGACGGTGACGGAGGAGTCGTTGAGGAAGAGGTCCACGTGCTGCAGCACGTGCTCCCTGCCGCTCTGCTCGCGCAGGACGATCACCCAGCCGACGCCCGACACTCTGCAGCGGGAGAGGCAGGCGGGAGCGTTTGCCCCGGGGGGGAAAAAAATGCTGACGTCTGTCTCCTGCATCATCTCTGAAGCAGCCGGCTCCTCACCCCCAAGGTCAGGGTTCTGGGGACGGGACGTGCCTGTGGCGAGCGTGCATGGCCCCTACGGCCCCCCCCGAGACCCTCTCTCCTCCCCTGGCGAGCATCTCCCGTGTCCTCAGCACGGGCAGCACATGGAGAAGTTAAAAACCAAAAAGTTCTGCCCGAGGGAACCGCCTTGAATGCCCTTGCCCCACAGAGCACACAGCACTGGGCGATTGCTGCTTCTGGTTAAAGCTGGGCACCCCCTGTCTGGAGTGAAGATGCGACACGTCTTATGGACGCACAGAGACACGGGCATCCAAAGACAGCTCCCCTCCCCCCCGCACACACACATGTGCAGGGCACGTATGCCCCGCACACACGGCCGTCTGAGCTCACACCTCACTCTGCTCTGACGGCCCACAGTCCCCGTGCCCGCCCTCACGATCCCCCCCCCCCCCCGCCGCACGCAGACGGCGCCGTACCGGAGGGCCTCCTTGGTTTTCTCGGGGAGGCCCGTGTACAGGTTGACGGGCTTCAGGACCTGCGCCAGAGCCGCCCTCAGGGAGGCCATGCGCTTGGCGACGCACTGCCTCTTCCAGTAGCCGGCGTCTCTGTCCTCCACGGACAGCAGGCTCACGGACTCCGCCGCCTTCTGCGCCGGGTCGGCTCTCCAGTTGTATCTTTTAGGGGAAAAGGCAGATGAGTAGATCCTGATCCAAACAAGACTAGGGGAGAGAAAACAGTGACCAGGCTGAGAGAGGCCGCCGCACACCGGTGGCCGCAACAGGTTGCTGTGCAGGCGCGCGCAGAGCGCCTGGGCCGGCACGCCGCCCTCCCGGCCAGCGCTCCCCTCGGGGGAGGGAAGTCAGCTTCTCTCGGGGGAACGGAGGCGGGGGTTAAATTCTACGTCCTGATATAAAAGGTGGCGTTCACGCTGAGACATGTCACTATTTGCTCGTCTGTGTCTCCACGTCCCGTTCAGTGCGGAAAGGGACGGGACGACCCACGGGGCGACCCGAGAGGTGGTGAGCAGAGGGCAGTCCCCCTGCAGACGGGAGCCCTGGACTGCAAGGGGCTGGTGGGAGGTCCGGGAGCCGGGAGGGGACAACCGTGCCGGCCACACCGCGCCCACCAGAGCGGACGCTCACACTCGCCCCCACCACCTCACCCCCATCTGGGCATCACACGCAGCCAGACCCTCTGGCGCCTCTCTCTGCTTCCTAGCAGGGCTTCTCGGCGGCTTCTCCACGAAGTCAGTCCACACCAAGCCGTCTGCCTTCGGGAGGCTGTGTGTTCAGCTCAGAAGTCTGCCCCACTGTGTGCCCGCCCTGGCCCTCACAGGCTGCAGAAACGTCTGCCCCACTGTGTGCCCGCCCTGGCCCTCACGGGCTGCAGGAGAGTCTGCAGCTCGTGACAAGAGCCTGTGCATCTGACCCGACTACCGGTCAGGTGCCGTTGCTCGGGAAGTGGGGCCCACGTTATGCTCTGACCCACCGCGCTTCCCGGAGCTCTGGAAGACACCCCCGTGACCGGGCAAGGCGGGCTGCTGCCTGCCCCGGTGACCACAGGCAAGCAGTGCTCGTGCCGAGGCCTCTCGGCACGGCAGGGGGTCAGCCCCACCGAGGTGACGGCCCAGAGAACCCCCTTCAAACGTGGACCCTGGAAGTCATCAGCGTCACGGGCCATGTTACAGGCTCCTGTCCTCTCTTCAGGAGCATGCTCAGAACACACCCTTAACTCCCAAAACACGCATGTGTATCCATCCAGTTATTGGTGCCCCCTCTCCATGAACACTAAGACACTTATAAATACAACCGAACATGGTTCTCGCCCTTCGGAAGAGAAAAGAACCATGCGGGTGGTTTCATCAGGAGCTCGGACGTGTAAAGGACGACTTCCAGGAAAGTGGGCGGGACTCGGCCAGACCCTGACGGAGACGCCTGGCTCCCTCCTTACTTGTCGTTGGCCAGGTGATAGAGGCGCCTGTTCACGCATCCCACGCACAGCAGGGCGGCCGCATCCAAGTAGGACAGGATCTTCAGCAAGATTTCTGCAGGCATGCTGGGGGGGCAGGGGGGTGCGGGGGTGAGCTCAGAGCAGTGGGCGTCTCACCCGGGCACCGCTGCCGTCCTCCCCGCAGAGAGGGCCGGAACAGACCCCCCTCCCCACCCGCAGGCCACCCGCCATCTTCTGCTGCGTCCCCGCGGTGTGCGCCGTTACCGCGATGCTCAGGACACACGCCTGCGCCGAGACCCGGCTGCAGGGGGCTGCCCTCGCTCCTGGGCCTCCCCCACCCTGAGCTGGCAGGCGGGCTCCACCCACCCCCACGGCAGGAGTGTGGTTTGGGGAGACAAGTGGTACTGAGAGACGGGTGCCTGCTTGGCTGTCAATGGGCAGAGCACAGAATCCCCGCCCCTCAAAAACGGGGAGGAACCACCCTCCGTGGAACGGGAAACACCGACGCACTGCCACCCGTGCCCGCCGCTCTGAGCCCCTCCCCGGCCCGTCCCCGGGCTCGGCCGCTCCTCCCAGCTTCCAGGGAACACCAGGCCCCATCGGGGCGGCTCGGGGGTCGTTCTCTTCCTCACTTACGTGCCCCGCAAGTGTGACGCCGAGAGGCATTCTCCATATCCCGTGGGCTTCTATGGCCTTAGAGTCCTACGAAACCCCACAATAACCTGGCGCTGCCCAGAACGCACTGCCTGGGGGCGGGGGGAATCGGGAGCACACCCCGAACTTGGGGCAGCAGGCCACGGAAGGTGGCCGCAGGCGGCTGTGCCCGGTGGGGGAGGGGAGCACCGGATACAGGATGGGGGGAACAAACCCCCCCACTTGCCCACACTCTCTAATTGGGAGTTTAAACAGTGATGTAAGTCGGGTAGGAAAGGCCTCTGATGCCTCATGGAAAAGTTGCAAGAAACACATTTTTGTAGCAATTTGCGTTATCCGTTGAATGTGGTTTTTTTATATTTTGATTCAACTATTTCCCATTTTGTGGTTATTTTTTAAATCAGGGTAATTTTTTTTTAATGTGGAGTTGAACTCAGAGAAAACACTTCGGAAGAACACCTGGCAACTGCAACAGTTACTTAATCGGAACAGGACCCCACTGAAGGAGGGTGTCGGACGGGCTCGCCCTCAAAACCCCCGAAGCTACGGAACTCAGAGACACCCCGAACACTTAGGAGAAGGCACTTTAATCTTCTCCATCTTCACGCGCCTATCTCCACAGGAGAGTGAATCACTTTAAAGAACTTTTTAAAAGGGGGGAATTAAATTGACTTATCACTTTTAGACATTGAGCTTCATAAAATTAGTCTAATAATGATGGTGGTGACAGCTGGTGACTCACACCCAGCTCCCAGAGTTGTGCACGCTTCCTACACGATGCTATTGTGGGAGCGCTCCAAATAGCAGCTCGGGGCGTGTGGCGGTGTGCTGTCTCTAACACCCGCGCCCCGGAGGCCTCCCGGGGAAGCAGCCGGCGACCCGCGCGCCTTACCTGTCCAGCCACGCGGGGCAGTGCGGGCAGGGCCGCCCCCAGGGCCCGTCACCTGGGGCGAGCTGCTTCCCGGGCGTCCGGAAGGCAGCGGCCCAGGCGTCTGGCCCCCTCCTGAAAGGAACACACAGAAAATTCAAGTCACCACAACGGAAGGTGCACCATCCATTCCCCAAGACCACGTTTCAAGGGATTCGCAGACTCCAAAGACGGCGCGCTGTGGAACCTCGCCCGGCAGAGACAGGAGGGGGGGGGGGCGGGCCGGACTGGGCAGCGGCCGTGGCCCGGAACCTGGGCTCGCTCCCCGGGGCTGGCAGACTGCTGTCCCCACCCACTCTGCTCACTGGCCGTCGGCATCGAACGGGCTCAGTGACACGGACGTAATGGACACAAGAAGGACGAAGACAAAACGTACTCACTGTCCGATCTCAACAATACAACACCAAAACCTAATAGAAAATACCATCAGCAGAGTGGAAAAACCTCTTAGACCTGTGAGCCAGAACTGCCGGCGGGACCCAGGACGCTGCTGACCGCCGAGGGGCGGCGGCCGGTTCCGACTCCAGCTTCGGCGGCCCCAGCCCCAGAGCCGCCACTCACTCACCCACGAATCTGTTCACACTCTCACCCCTCGTGTTCAATGAACTTGAACTACTGCTGTGGTTAAGCAAAAATAAACGCGTTTAGAAGCATTACTAAATTGATAATAATGTCTTGCCGTTATGTATTTCTTCAATCCAAAGACGCCAAAAGAAACAAAAACTATTACCTTAGGCCTCTCCAAGGGAACTGAAGAAAAGTAAATGGACACACTCTATCGGTCGGTTTCAATCTGGCAAATTAGCGGAGACCAAATGCACGGAGAGGGACGGCGCTGGCTGGGGGGGAGCAAACAGGTGCGCCCACTCTCCGCCAGACCGGGAGCGGCTAGCTGCGCACGGCATGCAAGGCCAAACCCAGAAGCGCCAGGAAAGACCCTGAGAGGTACACACATATCCCTGGGAATATCTCCTACGGTGAAAAAATGTTCCCTGTGACTTCACTCAGGAATGTCCGTCTCAAAGCTGTCTGCTGGGAAAAAATTCTAGACACAGAATGGGGACTGGCTGGCGGGCATGGCGTCCGCAAGGGCAGAGCTCACCGGCCATCACGGGCCCGTGTGGGCTGGAGGCCGAGAGCGCCTGGGCCCCTCCCTCCGGACTGGCCTCCCCAGACGGTGTTCTAGGGTCTCGCTGTGTCATCCGGCCTATCAGCAGACTTCAGGACCACCACAAGCCCGTCTGCACTTCTCCGTAGAACGACCGCCCGCCCACGCCCGAGGACCACAGAGTTCGAGAGTCAGGAGGGCGAGCACACGTGCCCACACACACCTTTCTCTCCACGAAGTTAAGCGCACCCTTAGCTGGTGTGGTCAGTACGAGGACGTTTGGTTCAAAAACACTGTTTCACATCACAGATCTTCGCCTGACAGCTTTGGATTAGTTCAGTATTTTTTCAAAATCTACCTCCTGGGCCTCATTTTTAATGCCAAGAATTTAGACCAACTTGTAGAAAGTATAAATTAAGCCAACTTGATGTGCTTCCTACTACATTTCTTACAGTTGATGATATTTACCTACATATTCACATTCTATGTTTAAAAGGGGAACTTCTGATTCCTTATTGAACTCTGATGTTCCTGCTTTCACACATTTAAAGCAACTGCCTACGTAGACCATAATCAATCATTCTTTGCACCTGACCTTTCTCTACCAAAAGGAACGCATACGTCACCGAATCACAGGTGGACATGCGGGCTCCCCGGCCGGGAAGAATGACAGGCACTCTGACTAAAGCACCGCACCAGGGAGTCCGGTCACCTTACAAAGGAATGGAAGATTTGTCATCTAAAAGTCATTCTGCTGCCCACTAACAGAGCGCTACACATAAAGACTAATTTTAGTAATAGTGACAAAAGATTTAAAGTTCAAGCTTCCTATTTAAATGCCAGTCTTTCTCTCCTACTGAAAAAGAATTTTTGCAGGCATTGTCACCCTGTCACTTGTCACCAGGCTTGCAGGAGGTACAATATGTCTAGCACTACAAGTATTCACTCAGGAACTATTACCAAAACACTAAGGGACAGCATCCTGCTTCGGAAACCAGGGTGAGGTGCTGGAACCCTAGGGTGGACCCAGGATCCAGTCCTGGAGATTCAGGAAAACAGAAAATGACAAGTAGTTGAACCGGTAAGTAGCATCACCCTTTCTAAATGCTTTAGCGCAGACAGTGATGTATCAGAAGGAATAATACGCATGACTTTCTATATCTGTAAATCAAGAAGGCTTTTACAAACAGAAGGATAATCCTTAAGATCACAAATTGTCCTTAGCATTATCCCTCTACCTGGTAAACGGACTGGAATGATGGATGCAGAGCTAGGAATGCTTGCGATAAAACGAAGGGATTTCATGAGGCACCACGACAGCATGGGGATGCTTCTGACATACTGGACCACTCGCGTCGGGAAGAGAGCCATTATCCCTGGGCGTTAACCTCATGGTCTGGAAGCAGCTGCAGCCTCCCGTCCCTGCCCCTGCCCCTGCCCCTTTCTCCATTTTACTCCTCCAAGCTGCCTTCTCTCACTGTGGAAGAGGACGACCCTTCAGTGGAGAATGGAGGGGAAACCGGCAGAACCGGTTTAGGAGCAGAGCCCCACAGGGCGACCACCCAGAGGCATCCCTCGGGGTTTACGTAGGGACGCAGACTTGGCCTGGAGTCGGACGTGCAGAAAGTGCTGCCCGGCAGGGGGCGCTCCCGGACCCACCTGCCCGCCGGAGGAAGCTGCTTAGGGCCCCGCGTCCTCCACTCACGGACCGTGGGCGGGACAGAAAATCGTAACGTTTCTACTTCTCCAAGTTAGAAGGTCACAAAAAGACGAAAAGGGTCTCCTGGCCTCAGAACCAGGAAGAACTTCGAGGACGCATTGCGGGGTTGTGCCGTTTCGGAACGTGCAGGTGGAGACCGGTGTGGCGCACCTGTCTGGGCAGGTGCAGCTCATTCGCGCCGAGGGTCCCTGCGAGGCGCTGCTCGGAGGTTGGGAAGCTTCCCACGTTGGGGACCCCACAGTGCCTACAGCTGACCTAACGGAAAGTTTCCTGGGGGCCACTCGACTTGTACCCTGACTTGAGGTGGCCCCACGCTTCCAAGTTGAAGATACTTCCTCCCGCCATTCTTCCAGACCTTTCCCGCACTGACAGGAGCCGCCGGCAACGCGCCAGAGAGGGGCCAATGGACAGAAAGGGGAAAGGGCGGCAGGGCTGCGGGAGAGGGGGACCGTCACCTGAACCTGTCGCTCCCCGGGGCCGCGCCGACGCCCCCGAGGGGCAGGCGCAGGCCCTGGAGGCCGAGCCATTGCTGCTGCAGAAGCCGACCGCGTCTGGTCGCCATGGAGACCCGGGCGGAACGTGTGGGCGGTGCGACCCGAGGAAGGTAAAGAGCACCGCCCCCGCCACGCCCACCCGACGCTGGTGCCCTTTCTGACACGCATGCGCAGAAGCGGCTTTCCGTCTGCTCTGCCAGAGACTTCTGGAGATTTCCGAGTGCGCGGGGTTTGTAACTCCGTGTTGCTATTGTGGCTGCCTCCTTCCATCCTACGTGCTGACTCTTTCGTTGTGCACGCTACTTTCTGTCCCTTTTTTTTTTTTTTTAGGGAGAACGTGAAATGCAAAGGTTACGTCATTTGCCCAGAAGGGAGGGCAGAGCCACAGTCTGACCGGAGAATTTTCAGTTTACACGGCCCTCTATAAAGGGTCGCAAGAACACGCAGTTTGCAATTGTTAATTTGACTTGGCTGAGTCTGAATACGATGGTCCAACCACGCGAACCCTGACCAAACTAACTTCGTGCAGCGCATGCGTAGGCGGCCCGCGCAGGGTTGTCTGGGAAACGCAGAGGGGACGGAGTAGAGTATGGCAGCCTTGCATTCTGGGAGATGTAGTCTTTGACTCTTCCTCGCTACGGCAACTCAGAGAAGAGTGAGGTTCTCAAACTACTCTTCCCAGGATTCCTAGGGGTTTCCCAGGGTACCTTGTAAAGGCATGGCGGGGAGAGTGTGAATGTCAACCTAGAAGGTAATCAGAACACTTGAATTCAACCAAAAAGAGGACCAAAGAGAAGGGGCGGCGGGCAGCAACTCCTTTTTGGAGGCCTTTCGACTTAAAAACTCTGCCGGCGCTCACGTTTCTGTCGAGCACGCCGTGCAGCCTTACCGGCGTGTATGTGTGCCCTGGATCACGGTCCGGCTGGGCGTGGAGGGGCCGGTGAGGCTTTGCTGGTCGCGGTTGGCCTCTTCCCTAAGTGGAGCGGGTTTCTGTGAAAATGATTTGCTTTTTTCTACGAGCTGTGCAGTATACGGAGAAGCTGCACAGGTCCTCGGGGAAGCGCCTGTTTTTGCCACGCGTCGTCGTTAGCAAAGCTTGCCTGACGACCGAACCCCGATGGAGATGGGGGCTGCACGAGCGGAGAACGGTGCGCCCCGGATGTCCCCTCGGAGTCCCCCGGAGGACCGTCTGGACGCAGGGACGAGGTCTCCAGAGAGCAAAGGAGGACGGCAGCAAGCAAGTGTCTGTGCACAGTCAGAGGGCGGAGACCGCCGTGTCCACGGCGCAGAAAGGTAAAGGGGAATTCTCCAGTCGGGACCAGCCTCTCAGCAAGTGTGGCAAGCGGTGCCCGTGTGCTTCTAGAGAAGGGTGGCGCTAAGGAAGCCGAGTCAGTTCACACAATTAAAAGGCGGAACCGCTAAACATAGCTTAACATCAGAGAGCACAGGCCTGCAATATCCTTCATACGTTTCAACTCAAATTTGAAACCTGAATTATGTCTAGAAGATTTTTCTCAACTTCCACTAGTTTGGTGTGGAGAGAGCTGTATAAAACTGAGCCATTGTTTAAAACTTGAAAATAGACAATAGGTCGCCCTGGTGTTATTTCATGCATTTGACTCTCGCGTTCTTCCCGTCTGTCAAACGTTAGTATTCTAAGGTAGGAGGCACACTCCCCCAATTCACGTAACTGAAAACTAAATGCAGATGTCCCTGATTCCGCTGTTCTGATATCCAGGCCAGTGCCGTTTGGGACCAAGCGCAAGGATTTCGTGAACTTCCGTCTTGTCTGTGACCAGCACTTGAACGGTTGCTAGTGGCTGTGCCAAAGACATCCTGAAGCACCAAGAGCCTCCCACTGAAGTGGGAGGAGGGTGCGGAGTGCGAAACAAACGGTGGAAAGAGGCGAGTGGCCCTACAGAGAAAGGGGACTAGGGAGACCGTGGTCCGGAGTAGCCAGCCGGAATAAATAAAAAAGAGAAGTCACTGAGTCACAGTCCATAGGGATTGACTCACGGAGTTCCACTCACCAAACACTTAGCTTGAGAGGCTGCTGCATGCCCAGTTACTGAGTTACTGGTGACACGCGCACAGTTGGGGGTGTCCGAAACAGCTCCTCACTTCCGATGACCCGGCAGTGATAGGACGTATAAAATAAGAAAGGTGAAATGTCATTTCATCAGGGAAGGTTGGCAAAGCTTTCACAAGCAAAATAAGCAAGCATTTTGGTTTTTAGTTTTTTCTTTATTTCACAAATAATGTGAAGAAAAAAGTAAGGAAAAAGGAAGAAAGCAATGCAGACACCCATGAGTGTATCACAATGTCTATGTTAATATTTGGTTTCTGTCATTTCCGTGCACGTACTTTTTAACACAGATAATTGAGTTGTTTCGTACCAGTTGTTTTTGCAGTCAGCTGAATATGTCAGGAATACAATGTAGCATCTCATTCACACAGCCTAATTAAAGTTGAGCGTGAAAGAGCAGCCTGTGCACAGAGGTCAGAGGCGCCGAGGTGGCAGGCCACGTGGCTGCGGCAGCAGCACAGGGCACAGCGCAGGCAGGCCTGCTGCAGAGCCCCGTCTGACCGGGACCCCGCCCAAGGTGCACGGTGGGAGCAGGATCCCCACACGCGGGCACGCTGCCTCCAGCGCCCAGAGGGGCCCGCCAGGCACAGTGGGAGGACGGGCGGGATGCAGTCATCTGTCTGGTACTGGGCTGGGGGCCCCATGCCCTACCGTGCACTCCCATAAGTTTTACAGGTGCGGTTGACAGGCCCCGGATCGTGTTTGGGCTCATCCCCCCACCTGAGCACACGTGTCTGCCCAGGGCTCCCGACACACATGCCACCT
Source organism: Phyllostomus discolor (assembly GCF_004126475.2). Classification (NCBI taxonomy): domain Eukaryota; kingdom Metazoa; phylum Chordata; class Mammalia; order Chiroptera; family Phyllostomidae; genus Phyllostomus; species Phyllostomus discolor. The sequence goes on along the minus strand of NC_040911.2, from coordinate 2,635,568 downwards.
GTTACTGTCGGCTGTGACGCAGTGGCGTGTCCTGCAGGACACCCGGGGCGGCGCCGTCCACATAAGACTCTGTGCAGTGGTGGAAGCGTTCGGGGTGTGTCCTGACCCCTGTGGTAGCCACTAGCCGCCCGTGCCTGTGGAGCACTTGAAATGTTGCTGGTGTGGAGGAACTCAGTTTTCATTGAGTTTTAAGTAACTGAGGTTACTTTTTAAATTAAATAGCCACGTGGCATGTTGCTGCTGCTTTGGACACCCCAGGCCCCGAATGTCCGAGTCACGTAAAACTGTGTTGTGACAGGGCAGGACTATACTGTGACAGGGCAGGACTATGCATAGGCACTGTGGTCCTGTTTCACATCGCTGCAGCCTAGTACCGCCGCCCCTCCTCAGTAGAGGCGGAAAACTGCACGTTTTCCGCATCAATGGCCAACACCGTGTAATGCAACCCCCTGCGTTCCCATTCCTGTGTCAGGGCTGCCACCCCCTCTGGGATCTGTGGGTTCTATGAGAGGAGGACTGGTGGGTGCCGGGAATGTGAGGGGCACCGCCACCCCTCTATCTGAGGTCTCTAAGAGGAGCACTCTCTGCCGCCCCCTCCTGGGTGTGATTTGGGTTGGATGTGTTTTTGAGTTGGCTCTGACTCACGGGGGCGTGTGAGAATGGCTGCTCCGGAATGCTGACCCACTCGTCAGGCCCCGAGTCCACGCCTGCCCCGAGTCCACCCCCCCTTGAAACACCAAGGTTCCCGCTTGCGTCCAGCACGCGTGTGACTCCGTGCTCTTTTCCCTCCACAGTTAAAGAAGCCGGAAGAGATTTCACCTACTTGATAGTGGTGCTTGTTGGAGTCACCATTACAGGTCGGAAGCACAGCAAGTATAAGACCCCGAATACCTGTTTCACTTACCGATTGCCTCACCCCTGCTTTACTTGATCTTCTTTTTCTCTTCTTTTTCTCTCTCAGGTAGCTTGTTTTACGTGATTTTCAAAGAACTTTTTTCTTCGTCTAGTCCTAATAAGATATATGGGAAAGCCTTGGAAAAATGCAGATCACATCCAGAGGTGAGTCCCCAAGGTGGAGTTACACGGACCCTGGTGATGGGACCCTAATACCGGGAGTGGAGGAGGGGTGAGCAGAACTCACGCGCCGGTTCTGAGACTGGTGGGGTCTGTAGAGGAACACACAGTGGGTAAGTTGTTCGTGGTATTAGGTCTTCCTTCTGTGCCGGCCCTGCCCGAAGGCCATTCAGGGTCCACGTGGGATAGACACCCCGAGAGAATTATACAAGAGGAAGTCGCTGTACAGCTACCATAGTAGTAAATGCTTAGCCTGTACCCGAGCCGTAAACAGTGACGCAGGTCTCAAGCATCTCTCGTGTTACACATTATCTCTTTTTTCGGGACTGTTGCTGTGGGATGTGTCAGGTTCTCGAGAAACCTGACCGGTGACCCCGGGTCACAGGAGCAGTTCTCCCTGAGAGCACACAAGCCTGGGACTCAGGCGCCTGGCCCCTCGGCGCACTGTCCCCATCGAACCCACAGAAACCCCGGGCCAGCTCCGCTCAGCCCGTCTGCAGAAGGGGAAGCCGACACTTGAAGGAAATACGTACGAGCAGCAGCTTAGTTAAAGGTTGGGAGGCCTCTCCAGAGAGGGGACGACGGACCGCATCCTTCACAGACTCGGCCTTTCCTGGCGCCTCAGCCCTTCAGACAAAGAACACGCAGCATGGACAGAGTGGCGTGGCACCGAAGGCGTAACTGAATCCGCTGCCCGTCAGGGGTCTACGCATAGTAGTGAAGCATTTCGTTTCGTCAGCGTGTGTCCAGGTCCTGCTCTCTGCCAGGCACTGTGCCTGGGTGAGAAACAGGAGACCCTCATGTCGTGACGCCGGTGTGATGCCGGTGTGCTCGGCCTGTCCGGGGGTTTGAACAGTCGGTCACTCGTTCAGCCCCACGGCTCACAGTCTCCCCCAGCGCGCTGCCACGGTCTGTGCGTGCAGGGGGTGCGGTGCTGCTGGCGCCGGCGCGGAATAAGGACGATTTTGTTGGTTTGGGTTTGATAGCAATTTTTAAAGGTTCCAAGATGTTTGCATTTTAAGTCCAATAAAAGTTACATTTCCGTGTCATTGTAAACTTTCCCATTAGGAATCATTGACTCACGTCTATGGACCTGTTTTAAGTAGGTCATTATGACCTGGGTTTTTGTTGTCACTGTGTTTAATGGCTTAAGAAATCAGCTTGTCTCTTAGCTGGTCGTATTAGACCCCATTTATTAGACCCCATCAGATAAAGTTCACTAAAAACGTTCAGGCGTCTAAGTATGTGAACCCCGGTTGGCTGTGCGTGTTTCTGTGGGGAGCGGAACAGCTGCCCCGCCCCTGCGCCATCCTGATGCCACTGGCGGCGCTGGGGAGTCACCGGACCGTCTCCGCACGGGAACACTGGTCGGTTACGGGGCGGGTCTTGCGTAGTAACGGTCTCTGCACTGGGCTTGCCCCTTTGAGGGGCCCGGGCTTCCTGGCTTCCCTTCCTGAGGGAGACCCCTCGGCTTGTCAGAGAGTGCTCTCCCGAGACCCTTGCGAAGGGCAGGCGCCCACCGGGGCGCTATCTGTCTCCCGCAGGTGGTGAGCGTCTTCGGGGAGCCCGTCAAGGGCTACGGGGAGGCGACGAGCCGCGGCCGCAGGCAGCACGTCAGGTAGGCGCTGGCCGGCGCGTGGGGGGCGCGGGGCTGGTTCCCGGTGCGAGGCCTTCAGGCCGTGCCCCTCCGTGTCCCCGCCAGCTTCGTTGAGTACGTGAAGGACGGGCTGAAACACGTGCGGGTGAAGTTCTACATCCAGGGCTCCGAGCCGGGGAAGCGCGGGACGGTGCACTCGGAAGTGAAGGAGGTGCGCGGGGGCGGGGCGGGGCGGCGGGTTCGGAGCGCGCGGCTGCGGGACGTGCGTGCGGGACGGAGAAATGACCCCGTGAAACGCTTTCTTTTCCAGAACCCAGAGAGCGGCGAATACGAATTTCGATATATATTTGTGGAACTCGAAGCCTATCCGAAAAGAACTATCATCATCGAAGACAATCGATCCTGAGATCTCAAGAAGCCCACGCCGGGTTCCCAGATGCGGGCCGCGCCGTGCGGGCACAGCCCTGGTCTTCGGCTCCCCTGGAGCCCGTCCGTCCGGGGAGGCAGGAAGGGGACGGCTGGGCCACGCGGACGGAGCCCGGCGGTGGTTGCGCTTAGACAGCGGGCCTAGAGCTGCTCCTGCAGCGGGAAAGTCGTTCAGTGGCGCACACCGGGTGGTCCCGGCGGGGTTTCTGCTCTCCTGAACATCGCCCTTCATGAGAAGTTTTCATTAAAAAGTCTGCATCATGTGAGAGAGAAAATAGTTCAGTGTTTTATGCTTTTTTAATGTTTTGTAGCTACATAAAATCTGTGGAATAAAACTAAAGCTAACACGTGAGAAGCAGCTTCCTCCTGTGTCCGTCGGTATCCGACTTGAGGTGCGCATTTGAGAACAACTCCAGAACCGCAGGGGCTGGCCGCTGCCTACGGCTCGGCAGACGACTGCCCGCCCGCAGAGGGGGTGTGCCTGCTGGGGGAGCTGTGCTCCGGGCTGTCTCCCCTGTCCCCTCCCTGAATCGGGGGTGCTGGCCGCCGTGGGGACGTGACCTCTCTGAGGTCTGGTGGGCCTGGGCCGTGCCTTCACCTCGTCCAGCCCCGCAGGCGTGGCTGGTTAGGACAGCTGGGTGAGGTGACAGGCGCGAGTGCCCAGACCACAGAAGGTGTCCCCTGGAGTGTCCCAGTCCTTCAGAGCCCGCCCTGTGGCATCCCTGCCAGGAGCAGCGTGGGCACGAGGGCGAGCCGCCAAGCCCCTGAAGGCCCCTGTGGCTACGCACACCCTGTTTTACCTGAACAAGCTACAGGGCGCGTGCAGAAAAGTGGCCTTCGCTCACATGAGTGTGACCACACACCTGTCTGACAGTCTCCACGTGCCGGGACAGGTCCAGAACTGCCCCTCCCTGTGGGAGCCTCAGTGTTGAGGGACCCCCTGAGGTGCTTCTCCTTCCCCCTCGGAACTCGGGTGGGCGCTCGAAAGGGCTATTGGGGACAGGCGGGCCCCCAGGCGAGCAGCCTCCAGTATTCGGTCACCTCCCTGCTCAGTTCAGTCCATATACTTCAGTTTCACAGCTTGTTCTAAATGTTCTTTCATTTTAATTATGAAAAACCCCAAACATTTACCAGACACCGAAGAGATGAGAGCAGACGCCCCGTCTCCCTGATGTAACCTGTTCCGCGTGGCTGGGCGGTTCTGCGCGGACCCGGGCTCTGACCGCGTGCTCCGCTCCTTCCGGTGCCATGTCCCAGTTCAGGACCCTGCTCCCTGACTGCCCGCTGGGGGGTCTGCTCGCCCCCCTCCGCCCTGCGCACACAGGACCCGCTCAAACCAGGGCTTCGCCGAGACCCGGCCTCCGAGCTGCTGGGGGGCGGGCCCTCCTCCTGGCCGTGTGCGTGTGGTTCGGGACTGATGCTTTTTCTGTGTTCATCTGTGCGTGCTCCCCTATCGTCACGTACCACGCCCCTTGAAGACAGGAGCTTATCATTAAGTTACTTTCACAAAACTTCTTTCAGAAGAAAAAAATTGTGCACTCAGGGTCATGCACAGTGACGAAGACTAGACATACTGGAAGTAAGTGCCACAGTGTCCTACACGGTGGGAATGTTTGACGGCAAAACTTCGGTGCTCTTTTCCAGAGACCATCTCATGCACGTTACCCAGGTGCGCGGCGTAAAAGTGGGGTGCATGCGTGCACATTTTAACCCGCCCCGCGGGTGCCCAAGCCTGGTGTCTAGTCAGCCCAGACCCCACTGGAAAGAACCAGGGTTCTCTGGAGAAACGGGTGATTCTGGGCAGCAGGGTCCGAGGCCAGCCTAAAACATCTCCTGCCGAAACACAAGGCGCTCCAAGAATGATGGGGGCATGTCGGAAGGACACAGTGGCCGTCCTGCAGGGGCTCCCACCGGCCGAATCTTGGACAGTTGGCACGTCCCAGTGAATGGCAGTAAAGCACAACCCCCCGAATAAAACAGGGAACCCACGCGGATGGAAACAAGGAAGTTGAAAGTTTCACGATGAGCGGGATTTTCACTTCTGTGAGGTTCCGGCCACAGATGCGTGATATTGGACACTCCTGAATTCAAGACGTTCTACTAAATAGCTGGCCTGTGATGTTCAAAAGTTCCAAGGCCATAAAAGTCCATGAAAAATCCCTGAGACGCGGTGCAAGACTGCACGAAACTAAGGAGACACCACAGCCAAACATAACACGTGAGCCTGAACTGTCTCATTGTCGCAGCAACGTTGAGGACCAGTAGACGGTAGTGATGCGTAGGGTTCGCTTGCTGGTGCCGAAGGCCGTGTTGTGGCTGTGGACTGTGTCGTGTGCGGCCCACAGCCTGCTCAGGCTGCCTTAACAAAGTGACACAGTCTGAGCGGCTTAAACAACAAAAATTTAAGTTCTCCTAGTTCTTGAGGCTGGGAGTTCGAGATCAAGGTGTGGGCAGGGTTGGTTTCTTCTAGACCCTCCTCTCTCCTTGGCTTGTAGGCAGCCGTCTTCGCCCCGTGTCCTCGCAGGGTCTTCCTTGTGTCCTGATCTCCTCTTCTCGTATGGACACCAGTCTTCACAGGTTAGGGCTCCACGTAGGACTTCATTTCAACTTAGTGACCTCTTTCATTCAAGACCCTGCCTCCTAATACAGTCCCCTTCCGAGGTGCTGGGGCTCAGGGCCTCAACACACGAGTTCTGAGGGGGTGCACTTCAACCCGTAGAAGTAGGAGGGAGTTCATGTCCGCGGGAGAGATGCACTGAAGGACGTGAAGTCTCGGGGCACCCTGTCGGCAGCTGATTCTCAGATGACATAAGATAAAGTGTACTTTGTACTGTGAGTACTTGCAGTTCATCTCTAAGTTAGTTAGAGATCGGCTCCAAAAAAAAAATTCTTAAAGAAAAACAGTCAGTGAAGTGGCATTTAAAACTTTGTTAATACATAGGTGAGTCTGCCAGGATGAACTGTTATTATAAATGATGCCCCGGTGCTTTGGAACCTCAGCTCTGGATTTATTCCAGCTCTTTCTTCCCATCCCTTACCAAGATAAATGTTGCACTAAGCAAAGCCTTCTTTGTACGACCCATTATCAAATGTTGGCATGAATTCTTAATATTCTGAAAGAAAATGATCCTGGAAAGCGTAAAATATTTATAGCCAGCCGCTGGCTCTGCCTCGCCGGAGGAGAATTCCCACCTGTGCACAAATGCTCCCGAGCGTTTGGAGACAGATGGTGGGGAGCAATAAAGAGGCTGAAAAATTGGAAGGCGGGAATCGGAGCGGGGTGCTCAGCGGAGGGACACGCCACTTCCCAGGGCGAGCGAGCGTCTCTGTGACGGCGAGATAAAGAGCTTGAACCGGTACTTCAGTTTTAGTGCAGCGGACTCTGTCCATTGCTCCTCTTAATTTCATATAAATCTCCAGTCCGTCCTCTCAAGAGGCATTATTGCCCCGGGGATGGTGCCTGATGACACTCCAATGTCATCGTTCCACAGGGCCACTGCACAGGTGTGTGAGGCGGAAGCGTTATTAATCCCCTCACCTCCACAGGACAGTTGACTGTAATGAAGACACCACATGTGCCTGTCCCTGTTGTGAGAAGTCCGTCCAAAACACCGTCACCTTGCTCACTCACCTCTGCTCCGGGAATGGCGGGCCGCCCTTGCGCTATGACCTGCTCCCTCTTACTCTCTCAGGGCCACCAGACCTCAGCACGGCATTGTGGCCCTAATTTAAGTACACCCTCAGGAGATCCCGCCCACATAGTCAGCTACCTTTAGGGCTTCCTTGATGCATTCAGTTGGCACTACTGAAAACAAGAACAGCTCCACCCTTCGTACACGGGCATAGCCATGCACACACACACATGCACTGATTTCCCCGACTCGTTGACACCAATAAAAATCAGGCATGCCCTGCTACATTCACACTCCTTCTCGCTGCCTTTCACATTAACCTATCCTTCCTGAGCATCATTACAGACTCACAGACCTTCAGAAATGACTCCTTCAGAAATGAGGGTGCCACCTTCTTTTTAATGCTGAATGTTGCATGGAATAATCGGACGGTCAGGGGACCCATTGTGCTGGCTCCTTAGTCCTGCTCTGGCCGAGAACACCACACAGGAGCACACCGCCTTCCTGAGCGCCCTGGCCGGGAGGGGTCGTGTTAGACACTGTCCCCTGGGCCCTGGGCGAGCAACAGTGAGGCTCCTGCTGCCTGCATGCGGCCACTTCTCGTGATCATCCTGGAGAAAACCATTTCTTTTCCAGGCCACAATTCTAAATTAAATTAACTTTAACTCAGTTTGATTTACTTAAGATCGAAATTCAGTTAGTTTGAGTAACTAAATATTTTTAATTTAAAATTGTTTTCTGTGTTTCTTTCGGTTCCTCTAAAACCTATACATAGCCCTGGCTGGCATAGCTCAGTGGATTGAGCACGGGCTGTCCTATTCTATAGTCTATCTACTCTAGATCAGGACATTTACGCTTTTTAAAGAAATGCACAGGTTCCCTGGACCCCGGACTTTCCTCCCCCCAGAGCTGACCGTAACTGCTGTTGAAATTCAGGAACGTGTCGCATACTTTTATGTTACTCTTTCTAGATGTCAGAAAATAAAGCTTAGAATCAGAGATTTTTTTCCTACAGAAACTGAAAGCTATTAGAGAAAAAAATACAAAGATCTCATCATTGGATACACATTTGAAGGTCACGATGAAATGGGAGGAAAAGGGCATGACACGTGGTTGTCACAACAAAGCACCCGGCTGAGTTGACTTCCGCCATCCACTTCCTTACCCACTGTGACTGACAAGTTTCACAAAACACTGGGAAAGGGACAGAAATACATTAAGCTAATTATTGTATCCTGGTGATTTCAAGGTCCCAATTGTTTTGATTATTTTTAAAACTTCTAATTGGGTTCAACAATGTTTTATAGAATGTACACAGAATGATTTGAAGTTCTCCAATTGTTATGATTGAGGGAAAATTGTATTCCTAATATTCTAGTTCTTGAAAACATTCTTGGCCTCGAAGTGGGCGGGGCTGAGACCCGGGCTGGCGGGGGGGTGGGGGTGGGGGTGCGTTGGAGCCGAGCCAGCTGCCATGGCTCATCCGCTGTGGTGATCATCGATTTCTAAAGACACACACTCCTGTTGATTCAGCTTTTTACAGGCATGTAAAATGAATGGAAGGGTTTATTTTCTTTCACTTTTCACTAAAGAAAAAATCTTCACCCTCAGGGATCACAAAAGGAAAAGCAGCAGCGATTTATTAGGTGAATAATATCAGGCGTTCATGTCGGGCAGGGGGTTCTATGCCAAGTTCATATGTAATAAAAATGAGAAAAGCTGAGAGGAGCATTCAGAAAGCTTTTACTTTTTCAACAACTTTGAATCTCCTGCTGCCCTGGTTGACACATCAAGGTCTAGAACGGGGACCTGCCAATTGGGCGCGGCTTAATGGAGGGAAACGTTTGCCTCGAGTGACAGAAACACACAGGGCGGATCGGCTTCAGGTGGGAGGAACCTGGGAGTCCCACCTCGACAACGACACGGGCTTTGCCCAGCGGCTGCGTCCGCCTGGCCTTCCGAGGCACCCGCTGAACCCCCGAGGGGTCTTCCCGGGCCTGAAAGACGCCGCCTCCCCGTGTACAGACAGAGGGGTACGGGATGCCTTCCCCAGCCGTCAGAGCTGCATTCCCCCCTGCACCTGCTCGGACCCCCAACCCTCGTGGACCCGGTGGCCGGGGACGGCATCGTCCTGAGTGGCTGAGGAGGGCATTCGCTGACCCCCGCACCGACAGCCGAGTCATCGCTGCCCACAACTGGAGCCGGGCTTGGGGCTGGAGGAGCCCCGACCACGCGGTTACTAAGGCGTGCGGAGGGCAGGATGGGTCGTCGGGAGCCGAGCACAGCTGGCGGCTTTTCCCACCCAGTTATCTTCCCGCTGAATCGCGGCGGCAGGTAGGGTCCACGGCAGGGGTGCCACACTCACTTTCCCCAGGGGCCTCCCGGTTGCCTTCAGAGGCCGAATGTGATTTTAGGGCTGCATAAATGTAACCCCTCCCTAACTGTTAAGGCGCTGAAATTATATCCGGCCCTTTGAAGGCAACCGGGAGGCTGCCGTGGCCCCGGTGGAAAGGAGTTGGACGGGCCTGACTGGGAGCTTCCTCCTGGGCTCAGGAAATACCTGCTCGAGCTGCCCCGCGGTCAGAACCAGGCTTCTCCCCACGCGGGTCGTCCGGCGCCACCTGCCTTACGGTGGCGATGACTCTTTGCTCTCATTTCTACCATTTCCCTTCCGGTGAACTCCTTACAACTGGCCTAACTTGCCACTCAAGGCAGAAAGGAAGAAGTCAACGGGAAACCGTTCAGCATCACGGCACGTGTTCTTCGGAGGGACCGTCTGAAATTTGGTCTGGCCAGGCGAAAACGGAGGACCGTGCCCCTGTGACAACCCGTGTCCCTAAGAAGCTACTGAGACAGCCCTCGAGACACGCCCTGGGGTTTGGAGGAGAAATCCGTTCCTGGTGACCCGCCGGTGAGCTGTTCAGTCCCCCCTCGTCCGCCTCCACAGTGAAGAGTCAGTCCGATTGCTGCTCTCAGGTCCCGCCCACTTGGCGTGCGCATGCGTGTGCACATGTGTGCACTTGTGTCCAGTGTGCGGCAGACAGTACTGGTGCCGGCACGCAGGCCCTCACTCCCACCAGTTCAGTCTCACGGCCTCGTGTGAACCACCAGCCCCTGCAGATGTGGGCCAGCCACAGGCGGCAGGTTCTGAGCACCCCCCGGCCTCCGCCATCTGGAAATGATTCCTTTTCCGTGGCTGCCACAACGAGTGACCACAGACTCCAGGGCTTAGAACCGCCCGGAGGGACTCTCACAGTCTGCGGGTCATTAGGCCGCCGCGGGTCTCACCTGGTGAAAATCAGGAGTCAGCGGGGATGCGAACCTTTCTTTCTCCAGGCTCCCGGGGCGGGTCTGTTTTCTTGGTCGTTTGGGTTGTTGGCAAGTGCGTCTCTCGGCAGCTGTGGGACCAGAGACCCTGCTCTCTCGCTGTCCGCCGCGTGGGGGCCGTCCCTGGGCTCCGCGTCCCTGCCTGCACCTCCAAGGCCAAGACGGTGGGTGGGTCGTGTCCCACTCACACCCGGACTCTCTCCGCCTTCCTCGCTCAGACAGACCCAGCCCGGGCAGCCTCCACCTGAAGGAGTCACGTGATGAGGCCAGCGAGGAGCGTTGCCAAGTGTCAGGCAGCTGGTCAGCCGCGGCACCTGGGCGCAAACCCGGGGGGTTTCGGCTGCGGAGGCTGGGCCCTGCACGTGGGGGCTGGGTTGGGGCGGGGGGGGAGACACCCTGTTTTCCGGACAAAGCTCATCTGGGGGACGAGAGAACAGTGCCCGCCGAGTGGAGCCGCACGGGAGCCCGAGGCCAAAAGAAAAATCGGTGCAGCTGATCCTGCCTCTACCTAAAACGCTGATAATCTGTTTATCATGGTATTTTGTGTTGGTCTTTATTTTTAAAAACAGTTCTCAAGCCCTGGCTGGTGTAGCTCAGTGGATTGAGCGCCCACCTGCGAACCAAAGTGTCGCAGGTTCGATTCCCACTCAGGGCACATGCCTGGGTTGCAGGCCACGGTCCCCACCAATCGCACATTCATGTCTCTCTCTCTCTCTTTCTCCCTCCCTTCCCTCTCTAAAAATAAATAAATAAAATCTTTAAAAAATACTTCTCAAATAGTTTATCTGGGTCACTGTGTTCTGGGGGCCCTCCCCCAGCACCCGGAGAGAGCACACGCCGCCCCTCCCCCCACGCGAGCCCGTGCAAACGGCCCTCCCAGGCCCCGGGCTGGGAAGCTGCCCGAGTGACCCAGTGATCCCAGGAGACAGAGGACGACACGTGGAACCGAACGGCGCTCCAAGGCCCTGACACCTGCAGAGCGCGGACTCGGACGGGGGAGCTCCCTCCCTGTTTCCCCAGCACCTAAGGTGTCGGGGTCTTTGTGTTTGCATTTGTCTTTTCCGTTTTTCCGTTCTGACCCCGAGGGGCTCCGTGCTTGCTCAGCCGGCGCTGGGGCGGAGCGGCCATTTGAGGCCGTTTCTGCGTTTCCTGAGCCGGACACGAACGCGCCACCCGCTGGGGCCACTAGAGGGCGCCAGCACCCACGAGACTGGCCGCCCGACGCCCGGGACTTCAGAGATTCGTAATTCATCCCTCTAAGAGGCGTTCTTTCAAGCCAGTTGTGTCTTTACGACAGCTTGTATCGAAGGTTTTCCTCCAATCCCTGGCTGGCGTAGCTCAGTGGATTGAGCGCGGGCTGCGAACCAAAGCATCGCAGGTTCGATTCCCAGCCAGGGTACATGCCTGGGTTGCAGGCCATGGCCCCCAGCAACTGCACATTGATGTTTCTCTCTCTCTCTTTCTCCCTCCCTTCCCTTTCTAAAAATAAATAAATAAAATCTTTTAAAAAAAGCTTTTCTTTCCTTAGTATCCATGTTACAGCTTATTCACTTAAGCAAGCTGTAAGACCCCCCAGGAAGTGCAATTAAACTTCGGGGTTTTTACACGCCCTCCGTGTACCCAACAAACACCTGGGCATCGCAGCCCGAGTTCTGTTACGGCCGGTGCCAGCCTGAAAACAACAGACATCAAGGACACACCACGTGTGATTATGATCAACTGTAATAACTAAAGTCTGATGTGTCCCCGGCAGAGTCCTCGGGGACGTATGCTGACAAGGTCATTAGAAGGACCAGCAATGGCATACCAACTCTGAACTATGTTTCTGGCGCACTTGGGGCCCTCACACACGTTCCATTTGTCGCGTCAGTGTTTAGAGACACCTGGGAAGCCTGTTCACACCACGAGCCTGCCTGCCTGTCGGGCGAGCAGAGAAGCTACCGAGGGAAGCTCGGTTTCGCTGGCCGCATCTCACGAGTCACCAGGGCTGACCAGTCGGCATCTGATGACTGATAGCACCTCCATGAAGGCTCACACGGGGCTGCCGGATGGTCACACTGCGGTCACCAAACTCGCAGTCCCAAGGAGCAAATGGCGGCTTTCCAATTTTAACGTTCCAAGGTTAAAAATAGCCTCCTTATTCCTCTAAAGATGGGGTCTTTGTTCCTGAGGTATTCTTTTCCCTTGGATGTTGAGTTTCATCTATTTCTTCTGCATGTTGCTGCAGCTAAGGCTGCGGCCTCTTCACCTCGGCCGCCAGCAGGCAGCCCGGCACCTCGGCGAGGCCCCTCCCATCAACCCACACCAGCGCCTAGTGTCAGCACTGTCCTTAGGGCGAGACGTGGGGACGCTTACCCGGGTTGGTTGTGGAGAAACACTGCCACCTGCTGGGCAGGTGTGGAAGCCCGCAGCGGGTGCGGGAGGGCTGCGGGCCAGCAGGAGGGGCCCGGACTCCAGCCTGGACGGGAACTAGGCGCGGCTTTGAATCCTGGCGCAGTACCTCTTCCAAACCAAACCCTGAAAAGTAGCCACGCTGCTCTGGACTTTGGCTCGTTCGTCTGAGACGATGGTGACTGCCGGGCCTTCCTTGGGAAGAGTCTTTTCGGATGTAATTCATAGGTGCAGTACGGCAGGTCGTTCTGGATAAGGTGGGCCACGAACCCAATCACCTCCTCCTTCCGAGAGGACAGAAGACCCAGAGGCCCTCCGGGGAGGAGCCGAGACTGGAGCGAGGCCTCTATAAGCCAAGGACCACACGGAGCTCCACAGACAAGCAGGTGCCTCCCCCAGAGCCTTCGGAGGGGGCGGCCCGGCCACGCGTGACTGGACACTTCTGGCCTCCGCAACTGTGAGCGAATGAAGCTCTCTCCCCTGAGCCGCCCACCTGGGAGCTCTGTCCCGCAGGAGCAAAGCCCTTCGCAGGCTGCGAGGGAGGATTGAACGAGATTGCGTAAGCCAACATGAAGTGGCCCTTTTCCTTCCCCTCCCCCGGGGACTGGGTGCATGAAGGCACTCAGGAGGCGCTGTCAGGGCCTGGCTGTCACCTGAGCACCCTCAGGTGACAGCTCCTGTGTTCTACTGGCTCTGATTTAAGACGTGCAGCCAAAGCACACACGGCTCCGGCCTGCCCCTCCCGACATCTCGTCACCCGGGACAGGTTCTTGGTCTGACCGGGTGCCTGGAGGTTTCCACTGACCCGGATCCCGGCCGGCTCAGTGCACGCAGTTCAGGTGGAGCAGAAAGAAGCCGATTGTCCTCCTCTGGGGTGGCCAGGCCCCTCCCAGACCTCCCCCCCCCCAGGCCCCTGGTGACAGGGCTGCGAGACGAGGCACATGGGCTGGGTAATCTCCAAATTCCCTTCCATCTCTGGCTTCCATGGCAGGAACCCCCAAAGACCAGCCCCCAAGGCAGCAGCACCTTGCAAGTCTCGCTATCAGACAAGAGCATCGCAGAAACGTCTGCGAGGTCCCCCAGGCTGAGAGGCCGAAGGACCCACCTTCTTGTAAAGTGCGAACATGTCCAAGTGTAAAAGGCACTAGTGAGAGCAAACCAGTGTAGTGGGGAGCACTTGTAGCTCGTTATCACTGAGAGGTTAGGTAAGTTATGACGGTGAGAGGCTCCCCCCCGCAAAAAAAAAAATGAATTTCTCTCGAGAACAGGAGCTGCGAGAGTAGCGGACAGCTCCAGCCTTGACAGTCAGACGACAGGCGGACTCCGAGGCAGCTCCTGGGCTTTGGACCTCAGCACTGAAGGGGCAGAGTCCTCCCATCCAGACTTAACTAACAAATAAAGAACCCTCCCAGCCCTGGCTGGCGGAGCTCAGTGGATTGAGCGCGGGCTGTGAACCAAAGTGTCACAGGTTCAATTCCCAGTCAGGGCACATGCCTGGGTTGCAGGCCATAACCCCCAGCAACCGCACATGGATGTTTCTCTCTCTCTCTCTCTCTCTCTCTGTCCCTTCCCTCTCTAAAAATAAATAAACAAAATATTTAAAAAAATAAAAGATTATATATATAAAGAAGAAGAAAAAAAAAGAATCCTCCCGAATTAAGCTGGAGTTTTAGAGCCCTTTAAACTCCAGAACGGTTCAATCGACTATCAGCCCGAGAAGAACGGCAGCCTGAGTGTGTGTAACAGGAAGAGGATCCAGTACATTCTGAGAATGTGCCGCCGTGTACATGCTTCGAGCAAGGCAAGTTCGATGGCTCCCTCTATGTCCTTAGAGAGTAATGAGCTCATCTTAAAACGTCATTTAACAGTTGATGAATACAAACACGTGTGTTTTTACCAGTGGCCGGATTTCTCTCTTCTGGCTCAGTAAGCCGCCTCGCTTCGCCCTCCACCCCGGGGCAGACAGGCGGCCGTCTCCCCGCTCCGGCCCTCTGTGGGTGACGCTGTGGTGAGCGTGGGGCGTGCAGCCACCCCTGCTCATCCTGTGCTCGTTTCCTCTGGATGAATACCCGGAAGTGGAATGGCCGGGTCACAGTTTCCTTCTGTTTTTAATCTTCCAAGGACCCTCCACCCTGTTTTCCCTGTGGCCACACGGGTCTGCACCCCCCAGCAGGGGGGCACCAGCGTCCCCACGCCCCACACGCTTGCCAGCACTGGCTGTCTCTGGCCATTCCGACAGCCGCCAGGGGCATCTCACCGGGGCCTTGATCTGCGTGTCCCTGACTGCTGGGGACCTCGAGCCGCTTCTCCCCGTCATCCTGGGACGACACGGGTGGGCCCAGAGGGTGCCGTGCTGAGCGAAAGACAACAAGACAGACGCTGCGTGCTCTCACGTACGCATGTGGGTGTTTGAAAATAAAAGTCAGCGTGGTGGAGACAGAGCAGAAAAGAGGCTGCGAGGGCCAGGGGTGCGGGACGCGGAGCGAGGCCGGGAAAGAGGTGGCACCTTCCAGCTTGGAGACCTGAGACGAGTAAGGTCTCCTGTCGCTCAATCAGGGCGAATATGGCCGATGAGGCTGTGTTGCCACATTGGCATCTGCTAAGAGGGGACTTAAATGTGCTCACACCCAGAGAAGATAACTGCGTGAGATATGGTTAATGCACTCGATGGTGTGTGTGTGGGGGGGTCCTTCCACAATGTTTGCACGTACCAGATCACCATCACGTGACTTGGAACAGTGTACCCTGTCAGTGCACTCAGACCTCAGCCAGGCTGCAGGGTAAGGAGTGTTTTTAAACGCTGTCTCATCGGAGAAGGATGCTGTGACCCTGAGGAATGCGTTTAGGAGGGTGGTGTGCGCTCATTCTAGAGAAAAGAGAATTGCAAAGGTGACAATTTGCCAGCTGGTGTCTTGGGAGCTCAAGGACCACAGGTATTACAAGACACACCGTGGGGTGCCCAGGTCCCTTCTCACGGACACCTGCTCACCTACTAATCGCGGGTTCGGATCCCGGGTCAAACACAGCAGACGTGTGCGCGTCTGCGTGCTACTCAGGAGTAAACGGACCTTGCATCTAGCAAACGAGTCTCGTTTACGCCAAGTTCTGGTAGCTTCAAGCAAGTTCGGGCGTAAAGGAAATGTGACAGGCCCTGGAATCCACAGCACACCTCACGGCCAAGTGCAAGGCGATCACAGCTGCACAGCTGGGCCTCAAGGACACTCGGGGCCAGGCCTTGACGCCGGCAGGAATGTTCTCGCGGCGCTTCGGCGTCCTTCGCCGCCTGGAGCCAGCTGGCCGCTCTGGCCTCGGGGCCTGGCTCCTCCTCCAGGAAGTCCTTCAAGATAACCACCCTGGACCACAGCTGTGTTCTCAGTGAAAGCCCAGCAACCCCGCCGGAGCCCCAAGGCCCCATCCCCCGGACAAAGGGCAGGCGGAGTGGGGGTTGGGGGAGGGCGCTGGCTGTCACCAAGCAACACACAGACGTCCACCGCAGGGCCGCAGGTGGCCGGAGTTGCTCCACGAGGCCCGCTGACCTCTCCGGAAGCCCACGAGTGAAGCCACCGGCCCCAGGTACTGAAAGTTCAAGCCCTGAGCGGGAATGAAAACATCAGGGTCTCCTCACCCCAAGTCCCTCTACGACAGCTTCGCGTCCTGCCCGGGAGGTTACGGCCCAAACTGGGACGTGTCTGAGAAGCTCTTTGTTCGGCATCCAAAGGGCGAGCCAGCGAGCTGGTCAGGGGAGTTGACTTGCTGATGACAACCTGCCGGAGTCAGAGCTTTCTGTGCTTCTAATCCAGAGCCTCCGTGCTGCGAGCGTCGTTCAGAAGCACCGTTCTTCCTGTGGACTGAAGGAACAGCTCAGGTTTTAAGACAAGTGCCGAGGGCCGGGGATCAGAAAGACCCGGCCCTTCTTGAGGAGCCTTCGGAACTCGCTGGCTAGGTCACTGGGTGCGCCGGCCTCTCCAGGCCCTCGTTTCTTCGTCAGAATCCTGAGACGACTAACACCCACCTTCCCCGCCGTGATAAGGAGACTCGCGCCCTACCTCTCCCTAGCACATCCACGACCGCTTGTGTTCTGTTAACTTTTTGATGCTAAACAAGTGTTACTCTGATATTTTCATTCTGGAAATCCGATGATGGCAAGTATTGTTCGCCTTTAGTTTTCCACACTGTTACATTCATAGTAACTGTTACATTCATAGTAACTGTTACAAATGCAAGTAGGACTTGAGAGGTGGCTGGCGGTTCGGGACAGTTTCGGTTATCTCGTTTAATGAGTTTAGTGGGTAACCAGAAATGTCACTCCTCCCTTGTGCTGAATAGAGACTTACAGTAACAACAGCAGGAGGAGAACGGTTAAGTCTTTGGAAATGGAATTAAAGACAGGCGAGTTTTTAAAATTTTTTAAAAATACTTTCAAGTTTTCTAGTGTGAATAGTGTCACTTGAGCATAAGAAACTCTACATGAGGTGCAATGGGGCAGACTTTGACCTTGTCGACGTTATTTTTTAGTCAAAACCTAATGAGAGGGCAGGGTGTGGCTCAGTGGATTGAGCGCCCACCTGCCAACCAAGGGTTGCTGGTTCGATTCCCAGTCAGGGCACAGGCCTGGGTTGCAGGCCAGGTTCCCAGTGAGGGCACATGAGAGGCAACCACGCATTGATGTTTCTCTCCTTCTCTTTCTCCCTCCCTTCCCCTCTCTCTAAAAATAAATAAAATCTTATAAAAAAATTTTTAAAAGTAAAATCCAAACAGGGAGCTGTGCCGCTCCGACGGTGGAAACTGAAACCCCCGCCCCTGGCAGAACAGGCCCCTGGGTGTTCGGTGTGGCGGCAGCACGGGACGGAGCCACAGCTGCCACTCCCCCTGGCTCCGTGCAGTTCAGTGCTGGAAGCAAAAGCAGCCTCAGGAAGCACCCCCATTTAATAACAAAATTGGTGAGTGTTTAACCACCATTTCACCTAGCCCCTTCCAGACGACCGGGGAGGTGGAGTACTTCAATTACGCTGCAGGCGCTGCGAGTCGGAGCTGCACGGGAGGGAGCGAAGCCAGAATCACAGAATTACTACGAAACGTTTCAGCTGAGCTGGTGCCCGCTGTGTCACCGATATTGCTTTTGAAAATGCAAAATAACCACACACAGCGCCAACTGTGGGAAATGATGCATAAACGAGGTACATTTGAAATTCTAATTTTAGATTCGCGTGTCCGATAATGGTCTTCTTATTTCAGTGCGGGTCAGAATTCTGGGGTTAGAATATTTTCCGTCCTCAGAATAGGGCAGGTGTGATGGGTGTGTGAAATGTAGCCCAACAGCAACAACGTTTAAGAGGCACACCTGAGCACGTGCAGCCGCAGGGGGAGCAGCTACCCCATCAGGACTGGTCCCCGAGGCCGGGCTCGTTGTTCAGGTCCCATCAGACTACACCTGCAGCACAGACCCTGAGCCTGAACATGGCCTCGCCACCGGAGCTTGGAGAGTAGCTAGCATTCATCGGACACTTCCTACACACCGCATGCTGTCCCCGAACCTTTACACGAGCCGGCTCGCTGGACTCTCACAGGGACCGAGGCAGCCGGTGCCATCATCTTCCTTATTTAATGAGAGAGGAGACTGAGACGCAAGCGTTCGCACAAAAGGCCGTGTGGCGGGTGCAGGACAGAGCCAGTGCCCGAGCTCGGGCAGGGCGGCTCTGAGAGCGGACGCTCGGTGCAGGTGCAGCTGAGGACAGCCCACCCCCGAGAACCGGGCACACGGGCCCAGCGCACTGTCGCCCAGTCAGACCTCCCCTGGGGGCCTCTCAGTAGACCGGCGACCACCTCCCTGCACCGTGGGGCCCCCCGCCGCGAAGCCACGGGAAGTGCCCACTGGAAGCAGAGTAAGGAGCCTGGAACCGAGTTGCCATGCAACACCGAGTCGGCCGCCAGGACAGCCAGGACCCCTCCCTGCACTGCCACGGCTGACAGGAGCCGATGGGGTCAGAGTCCCCTGCAGGGGTGCACACAGACCAGGGACTCTGGAGGCGCCTGCTGTTGGGCAGGACTCCCCGATGGCGGGTGACAGATGCCCCCACAGGCGGCTGCATCGCTGGGCCTGCAGCCACACTGTCCACGCCGGGGCTCCCAGGGCCGAGCCTGAGGGTGGAGGGATCCGCTCCTCTTTCCTGGCCCCCCCTCTGCCGGGAGGAACTCAGGGGTCATCTGCATGCGCTTCTCCAAGGCAGCGGCCAGGCTCAGCCATACCATCCTGTGCTGTGACGGCCAAGAGTTTCTCCGGAGGGTCCTCGCTGGGCCCTAGGTGTCCCGGTGACGACTGAGCTGGAAGAGAGACCCCTAACTAGCCCAGAGCCGCCCCCGGCCACTGCCTCAGCCCACTCGCATCTCTCCACACGGGGAGTCACTCAGTGTCCCTGACTTCACGCCGCCTCCTCCTCCGGGGGCTGCAAACAAGCTGCCCGCTGCCGGGGAGGCAGGCAGACAAAGTCTGGGGCGCACTGCGCTGGACAGAAGGGGCGGGAGTGCAATGACACGCTTCCCACACGCGCGAGGCCTCGGCCATCCGAGCCCTCCACGTGCACACACACATGCACACGCACATGCACACTCGCTGTCACACACAAACATTCACACTTGCATGTACACTCACACATACACATTCACACAATCATCACATACACACTCACATCCATCTACACACATACACATTCACACACTCATACATATATTCACACTTGTATGTACACTCATGCACGCACATTCACACACTTATTACAAACACACATCCATCTACACACATACACATTCACACACTCATACATATATTCACACTTGCACATACGCATTCACACATGTACACTCACACATTCACATCCTTGTTTACACACATACACATGTGCATTCACACGCACATGCACACTCATGTACACATGCAGACATTTCACACACCCGCACATGCACATGTACACACTCATACACGTGTGCTCACTCATGCACACTAATGCACACTCGCACACACATGCACATTCACATACATGCACACGCAAACACACTCATATACACACTCACTCACACATCAACAGAAAGAACAGCTTCTCTCTCCTGGATTTCGCCCCCCCCCCATGCCTTGCTCTGAGTCGTCAGTAAAGCTCTTTGATGTGAAGAGCGATGCCGTTGTGTAAACACTCAGCCTACAGATACTTCTGCCCATCAAATTAGCCTGCTGTAGTGTTTTGAACAAACAGTGAGCAAAAGAAAGGAAAAGAGAAACTTCAAAAGACCGGCGTGGCTCTTATCGGTGATGTTGCTGCAGAACCCGTCAGGGAAGAAACAGTTTTTACAAGTAAACAACGCAAGACCATTCTTTGTTTGAATAAATTACGGATGAACTACAGGGTGCCCCCTTAACTGGAATTTCAGATAGACAATGGGTAACAGTTCAGCAAACGTGTGTCCCGAATCTTGTATACTAGACAAGTATTGTCTGGGACGTACACTAAGGCAATTACTCATTCTTTACCTGCAGTTTCACTGTAACTGAGAGCACCGCATTTTCATTTGCTCAACCTGGAACCGCTGGGTTGTTCTTGAGTTTTGTCGTTTTGTCACATGTTCTTGGCTGGTAGAAAACATTATTATCTGAGAGGCTTGGAAACAAAAGACTCACGTAAGTAAGACTCACAAAGCACCAAGACGCTTGTTTTAAGCTCAAAATACACTTCTATAAGCCAGTAGGGCCCTGCATGCAGGACTTGAAAGCTAACCCAACAGACGTTCCCAAATCAACACGTAGGTGTAAAATACCTGCTTGAAGGGGGGCGGGGTTTGACGTGATTACAGAATTAGTGGATGATAAAATAGGGTCTTAAAAACCGTGAGTGTGGTGTGGAGGAGGGCAGGTCTCCCTGGAGGAGGAGCGGTACCCCAACTTGGGAAGATGAGTGGGGACCTTGGACGACACCCAGGCTCCCTGAGTCCTGGCTACACCGTTCCCTCAACAAAGGTGCAGCCACACACCCACAGTCACAACACTTTTGACTCTCAAAGACACGAGGTGAAACCCCAGGGCAAGAGAAGGCTTTGCAGCCGGACTGGGGGGGAGGAGACGGGAGAAGGAGGGTCTGTGTCCCAGACAGGGGGACACAGGGGGCCCTCAGAGGGGCGGCCAGGCGGAACTGTGTCTCACACCGGTGACCGGAGGGGGACAGTCAGACACGAGGCTGCTGTGGCCTGTGGGTGGGGGCAGCGATGGCCGAGGCCCAGGCCTGGAGACTGTGGGGACGAGAAATGTTCCGGAGCTGATTTCCCCATCGGGAAGTGATCGTATCTCACAGCCCAGGGGCTCGTCATTGCTCCTCCGACCTTTCCAAAACCACGCCTTCCAGGCGGCCTGGGCTGATAAGGAGGGATGGGGATCAAAACTCTATCTGAAATCATTTGCTTTCCACATTTCTCTCAATGTGATGTTTTAAAAACCATGCTATGCATCTAAACCAGTCTATCCGGACTCCTGATATGATGTGACAATGTGAGTGTTGAATGCCTGGTGTCCAATTGTATTGGACTTGACAACGGGGTCTGAAGACCCAGGCTTGCCCCCCCGCACCTTGAGTGAGAGACACGGTCTCTGGCTCTGTTTCCTCGACAGTAGAGTGAAGTTTCCAGAGTCATCGCACTGACCAGGGCCGGATCAGAGAACAGAAACCCTGCTGGTACTTGAGAGAGAGCAAGCTCACTGTGGGGGGTGGAGTTTGCCACACAGGTGATGGGACCCGAAAGTGATACAAGGGTCAGGGATGCAAATTGGAGTGTACAAGGCAACCGAGGGAAGGGCAGAGGGAAGGGCAGAGTGAAGGACTGGCCCACCTGAACGCACTGAAGGCCTGGCCAGCAGTTACAGCCACCGAGATGCACCTGAGGCTGAGTCATGCAGCAGGTACTGCCCGTCCCCTGATTTCCTGTTGGGTACCTCCTGCTACTAAGCTGGGCCAGAGCCAGGTGCCCAGGGGGCCCAGAACGCCTACCCAGTATGGAGCCTGTGAGGGGCACTCCCAAGTGGCACAGAGCCCACCAGGGGACGAGGGAGGAACAGACCCCACAGCAAAGCCGGCCAAGGACCAGGCCCCCGCAGGGCAAGCGGGGCACGAGCAGAACTCGGACAGGAAGGCAGGCCGTGCTCAGGAGGCCACGCTCTGGGTCACGTGGACCCTTAGCGCCTGGAGCGATCGATGCCTTTGAATGAACTCTGTGACTTGCAAATAGAACTTCAGACGTGAATAAACAACAGGAGGAGGATTGCTCCTGTGATTTAGGGACAGTCAAACAAGCAAACATTTACGTAAGATAGGCTGTTCATCAATCCCCATGTGACGTGCTGGGCACGGGCAGAGGGGCCACATGTTGTTGGGGACCGAGGACTGGCTCTGGGCAGAGATGCACTGCCGGTGGCCTTGCCCCCCCAGACCCCCAGCGTGCGTCCAGCTCCGGGGACACCCCCCAGCTCACAGGTGTGTTCACGGCTGCACGAAGGCAAGCACGGGTCACAGATGTAAAACGTCTCTCCTGCAAACCTGTCCACGTCATTGTCGAGTATTTTGAAAGATGCCCCGTTTAACCCTAGTGACAACCTGAGGTGGCCACGGTGGCCGCTGCACTTTGAAAGCTGCACGAGGTCTTAAGGGGACCCAGGCTCATGAGCCGCCTCCGTCAACACACACTCCGGTTTCCGGAGACAGAATCACAAAGGTTACATCCGAAGGCAGACAGCGTCCAAGGACAGTATCGCAGTTCCCGACTTTGGAGACTGCCAATGTCTTTCCTTTTGTAAAAAAAAAAAAAAATCAGTCAACCATGTTTTTCTTTTTCTTTGTTTTTTGGAATATTTTTACATTTTTATTATGCAATTTTCAAATATATTCAAAAATATAGAAAATAGCATAAGAAGCTCCCGTGTTTATTGAACGATGCAACAATTGTCACACTCCTGCGTGGGGCTCGGAAAGCAGATCTCAGGGCCATGGACCTGCACCCAGTGTCATGCACCGTCAGCTCTTACACGGCAGCACCATCGCTGCAGCTGGAAAATGAACATAATCGCATAGTACCCTTCGTGACCTACCCACACGAGAAGCTTCACAGCTCTCTATCTCCTGTCCCAGCTGTTGCGTAAAAAACCCTCTGCCTCCACCTCCGGCCCAGCTGGATGGGTTTCCAGTGGGACAAGGAACACCTGATTCCTCCCTGGGGCGGGCGTGGCTGAAAGGAAGGCCAGAAGGCCAAGGCAGCCTCCCCTCTCGCCAGTCCCCTGGGGCAGTGCCCCGGAGCACCTCCGCCTGCTCACGAGCTTTAGAAGGAGGGGGTTGGTGGGGGAGATCCTTGGTGCATACATGGAAGGAAGGGAGGGAGGGAGGGATGGAGGGAGGGAGGGAGGGAGGGGCAGGTCCCAGATTCCTCAGTCCAGAGATGGCTAAAACTTGCTAACGCAGAGGTGCCCTAAACTATACAATTTACCAAAATTCTCTGGTACCTGAAAATCAGAATAAAGGTGATACATTTTTAAACTATTTTTAAAAAGAAAAATCACTTTTAAAAGACTCTGCAAGCTACTCTAAAGTTCACTTGGAAAAAGAAACGTCCAGTCGTAACCAAGACCACTCCGAAGGAGAGTCCGAGAGCGGCAGGAGTCAGCTTCCCCAGACACCGAAACACGGTGGACAAAGTCAGCCACCGCTGCGGGGGCGGGGGTACAGCTGGCCGCCGGAACCAAAGGGACACGGCTCCCCAGGTCACCTCCCGCGCCCAAGTGGCTTTTGAGACAGCGTTTCCTCTCGGGTGGATGAAAGTCCGAGAGCCAAAGGAAACCCCAAACACAAAGCCACCGGGTGACGGGCTTATGGGTTTGCACAGGATCGTGAATGCCTGACAAGGCTGACGGCTCTGGCTGAATAAAACACGCGTGTCTGCATGATAAATAGCGTCGCCGAAGCCAAGACGCGGGGAAAACACTGAGGGAAGGGTTCATGGCGTGGGTGATGCCACAGAACAAACTTTTTAAAAGAGGCCCAGAGATCAGCCGAAAATCGTCTTGTGCGAGCCAGGTGAAGAAAACGATGCGGAGACGGCTATAAACCCGAACTTCTCCGCCTCTGTA
Source organism: Phyllostomus discolor (assembly GCF_004126475.2). NCBI lineage: Eukaryota > Metazoa > Chordata > Mammalia > Chiroptera > Phyllostomidae > Phyllostomus > Phyllostomus discolor. Next base: position 2,611,972 of record NC_040911.2, on the reverse strand, counting down.
CCACGGATGTGTTGAACTGGAGAATTCTTTGTTGGGGCCACCCTGTGCAGTGGGGGGGTGTACCCCAGGACCCCTGGCCTCTCTCCGTGGCACACCGCTGACACCCGCTCCGGGGCGGAGATCAGGATGTTCCCAGGTGTTCTCAGATGTCCCGTGGGGGTCACAGTGCTCTGTGGTGGGGACCTCTGCCTTGACTCATGTTTTCACCATCACGGGGTCCCATTTCTTTCCTCTGGATTTTTATCACCAAATACTTTGCTGTTTGCCAACATGTTGGGCCAGGAAATCTCCTCTGGCCCTTTGGGTGCACAACCTTTATGGGGGGCTCTTAATACCAGTTATCAAAACTTACAGTACGCACGCTCTTTGGTCCAGCGAGCTCCCTTCCAGGAGTTGATCACACAGGCACACGTGCCTGTGTGTGGACAGGTGAGCACCTAATCCCTGCAGCAAAGATGGAGTCACCAAAAACTAGAAATGATCTGGCTTCCGATGCTGGGAGCCGGTCAAGACAATCATGGAGCCTCACTAGAATCCTATGTAACCATCAAAAGGGAAAAAGAGCTAGATGTCCTGCAAATGTGTGGCCTAAAACCTATCAGGTACAAATAGCATGGCCCGTTCAAAGCGGAGTGTGCAACGCAAAATCCAGAGGGTGTGCTAAGGAACAGTGCACTTCAAACTTACACAATCTGATTCACCGATGCCGGCCCAAGAAATTCAATGATTTCTCAACAATTGTGGCGTGCGTGTTTAGGGCGACACACCCAGTACATTTATAAATACACGGAATGTCTTTGGGAAAAGATCAGGGTATAATAGAAGCGCTAGAAGTTAAGGATGATGAAACTCACGCTCCAAACCCTTTGGGGCTGCCGGAGGCTTTCGGCCACGTGCTTGGGCGTTTCAAACAAATTATGTAACCGACATGGCACTCGCCTCAACACACTTGTGCTCTGCGGACACAGAGCAGAACGGCGGTGCCCGGGCAGGGGGCACAGGGGGAAAAGGTGCTGGGTAGGCACAAAGTTTCACAGGTTGACAAAGTTCCAGAGATGGCTTACACAATGATCCACAGGTATGCTTAGCACGACTGAACCATACACGCTTAAAAATGGTGAAGATGGCACATTCTGTGGTGTGTTTTAGCACCATTAAAATGTCCTTTTAAAATGGCCCTGGCTGGTGTGGCTCAGGGGACTGAGTGCCAGCCTGTGAATCCAAGGGTCGCTGGTTCCGTTCCCAGTCAGCACACAGGCCTCGGCTGTGGGCCAGGTCCCCAGCAGGGGGCATGCGCGAGGCAACCACACACTGATGTTTCTCTCCCTCTCTTTCTCCCTCCCTCCTCCTCTGTAACAATAAATAAATAAAATCTTTTTTAAAAATCCTTTTACGGTGAAAAAACCCCACAAGAAAATACCCATATTTGAAGATTAGTTTTAGCTGTTACTAATTTGAAAGTCACTTTGAAACTACTCCCTTACGACTCTAGAACCCAGTGGTCAGGACAGGAAGACACACAGTAGGTACACGAGTGGTCCCGTGAGCACTCCCCGGGGCTTGGGTGCCTTGGGCAAGACACGCAGCTATTGCTGAGCCCAAGACTGGCCGGCCCTGAGGGCGGAGCAACCCACTGTGGAGGGAGGCTGACCTATGGCTGCCACCCTGAATGCAGTGCACAGCTGTGCGTTACTTTTCACGCATTACCGCAACTTTATCCACACCTTGTCTCTGCCGCCCAGTAGCCCAGCGCTCAGCTTCCTTAACCACCCACTTGGCCCCACCACCTGTGCACGCCACACCAGGCCTTTCTCTGTGGCGCCCCACCCCCTCCCCCGGTATTGTGTAACTCATTTCTGCAGACCAGAATCCGTGGCGACCGTGTTTTTCTTGAAATGCCTCTTGCACAACAAAAATAGGCTCATTACCGGTCCATTAATCCACGATTGCAGAAATGTGGACCCAAAGAAGCTGGGAGGCTTGTTGCCCAAGGTCACAGTCCTGGGCAAAACCCAAATCTAAAGCTCACCACCCCCAGCTCCCAACCCGGTGCCCTTTCTGCTTCACACGTTTATGGGACCGGAGATGCATGGTGGGTAAAAATCCAGTTCCCAGTTGCCACTCTAGCTCGCATGATTCTAGAGGTTTTCCAAAGGGGATTTCTTGCATGTTTTTTTCAAGGAAGATGTCAATCAGTTCTTGATAGCAACAGGTGAGAAGTCTATGTCACAGGAAATTACAATATTTCAGTGATGTTGTGTGCAAAATTATATTATAAGTTGTGCTAATTATTTAATGGTTTCGCTGTCCTTAAGAGCAACCCATCCCAGCAGGCGCACCGGGCACTCAATGTGCCGTCTTTCTGCTCCAGGCGGAGCGGGCGGAGCGGGCACGGTGTAGTCCACGCAGCCTTGGGCCTCAAAGGGGCGGCGGAGACAAGGAGAATGACTTTCTCATCTGAACATCAGACCCTGCACGACCCCGAGGCATCGAGCCTCACATCAGAAAGGCAAAGGCTAAGGGCTTCTCCACTCTCGCCGACATGTTGGATCGGGAAACCTCACTATTAAAAACCTTAAGAAAACCTGGAGAGCATCAGGCTAAGTGCAGTAAGCCAGGCGGTGAAAGGCAAACGCCATACGATCTCACCTTTAAGTGGAACCTAATCAACAAAACAAACAAGCCAGCAAAACAGAACCAGAGACATGGAAATTAAGAGCAAACTGACAGTGACCAGAGTGGTGCGGGGGGCGGGATCACAGGGAAAGAAGGGAAGGGTCATCAAGGGACATGTACAAAGGACCCAGGGACAAAAACAAAGGGGGGAGGGTTGGAGGTGGGAGGTGGGGATGGGTGGGGCAAGGGAGAGTAAGGGTGGATAATGAGGACAATTGTAGTTGAACAATAAAAAGAAAAAAAGCCAATATAATACTTTTAAAAATCTCACACAGCCCTTCACTGCACACCCTTAGCAGGAAGGCTCGGGGACTTCTCAGCCCTCTGCGCCCCGGCCCGGGCAATGACGGCGACCCCGGCCACCCCGGTGCAGGTTTTGTCCGGAGTAGGTCTGGGCTCGGGAAGGAGCTTGCCAACTCTTTTCTAGGCACACAGATTAGACCCAGGCAGCCCGGTCGGTGGGAACGCCAGAGAGGGGACGGTATTTCACCCACGAGCAGAGCTTCTTCAAATCTCCGGGCCTCCAGAGAGGGCACTTGGACTTGAAAGTCTGGGCTCTGCAAGTTCGTCAGCCCAGTTTAGAGTTACCTGTGACGACTGGGTCACCTGGAGGCGCTGGTGGCCTCCGCTGGCCTTCGCAGGAGAGGCCAAAGCCCAGGCTCTGCTTTCGGTGGCTTCCGGAACATTCGTGCCTCCTGGGGACGAGCCCCCGCCCCAGCAGGGCCAGGGTGGCCATGCGGCACGAGGGGGCACATGGCCCTGAGGGTGCCCGGAAGCACGCTCGTCCTCCGCCCACACGCCGCAGCCAGCTCTCCGGGGAAAGGAGGGGACACCGTCAGGGCAAACAAGGAAACGGACGCATTTGCATGGGAGTGGCATATATGCAAACCGATTTCTGACTTCCCTTCCTCCAGAGAGGCAGATGGCCGTTCCCTGGTGCCCTGTGACAGGCTTCCTACGGCCTCACGGTCCCTCTGCAGGGCCGGGAGCAGGAACGGCCAGCAAAGCCAGCGCTCTAGACCGTCCACACGCTGACCTGGAACAAGACTCACACGGCGGACTCGCCTGGCCACGCCCTAAGGAACCCCTCCTGGCGGTGCCCAATGGCCACCTGTGCACACCTTGAGTCCTCTTCAGCCGATCTCCACACCTTTGGGGGAAGGCAGGCGTGCTCAGCCACACTGACGCTCAGGACAAGGGACAGAGGGACAGCCTCCCCGCCACCCCCCAAAGACGGATTTCCTCCCCTAGGCCCCCGAGTCTGCAGATACCCCCTCCCCGGGAAGAGGGTTCCCGAGCACTAACTCCCTCCCCAGGCTGATCTGGCCCCACGTCGCCTGGGCCAGAAGTGACTAGAAAGGTCTTTCCTTCGGGTGTCTCCCCAAGGGGCAGGTCGCGGCTCTCACAGGATGACACTTGCTGATGAGAAAAGGCACAGGACACTGACACCCATTGCAAATGGAGAAGTGCAAGTGCAGCCGGAGACGGGTGGGGGCAAACCAGCAGCACAGGGGTCCTGCCCGCCCACCCGCCCCCGCTAACCCCGTCACCAGGCTCACCGGCTGTCTCCCTGTGCTCTGGAATACAGAACCCAGGCCCAGGGCACGGAGCGCCTGCCCCCTCAGTGCCTGAAGCCCGACTCCAGCCCGGTGAGCTCGTGCTCACCCCTGCTCTGGCCCCCAGCCTGCCTGTTTCACCCAGATCTGCAACTGCAGTCACTCTCGGTAATCAAATGTGGCGCAACTGGAAAAAAGTATCTTTGCAAAAGGAGAGGTGCTCCTGTTCGCACTCGGAGGCCGAGCGGGGTGCTCCCGGAGACACTCCAAGGGGCCGTGAGAGAGGCCGTTTGGGTGTGCACAAGATGACTCAGAAGACAGGGCAGAGAATTCCAGAACCCCAAGGATGCTGGAAGCTTCTCTTAGTTCTCCTTCTGCCTTGAAGCCAGAGAAATTTAAAATGATGCCTTACTGATACAATCAGCGGACCCGCCCTCCAGGGAAAGCCCTTGACCCACGAATGACCATTTGAAGGACTTAAATCAAGTGAAAATAAAATGGTGACTTCCCACTTCCCTGGACTTCGAGTCATTGACCATCCAGCCGTCGGAAAGAGGGAAAAGAGGCAGCTGCCCCGAAATCTCGGAAGTGACTCGGCACACCGACGGAGACCGACCCCCCCGTCTCCGTGAGGGGAGCCCTGTAACCCGAGGCCGGGTGGGCGCAGGTGCAGGGGGCACCAGCTGTGAGTTCACCTGGGCGAGAGGGGCTTCGCGGGGAGAGAAATGCAGAAACGAAAGGGTGGGGGGAGCCAGACGAACGTGAGAGAAATGCAGCGGACCGGCTGAGAAAGGGTACGCTGCTCTCCACGGCACTGATTCTGAAACATAAACCTGCCCCCGACTCCCCGCTAGGACTGTGTTCCGCAATACGTGAAAGCTCCAGCCCGACGCCTTGAGTTGCTGTGAACCCCATCTGCTGGGGATTCTGCAAGTCTCTCCGAGCCTAGGGGGCGGTCGGGCCCAGCTGGCTCCCAGAGGGAAGAAAAAACGCTTCATCCATCCAGGAGCTGCTGGGCCCCCGTAGTGGGTCTGGAATGCTGGAATAGTCACTGTTTTCCCAGAAGGAAAGTGTCACTCGGGGCCCCCGGACCCACAGGGTTTAGTTCAAGGGAAGGCTTTTCGCTGCCGGGCTCATCGCCAAGCAAAGTCAGCAGCCCACTGGAGTCTGGAGAGCCGGGTCTGGGGCAAGTCTGCTGGAGTTATGAGATACGCAGCTTGGCAGCGATAAGACGCAGCTTCGCAGAAATTAATCAGACTCACAGGACTTGCCCGGCCTTCGGGCACCCAGCCCGCCCTGCCCGCTGTTCACCGCCGATAACCTCCGCCCTCGCGGCCCTGGCTCCTTGGACGGGCTCCTGGGCGGGCGGGGGCATGCCAGGGCCTCCGAGGGGCTTTGCCCGACGGCAGCAGCACCTGCCACACTGACAGTGTCCAGGCTCCCTCAGGCAACGTGGTCACCTGCCTCCCAAGGGGCGGAGGAGGGACTGCCCCCTCGAAAGGCAGCTGGGCTCCTGTGTAAGAAACCGGAGTCAGCCTCTCCGTTCTGAAGGCCCAGCCGCTATTTGCTGGGTGCCTTCGGCCCTGCTTTGGACTCGGTGCCAAGACTGACAACATCAAAACGTGGTGTCCTAGTCAAAACAGTCTGAGGATGATGGGAGGGAGACATCAGAAATAGAGAAGGCAGGTGGGGCACCGGCCAAGGGGCTCTGGCCGCTTTAGACTCGGTTAGTTATTCAGTCGATGACAAACACCTCCCACGTCCCAGGAATTGGACATGGCTCTAAGGATAGTTATTGCCAGAGTCCCCTTCTGGCTCCGAGAATATTAAAACAAATCAGACTTTCTTTTTTAAAGATTTTATTTATTTATTTATTTTTAGAAAGGAGAAGGAGGCAGGGAGAGAGGGAGAGAAACATCAGTGTGTGGTTGCCTCTCGTGCAGCCCCTCCCACTGGGGACCTGGCCCGCAACCCAGGCCTGTGCCCTGGCTGGGAATCGAACCAACGACCCTTTGGTTCCCAGGCTGGCACTCAGTCCACTGAGCCACACCAGCCAGGGCCCAAATCAGATTTTCGTATTTAAAAATGACAACATGCCAGTCTACTGGCTTCTTAAATCACTTGGACTGGAAGTGAGGTTTCCGCCAGAGCGTGTTCTGACCCGGTTTTCTGGGGAACCCAGAGGGCAGACACCTTGGGGTGCATCAGTGGTGTCTTTAGAGGGTCCAACAGCCCCACCCCTCGATGTGTGACCACTTCCAGGCCACCCGTCCGGCCCCCGTCAGCCCCTCGGTGCAGCACCTGACGCCAGGAGACCACCTGCGGGGCTGGAGAGGCCCGCAGCCACCCAACCCCCTTCAGACAGCCACCCCGTGTGTCCGAGGTCCCCCTTGCAGGCTGCCCCCAGGCCCTGGCTCCCACCGACTTCCACGACAGGGGTTCAGGGGTCAGCAGCCGCAGCGGGAGCGAGTGACCAGGAAGGCGCCGTGCACAGGGACACAGGGGGACAGGCAGGACCTGTTCCTCCATTTCCCTGCGAGACGCCTTGCTCCTGCCCAGCACTTGGGGCCTGCCTGCTTTCTCTCGGCTGGCACGTTCACACAGGACAACCACAAAACAGGACTGTGATTTATGTGTCTGAGTTGACAGAAGGAAAACCGTTTGTCGCTCGATAGCAGACTCTGTCCCCTGTAAAGCCCTCGCCCCGCCCCCCATCACTGTGGGGCACCTGCGTCCTCTCCTGTTGTTTCTGAGATGGACACAAACGCCGCCCTGTTTGTGCTGCCCCCCCCCCATGGCCTGCCCCCCTCTGAGTGGCTAACAGGGCAGGTACGGGAGGCCAGCCCCGGGGCCGCCACGGGCCCGCACTCCAGGCCCCTCCTCCCAGGACGTGAGAGCAGAGACCACACGGGGACTGCCCGCCCCTCCTCGCCTAGAGAACAGCTGATGCCGACAGCTGGGGGGTGGCCTCCTCCCTCCAGGGCCACTCCACTATCCCAAGGACCAGAGCTCCCCACCCTGACAGGGGAGCCCCACCCAGAGGTGCCCCCGGATAAGGGCACAGAGGGGACGCACGTACGTGCCGTCTGAGAACAGCAGGCGTGGGGCTGTGGAGGTGGGGTGGCTACTGACTGTACACATTGCCATCACGATGCGTTTTATTCGAATTTCAGACCCCACGGCCCTCGTCCTGATCTGAAGTGGCTGAGAGATGCAGCTGGGGGAAGTGAGGAGCTGACGCAGTGGCCGGGCAGAGGAGGGCCGGCCGAGGGTGGGGACAGCCCCTCCCACCTGGGGGGCGGGGCGGGTGGAGGCGCAGCCACGTGGGTCTGAGCACCTGGCACTGTGCACCCGCCGGCCAGTCTGCTCAGGAAACCGTGGCGTCCCCTCTCCTGACAGATGCCTTGAGAGGCTGGGTTTGGACTGGGGACTCTCAGACTCCTCTCTGCTCTGCGGCAGGAGTGGGGCCCCCAGAACTGGTGGGAGGCCAGCTCCCCCCGGCCCTGTAAAGGGGCCCAGGTATGTGCAGGTGACCACCACCCGTGGGCTCCCAGGCTGCCCACCCGAGCTGTCTGCACTCTGTGGAAGCTGCCACCCCTGGGCCTCCCTTGGAGCCCAGACATGCACACACATGCACACACCCACACAGACCCATGCACACCCACAGCCTGGTCGGCCCTGCAGAGGGTGGGCGCAGAGGGGAGGCCCACGCAGGCCCGCAGGGAGGCTGGGTCCCAGGTGCGGGGTGCTCGGGGTCAGGGGCACGAGCGTGGCTTGGAAAACAGGGCACAGGCTGCAGGTGGGCGTGTCTCCTCAGGCCCCAGAGCCCTGGCCCCACGGAGTGGGGCACAGCCAGGGGTCAGAGGGGGACCCTCAGACATGGGTCACCCCTCCCCCCACTGAGGGCCAGAGCAGCCCTGCTCACGAATGATGAACTTGGAAAGTAAGATTCCGGAAGGACAGGGACGCACTCCAAGCCCCGGAACGGGTCTCCCCCTGAGGTTGCCGGGGGAACGTGACTCAGGTCTAGTGTGGCCCATGTCTTCCTGGCAGAGCGGCTGGTGGTCCATGTGTCCTTGCTTCATGCTGCCAGGGACACCGGCCTCCCCTTCACCTGAAAACAGTATCGATCCAGTTCACGTTTCCAACAAAGGTCTCCGGCTCAGGGTCCAGAGGGGTCTCAACAACCAACCAGCGACGTGCAAGTCACGGAAAATATTAACACAACTCACAATGTCGCTTCGGCCCCAAACCGTAGCCGTGAGGAGAAAGGGTTGGGGGTGGGGGGCGGGGAGGGGAGGGGGGTGGATATCCCAGACCATGGCCCTCCCACGCTTGCGTAGATCACACCGTAAGAGATTTGAAGCAAAACTCTCGTTTGTCCTTTGCAGTTCTTCCTCGTGGATCTAAACATCTGCCCAGGCACGGTGTGGGCACATTTCAAAGGCTGGCATTTTAAAAGAAAGCCGAAACGTCCCTCTTCTAAGTGCGCTCCCTGTGATCTGAGCACCAGAGCCCCTGGCCATCGCTGCCAGCTTCTGCAGAACGGGCTCAGCCACCCGCCCTCCCCCCGCAGGAACTCTCGCTGCTCCTCCTCCTCCTTGGCCTTGACTTTCACTTCTCCTCCCCAGAACTGTGTCCGAAGGGAAAGCACTGTTATGGCTGGACGTCTCTGGCGCCCTGTGGCATGCACCCAGAGTAGAAAGGTGCACATGCCGGGGAGACGAGAAACGTTTGCTTGGACTTTCTGCGGGTCAGGGTATCACAGACGCACCTCCAAGCACAGGTGCCTGCCGCTGCCGGCCTGACAGCAGCGTTCCAGGACCATCCCTCGGGGAGGGGGGGGGGCTTCCTTCAACACAGTGCAGGTGCAGAAGGGACCCCATGGAATGTACCACCCCCACTGCCACCTGCCTAGTCCCCCGGAACCCCAAACAGCCCCTTTGCCAGACGTCCTGCAGGAGTGCCCTGATGGAGGAGGCGGCCCCAGGGGAGCGAGGTTCCCGGGCCCAGTACTCCCAGCCCAGCTTTGTCTGACAGGAGTTCACACCCTGGAGCGACGCACAATGTTAAAATTCGGGTGGGTGAGCAAAACGCGTCTTTTCTGAAAAGAAGAGCGACCGTGAGTTAAAACAGGAGCTGAGAAGAGCCAGCAGGCCCCCTGGCCGGCCCGCTCGCACACAGACGGGTTTTACCAGCCCTGCGGAGTCCTGCTCCTCGGGGAGGCAGGAAGTCCTACCCCCCCAGCCCCCCGGCACACGCTGCGCTCAGAGTGTGCCCTGATCCAGACGCACGTGGCTGGAGACATCCTGAGCCCAGGTTGTGGAGGACACCAGCCAGCAGTATCCATCTCGGCTGCAGATGTTCGTAGAAACACGAGAAAAACATACACAGAGAAAACCAAGTCCTGTGGGGAAACAGGAACGAAATGGCCACCCTCCCTGGTGGGGACAGCGCCCCTTTCCCCCTCGGGAGAGGCTTTTTATTGGTTTCATTTGCATAAGAATTCAGGTAAAGCTCATTACTCATTGCCAGGAAGTAAGGATCAAACAATAGATAACAAGGAAGTCTGAGGGCCTATTTTGAGTCAGGGTCAAAGAGCTGTAAGACTTTGAGGAGCAAACTTACTTCTTCCCTGGACCCTTATCATTCAACTGAGAGCATTCTAAACAAAGCAGGTTTCACAGGATTTTACATATTCTTTCTGAGGCCTGATCACCCGGGGAACCCGCCCTTTTCAGCACAGAGCTGCACCACCCTCTGTCATTGTTTCAGGCTTAGGTGGAGCAAGGGAAGTAAGGCAGCCAAGAGATAAGGAGATTTTCTCACAGACAATGAGGACTCAGGCTATGTCAAAGCCAAGGGGTGAGGGTCCATCACCCCCTTTTGCTGTAGCCCCCAAAGTCCTTCTTTGGGCGACCTCCCAAGTGATTGTGCCTGTCTTAGGTCGTTCCCCCCTTGGGGAATCTTACCCGTCATTGGCTAACTGACCAAGCATTGGGGACCAGGCAGGGTGAAGTGAAAGGAGCAGAAGCGGCACCCCTGCCAGGGAGATAAGCTTTTGTCTCCTTGCTGGCTTCCGATCCAAGGCCATTCCCTCAGACTCAGCCTTGGTGGGGGTTACAGCTCCTGATACCAGGCAGGGCGGTCCCCAACACCAGGTGAGATCGTACTGGAGTGCACCCTAACTGCAAGTGACCCTTGTCCTTGCAAGAGACAGACACAGAGGGAGAGAAACAACCTGTGACAACCAGGCAGAGACCAGAGGGACGCAGCCACACGCGGGGGACTGACGGCTACCACCAGGGCCCCGGCTGGAGCCTCAGGGACATGCTGGACCTCTGACTCCAAAACTGTGGGCTACAAGTTTCCGTCTCAGGCCGCCAACCTTGCAGCACTCTCGGGGGGCCACCTCGGAACACGAGTCCATGCTGCAGCCGAGGGTCTGGGAGTCGACTCCCCGAACAGCACCTGGGTCTGCACACCCCGAGGAGTCGGCCCTCCATGGGGACATCGGCTTCCAGGACTCACGCCGGATGCTGCCTAGACGCTCCCCAGGGAGGACGGACAGACAGACGCCGGGCCCACGGAGAGTGGGTCCTGGATGCAAAGGCAGGGAGGGGACTGGGGGCAGGGGAACCATCCTGGGTCCCAGGATGGGACTAGGGGTCCGGCCCAGGGTGACCGCCTGCCTACCAGAAGTTAAGAACCAGCAAATGAGGAGAAAGGACAGCTTCAGCTTCCTGAAAATGGAGAGAAAAATATCAAATATCTTTCCTTGCTTGAAATTCTGCTTGAAAAAATAGGTTGAAACTATGTCTTTCTCCTTGTTTCCATAACAAATGAAGAAATATTGACAAAGCAGCAAATGGTTGAAATCAGCAACAAAAGTGTCCAAATACAGCTGTTTGTTATGGTTCTCAAAAGCTAGGCTTTTTTTTTAAATTTGTTTATTTTTTATAAAGAGGGGAAGGGAAGGAAAAGTAGACAGAATCACTGATGTGTGAGAGAAGAATCTACCAGTTGTCTCTCTCATGCCCCCAGCCAGGAACCTGGCTCACAACCCATGCAAGTGCCCTGACTGGGAATCGAACCAATGACCTTTCAGTTCACAGGCTGCTGCTCAATCCACTGAGCCACACCAATCACGGCAAAAGCCTGACTTCTTAAAAATCACTTACAAACCAATCCTTTAGTCTCTAGGGTAGGATACACCCACTTGGATTCGTTTCAAAGCTGCCCCAGGACCAGTGTTGTTAAAAGTACTAACAGTCCAAGCTTTAGAGCTAAAAAATCACAACTTCAGTGAGTTACTTTGAAACACAAGTTACCTTCACTCCAGAGTGCAGCTCCGGTTTCTCGGATCCTGCTTCATTCTAGGCATGTACCCAGTGACTGGGGGGGGGGGGGGGGGGGGGCGGCGGCCGGGAGGGCAGGAGGGACGCAGCATGAGGGGAGTGGAGAGTGGAGGGAAGACGAAGATGGGGTAATAGAAGAAAGCCGAGGCTGCACTGCAGCTCCGTGCATACCCCGCGGCCCTGCAGGGAGCCTGGTGGTGCAGGCGCCTTCCCCAGACAGACAGCAGTGCCCCGGGGTTTGCCCTGTGGCTCCCGGGATCCCTCCTGTAACAGAGGTTGCGCAAGCGCCCACCTCCACGAGGAGACAGAAGGAGCATCCCTTCCCACGTGTGCTTCCAGCGTGCGCACGGCGCCGGCTCCAGCAGAAGTCGGCCATCCTGCAGGGGCCCCCCTGGGGTTCTCGCTGTCACAGGAAGCGCGTTTGGAGCTCCCCTAGGTTTAGGTGGGACCCTGGCCTTGCCATCGGGGGCCAAGAGTCTGGCTGTGATTGTGAAGACAAGGGGACACATTCATGCTGACAGCGCGGGACAGCGTCTGGCGCCCCAGGGATGAGTGCTCCAGAGTGTCGGGTGATAAAAATGACAATGACACTACGCATAAACACAGTGACCGTATAAATTGTAATTACAGTACATTGAACTGTATTCACCCGCAGCCCCATTAGCCCGGAGAGTAATAGGAGATGAATAATAAAATGAACATTGAAACTCCCGGTGTCGATGTAAGTTCTGGAGGAGGCGCTTTGGCAAACCAGAGCGATGCCACGGCCAGACTCCTTCCCGAGATAAGTAAATGGTAAACAAACCAAAGGAAGAAATGCCTCCCCCGGCGTAATTTTAAATCTCACGTGTACTCAAGGCAACCTCTCTGAGCCCCCTGAGTTCTCCTGTCCCCCGGGGGGGATGCCACGCGGTCTCCAGTAGCAACAGTCCCCAGGAGCGGGGCGCTTCCACTCACCGCAGGCCCCGGGGGCTTCGGCACTCCTCACTTCGATCCCTTTGGTGTCACCGCCCCTCTTCCAGACATGCCCCTTGCAGTGGCGCTGACCCACGCGTCTCAGGCAGTGACCCCGGCGCCCCTCGTGCCTGGAGGAAGCACGGAGGCACTTCCCGTGGAAATCCTGGGTAGGTGAGTGCCGAAAAGCAGTGCGAGGGTCCTGACAGTCACTTTTGTTGGTCTGAGCTACCTGTGGTGAAGCCGCACCCGCACGTCTGTGTCAAAGCCCGCGGACCCCCAGTGGCCCCCTGACCTCAGCACGTCCACGACAGGAGGCGTGGTTCTTGTTCCAGGCACGTGTTTATTGAAATCTGAATCAAGGATTCCCCTGTGGGGCACTTTCCCATGTGACACAGCGCCTGTCCCCACCCCCGACGTTCACGCTAACTCGAACCTTCAGTGACAAAAAAGGCAGAGGGGGATACATGGCAACGGCTACAAAAATTTATACTCTGGGATGACAAAACAATCCCTTCCCAATGCGTCAGTGATTTCTGAAGAACCCCGGCACCTGGCGGCGGCCAGCGTGCCCATGGACACTTGCACAGTCACAGCTACCCACGGAGCACGGACAACTCCAGAGCCGTGCCCCAGGCTCCCACGGAGGAAGAGGCCCGGGTCGGAGAAAGCAGTCGGAGGTGAGCGGCCAGTCCTTCGAGCCTTGCCACCATCCCCCCCGGTTCACCACCAACGGCTTGGGGTCTCCAGAAATCAGACTCCAAATGTCCCACCATCTCTTTCAAACGAGCGTTTTAACAAGTGAGGACACCGGCATTTCCCTATAAGAACACACACACAGGTTTTGCCTCCAAATGAGCAATTTTTAAAATTGAGAACCTGTGTGACCGAACATTTCCCCACGATGATGACCTCTGAGCCGAGAGAAGAGGCCGTCGGGATGTCCTCTCCCGGCTCACACATCTGTCTGTCTGTCTGTCTGTGGCTGGTGCTTCTGAACCAAAGGAGAGACGCAGTCTCTTTTCTACGTCCTACGGGCCCCTTTCTCCTCCGACCGCCTATCTCAGGAAGAACAATGTTTTGGAAATCCTTACGCTATCATTCCCAGGGCCTTTCTCAATCTCCTTGGAAAAGAAACTACATTGGAGACGCACGGTACCAAGTGAGCCCACCTGGTTTCCCCTCCTTCCTCACGCCATGGAGGCCGCGGGGGCCTGAATGGCACACTAAGGGCTCACTAAGCAACCAGGGATTTTGCACACGAGAGGCAGTTACACACCCAATCGACAGGCACACGTGGTGTTGTATTGGAAAAGCCAGGTGTATTTCTAAGAGGTCACGCCCACGCCGACAGTGAGTACGTGACGCGGCCGCGGGGCAGCGGAGCAGAGCTCACGCATTAACCAGCACCCGCGGGAGTGCGAGAGCAGGGAGAGGAGAACAGGTCCTTCGGGTTCGTTCCATGTCTCGTGGGGGAGGAGGGGGACGGGCTCGGTGAAATCACGTTCAGGTGAGGGTTCCGTCAGTCGCGGCAGTGAACTCGGGCCTCGCTCTTCCCGGCCCAAAGCCGTCTGTCCGCCCGCGGGCCTCTGAGGACGGGGTCAGTCCTCCGCCGTGTAGAAGTGGTACATCAGGCCCACGGCCAGCGCCGAGAGGGCTGGGATCGCCCAGTTGGTCCACCAGCTGGAAAGGAACGGCAGTGACGCTCGCGTGGTGCTCTCGGCTCGGCACCTGCGCGCCTCCCGAGCACCACGGAAGTCCCCTCTCTGACCTCCCTGGGTGAGACGGTGACTCCTGCTAAAAGGGACGCGGCTGGTACCCGTCTGGCAACTGCTCTACGGTTCTTGCCTTATGAGAAAACTGATGGCTACCCCCCGCCGACCTCCACGTACATCTACTTCTGTAAACTTGTACAGAGAGCTAGGAACCACCCCCCCAAAAGCTGCTAGGAGCCAGGACTAGGGACTCGCCTTAAGGACATCAAGTCTGGGCACGCGTCGCCAGCTCACACAGGGAGTACTCCCCACAGGTTTCACTCTGGTGCCATGTATCTGTTAAGAACTTAAAACGGCACGAAACTGAGAACCAGAAGCCGAGGCCCACACTTTGGCAGAGCCGTGGGCAAGCTCCACGGCCAAGGGCGAATCCCAGGCCCTGAGCTGGAAGAGAGGGGAGGGCTCTGACCCGGCCGGTGACCGAGGTCGCTGCCAGCACCGCCGGTCTGCCCTGGGGACTCTGTGCTGGAAACCTGATCTGTACCCAAGTGCAGCAGACTCGCCGTGTTGACAAGCGGCGTGCCCAGACTCCCTGATCCGCGTGTGGCCCACGGGGGGAGGCTCACAGAGTCCCTACTCCTACTCGCCACGCTGCTCAGTCCCGAGGCCCAGAATTACAGGTCGGGGCGGGACCGGAGCTGGACTTGCCCGTCATTTCTTAGGGAAGAGGAATTAATATACAGGCTTGAGAGTCTGAGCAAAGCCGGACAACACCCAGGGCCACCCCCACTTCCTGTCATACAATGTCCGTCCTTTGCCCCCTGCACACACCCACCCATTCAAAGAGCCGGTTTGACACAAAGGTCTTGGCTGCAGGAGGATTCCAGGTGACTCTGCACCCTAGGGAGGGGGGGCTTTCAGTGTCCCTTCCGGAAGAAACCGTGTGACCATGAAGAGGAAGGCGGATGACCGCCAGGAGGCGGGGAAGGTGCAAGACGGGGCGGTCACCTTCGACAGGGCAAAGCTGCATCAGCATCACTCTGTGCTCGTGGGGCGGGGCTCGGGTCCCCGATATATAGCCATCTGGTGGCAATGACGCAAGTCAATGTACCAGAGCTGCCAAAAATGTTCTTACAACCTTGGACTTACGTCCAGAAATCTGGGCCGCGGAACAAGCGATGCACGCCTCACGCGGACTGCTGGGGCAGTTCCGGGGCCGGGGCCCACCGGCCCGGTGCCTCCGCGGGAGCACGGCGGCCGCCAGGACCGGCCATGCCCCAGCGAGGAAGGACAGCAGACATCGGCTGGGGAGTGAAAGGAGCCCCGACGTGTCCTGCTGTTCCTCGGGGCAGACACAGCGGGAGGGCGAGATCCGGTCGTTCCGGAGAACGCCCGCAGTCCGAGCTGTCTGCGTTTCAGGGAGGAACGCCCCGAGCAGTCGGGGTGCCGAGTGGAGACGACCCCGGGTGTCCCGAGGTCAGAGGGAGACGCCTCCAGCCCTCTGAGTGTATGAGCCCCCCCCCGCCCCAGATCACAAGGACAGTCGGAGAGAAAACTAGCACCTACCTGTAATTAGAGTCCATTGTGGTGATGAGGGTCTCCTGAAACGGAGAAAAGAAGTAAGGTGAGCCAAAGGGGACAATGGGCCGAAAACCTGCTTTAACATAAGGTCACGGTGTTTCACACAACGTGTGCTTCACAAAGACACTGGGCGGGAAAGTTACATCATATACTCCTTCCACTAAAATGCCTAAGTTCACCATTTGTCTCAGGAGAAAAAAGTTTAAGGAAGATCTATATCTAAATTGCTTATGAACATAACCTAGATAATTTGGAAGAAACTGCTAAAAACGAACAGGCTACATAAAGTATCCCATGCACACAGATATCTAAACACTTAAACATAGAAAAGGACAATGGGCGTGATTTACACACGCACACAACCCCACCGTTATCTTGGGCAAGAGGATTTCAGTCTTCAAAACCATGAATGAAACGGTCAATTAAAAACACGTATTTCATTCAGATCTTACATGCAGTAAAAGTGTCCCCAAATTACATTAAAAGACACGTCAGCTGAAAAGAAAAAAAAATGAGAACTGCCATTTCAATTGTAGCACTCTGGATACACTTGAACTCCGACCAGACAGTTCTAGAAAGGCACTGGAGGCCTCGGGGACCGACCCCACACACACTGCCACCCACCAGGAACCTCTAAATAAGGACGCCCTGCACACGAGGTCTTCGTCAACCCCGGCCTGTTCACCCCCCAGCAGCCGCTTCTGGGAGTCCTCGCCAACCCCAGGAGCGTGACCCCGGAGGGTGCTGGGAAAGGCACACTTTCCCAAAGAGCCCAATAACCAAGGCCTCGTGAAACACAGACGTTTCCAGGCTCACAAACGGGTTAGGAAGCGTTGTTTTAGAATTCCACACCAGCAGAAGCATTATTAGCGTCTCAAAGGAAGCCGGCTGTCAACAATGCCGCCGTGTTAGAGTTCATCTCTGCAGTGTCCCAAAGCACGGGACAGAAGCCACTAGCAACACAGGCGGCGCTGAGGCGAGGCTCCACACGGCGAAGCACGCGGACAAAGCTCCCGCGGACGGGCAGGAGCCCGTGCGGGGCGAGCCAGGAAAGCGGTGCGGCAGCCCACCCACCTGGGAACACGGCCGTTAACATTCCTGACACGGGAGCGGGGAGGAAACGAGTCATTGAGAAAGAAAACTGGACAGTTAGTATCTTTCGGAGCAACGGTCAGTCTCAGAGATGACAAAAAGCATTCACGGCTGCCGCGAGGCGATTTTTCAGGTTTGCTGTATTACAAGTAAAACTAGCAAAGGTGCTTCAAAGTAACTGAAATACGCAAAAATGTCATTGAGCTATGAGGAGAAAGACCCAGTCAGCTCTGAAACCCAACAGTCTGTGGAAGGCAGAACCTGGTCACACTGGAGAGCCACGCCTGAACCAGCAAACAGCGGGCAAACGTGCACCGTCCTTCTACCAGGCTGAGCTCAGGCATGTGCGTTCCCCTGAACAGGCCTCCATGGCCTGGCCCCGCCCTGCCCCTCCTCGGGTGCACCCGAGCACTGAGGCTGAAGCACTGCTAGTGCCTCATCGTCACCATTGGCAACAACAGTGACCTTGGAAAGAGCTGAGCTTTAAAGATCGTGTCCATCGATTGCTTGGTGTCTGTCAGGCTCTTAACCCAGGATGCCTGAGAATCGAAGCAAGCTTGAAGTACCAGTTCAGTGCAAAGGAGATGGTCTCTCCTGTCCTCACTGCAAAGGGGCTAAGCTGGGCTTTGGGGGCGCACCCCTAACCCGCAGGTCAACGAGGAACAGGGAGAAAACACCATGGTGTGCCCCACGGGCTCTGCCACCTGCTCACTCCGTGACCTTGAGGGGCTCCACCTCAGCTGGGCTAACAATGAAAACGGTGCATGGTAAGCTCTACATAAAAGCCTGCAAAGCCCATCCAGCTCCGGCAGGTCAAAGTCATGTCGTTACTAAGCTCACCTGACGTAGCCCACTCTTTCACTGAACTCGTCCCTGAGAATACTGCCAACAGACTGACCCTTCCCTGCAGAGCCCAGAGCCGACCTACGCTTCAGAGGCTGCAGCTGGCAAGCCTGCAGTGGCTGCTGGCCGGGGGGCTGCAGGTCAAAGGTCAGGGCACGGTCTGAGTGCCATTATCTTCGCCAGCCCCGGGCCCACAGGGGTGCCGTGAGAACCAGGTACAGTCACACGGACAACAATGCTGTGAAGGCTACAACCAAGAAAAGGTACTGCCCACCACTAAAATCCTCCATGGGAGCAACCTGGTGGATATGGATGCGTTTAGTCCAAAGCCCATTATTTCTACGTCTGCAGAGATCTTACTCTGGCAACCTGCGTCTGTTTTCCTTGGGGCACGTTCAAGCGAATAATCTTCGCTGCATCTGATGTCACAACTCAACCGTGCAGGTGTTTCAAGCAGGCAACGTTTCCACACTTCAGACCCCAGCGTTCGCTGATCAGTCTGCAGACAGACGGGCGGTCACACAGACACACGCAACGAAGGCGGCCTCTGAGGACACGCCCTTCTTCTGGTAAACCGGGGGCACGGCCTACAAAGGGGGCCACGTGTTTTCTTCCGCCGTGTTTGCTCACGGCCTGTAAGAAAAAGAGCAAGCTCTTGGAGCCCGCCTCCCTCCAGTCCTGCTCTAAGGGGAGCAGAGTTACCTGGGTTCTAAGAGCAAACAGAGGGGAAGAGAGTCTGTCATTCAAAAATAAGGCCTGACGGTGGGAGGCTGTGGCCCTGACAGTGGGCGGCTGTAGCCCTGGCAGTGGAGACTGCAGCCCTGACCGATGCCTTCTGCTCGTGGGCATCCTGGTTCACAGCGTAGTCGGACTTGCATCAGATCTAAGTTCACGTAATGAGCCTTACCAAACCCTTGTTTGATGACAGCCCAATGATTTGCACCAAGATTATTAAAGACGGAATCCCTAACAGGAGAAAATATACTTTTTTCCCTGACAGGCTTTGGAGAATAAGCAAATGGTTCAATGCACCCCGGAATTTCAGTGGTGTAAAAAGTCGCCTCAGGAAAGGCGCGAAAGCCATACAAGATTCTCAGCAACTGTCACAGAGCCAATCCGAAGTCCAAGTCCATTTTTTATCTCCCCAAAGTACTGGGATCAGCAACATGGGCCCGAGCCTCCCTTGAATCAGGAAAGGAGCGGACATGGCACAACTGCGTCATGCAGACTCTATATTGTTCCATCCGGGGTGCCAAGGTCAACGGCGCCTCCATGCTCTGCTGGATTAATTGCTTGACTTTCTTGCCAATTAAATTTAGACAATGTCTTGTCAGCAGCCACTGGCACAGGAGTTCACAAGATCTTACTAGGCGCTCTGTGTGCAGCCGCACGCTTGTGCCCTCTCCAGTAAAACCAAGGACATCGTTGGAGACAGAGAAGGGACACTTTCTGTCACTTGTTTTAAGCACAGCTTCCCCACAGTCCTTTAACTACGGGCCAAGAACTAGTCTCCCGCTCGCACTGCTGGGGAACTCGGGCTGCCATGGCCCCTTCTCACCGCGGATTCATCTCCCGACGTGAGCGAGGCCGGAGGGAAGGGCTGCGGAATCGGGGCACACCACTAGGATTACCAGAGTTATTTTCCTTTCCTAAGGAAAATTGCCTCAAAACGTTGCTATTTAATTTGAACAACATTCAGTTTAGGCAGGAGGTGTTTCCCAAACATCGACGGCGTCCTGGAGGCGTGGAGAGGAAGACAGGGGTTGTGTCCCCAAAGGCTTGAGTGTGAGCCTCCTGCTCCAGTTTACACTCTCTGGAAACCATGCTGCCACAGCCTTCACAGCAGAGGCACAGCGCTAGTTACGAAAGGTAGCTCTTGCACAGGTACTCGTTGGTCATCACGGTGGGAAAGGATTTTAGGTGTTGAGAGTCTCGTGCAGAGAACACGCAACTCCCCTGATCGGTCACACCGAGACCGGTCTATGCGGACAGAAGGGGCCACTGAGCCAGCCCGGCAGCTCCGTGTCCGTCCAGCCCGGCGGCCTCGGTCAGGCCGGGGGGAGACCTCCGCCCTCTGCTGTGCCGGAGTGGCACCCAGCGTCGGTAACCACAGCCAGTGAGACACGCGAGACGGTCACACTTACCGCGGGCTTCTGTATCTTCGCCCTGTCGTCCTGCAATGAAAAACACGGCACGTCACAGGACGGAAAATGTCTACGGAGGTGCCGTCTGCAAGGTGCTCGCTCTCTCTGAGGTTTCTAAAATACATCATTTTAGGTTCACCTGTCCAGGTTGTGGAACGTGTTTGAGCCTTCTGACTCGACTGCAAAAATTATTCTCAGATCAAGTGCTGACAGGTGGTCTGACCTAGAGTTCCAAAGGTCAGAGCGGCACCCCCGGGAGTCGTACTGACCTGTGGGTGAGCACAGGCACTGATGGGTCTCGGGTTCCTGTCATATTCCAGGGGACAGCTGAGTAATCAGGTTCTTCCCGGCTATCCATCCTCGCAAACTGCCGTTAGGGTGTGTGTGTGTGTGTGTGTGTGCGCGTGCACACGCAGGTGTGTGTATGTGTACATGCACTGTGTGTGTGTGTAACTGGTGTGATACCCTCAGTAAATCCCCACAGTCTCCCAGTGGTAGGGTCATAATCTACCTAAACCCCCAGCTGCGTCAGTTCAAGGTCAAGTGTGTCTGAAGGCTGACCACTCGTGAGCCCAAAAGGCGGATGAGATAAAAATGCTGCCGGCCTGGCCTAAAACCCACCGTAAAACTGCTCCCTTTGGTGAAGGACAAGGACGCAGGTATGTGGGCCAGTAAAACTTCCAGATAAACGAAGCTTATTGTCTCAAAGTGCCCTCTCCTTCCCCCGAAACCCGCCCCCACCCAGTGGAACGACGGAAATGCTCTGAACAGCCCCCTCCCCGGGCTTCCCCCCAACCAGCGCCCCCCCCCACAGCCTCCCCTTCACGCGCCGCCGTGACAAGATGCACCGGTCCCACGACAGAACTTCCCGGCTACTCACCGGGTGCAGCTCCCCGATGATGTAGGTTTTGGACATCTCCCGGGCATCCGTAGAGTGCCCGACGTCCTCGAAGTTCTCGGTAGCGTCGCCCCCGGCCTGTTCCCGCAGGACTTCCTCCCCGCCGGGGTGCTGTGCGAGGGACAGAGAGAGAGACAGACTCAGAAAATCATGACAGACGGTCTTTTTCCAAGCAAATGGGGTCAAGGAAGCGGCCAGTTTATTCAACCAGACAGTTTGCTCCGGAAGGCACAGACGACAACACGTGAGGGCAGCGCGGCCCTGACGCGGGCACAGACCCGCACTCCTTCGTCTCCCAGGGCCTTCTCGAAGGTGCGGGGAGAAGCCCTCTCCCACGGAAAGTAAGGCGTCCCTTTCTGGGTCATTCTGATCGCATAGAGCAGGAGGCAGCTATTTTTCATCCTTTGACAACACCCTCTTTGCTTTTCCGGAAAGCACTCAAAATTGCCCTTCTTAATTTTTAGCTAATCTCTTTTTCCTTGAGTCCTATCCCTTTGACCTCGTGGGCCCCGGTGTGCACGTACGCCTTTATACCGTAGATGACGGTGCACCTTTGAAGAGCTCTGTGTGTGCCCGCCCGGTGCAGAGCGGGTGCAGCCGGTGGGCAGGTAAGTGAGCCCCCTGCCTCGCAGAACTCACCTTCTGGTCAGAAGGCACAGAAAAGCAGGCAGGGGCCATAGTAACTTGGCTACGTCGCGGACAGGGAACGGAAGCAAAGAGGGAAGGAAGAGCTCAGCTCTCCCCTCCAGTGCTTGCAGCTGCCTGGATGGCAAAACCAGCCAAGGCTGGTCCCGTGCAGGGCCTGACAGGTGCGCCCAGTCACGGAGACAGGCGCGGGCAAGGAGAGGCATTACCAGCCCAGCAGAGGGAGCGTGCTCGATTATATCACCCTCAACGCCTTCCTAGGGGAAAAGACCTTCTTAAATTGAACCTCATTATTACCTTAGATCAGGGGAGACAAACTCATGTTCACCGGGGGCCACATCAGCCTTGCGGTTGCCTTCCAAGGGCCGAGTGTAATTTTAGGACCGCATAAATGGAACTACTCCTTAACAGTTAAGCGAGAGCTCTGGGCTGCCGCCGGGTAGAAGCAAGATGCTAGGCGGGATGAAACCAGGTGGGGGGCCGGAGTCGGCCCACAGGCCTGGGGTCTGCCAGCTGCACTGTAGATCCAAGGCACCGTGACCTTGAGCAAAGCACCTGTCCGTGTCCAGTAACTAAGGAAAACAGGTCTCGCTGGCACAACTGACCATCGTTTCTTCTTAATTTCTGCCAACAGGGGCAGATGTAAAGGCACATAACCCACCTTAGAAAGGTGGACAATTGTTCTGGTTTGCAATCTGTTTCTCCTCCTCCTTTGTTTAAACATAGCAGTGCTAAACAAACTTATTTTTCTCTTCTATTTGTAAAAGTAATCCCTCTACATTGCAGAAAAACTGGAAAGCACAAAGAGAAAATAAAAATCACCTGTATCACCCATAATCTTGCCATCCAGAGAAACCTGGAGACACACGTATGTGCATATGTGTGAATAATTTTTAAAAGAAAACCGATTGCTACCAGATGCACCCAGTTTCGTTAGATAAAAAGTAGGTTACCACACATGGCACAGAGACAGTATGCCTGGCGTCATGCCTGCTACGTGAACTTGGGAAAATAATGGCACTGATATAGTTTCTGAGGATCGAATGTGTTGTTATATGTGTCTGGTGGCACATAATGTATGAGCAGTAAGTATTATCCAGCATCTTTATTAGAAATTTTCCATCATTAGCCCTCAGCGTGGCTTTGTAAACGGCTGCACACTGTTACACCGCGTGGGTATTTCCAAACTCATTTAAGTGTCTCCCACTGGGGCATCCGGGGTATGGGAAGCCCCATAAACAAGCATGGGATGCAGGGCGGAGGTACAGGCTCACCCCTACAGGCAGGGGGAAGCTTCTGGATGTATCTGCAGGCTGTGGCAATGACAACGTGGTGTGCGGACCTGGGGCAGTTGGTTTATCCTTGGGCGGGGGAGGTATCAATGAAGTGACTCACTTAGCACTCGCGGATTAGGGAAAGCCGGCCAGCCCTTCCTTCTGGGCACTGACCTCCCCGGTGAGTGGGCTGGGCGGACAAACCGCCCAGGGGAAGCCCCCGGTTTCCAGCACGGCCTGTCTCCCACGGGGAGTTCAAGTGAGGCTAAGAACACATACCGGCCTTTGATAAAGAGTCATAAAACCAGGCAAGTTCTAAAAACACAGAATTTGATTTTAAAGTGTTAACATGGAGAAAGTAAACATTCTACTTCACTGAGAGTAACACAACGTCCTTAACCTGAAATAAAAGGGCAACTTGTCAGCTCCTGATGGAGCACAAGACAGGAAAGGGGGTGTGTGCCTGGATGCAGGCCTGCATCGAGCTAGCCAGCCAGCTGTGACTTGGACCCCGCATCAGTGGTGACGCAGTTTTCCCGGGGGGGGGGGGGGGGGGGGGTGATCAGAGAGAAACTCCATGGGTTTTACCGGTTTCACTGAGCTCCATTTAAACAAAACTATATATAGCACAGAACAAGTGAATTGGTGCTAACACAGGTTTGCCCTACCCTAAAGAGTTAAACAACTAGTAAGAAAAACAAAGCCTGTAAACTGATTATTTTGGACCAAATAACTCAGGACTTGATAAGACAATAAAAAAAATACAGGAATGCCTTATTGCCATACCGGGTATGCTCCTTGAAACGGGGGAACAGACAGGCAGCGACACTCAATGAAATCTAAATCACGACACCTGGTGATTCACCTGGTCACCCTTCTCCCACCTGTAGCAACTCCGTGCGTTTTAATAAACACACTTACGTCTTAAGACTCAAGTAAACACTCTCCCTCACCTGCCAGAGGTCGTGACAAAGAAAACCTGGGGACGTGGCCGTGGGTGCCGCCTAGTTCCGAGGTGGGCATGTCTGCGACCCCTGTCCGGAAGCCCGCAGAGCACGGACGACGTCTTTCGGGACCAGCTACAGAGTGCGGGGTGGCCCCAGGACAAGACAAGCTTCGGAGAAGGACAGTGGTGGAGTAACTCGGAGGGAGGGCAAAGGCCATCTGAGGCTTTTCTGGGGAAAAGGCCACACGCAGGCAAGACTAGGCGTAAGAGGCAGAATTCTCCGGAAAAACTCTGAGCCACCTGGGAACCCTGGGACCTCCCTCCTGCCATGGGCATGGGCCAGCCCCAGCGGCAGAGCCTGGACAGACGCAGGGCAGGGCCTGGGGGACAGGCAGGAGGACAACGGGAATACCGGCACCTTCCCCCGAGCGTCCTTCTCACCCAGAGGTCCCGTTTCTCCCGAGGAGGACGTGTCTCCCATTTGCCTTAGGTGTCAGCTCACCCGACACCTGCACAGTCACACGCACAGTGTGCTGCCACATGCTGGGTCCGCGGTCGGTAGTGGTGGCAGCGAAGAGAGGCGAGCGGCACAGTAACACAGACACGTCAGTGGTGGGGGGCCCCCCCACCCCCCGCACTGGCAAATCCCTGACATCTTCCCATCTTCCGTGCCCCTCGGCTCCCCCCAGAGCCGCCCCCCCACCCTGGGCCTGCAGCTCCGACCTCAGTCTGCATCGCAGCCCCCGCACTTCCCCCCCCCCCAGGCGTGATTTCCTCCACCCCCCGCCGTGCTGCCACTCTGAAGGGCATCGGGGTGCGGAGCCCTTGGCTGGGCTCAGGTCTGAAAGGCCCTGCCCCGAGCCCCCACCCGGGGGTCTCCGTCTCCCCACTCAGCCCCACCCAAGTTGTCTTTGGGTCGCGGCGTCGGTGAGAGTCCTGAGGACAGGGACTCCGTCTGTCCTGTCCCTCGCTGTCGCCCTGGTACCTGGTGCAACGCCTGGCACACGCAGATAAAAACACACAGGTAACTTTCAGACAAACAAATAAGATATGCACAGATCGTCCCACTCGGGCTTTGAAACCGTGAGCTGTGACCAGCCAGCGGTCAACGACCGTCTTCCCAGGCCAGCCTCGTCCCACTCCCCGCTTCCTGAACTAACAGTAGCTCTGACCCTATCATTCCACATTTAATTGCTGTTCAGCCCCTTTAATCAAAATATTTACTGGCCCGTGTGTGAAAGGCATTGTGTGGGACACGAGAAAGTACACACACAAAAAACGGTGTGATTTGGTCCCGAAGGAGCACGCAGTCACTCTGAGGTCAAAGGAACAGCGCAGAGATGGCCGGCGGCCTTCCTCGACGCCACCTGGGAGCTGGGATCGCTCGAGAATCACCCGGCAGGTCCTAAACTCGCAGTCACGGGAGACGCGAGCATGAACTCGTATCACCTGCCCTGGGAGGCAGGACTGAAGGAGTCGCACGGCTGCTGGGTGCAGCCACGGACCACGCACACCCGCTTCAGGAGAGGAGGCCCCCTGGGTGTGAACTGAAAGGCGCCCCCTCTGCAGGTGAGGGGCTCACAGGTGAGGGCCACGGGCTAGAACAGGAGTCCGGCCCGCGCCAAGCTGCCCTGGGAGAAAAAGCAGCATCTCTCTGGGCGGGAGCGGCCAACAGAAAAGCTGCAGTTGGCCGGGGACCAGGGGACTCTTCTCTGTGGCTCTGTGGCGGTTCTCAGGATCCAGTCCCACCTGTTTCACCGCCTGCCGGCCCTGGGGCACTGGAGGGGGAGGGCCGGAGTGCCCGTACACCCAGTGCAATCGAGCCTTGCACGACACAGTGCATTCTGGACTGTGCGTGTATTTGGTTGGACGTACAGTCAGAGCTCCACGGCTCCCGTCCTCCTCCCACAACCGGTCAAGGTCTGACCCCCTGAGGGGGTCTTTTGGGCTTTCTGGTCCCACTTTACTTAACGCGAGAAGTACAGGTGTCACCGTACTTGTGGATGTCCAAGTTCAGGGTCTCCCAAGAGCATATGAAAATGAGAGACACACACAAAGGAGGAGGAAAACAGAACGTGTTAAATGAGCATCAGTAAGTTCAAGAAAAGGACAGGTACTCCTGTTGACGATGGGCAATACGGGGGAACCTCTGGGCCGTACTGGGGCGACTCCTCGTGCCAGCGCCCTTGGGGGGTGAGGCCGCCCCTCCCCCGAGGGTCAGTCATTCCCGTGGAGGGCACTTGCTGAGCCTGTGCGGGGCTGGATGACAGAAAAGGTAGGGCTCCTGCTTTCTAAAAAAAAGTAAGAGCTCAAAATGCAAGAACGTGTTACGAACTTGGTGAGTTTTTCCTCGCCGGGCACCAAATCCCGTAGCGGGTGGAGCAGCAGGGACGGTCCTTCGGGCGAGGCTCACGGACAGAACACCTGCGGACTCTCACGTCATCTCCGGCTCGCAGGGCCAGGTGTGTCCAGGCCAACGCCGCCGAGTCACTCACTGTGAGAAGTCCGCAGAGTCAAACCCAGCGACCCGCAGGTCCCTTTCCGGCTAGAAGCCAGCCTGGCCGCGGTCCCGCCCGCCCTTCCTCTCTCAGAACACACGGCGGCGGCAGGAACGTGCTCCGACAGGATGCACGCGGAGTGCAGGCGGAGGGCAAGGCTCCTGGCACTGCTTCCCGCAGGGGAGAGACCAAGGTTACCGGCTGAACACACGTGCACGGCCCCGCCGCGGAGGCCCTCTGGGGGGCTGCAAGCAAAACCAGAGCTCCGGGGCTCTCCCCGAGACGACAGGTGCCCCGCGTTCGGGGCTACGAGGCTCAACCGTTCGTGCCCCGGGTCGGCATGTTCAACGTCTCCACCTCTTGGCACACGTACACCAACTACCGAAACTCTGCGGCACACCAAAAACACATGTTTTTTGCTGACCTGACAAAAAATAGGAATAATTTTGATTGATTTCCAAAAAAACATAATAGTAATAGTCATTACCTGTCCTTTATGCTCCAAAGTGACTTTTTAAAAACTCAAGTGCCTATACTTGCATATGAGGATTTCTTGTACCAAGAATTAACCAACCAGGTGCACCCTTATTATGCAACATGACCAATGAGATGCAACTCTATTAAATGACCTATACACTTATGGTTCAAGGCAGGGCATTCACACTGGACGGCCGTTTTGTTGTGCTGGCTGTTGTCATTTTTTTAATTTGACAGTCTAAGGGAAAAGAGGTCAGTGCCCCTGACTAAATAGTCAGGTATTGTGTGTTTTAAAACTTCTTGCAGCACACCAGTTGAAAATCACCACTCTAGGTCATTACAAAAAAGAACGTGACCCAAACGTAATGGGGAATCCTCCCATGTCCCATCAAGGCCATGCCAGTACTGTCTGGCCAGTGCCCAGGGGGCTGCTGCCCTCCCCCTCCTCCTAACCCACTTCACTATAACTAGGGGAGAAAGAGGTAACACAGGCAACATGCAACTTTTTTCAAATGAAAACATGAATCCAATTTCCCATGCACAGAAGGAAAAAAAAAGAAGTATATCGGACTAAAATAGCAGAAGATGCTCCCCCAGAACAAGACAGCGCAGACAGACCGGGGTCAGATATGGAGAAAGGAGAAGGGATGCAGCGTGGCCTTGCATTTCTTCTGAATGTGGAGAGGCCAAGGATCAGAGAGACCACAAGGAGAGCGGCCTCAGACCTGTCTTCGAATGAGGCTGGCGAGAAGCGATAGGTAAAGGAACGGACGCATTCCCAGAGATGCCACAGTACGCAGGACATATTAAATTGCGGGACAATTCTATTTCACGTGCAGTAGTGTGCGCTAGAAATGATCTATAGAAACTGGCAACTAGCAAGATAAAAACGATAGGCTTCGATGCCACTCCTGATGCCGATCATTTCGATCCATAAACTCGTAATGTGTAGGCAATAATCTTAAGGAGACAGAAACGTGAGCTGAGTCGGTCCCTCTAGACCCAAATACGCGCGGCCGGCGACCCCACTGAACCAGAAACCGATCACGGAGCAGAAACACTCTCGCGGGCCCTTCTTCATTCCCGCTGTGTGTTCCGACGGTTGTTGTACGGCTCCTTAGGTTCTCCGCCCACACGATGGAGACGAGTACGCACTGTACTTTTGGCATGACCTTCGCTAGTTATGTCCCCCTTTAACACAAATAAGGTGAGCTGAGCTTATTGCCCCAAAGTACGCCTCTCTGGGGTGGGGACTACTACGTCATGCTGGCTCACTAGTTGTAGGCAGCGGCAGGTGAGGAGGAAGCTCTGCACACCAAGTGGAAGTTCCAGCCGTGCGCGGATGCTCGCCTTCGTAGGGGACACGCCCACCTACGAGGGTGTCTCCCGCACGGCGCCAGGCCTGCACCGTCAGGGCACCAGGCAGGACTCACATCTGCCCCATAACCTTGCCCTTGTCTGCTGTGCTTGTCCGGGTGGTCTCCCACAACGGACTCCCTGCCCCCAATCCCTTCTCTGCCTGTGGCGAAAGCAGCACTTCGGGGGGGTGGCTTCCGCCTTTTCCGGGGAGCTACTCACCCTTGCCGGGTCTCTCCTGTGTGTATAGAAGGTCTACGTGTTATTAAACTTGAATTTGTTTTCTCTCGCTAATCTGTCTCAGGGGAATTTGATTATTAGTCAGAAGAACCTTGAGGGCAGAAGGAAGTGATTTTTTGCCCCAACAGTTTCCTAAGTGAGAGAGTCTTAAGCTTGATACAGAATAATATTTTTACTGAGTTTTTTTACCCGAATTCCTACAATCGCTGTGTTTTAGTGGCTTTGGCAAAACAAGTGGTAGCATTTCGAAGTCGAGGGTTGGAAGGTCTTGTCTGCAGGGCAGGAGGGCCGCACATCCTTGCACACAAAGCCAGGGAGGCCTCTCATTGAGCTCACGTCTCCAGCCCTCCCCGTCCCGAGCCGTCTTCCTCCTCTGCTAGGACACTCGTCAAGGCCCTGCTGGCCGCTTCCTGTGCCCGCTCAGAAGCCCACGCGGTGAGTTTCTGCAGGCGAAGCCAAGGCCTCCCGCACTTGCCCACAAAGAGCTCCAACACCCGCGGAGCCCCGGAGGTGCCCGGGAGCAAAACCGCACCAGCTGGGGCGAACACGGCTCCTTGAGCCGACATCTGTTTCTCTCTCCCGCCAACGCTTAAGCCCGTGTGGGGGAGAAACAGCTACTTAGTAGAGATTTTTCCCAGCCTCCTTTGCAGTTGGATATGCCATGGACTAAATTCCTGCTAATGAAATGTATACATGAATTGTCAGGAGAACCTTCTAGAAGCCTGCCCTTTAGAGCACTGTGTCCCCTTTGCCCGTTGTCCATCCTGCTCTCTGGCATGGGGACGCTGCCTCTGGACTTGAACTGAGGACCAGACCTTAGCAATGGCCAAGAAGAGGAAGTGCAGCCCCAAGGGCTGGATGGGGCCAGCACGCCACACCTGGACCGCAAGGCGCATTTCCTCACAACGCCTAAATAAACTCCTGCCTTGTGTGAGCGCAGCTGTTTAGGGTTCCTCTGAGCTCGACTCTCCTTACCACGTCAGCCCCTGTCGAGACACACCTTGCGTCAGGCACCCAAGTCCAAAAGCACGAGACGTGCAAGCAAACACGCTCCCCAGTGGTGAGAAGCTTAAAGCCAAACGGGGGCAACGGTCTCCCCTCTAGACACTAAACAATTAGAGAAAGGTCAAGGCCCCGCCTTAAACTTATCCAATACGTAATCATTGGGCCACCTCATAAATACCCTTAAACACAAGCGAGGCCCCTTCAGGTTGGACCCGCACAGACAGATCAGACGCAGACGCAAGCCCTTGGGAGCAGGAGTTGGGGCTCAGGGGCTGGAGGGCACTTGGTGTGGGGCGGTTGGTGAGGGGACACGAGTGAATACAGAGAAATCCCTGAGGCCAGACGCGGGCTCCTTCTGAGTGGCAGCCGGACTGGCCCCGGGGATGCCCAGACCTGGCGTTATGTCCAGGTGTGTCCGGAAGGGGGAGGGTGTTGCCCGAGGGGATCTACGTTGGAATCGATGGGCCCAGTAAACCAGGTGACCTGCCCTCAGGGCCGAGAGCGTGCTCCGGGCCAGAGAGGCCTGGAACAGAGCCAGAGGCAGGAGGGGTCCGCCCCCTTTTCCCACCCCGCTGATTGGGCAGGGACAGGTCGTCTCATCTTGGCCTGCCCTTGAGCTGGGATCTGCCCCCTTGGCTCCCCTGGTTCTCGGGCTGCCGGAGGGACCCACCGGCGTTCCTGGTCTCAGCGGGCAGATGGCACAGCGTGGGATTGGTGGCTTTCTTCTTCCTCTCTGGGTTGTGTGTGTGTGTGTGTGTGTGTGTGTGTCCCCACTGGTTCTGTCTCTCTGGAGAGCCCAGGCTACCACAGGCTGGACGGTTAGAACGGACCACACGACGGAAGGCCGTCAGAGCAGTGTCAAGGGGCGGACAGCAAGGAGTTCCTGCAGGGCAGGGTGGCGTGTCCGAAGGCCGCAGGGTCCCTGCTAAACAGACAGCTCTGAGGGCAGGCAGACCGGGGCAGCTTGGGGCCTGTCCACCCCCCTCCTCTCTCCCCCCTCCCCAGCACACCCCCAGCTCCCTGACATGTCTGCCTCCTCCTCCTCATCTGTGGGCCAGAGATCTTGACTCAAAGGCCCCGCTGAAGGTTAAAATCCCCGAAGTTCCAAGTTTAAAAGGACCTTCAGAGACCCAATGTCCTTAAAATCACAGGCGGAGAAACCGGGACCCGGAGGAAATAAGGCTAGCGTCACACTGACAGCTCATGAAGGAGGCGGGAGCAGAGCCCCCCCCACCCCGTCTTGGTGCATGCATGTGACAGGACCATTTTTATCTTTCTGAACAAAGTGACCTTAGATGGGATGTCTTTAAAAAAAGTTTCTTCAAGCCCTGGCTGGCATAGCTCAGTGGATTGAGCGCGGGCTGCGAACCAACGTGTCGCAGGTTCGATTCCCAGTCAGGGCACATGCCTGGGTTGCAGGCCATGACCCCCAGCAACTGCACATTGATGTTTCTCTCTCTCTCTCTCTCTCTCTCCCTCCCTCCCTCCCTTCCCTCTCTAAAAATAAATAAATAAAATCTTTTTAAAAAGTTTCTTCATACATTTCCCTTTGGGAATTTAGAGGGACATCTGTCTTGCTTCTAGATGAGAAGGGACTTTGTCATTTGCCCTGCTGTCCTGGGCCTCGCCCACAAAGATTCAAAGGACACACACACACACACACACACCCCGCTCCTAGCTCATGGTGCTACCTGGCTGCCAGGTTGTCCCTGAAAAAGCCCAGGAGTGTGAGCAAAACTACACTGGGCATCACAATATGCATCAACCGCATTCCCCCCCAGGGCTCACTTAAATCAAAAACAAACGACAATTGTAAAAAAAAAAAAAAAAACCCTTCCCACTTAGCTGTAACGTGATGTGGACCCAAAGTCCACCACCTCGGGAGTACCTTTCAAGCCAAACACTCCACACTGCCAAAAAATGCGGAGTAAACAATGACTCGGCAAAAACGATCTGCGTACAGAGATTATCTGCAATAGTTCAGCCACCCAGGAGCACAACTCAAAGGAGTTTGGAGAGCAAACAATTTTAAAAAGATTTAGAACGGGCCCTGGCTGGGAGCTCAGCTGGCTGCAGGGTTGTCCCGTAACCAAAAGGTTGCGGGTTCGATCCCTGGTCAGGGCACGTGCCTAGGCTGCTCCTTTTGACCCCTGGTCGAGACGCCTACAGGAGACACGGGACCCACGTTCTCTCTCACATGGATGTTTCTCTCTCTCTCCCTTCCTCTCTCTGTAAAAATAATACACACATCCTTGGGTGAGGATTTAAAAACAGATTTAGAACAAAACAAGCTGTCTGACCAAATGTTGTCTATCATTTCCAGATGCTGTGTGCCCGAGGAGGCAAAGAATGGAGGCCTCGGAGCTGGCCAGGCCACCAGACTTTGTTGTGCGTGGCCCCAGCGTGGACTCCGCAGAGGAGCCCTGTGCGTGGCACTGCCCGGGGCTGCGCATGCCCCCCTGTGCTGCATCCTCGAACCCTGGGACCAGGCTCACAAGCCCCGCCTCCCGGTTTCAGGCTGGCGGTCCTAGGATGAAACTCGCAGGGAGGGCTCTCCGTGCGGATATCCGCCCACTGGAACATCTGCCGCGAGCCCTGCCCAGGTCGGCCGTCACCACGAGGGGGAAGCCACGGTCCAGGGGGGAGACTGACATATAAACTAGGAACAGCTGCACAAAGTCAGCCCCACGTGTGTAGCCAGCACCACAGGTGGAGGGATCACCTGGCCCAGGCGCTGGAGGCCGGGACGGGGCCGGGGAGGGGCGGCGGGGGCTCCGGGCAGAACGCTCAGGAGCAGTTCGCCAGGGGAGCGAGCGGGCGTCCTTGCAAAGGAAAGGACGGCGCGCGGGGGCCGAAACACAGTGGCGCCCTGGGGACAGGCAGGCGCCCCGAGCAGCCCCCTTCACGAGGGTAGGGAGCCCTGGGACGGAGACCAACAGGAACTGGGCGCAAGCGCACAACAAGGTCCGTGCGAGGGGCGGTGGGAGGGGCTGGAGGCTGAAGGGAGTGCCGGCCTCCGCGGGCAGAGCTCCGCGTCCAGAGTAAAGCTCTGTGGTCCTGGCTGCCCGCCCCTAACTTCCTTTTCGCGTCCACGAGCACCCTCACCCCCACCCCCCAGCCTGGGCGGGTGGAGTGT
Organism: Phyllostomus discolor; assembly: GCF_004126475.2. Taxonomy (NCBI): domain Eukaryota; kingdom Metazoa; phylum Chordata; class Mammalia; order Chiroptera; family Phyllostomidae; genus Phyllostomus; species Phyllostomus discolor. The sequence goes on along the minus strand of NC_040911.2, from coordinate 2,579,578 downwards.
GCACGTGCCTGCCACGTCCGCGTGCTCTGGGTGAGAGCGCTTTCTTTTTCCCAAATAAATCCTTTTTGGTGACGAAACACCTAGTCCACAGTACTGTTTACCAGTCGACAACAGTTCGATAGCTTTTTTCCCCTTGTCATTGGAGGGAGGGAAGCAAATCAGAAAGGAGAATTAAGCCCGGATCCTTCCCCACTCCTTTACAGATAACGCTTTCCCGTGTCACTGCACTGTCCAATGAGGCGCGAGGGCGCGGCAAGCCCCGCCTTCCCTCGGCCACGCCCGCCCGGACCCCCACACAGGCTCTGCCCTGTACCCCCTCCCACTCCTCCAGTTCCGGTGTCCAGGCCTAGAAGCGTCCCAGAGGGCGGTGACTGTTCCCCAGGCGGCAGAGCCTCTGCGTCCAGACAGCGCTGGGCTGCCAGCAAAGCTCGGGCGTGGGGGCGCCGGGCCCTGGGCCCGAGGGCCAGCCCTGCCGTGGCTCCAGGGAGACACCAGGAGGGCACTGACCTTCCCGAGCCCCCACTTGCCCAGCATCGACCACCTGCCCCGATCCAACTGCACAGAAGGGTGGAAGCCATAATTAGCACACTGCCCTGCATATATAATAGGCATTCAAGTCATGTCAACCCCTTTCTTCCCCACCCTACCTGCCACCTGCCACAAAGAACCTGGTCCAGGCCAGGTAAAGTTTTCCCGACCTCGAAATGCTGAAGGCCAAGTCCCCCACCGACAGACCCCCCTTCTTTCCGCACCCCCCTTCATCTTGAAGTAGTTTCTATGGATTAAATCAACAGGTCTGACCCTGCTAAGGCAGAGAACCAAAGGACAAGAGTCGACAGGAGCAGGGCATCCTAAGGACAATGAACTTTCCCCACAGGGGACAGTCCTCAGAGGTCACGAGGGTGAGGACAGGCAGATAATGCAGCTGGGACCACAATGCCATGACGACGCTCTCTCCTTGAAAAAGAGAAGCAGAATTCTTGGTTATTCTTAGAGTGTGGCCTGACCAGCCTTTTCAGTTTCACCACTGCTGAACTGCTCTCCTTCGGTCAGACACCGCAAGCCAGCCGGCTGGAGACACAGCCCTCCGCCCAGGCGGGGCCTCCGCCTCCCCCCCTCGCTCTGGACACAGAGGAGCCGGCCTCGCCCTCGGGCCCCAGCGCCAGCTCACTGCCCTCGAGATGCAGGCGTGGTGCTGCATCTCCCGTCCTAACACACACGCCCCCGTGCACACACGCACACACACACACTGCCCTCGAGATGCAGGCGTGGTGCTGTGTCTCCCGTCCTAACACACACGCCCCCGTGCACACACGCACGTACACACTGCCCTCGAGATGCAGGCGTGGTGCTGCATCTCCCGTCCTAACACACACGCCCCCGTGCACACACGCACACACACACACTGCCCTGGAGATGCAGGCGTGGTGCTGTGTCTCCCGTCCGAACACACACGCCCCCGTGCACACACGCACGTACACACTGCCCTGGAGATGCAAGCGTGGTGCTGTGTCTCCCATCCTAACACACACGCCCCCGTGCACACGCACACGTACACACTGCCCTGGAGATGCAGGCGTGGTGCTGCATCTCCCGTCCTAACACATGCCCCCGTGCACATACACACTGTCTCTCCCATGACCACGCTGCACTCTGCAGGCACCCCCCCGTTTTCCTGCTCCCCCCGAAGTGAGCCCTCTGCAAGGCTTGTCAGCCCAGCTGTCTCTGCAGCCATCTCTGCCCCCCTGGAGAAGCCCCGCCCATGGACCCAAACCCCTCCTCCAGGCTCTGTGGGGATGCCGCCCGCCAGCAGGACGTTAGGGTCCCCTCTCGGGAACCCGACTGTGGCACTGGCTCCCAGCATGCCGTTCTCTCGGGCTCTGCCTCCCGCCGCACCGGGCATGCTTTCCTCCCCGCTCCCTTGTCTCTCTTGGTGTGGGACTGCCCCCGGGCCTGGCATTTCATGACCCCTCCGCCATCCCAACCAGCACCGTCACTTCAGGAGTTCTGACAACACCTGAACCTCTTTTTTCGGTTTAGAGAGAGGTCACCACTCTCTAAACTCTGGATGCTTGGATGGCCATCTGCGTCTCGTCTCCACCTAGGAGTCTGGGAGGGTTCTCGGACTGAACGTATTAAACACCGCACGGACCTACCCTCTCAAAACCTGCCCCATCGTCTCCTTTCCCCACCTCCACTGAGGACCATTCCGTCCATGCCGCCAAGGAGGTCAAAGCCCTGGGGCTCCACGGGACCTGTCTCATCTCCCGCAGCCCACACAGGATCCCAGGACATTCTGCTGGCTCACCTTTCATAACACGGCTGGAGTCTGGCCCATTCCCCCTCCTCCACCACATCACCCCTCGCCTGGCGTCCCTGGCCCCTGGGTATGCGCTCTCTCGCACCCCTCCAGAGTGACAACGTAAACGTAAGTGAGGCCATGCCACTTTGCCGTCTAAACCCGCCCACACGTAGCTGCGCCCCGGATTTGGGACTCAGGCCATAGCTCTGCTCCTCGAGAACGTGGGGGTACACGCAGATCGATGGGGCAGAGCAGAGAACCAGACACAGACCCTTGCAAAGGCCTCCCCCCAATTTCCAATGAAGATGCAAAAGCAACCTGATGGAGGAAAGAGCCTCTTCGACACACGGTCTGGCACAACTGGACATCAGTCCTCAGAACAATCTCGTCGGGGAGGGCGGTGGGGCGGGTGGGGGGCATGGAGACAGCTGTGCTTGAACAACAATGACGACGACACAGCTTGACCTAAACCTTACACTCTGTCCAACCATCAACCCCAAACAGACCACAGGTCGAAATACAGAACTGAGAACTTTTCTGAAGAGCCTCGGGACTAGGTGAACAGTTCTCAGACACACTAGTGAAAGTGTGGTATGCACGGGGGAAATGAGTACCCAGGACTTCCTAAAAGCTGGAACCTTTCATTCTTTACAGGGTCTTGTTAACAGGAGGAAACGGCAAGCCCCTGACCGGGAGAACATTCTTTGGCCAGTGTCCTATCTGACAAAGGACTTACGCGCAGAGTAAAGAGTTCTGTAAACCGAGCACCAAGGAAACAAACAATCCAGATAGAAAAAGGACAAAAGACGTGAGCTGACATTTCTTCCGAAAAGATATGTGCACAGCCAACCAGCCACGAAAAGGGGTCCCACCTCGTCAGCCAGCAGAAAACCAAAACCACAGTGGGACCCGACGGCCCACCTGTTGGGGTGGCTGTGATGTTGAAGTACCCGTATCCACCAGCAGCCCGAACGCTGGGGAGGATGTGGAAACCCAGAAGCTGCCGGGCACGTCTGGTGAGAATGCAGACTGGCCGGTGCTGACGCTCTGGAAACCACCCCGACCATTTTACACGTGAAGCCCACACCCGCCACAGGCACTCGCACCCCTGGTGGGGGCCCTGGAGACATGGGGACCAGCACGCACACGGACGCCGGCACAGCAGTGCCAGCCGCTACGGAGCAGCTTCCGTGGGCCCAGGCCCAGGACAGTGGGGGTTGGGGGGTCACAGCCCCGTCTGGTGCACAGCAGCAGCCGACAGACACAGAAAGAGAGACAGCAGCTGCCGGGAAGGAGGACGATGTGGCAGAAAACTCCCCTCCCTGGGAAATGACCCGGGGCTGCGGCCAGCGGGAGGTGCTGACCAAGGGGATGTGCACCAGGCAGAGGGAAACCAAGACAAAGGTCTCCAGGCAGAAACTAGCCCAACTTGTTTGAGGAACGGAGAGGGCCCGTGTGGGCTCGGAGGCCAAGGGCAGCGTTCCTGGTGCAGGTGGGCGAGGGGGCGGAGCCGGGCCACGCCAAGGCCGCCCGACAGCTGGGACTCGACTCTCAAGGCCACGGGAAGCCACCGGAAAGGAACTCGGCCGAGAAATGCCCATCTGTGCCCACAAGATAAAGCTTTTTTATTTTCTTGCACTCTTGAACGTAATAACAACAGACACCTGTGCTGTGACGCGCACAGGACAGAAGAGATGGCCGGACACCCCCGTCGACCCAATCCTGGACAGGGCAATAGGGCTGTGGGGTCAGAGGGCGGCATGCAGACACTTGAGGACAGACGTCACACGAGGGTCTCTGGGGGGGCCGTGTTCAAGTGGAGTGGGGCCACTGGCAGACGAGGAAAGAGAGAAAGTCACCCGCTGGGGATGAGCACCCACCACCAGCAAGGGGGCGGGCAGGGCGCGAGCTGAACCCATGGGCGGATTTCATCAGATTTCCACTCAGAACGACCTGTCCCAGGCCGGCTGTTCCCGCGGCCTTTGGAAAGCGGAAAACCTCCTCGGGCCTGCCTGACAAGTGCACAGACGATCTCTCTCTCTTATACAAGGCCACGCTGGCTCTTAAGACCAGCCAGATGCCCTCTGTTAGGGACAGGGGCCGGGAGCCCCCACCCGCGGGTCTCCTCTGCCTCAGGACGGCCCTGGGAAAAGCTGCACGGGCAGCTCCCTTCCCCCGGGAGTGGCCGTGCCGCCCATGAGGCCAGGGGAAAGAAAGACACTCCTCGCCCTCTTCTTGTTCCTCCCTCGGGCTCTCTGTTTGTTCAGATCTCTCCTTTCACAGCCTCGCTCTGCTTTCTCCCTGGTCCCTGTGGAGAATTCCAGATACGGGGAGAAAATTCCCAAAGCAAATGGTACCGCCCTGCACCCATGGGGTGGCTTTTTTCTTTTAAAGCTCCGCTAGCGATCTGCAAAACTCCTGCGGCCTCACGCCCGACTCCCAGAGCGGGCAGGAGAACCCAGACTGTGGATTCCCACGTGCTGGACGGAAACCCCAGCCTTAACGCCTCGCCGGCCATGTCACATGAGCAAGGCACCGGAGCTCCAAGGCCACGCATGTTTTTCCTCCCTTTCCAAAGGACACGCCACCGCCACGCCCCTGAGAGGCCCGGTTTCAGAATTAACAGCACAGACATGAAGGCAGGTTTTGTGCGTGGAAAGCACCGTCTGGCACAGGCAGATGCTGATCGACGTTCAGTGCATGCCCACTGCTCGCGGGTGTCTGTCTCCCAGCCCCCCGGGGGCCACTCCAAGGGAGGGCGTGAGTGACACGGACTTAATGCTCGCTGAGGAAGGCGGGAAGAGCAGGCTGGGTGCATTCTGTGTGCTGGCCTGTTTACGCCTGGCTCTGCCGCTGGAGAACCGGCAGGCACTGAGAGCCCCGGGTAGACGTGCACACGCCGAGGCCGTATCTACGGGAGACACAGGGCTGCCGGTGAGCCGGGCACCGACAACCCCCGGCTGGGCCCCCTGCTGCCTCCCCCTCGGCGTGGGCGCTGGCTCCACGTCACTGTTCTGGACAGCCCGTCCTCACGGGCAGGCTAGAGACACAGTCCCGTGGGTGCCAGAAAGAGATGTCTCGCCATCATCCACGAGACATCAGCTCTCACTGACCAGAGGGCACTCAGCACCAGGCTTTGCTCGGGCCACATGCTCGGGACCTGCCCTTGAACTGCCTTCTCCCCCCATTTTCAGCGCCCTCTCTGGCCCCGAGCGGAACTCGATAAAAGACACGGGCAGCCAGTTAATGAGTACACATCAGTGGATGTTCCCTACAAAACAAAGTTCAAAGGTGATGAGGCGCGGGGGGTGGGGGGAAGCACCCGATATGAAGCCGTGGACAGTGCCTCCGAGCCTGTGCTGTTTAAATCCCCCTGGAGTCCGAGACCTCTGGCCGCATTCCTGAGCCCTTGTGTGTGGGCTGCCGCCGCTGACCTCGGCTCGGGTCAGCGTAACCAAGGCACGCCCTGCCGCCGCCGCACCTGCAGAGAGGTTCCGTGTCCACGGGGCTAAAAGACTGTTTCCATCCATGCCCCCTTCTGATAAAGTACACACCCCCCAGCTGAGCCCCGTGTCCCTAAAGAGAACCGAGACCTGGAAGGACAGAGCCTCACTGCCGTGTGGGGCTTGTGAGCGGTCCCCGGTGCGAGCGATGTGGACAACTTGGGGACAGGCGTCACATGCAGCAGGTGTACAGCCTCTCACCCGGGACTCCCCCCGACAGAAGCTTACCTAAGGATATACATAATTGCGGGTGGGAAACCGAACAACCAGGGACGAAAGGAGAGGAGTTACATGTAGGACGAAACATCTGTGGGGTAAGGAGGCAGCCAGGAAGAATAGGACTCCCTGAAATGGGACGGGGTCCTCGTCACAGGAGGGGGGAGCAGGGGGCGGACGACCACACACGCACACAACACGAATCGCTGGGCGGGGCCGGGGGTGTCCAGGGCTGTCCAAAGGACGCCCACAGAACACCTCGGTGGTCCCCTCCGCACGGTGGGGTTCCGGGGGGCTTTGACGTTCCTCTTGCACTTTTCCACACCGTCCAGTTCCTGACGAGAACCATGTAGCCTTTCCCCCCAAACAATAAAGTTGTATTTTTTCACGCTCCGGAGGAAAGAGAGCACCCCGTCATGCAGAGCACACGTCCCGGAAAATGTGCGCTCCGAGCGACCCTTTGCCCTGGGACCCATTTTCGTTCACAGGCTCGCACTGCCATTCCTGAGCCGCGCACCTACTATGGAAACACCGGGCCTACTGCGGGACGAAAATGGTTCTAACCGTTTACAGGAAACTGTTAACTTAAAACGTTTCCCAAGTGTTTTCACGTACTGCCCCTGCCAGTCGTCACGGGCCGGAAGCAGGTGCAGGAAACAGAATGCTACCCACTTGAGAAGGAGGAAAAGGATCTAGAGAATTTATCTGGCTCGCCCGAGGTCACCTCAGCCAGAGGTCTGAGACTTAGATCTGGTCTGCCTCACGCCCACGCAACAGTTTTCCACAACCGCCTAGTGGGGCCGCTGCCATTCAGACTCCACCAGATACAGAGGACGGAGGGATGACTGTCGGGCCGGGGGGAGTTGGGGACCTGGGGGGAAAGGTGAAGGGATTAAGCAGCGAACAAACGAACTCCTGGACACAGACAACAGCATGGCGATGACCAGAGGGAAGGGGGCGGGGGGTGGTGACAGGAGACCTGACTTGGAGTGGTGGACACACAGTACACTATACCGACGGTGGGTTATAAAATTGTGCCCCTGAAACTTACATAATCTTATTAACCAATGTCACTCCAGTAAATTCAATGAAAAAAAGTTCAAGGTGCTGATTGGGCGTGCCCTGTGGTTTGGAGAACGTTTGGAGTGACAGATACATGCAGGAGGTACAGTTCACCCTTTGACTCCACCGCACGCACGCCTGCTTGCCGGTCTGTGCTCCCTGGGTTCACTTCCCTACCTCGAAGATACATAGAAACAGAGAGAAGGATCTCAAGTGTTTGTTTTGGAACAAACAATTTAAAAGAAAACAAAGCAACCTCACACTCTTAAAACCTCTGCTCAAAAGTAGCAAAAAGTTACCAAATAATGTATGCAGACATCGACCAAAGTGGCCCTGCCCACGGGCTCACGTTAGGGACGGCCCGTGAGGCTGGCTCTGCCACGGGTCACCGGGATGCCCGAGCTGCTGTCACCACCAGGCCCCTTTATAGTGCCCTCCCATGGACTGCATAATGTCTGGTTTTATTTACCAAACTACACAGGTTCAAAAAGTAAACAACGACATTCCCATTTCACATTCATCATCAAAGACTTCTGTAATCGCAGCTTTTTACTAGGATGACATTTAGGAAGTTACCCAATTTCCTTGGAAAAAGAGAAGGCATGTAGGATTTTAGCCCTAAACATGGCAGCCCTATCCAGGGCAAAGAGGTGCTGTCTTCTGTCTTCCGGAGTTAGGGACGCTGGGTTTCAAGCACCTGCGGCCTCTTCCCGGATCCCGGGGGGGGGGGGGGGGGGGGGGTACTGAGGGTCCCCCAGGCTCGGAACCACTGGTCTCTGCCGAGTAGGCAGCCGCCTTCACGGAAAACAACATAATGCAAGCCCCTCACACAGACACTGCTCTAAAGACTCTGCCTAAGACCAGGAGCAAGAGCGAGCCCGGAGCCAACAGCTGCGTGAGGCAGAGTGACGCGCATGGGCAGCCAGGAGGCAGATCCGGAGCGTCCCGGTCCTGGGGTCGCTGGAAAAGGGGCGACAGGACACGGAGGCGTTCTGCTCACAATGTTTTCCAGGAACGACCTATTTCACAAAACACCTACTGCCTGGAACGCAAGTCAACCCCGCCGCCCCTGACTCGGTGATCCCTCCTCCTCTCCCTCCTAAAAGCTGGGTGAGTGCTGCTGCCCAAATCACAGGGTGAGAAGAGCAGCCCAGTTTTATCTCCTGGCCCCACGAGCCTACCGACTCGTTTCCGTAGCTTCCCCTCCGAGTTCTATAATCATTAACCCCACTCAGAGTGGAATCCTACGACAAGACCCAACTTCGAGAATATGAATTCGAAAACTAGAACTCTGGATTGGAAAGGGAAAAAAAAAAGAAAACGAGTTCAAAAGCTGTTAGGCAACTAAGCTCGTAATCCTGCAGGTGGGTGGGTGTCAGAGCGTAACTCCACACCTGCGGCCGCTGAGCCAGGAGCCTGCCCGCCTTCTCAGGTGACTCCGGCCCTCCCAGACAGGACAGCACCTTCCCGGGGCCACTGTTTCAGAGGGCGGAGCCTGTTGCACAACCACAGCCCTTCACCCACATTCTTCACTGGAAGAATATAATTTTTCTGGAACACTCTCCTGGTTCGACAGCACCTGCCAGACATACACCTTTCCCTACAATCTCCCATTAGCACCCAGTGACCTCGGGGGCCACAGAGAGAAGGCCACCGCCCACCCTGCCACGTGCTGCTGTAGGAGTTTGCGCTTCACCGCACGGGTCACGTGCCCTCACGTGCCCGAGACCGTGTTAGGCATCCGGCCAGCCTTATTTGGTTTCTCACCATGGCCCCACGAAGCTGGCACGGTTATCATATTCCCAGTTTACCTTCAAGGAGGGATCCGAGGCCCAGAGAGCGTGGTCAGCAGACCGGACGCCCCTGAGTCCACCACGCTGTGTGTCTTCTCGACACGAGTGCAGACATGCCTGCAAACCTATGGTGTTCTGGAAGGGGCCGAGGAAACCACGCGGTCCACGTGGATGAGTGGATTCGTGATGTAAGGAGCTCTCGCCCATGGTTAAAAGTTCATCTTAGAGGCAGGAAGCCTCCTCCCCGCAAAACCTTTCATATTTGGGTAAATTAGAGAAAACGGTATTCAGTTAACACACAAGGAAAGCTTCATGAATTTCTGGAGCTTTAAAATGATGGAAGAAAGTGGGTGGGGTGCGGGGGAAGAGACAGAACCTGTGGGCTTTCTCTTTCAAAAATATGGATGAGATGCACAGTGCTATAAACAGCAGGTGCTTGTTAATTTGCTACAATTGTTAGTTATCAAATATCAGCGGTAGACTCGTTTCACTGAATTTTACTGGGGAGGCATTCTCGCCCAGCCACTTTCAAAGACAGGCACCAAGGCACGGGCCTGGTAGCTCTGGGCATCAGCACACCATCCAGATATGCCGAGATTGGTGGTTTGATCCCCTGCCAGGGCACATACAAGAATAAAAACTAGATGGAACAATAAACAGATGTTCCTTTCTCTCTCAAAAAAAAATATCGGTGAAGACAGACTACTGAAAACTGAGAAAGATAAAAGAGTCTGTTGTCAGCTAGCCCATGGAAGGGTTTGCTCATGTCTCTTCCAGTCTTACTCCAGTTTTACTGTCACAAAGAAAACTTTATACAATTCCCCCTTCCTGCCTCATAAGAATGTAACAGTAAATGGTTTATAGTAAAGTTCAATAATCTTCTCTTATTATCTCCTTCTGAGAAATTTACCCTTAAAAGTTATGCAAAATACATGTTATGGCAGGAATTCTTTCCAGACTGGGAATGATCCCCCCCCCCAGGGGACATTTGGCACTAACTGGGGACATTTTTGGTTGGCACAATGGGGGGAGGGGTCCTTCTGATATCTGGTGGGGGAAGGCCAGGGAGGCTCCTATACAAGACACAAAAAGAGAAAGAAAGGACAAATGCTTTATAACATAAAGTAATCTATTAATCTTTTATAAATGCTATTCCTGGGAAAGGAGGGAGAAGGAGAGGGAGAGAAACATTGATGTGTGGGAAATACATTGACTGGTTGCCTCTCACTCGCCCTCAACTGGGGACCTGGCCCGCAACCCAGCCATGTGCCCTGACTGAGAATCAAACCTGCGACCTTTGGATTTGCAGGGCGGTACTCAATCTCCTGAGCCACACCAGCCAGGGCAAAATGCTATTCTCTTTAATAGACACAAATAAAGAAAGCACACACTGGATCTTAAAACTGCAGAGTTACTTAAACCGTGGGGGTGGGGTGGTGAGAGAAAGCTCGGAGCAGACATTTCGGGTCCATCACACCTAGTGTTATACTCAGGGTCTTTAGTTCAGGAAACTCCAATGGCAAATAAGCTCTGTAGAGTTCAGCAGAAGGGACGGGACGGATCAGATGTGACTCCCAACTAGAAACCACTCCTAACTAAATCGGGACACTATTTTATCTTCTGGCCCTCCGAGGAATGTCAAGTTCTTAGTAAAATATCTTACTGATAAACATCAACTCCAACCTTTTCAAAAAGTTTTTTTTTTAATGCTCTGCAAACCAAAAGTCCCTGGATGGAAACTGGGGTCCAGCTGAGGCCAGGCCTCTGTCAGTTACCCCTCCAAACCACGTGGAGAGTTCCCATCACTAAGCATTCCCTCTTCCGGTCTGGGGAACTGCGGAAAGTGAATGTTAGGGTTTATGACTCAGACTCCCCCACAGTGATAAAACACCCCCAGAGGTAGCAAGGAAAAGCCCCTTAAATTTTATTGCAAAAATGACAGCCTAAAGACTCAGCAAAGGAATCTTTTCCCTGAAAGTTAGGCAAAGTTTTTACAACGTCTAAAGCTACTTTAGGACCGAGTCCCACCAGCAGCGTTTTTAGTCCCGTCCTCCCTCCCGTCTTCACCAAGGCCGGCCACACACCCACGCTCCGTCCCAGGAGTCCAGCTCGGCACCGCCGCACTGCCAAGTCCTCATCCCGCGAGTTCACAATCACCAGGGCAGTGTGGGCGGGGATCCTGGGGTGGGCCTCGGGGTGCCGCCCATACACCCCGACCTCTGAACGACCCACGGTCCTATCTAGGGGGACCCCACAGCTCAAGAGGTGGGGGAGGAGGAAGGGACTCCAACCGGCTCCATTTAGGAATCCCCTCCCGGAATATGAAGTGGGACAACCCCCACCCCAGATGGAGATCCGCTCTTCGCAAACTCAGAGAAAAGAAGTATCTTTAGAAATCCTTCCGTGTAGTTGTGCCCTCAGCCAGGGCAGCCCATCCAGCCGGGACTTAGTTTGCTACCACGTGCTGGGTGTGCCCCGGTCCCACACGCCCGCGCAGAGGCTCCCACGGCAGCGCCTGCCCCAGCACGGCTCCGCCGGCGCAGCGCGGCGCGGCGCGGCGCGGGCCTGTGCGCCTCCGGTCGCCCCCCGGTGGGGACGTCCGGCTGCGCAGACGCGGGGAACGCTCCCAGGGGCGCACCCGCGGGCCCGCAGACTCAGTGTGCACAGAGAGGTGTGCAGGCGCGGAGACCGCGCCCAGGTGTGCGGAACTCGGTGGGCAAGGTCAGGAGCACACGCAGAGCCGCGCACGGCAGGGCCCAGCGGGGGACCTCCAAACCCCGGTCCGCGGAGCGCTTTACCGACTCACCTCCTCCAAAAATTTAGTCAAATCGTACACTTTGTTGTGCAGGATAAGCCAGGTGCTCTTGCTGTGGTTGTGCTTCTGGATCTCTTCCAAGGTGTAGTACGTGACGGCCTTATCTGACGCCTCGGCCATTTCGGAAGGCAGAGAGTTGCAGCCCCTATGCACACCAGTGGAGCCGGGAGGAGCAGAGCAGGCGTCTCCACGAGACGGGGCCGGGGCATTCCCCTAGTCCCGGCTGGGGCGCCCGGGGCTGGACAACCGCCCCAGCGAGGGGGGCGGCTTGCTGAGGGCCTCCGATGATTGGCCAGAGCCCGTGTCACTCAAGGGACCCGCCCTCGACCTCCACTTTATACCAACCCCAGCGCGCCCCGCCCAGAGTGGATGTTGATTGGCTGAAGCCGCTGCCTAGCGTGCTCGAGGCGGGGCGGGGCGGGTCCTCTGGCGCCTGCGCAGAAGAAGGGAAGGTGGCCGGGTGTTGACCCGGGTGACAGGGCTGCACACGTGTGCGGGAAGGACGCGGACCCTGCGCGGTGGTCCATAGGGGCTAGCGCATAGTCCACTCTGTGCAGGGCAGCGTCCGCACGTCAGAATCGCCGCATTTCCCAATCAAGTCATATCAGCCGGACCGGGACGCTAATTTCTAACAGTCTTTGCTGCAAGTCTCAAGAGTAAATTGTTAGCGTTGCGTGAGACACAGACGAGCCTCGTGGACTTGAGAACGATTAGCCCGGGTAGAACTGCGTGCTGCCCGGAACAAACTGTCACTACAGTGTCTGCCCCGGATTGCTCCGTTCTCACGGGAAAAACAAACCCGTGGGAATTGTTATAAAAAGTAAAGACGTTCTGGTTATTTCTGTATCCCCAAAGCAGTTCGTTGTTGACCACTGGCTAGGCGAGCTCTGGCATTAGCGTCTTTGCCTTGTGTCAACAGCGTATTGTTAAGGTGCGCCCTAAATGATGGACAGCACTTGGAATAAAGCCTGGAAAGGCACCTCCCCGGCAGGCATATGAAGACTTGCAAATGTTTGAGAAAAACAAAGCGGAAGAGTTCCAGCATGTTAAAAAATCACCCGATATTTGTCAAGGCCCTTTTCAGCGATGGTAATTAACTCCAAAAGAACCACACAGCAGAGTGCACACTAGGTCATCTTTCCCGGAAAGGTGAGCACAGTTCTTCCGCATTTGGGTGCTGGGTGGTAGTGCCCACCCCGGCACTGACTCCTCCATGGCAGTGCATGGCCATGAAGAGGGAAACAATTTCCCAAGTAGTCCAGGTTTTCTTCAGCCTTTTCAAATGGTGGAATACACTGATTTTCAAATACCGAACCAGCCTTGCACCTTGGGAATGAACCCCACTCGTTTATGGTATATCATAATTTCCTGTATTAATGAAGTGTATGTTGAGTTTTTGCATCTATTTTTATGAGATAGTGTGTAGGTTTCTGTTCACACATTACATTTGTCTGGTTTGGGTATCAGAGTAATACTGCTTCATAGAATGATTTGAGAAGTTCCCCTTTTCTATTTTTCTGGAAAAGATTACGTACAATTGGTGTTATTCTTTAAAAGTACGGTAGAAGTATCCAGTGAAACCAAATAGGACAGCAGATCTCTTCTTCAGGAAGTTTTACATTTTAATTTGCATATAACAGCTATGGAACGATTCAGGTTGTGTTTCATTCTGGTGAGCCATGGTAATGTGTGCTTTTTGAGAAGTTGGCCCATTTTGTTTAAATTGTTAAATCTAGCCTTTTGCCGTTTACAGGGTCTGTAGTGAAATCCTATTTGATTCCCCATGCCAGTAATTTGTGACTTCTACTTTTTGTTGTCAACTTTGCTAGAGGCTGTCAGTTTTATTGATCTTTCCAAAGAGCCAGGTTTTTTTTTTTCTTGAATTTTTCTGTCATTTTCTTTTTTTCAATGTCATTGATTTCTGTTCATTATATTCTTCCTTCTGCTTGCCTTGTTTTTTTCTCCACCATCCCCAACCCCGTTTCCTCAGGTGTTAACTTTATTGATTTGAAACTTTTTCTCCTTTCTAATGTTTGTCTTTAATGTTATAATTTTCCAATATGTTTTTAAAATGGTAGACCAAAGTTATACTATTTTCCTAACCATTGTCAGGACTGCTACATTGAAGTGATCACCAACTGCAGTTGACCGCAGAACGCTGTGGATGGCTCATCAACATGCGAGAAAAGCATACACAGACATCCAGGTCCTGTGGGGTAGTAGAAACTAAATGGCCACCCTCCCTGGTGGGGAGAGCGCCCCGTTCCCCCTCTGGAGAGGCTTTTTATTGGTTTTGTTTGCATAAGAATTCAGGTAAAGCTCATTACTCATTTTTAGGAAGTAAGGATCAAACAATAGATAACAAGGAAGTCTGAGGGCCTATTTTGAGTCAGGGTCAAAGAGCTCTAAAACTTTGAGGAACAAACTTACTTCTTCCTTGGACCCTCCTCACTCAACTGAGAGCATTCTAAACAAAGCAAGTTTCACAGGATCTTACATATTCTTTCTGAGGCCTGATCACCCTGGGAACCCGCCCTTTTCAGCACAGGGCTGCACCACCCTCTGTCATTGTTTCAGGCTTAGGTGGAGCAAGGGAAGTAAGGCAGCCAAGAGATAAGGAGATTTTCTCCCAGACAATGAGGACTCAGGCTATATCAAAGCCAAGGAGCGAGGATCCATCACCCCCTTTTGCTGCAGCCCCCAAAGTCCTTCTTTGGGGGCCTCCCACATGATCATGTCTGTCTTAGATCATTCCCCCCTTGGGGAATCTTACCCGTCATTGGCTAACCAACCAAGCATTGGGGTTCATTTATGAATGAAGCAGCAGAAGCAGCATTCCTGCCAGGGAGATAAGCTTTTGTCTCTTTGCTGGCTTGTGGTCCAAGGCCACTCCCTCAGCCTCAGCCTAGGCAGGGGTTACAGCTTCTGATACCAGGCAGGGCGGTCCCCAACACTAAATCACCCAAGACGTAGACCAAAGCAATGTGTCTCTTAACTGGATGGCTTATCTCTGCAATCCAAGGTCAAGACTGTTTCAGATTTCAGTCCCACTTCCAAATAGCTCTGGAAGGGGTTAAAAACAAAACATTGGTGCCCATGACCTGGATTCTCTCAGGTGTGACTTATCAGATGCATGACTAGGAGCCAGATGGTGAACGACTCTAAACAACTGCTTATAAAATGCTTAGCACAGGGGCCAGCACATAGAAAGCAATGAGCAGATTTTAGCTAGTTCTCAGGTTATTATTTCTACTCAACAAGGTTTCCTTATTCTAAAGCACAGGTATGAGGAAGCATCCTATCTGGCAGGTGCTCCAAGCAGAAGTAAATCTAGGCAAATTTAGAAACAAACAAACCTGATAAATTACAGGAACACAAATACCTCCAGATTCTTCCTGACTTCCCCTCCAGCAAACCTGATAAACATTTGGAACACTAACTCTACTCTTAAAGCTACTTAAACAAAAATATACTGTAAAATGTACTCTGTCTTCTGTTCTAATAGAAGACAAAAATAAGCACACATTACTAGATTTTAAAACTTCTT
This sequence comes from Phyllostomus discolor, assembly GCF_004126475.2. Taxonomy (NCBI): domain Eukaryota; kingdom Metazoa; phylum Chordata; class Mammalia; order Chiroptera; family Phyllostomidae; genus Phyllostomus; species Phyllostomus discolor. The sequence goes on along the minus strand of NC_040911.2, from coordinate 2,564,340 downwards.
TTCTAATTCTTTACGCCCCTTGTACACAAGACTCACCTGAGTGGCTCTCTCCTGCCCCTTTAGGTAAATAGTTACCTTTGTCATTATACAGTTACAACCACAGAAAGGTGGTTCCCTCAGGGAATGGGCACTTCTACAAAGAAGGACTCCAATTCAAATAACTACACAGATAATTTGCATTATGTGCCAAGGTTGCAGGTTTGATCCCTAATCAGGGCACATGCAAGAATCAACCTATGATGAAAAATAAGTGTAACAAGAAATTGGTGTTCCTCGCTGTCTCCCTTTCCCTTTCTCTCTAAAACCAATTTGCATTGTACTCACATTCATGTCTCTTAAAAATCACGTTACCATAGGTTATCTTTATCCTCCCCAAAATCTCTCTCTCCCTCCAGCGAAGGCATAATGGCCGCGGAAATAAGACGGTATCTTCAGACCAAAAACTGCAGTAGACAAGCCCAGGAAGTACAACAGAATTCGTTGCAGGGTAAGGTGCTTACAGGAACTAGGTCCGAGCAGACAAGCCAACCCAGAGGGCCTGCAGAAGTTACCCTGCACTACAGACTCCTGTGACTGTGCTTTTCCAGTACTGTAACTCAGGGACCGACAAGACAACGGGACAAAGAGCGCAGCAGTGCCAGGGGCCTTGTGATAGACAGTTGTCTGTAACTGATACTATCACCAGTTCGATATTTATCTCAGTTGTTCTGGCATTCCAGCCCAACAACAATATTCATGGCTACATTTTAAGGCACAAGTACTCATTCACCAAGTAGAAGGCTTTCTTTTTTTCAAAATTTAAATGATTTATTTTTCAATTACAGTTGACTAGGAGGCTTTGATATATGCTTGCTATGGAAAACGAGGTTGGTCAGAGGTCACAGCATGAAACCTCAAAATGAAATGAGATCTGGAACACCGAGATGGAGCTGTCTCTGGCTGCAGCTTCGTCCCCTTCTTCCCCTGAGTCCGCCCATTACTGGTGTCCCTCCCTGCCACCCGCCACCACCCGGCTCTCCTCCGGCTCCCGGCAAAAATGTGTGTAACAGCCCTTTTGTTTTCCTACAGCAGGACCAGGATATTCAAATGAACCACGTACAAGGATGTTAGGGCCTGACACAGTGTTTTCACCTTTGCCAAATGAAGCGGTGAGGCCAAGTCAAAGAAGTCCCGCTGACTCCCACGGCTCCTGAAGTGACTGTGAGGTCACACCCAGTGAGGACCCTTGTCAGAAGCCTGTCCTTCTGAGTCGCAGCCTGCCTCTGTGTGCTGGAGGACAGCTGAGAACAGTCTACCCATAAATGCAATCTCAGACCTCCAACTGCTCAGCATCCAGGCCAGGGTGCATGCTGACCTGCCGCAGCCCCCGCCTGGGGCTTGTCACCATGGTTCCAGTTTCCTGGCTACAGATCTGACACTTCCCCAGGTCACCTTTCTGGGAAAAGACCTTCATTTTCACAGGGTCTTGCCCAATCACAAAATACGACCTAATCTTCATAAAAGAGACACATGCAGTCAAACTGGTGTGTGGAATCCTTAAGGGGATTCTTTGAATGACCGGGTAAGATAACAGGAAACATGAAGAACTCGTTTACCTGGAAAAGTGATGCCTCTTCATGACTTTTGTGCTTTTTTTTTTTCTGTGACTGTGTCTTACTCTAATTGGTTTATAAGAGTTCTTTATGTAATCTGGAAACTAAACATTTGTAGATTATACATGAGAAAATATCTTCTCCCAATCTGTACCCTGTATCTTCACTTTCTTTGTTTTACTTTTGGAAAACAAGTTTTTTCCAAAAAACCTTTTATTATATAAAAGTTCAAATATATACAAAAGCAGAGAGGATAGTATGTATAATGCATAAAAGCACAGGTGATAATATGAACCTTCACTCATTTTCCACAATTATCAAAATGTGGCCAATTTTGTTTCTTCTTTATCACCACCCTCATCTCCTACGCAATCATTCTAAAGCAATTTCCAGTTTTATAGTTTTGTAGGAGGGTGCAGCCAAAGGGTCCCCAAAAGAAGGAGTTGTAATGGAGTTCAGAACTCAAGGTGTCCAGGAAATATTAGAAAAATATATAGAATGTCCTCACTCTCCACCCCAGAGGAAGGGACAAGTGAAGCAGGGCCATTGAGAGCTGTTTTGCATAGCAACAGCCTTGCAGCTACCCTCTGGCGTGGTCACTTAACATATCTATAACCTTTAACTGGTTGCATGGATATGTTAAATAGCTGCCATCATCTCTGAGCCAGGGGAATGGAAGTAACTTCCCCACCCAAATATAACTGGGGGGCAGGTCCCCGGAGTTACAGCGCCTGAGTGGGAGCTCAGAGAAGATTGGCTCCATGACATGGGGCCACGCCTGCCCAGACTCATGATGGCAGCCCAGTAAAGCTGGAAGGATATGAGTTCTGGCATGTGAAGCCGAGTGTGGGAGGAGTCGGAAATGGGGGTGCAGAGGAAGACTGGCGCGGGGATTTAAACCCAGACTTGGCGGCCATTGAGGAGAAGCATGTGGCTTTAGCAGAGTGGGGACTCCCGTAGCTGTGCAGACACCGTCCGCGATACAGCCGCCTGCGGCTCCTCTACCGCCTGGCTCCAAGCCCCAGCCGGCTCTGTAGCCGCAGCCGAGAGAAGGGGCCACCAATAAGTGACTCGGGAGCACCGGGTCACTGCCCGGCCACCACAGCCACCGCCAGGCCTCCGCTTGCTGCGCCCGCGCTCTCACCGCTGGGGCTCAGCCAGCCTTGCAGCCAACTGCTCTGGCCAGGACACGATGACCACCCCGCCCCCCCACCCCTACAACCATGGGAAGAATCACCACGCGGCTTTAGCTGGAGATCCTGGCAACACAACCAATGGTGCTGGGAACTAAGGAAGGCCTGCCAGCTGAGCACAAATTACTAGGAAAAACCGAGAGCTGCCTAAGCCACAGACTTCTATTTCTTCTCCTGAGATACGGTACTGGGCAAAGGGGGGAAGGAAGGACTGTGTGTGTTTGTGTTTCAAGGGACTTTGGGATTTTAACAAAGACATTAAGTCATTACTTTTAGTCTGTATAACTTGAATAAATAACTCGTTTCTTTTTCACCAATCTCTAGCATGGAGAGCTATAATTCTCTGGCTTAGAAAAAGGTGAACCTAATACAGGGGGACCCCAGGAGAAATGGGGATCAATTCCCTAGCATTGTGGGACCCTCTTCCCTGGTGGCCAATCGGGGAGGATCATAGGAAACCACATGCGCAGTAGCTTCAAAGTAATGCAACTACTTGTACATACTCAATAAAAGCCCCCCCAAACTAGCCAGGAAGGATCCACCCTATAAGAATAAAGTCCCTCCAGCCCATGAGGTCAGTCTCTGCTTGGAGCTGGCCTGCTCCCATGGTCTCTGCTATGAACTCTGGGTGTTCGGTTCAATTCTTTGTCCCGATCACTAAGAACCTGGTTACCTGTGCCCACCTGTGACAGTTTCATCCATAAATACTATTTCAACATATATGTCTATAAGATAAAGATCTTATCAATATTATCAAAGTACTATTCCCATCTATAAAATAATTTATTAGTACAATATAGTCATATACAATAAATGTATTTATTTATAGTCAATAAATACAATAATTTATTGTACAATATTAGTACAATATATGCAAGCTTTTGTTTCATACCTATCTTTTTAGAGTATGCTTATTCAAATAGAGATGGAAATAAGGCCCGTATGTTTCACCTTTTATGTGACTAGAATTGGACTATTTAGTCCTTGAATGTTTGGTGACATAAGCATATTTAAAAACTGCAAATGCCTTTTGCCTTTTATTCTGCCTTGTTAAAATTATTGAAACCACCCTGGGTGGTGTAGCTCAGTGGATTGAGTGCGGGTTGTGAACCAAAGTGTCCCAGGTTCGATTCCCAGTCAGGGTACATGCCTGGGTTGCAGGCCACAGCCCCCAGCAACCGCACATTGATGTTTCTCTCTATCTCCCTCCCTTCCCTCTCTAAAAATAAATTAATTAAATATTTTAAAAAATTATTGAAACCAAAGGCCATAAGTTTGATAGCAGAGATATTCAGAACATGAAGTATTGCCATGTGCTTTTCAAAATGAAGAACAGTTGGGTTTACACTTATTTCAACAGATAAGAAAAGCTAGTGGATATCTCCAGTTATCATATAATTTAACTTGAACTAATATCTATTTTTTAGCTTGTCTTCATACAGTTTTTCCCTATGTAAATATACCAGGTAGGACAAAGAGCTTTCCTGTAACCTTCAGAGGTTGGTTTTAATAATTCCAGTGACTACTGACATAAAACCTTCAGACTATAAGTGTTAAGTTTAGGACACTAAATTCTTTGGAATGGTTGTTTCAGAATATTGTATTTTGTTCACCTACTGTTTTGTCATAGGCTGATTTTGCTCACCAACGTTTTGCTGATTAATCACTTACTATAATCTCAACTATGGTTACACGTAACTGTAACAATAGGTAACTACTGAGCACTTTTTAACTGAGTTAGCAGGGTATCTAAAAACCTTCCTCTTTGCCAAAATTGATTTTGCAAATAAACTAAGTAAATTACTCTTACACTGTAAATCGAACATTAAACACAATACAAAATCTCACTCTTTCGCAACATACCTGCTGCCGCCTGGCAAGATGTAAAGCTGAAAAGTCTCACTCCTTCTCTTGCCGAATAAAAACTGCCTGACGTTCCACCCACGAGGTTCCCCGCCCCCCACACCCCCCTGCACTGACACTGGCATCTCCCAGGACTCAGCGTTTGGACTTCTCCTGGGCCCACACACTGCCTTGCAGATCCGACCCAATCTCATAGTTTTAAATGTGCTCTGTTGTCGCTACACCGCGATCTTTCTCCTTCACTTCTCAAGGTCAACACGTCCAGGCACAAATGCCTCCCGAACTTTGTCCGCAGACACGGTCCTCCCAGTCTTCCCCTTCTCAGTTGAAGGGAATCCTTCCATATCCTTAGTACAAAACCCTTGGAGTCAGGCTCGCCTCCTCCGTCTCTGACGCCACAGGAACCACACCTCGAGCCCATCAGATCTAGCTTCAGAGCCCCTTCACAGCCCCCGTCATCCCACTACCTCCCTGCCGCCACTCCGACCTAGGCCGCACCATCGCCCTCGGCCTCCCTGGGAACCGCCGCTGCCTTCCCAGCCCTCCGTGCACTGCAGTCTGCCCCCCGCGCAGCAGCGTGGGTGAGCCCGCTACCACTGCACAGCAGAGCGTACCACGCCGGAGACGGTTCCTCTGCCAGCTTTAACCGGTCTGGCCTCATGCTGCTACTTCTCTTTCCAGCTCTGCTCCAGCCCGCTGCTTGCCCTCCCACCTCCTCTGAGTCCGACAAGTCATCTGCTGCACGCTGCCTGCCGAATTCCCTAACGGCTTCTCCCCACACTCCCTGCCTCCTTTTCCCGCTTTACTCTCCTCCAAAGCATCTGTCACCATCTACCACACTCATATTTTGCTCATATTTTATTATTTGTCCTTGACCCCCAGTAAAATGTGCACCCCATGAATGCAGGGAATGGTGTTTGCTTAATGCTCTATCGCGCACTCCGAGAAAAGCTCCCAAACACAGCAGACGTGCAGCAAAACGTGTCAACGGGAAGAAAGGCGCCTGTACTGGCTCACGCCAGACCTCCCCTTCAAGCCACGCTGCAGGGCGTTCCCATTGTGGCCCATCAGCCACCGCAGGTCCGGGCCATGGTTCCCGCGGAGAAGAGCTGGTGTGGCACCAGCGGGCCCGGCCAGGGCCCTTGGCATCCTCGAAGGAGACATCAGCTGCATCTGCGCGGCAGGGACCCTGGAGAGCCGCAGGCTCCGGAGCCCTGCGCTGATGGTGCTGGCAGGTAGCGCGGACTCAGATGCTCAAATCCACCCTGAGCGGCGCCGTGCGCCAGCGTTACAGGGCAGGCCAGCAGCACGTGGTGTGAGCAGCGTGCTGGGGAGCTTTGGGGCATGCTGGGGTTGCAGGGCGTGTCTGGAGAGCTGGTGCGCGGGGCATGCTGGGGTTGCAGGGCGTGTCTGGAGAGCTGGTGCGCGGGGCATGCTGGGGTTGCAGGGCGTGTCTGGAGAGCTGGTGCGCGGGGCATGCTGGGGTTGCAGGGCGTGTCTGGAGAGCTGGTGCGCGGGGCATGCCGGGGTTGCAGGGCGTGTCTGGAGAGCTGGTGCGCAGGGCATGCCGGGGTTGCAGGGCGTGTCCGGAGAGCTGGTGCGCGGGGCATGCTGGGGTTGCAGGGCGTGTCTGGAGAGCTGGTGCGCGGGGCATGCCGGGGTTGCAGGGCGTGTCCGGAGAGCTGGTGCGCGGGGCATGCTGGCAGTGGCGCCCTAGAGCAGTGAGGGGGTCGCAGAGGAGCGAGGAGCGGCGGGCTGCAGTCCCACCGAGGTGAGGACGGAGGGGGACCTCGGCTGAGGGGGCCCAGCGCGAGGAGGAGGCCGCCGCCGCAGCCCTGCCGCCCGCCCAGAGCTTCCTCAGGCGAAGGAAGGCATCAGCTCGACGCCCCAGCCTCAGAAGGCGTCAGCTCGACGGCCTCGCTTTGGGTTTTCAGGCTCGTTTTTCGGTGGTCAGGACGCAGCCCAGTGGGGAGGGGGCTCGGCCGTGTCTGCGCCAGCCGGGGGTGCAGCGTGCGCGTCCCTGACCCCCTCACTTTGCGTGGAGATGGGCGCGCGCCAGCTGTGGCTGTGGGCCGGAGATCGCGCATTCGGGCGGCCCTCGGTCGGCTTTCGGGGCGTCTCACTTGTCGGTCAGTGACCGTCACCCTGGAAACAGCCTGTTTAAACTGAGGAAAGGCCTGGGGTGCTTCCGCCCAACCCCGTGCGCCACCGTTGGTGCAAAAGGGAGGCGCAGGAGGTAGAGAGAGGAGCCTGTGGCACTTCCGGTCGGAGCTGTTCCCACGGCGGGAAGAAAGGCCGGAAGTGGCTCCCACTGAACAAGGTCCGGGTCCGCCCCGCGAGGCGTTGGGCTCTGAGGCCCGGCGCTAGAACCCGGGGGGCGCCTGTGCTTGCGGTGGAGCTGTCGCCGGAACCGCGTGTGCACGCTTCCTCCAGACCCCGGATGTGGACGAGGCCGGCGCCCGGGTCCTGAGCCTTTCCTCCCGTCTCTCTTGTCCGCTCTCGCAAACGGGGGCGACCCTTCCGTCTTCACGCTGGGCGAATTAGGAACCCGGAAAGTGTTAGAGGTGGTGCTACGCCATCAAAGGAAAGCCGTCCCGGCCTGTTCCCGAGCAGATCCCTGTTGCGTGCGTGCAGTTTCGTGATCAGCCCCTGGCGATCGGCAGCGTTTACTGGGGAAATGAGATAGAAAGTAATTTCAGGAGGGAAGGTGTTTCAGAAATAAAAGTGACGTCGCCGGTGTTCGCCCACAATGACGTGACCCATTTTCTTTAAAATGCACCGAGTTGCGCCTCGGGGCCCAGGCCGTAATCGGTTCCGTGCTGTGTGTTGTTTTCTCGTTCATGGTCGATGCCTTCCACTGAAACGCGCCCCAGGACGTGACTTCGGGCGGAACTGCGAGGGAGGTTGCGTTTGCCGGGCATTTGCACGGGAGAGCGTGGCAATGCGGCGAGAAGGAAGGAGTGTTTTCACTTTTAGTCTCGGAAATGATTGGGTCGTGGACGCCTTGTGCGAGTTTGCCTGTTTGCTGCTCTGAGAGCACTTTCTGCACAGCCCAGTGGTTTTTCACCAGTGAGAGATGGATGAGAACCTCAAACACTGGTTCCTGAGCAGCAGGGCAGTGCCTGAGGGAGGCTCTGACTCCTTCCCGACACGGGACTTCGGCCTGGTGAGCCTCCAGATGCCGGTCGATGTCGGATCGCTTTTCTTGCTAAAGAGAGAAAATATGTCCATGTCAAAAAATCTGGAGAACTGGAATCCCACTCTTATTCTGTGTGGTATTTGTGCCGGTTAGAAAAGTGGGGCTATGGCAGAGAGCTGAACAAGCAGCACTGCTCCCTCTCTGGCCCCTCCCCGGCATGTAGCACCACGACCCAGCCCCAGCCACGTGGGTTGCCTTCCCTGGTGAATGCCTAAGGCTCTGCCCCTTACTACCTAACAGGTGCTGCAGAGGCAAAAAATAAAGAAACAAAAATGGCCCAAATGAAAGAACGGGTCAAAGCTCTGGAAAAAAATATAATTAAACGAGGAAGAGATAGCCAACCTATCAGATGCACAGTTCAAAACACTGGTAGTCAGGATGCTCACAGAATTGGTTGAGTGTGGTCGCAAAATAGAGGAAGAAGTGAAGGCTATGAAAAGTGAAATAAAGGAAAATGTACAGGGAACCAACTGTGATGGGAAGGAAACCGGTACTCAAATCAACAATATAGAGCAAAAGGAAGAAATAAACATTCAACCAGAACAGAATGAAGAAATAAGAATTCAAAAAAATGAGGAGAGGCTTGGGACCCTCTGGGACAACTCTAACATTTCAACATCTGAATTATAGTGGCGTCAGAAGGAGAAGAGGAAGAACAAGAAATTGAAAACTTATTTGAACAAATAATGGAGGACAACGTCCCCAATCTGGCAAAGGAAATAGAATTCCAGGAAGATGAGGAATCTCAGAGAGTCCCAAAGAAGTTGGACCCAGGGAAGCACACACCAAAGTACATCAAAATTCCATTACCCAAGATCAAAGATAAGGAGAGAATCTTAAAAGCAGCAAGAAAAAAGGAGACAGTTACCTACAAAGGAGTTCCCATCAGACTACCAGCTGACTTCTCAAAAGAAACCTTAAAGGTAAAAAGGGGCTGGAAAGAAGTATTCCAAGTCATGAAAGGCAAGGACCTTTATCCAAGATTGCTCTATCCAGCAAAGCTTTCATTTAGAATGGAAGGGCAGATCAAGTGTTTCCCAGATAAGTCCAAGTTAAAGGAGTTCATCACCACCAAGCCCTTATTATATGAAATGTTAAAGGGACTTTAAGAAAAAGATCAAACCTATCAACAGTAAAATGCTAACAAACTCACACCTATCAACAGCCAAACCTAAAAACAAAAACAAACACAAAGTAAGCAAACAACTGGAACAGGAACAGAATCACAGAAATGGAGATCACATGGAGGGTTATCAGCAGGAGAGGTGGAGAAAATGGGAAAAGTTACAGGGAATAAGAAGCATAAATGGTAGGTAGAAAATAAGGGGAGGTTCAGAATATTATAGGAAATGTAGAAACCAAAGAACTTATATGTATGACCGATGGACATGAACTAAAGGGAGGGAATGCAGGTGGAAGGAGGTGTGCAGCATGCAGGGGAATAAAGAGGAGAAAAAATGGGACAACTGTAATAGTATAATCAGTAACATTTAAAAAACAGAAAAGTGGAGCTTAAATTCCAGTTTTTCTGTAAAGTAATATATAAGGTAGACTTCAAAGGTACATCCTGTGAGTTTTCAGCTGTAAAATGTGTCCCTAGTAGAAGTTTTACAGCCATATAATTAGTGGAAAAGGAAACTAGATAATTTAGAGACTGAGTAAATATTTTCTTTTATGTAAAATGATGAAAAATGTATTCCTTAAGCTTGAATTACTTTTCGGGGGTAACCTGAAATAGCAGAACACTTTGCTATACATTTTGATTTTTAAAAAATTATTATTGGCATAGGAAAGATCAAAATGAAACCTTAAGAACAGCCAGGAACTTTAGGAGGACTTTATTCAATAGAGTCAGCATAATAGAAATGTATCTAGTACCTAGAGCAGAGTCGGTATTTAATGGACAGTGCTGTTTTTATTATTATTTGTACTCAAATTATTCTTTTTGTGGTATAAAACCAGATTTGAAATTCCAAATTATATATTTGGGGTGACAAAAGTGTTCTAAAATGTATTGTAATGGTTGTATAACTCAGTAAATAGAATAAAAACCATTCAATTGTACACTTTTAATGAGTGACTTGTATGTCACATGAATTATATCTTAAAACATGTACCAAAAGAATTCCAGGTTATTAGCCTTAGAGATAAAATGGCAGCGATATTTAACTGCTGGAGTTTGCTAATTTGTTTTTATTACCTAATTCCAACACAATACCAAATACCCTGATGAGTTGGTGCTGCAACCCTGTTGGGGGGATGGTTTACTGACTTTTTATTGCTGGGCGATTGTTCTAGAGGCCTGGTGGCCGAGACGTCCGGCGGACAGGAAGAGATGAACGACTCCAAGCTGCAGTCGCTGTTCTTCGTCACCGTCCCAGACTTGCAGAGCCTCTGTGCCGTCAGGGTGACACTGCGCCCCCCGGGAGCGGACACTGCGGTCAGGAGCACGCAGCTGAAGGTGTGCAGGTGAGACACACGTTCTACTACGACACTGCCCAGAGTTTCTGAGACCTGTAAGAGCTGTTTTAAAACAAAATACTCCTTCACTCATTCTGTGTATGTGATTGTAAAACAAATTCAGTTTTGTTCCGTGCAGGTCCAGAGGATTACATTTAGGGAAGGACTTAAAATACTTGAGGTAGACTGTCTCACTGTTGAGTTGTTATATTTATGACTTCTTGTGTGAACTTCTTTTAAAAAGATTTTATTTATTTATTTTTAGGCAGAGGGGAAAGGAGGAAAAGGGGGAGAGAAACATCAATGTGTGGTTGCCCCTCACTTGCCCCCCACTGGGGACCTGGCCCCCAACCCAGGCCTGTGCCCTGACTGGGAATTGAACCAGTGACCCTTTGGTTCACAGGCTGGTGCTCAATCCACTGAGCCACACCAGCCAAGTTGCGTGAACTTTTTAATTTAAAGTTTTTATAGACACTGATTAATTAAATCAGGCTCCCCAAAACTTAGTAGTAGTAGTTAATAAATACTGAGTACTTTCTGTTTATGAGGCACTTTAAAAGATACTGTGAACATTTTAGATTAATATAATTTCTTAACACTCAGGTCAGTATTAGAGTATTTCTGAAGAGCATTTTTCCAAGAATGCTATTGAAATACCCATTTCAAGACAGTCTTTGAAAAGTAGCCGAGTTGAGGACCCACCGCGTGTTAGTCCCTTCCCTGACTGAGGCGGTCAGAGGAAGACTCTGAGAATACCTGGTGGGATTCTCCCTGTAGCTTAACTTCTTGGAGACGAACAGACACTTCTGAGACAGCTAGGAGTCAGAAATAAGAAAGACACGTGGGTGTCCTCCATTTTCTCTTACTCACAAGACTTTTTTCTCCCCATTGTACACATTTCCACCCAGGGGCCCGTACCCTTCCTGCTGACGTGCAGCGTGATAGCAGTTTCCCGCGACCCCTTGGGGGACACAAAGATAGAACACTGCACGTGAGGTCTTCTGCTGTGCGCTCCCAAATCGAAGGAGACCGCGGCCACAGTGCGGGGGGCTGTCGCTGGTCCTCCCGGTGACTGAGTGGCTGAGACTAGGGCAGGCCCTGCAGAACCAAGTGCCTGCCTCACCAGGGAAGAGGGGGCTGCCGGGGGCACTCTCAGCCTCCCTTTGCGAGGTGCTGCCCCCCACCCCTGCAAAAAAAAATTCTCAGGGTTCTTAACATGTGTTTCCTTTGAGGATTAGTAATTTGGAAATTTTTTATATTTCCAACTCTGTTCCTTTTTGTGTTTTTCCCACCTTCTCCTACTCTCTGAAGCGAAATTATTGATGATAATTTCAACTGCGGTAATTTTTGTTCTAAGTTCATTTGGCCCTTGAATGCTAAACTAAAACCAGTAATGCCATTCTGGCTTGGGAAAAAAATCATTTTTGCAGGAAAAGAGCCTAGTCAATAGTTCTAACATTCAAATAGTTGATAATTTTTCTGATAGTTGAATCATTAGACTGCCCCCCCATTCCCCCAACCATGTAAAAAAGGAAAATGGAAGAAACTGGAGTTACGAGAGATGTATTCTTCAGTGTCAAGACTTCTTCAAGTCTGTAGTTAGGGTGGAAATGGGGCTTTAAAAGAGGAATTCTCACTCACAGATGAAAGAGGTTAGGACATTCAGATGCAGGGACTAGGTTACATATTAATGTCAGTATCTAAACTTTTATAATTCTATTAATTCAAAGCTTGGCTGAGTTCCTGTAGTGTTCAAGGTACCATGCTAAGTGTGGGGAGAGATACAGAAATCTATAACACAGTCTTTGCCTAGAAGAGACTTAAATTTTTTACTAGAACAAAATGATTTTCTATAGATTGATATTAGAGAGTGGGAGGAAGTGGAAGAGAGAGAGAGAAACATAGACTTGTTGTTCCACTTACTTGTGCATTCATTGGTTGATTCTTATATGTGCCCTGACTGGGGATCAAACCCACAACCTGGGCATATCGGGACAATGCTCCAAGCAACTGAGCCACCTGGCCAGGGCTGGAACTGATTTTTAAATGTTCTAATAAAGTAAAAACAGACAGTAGGCAAGTCAACATTAAAATTAATACATTTCATCTCCACAGGCAACTGCTGTTGTTACACCAAGATATTCTTGCATCGCCTATACCTGGAATATTTAGCCAAATTTGGGTGGTGATGGCGGTTAGTATTTTAACATTTTATAAAAAGTATTACTACCAATTACTTTGGGCCAAACTGATACAGAGTAATTCAGGTACTAATTATAGCTCAAACTAAAGATGTTTTATGAAGATAAGTTACATTGTTTTGTAGTTTGAACCATTAACAGACTTTAACTTCAATATACCTGATGTTTAAAATTCATTTTTGTGGTTCTAATATTTAGTTTTCTGTGTCATAAATGCTAAGATAAAGAGTAGAAATGAGGATGTTATAGCAAAATTTTTGAAGATACAATCCTTTTCTCATATTTTATTCTTTAGAATTACACTTAATATAAAGGAAGAAAATTCTCATTCCATCAAATCTCTAATTGCTTTTAAAGAATTTAGATCAACATATTTTTTTAATTTGGAAATTTAATTTTTATAGTTAGTAAAAATTATATTTCCCAGTGCTATATATAACTGAGAATGATAATGAAGTACCAAAATCTTTATAAAAGTGATACTATCCTGAGGTTTTTGTTAAAAATCTTTCTGAAAATCCTCTTCTGAGATTTTAATTTCCCAGAATCCAGTGAAATCAACATTTATTAACAGTGCTGATAAGCCATATAGAATATTTAGGTCTTTTCTTTTTCTTCTAGGTTATGTGGCTATATGTCCAACTTTTTCTTTTCATCCTTAATACAGTTTTTAAGAACAAACTATTGGTGAACAAGTAGACACTAATACCTCTTAGTTGTGTTTTTCCTACCTGAAAAATTTATGAAACAAAGAGGAGATTGTTTTAGAGTTCTAGTAAATTCAAGTATTCTAATCTTAGAATAACCACCTGAAAAATATGTTTTGCTTTTTTATACATTACATGCTATAAAAATTTACAAAAATATTTAAAATGGAATTATCATGGATACTGTTTTGAAACTCGCCTTTCACTCTCACTCTCACTCCCTGATGCACATGTTGAGTTTCTCGTCTTGTGCTCTGCAACGGTGCTTCAGAAAGCATCACTGAAATAATGCCATTTGCATTTTTCTGGTAGTTTCTGTGGGTTGAATTCTTAGAACTGAGATTGCAGCACATTTTAAATATAATCTAGATACTGTGAAATTGCTCTCCGAAAAGCCATACTGGGTTACATTTTAACAAACCGTGTTTGAAAAATTCCGTATTTCCACGTGCCCACAGACACTGGGTATTTGCAGACTTTCGCCATCTGCCGATCTTTCAGTCACCAGCACTGTCTGTCCATTCGTGTGGCTTTCACGGGGGAGCTGCACACCTTGGCCGTGTGAACTTTCTCTTGATCTCCCATTCAGGCCCCTTTCCTTGTGAATGCCTAAGAATATACTATATATGAAGGAACATATTAATATTTACTACATGAAACTTACTGGCCTCTCTCATCGTATGGTTTCTGGGTGCGTGCCACCCCCAGGAAGGCTTCCCTCCCTCGAGGGGAGCACACCCGCAGGTGTGTTTCAGGGAGAGGCTGGCGTCCCCGGGGTGCGGGCTGTCAGGGAGACGTCCCGTTCTGCGCGTCCTGCTGCAGAGCCTTCAACGTCTTCTGGGTATTGCTTTACGTAGTAACACGTTCGTTGAGTCACTTTTATAAATGTGGATTTTTGTTATAGATACCATTTTATAAAGCTGGGAAGCTTAATGCCTATCTCGAAAAACATGGAGCTAAGGTAAGTGTTTTAAAAGATACAATTCCAGATGTTGTGTATATTGATTTTGTATTCAGCTTCTTTTGTCAGCCAACAAAAATTGGAGTCTCTTTCTTGTAAGTGCACGTGGAAGAGCAGAACAGTTGCTTTCATTTAGTAGAGGCAGAGGGGAAGGGGCTAACTTTTGCTGGGTGACCTTGTGGGCATTTCACCTGGCATCACATCACTTACCGTATGTAGCTGCCAAGAAGTGAATAATCGCATTCTACAGATGAGGAAAAACCCTGAGAGAGATAAAAACACTGTTTGTAATAATATAGCTAATAAGCAGAGGCACAAAACAGTATAAATTGTACTCATGGTGACGATTTCTGGATCTGAGCAAGGAAAACAGGAGTACATGGGTTGAGCACCTCGTGTGTCCCGGTTACTCAGGCCAAGGAGATGTGGCTGGTGCTCACGTCACGTCTCTGCACGTCTCTCTGGGGCACTGTGCCCTCCGTGACTCCAGCAGGCCCATCCACAGGGGTCCCGGGGATTGGGGCATCTGGCCCCCTCCAAGGTGAGGGGTGTTCTTTGGGGTCTGGGAGGATGGTGAGGTCTCCCCACCCCCCAGGTGCTCTTGCAGTTCCCTGAGGAGTCTCTGAGTGACCGGACAGCAGGCCTCGGCCGTCGGTCACCGTCTGCGGGAGGGCGGCGCTCTTCAGGGACCCGGTGGGAGGGAGGGTGCGCGTTCCACCTCCGTGCTGAGACAGGTCCGGACTCTCAGAACCAAATCCTCAGGGTGGCGTTCTCCTAGAACTGGAAACTAGGTCTTTCAGGGATCTCTGCACAACTGTCCTTTGTCGTGACAAGTGTCTCAGCTTAGTGGAGATCCCTTTGCTGTCTTCCTGGGGCTCGTGGAGAATTTAATCTTATTAATGTATTGACTTAAAGATCAAAATTGTGCTGTTTTTTGACAAGTGTGTCACAAAAACAATAGATACAATGTGATTTTAGAGGTGAATTCTAAAGATTAAAAGTTATTTTTAGCCTAAGAATAGATCACATTTGAGTGTTGAGTTAGTGAAAGAATATGCCAAGTATATATAAAGATTATAAGAAAAAATAAAAAATTTAAAAACATAGCTTCTGCAGTCATTACATGCTAATAAAAACACACTTTGTTAAATATTTTCTTCCGGTCTTTTACTTCACACCTTTGGCTTTATCACTGCAAGCTGTCCAGCGTCCAAAATCTTTTTGTTTATATTCTTGTCCTTTTCCCACATACCCGAGTTCCCCTTTGTTACTAAGTAGACTTGCTTTGTCCACTTCCCCAGACTTCCAGATCCCAAATGCCATGATGCTCATAAGCTTTCTCCCCCCTGACTTTCCTACCCTCGTGGGCCTCCATGGTTCTGCTCCACTCGTGTCTTTCTGGGTGCTTTCTGGGTAACAGTCACGGTAGCCGGCGGGTAGCTGCTGAACGTCTGTTACATGCTGAGCACTCTGCTTGCTTCTGGAGTTGAAGCCGTGAACCAGACAAACTCCCTGCCCACAGGAAAAGGTCTCCTCCTTTCTGAAAAGTTTCTGGAGTTTGTGTAGCGTTTTTATTATCCCTTCTATAAATGTTTGGTAGGATTCACCAGTCAAGTTCCCTGGGCCTGGAGTTACGCATAAAGGAGGGCTTGTAAGTACAATCCAGTCTCTTTAATACACGATAGAGATGCTCAGACTGTCTGCCCCAAGGCCTGCGTCTCCCTCCTCTGCGCTGGTGGACTGATGACGTCAACTTGCTCATGGTGCCGCCCTGCGTCCCTCGGCCGGCAGCGGTGGCGCCTCTCTCGCTCCCCGGACTGGCGGCGCGTCCCTCCTCCCCGCCCTCGCCAGGCCGCTGGAGGCCTCCGGTCTCCCTGCCCGCAAAGAACAGCTTTTGGTCTCGGTGATTTCTCTTGTTTTTTATTTCACTGATTTTTATTTTGGCCTTTATTATTTCCTTTCTTATGCTTATTTGGGGTTTATTTCTATTGTATTTTCTTTAGGGGGAGATGCACACACAAGTAAAACGTGATCCCGTGCAGTGGCGGTGGCAGTGCCCTTGGGGATAACCAGAACAGGCATCAGAGGTCACGGGGGGGGGGGGGGGGGTGGGCCTGGGCGACAGAGCGCATCGCACTAAGGGCCTGCAGCTGTGCAGCCCCGTGGCCTCGCACGACACGTGACGCCTCGCCTGAGGCCACGCTGTCATCTGATCCGTGCTGTGTTCAGTTACCAGGCCCTTCCCCGCAGAGCACGAGACCGAACCCCCTCCGCAGGGCAGGGCGAGCTCCCGTAAGGCACGGGCACGCCGGCTTCGGTTCACTCAGCACGGAGCTGAGCGCACGGCGGGCACCCGGGGAATGTGCCGGAGGGATAATGAATACTCGCGTCTCCTGTGAGACCTCGTTAGCAAAAACTGAACGATACTTACGTTTCTTTTTCTAGCTACTTAAGGTGGAAGTTGGGGTCACTGATTCGAGAACCTTTTCTTTTCCAATGCAGACACACTTAAGTGCTACAAACTTCCTCGCAACCGTGTTTTGCTTTCATCTTCCTCAGTTCAAAACACTTTCTCATTCCCCATTGACTTCTTGGATCTGCGGGTTCGTTAGCAATCTGTTGTGTAGTTTCCATATACTTGGGGGTATTCTCGGGATTTCCTCAAACCCTCCCCTGAGGATATGTGTACTGGTTTTAGAGAGACGGAGGGAGGGAGAGAGAAACAGCCAGTTGCCTGCCACGCGTGCCGGCCGGGGTTGAACCGCAGCCCTTGGTGTGGGGGACGCCGCCACAGCCAGCCGGGCCGCCCGGCTGGGGCCCGGGATCTCTCTGTCCTGCCCTCTGCTTGGGCTGTGGCCGGAGGACGCGTTGTGCGTGACCTGCATGTGTTCGAGTTCACTGAGGCCTGTTTGGTGGCCCAGAACACGGTCTGCCCCAGCACATGGTTCTTGTCCCCTTGAAACGAACGTGCGTCGTGCTGTTGTGCCACAGGGCCTACGGGTGTCGTTGGGTCACAAAAGTTGATTGTGTTAAGGTCCTGTATGCTCACTTTCTGTCTACCCGTTTGGTCAATTACTGAGAAAATACGGTGCAGGATTTGCCTACAGCTGGAGCAGACGGGGTCAGTGAGGCCGCCTTTGCCCTGGAAGGCGTCCGGGGCAGCAGGCGGGACGTGTGTGAGTGGTAGAACTGCCCCGGCCTCCCTCTGGGCACGCCCAGCTGCTGCGAGCCATACATCCTGCCCAGCCTGGGTTGAACTTGGCTCCCTCCGGCAGATCCTGATGGCCGATGGGACTCGTTCAGCTGCCCAGGCCCCGCACCCTGGGGGCATGTGTGAAGTCAGCAGTGCAGCTGGGCCGCCGCCCGCTGTGGAGCCCTGTAGACGGGAGCCCTGATTCCCTTTGAGACGATGAACAGACCTGGTCCTGTCCTCACCAACAGATGACTGACACGCACCCTGGGAAGTTCACCAGGAGCCCACATGGCATAAAAACGGGGGGGTGGTGTTGGGGGACAGTTCTCCGGGCACCGCCACTCTTCCGCATGTCCCGCCAGCAGAGGCACACGCAGCGTTTTCCTCTGGACCGTGTCCGCACAGGCGTGCAGAGAGCACAGCCTTGGCTCTCCCCCAGCCCGGAGTGGCTTCCTCACTGGCGTGTGCCCATCCGCACCCGCAAGGGGCTCCGCTGTCTCAGGGTCCGCTCTCCGTGCCGCGCTCTCACCTCCCACGCGGTGTCCCCCAGACTCTGCCGCCCTGTCTCCCTGGAACCTCAGCTCCGTCCCCTCAACCCAGGGAGCCCCCCGCACCGCACCCAGAAACCCTCTTCAGTCAGTGTGCTCGTTTCTGCCTCTCAGGGACCGCTCCTCTTGTGGCTTGATGCCCAGCATCCTGTGAACCACCGTTGCCCAATTTTTAGTGTTGTCTCAGGCGGGAGGGTAAGTGTGCATCCTGTCAGTCTCATTGGTCAGAAGTCCTACTTTAAACAATTCTCTACAAAGAGAGAGGCCTTGCTGGTACCCATGTAAGTGTCTCGTCGTTTTCCGGTGCCGAACCGGCCGGTGTGAACAGCAGTGAGGAACGTAGTGCAGTGCGGCTCTGCTCTGTGTCTTCTGTGCACGGGGGCCACGGGGTGCAGTGCAGGGGCCCAGCGCGGGCGCTCCGGAGGCGCGGGCTCTGCGTCGGGACAAGCAGGGGCTCGGGCTGTCACGGCACGACAGCCGTCAGGGCTTCAGAGTGAAGAGAGTTCAACGCTTCTTAGCCTTCGGACCAGATGGGGTTGTGGTGACCATGGCGATGACTGCAGTGACATCCAGAACAGCCCGGCCTGTGGGGGGGCGGGGGGGGGGGTGGTCCCGGCACAGACATTTCCCGTGAGTCTGTAGGGACATGCTGATTGCTGTGATTGGCTCGTATTTTGTCCTTGAACCTTTGCAGGCAGAGGCGCCACAAAGGGTCATCCCTGTGATTCTTCAGAACTGCCTTTCGTACTCGCTCACGGCCAGGCTCGCCCCAGCCTGGAACAAGACTGGCCACCTCCTGGTGCAAGGTGACTGTCCCTCTCCCGGTCACTGTGGCTTTCTCAGGCAGGTTGCTTCCCTTTGGGGCTCTGCTCCCAGAAAGTAGTTGCTAACGCGGAGCCCAGCCACGTGTTCTCAGGCCAGCCCACACAACACACGTGTCATCTCCGTGCCTGGGATTATACCCAGGGGCCTGCTCTTGTTTCTTTAAAGAAAATACGTTTATTATGTAATGCTTGATGCTTAGAAGAAAAGATATAAGTGATGAGAATTACTGTAAAATAAACAGAAATTACTCATATTGCTAGAACCAAAACGGTACTGAGTTTTATGTTGAGGTCTGACCATTTTCTAAGCATTTTATACTACAGAATAAATATTTGAGGGTATAATTAGGTATTTTTATCCTTTTAATGGAAGAGATATTTTTATGTAAGCTGACATTTCTTTGTATAAAACTGCATTTTAAAGTATTTTCCTTAACTTTTATGCTTTTACATAAAAAGTTGTATTTATCAAGCATGATTTATGGGTTATAATAATATGGTATATATTATCAATTTTTTAAGGAAGAGAGTTTCTTTCTCAGATGGGAAAGCAAAATGCTGTTGGTAAGTAAAAATGCTTAAGTTAATAGATGAAACATTAATATAATCAACAGTTGTTAAACAGTGTTACAGATTGTTGAGTTGTTGTAATCGTGGTGATTAGGTCATATCAGAATTCAAACAGGTGTTGTTATAATCACAATTTCACCTGGGAAAATGACCTCTGATTCAAAGTACATAGCCTACCTCATTGACAAAAATTCACTTCTCTCAATTTCAATAAAAGCTATAATTTTTTTATTTCTTTACTTTAAAAAATTATGACTATGAAGGAGTTCAATTCTTACAGCCATTTATAACGTGTAGTTTCCAGTAAAAGCTTTATTTCTTATGAGAACATGATTCTTGTTTTTAAAAAAGTCTAAAAAGACACGGATGATCTAAAATGACAGTTTATGATATGGTCTAATCCAGTTCAATGATGTGGCTGCACTTTGCAGGCAATTTCCCAAACGGTGGTCCCGAGAGGGCAGATGGGTGGGAGTCCTGGGCCCCCGCAGACATGACTGACCGGTCCCGGCAGCTTCCCCACCCTCGGGTGCAGCCCTGAATCCGGGCTGACGGCTGTGGACGGTCCCGGCCGCCCCCCGCGTACCAGGTCCTGCCCGAGCCGGACGGCGGCCCCCTTGTCCTCCAGCTGGGGCCCCGTGGGCTCACTACTGCACTTAGTTCCGTCCACGGGACTAGCAGGAGACGACAGCTGTCGCAGGTAACAGTTTATTAAAGACAACAGTGAAGTAAAGATAACAGTTTAGGGAGCAAAGTCCTCCACTGCTGTGTTAGAGCTGTGCCTTCCAGTTCATGAGTGGCATACTCCACAGCGAGGCCGACAGACTGGAAGTGTGGAGCTCAGTGGGTTTCCACCAACTAAGGCACCCTGAGGCCAGTTCTCGGGTCAGGAACCCCACAGCCCCTCCTGCCTTGTCCTGGGTGCCACCCCTCCCCCGGGCGACCGTATGTGACTCCGGTAAGGGCTTCCAGTTAAGAGAAAGCGGGCAGAAGCCTGGAGGCCCCATCGGACGCAGGGGAGCCCGCCAGAGCACCTGCGGGCGTTGGTGGGGACGGACTGCCGGGGTCAGGCAGCCTCCGTCTCCCTCGCGGCGTGGGCGTCGGGCTGCACAAGGGGCTCGGGCAGGTCTCCCTCACCTGTGGGGCCTTGTTTCCCCTGTGCCAGCCTGCCTGTGACCCCCCACCACACACCCCCCCCACAGCCCCACACAGTCCCACATGCCCACACACACACCCCCACACCCCCCCACAGTCCCACATGCCCACACAGCCCCCACACAGCCACGTTGTCCAGCCTTGGTCCCCCCGAGGCCTCAGCTGCGACTGCCGGACACGGTGCCGGGCTGCCTGTTGCCGTGTGTGGAGAACTCCCCGTGCTTTCCTGCATTTGCAACTTCAGTAAATTCAGTGAATTCTTGTGTTCCTAAAGTAGTTCATTTGATTGGATGGAGTAGTAATCCCAGAAAGTTTACCATTAAATATTTTCTTTCAGTATTAGCCATCAATGTAACAGAAACTCAAGTTTGTCTGAGCATAGAAGCTTACACAATCAGACTGCCGCCACCTGAGGTACCACGAATTTTCATTTCTGTGATTAGCTTTATTATACGTGCTAGATACTTAATATATTTCTTATTACACACACGCTAGCAGGTTTTAATTTTTAATAAGAGTGATAAGATTTTTTAACTTTCAAACTCCCTATTAAATTCTTGATATATTGATGGTGTTCTTAGTCTGTTTACCCAAAGAAATTATTGTCGGCTCAACACAGACCCGGTCACGCTAGTCCCTCGCTCGAGAACCTTCGAGGTGGCCTTCAGGACCCCGCTACCCCAGCACACAGCAGTTACACACAACACTCTTGCCTTCTCAGGAGAAGGACCTGTCTTTTATTTTGCTGTTCTCATGGCCCCCAAGTACACGGCTTAACTGGCTTTGCCTGCAGAAAGCGTCCTTCAGTTTGTCCTCCACTGTATATACTGTACCAGACACACGGTCCCACTCTTCATTACTGAAAAGGGGGACGGCTCTGGGAGGAGGTGGCCCGCCGGCACCCTAGAATGAGGCCGACCGACCCACCCGTGAGTGGCGGTGTGGGACCCACAGGCTCCCTGGGGAGATCAGGCCCCATTCCCAGCGTGACAGAGCATGCACAGTGCACTCTGCCCACAGGCCAGCTCCCACGGGGAAGAGGAGGGAGCTGTCCCAGCTTTGCCCACCAGATAAATTGCCTCACCTGCTCCATTTTAAGCAACAGGTGTTGCATAGCGGCATCACGGCAGTAGAGCTCCTGTCAGCACGGGAGCAGACCCCAGAAATGAGGGGGTGCTCTGCTTTCTCTTTCCCGCCCAGCGCTGCGCGCTCAGCACGTGCTCGTCCAGTTCGTTTAAGTTCCTACCCTCCGTCGTCCTCCGTCATTAGCCCCTCCCCGTCTCGCCTTGCCCACCCGTTCGGTGGGGCACTTGCCAGGTCCGGACTACAGGAGCACTTGGTTCTGCGTGTCTGTGAGGCGGTGTGGAATGGGGCGTTTGCATGGGCAGTGGGAGGGAGAGCATGAAACACGTGCGGGAGCTTAGAGGGGAGACAGCGTGAGCCGGAACACGCACCACGTCACGGGAAGCGGTTGGCCCAGCGTACCCGCAGCCTTCCAAGTCACAGCTGGCTGTGTGTGCGGGTCTGTAATGTTTCTTTCTGTTTGCAAATTCTTCTGAGGACTTACGCATTAAAATCTTCTTTCTGCTAAAAGCTGCAAGAATTCGGCATTTCCCAAAGTGTCATAAAGGACTTCGAAAGTCACAAGAGTGCCATCATTGAGGGACACGCGATTTTGAGCGGCGAGTGCTACGTTCTGCCAAGGTGAGGGCGCGGCTGCCGTGCCTCGGGGCGGCGCGGTGTTCCGTTCTTCTCGGCTGTGCCTCGGCACTGGCACGCGCAAAAGCAGGCGCCACCTCGTGGCTGTTTGAAACCGGAGTGTAACTTGACAGATGTCACCGGTGTGCTGTCCCACTTGCAGAAGCCGTCAGTCCCCTGTGTCGGGTGACTGGACTCACGGTATTGTATAGTAAGTGTATAGTACACGTTTGTAATACGTTTTATTGGACTGTTTTTAAAGTACAATTTCTAGATATCTCATGAGATTAAGACTATTACAGTAATCTCGACATAACCTTGAGAACTTTTACATATAGTTAATGATTCATTATTGCTTGATATGAGTTAAGTTTGTACTATATTCAGGAAAAATGGCTTGTTATTAATATGAATAGGACTAGTGGGATGAAGTTTTAACCTGCTTTATGAACAATAACGTTAGCAAGCATACACATAATAATTTTATCATTCAGGAAAGGGTAGATGGGAAATACAGATTTAACTTGTATTTATTCAACTCTTAAGCTTTTCTCTAAAGTCTCACAATTACCAGGCATATCTATTTGTGACAACACTAGTTATTTTGTGTTCGTAACTGGCATAGTGTTTGCATCAATTCAGTTTGGTTTCTCCTCACAATTCTAGGTGACATTTAAATACAGTTATGTTTGGAACGAGGAACAAGTGATTAGTTTATCGCTTATGTGTTGGTGGTTGCCGAATCTTCCTGAACGCAGTCTAAGCCACGTGGTTAAACCTCCCCTGCGCGCTGGGGTTAGGTTCGACGACGGGGCTCATGCCGCGCCACCACTCTCACCTCCCACAGCATGAAACGGGGGCAGATACTCAGCGTTCTTCGGGCCGCGCCTCCCGACTGCCCCTTCCACACGTACGCAGACTTCCAGGCGCACTGGGACGACCTGGTGAGGGCAGGCGCGCACTGCGGGCTGCCTGGTTTGGCTTCTTGTGATGGGATCTCAGTGTGGCCTTCCCTCCGGATAATTTCAACCTCGCTCCTCACTTTCAGTACGGCTACAAACTCCCAGAGGCCCCCGGAGGGGCCGAAGTGTACTGCAGCGTCCGCTTCTGGATGCCGGGAGGGAGGCCCTTCACATATCCTTGAACGCAGGTGGGGGCAGCTGTCCCCGCCCGGGCGTCGACGTCCCTGCCCCCCTTCTCTGTGTCCCGACGGACTGCACTCCTCTCGACTGCGTGAGTTCTGTTCTGTTCTGTTCTCAGCGTCTTCCCGTCTGTGTTTGAGGGCGCGCTTCACAGTGGCATTTCCTCCCTGAACGCTGCTGCAGCGGTTCAGACAGCGGGGACTGCCAGGGAGATGGGAAAAGCGCTCACTTGGCTTCTAGTAGACTGGAAGAAATCATCACAGGTTCTCCTTGGCCAAGGGCTCCCTCCAGTGGAATTTTGGTATTTCTGAAAGGGAGGAGTCAGAGTGAGTTGAGAAAGAATTTTATTTCTGGAAAACTGTTTTACAGGCAAAATTTAGAGGGCTTGACGTGTGCTTGATGTACCCCATAAACTTAAGGAAACATCTTGACGTTATTTTAAAAGTCTGCCCGTGAAAAGCCCAAGCGAAGAGCTCGGGCGAGACTCTTCAGTCTGCATCCTGGCCCTGTGGTCCCATCCCTTTGCGTTGTCACCGCCGGGTTTCCAAGGGGGAGGGGGCCACAGCGCTCTTCCTCTGCCCTGCGTCCTGACCCGGATGCGCCACAGAAGGTGAGTGGGCAGATGCAGGTTTCAGCCATCCCTCCCGTTAGGTGCCAGGTCACTGTGCCAGCTCCTCGGGGCGGGGGGAGGGGGGGTCCTCATCAGGAGAGTGGCTGCCGTTCTCCGGGAACTGCCCCTGGAGCCCAGTGAAGCCCGCCCGTGCTGTTCCTCCGGGCTGAGCCCTCGCTGCCTTCCGGGGGTGCAGCCGCTCACTGGTGGCCGTAAACACTTCTGTGGTCCCCACAGGCACAGTGTCTTTCTTACAGGTCAGTTTCGGAATGGCGTCGTTGCCAGCCTGTGTAGAAAGCCTTCCCCTAAGGAGACAGTGAGCTGTCTCGATTGTGAGTATTAAAACAGAAGTAATTAATACTACTCCTGGAGGAAACGTGCTTTTTTAGCTTTGGGTTATACACTTGGAATGAGTTAGCTGGGAACAGATGAGCTATGTGTGAGATAGTTAGGATTTAGGGGTGTGCACTCCCCAGCAGCCGCTGTCTCACAGTCTCTCTCGGTCCATAAAGCCGTCCCACTGTTCCTTAACGCCTCCCACCTACCCGCTCCGCTGCGTCAGAAGTCAGCCCGTGCAGTTCTTCCCGAGGGTGGATTTGGACGGTGTGCTGAGAAGTTTTCTTTCCGATGTGAAGTCCAAACTGCCCCATATCTGCGGATTTCCCATCAAGATGACGACGAAGTCGTGCTACTGCACCCAGGAACTGACTACGCCACGTGTACAGGTAAGAGACCCGTGTCCATCCCGTTCCCTGAGACACGCGGTGCCCGTCTGACCCGGACCTCAGTGCAGTGTCTCCCCGTCGGCCGCCAGGGGACCTGACCCTCTGTCACTGCCATCGGTCGTTGTGGCGCTTGGTTGGCTTTTGTCGACGTAGTCCACCGGTCTGCTTGGTGTGAGCCCCTGGACTGGGCACTGTGCCGTCCCCTCGTCCCCAGCACCGGGGACAGCAGAGTGCATTAAGTGCTTTTCCAGTGAATGGGCGACCTCACAGGATGGTTTGGAAACATTTGCCTCATACAAACCCAACTTGACTTTGAACTTCTGCCACTCCATTTGAGTCTGAGTGATTGAAAAAGGCTTCGAGTGATTTCTCTTATCAATACTAAATTATTTCAATACCATTTTCATTGTAAGATGATGTGCTAAGTGAAATCTTATTTATGAAAAGGAGGTAATGATTAAGTATTACCGATAAAGAAAATATGATGGCCTATCTTCACACTCACCAGAATAAGATATTTTTGTTCAAAGAAAACAAAATTAAAAGCTGTTAAAGAACAAATCTAGGGAAGTTAACTTCAAATTTTCAACAGCAATCTTTCTTTGGAATAACACAGTCAGCATATTTCCATCAAAGAAAAGATAAACGTTTGCACAGCTGGCACAGTCTGAAGCATCCCATGAAGGAAATACGCCGTGTCCGCTCGGTCTCCCCTCTGGGAGGTGTCGGCGTCCCCCGGGGCTCGTGGCTCCCGCTGCTCCAGGGACTCGTCCCTCACGTGGCATCAGCGCGCCGTGGCCCCAGCACGCTGCCTTGTGGCGCTTCTTCAGCTTTTGCCGACATGCAGATGGTTTTAGCTCTAACCCCCCTCTGAAGTTCCCCGGAGCCGGTGTGATGGGCCCCGTGCATCCCCTCAGGCCAGCCCACGTCACCCGCCACGAGCCGGCCACGAGGCAGCACGTGGAGCCCGTGTCCTCGGCAGGGGCAGCTCCTCAGACCCACGGTCTAAATTAGAACCGTGACAGCCTGGACGGCGGGGCTGTGGGAAAGGCTGTGTCCTCAGAAAGGAGTGTGGACAGACAAATACCGTTCATGTCTCTGTGATGATGAGTCTGAAATTTCTGCCCAGATACAACTGTTTAAAAAGTTCAACTGTTGGACAGGACCAAACTTGAGGAATTTAAAGGATAGGCCATTACTTCGTGCATTTTTATTGAATATGCACAAATAATACTTCTTTTTATTACAAAATCATAAGCATGTGATCCTGTCACATGACAACATCACACTCAAGCACACCAGATGACAGTTTCGGCGAAGTGTTCAAATTGCTGTCCATGTCGTGGGAGACGCTCACGGACCCCACCAGCCACACCCAAGTGAGCCTTAACTGCTGCCAGCCTCCGTGTTCCTTGAACACGCAGCGTTTCTAGCCCGTGTCTGGTTCAGAAGTACTGAATCCAAATGATAGACTCATGAAAATTTGCTTCTTAACTGTGAAGTAACAAATTGCAAATTCTGGTCTTTATTTTGTTCCTGAGAATAAAAATGTTCCCTACTCAATTTTACCTAGTGCCTTCTGTATGCCAGCTGCTTAATTAATGTATGCGTATTACAGCATTTAATTGTCAAAATAAACTCTTGAAGTAAAGGACTGTTTTCTCGATTTTGCAGACGAGGAAACTGAACCTGAGAGCCTCCCAGTAATCTAGTCGAAGCCACGCAGGGAAATAAGTGCACTGCAGAGTCAGGGCTGAACCCACAGTCAGGTTCTCCACCTGAGGCTGGAAAAGGTTGAGACGCGCGGTTCGGACCCCAGGCTGCGGGGGCCGGCCGCCTGGGTTTGAACTCCTGCCTGCGCTGCGTGTGTGTCTGGGCAGCTCCTGTGCCCTCCCTGTGCCCTGGCGTCCTCAGCTGGAGAAGGGGGCGTGGTGGTGGTGGTGGTGGTGGGAACGGCACGTGTCACACACCAGGCTCTCGAGGAAGCCGGCCCGAAGTGGAGTCCAGTGCACGTGACACTCACTGGGGACCGCCCTCGGAGTCATCACCTGCCGGTGGGGGCGGGGCGGGACGGGGCGGGGAGCCAGGGCCTGAGGGGAGAAGGCAGAGGCGGAGCGGGGGCCCCGTGGCCCGGCCGCCTGCTGCTACCTCATCTGTGCGGACTCGGACACGTGTGTCTGCCTCTCAAGGGCCTTTAAAGACTTCACCGCAGTCCCTTGATGTGTGAGACCGTGTTACTCCCCAGCTCCCCCTCATCTCTGAGGCTGGTTTGCGGGCATTTCGTGTCAGGGAGAGTCTGAGCCAGGGCCGCGTGGTTGCACCTGGTGGTGGTTTCTGTTAAGTCTCTCTCGTTCTGCGACATTCCAGACCCACTTCTCTGCATGTGAGCCAGGTGTTTCCTGGGAAGACTGGGTCACGTTCCCCGGAAAACATCCTATATCCCAGATTTGGCTGATTGCTTCCTTGTATCACGTCATTTAAAGTTAGTGTCGCCTTCTGGACCCCGTATCTCCCACAAACCCGCGGTTGGATCTGAGTGTCTCTGAGTTCTGGTCCAACTTGAATAAACAGTCAAGCTGTGCAGTGCATAGTGGGATTTTAGTAGATGAGACACATTTGATGGGTCGTTTTGGTCAGTCCATTCACGTCTAAATAGAGGCTAAAGCTTTTGGTTTCCCTCTGTAAGTTCATGTGAATGCACTACGCTATATAAATTATGTGTGAAGTTTTAGAAGTTAAAAGTCGACTGAGCCACATCTGCCAGGGACACCCGGCAGAACAACGGTAACAGTGTGGCGAACACATGTTATTTGTGGGGTTGCGACTTCTCAAAGCTTTGTTTGTTGACATTTAAGTATTTCAAGTTCTGTAAATTATTTATGGTCTCATCTGCTGTGTCCATGGGCCCTTTGTGTAGTCTTTTTATAAATTTTGAATACAAACCCGGAGGTCCCCCCCTTTGGGCTGTCTGCCGTGTGTTAGACGTTGGAAGAACGAGCGAACGGTGGTGTACCGACAGGCCGGGGCAGGTGTTTCCGTCAGGCGTGCCCGTCCGAGCGGCGGGCGGAGGCGGCGCAGGTGGGACGCAGACGTGTTCCAGACGCGTGTTCTGGAGAAGCCTTGTGTCGGGGCGCAGGTAGCCTGCCCTTCTGTGAGTCTGCCTGGCACGAGGCGGTTTGTCCTTGCTTCTGGTTTTATGTTGGTGTGCCAGGAACTAGGCGTGTCGTTGGAGAGTTCCTGTTGTTCGTGGAACCAGGAGTCCAACACAGAACGGCTGTTCTTGGATGTTCTGTGATTGACTTCAACTTAGTTCTTTAACTCTGTTCCCATCAAATGGAAAATTAGTCTAGACACTTGGAACGACTCGGCCGCTTCCGACAAAACATCGGTTGTGCGGTGCCACTTCGTTCAGATGTCAGACCTGCCGTCCCCCTGCTAGCCTGGTGTGAGGGGCGCCTTCAGAGAGGGTGGGCAGGGGTGTGGGGGGCGGGTGTCCCCCGCGGTTGCCTGTTGTCCACGTCAGGGCAGCGGGTGCCCCAGCGCTGTTTCCGGACGCCCAGGGAGCCGGTGGGGGGACCCTCGGCCCCTGCTGACCCTGCAGCTGAAGAACCAAGGGCACTTGCAGCTCGACTTCTCGGCAGCGGCTGCACACGTGCGGCTTTACCTCCACCTGCCTTCAGAACACGGTGTGCGTGCCCCTGAGCGGCTGGTCCCAGACCACAGCCTGCACCCGGCTGCAGAGGGGAGGTGTCCATCTTCGGTCCCCCAGCTCGAGAAGGGACACCAGAGGACGCGCGGTGGGACGGGGGTGGGACCCAGCCCGTGTGCACTGTGCAGTCATGGCGGCTGCACACGCCAGGAGTCCAGGGAGACGCAGCGGAGCGGCGAGGGAGCAGCCCGGGCCCGGCTGGAGGGCAGCGGGCAGGGGACCAGAGTTCAAGTCCTCACACAGAGTTTAGAGCGTGTCTTCATCTTAAAATAGGTCACGAGAGGCTGGTGCCCAAAGAGGGGTACAAACCATAAGAAATACACGCATTTCCTCAAGAAGGCTCCTTTGGTTTTTGTTTCTGGGTTTTTTGTTTTGTTTGTTTTTTTACCTGTTTTACATGTCATAGTGTTACTTTATGTCCGTATTTTGATGATGTTTTATACAAAACATTTTTACATATATTTTGATTTTCTTCCAATAAGGACTTGATTACATTTTTAAAGTATCTTGATCTGTATCCTTTCAGGAAAACAAAATCAGGCCGCTCAACCTGACCTCGAAGCAAACGTTCCCGTGCTCTCTGACTCGGGCCCCCTCCACGGGACCCCCCCTGGCCCAACACCTCCCACCGCGCTCGGTAGCCGCAGGCCACAAGGTGCAGCTTCCGGTCAGCCAGCAGGGGCCCTGCGGGTCCGCCGCCCCGCCTCCCCAGCCAGACCCCGCCCCGAGCAGAGACACCGCCCTGTCCGACCTGGCGCCGCGCGGACATCTGGAAGCACCGCAGCCCACCAGAGGAGGCGCTCAAGCCCAAGACACACATTTTAGCTCCCAGAGGAACGCGGCCCCTAAACTCATCCCCGTCTTCAGAAGTCGGTCAGTGCCAGTGAACGAAAAGGACTTGGAGCCCGGCAGCCTGAGAAGGAAACAACACGTCACACACCCAGACTCCAAACCGACGTTAGAATCTCAGCTGTTTTTGCCTAAAACCAACGTGATCCAGAATGACAAGCCCGATTTAGACCCAACTATCACAAAACGATTTCATCCTAACCCTCAGATGAAGGCTTGGAATTTAAAGCAGAAGGCTTCCAGACCTCTGCGAGAAAAAAGGACCGAGCCCTGTGACGATGGGACGAAACACCCCCCTTTCAACGGAAAGTCGTCCGGTGCGGGGGCCAGTGGGAGGCGGCCCCGCGCTGGCCATGCAGGGCTTCGGACGTCAGAGGAGGATTCGGGTGCGGTACGGAGTGCTGCTGACGGCCAGGGGAACGAGGGAGCCGTGCATGTCCCCATAACACGCACATGCACAGCGCAAATTCTAGGGAAGGGACACGAGCCACTAAAAGTGAAAAGACCACACATCTTTGAATCCGACACGGAAATGGAAGATGCCCAACTACTACAGCATCGGTCAGTAAATCCAACCAGAGAAGGTGATGTCGGTGACCACAGGCTGGTCGTGAGTGGGACAGCCCACAGGCTTGGAGGAGCAGGACTGCGTCAGGGGTCTTTGGAGACCGCAAGGCAGCCTGGCGCCAGGGACACCCGTCAGCAACGACCCAGGTCCCCTGGGATCCAGGTGAGAACACAGTTTTACTCCGGGGGTATTTGTCATGCAGTAGGTAGGCCATGAAAACCCCTAAATAAAGATTTAAAGGATTTTCCCACATCATCCAGGAACACATTGAGACAAAAGTTGTCCCTGACACAATTGCAAGTACATATAGTTTAACGTATTAGAGATGTGATTCTTTAATTTGATTACAGATACGGGACTTGGACAAATCAAAACCCAAGAGACCTCTCCTCATCCCTTGGGCTCACAACATGGATGCAAAAGCAGGGAATGTCCATCAGGTAACTTACCTTTTGGTTCATTTTTCATTATGCTACCTGAATTGGAGTTGCTGGGTTTAGGAGTCTCCAGCCTCTTAATAAGAAGGAGCTACTTCTAGATTCCTCGGAGCCTTACAATGAGCCCGGAAACGGGAGGTATTGAGGACAGCACAGCTCTTGAGCCAGGACTGCACACCGCGTGTGCTGTTTGAGCCGCGACCCCGCAGAGGGCTGAGGTGGGGAGAGGTCCCGCTGCCAGCCCGTCCCTCGCCCTCGGTGCGGGCGCGGCGGCCGCAGACCGCCCGAAGGTGTGTGCGAGCCCACAGCCGCTGGAACACACGACCTTCGGGGGCTCGAACCCGAGGTGATTAACCGGAAGTGATGCTTCCGTTCAGTGACAATTGGCTCCAGAAACATTGTGGTGGTGACAAGGGCGAGCTCAAGACTTAGCTGATGACGCTGGGTCTGCGGCACTGAGTTCAGAAAGCCGCGCATCTGGAAATGACGTTCTTCCCCGTTCCGCCATCTGTCTGTCCTAAGAACAAACAGACTGCCGAAACATCCACAAACGCTTTTTTTTTTGCATGGAACTATTGGCATACTTTCAATTCAAAGTCTTTATGAGCAAACTAGAAAATGTCTTCTTCTTTTTTTCTTCCAAATGCTATTTCTTTTTATAACTAATAGAATTCGCAGCCTGACTTGAGTTAACCAAAAGGTACTTGAGTCTCCTGTGTGTTTCGTCATGTAGTCTGTGACGTCTCACGCTTTCATGCCCTCGGTGGGTGGTTAAGGGAAGGTGTGTGTGCCCAGAGCCTTAAAGTTTCCTCCTTAAAATAAATGAATTCCATTCCAGACTCCATAATTTTTAGAAGCACATCATTTTCCCACTTTGAATTACTTAAGACCTAAGACAATCTTTAAAATATAAAACTGTTCCTATCACCCAGAAGGAATGACATAAGAAAAATTATGGGATATCATTATAGCAACGAATTTCCCTCAAATATAAAATTAATATATGCCCCTGGAAAAAATTTGAGAAGCACAAAACGGTTTCTAGAAAAAAGTTTGGGAAACCCCCTGTAATTTCTCTCCGCAGAGAAAGCTACTACTGGGAGCGGTGAGCAGGCGTGCGCGCACTCCGGCGGACGGGAGCTAGGCCCCTCCCGCGGCGGCGGCCCCTTCTGCCTGGCAGCCCCGCTTCTCACGGTCGCCCGCGTGGTCCACGCGAGCGAGCACCGTTGGTGGCCTGCTGCTCACCGACACCGGCGCTCTTCCCGGCTCTTCGCCACAGCGGCAGCGTCCGGCGGTGGTCTCGTACGGGTGTCCACAGATGCCCGCGTGTGTGACTGGTTTTGTTCGTTGAAAATGTCTTTACTTCACCCTTACTATTTCTATTATTGAAATTCATTTGCACTCACTTTTTATTATTGAGACTGTGTGTGTATACGAGGTGTGTGGGGGTGTCCGCCATATCTTTATGGACTCACTAAATTTCACTTTGCTTTAGCACAAGCTAACAGAAATCCCTCAATAAACGTAAAACCTGTTTCACAGAAGAGCCAGAGCCTGCCGTCACATAGCCAGACTTTTGCGTAGAGGTGTCTTTGTTCGGACCTGCCCGTCGGCTTGTGCTCTGTGCTGGTTGTGGGTGATGCGCGGGGCGCTGAGAGGGCGCCGTGGGCCCGGCCCGCGCTCCCCCCAGCAGACCCTCCTGGCGCCTGGCGGAGACGTGGGAGCCCGGGCGTACTGAAGCAAATGTCGAGCAGCCCCCGGTCCGTGTTACGAATAAATCGTCTACCGTGTAAGGAGAGAGCGAGCAGAGCTGCTCACTAGTAATATTCTGGCTTTCAGACATTTTAGGTGTTTAATTTACAAAATGTGATATAATTGTTGCAATAAGATGTTTTAAAAATTCTCAATATTCCATTGAGGAAATCACTTAATTTTTTAAAAATATCAGAGAGCCAAGTTTAAGTGGAACTTTGATTTGATTTACTGTTTTGCTGCCTCACTAAACCATTGCAATTGAATGCAAAAATGAACATGAACCCTACTTCATAACTGTAATACTAATTTTTTTCCCTTGAAATTCTGCCTGGCTAATTTCCTGTATAATGTTACTGTGGGCGTTTCTGTTTTCCAGAAGTATCTCTGCTTTACAACTGTGTTCCCACTGCCCTCGAGAAACGCCTCTAGTTTAAAGCCCGTCTTGAGTGTGCCTTCCTCATCTGGAAGCCGGTAGGACGGGTAAGCGGCAGAGAGTGGCCGGTCCCTGTGTCTCCGAGGCCGTGGACAGAGCGTCCGGTGCAGAAGGCGGCCCGCCAGTGTGGTGCCGGCGGCACAGTCGTCCGCGGCTGCCCTCCTCGCCACTGCCCTCCTCGCCGGTGCCGGCCGGGCGGCGTGCCGCAGGGCGTGAAGGCTTACATCGCTAGTGCGCCAAGCAAAAGAACTCGAAGACAAACCTAAGTAGTGCGCAGTATCTTTAAATAAACATCCATGATAGCCCCTCCTCCATTCCATGAGCGTCTAAAACTTAGAATTTATAGTGTAGTGTTTCATTTAGATAAATGTTAACCTACATGGCAGAGCCTGCTTATGTTAGGTTTGGTCCATCTTGTGGTGTAGGTTTCTTTTTTGTCTTACAATACGTGTCCTAATATTGAAAGTTTACCCCCCAAAATATGTATCTGTGCATAGGCACGTGTGTATGATGGGCTGTGCAATGGTTGACTGATCATTTATTGTCCATGTTCAGGGAGGCGGCCCTGGACCAAATTCCTGTGTTAGGGAGAAATCAAGGAAGATTTTGACTCATTTTAAGATTATAATTTCGAAAGCCAGAATAGTTCTAAATTCAATTAAGGAAAACTAAATTCAATTAAGGAAAACTAAATAGCATTCCCATTAGGTTTTTGCTGATCCGTGTGCATTGCGGACACGCTCTGACCTGCCGCGCCCCCAGATCACTCTTCGCGTTCCCAGCGGGTGTGAGTGCTCTGGCGGCTGTCGTCTTAGAGCTGCACGGAAGTGACTTCCATGTCGCCGAGAATCTTGTAAGAGCAGCCGTTGCGTTTGAACCTATGGCAGTCTGCCAGAATTAGTGCAAGACTCATCTTCACAGAATCATAAAAATACTTTTCATGTATTATTCATACTTTAAACTTCATAGTGTTTATTGCTTACTATATTTGTTTTTGTTATATTTTTATGTTATACATTATTTGTATTTCCTATGTTAACAATATTACTGTAACAAACGGGGAAGAAGTATGGGTTTGTCATTGATTACCCTTTATTTCACCAGCTCGCTAACCAGATTTTGCTTTGTCGGAGTTCTCATCGTCTGGTGTTATGCTGGAGCTAACAGTGTATTAGAGAGTTTACTAATACTTAAGCATGGTCAGTATTTACGGTGTCCGTAAATGCCGTGGTCATTCCGTGCGTGTGCTCACACTGTGTTGTACCCTGCAGAGGGTCTTTTCTAAGATAAAAAATAAAGGTATGTCAAACAGATGTGTCTCCCTCACGTCTCAGCGACTGTAGGTGGGGGTGGGGAGGCTTAGACGCATTGCAGGTGGTTACCTCTGCGGCTCCGTGTGCCACGTGCCTTCGCTGCGGAACCACGTGGCCTGGCTTGCGCCTCCACCACGTCACGGGGCTTTCGTTCCCACGCGCCCTCGCCCTGCGTGTGACTGGCGTGTGTTTGACCGGTGCTGCGTGCTGGGCCCGGCCGCAGGTGCCTGTGGTGTGAGGGGGGACGGGACACAGACAGGACGAGCAACAGGTGCGATGGGTCCGCAAGCGACAGGTGCGGGAGAGACGAGCAGGGCAGAGGAGGGGAGGTGGCCGAGGGGGCGTCCTCGGGCACAGACGAGCGGGGCGGAGCGAGCCGGCCCACGCACAGCTGTCTGAAGGGCGAGCTGTCCGGGCCTCAGGGACAGCCGTGTGCCTGGGTTGCCCAGGGTGACTAGGAGGAGACCTGGTCATACTGGCCGTGGCAGGGACGTTTGCCCCGAGTGAAACTGGGCCGAGACCGGAGAGTGACCTGCCCTGACTCGGGTTTTGAGGGGGCCAGGGGGCCGTTCTGACCGCAGCACTGGGGGAGAGCAGGGCCGCAGCGAAGGTGCTGGTGCGCCGGGGAGGTGGAGGAGGCCCTGCGAGGCTGTCGTCCTGAGGGGTGGGACCCCCCTCCCCCCTTCCATCCCCCCATCAGGACACTGAGAGAAAGGGCGGGGCTGGGCTTGATGGCCGGAGGACAGCTCTGCAGTCAGTGGGCAGGAGAAGAGGAGCAGGCGTCCGGGCTGCAGGAGCAGGGCACTGGGGCCCACACTGGGCTGCGCAGTGCCGCGGTGACAGCTGTCAGGGGGGCCCTTTCCTCGGAGGGACAGGCGCAAGCCTGCCTGAGCGTCGGGGAAAGGGGGGAGCGGGCGGGGGTGGCAATCCCGGGTGCAGACGGCTCCTTGGGGAGGGTCGTCAGGGGGTGTCTCTCCCTCCTTCCTGTCACTGGCCCCTTAGCGGGGGTCCCTTCCCACTTCTCCTTCGATCGCCCCCTTCTGGATTTGGCAGCCTCCCGTGGCCTCTAACCTTTCTCACGTCTTTGGACCCAGTTCCTCTGTTTCCGTTGCTGGTTGAATGCACCAAAGACACACTGGGACGCGGAGCACTGGGAGGAGGGGGCCCAGAGACGCCGGGGGCCCAGAGACGCCGGGAGCCCAGGCAGGAGGAGCGTCGGGTCCTTGGACACGCCGCGCAGCCTCCCCGCCGACCCACACCGCCTCCTGTTGCGAGGGCTGCGTGGTGCCGATGCCCGAGCAGCGCTCCCAAGGCGCGTGCGCGTCTGCATGGTGGGTGTCCGGCGTCTACACGCAACCCTCCGAAGCCCTTGTTCACGTTCCGAGCTCTCGGGCCCCGTCTCCTTTCCGCTCTCACCTGGACTCCTTGCTCGGGGAGCTCTCTCCTCTGACTTGGGGAGTCTGGAGGTGGGGGGCGGGGGTCTGGGAGGATGGGAGCAGCTCACGTGTTTGAACAAGCCCTTCACCACCCTACCCCCGCTCGGGGTGTGGGCAGGGTCGGGGGGGTGCCTTCCGGCTTCTCCTCGGAGTCCCTCGAGCACCGCTCAGCTGGTTCGGGCCGGGGCCGGCCCGGGGGTCTTCCCGGTTTACGGCGCTGAGAACTCTTTGAGAAGCCGGTGTCACTTCTCTCGGTTCTCCGCAGAAGGGCCTGTCCTCCCAGAGACCATGGTCGAGGCTTCTGGGGTCTATCTGGTGTCGACATGCGTTACCCCAACCGTCCCCAGGCCGTAGGATTGCTCTGTAGGTGGTGAAGCCACAGGGCTGGAGACCCTCCAAGCCCCCACAGCCCACGTGACGTCCACCTCCCCAGACCCCCACGAGGCTCGGGGTGCTTTGCCGCAGCGCCGGCATACACTGGCCTCCCTGGTTGCGACCTAGCCTTCGGTGGCTTCTCTGTGAAACAAAGAACTTCTATGTGTTGCAAAACTGAGCAACTCTGTTTCCCAGAGCAATAAATCCAGCCTGCCCTTTGCCTCCTAAGAGCTGGTTTTAGTACTTTGTAAACGGATGAAGCAAAGGGAAGTCGATTTAGTCACATTCCTCTTTAACCAGATTTACCCCGTTTCATTACTTGGCTGCCTACTCCTGCTCTGCGTCCCCAAGGAAACGGCTGGATGAAACCGAGAATAAAAGCAACATAAAGTAGGATATTCAATACTCCAGGTTGCACACACCCAGCCGGGTCCCACGATGATCGAATTCAGCCTAGTTAGCCTGATGTCAAGTGCATTTCAGCCCTGGGGGCAATGAGAAGCAGAAGGCTGGTTCTGCCTCCCCAGAAATCATGTATGTAGAAACACATGGCTCTGTGTGTCCCCGCCACGCAGGAACACTGACACCTAGCAGGCAGGCTCTCCTCCGGCAGGTCCCGGAATATTGTGTGTGACCCACCAACGTGACAAAGACTGTGTCGGGCCGAGGACAGCGTCGGCCCAGTGTGTCCCGCTGTTCCCTCTGGACACTCACGTGCTACCTGCAGCGTCTCTGCCCGTGGGGCCCTCGGAAAGGACACACAGTTCCACCTGCAGGTTGGAGACTGTGACATTTCCGACAGGTGGCTCCATTTAGACTAAATCTCCCCAAACTCTTCAGCTTCAACAGGAGTGTCTCACGGTTTGGATGAGCCTCCAAGGTGAGGAGCTCTGTGCAAGCCAGGAGAAGGAACCTTCAGACGCTGAAAGTTGATTCTGCACCGAGGCTGGGTAGTTTCTTCCCAGGGCAGGGGAGAGTCCAATTCCGACTCAGACGGGCCCATGTTGCCTGCACTGGTTTTAACTAACCAGCGATTCCGCTGGGCAGTACGGGGGTTGACCAGATGTCCTCGGAAGGCTCCTGCTAATCTGCCCGTTTGGGGCTGAAAGAAAGAAAGAGACCTTGGCCAGCGGGGTCAGTCACTTAACAGTGAGGAAGTCGGGATACGGGGAGTTAATGCAGTTCACACCCGTGTTATAATTACGAAAAAAATAGTTATGTTCCTTCATAGTCCTGTTTACTCTTAAAAAACCTTTTTGTGAAACACGAGTTAAAAAGAGTTTATCGAGTATATATGTGCAACATAATAAAGAATAAAAGTGAAACAAAGACCTTTCCCCTCCAGTCTCACCGCTCCTGCTCGTGCACCCTGGGCAGGGGGTTTGAACGCCGTGCGCAGCGAGGCGATGCCGTTTGGAGTCTTTCGTGGCTTCCTGCCTTCGGTCAGCGGTGTGTCTGAGGTTCGACCGCGCTGCTGCTGTCCACTGGGCCGACCCACTTCCCTTTCCAGACCCACTCCCGCGGTGCGAACCTGCCACAATGTAGCCGTCCCACGGTGGGGCAAGTTGGGATAATTTCCTAGCGGCATCTTTGTGTATTTGTGTTGATTGTTTCCCACACAACTTGCACGTGCGCGGGTTCCTTGGACTCTAGAGGTGATGTGTAGGGGGAGAAAGAACTTTAAATTGGAAAAGTTCTCTCCTTTTGAGGACTTTCTGAGCCAAGTCCAGAAAGGTGGGAAGGAGGGTTGCGTGAACATTTCCTAAAAGGGAAATGCACACCTGTGTTTCCCGTACAAACGCTTCTGGAAGGAAATGAATCAGAACTTGAGCAGTGGCTACTCTCTGTGTCATTCTGGGTGATTCCTGCCTTCCATACACTCTTGTTAAATGTCCAAACAGCACAGTGAACATGAATTATTCGTTTTATTTTTAAAAACAGATGGAGCGAGGCAACCATTTCCTTTTGCTTGATAGATGCAAAGATGTCACAGGAGTGATGCTGTTTAGAAACCCACGTTGGTGTCCCTCGTTTAGCCTCACCTGCTTCTCTTCCCCATGACATTAAGCTGTTTCACTCTGACACATGCCAAACTGTGGCTGATGCTTCCCAGGGCACTGGGCGGTCACCCACATGCCGTGCGATAGCCCCACCAGAAAGCATGACGGGCACCCTGCCAGGGAACTTCACCCAGTGATTTCCTGATAGGAAGGTGACGGAATGGGAGGCCCCGGAGGGAATCCCAATAACTCACTGGACTGAGAAACTGCAGTTTCAAGCACCTGAAGCCCCGGAGAAGACCAGCTTTCTCGATGGGGAGTCCTTACGTAACCCCTGGAGGCAGGGCGAGTACGTGCTTTGCAGAGGCACGGCTGTGGTGACGTTGGAAGGGCAGGGAGTGCCAGGAAACGGCCAGTGTTGACCGCAAGCTGTAACCCCAAAGTCCTGAGCTCGCCGACCTAGAACCACACTCAGTGGTCATACTTCCACTAAAACAGGCTTTCGTTTATGTGCAAGCTGTTTACTTAGCACCTACTACATGCCAGGAACTGTGCTGGGGCCCAGATACACCGTGTCAGGCACGGGAGATCCAACAGTCCCTGCTCCTGCAGTCCAGGGGGAGGAGAGGCTACAAGACCAGTTGTGACAAGGCGCTCGATGCAACCACAGAAAGAGGGTGGGGAGGACACCAAGGAAGCTCCAGCAGGAGCAGAGCTCCCGGGAAGCAGAGGGGTACGTGGGTGCTCCCGTGGGTGGGACCTAGCAGTGTGGGCCAGAGGTGGAAGGGTGGTCGAGGCAGAGGAGACTGCGGGAGGAGACTCAGAAGGCGCAGTAACCAAGGAGCGAGAGGTCAGCAGGGCCATGCAGGCGGATGGGAGGAACCGGAGATTTCGGGCTGGAGGAAGGCAAGGCGGGGGACGGGGATCGGTTAGGAGGCTGCGTTACCACGAGGGAGAGGAGTAAACTAAGGAACCCGTAGGGAGGAAAGCCAGCAGGACTCATGAATAACCGATGAGGTCAAGCTCAGGTCATCGGCCTTGAACCTAAGTCTTCCTCTTGTCTACTCTAAGCTCTCAGTGCTATGAATGCCCCTCAACGCTCGGCTTTAGCTGTTCCCACAACTTTGACGTGTTGCATTTGCACCTCCGTCCCATTTAAAATACCTTCAGATTTCTATTTAGAAGCCTGTTTCATTTCCAAATACTCGCGCTGTTTCCAGATGCCTTTCTAGTATCGCTTTCTCGTTTAAGTCCCCTTGGCCATTCCCCTTGGCCATTCATGTTTAATTTACTGGGACCTCTTTGATAGCCTGGGCCCCGGCCTGGCAGTGCGCCACCCCCAGCCCAGCAGATGAGTTCCCCCTTCTCATCTGCCCTCACCTGGCCTTACCTGGGTTTTCTGTCTTCTCCCTCTCTGTCTCGGCCGATGGTCTCTCGTCCAGGTGAGGTCTGCATGGATCCTGTGTTGTCTGGGGGCCGTTTCTCGGCCCTGCCCGTGAGGATTACGCACCCGCTCACGGAATAAGCAACGAAGCGTGGGCACACTGTAGCCCGCACCCATATTTGGGAAGGAAAACTCCTGTAAGGAGGCACGATCTGTCTGCAGAATGCGACTCCAACCACAGTAATTACAGCCTTTGCAGGATCGGGCCGAGGAGGTCAGCTCCCGAGAGCCAGAGCCACATGGTGTCACACATCCTCTTCCCAGCGGAGGGTCCCTCCCCGCAGGGAGGGGGGGTGGCTTCCCAGAAGCAGCAGCCACTCGGCCCCAAAGACAAATCCACCCTCGTCGCTTACGGGGCAGGACAGGGCAGGACCTTTAAAATTGGAACTTTTTTTGATTCCTCGCTTCATTAAGGGTGTATACTATATATTTATATTTATATAGTATACACCCTAATAATTTCTATCTAATTACAATTTTCATGTCATTTTAACCATCTATTATATATGTATACACGTGTGTGTGTGTGTGTGTGTGTGTGTGAGAAATCTTGGCACCTGGTCTCACCCAGGACCACCGTGCATCATGCTGCTGTTCAGCAAGGAAGAGAAACACAAATCAAGCCGGGAATTGTGGGTGCTGCTTTGCTCCCCGTAAGCTGTTAGAACATACATACAAGTAGCGCCCGGGGGGGGGGGGGGGGGGGGGGGGGGGCCGTGGGCGCCTGCTGGTACCTCGCGCCCGCTCACAACCCCCCTCCTCCTCCCGATTACAATGCAGTCCGGGGAGAGGTGGTTCAACTTAGTGCTTCCCGCCCGGGGGTCCCGGTACGTGTTGAGACCCGGGTCCTGCCCGTCGGAGAGAGAGCCGGGACCCTCTGAGATGGGGGCGGAGGCACCTGCGGGGGCACCGCACGGGCCGGCCCGGGAACCGGCGGTGGGAGGGGCCGCTGGGAGGCGCGGGCGAGGACGCTCCGGAGCCGGTGGTCTGGGTCCCGGCAGTCTGCGCCGGGACTGCACACGTCCCGGGGACTTCAGCAGACTCTCCGGGGAAGGGAACACGGAGAAGCGTTGTCCGGTCGTCCCAGCCCTGTGCTGTGCGGGGGGGGGGGGGGGGGGGGGGGGGGGGGGGGGTACAGCAAGGGTGTGAAACGGGACGGGCGGTGCGGTGGCCGCCCGCAGCTTGAACGTGGAGCAGCCCGAGGGGACGTTCCGCTCGCTTCGGAAGGTCGGTCCGCCTCGGGCGCGCACCGCCAGGTCCGCCCCGCATCGTCTCTCTGACGGGCACGGGCCACCCCCACGCCCCGAGTGGCTGCCGACCCGCGGCAGAGCTCGGGCTCTCTCCGATGACCACTCACCGCTCTCCGCGGATGACCGGCCCCGCATGTGTACCGCCGTCCAGCTGCCGCCAGCAGCCGGCGGGCCCAGGCCCCCAGCCGCAGTCCCGGAGGGCTCCTGCTCAGGCCTTCCCGTGGGCGATCGTTACCTAAGAGTCATGGCCAGCCAGGCTCACAGCTCCAAGTTCTTGATTCCAGGTGGCATTCCTCCCTTACTGGTTCCCCCCACCTCTGCCCCCCCCACCCCGCCTTCCTGCTGAGCAGCCCTGGTCCGGAGCTCAGCCCGCTGCCCCCCGTCCCCACAGGCCCCTGCTGGTCGTGGTCCGAGCGGAGAGCACACTAGCCAACGCGGGCACGTGCCACCCGAATGCAGCCCCCAGCTCCCCAGGTGCAGGCGGGGCGCCCTCGCTCCGGACGGTGACAGACAGACGAGGACTGACTTCCTCCGTGAGGCCACAAAGGCCGTGCTGTCAGACACCAAAGGAGGCTCCAAGTGGACTTGGTTTCCCGGCAAGAAGCTGAGCCGCCACTTCTTGAGAAGACCCCATCTCACTTCAGGACCAGACCTGGACGCCAGCGCAACCCGAAGAGACTGTGGAAACTGGGCCAGCGGCCGCTTCTGCCCAGGGCTCAGACGGCACGACCAAGGGCAGGAGGGGGCAGTTCCTACAGGGCCGGCCGCCGGCCGCCCAGGGGCTGCCGGACTGGAAGTCGGTTTGCAAACCCACTGCAGGCGGGAGGCCCAGCTCAGGGCGGCCAGACGTGCATGCCAGACGTATTGATTGGGCACCTCGTCGTGTGGCTGGTCTGGGACACAGGGACAAGGCTCCCTTGGGCCCTCCCCTCAGCGTGAAGGGTCCGGCAGCCCTGGGCCTGCATGCAGCTTGCAACACCCCTGGGGTTGGTGGGGGCTTGTGCCTGGGGGGGACCACTGGGACTTGAGTCGCCCCATGCCACCACCCCACTGAGACATCCCCCCATCCCCGTTCAGTCCTGGAGCTCCGAGGACTTCCTGCAGACCAGCCGGGCGGAAGGAGGACAGAACCGAGCTCGTGAGAAGTGAAGGAAGGAGGGAGACCGAGACTCTAACACTCAGTGTCTTCTCCTTCTCGGTCTCGCATGACGGTCCCCTGGCTCCCCGCCTCTGGGCAGCGTCCGGAGGGACACGGCAGGCTGCTCAGTCGACCAGCCGGGCTCCCGGGGGACGCAGGGGGTCCTCGGGATTCCAGTTCACGCGTTGTGGTCTCGGGTTTCCCCGCCGGAAACACCGCAGTTAATACATCACCGTCACCAGCTCGGCACTCACGTGGTTGCTAATGTTTAGTGTAATTTCCCATTTCCCTGGCACCTGGGGCAGTGAGGCACCGGGGGGGGGGGGGGGGGGGGGGAACAACGGTTAGAGAGCACGTGTGCCTCAGAGCCCCCGGCGACCGGAGAAGCTCTTTCAACGCCTGTGAGGTGCTTTACCTCTCAGTGCGCCACCCTGCGACCCCGTGAGCAGGGACTCTCACTGCCCAGGAGAGTGAGCTGGGCCGTTCCCACCAGTCTGGCCGGGCTGGGTGTTCAGTCCCGTCCCCCTGCGTCTGTTGTGCAAAGCTCACGGGCGCCCTTGCTCGGCACAAAGCTGGGCCTGAACCCGGTGTCCACCAGGGGTCACCCTCACAGCAGAGGGTCCCCCCCCACCCAGGAGACGCAGGATGCAGACCGTGTGCAGCACTCGTATTGCATCTCTCTGCGTGGTGGGTCCCCGCGCCCTCGTCTCCCTGTGTGGCGCTCAGAGAGCCCTGGCTGCAGGGTCAGTGCTGTTCTGGTCAGTGACAGCCGGTGGCCCCGGCGGCGGCCTTGAGGCCTCCCTGCAGACCCAGGAAGCCCAAGGCAATGCCCGCCCCTCAGGCCTGCTCCCCTCCAAAGGGACGTGTTGCTAATCCTGGGGTTTCCTGTATCTGCAGGGGCGGGGAAGGTGGGCGGGGGGGGGGGGCTCCGTTCTGGAATCTCCCCGACCTGGGAGCCGACCCCGCAGATGGCCTGCGCCTGCAGAGGATGGGCTGGAACCCCCCTTGCTCCCAGGTTCCCAGGCGGAGTGGCTGGGGCTGGTCCCGGGGCCAGGGCCCCCTGAGACGTGTGCGAGCAGCCGTCGGCTCCGGCGGCCTCCGGCAGGCGTGCAAGCGTCACGGGGCTTCTGTCGGGGCTCCCTGGGTCGCCGGGCTGGAGCCGCCGTGTGTGAGCAGTCCTACACACCCGCGTGTTTTCTGTTTGCCGGGTTAGAGTGATTAAGCGAAATTATTTAAGGGGGAAAAGAAAAACCTTTGAGGTCCGAAGAGACTATGAA
Source organism: Phyllostomus discolor (assembly GCF_004126475.2). Classification (NCBI taxonomy): domain Eukaryota; kingdom Metazoa; phylum Chordata; class Mammalia; order Chiroptera; family Phyllostomidae; genus Phyllostomus; species Phyllostomus discolor. Next base: position 2,521,715 of record NC_040911.2, on the reverse strand, counting down.
CTGCATCGGGTTTTGTTTTCGGAGAAAGTTCCTCGGCTTTGAAACTGTCCCCTCCAGGCGGAAGGGGGTCCACGCCTTCCTGCGGGGGTCTCCGGCTACCCAAGCAACTGCTGTCTTTCTGCTGCCTAATCGTAACACCCCCGTGTCCTGAACTGCCACCGAGCTTATCTCGTCTCTGCAGCCCCAGAATTATATATGAGGACTGCTATTTTTAACAGAAGGAGCGGAGGGACGTTCAAGAGCCCAGTGAAAAGGGGGGAAAACCGGCCGCTGTAGGAGACCGTTCTGCGTGGCGTGGGCCCAGCTCCTACTAGGAGATGCACAGGACCCACGCCCACGAGTAGGTTCTCCTGTGGGGAATCAGGCCTGCAATGCGCCCAGGCCACTTTGAGTCTTGCTCTTGCTAAAAAACTCCCTCACCTTGAACTGAGGACATTTACTACAAAGTAACTTCCTAAAATCCATGTTAAACCTTCCAGGGATGAGTGTAACTGGTTCAACCACTTTTGCCTTTTCATTTGCAAATATCCCTCTTCTGCGATGTGATTAGCAGCCTGGGCTCCTTTGTTTTCTGTAAAAGGTGACCCCCTACAGCGAACCTGGGCAGAGTAAAGGAGGACCATCATGGAATGGGGGAGAAATCCAATAAAGGCCTGTCACAGTGGAGGCCGAGGCTTTTGCTCCCCTGGAGAGAAAAGCCACGCTGTCCCTTTTCCTCCACCAGACTCGGCAGTCCATGTGAGTGTCTCGTTTCATCCATAACGACACGGACACTGCGGGCCGGAGTCTGCGTCACACGCCACGGGTGCCGGAACCATCTGACGGCCCGGCACCTTTCTGGGCTTCCGAGGAGCCGTTCCCCAGGGCCCACCCTCAGCCCCCCTCAGCCCGAACTGCCTCTGCCCGCAGCTGCCTGGGGGAGATGCCGCAGCCCTTCCCTTCCCGCTCCTCTGGACAGTTCGGGGGGGTTTCTTCTCCCCCCCAAAAACTGAAAGTGAAGTGGAAGGTGGAAGTGGACCGTGGAGGAGTCTGGGTAAAGACCAAAGACGGCGAAGGGGGCCCGCGGTCTCCCCGCAGACAGGCGACCGCGGTTCTGCCGGGAAAGTCGCAGTGAGGGAGGCTCCTTTCTGTCTGACTCTGTTCCCGCTGGACCCGCCACCGGGCACTGGGTGCGGTGCCCACGGTGGATTTGGGGGGTGGGCAGAACTAGGGTCTCCCTGTGCGCGGGGCAGGGGACGGGAGACAGAACAATGCCCCCCCCCATGCCACTGTCCTCGTCCCCAGGAACTGAGTGTGGCCTCCTGTGGCGTAGGGTGCTCTGCAGGCATGGTTGCCTGGGGTCCCAGAAGGGACCCCACCTGGGACATCTGCGTGGGGCCAGTGCAAGCACAAGGGCCCCCCTGAGGGCAGGAGAGAGGCAGGGGAGTCGGGGGAGGAGACCTGAGGACGGGGCAGGTGGGAGGGGGATCTGACTGCGGTCGGGGGTGCCTCTGGCCTTGAAGACGGAGTGGACAGCCGGGGGCCTGGCTCGAGGGTGGCCCAGAGAAGCCCCCGGAAGAGGCTGGGACCGATGCCCCCCCTGGAGGCCCCGGGAGACAGCCACCCTCCCACACGGCTTCAGAGGTGGTGAGCCTGGGTGGGTTCGGGCCATGAGGTGCGTGGTGATTCGCTGCTGCAGCAGCGCTGGTGCGGGGGGGGGGGGGGGCGAGAACATGTGACTCAACCTGAACCCCCCCCCAGCCCTGGAGTAGGGCCGGGCTTCTGTGCACAGCGCGGGAGCCCCACCCGAGGGGAAGGCTTTCGCCGTCGCACGCCCGGGCCCTTCACCCCGCTGCTGACCGCCAGTCTCTGGGGACTCGCAGGGCCTGTGGCCAAGCCAGACAGACTGAATTCCACGGCCATTCTCCCCCAGCGCCTCTCAGGGCCCCCCTCACAGTATCGGTGGGCTCTGAGAATGGCTCTGCAGCAGACAGACAGACACACAGACAGACACCTGGGTTCTCCGTGGGGCTCGGCAGCCAGGCCGCCCAGCGCCCACGCGCAGGGAGCTGGGTCGGGGCAGGGTTTACGAGCAGGGGACCCTCTCCCTCCAGTGGCGTCCCGCTGCACGCGGGCCAGCCCTGCAGGAAGCAGCGGGAACAAAAGACGTTGATTTAAAGCCTTTCACTGCAGGAGCCAGAAATAACTGCCCTGGAGGCCTGGGCCGGCGCCAACACAAGCACCGAGCAAAGCCCACGGGAGGGCGTGCGGCCTGGGCAGGCGCGGGCGTCGAGGCTGGTGGCTCTCGCCCGAGGTCGGTCCTCCCCGGCCCGCACCCCGTTTGGAGGGAAACCAAGACGGAGGGGTATACAGCCCCCCCCCCCCCAAGTGCAGGTCAAGAGGGCGGAAGCACTCCCAGGGGCGCAGAGCGGGGCCTGGGTTCGGCCAGGCTCCTTGCCTGGAGAGGGAATATCACCCGTCCCGACTGTGGAGGCAGCAGTGGGGGGACGCGGCCACAGAAAAGGGGACCGGGTGTCCTGGAGCCGAACTCTCCCCACCGCCCATTCGGACCCCGCGCCTGCCGGTGGCCCAGGTCTCTGCTGACTCTTGTCCACCCGTGCGTGACCCGGAGGGAGGGGCGTGGTCTGCACCGTGCGCCCGGGTCCCGCGGGCAGAAGCTTCTCGCCCCCCTCCCGGAGGAGCCCCCCCGACTCCCCGGAAAATGTCACATCCCAGCTCGGAGCTGAGTGTGGGGACGGAGCAGGGGACGGGTCCCCTGCGGTCTGGGCTCCCCCCTTCCTGCCGGCGGGGGCGGAGTTCTGAGAGCCCTGCGGGCCACCGCGGCTCCCACACGGCTCTGTCCCGGTCCTCAGCGGTGGCCTTGAGCTCCCCCCAACCCGGCGCTGGGATCTGCAGCCTGGGTCTGAACTTCCAAATGCGTTGTCGTTTCGTGGAGTTTTTTTTTTACGTGTCTGGAGCGGGGCCACTGTGTCGTTAGTTTAAGGAAAGGGCTCCCACGTCGGCTCCCGCATCCACCCCGTCCTGTTGACTAACAGTCTGAGATCGAGGGACAGAATTTTCAATTAGTAGCACAGCCGAGTCCAGCTGATTGCAGACACCCAGGGACGCTGTCCGAGCCCCAGCGGATCCCCCGTCAGCCCCTGAGGAAGGACAGCCTCTCGTCTCCTCGGGGTCCCCGTGCCTGGCACCCGCCAGGCCCCCTGAGCACCCGGCAAGAGGAGCTGCTCCCTGCTCAGGCCTCACAGACATCCCTGCCGGGTCTCACGGCTTCCGGAGCAGGTGTGCTCCCCCCGGCCCCCACTTAAACACACAGCGAGAGTAAGTCACGGGCCCAAGGCCACGCAGCTGGAACAGGCAAAGCTGGGCCTGTCCTGGCCGAGGTCTGTCCCCGGCCAGAGCCCACGCACTCTGGAGCCCTCCCGATGTCTGCTGGACGGAGGGGCGTGGAAGAAGGGAGAGGGCCCACTCAGCTCGGCCTCCGTGGTGGGACAGGCAAGTGGGTGGCAGCCGAGTGGACACTGACTTTGATTCCGGTGAGGACGTCTTGTGCCAGTCAGAGCAGCCGAGCGGGCCTAGGGGCCGGTCTGAGCCGCTGGGCGCTGGGAGGGTCAGGTGTTGACTTGACACACCCCGGGGGTGGGGGTGTTGGCAGGGGGAGGAATTTCAGCCACCACCGCGGAGCTGAGCCAGGAGACTGGCTCACTTTTGGTCCTTTCTACCCTGGGTTCTGGGATTCTCGCAAAAGCTGTTTTCACATCCATTCAGGGCCTGCCATTCACCGGACTATAATGCCTCCTTTGATCTAATTGATGACCCAGATAGCTGTAACTGCCTCTCCGCGGGTGGCCCATGCACTGTGTGTGTGGGGGTGGGGAATCCAGTTTCTGCTGGGCGTTCTCTCCACGGGGGGCCAGGCAGGGAGGCCCCCCAGGTTCAGGACAAAGGAGATCTTTGGCGGGTGGGACCCCAGGCTGTCCCCCAGACCGGCCAGGGAGAAGAGGGGAGTGGAACTGAGGAGGAGAGTGAGAAAGGGGAGAAGGGGGAGAAGGGGCTGGGGGAGGGCAGGAAGGACAGCGAGGCTTTGAAAGTGTTTTGCAGCAATTGATTCTGGTCGCCTCCCACCCGCACCTCTGCAGAGGGAGCGCACTGGGCACCAGGTGCCTTCACCTGACGGCCCTGCCCTTCTGGGCCCCGGTCTCGTCCCTCCGCTCCCCCCAGGGCCTCGCCACGGGGAATACTCTCCTGCCAGTCAGGAACCCCATCTTGGCGGCCCTCCCCTTGGGCATCCGGACCCCAGAGAGGGCAGTGGGCGAAGCACGAACAGAAAGCAACGCCAGGCAGGTAACAGCTCCCAAAAGGCCACCTTTGCTGCCTGTCTCCTGTAGGACTCTGAAGGAACAGAGCTGGAATTATGAAGAAGTGGCTGTCGCTGCTGCCGTTGTCACCACAGCCCCCTCGCACCTGCGTTTCTCCGGAGCCCCAGGACACCAGGCTCATGTCCGCCCCCACCCCCCGCACAGGTGTGTCAGACACCAGGCGCACCTGCCTCGGGAGGAAGGCGGGAGGTGAGGCTGTGGGTCCGGCCCAGACAGAGGCTGTCCTCCCTGGATCTGCACAAGGAAGGAGGCTCCGAGGGTTAGCCTTTTAAAGAGGAGGCTCTGAATGGCTGTGTCCCCTGAAAAATCCATCGGTTGAAACCTCCCCCCCAAGGTGATGGCGTTAGGAGGTGAGGAGGACACGGGGGAGGCGCCCTCATGAAGGAAGGGGAGCCCCAGGAGCTCCCTGTCCCTTCCTCTGCCGTGTGAGGACAGCGCGGAGGACCTGTGACCCGGGAGGGCCCCCCCCCAGGACAGTGAGTCTGCCGGCACGTGGGTCTGGGCCTCCGGGCCTGCAGGACCCCGGGGGGGGGGGGTGTGCGAGGTTCACAGGCCCGGGTCTGGGGGCTGCGGACCAGCCACCAGAACGCAGGCGGACGGTCGGGCGGCATTTCCTCCTCACGGACGTCACTCATCTTCCGACGCGGGGATGCCTGTCTCCAGCCCCTTAAACCCCCACAGCTCCCTGTGCCCAGCGAGCCCGAGGCCCCGGCAGCCACGTCAGCGGGTTCGAGTCACCCCGGCCCCAGCACAGACAGAGAGACAGATGGCGGGCACGAGACGGGCGTCCTCCCCTTCTGGCTCTGGGGAGAGAGAGAGAGAGAGAGACACGGCGTGTGCTCTCCTTACCCTCCCACCTGTGACCAAGGAGTCCGACGGGAGCCCCTCCCCGGCCACGGGGTTTCCTAGAGAAGAAAGCCCAGGCCAGGCGAGGGCCACAGAAGGGCCCCTGGGGTCAGGGTCTCCTTGGCCTTCGCTGCCCAGGGCTGGCGTGGTTCCTCGAGGGAAGGGCCAGGCCTCCTGGTCGCAGCGAGAGCCACAGGGTCGTGCCGGGCAGCCGGGTCCCCACGCGGCATGCGGCCCATCCCGGCGCTCGAGGAGCCGGGGCTGAAGTGGACGGGAACGGAGGGTGACCGCTCCGGGAACGCTGGCCCTCGCGGACGTCAAGGGCGTGGCAACGGCAGCAGGCTCGCCGCTCTGAGGACGCGGGTGGGGCTCGCCGGTGTGCCACAGGCTCCGTTCCGTACGTCGACATCGTACTGTGACCACATGGCGCAGCCCCGCGTTTCTGCAGGTGAGGCTGCCCTGGGAGTGGGCGGGGCCTCCCGCAGGCCGAGCCCCGCCCCCCTCGGCCCGCACGTCCTCCTCAGCCAAGCAGACGGCCTTCGTCCGAGTCCTCCAGGCCCTTCTCCGCAGGCTGCAAATAACCCGGCAGCATTGCACCGCCCCGGCCTCTGCTCCTCCCTGACTCTGCTTGGCTTGGACGGGGCCCAGGCCCGGAGCCTCTCCCCGTGTTGTCGTTGGGGTCCGGCCACGGGCCCACTTTCTAGATAAAACCCGGGAGCGTGGGGCCAGGACGCCGGAGCAAGACTCTCTCCCTCCTCCTCCTCCAGGCCTGGAGCCCAGCAGCGGGTCCCCGGTGAGGCCCCGGCCGAGGCCACGGGCAGTGCAGCGGCTGGAGACAGGGCCCGGCGCCCGGCCCCCCGCAGCGTCAGAGCCTGTGGAGTGGGGGGTGCCCCCCACCCCGCGATGCCTGTGCTGCACAGTTTGGGGTGAAATGAGGGTGCTCACGCCAGCGTGCGGTGCAGGGATGACCACCACCAGCGCAGCCGTGGGGCACGTTCAAGTGGCCAGTCCTCCGCGGACGAGTCAAGTGCTGGGGGCCACAGAGTCGTGAGATCACGGCCGCCGTCTCCCTGCTCCCTCCCGGACAGCACTGACCGGGGAAACGCAGTCCCCCTGTCCAGCCCCGCCCCCGGCCTTCCCGGGCACGCCCCCTTGACGCCAGGCCCTGTGCAGCGTTGGGGGCAGCGTTGGGGGCGGACCACCGCCAGCCCTCGGCCCTGGCTCCCTACCAGGTCCTGTGCTCAGGACCACTCTCAGGGGCGACAGCATCTGATCCCGGGGGGGAAACTGAGGCACACATAGCGACGTGATTTGAACCCACCTGCACACTCCAGCACCAGGCTTCCTCACCTGCAGTCCCCGATGAAGTTCAAGAGCTCAATCCCACGAAACCTAGGAGCAGAAACGGAGCTGGGAGAGCCTGCGATTCCTTCAAGGCTAACCTGGCAGCCAGCAGCAGCAGCCTGGGGGGTGGGGGGGTCTGCCAGCGCTCAGCACCGCGACCCCGCCCCACGGCCACAGGGTCGGTAAGCGACCCCCTCTGCTCTACGGGAGGGACCCGGGTTCCACCGGCGGGGGCGGGAGGGACGCAGCCTTCCGGGCCACGCACACACCCATCCTTCGGGCACGTCCTCTCCCGAGACAAACACGGAGGGTTTCTTGAGATCGCGCCCCACTCCCCAGGGGCCCCGCTGCGATAACCTCCCCGGGCCCCGGGAGAGAAAGGGCACATTCCCACACTCAGCCGGGCTCAGCCTCTCGGCTTTCAATCAACCCCCAGCGTCAGCAACTCGCGGCAGTTTTTCATCGTAAGTGACTTTATTTAGTGTCAGAGACAAAAAACATTGTTATTCACTTACCGCTTGAAGGGAAAGAATGTCTCTTAGAAACAGTTATTTAAATGCAGGGACTTTCTATTCATAACCTTGAGGCACTTGTAAAAAAAAAATCCTCGCTTCCTTCCAGCCCCACCAGAAAGGCCTTGTCGACAGGCAGGCTCTCGGTGATTTGCCGCCCGCGGGCCTCCGTGCTAACATCCCCAGCTGCTCCGCTCAGCGGCCCTCTCCCTGGGTCCTCGCGGCCAGGCCTTGCCTCCGCAGGCGGAAAGGGCTTCTCGGAGCAGAGTGGTTTAGGTTAAAAGGACAAAATAAACAGAGTGAAAATGGAGTGTTTCCTTCAGGGAGCGTGACAGCTCCTTGTGGAAATGACCTTGCCATGCAGGTTGCAGCCACGATGGTAATAACTAACATGTGGCTACAGGTGTCTGTTCCCAAAACCCCCCCCCACCGCCCGGTGCTGGGAGCCGGGGTGAGTCTTCCCCTCCCCCCGAGACAGGGCCCTGGTGCTCACTCGCCCCTGCGCCCCCACTGCACCCCGGGCTGTGCTTCCTCAGAACCGTTTGGGGGTCCCTAAACGCTGGCTGACGGAGCAGCCAGGCCCCTCCCCTTGGGCCCCCAGCTTTCCTCCCTGTCACACAGACGCTCACCGCCCGTGCAGCTGGCTGAGGGCACACGCAGGAGGTCAGTGAGCTTGTGGAATGCCTGCGTGGTCACCCACTCCTACTGACCCTGCAGTGGGCTGACCAGGGAGCCCTCCCGGCAGGTCCGTGTCCTATAAAGCCAGGAACCCGGGAATGCTTTCT